>NC_138985.1:66146000-68546000 GCF_964341445.2 Mesoplodon mirus
GCTACTGAGTTCTACTGCTTATTCTGCAGATAATACCACAGTCGACTTCAACAAAGACCTCATCTTCCTTTGCTGCATGAGAAGGGGACCGATCCCCTCACTTAGGAAAGACGCAAACATAGCATTATTTTGAAATACAGCCTCACTTGTACCCTGCAGCAGGGTTTGCTCCAGCGATGGGGTACTTCGGAGACCAATTTGTTTAGCTGATCACAGTCTCTTTGACGTGGCTGCAAATGTTACCTTTCTTTTTCAATCAAAAACACAGCAGGGGGTGCCATCTGTTTGGCACAGGCCTTAGCTCACTTCCCCCATGCCTTTTTGTGCAGATCATTTTACGTGGCAATTTGCTAAAATCTTTCATTCCTTGGTTTGGCTAAATATAACTTTCCAAAATGGGCTGTTTTCTCTGAATGTCAGCAAGACTCACAAATGAATGCAGCTTTTCCTGAACAGCCAATATCAGATCAAATGGAGCATTTTTCAGATTTTTAAAAAATGAACAAATACCTCACTGTCATCTCATTGTTTACTTAAAACCGACATGTTTACCAAGGATGGTGAAGTCACATTTACTCTACTGAATTTCTTTGTTTGGGTTTTACAGAGGTATGTTGTCACCAACACACGCATCACAATTTTTAAGATCCTTGAAGAGAACAGGTAAAGCAAATGCATATAAGAAAGCAACCATATTAAATCGTCATTAGGAAACAACCACTAAGGAAAGTGGTTAACTATTTTCCCCAGCTCAGACGCTGTTCAAAGCAATGAATCCTCCCCCCACCCGCCCCCGAATAGGAACAGATGATCAGCACCACGCGCTGAAGCCACAGAGATGCGCGTGGATTTCCCAGCGCTTTGTAGAATACAAATGAATGATCCTCATTCTTTTCCTAGCAGAGCATATAGGCCAGACCTCATTAGAATTCAGTATCACTCTGCTTTTCTAATGGTAATGTACCAGTTATATAAGAAATACAGCGTGAGGGGTGCTTCCACAGTTATGCTCAACATGATATCATAATTCTGAAAACTGGACGTGGTCTTTGTTAAAGGAAATTATTGCATTTTACCATTTTATCTTTTGCTTCTAATGTAACTTAAATTCCCATTCTAATAGTGGATTATAAGAGGGCTTAATTCTTTGTGTCTCAAAGTTGCAGTGACTACCATACCGGCTTTATGGCTTTTTTTTTTTTTTTTTTAATGCCGTGACTAAAGATCAGATTGTGAAGGCTCCGAGGCCATCTCCCTGTGAAAGGAAACATAGCACATTACGTTAATAAACAACTGTAGGAGTCTTCTTCAGCCAGGAATAACTCAGGGCATTAAGGCTTGAGGTCTTTTGTCTAGAGTGCGGCAAGAAGTATAATGAAAACAAAAACACCAACACATAAAAATACAATTTATGCTCTTTTATCAAGCAAAGAAAAAGTTGGTTAACGTTTGAACAGGGAGCAGTAATGTAAATGTATTGACAATTTTATTGTAATAATTAGATGTTTACACAGTCTGGACATTGTGGCTAAATCACTTCTAGCATGTTTATTTCCAGGGAGCTGTTTTCTGGACACTGCAGCAGGTTCATTAAGAAGACATACTGTATTAGGATTCAAAGAAACAACCAGCTCCCATTCTCCCCTTCTCTGTTTTATATTTACCAAAAGCAAAGGAAAACCTACACATAATGAAGTAAAATACAGAATCCCCTTCATGAGGAAAACAACTTCCCTCATGGCCCCAAAATAGCTTAAAAATAAATATTCTATTGAATCTCTTACTATACCGCATTAGACCACCTTTAATGACTGTAACTAGCTTTTAATATCTAGTGTGTAAATGGCAATCTGTTTTTGACCAAGAATAAATTATAGCAGAATATTAGGGAGGCTCTTGCTTCACTCCAAAAAAAAAAAAAAAAAAACAACTCTCAAAAAACAAAAAGACAAAATAAAAAAAAAACTAGTATTTGTTTTAGATAAGAGACTTCTCAGTATGTTCTGAAAGAGAAAAACCTCATTTAGAGAGAAATCTTTCTCTTAAGCAGTCTCAAACCAGATTAATGGATTAAAATTGCACACTTGAATAATTTGACTAAATTTAAAATCTCTACGTGGCTCTCTTCCACTTATTTTTTGTTCTTCCTTACTAATCTTTAATGTGTTGCTCTGATACGGTTTTCATATTTCCAAACTGAGCTAAAATGGAAATGACAGATTTTCAGTTACATAAAAATAGCAGTGAAGTGCCAGGAAAAATACACTGTGAACAAAATAATCTTTAGAAAAGATATGAAAGGAGAATATTTTTTATAGCATGATATGGATCCAATAATAGAAGCATATTCGGGGCAATTATATCAATGTTTTAAATTTAAAAACTGTTTAAAAATTAAGGTACTTAATGCTAAGCTATAATGTGTTTCCAGCCTTCGTATACCTCCATTAGAATTAAGTAGTAATCAATATAGAGTATTTATTGCTATAAACCACAGCACCAGAGGAAGCAAAGGATGGTATGTTTGGAACTCAAAATTCTCTCCTATCCTTTAGGAAGAGGGGGAAAAGGGGATTTCCCTGTCTTGATCTTTAATCAGTTACCACAGTGTACTGTATTCCCAACTACTGCTTTCCTTTACCAAAAGAGTATAGCAATGAAAATACATTATGAAAGCAATAATTTTCCAGTAAAGTTTAAGATGGTAAGAGAAACTTTTAATTTAGAAAACAAATAATAACAGGTACACAACATAACTATGTTTTTAAGTTGATGGAATTGATTAATGGCTCAAAATAATCAAGGAATCACATCACAGAGCACTCTTTTAAAGAGAAGTGCTAAAAATTGACTCTATACCATCATACCATAATGACATTATCAAATACGTTACTGAAATTATATACAGCATAACATTACATATGATAATTGCTAGGCTAAATAATGGAATCTTCCATGACCCTGTATGATAACAAATATATTTAATAATCTTAAATAAACTCAAACTTACTCTGATATCCACACTTCTAAGTAATTCAAGACATGAGAAATGAATTTTTAAAAAATCAGATCATGAAAGCCATTATTATTTGAAGGAATATGCTCAATTTTTTTAGATAATTTAAATTATTTAAGAGTGCTTTGCATTTTTTATTAGCTTTGCCTCAAGTTATAACATTAAAGCATTAAGGTTACACGTAATGAGGTTCTGGTTTGCCCTTATTTCTAAGTCCCGTATTCTCACAAACTACAAACGGAGATTAGTGCTAAATTACAAAGCTAATTCGATCAAATAAAATTGTCTCATTCTTAGATATGCATCTGAAGAAAATGTGTAACTACCAGGTATGTATTCACATGCAAACAATCACAGATACCCATCTGGAAGAAACAGTTCATAGAGGGAGCAGATAGTGGTCGAAGGCAGCCTGTACAAACATTTTCCTTAAGGTGTGTGTTAAAAAAAAATTCTCTGCTAAATCCAACCAACTACAAACAACACTTACTTAAAGCCTGTTATTCAGATGGATGGTTTTAAAATATCAAAGGTTTATTTTGAAAATTTACGAACAGAAGTAACATCTCTGCTATTGAAACCTCCACTAACAGAAAGTGACCACAGCTTAGAAACCAACGGCTTGATTCAAAAATGTATTCAGGATTATAGAGGAATTTAATCCCAAACTCCTCTACGATGTCTGACATTAATTCTCATTAGAAAATAACAAAACCAACAGCTTACTAACATTACTCCAAGCAGCATTACAGCTAATGCTGAACATTAAAACAATTTTCCTTTGCTTGCTTCTGGTGTGAAGGAGAAATTTTTACTTTGACCCACGTTTCATTTCAGTTCTCATATCCTCCAATGCAGAAAAGCCATATTTACACTGTTATTGGGTTTTTAAGGCTCCTTCAAATATAATCTCACTCGAGCATAACTACACCCTGTGAGATAGAGAGAACAAGGCTACTGGTATTTTGCAGGCGAGGAAACTTATTCTAGGGCACGATGCATTCAAGAACCGAAACTAGAATTTTGATTGACTCCAATTCCAGTGGCCTTCCTACGGCCTACTCTCAGCTGAACACCACTGGTACAGCTCTGTTCCCAGTTTCCTAAAGGGATAGGGGTCCTCCAGCTTCCAGAATTATGTTTTACCAAAATTGGCAGCAACTCTGTAAAAAAGATGTTCACATTACACACACAGCTCTTTGGTTCCCCTCACAATTCGGTAGCTACAAGCATTTCAGAAATTTTCTAAAAATCAATCTTTTCATCTGAACCAACCCTGAAACGCTTGCACCTGCCTTCCCCTCTGCACATTAAAAGACCCATATATGAGAAAGGATCCCCAGTTTGTTTCCTAGGTTCAGATGTAACAAAATCAGAGAACCTTTTATGTCCCGGGACACTGCTAGTGATTGAACTTGCTAAGAATCACACAAAGGGGAGGCTACCTGGGGCTGTTCCTTTCCTGAGTTTATGTCTTGTCTATTTCACTTAGACTATGAGTCGGCTTGGCAAAGACTGTGTTGAATTCTATGTTTGAAATGCCCTTAGCACACTGTTGGCACTTAAATGTAATTATTCAAAATGGAATCATTTAATTAGATAGGAAGAGAAATAGCAAGCCCTGAGATAATAAAGAATAAAGCAAATATGCTGACCGACTGAAGCAAAGCAGCAGATAGATAGCGATGCACACTCACAAGATAGCTCTTTCAGTTTTCCAATTCAGGGTGCACGTAAGGGGATAAACACATTGTTATATACCTTGCTTTTGCTGGGTTCACAGAAAACACAGACCACGACTAATATCCATAACTTCGTAGAGGGATAAGAATTATCTGTCTCATGCCTCATATGACTTAACTCCTTGGGAAAGCTGGAGGAGGGGGGAAATGGTGGAAGGTGATGGAAGAGGGAGTGACTGAGACTCCACAGACCACAAGTGAGTTGTGTATCCATCTGGATGGGACAGGTTATTTACACCAATGAAATCTACTTGGTGGGCAGCTGAAGATCAGGACAATGTGAACTCATTCACTCCCTGTCCTTTAGAAGCATGATATTCTGAGTGCCAGGCATGGAAGCCTACTCTACAGAATGAAATGCTCCTTGGAAATTGACCCTCAGTGCACCTTCTACTTTTGGGCTATAAAATGGCCAATACTTCAGGGTGTACTTTAGACCACGAGAGGGCCCAATCTTACCCCTCCTCTGGCTAAATTCCAGAGCTCCCTAATGAATGTTAGTTCTTACTTATCTTCTGTTCCCTCCACCCCCGACCCCTACCAGTCTCCAACCACTGAGGTACAAAACTTGAAAAATTTTTTTTGTTCAAGAAACACAACAGAAGACTTTCATGTTAAGGAGCCTTGTACAAGGCACCATTGTAGATGCCCAAGGAATAAGACCTCATACTCAGGGGCCAGATATTACAATAAAGGTTCTCCTTAAACAAATTCTTACCTCAACAAGCAAAAACAGTCTTAGGTCAGACATTGCCATCACTCAGTTACAAAATTATGTAAGTTTTATACTGAAGTTTGCTCACTGATTGTAAAGGGCTGACAATTTAATAATACTCTTTTAAACTGGTTTTTAAAAAAACCTATCCATTTAGACACCACCCCCAAAAAACAACTAATTGAAAACTCTTTGAAAAAAAAAAAAAAGAAAACTCTTTGAGACAGAAGCAGCCAGCTTTGAAGTCCTCTCCAAGACTTCCTTGCCTGGTCAGTGTCCTTGGGCTTGACTTGAGGAGATCGAAGGAATAGAAAACGTTGTTCAGAAAGGGTCCCTTTGGCACTGTGTCCTCTCTCGACTCTCTGCTGCCTTGACTGACTTGAGCTATTCTTTTCACAGGCTCCAGACTATTTTATAAGAATGGTGTCATCATCAGTGGTCAAAAAGCTTTTATTGAGTGCCTACTGTATGCAAAGATTAGAATTAAGTACTTGGTCTGAATTCGTTACAGTACTGGGAAGCAAAATGGTGCTGAATTCAAGGAAGGGAGGCTGGGTAACATTACTCCTAGACCTTGGGACAAATTATTTAACCTCAGTTTCCTAATCAGGAAAATGGGAATAAACAACAGAACTTACCTTATTATAGGGCTGTAGAAGGACGGAATGAAAAGTACACAGCATAACAAGTAGTAAACACTCGGTTAATATTAGTTATTGCTATCACTATCTTAAATTGTTATCATCATTTTGACATGACAGTGAAAGAACACAAGGTTTTCTAAATGGTCTCCCATGGGAGCTGGGAGGGGGAGACAGCGTATGGGAATCTGTTTATTTGTGGAGTTTTCTCCTCCTCTAAAGCAGTCACTTTTAATTGGCGTTACATTGGTGCCATTAATTTTCTCCTTTGAGAGTACCCGTGTGACACTTTCCTCAAAAAAGAGCTGAACTGCTGCTCAAGCCACAAAATGGCACCTGCTTTTACTCTAGCAGGAGTGATATTTTTATATTACAAAGTTGAGGCCAATAAACTGAAAACAGACAAGTGCTGTTCTATATTACCTCTCTGAGTAATGGATAATAAAAAAGAAAACGGTGAAAACAGAAAGAGAGAATCCTGAGGAAACACTTTCCAAGGTTCCAACATTAAGAAAGACACTTATGAGATGGGCTTTTGGGGCAATTTCTATTTTCACACCTTTGAACATATTCACAAGACTGCTCAACCTCCAGCCCCTTTCCCAACCTTACAGACCTAAGCTGAGCACTGGTACGACTACAGCTACTTCCTGCACTTATGGTTCCTTTCATCTTGGGACTCAAAGCACCCAAGTTAACATAACTATACAACTTCAAAGAAATAGGAAATGAAAGTTTTAAAAAAGACAAAAATTGAATTATGGTTGGATTTAGCAACAACTGTGAAACTTTCCACTTTCAGATATTTCTTTTTGATCCATCCAAGGCGACAGCTAGAATGCTTCCAAGATCAGAAGGCTTCTCTGTTATTGCCCAGGTGGAACGCAGGACAACAGTGATTTGGGATGTACTGGAAGTATAACTAGATCACTTGCCCCAAGCTGCTTGAGTCACCTTTGCCTTCTCTGAAAGAGTGACAACACTGCACTCAGGAAAGGAAGGGAGGAAACATCTACAGACTGGCTGCCACATTCAACTTTCCTGTTATTCACAATGTCACTCAATTCTGTTACCAACAACCCATTCCACTTGTTGATGGTATTATGAGGACGATGAAACTGCTTTTAAAGACTCGGTAAAGTGGACTGATTTTTTTTTTTTTTTTGACTAAGAGAACACTGTCAGTCAGAAAGCTGAGGAACTAAATGATAAAGAGATTTTCTCTACCAGGTATAGAGAAGTCAAACTCTTTTCTTCTTAAATCTCAGATACTGTAGGATGCCACATCAGTTAATTAATAAATATTTACTGGATACACACCATATACTCTGAAGTACCATGCTGGCAATAAATCATGTTTCTGATCAAGCAGTGATAGAGCAGATTCTACTAAGGAAAACAAGAAAAAGCCCCTGGAAAATAACATTAATGAAATGTCATTCCATGTTACAAAATTACAAATAAAATAATTCTGTAAGTATTTACCTCATCACAAGCAAGATGTTACACTATTAGAGGTTCTAACAAATATTCCAGAAGAATTCAACTACAAGGCAGTGGATGGTAATGTTGGCGGAAGCTAAGGATGTCCAGAAATTTCTTGTTCCCAATCCAGAGGATCAATGGTTTAAGTTATGCATTTGAGTGTAGGTTAGGTTTGTAGAAAGACACTTTAATAATATACTACTTATTTGTTTCTCTGAATTTCAGAATACTCAGGATTTTACTAACAAACTAGGCCATTTTAACAAATATTTTTATGTTACATATTAATTATATTCCTTCAAGCTCTGAGTGAATCGGTGTTCTCTATGGTATGATCATGTCTTAATCTCTACCATCTCTCTCTTTACCATATGGACTGCTTTTCAATATACTTGAGTTTACTGAACTCCAAAGAAGTAAAAGTGACCTCTATACAGTTTATAATTCCATTCAACAATTGAAATATAAACATTGATTTATCTGAAATGTAGAAGTACTTTGCTTGATTTAAAAATTCTCACAATGCTTTACTCAGTCTCACTGATGACGTTCCAGATTTTCAGCTACACGTATGTTAGGGTAAGTTTTCTTATAGTGGCTGAACTGCAAATCTGGATCTCTAATATATAGCTCAGCTCTGGGTTCTGTTTTTAATTATGACCCTGGAGGGTACCAGAATCTATGAAGTGAGTAGCAATAGGTTAGACTGGAGAAATTATAGGAAAAGTGGGATCATAAGAACTAAGAGAGAGTCTTGAGTAGAAACATTTTAGAAACAACTGAATAGAATCTCTACTCTTTGTGAAAGGCTATATTCAACAGTAATAGCAAAAACCCTCCACATAGAGAGATTTCACCTACAGATGGTTGAACAGTGATTTTCTAGGATCCCATAATACTTTATATAATCATCTGTAATTAAATTAGCACAAGATAAAAATAATCTACTTAAAATAATATAAAGTATTCAAAACAATTGCTACGCTAAACAACATTCTTTTTCATAAAAGAAACTGTCATAGACAACCAAGTGGCAAAAACAGAATGGAGTGAGCTGTGGTTGAGTGTAAATCCTACAGCAATGAAAGTAATTTGTATTATCCTTACTTCTTTGAATAAATTCAGATGACAGCCCTATTTCATTTCTTCATTCGGTTTGGAGGCCAGATGGCATTAGAATCATTTACTTCACCTTGTTGTGCTTAATTACTACAATAAACACACTATTTTCCAAATTAATCATAACAAAGTAATTTCATTAGTAACACAGCAGGCTGTTGAATTATTAGCATCATAACAGTTTGCAAACAATTAAACTTTATTTGAACCTTAAAAATTTGCAGAGTGGAACATTATTGTAACATCTAATGGCAATAGAGTACAAATTCAGTACAGAGCAAATAATCAAGCAAAACGCTATGTAAAATATGACTTACAATCACCTTTGAAAAAAATTAGCTCTCTGTTCATAGAAAAATAAATAAAACCTACGCAAACATAATGAGAAAATAGCAATTAGCATATTTTCTAACAAGCCATGTTGTTTAAATTCACATTAATGATTACTATTATGATCTTGAAGAGTGTGTGATATATTGTCAAGGGTGTAAAGAAAACTTTCTGCCTCCTAGTATACAGATGATTTCACCAAATGAATACAAAGTAGTCATGCGTTGAAATTAATGATTGTTTTTCCTGTCAGTCCAATGAAAAATTTTTTGTTTCCTTTCTCATCTCCCACCTATATTCAAGTGAAAAAGAACAAAGGCCAGAGGAGCTCTGGACAAAAGTTAATACTTTTTTTCTGTACTGTCACCATTCCAGAGACTATCTGGCATCAGTTGGCAAAGGACTCCCTCTCCTGGATTAACTGTAAAAAGAGGCAATAATCTTCTAAATACTTTACGTTTGGAGTGGGTCTGTGCCTGAGTGGAGGAGGGGTTTCCAAGTGGGTTCCTGTGCAATGAAAAGCTGCTGCCATCTACTGGCCCAAGACTAAAATCTTCATTTAGGCCAGAAGCACAAAATCTGTGTCCACAAGGAAGTCTACATTTTCAGTGGAACCCACAACTGCTTTCACTTTTCAATCTCTCAGGCTTTGAAAACCAATCCACTAAATCCATCTCGAGTTGTCTCACTTTTGCCAAGATGATTTCAATCTATTCCAATGGCTCTATATTAGGAAAAGTTTAACAAGTGCATAAATTAATTTCTGAAAGCTTTAACTTGACATGGTCTAATCTATATCAACTAGAATTCACTCACAATCCCCCAAATTAATATATATTTTTTACATGTGAAATCTGATAATCACAGTACAGAGGGGATAATAGTAAAACATAAACTCTGAAATATTGCTTGTAGATAGTTTTTATAAATAATGGAGGTTTTTAAACATTATCGGCTCGTCTGCATGGTTAGAATCTTTATCTTTAATGCAAAGATCTGAAAAGTTCAACAAAAGTAGTACCTTCTAATCAAGGATTCAATATTAGCAGATTATATTTACTTCAAATAATTATCCAATCAGCAGTATATTTTGATATATATACCATAGTGGTACCTTGTAGACATTTAAAATACCTTTGATTTCAAACATACATGAAAAAGTAATAATATAACTCCACAAACCTTGCTCTGGAGTACAACGTACACCTCCAATATCAGACTAACACTACCCTTCCATTCACCTGTACCTGGGTACATGTTCCCACCGGATTTCTACACCCTCCTCTCTGAGCCTTCCTTCTCTTCTCATTGCTTTCAGAGGTGCAGAGTGGGCTCAAATCTGGACTTTCACTGTTTTGTGGTGTGACTTTAATAGCACAGTAACAATCAGGCAGGGTAAGAGTACTCAGTTATGTCTTCTGACTTTGAGAATACATTGAGATTCTTTATGCCGTTACGTTAGTGGCAGAATGGGACCTCTCACCCAATTTTTGTTTCATTAAATTTAAAGAAAACTACAGTAGAAAATGTTGGCAAGCCCATTATATAACCGGGGTATTTATTATTGGTAAAGGGCTTTGCACAAACCATGGTTCTGGTCCTCACGTGTGTTGCAGAGGGTGATAGCATACTCCCCATTTGCAATTCTATTGTTTTTCTTTCTTGTGGCTATATTTAACATAAAGTAAATTCACCAATCAGTAAAAATTCTTTCATGAAAACATGTTACTACTGTTTGAAAAATAAATACTAAGATAACTCATCTACAAAGTTTTAACAAAGCTACATTCTTTAGACAGCATCTACCAAAAACTTGCATGATACATTCAATTGAAATTTTTATGAAATTATATATTACATTCTAAAAAATAATTGATATCCAGTATTAAGAGAAATTACAACTCTTACTAGAAGTAGCAATGATTATGTGATACATATAAAATAGTGCTGAATTTTTCACACAAATCAAATGAGTAAATAAACCTATGATTATTTCTTTGAAAAACAGCAACAGGTATAACTTTACTGCTTGCATCTAATTTACATTAATATCCTTCATTTAATTTCACATCAGAGGAATATTATAATGAATGCATAAAACAACAAAGACAAACGATGCTCAACAAAACAAAGAAAGGTTATGAGCTGTCACTCATGCTTTCTCGATGATTCTCAATCCAAAGCATTTGCACACTAGCAGAGGAATCTTCCTTTTCTGCAGGCAGAAAGGGAAAGTTGCATTTTAATTTTTTTCTTCAGGCAAAATGTTGATTTTCCCTGCTTAGAAAAATGTTACATTTTTAGCCAAGGAAAAAAATGAATGTTTACTCAATATTTTGTCAATTCAGCTCCTCAGAAAGGCCATAAAAGTGGTATTTTACTAAAGAGGAGGAGGTTTGGGAAAACAGCTGGTTATTATCAAAGGGATTTTCTCTAAATAATCTATTTATTTCCAAAGTAAATTCTATGAAGTTATTTTTAAAACTAAACTAGATTTTTTTTTTTAAAGAAGAAGATGATTTGGGAGCATATTCTTTGTGCTATCAGAAAACTACAAAGACTTTTAAAAAGGCAAAGACTCATAATGCAGAGACCAAGAGAACATATGAGCTATTACAGAATATTGGATTAAAATGTACTTACCCAGGACTCTCAAATATCATACATCTCCATTATGTAGGCTTTCGGCACCAAGCCAATGGCTCCCTTCATTTCTCCTACCCACCAGCCATATCTATTGTATTCCTAATTGAAAACAATATGCAATATTAACCTTCAGACTGGGTGTAAGTACAATGTTGTTTGTACGCAACTTCTTAGAAATGTTATTTCTTTTTATAAAGTTATAGGAGCTTGAGCTGCAAATTGAAACATTTTAATCTTTTTTTGTTTCTGAACATTTTAAAAATGCTGTTAGGCAAAGATTTAAATTAATGTATAAGACAAAGCCTGTTTATTTCACAGTGTAGAACACAGAAACAGTCACTTAGGACAGAAACCTAGCAAATGAAACTACATAAGGAAGTCCGCTCTCTGGGCCCCTTTTCCTCTCTCTCCCCCATCTCTCTCTCTTACACACACACACACACACACACACACAGACACACACACACACACACAGACACACAGCCTGGGGGACACCTTTTATTATGCAAACACCAGTGTTAGAGGCTCCGGAGGTCATAGCCAGGATCCTTAGGATACTATCTTTGCCTTCAAGGAGCTTATCATCTAGCAAGGATAGACTTTTTTTTTTTTTCACAATAAACTACTTAATTCCTAGTTAAACTCATATGACTGAAAATGATTTAGGATGTAGAGGTATGCCCCTTCTTAGGAAAATCTAAAAATGAGTATAGACGTTTTAAACAGATAAATTAGAGAATAAGGAAACACTAATAATGCTTCCCCCAACTGGCTTTCCAAAATAATTCACAAAAGGGCTCCTTTTCAAAAGCTTCCCAAAGGCATTTATTGTTCCTCTGATTGATCACAAACAACATTAGGTAAAGGATGAATGGAAGGAATTTAAAGGTGGTATTAGATTCACTCTTATGGGGGAAGATCAATAGGAAATAAAAGTATCTCAAATTATAAGGCAAAATATTAATCTAGCTGTAAAAAAAGACTGATTGATGAGTCACTTTTGCGTTTATTTTGCAGCGTGAGCTAATCCTGTGCCTCCTTTTCTTCCCTTTGCTCCGCTGACAGACACACCACTGCTCTAGGCATAGTGAACACTGTACCCGGTCTCATTTGTCTGCCAGAGTGCCTAATGTATTTTTATCTCAAATTTATTTATGTTTAGTGAGATACAAACAAAGTAAAATGAATTACAAGTTTCAAGAATAATATCTCCCAAAAGCAATACTCTGAAAAAGCACTGTAGGACCCAAATTTAATTTTTCATATAAGATAAATTTTTAAAATCAATCCCCAAAGTAATTCAATAGGCTATGATTTCCAACATCTGAGTCACAGATAAATGTGCATATGCATACCGAGTTACATGTGGGGAGGGAATGTTAATACCAGTACAGATTTAACATTTGTACTGATGACTAACCATGCTACTGACCATCAGAAAGGAAAATAATACAATTTTTCCATACAAATGTAGCAACATTCCCAGGTGTGTACTGATATGTAGTCTATCAGTAGAGAGATTACAAGATTAAAATCTATAAGTACTTTTTTAAACAATGGGATGTATCAGAATTACGTTTTTCGTAAGAATAAGATGGAAGGAAAATGGGGGTGGAGGAGAAAGGCCTGATTCTAATGAGGGCACAGCTCTGGCTTATGAGGCAGTCGACTCCAGATTTTAAAAGTTTCCTGATAGTGTGAACTTAGTGGACAAAGTTCTCTAAGCAACGAAAATAGCCTGATGCCCAGAACTCAGTGAAGATGACTCTAATCTGTGTAGAATATATTTGTCAGAAGAAAATACCAACTTACTGAAAGCTATGATTAGTAACCATTATATCGTAATAGGTACCTAATAAAACTGCCCTTTTCAATTTTTTAAGGCAATGAATACAATTAGTGCCTAATGCTTAACAAAACAAATGTATTTCACCTTGCAGAGGCCAAAGGCCCACAGTGTAAGATTTCAAAATGGATACTTAACAAAGTAAGCCTAAGTGTGAAAGCTCTTATCCACTGCCCATCTAAGATTTTTTTCAGCTGATTACTTGGAAAGGGTAAAGGAACTAGGCCCCCAAAGGCTAGGAAAACAGAATACATTTAGTGAGAGGGCATATTATGACCCAAACCTGCTTTCAGAGAAGAGCCTGCAATCTGGGTTTCAATGTTTAGATTCAAGTTACAAACCAGGAAGTTCATATTACTTTATAATATTCTGTTTTGAAATTATAATCTACACCCTAAATTAAGGGCACATTATTGTTCTCAAAAAGCTCACTCACATCCAAATTTAAGAAATTGATTTCCAACAAATCACTTCAACAAAGGACCAATGACATACTTCACACATGAGAGAATTTTGCATGATGGCAACTGAGAAGATTCATTAAACAGAAAGTACAGTAATAAACAGCAGAGGAGTTTATTCAGCTGTAAACAAATCCCTTAAAAGTAACATTCTTGGAAAAAATTAAGTTTTAGGCTAAAATAATCTTAAATGTTTCACTAAATTAATTTAAAATAATTGAAAGGCATACGAAATACACACCTCATAAAAGTACTCTAAAATATAACGGGTTTAAATCAGAAAAGAGTAAAAATAAAAAACCAGAATGTTTATTACTTTACATTTGTAAAGAATTCCATATAGCACTCCTGTGTGGAATTAAGAGGTAAGATAAAACATAGTGAGGTAAAAATCTAGTAGGCAAATTTATGGATTTACACTGCAGCCATTAGAGTATGTCAGCAAGACTGCAAACACAGAAGCTTTTACTTTTATCATTACTATCCTCTGTATGAGCCTCCTGAGCAACATGAATCCCAATTAAACCATTTGCAGCCTATAAATTGGAATGAAGATGCATCTTGGAGTACGGTATTCTAAACTCCAGCCTGAAGATTCAACAGCATACACGCTTTCCTTTGGAGGAAGAAAATCTGCCTTCCTTTGCCTTCCCTGTTTGCTGTCCCCAAACAAATGTGATTATGAATGATATATTACTTACAGTGGAAAATAACGCAATCCATGCAATGTTGTCTCGCTGTCCACATACTAATTGTAGTATTGGTCTAAAAGTCAAGGGTGGGTCATTAAAAAAAAAAAAACAACCCTCACACCTTATCTTGTTAATAAACAAAAAATAAAGCGACAAAAGTCCTACCAGGCTGCCATCTAAATCTCTGAAAGGTTAGGAAGCATCATGTCATCTTGATGGCACACGAGATCTCAGGTACAAGAAGGTCTGCCATCTGGTATTCTTCACCCCACTCGGCTCTTAACATCAACTGAAATGCTAACATAGGCAAGTGACTGTACTTCAGGAGGACTGATAAAATAATGAAGAGTCCTTTAATCTACAGGAAACCATTCTAGTCAATTTATAAGAAATATTGCATCCCTTTGTAGGACGTGTAATTATTTTCTATTAATCATGTGCTATAAAGCTACATTATGCAGTTATTCTGTTATCACTAGAAAGAGGCCTGCAGTCCGCTTCTGACAATGTTAGGTAATTACTAACACAAAGCTTCTTTCTCCTCCTGTAGTAATGCTATCAAGATCTAGAGGTATAGTGATGCTTAGTGTATAAAAATAGTACTCAAAAGAAATTTAATATCTGCAAAATGGATGGCTTCAAGGCAAAATGTAATGTGGCAGTCAAAGAAGCAAGAAAGCTGAACTTGCCCAGTAATCTGAGAAAATAATCATAAAGCAGCACTGAACAGTTGTGATCTAACTCCTCTGTTTTCAATTTTTATATCATTAAAATAGTTTTTGTTTTATTTTATAGTTAAAATTTTAGGCCTCAATTAATCATTATTAAGCAATAAATTAAAGTGATTATGTAAAAAGGCAGGAAAAAAGGGGCTAGTTTTGATAAAGTGAAACAGAGACTTTATCCAACACAATAGCAAACATATGTCCACATTTACTTACTAACTAAATCTTCTCTCTCTGCCAGTGTATTATTTTACACTTAAATAAGATGCCAACATTTACTTAAATCCTTTTCAGCACCACGATTCTCATTTCTCAAGTATGTTAATCCACTTTCTACAAACCATATGGTAAAAGAATGCTGCCTTAACAGAAACTTGAAACATTAGTAAGAGTTTGTGATGTACCACCCCTTTCAGAAAGTAGTTACCAATCTGTTTGAAAGCAACAGGTGTTAGAAAGGTTAAAAGACTATATTCTTTTCTCCAAACGTATATCTGTGCTTCAAAACATACCAGCCTTGTGCAGAAATAAAGGTAATTTTATTCACAAAATATAAACTACATTGAGTTTCAGAACCAGTGGATTTTACCATTGTTTTCCAACTATTCACTGTGATATGTTCGGTTTTTCAAATTGTTCATAAACCTTGTAGTAGCATGAAAACTAGACAACTATTTAAAATATGGAAGTGCTTTCTTCAAGGCTACCTCTTCCATCTCTTCCTTTTTACTATCTCCGATTAGAACCTTTGTAAGAAGCGCTCCTTATACAACCATCATTTCAAAAGTTGTCTTAAAATGCACAACAGGTACTTGACAACTTCCGTTTTTTTACTATTATTATCTACACTTTAACTGCTTGAATCTTAGTCTCCTAACTCATTCCTTAAATGAGGAAATGGACACTAACAATTTCTAAGATCCTCCCTGATGTTTGAATACCACCATCACGAACCTGCTTTACCAACCTAAGTCTCTTAGCAGCTCATGGAAATCAACCTCACTACTTTATAATTTACTATGCAAACGTGACTTTGAGTTACTCTAATTCAAAGAATTACTATTTTTTTCCTCCGTGCACTGGATCTTCCCGGACCGGGGCACGAACCCGTGTCCCCTGCATCAGCAGGTGGACTCTCAACCACTGCGCCAGCAGGGAAGCCCCGCACTCCATTTTTAAAGCGAGAGAGACAAAAGACGAGCAAGGAAGGTGATAGTAAGAACTTAATTCCTGTAACAAATTTTAGTTTATATTCCAGAGTCAAGATACACTTAATTCAAATTTCTACACTGTCAACATTTACAATGGCATAAAGTAAAAACTGATATGCAGACTGATGATTCTTAGATATTGTTAGGCAAAGAAAGATCAAATCATGCTCAGTAGTGGGTGGCCTTGGTACTCAGTGTATTTCACCAACCAGTACATGACTGATAACTGTTCCAGTTCAGACCTTCATCGCCTCACCCTGGATTTTTGCATCATCCACTCTGCCTCTCTGTACTTCCCGGAAACGGCCTTTGTCAGTTTACTCGGCTGCTCAGGAATGTATACTAGCCCCCCAGTGCTTTAACTACAAACTCCTCTCACTGCTCTGGTCCCACAGCCCAACCTTCTGTGCTGCACTCATTCCTGCCTCTGTATGTGGCACTCCTTCCCCAAGGGGTATCTCCCCTCCCTCATCCAAAGCCTATCTAGTAACTAAGACTCGACTCAGGTTACCCAGCTTTCATGAATTTTTCTCTCAATTATCTAATCCATACTTACATCTCCCATTTCAAGCTGAGTATTTATTCCTCAGTGGAGTTTATGTACTTTAGTTTTGTCCGTTCAACTAAAATAAAGTAGAAACTCACTGAGATCATGGCAATGTCTTACACTCAAACTGTATGCCCCACACTCCAGGATGTGTAAAAGATGTTCAATAAATATGTACTTCATGATGAAACAAACATAGTTTTTCTTCATTTTGGATGATGCACCAGATGACCCTCCTAAATGTTTTCTTAAGAAGGGTAATTTCCAATAGGAATATATTTTCTATGTGTATATTGGACATACTTGAAGAATTTTAGTAATGACTAAACAAACATTTGTTCTGAAGTATGTTTAGCTTCACAATATGAAGTGTGCTGCTCCTCGACATGGCTGGCTGCGGCCCATCACGTTTTCCAATGTGCTGTATAGCATACCTTGTCTAAAGAGCCGAAATTCCACTTGCAGAAAGAAAGATACCTGCCCCCTGAAGAACTGGGACCAAATAATTCTAGTTCTTCGAAGAAATGGCTTCAGTTGAATTTACTGTAAGTACGGAAGAGGTTAAGACAGAACTCTGCAAAGGCAGAAACAGTGTGGCAGGTCTAGGGGAAAATCTGCTAGTTTTTCAGCTGCTGCTTCTTATTCTTGTGATTATTTTCTCAGAAGATTGAGAGTCTCCAGCTTGCTACTAACTAGGTATGTGACCTTGGGCAATCCCCAAGTTCTTTAGGGGTGATTTTTTTTTTTACATTTATATCACTCTTTGAGACTCCACAATAATCCAGTTACGTACTTAACATAAATCAGTAAGTCTAATTATTATACATTTGGACCCTCACAGAATTACCTATATGAAATCTCTTGTTATATGTACTATAAATTTTTTGTTGTTGAGGGTAATATCTGCCACTGTTCTTATTATATAAAGTTGTTGAGGTCAGATAATCAGCGAAGATTCTAGAAATTCACGTGAGATTTTTTTTTTTTTTTTTTTAAGTAGCCAGTGCTGGGAAAAGCCAAGCTTCCTCCTTTATGATTAAAAAGAATTATTAGCTCCTTGTCTCTCCCTTTTTCAGTTTGGCTGCCAAGAAGCTCAGGAAGTTCAAGCGTAGACACTCCATTGTCTTTTTTTTTTTTTTTTTTTTCTTTTTTTTTTGCGGTATGCGGGCCTCTCACTGTTGTGGCCTCTCCCGTTGCGGAGCACAGGCTCCGGATGCGCAGGCCCAGCGGCCATGGCTCACGGGCCCAGCCGCTCCGCGGCATGTGGGATCCTCCCAGACCGGGGCACGAACCCGTATCCCCTGCATCGGCAGGCGGACTCTCAACCACTGCGCCACCAGGGAGGCCCTCCATTGTCTTTTAAGGTCTCCAGAGGCAGTCCTTTCTTCCATTAGCCTTTTATTTATTTTTCCCCAATTATGTGGAGCCTCAAGATCTTCTCACCTATAAAGTGAAGAGCTAGCACTAAGGTTCCCCTACCTCTACAATTCTACCATTCTAAATTCCTTTAAGAAGTTCAGGATTATTTCCTTTTTTTTTTTTTTAATGTAAATTTATTTATTTATTTTTGGCTGCATTGGGTCTTCCTTACTGCGCGCAGGCTTTCTCTGGTTGTTGCGGAGCACAGGCTCTAGGCTCGCGGGCTTTAGTAGTTGCAGCACGCAGGCTCAGTACTTGTGGCTTGCAGGCTCTAGAGCGCAGGCTCAGTAGCTGTGGCGCAAGGGATTAGTTGCTCCACGGCATGTGGGATCTTCCCGGACCGGGGCTCGAACCCATGTCCCCTGCATTGGCAGGAGGATTCTAACCACTGCACCACCAGGGAAGTCCCAATTATTTCCTATTTTTAACTATATTTTCATAAACATATATTAAACATCTATCTGCCATAATGTTAGATATTGGGGATTCAAAAATACTTAAGACACAGTGTCTACCTCAAGGAATTGAGACAGGGAAACGGATAATCCTGGTCATGGCCCACGTAGGTATAGCAAAATGGAAAGAGAAAAGCCTTTAGGCTCAGATCTGCGTTGATTCCAGGAGAAGGTACTTCCTAGCTGGTATCCTCAGGTGATTTACATAATAAGCTTACTAAGCATCAGTTTTCTTACCTGCAAAATTATATTGATAGTACCATATCCTTTGTAGGGTTACCTTAAGAATCAGAGGAATGAAAGCACATTGAGTACCTAGAACAAGGTATGCAATAAATACTTTTTCATCCCCTCCCTCTGCCTTCCCACTAACTGGTGTAGCAAAATACCAGGGCAACAAAAAAAAAAACAGAGCATTTTGGAGTGCACCATAAGGCAACCTGATTATTACGGGCTATTCCAAAGGGAATCTGATCTTTAAAGGGATAAGAAAGGAGACATCTCAAAAGAGTGAGAATGTGCCATATATACATTGAGGGAGCTCCTGATTTTTGTGGGGGGGTCGGGGGAGAGAGCAGAAGGGCATAAAAAAATCATGGATTTTTCCATTTAAGATTTTTTTTTTTTACTTACCAACATGGTGCTTTTCTTTAAGGTTGTTTTGGTTTGCTCCTGGAAAACCTTTGCTTACTCCATGCAGAATTACACCGTGTAGGCTCTGCAGCCATAGCAGCCCCTTCACTGCCACCTCTGCATAACTTGCCTCTCTGACACTGCCTTCTGGTTTCTCCTTTACTTCTCAAGCCACTGCAGGGGCTCAGCCTGACAGCCTGTCTTCTGCAGGCACCTTCCCCTTTCATCTGTCAACATTTTCCTGGAATGCTCCCTCCATTTTATGTAAGAGAAAATCGGGAAGTACTAGAGCATGGTTTTTGCAAATAGGTAACAAGAGTCCCATGAGTGGAATGAGAACATCTTCTGACGTAGTGCTGTTTCCATACACTGCTTATCACCACCAGGGAGAGATTATAAGCATAGCATAGGTCTGCCCACTATGCTTCACCGTGGGCATTTAGCATAGAAACTAAATGCCATCAGACCCAAACAACCGCAATGACAAGTACAAACACTCCTCCTCCTTCCCAAAAGACTACAAGATGTGATAACATTTAGGGAACTAGCGTAGTATCATCAAGGTATGTCCTATATTGAGGTGTCCTGGTTACTCTTCAGCAGGTGGTTTTGCTGTATGTGGCACATGAAGTCAGATGGTCACAAAGGAAAAACTAAGAGAGCTAAAAAGGAACTCTTTATTTCCCTCTGCCAGTAGAGCTCAGCAAGACTTTCATTTTATTTGTTTTTCTGGTAAGTCTGAAGCCAAAAAAGCCTTAGTAACAGAATTTTTACATTTTCACAATGAGAAGCAAATGATCAGTGACAGTTACATTTCACCAATCACTGGAAAAAGTCACAGCTACAAAGGGAAGCAATGCTCGAAACTCCAAACAACACACACTAAAAAAATGCCCTTTTACTGTATATTAGTGAACACTGTCAACCCACATTTCCTGTTTTTGACTTAATAAAAAATGTCTCAAAAAGCTGCAAAGCCCAAGTCACATGTGTCCTAGACTAGATGAAATATTCCAGGATTCTTAACTCTCTTATTTTTCTGTTAATAGCAGACAAGCAGCATGCCTCTTTCCTGCTGAAGTATAGCTCTTCTGTCATTAAGCCTCTAAAAATAATTTATTGCCTTAAAAGTAAGAATAGGAATGTGGTTAGCAATTTACTGGTGAGTACAGATTGAAGGATAAACTAATAGACAATGTAAATCCAGAACAGCAAATAGAATAAAATAGCCAAAGAGCTATGTGGGACTATAATATGCCTGTAGCTATATAACCTGGATCCTGCCATGAAAATTATAAAACTCCATAAACACGGTTCTAGGACAATACTATTAACTATGATATTGTGTCCATGTTTAAGGTGGTAATAAAATTGAAATGCAAACCAGTAAAAGAATTTAGCATGATTTTAAACAACCTGATTCCTAAAAAATAAATAAATAAAAATAAAAGATTTGCAATCTCAAATATGAATTTCCCCATCAAATAAATCTGAAAGTAGGCCTTGTGTTTCATAATAACTTCACTAACAAGGCAGCTGTCATAAAAATCACATATTCCTGGAGACCTCCCTGGTGGAGCAGTGGTTAAGAATCCACCTGCCAATGCAGGGGACTCAGGTTCGAGTCCTGGTCCGGGAAGATCCCACGTGCCACGGAGCAACAGCCCATGCACCACAACTACTGAGCCTGTGCTCTAGAGCCCGTGTGCCACAACTACTGAGCCTGCATGCCACAACTACTGAAGCCCGCACGCCTAGAGCCCATGCTCCGCCACAAGAGAAGCCCCTGCAGTGAGAAGCCCATGCACCACAATGAAGAGTAGCTCCTGCTGTCCACAACTAGAGAAAGTCCCTGTGTGGCAATGAAGACCCAACGCAGCCAAAAATAAATTTTTAAAAAAAAGGTAATTGTACCTTGTTTAAAAAAAAAAAATCACATATTTCACTTTCATCCCTCCCTATAAATACCTTCCATCTTTGTGTGTGTGGGGGGGAATTTCTAAATCTCCACTGAACTATTGAAGTATATAAAATGTTTTAACACATAAAAAAACAGCAGCAATGTTATATGAAAAGACCTGTAAGCAAAAAGTTATAGGCTTGCATTTTTAGGCAAGTAGTATTTAGATTTATTATCAGTAAGGTTCAAAGGTTAAAACCAAGAAAATGCCAGACACTTTGAAGGAGGGGCTAGCTCAGCCAGGGGTCACATGGCAGCTGCTAATTGGAAAATGTTAAAAAGGGAAGGGGAAGGGCAGGGTAGCTGCCTTCTCTTCCTTCTTTATTGTAACATTTGATTTTCACTAAAAAAAGAAAGAAAGAAAGAAAGAAAAAAGTAAAGAAAGAAAGAAAAGCTAAGATCTGTATAACTCAAAAGAGGCTTAAAATAAATAAATCACCCCCAGGCAGACTGAGCACAGCTGACACCCCATCAAGGCTTCCTTGCAAAAATAGAAAAAAAAAGACTGAATTTTAAAATCAAACTAGATTTCTATAGTGAATTTTAATACAGAGAGCCTAATCATCAAACTAGCTAAATCTTTTTGTCATTATATTTACAAAATTAAAATATTCTTTATTATAGTACATGCCATTTTATTTCTTGATTTGTCTAAAGGTTTATTTATATTGAAAAGAATGTATCTCTTCTTAAACTATCTTGTGTTGCCTTTTTTAAAAAGATTATTTTCAGAACTAACAAGCTTCTAGAAGGTAAGTCAAATTAACGATAATTAAATACTGCAAACTATAGATCAGTTAATTATAAAAAGCAAGTTGTGTTTCTTTGAAATCTTTTAAATGGCATTTTTTATTAGAAAAGTTGTGGCACTAATTTTTTTTTACTAAGTACACATTTTTTATGTCTCTATAAATACTGTTAGACTCCTTAAAATGCATTTTTCCTTAAGTATACAATTTTTACATTTAATTCAGAATGATGAAAAGAATTTTCATGATTAATGCTTATACTTCATTGACATGAGATAGGAAAGTAATAACCCATAGCTAAATTTAAAGTTGGATTTATGACATCATTTTGATTGTGCACATTAGCTGCAATTACCTGCACCACTCATTCTGAGCCACTAGATGGTGTAAAAAATAAATTTAAACGGTGAATTTTCATTCCATCACCATGGAATCTAAATATAACTCTGAGAAAGATTAAACAAATTTCTAGGCATATAACAATGCTAGTGATTTCTATATTTATTGCACTTAAAAAAATCAATACATAGCATCAGCTCTACCTTGATCTAGAAACAAGTCCTTTTGAGCAATTCTTTGCTCTCTTCTTCTAAGGGCCTTGAGTTCTGAATTTATAATGATACTCATCATTCAAACTGCTGTCATCATTCACATATTAAATAAATTTAGGATATTAACTTATGGTCTATGTTTGCCAAAATTTTTATAAAAACTGGAAGACCAAGCAAATATAAAATTAAAGAATCATCAGAGGTTCCTATCTGAACTCACCCAAAGCCAAGTGGGGAAGTAAGAGTCTTCATAAATACATCCTGAACCCCAAAGCAACCTGACAACAAATAGCCAAGAGGCTCATCAACAGCCCAGAATTTGTCCAAATTCCATCAAGAGAAAACTAACTGTCCTCCTTTCACCCTCACTAAGATCAACCTGGTTGATTCTACTAGGTCCGCAGCTGGGTAAATATGGGTATTTACTCATCCAGCCAATGGTGATAATGTGCTAACAAAGCCTTGTCTCTTCTTTCAAAAACCAAAATGAGCTCCAGATAAAATGCCCATCTCTAGAAGGCCTCTCATGAAATGCTGCCGGTGGAAATTTAAACCTTATGAAAGGTTGATAAAGGAAGTATTTTCAGGCAGCCCATACCCAAATAACAGCATTTAGAAATTTTAGATAGGAGTATATTCTTCCTGTGAGGTGGAGTACCACCCTTAGCTCTATGACAGGCTTCACATATAAAATTACAATCATCACAAAACAGGTTTGGGAGAAAAGGAATGACTTCCCCCAGAATCCTAGAAATATGGTACACACCTATGATTGTACTTTCAATTTCATATTCACAGAAAATGATTTTCTGAGGCAATGGCAGAAATAAGACAAGCCTATGGGAACGCTGCTTGCGCCACAGCCTGTCCCAGAGGCTGGTACTCTGAGGCTTTCAGCAACAAAGACAACTTGAAAAAAAACCCCAAAAAAACCAAAGACAACTTGATTCATAAAGAAGGCTTCAAGAACAAACCCACATGGGCTTTGTAAGTTTCATATTTTACCATACAAACATACTGGCTACATGCCATTTATCCCTATAGTCTGAAGTTCCAAGTGGAAGCTAATCAACCTTTTAATTTTATATGCAATTTTACACACAATTTAATTTTATGCAGCTAAATTGGTGAAAGAAACTGTGAGCTAAGTAAATTTGAGGAATGATTCCAAGAAAGTTTCTTTTCAAGAACTGAAACTAATCAGTTTGCTTTCTATATTAAGTAACTGACTCAAAAAGCTGTCATTTTAACACAGGACTATTGAATGCTCTGCAATGGACTTAATCCAAGAGTTGTGATATGGCAATCTATAGCTTCCAAGAACTGTATCTTTCTAAAAAAAAAAAAAAAATACACTAGCAAGCAGAGGACTGAGAAATAAGGGACAAGTCTTATTTGGGCACCTCAACCAGCAATGATCACAGTAGGCTGTATTTACTTACTATTTTCCTCCCATCTACAAGGGCTTATCTCTCTCTCTCTTTTTTTTTTTTTTTTTTTTGGATTCCTGGTGCCTAGAATGGGCCCTTGCACATTTTAGGCACTTTATGACAGTTACAAGTTAAATACAAGTAAGGAAAGAAGCGGGGGGGAAGGGGGGGGGAAGAAGGGGGGAAAGAAGAGAGGGAAAAGGAAGGAAGACAGATACAGGCATAAGAAAAAAACAGAGCAGAAAGCTCTGACCTGGGAGTCAAAACACCTTGTTAAGTACTGGCTCTGGCACTTTCTTGACCCAAATTCCCTCATCTGTAAAACCAAGGATAGATAGATGAGCCCTAAGATCTCTCACTCAAATGTTCTATGATTTTCTGTGTATGATTTTATGCACCAGTCAACTAGTGTTTGAATTCAATAAGTGACCTTATTTCCAAATTCTCTTCTGTATCTAATAAGTCATATTATCTTTCTGAATAAGTCATAATCTTTCCAAAATATTTCTCTAATCAACAAAGCACATTAAACTCCTAGACTTATGATTTATGTAACATTTCTTTACTTATAGTTAAATAGTCTCCATACATCATTTGTTTCTAATGTGGCCTCATGAAGTAGACTGAGGGAGATATTTTTTAACCCCCATATTACAGTAGGCAAAGTTAAAATATGAAAGTTAAAGGAGCTCAGGCATGTCATTAGAAGTATAATCAATTAAGAATCTTGACTTTTAGATGTAAGGCCAGAAGCATTTTGAATAATCCAGTATCTTAAGAGGCAGAAACAATGATTTTGTACATATAAGGATGAGTTCATAGCAATATACTCTGCTATTATGTTTACAAATACAATTCTGTTAAACTTTAAAAAAATTACCTAAACCTGTCTGAATAGAAAAGTATTGCTTTTAAATTGTCGGAACACCCAATGTATTTACATAAAGATGAAAAACTTGTTCTATAAACACAGTGTTACCAGTAGTGAATGGCAGACAAAATCAGAATAAGCACACAGAAGAATAAAAAGGAAGAGGAAAGAAAAACATAATAAATAACCTAATACCTTACAATGTTAACTTTCACATAAGTATATTGTTTCTGGAGAAGGCAGTGTGTGGATGTGAGCCAAAGGCTGAAGTGATAGGTAAACACACTGTTAAGTTGAATCCTGTTATCTGATTGTGTTTAAAATTTGATTACATTTCACTTGACAAAATAATTATTGTGAACTCCCAATTGTTAACAAGGACCTAGAAGAATTCCAGTTGGCATTTTTTCCCTAGTGTTGTAGATCCAAATGCATAAAAATGCAGCTTTGTATTCATGCTTTACAGTTGTCATTTTGGGGTATCTGCTTACCTTGCTAAGAATGTAAATCACATCACCACGTTTAAATGACAATTCATCAGAAAGAGCTCCTGTGCAGTCCCACAAACCCTGGTAAAAATTAGCATAATCGGTGCTTTTATCTCCTAGGAAGAAGATAGAGAAAACAAGAGTTAGATCTTTCATGTAATGGCCCCTCACTTAAAAATGAACAAATAGCAATTAAAGGGCCACTCCAAACCACCAAAAGTCTAAAAAAATTCTGCCCTCATTCAAAGAACACTATAACATCCACACAAGGATCCTACTTCTTGCTCTCATCTAATTAAGGACCATTTTCAAAAAGATCTAATTTTGAATGTCTTTTCTTTCCTCTCTCCTTTTCTTGTTTTTACCTAAAACTTGTAATTGAACATGTTTCTTCAAACCAGCACCTAAGTTACTTCCCACTTATTTTCTATAACAAACCTAAGCCCACTTGCAACATGTTTTGAAGATGAGTCAGCCTCCCTGTATAATGAGCAATATCCATGAGATGTGATAAACACGTTGTGAAATAAGCACCGTACAGAACTTAGGACACATCATAAAAATAATAATAATAAAGGAGCTAAGGTACAAATATAACCAAACAAGGTAACAAAAAAACTTTTTGAAATTTAAACTTCAAAAAAAAATGCCTCAATGGCACATATATATATATATATATATATATATATATATATATATATACACATACTTTGATATGGACCATTTTTAAAGTCTTTATTGAATTTGTTACAATATTGCTTCTGCTTTTTTTATGTCTTGTTTTTCTGGTCACGAGGTATGTGGGATCTTAACTCCCCAGACCAGGGATCGAACCTGCACCCCCTGCATTGGAAGGCGAAGTCTTAACCCCTGGACCGCCAGGGAAGTCCCTAAATTTAAACTTTTTCAAAACATAAAGCTGGTTGAAGGAAGAGAATAAAATGAAGGTAATCTAAAGGATAATTCCAGCTCTTATCTTTAGGGACTTTTGTACCCAAAGCTTCTCAAAGTTATTTCTAAAATATTTTAGCAACTTTGAAACTGCCAGTGCTAAAGCTGCATTTTCCAAGATTTCTGTCAGCCCTAGTTTAGGACATTAGGCTCTGAATAAACATGCAACATACACTGGAGTTATCAGCTCATCCTTCTAACAGCATAAGCACAATGGATGTGATGTGTTCAAACTGCCATACAGACCATTAACTGATTGATTATTTAGCACTCTCCGCTCTATAATACCACAATAAACCGGGTAATAAATGCTTTGTCACTTATACAATGTGGGTCGCCTGAAACACGGCACAGAGTTAAATACACTGGCTGCTTTTGTTACACTGAGAACTGTTTCCTGTTTTTAATTTCATGATAATTGAGTTTTGATGAGTTAATGCAAAAAGAATGCAAGCAATATCAATAAGATGTCCCTGTATTCACTAACCAGGCAGAACATACACGTGCTGACAACTTCCATCATTGGAATGTCATCTTTGAATTCTGAGGGGATAACTGTGGAGACACATGCTGGATCAGGGTTGTCATCTTAGTTTTGTTACGTGGCTCTCAAACAGCAGGCTCCTTGGCAATTCCAACACAACCGGTCACATTAGCGTGTCAGGAGGGCGTTCATCTTATTACACGTAGTTTGTGATTTATTCAAAGTGTTAGGTTTATTAGAAATTTTAAAAATTCTCTTTAGTGTCTGAAACATTTTTTTAAAGCCAAAAAGAAAATCTGAATAATTTGGAGTCTGACATTTAAGAAGTAAGACGCGACTTTTCCATTATACTTTTAAGAAAATAAACAAGGACAATCCTCCTATTAAAGTTTTTCCGCTTGTTTTCTAAGAACTCCAAAAAAGAGGGGGGACGGGGGAAAGGAGAGATAGAAGGAGGGAGGGAGACAGAGAGACAGACACCTTATTGACTTTCCCGCTCTAGCATTTGAACACTCATCACAGAAGCTAGCAGGGATGTACACAAGCCTGGGAATCCAACCAAGAACTAACAATGCTTGTGGCCACCCTTCATTACATTTTCCCCTCAAAGCATGTATTATGGAAACTCTATGAATGGACACTAGAGGGCACTCTGGCTGGACAGATTTCTCCAAACATCGTCAAATTTTTTTAAGAAAAAAATTACTTAATAATAAAGTGACTGATTTCCTTTAAAAACCACTTATTTAGACAAATAGGGATTTAGAAGTTGAAACATTCTAGTCAGATTAAATCAACTGCTAACTGGGTCAAATGTTGTGCCCCATGCAGTCCGTCAGCGTCAGTTTAAAAGTCAAGGAATTAGAGCAAAGAGAGGATGACGTCATTTCACACACAAGGCCCTCCCCCATAGTCACTGGCCAGGAGGTAAAAGGATCTAAAGAGCTGGTTTCCCCGGTCGAGGCTCCTGTGTGTTCCCCATGCTGCTCAGCCTTAGGCTTGATCCTAAAAGGCTGAAGAAAGAAAACCTGGGTTAAAAACTAGAGAAGTTTTGGCTTGGCTGGAGCATCCCAGTGGGTTCTGCAGCTGTTCAGCCTGCTGCTTGCTCTTTCCTTTTTCAGATTCTCTCGCAATAGTTTTTCATTCAGTAGATTTTCAAACACAGGGGAGAGGGAAGAAGGAAGAGGAAAGTATATGGTGATTTCTAACACATAATCCTGACCACTTTGGGGGTCTCTCCTCCCCTCGATGCGCTTAGTGAAACTCCCATTAACACTAATGGGAGTTACAGGATCACAGGAGGGGAAGAGAGACCCCAACCGTGTGCAAGATGCATCTCTCCCTAGATGCGCATCATGGGTATTTCATTAAATCTCACTGCTGTAAAAAGGCAACAGAGCTAGCGATCTGGCAGTCCTGGGAACAAGACGCATTTTCTACTGTGCTTTCTGCAATCTTGATGATGATGTTACCCAAAGACCAACCTCATTCCTGTGTCCCATATGTGAGCCCTGTTAAAGAATAGTAAGTTGTTTATGTCACGTGGCTACCTGTACACACAAACTGACTATTCTATTTCAGCATGCAATATTAGTTATGATGTAGAACATTGGTCCCCAACCTTTTTGGCACCAGGGACCGGTTTCATGGAGGACAATTTTTCCACGGACGGTGGGTGGTGGAGCGTGGGGTTGGGGGGATCGTGGGAATGGTTCAGGTGGTAACGCGAGCAATGGGGAGCGGCACATGAAGCTTGGCTCGCTCGCCCACCGCTCACCTCCTGCTGTGCGGCCCGGTTCCTAACAAGCTGCGGACCGGTACCAGTCCGAGGCCCAGGGGTTAGAGACCCCTGATGTAGAAGAATCACAACGGGGGAGAAAACCTGGCAGTCTATGTTTATTAGCCTTAGTCTCCTTTGGAAAGTAATGTCAAAATTCTTAAAATGAATTCCAGACATAAAAATTAAGAATTATCTTGTTCCTCAGAGAGCCACAAGCTCCTCTGGTTTACTTTTCTAAATTTTAAGTGTGTTTAAACATACACAAAAAATTATGCATCGATATCCTTGGAAGCACTGTGGGTTCACAGAAGTTAACACTGTTCACTTATACACTGAAAAAATAACCCCTGTGAGATGTGTTTTTTAAACACAACAAAAAAAATGGGATGGAGCATAATGTCATAAACCACCGATAAGCTTACATTCTGAATACAAATTAAATCGGTTTAGTTGTCTTTATTATATGAATTAATTTTCCTATTCTATCCACATCGTGATCTGTTTTCAAAATTATCAAAAAAAACCCACATCTCATTATGTCTCTGTTCTAAGAAGCATATATGGTTAAAAAAGAAGGTAAAGAAAGAAAGAAAATAACGTTCTAAATTAGCTGGCTTGTGAAAGATTTAAACAATGTATTTGCTTTTGTAAGTTAAACATGCAAAAACAGATCACTGAGCAAGAATAACAGAATTGTTATGGAAGTACAAGCTAAACATTGGAGATATTTACTTTTGCAAAAATGAAAAGATTTTTAAAACATGATGACAATGGGTAAAACACAATAATAAGATAATGGAGAATCTCTCCTTGGGTAGTCTTATAGGTGTAAAAACTATTTTAGAAAGGTAAGCATTTTGTATAATGTCCAAAAAAATCAAATGGAATCTTTATTTTTTTATATGTAAAAATATATGCAAGCTACATAAGCTTAAACATGAAATAACTTGTAAGAAATACATGCTTAATTTTGTTTTTGCTTACATATTTTACATTAGAGTAGTCTGAAAAAAGAATTTTTCCTTTAGTAAAATCAGTCAATGTGAAAAATATAACATTCTTGAGTAAGGTTAGAAGTTCACATCATGTGATGCTCAGCAAGATAGGAATACCCTTGTCAACTCACTGCCCTGCACAGCAAACAAACTTCTAATGTTACATCTTTGACAGCCTGGGGAGAGCAAAGGTCACTGGTATGCAAAAGCATTAAAACTGTTGCTTGAAAAGAATTTCATGTCACTAAAGATAAGAATTATTGCAGCGCTTTATAGCAATTGCATGAAAAGGTAGATCTCCTTATTGCATTCCTTTGAGGAAAAACTGATTTGTTCTTCCTTCCCTCAAAGGCAAAAATTTGGGAGATAGTTACTTTAAAAGGGTTTTGGAAAAACACAATTGTTTTAAGCCAAAACACTCATATTTGTGGAAAGAAGATCTGTATGTGTCCGCCTTCTATACCTGCACAGAAATTTAAAAAAAAGAAAACGACATGCTTTTGGCAGAAGCTTTATGATAATAACAAAACGTATGTATTTAAAATGGCCAGTGAACATTGTCCTCAAGGCTTTGCTCAGCCTTGGTGTTTATAGCTGCATCTAATGACTTGTTCCTCACTTCCCTTCTGAAAAAAGCAAACCCAAACCTTTTGCAGCAACCTGCTCCTGCTTTCCTGTCCAGGTCCGGAAATCAGGCCTCTGTTTCCTTTCTACATGCCACAGTAGGAAGGACTCGGGAAGGCTACTTCCTGAACACACACTGCTTGACCACCCTGCCCCTGACAGCTTGAAAGAGTGATGTATGGACATATCAGAGAGGGGAGGTGACTCCCAACTATAGCTCTTTGCAGGACATGGGATGATATGGCAGACCTTGCCCCAGCTGACATGTGGCTATGAAGAGGTGTAAAGTCCTGATAAGAAGGCAGTCCTTCTCTTCTCTCTGTGTAAAATAATTGCTGGTTTATCAAAACTAACCTCATGCTTGCACTACAGATACGGTTTATCTCCTGCTATTTGGAAATAACAAGCAGCAAGAAAAGTTGCCTTTATCATGTGATTCCGTACACAGCACGTGCGATTATTTTTCCAGTCTTAGTCATAATTAGTAGCTGGGGCCACGTGCCAAGTGGAAAGGGATGAGGGGAATATCCTTCTTAGCCTTCCAGGCCACCACTGTCCTCTTCCCATTTTTAAGCTGCTGTCACTGGACTCTGGCATTTCTTACCCAATTCATTTGCTTTCTGTGTTAATCATATGCAATGAAGATATGCATGGCCAACATTTAAACAGGCTGCAGATCAATTAGCGGTCTTAAGTTTATCTGATTTTTATCAAAGAAGACAGAGCTGTGGGTCGATTGTCAGAGCCTGTGTCAAGTTGACCTTTTCAGAGATGTCTACATTGCCAGTCCCCTGGGCAACTTGTTGTCCCCTGTTAGTCTCTGAATGGCAGAAGTCTGTTCTGCTCAAGCACAAAGTATACACAGATGTCTATATTACATTCTTATAGGTTTGACAGCAACTGCATGTTGTATCTATAAACTGTCCTTTAGCAGTGACACTTCCTCAATGATGATAAGCTAATTTATGCAACTAAATCTCCTTTGCGCAGAAATGAAAGCTAATTGAGTCGTTACAAAGTAATTCAGAAAGGAATACCTTGTATAAATTGGCTTACTTTATAAATCCTTCTCAAGTGGTTTTCATGCATCCTAAATGGGTCTAAGAAGCTTATCAGCCATAAGAGGTCCAGACCCAAGGAGACAACCTCGGGGAGCTGAGGACACATCTTTAGAGCAGTAAGAAAGTGACGAAAAGGAAAGTGAACAAAACCAAAATAAGCTTTCCCAGAAAGCTGCACAACTCATTACCTGTGGTGTGGTGAATGCTGTCCTGACTCATCTTCCTTTGCCCCTCCACTTTCATCGGAGCTCCATCCTCTTCCTCTTCTGTAAATAAACAACATAAATGGGACACTGAAGGCTTTCCTCAGGGAGAAAGACACAGTACTCACCCAATCTTAAGAGCAAAACTAAAAGTGTATATAACACATAAATATTCCTTTTCAAAGAATGAAACCACACAACATTCGCATCCCCCTTTCAATAATCTAAAGCTGAACAAAGAAACCTCTAGCTATTTCCAAATAGCAACCTGACCAGTTGGCTTGATAAAATTTAAGGTATGTACTAACGTTTCACATATTTTGTTTTAAATATTCACAGAAACTCATCTGGAATAATCTTAAATCCAGAAAAGCCCTAAAAATGCAGTAAGATGACACCCGGCATTATACGGATTGACCACATTATACTGTGGCATGAGTACCACAGATAAAATCATGGTCCCTAAAACAACAGCAGAGCAAAGAGAAAATGTGTGATATAAAATACAGTTAACCTAGAAGTCATTTACTGAGCATCAGATACTTCATGTTTTCTCAATTGATCATCACAGGAAGATACTAGAAGCATCCTCACCCTTCAAGGTAATACCCCCCAAATTATACTGAGGAACTACTATGTGTCATACACTACAGCAGATGTTAAGACTTCATAGGTAAACCATTTTAAATCCTCATTTTACAGAGAAATAAACTGAGACTCAAAAAGGTAAAGAAACTTCCAATGTTTGCTATTCAAACTTAGGTTTATGATGACAAAATCCATGTTCTTTATCCTGCATATATTCATATATATCTTCATATTATTTCTACACTCTCCCATCACACTCCTTTCCCAAGTTATAGGAAGAAAAATGATGAGATTAAATAAGAAGGGTTTTTAAACAGAGTCAATAGGCTAGTTAATCCTTTTACATCAAAGAAATACTTACTACATGACCACTTGCCCCACCTAAGGATTAATATACAATTTAGAAATATTTAAGGCAGGACATATGAACAAAATGGCATGACAAGGAAAAACTGGGATCAAAAAGAATCGTAATTCCAAGAAAATAAACAACTTTAAAGAAAAGTATGCAAAAAATACAAACACAGTCATTATGACTATTAAATAATTCAACTCATGGATTTTCATTGAGCATTAACTATCTGTAAGAGAGAGAGGTTCTACCAGAAAGGCAAGGGTAGTAGGAAGCTTCTGCCTTCAGGAAGTTACAGCCTAGAGGGGACAGAAGACAGAACCTAGAGGAAAGTGGGATAAGGGGCATAAAACCTGACCTGTGAGGTACAAGGTACTGAAGGAGTGCAGAGGAGAAACCACCCAACTGGGGAAATACCATAAAGGCTCTGAGGGATGGAGAGAATCTGAATAAGGAGAGATGGGAAGGAGGAAGTTTCCAGACAAGGAAAGGCATGAACAAAAGAACGAGGCATGAGCATATTCATTTTGGCTAAAGAATGTGGTTTCTCTTGGGACTTCCCTGGCAGTCCGGTGGTTAAAGCTTCGCCTTCCAATGCAGGGGGTGCTGGTTCGATCCGTGGTCAGAGAGCTAAGATCCCACATGCCTCACAGCCAAACAATCAAAACGTAGAAAAAAACCAGAAGCCATATTGTAATGAATTCAATAAAGATTTTTAAAATGGTCCATGTCAAACAAAATAAATAAATAAAGGCGGGGGCTGTTCTTGTAGAAGAAGAGCAGGATGGGAGATAATGCTAGTCATTTGGGCAAACTGTTGAAGACCCGTGGACATCCTGCTATGGACTTCAGACTTTTACATGTTTGGTGAGGAATACGAGTCCCCCAAAATTTCTGAGGCGAGAAAGGGCAGGACTGAAACTGCTTGAGGAATGACTATCACATCCCATTGTCCCAGACAGCCTAGATGAGGGGTGTGGGGAGAGAGACCACTCCTAGTCTAGCTAAAGGGGAAGTTAGTCCTGAACTGAAGGGGCGGAGGAAATGGAATGGAGATGGTTATGAGAGGGAAAGGAACTAGAATAGACAAACTGCCTGACTGGATGTGGAGGGCTATGGGAAAAGAATGAGCAACCAAGGATGACTCAGGTTTTGAGCTTAGTTAACTGAGAAATGGGAACATCATTACTAAAAAGAGAATAGCCAAGATCAGCTACTCAAGGGGTTGTGTTTCTGATACGGGAGATTTAATATACTGGTGGGGCAACCCAGAGGAAATGGCCAGGGGCAACTGGAAAGCTTGGTAGACAGGTCAAGAATGCAGATGTAAATTTAGAAGTCTCAGGCAAATTTTAAAGTGGTGATTAATAAAAACCAGCATTTCAGTCAAGCTTGAGAGTTACTGTACTTACAAGATAATTATAACTGTTTCAAATTTTTGTAACTCAATTCAAACAAAAGAATGAAAGCTCCAATATAAGGAACAGCTGGAAATCATTGGCACTTTATACACATTAAGTTAAACATAATATTGGCAATTTAATATAGTTCAGTCAAATAGTAAAGAATACATAGAAGACCTAATAAAAAGTCTAATACTAAATGCTGTCTCTTTTCTCTTCAACAATTATCTCACTTATGTTAAATCTCAAGGACTAGTTATCATAAATGGGTCAATAGGGTGTTTTCATACAAATTTTAAAGGTATTAGGGACATTTACCGTCATTTAGTCCAAGCTACTCGTTTTACAAATCACTAATTTTTTTTGAGGTGAAGGAGAAAGCTTTCTTTACTTTTCATACTTTCTCTTTCCCCAGCACTCCCTCTCTTCCAATTTGGTCACAAATTCAATAGTAAGAAGTAAATTCAAAAAGTTAAGGGCACTTGTCCTGAAGTCAAAAGCTTTAACCACAACAATATAGAAAGCACTATTCCTGGCTCTTAAGAAGAGACTATGGGATTTAGTCTCACCACCCAAAGTCAGTGTCAATATCATTAAAACTATTAATAATTACAAGGGGGCTCCCCTGGTGGTGCAGTGGTTGAGAGTCAGCCTGCCGATGCAGGGGACACGGGTTCGTGCCCCGGTCTGGGAAGATCCCACATGCCGCGGAGCAGCTGCACCCGTGAGCCATGGCCGCTGCGCCTGCGCGTCCGGAGCCTGTGCTCCGCAACGGGAGAAGCCACAACAGTGAGAGGCCCGCGTACCGCAAAAAAAAAAAAAAAAAAAAAAAAAAAATTAATAATAATAATAATAATTACAAGAATTAAGTGGGAAAAACTCCATTCTTGGCAAAGTTGTCAATGAATTTAGAATTTATTACTAAGAATTTTATTATTTTATTAAATTTTAAGTACCTATTATATGCACAATGTATTCTTAAACTATCAGAATGATATTAAAAATATTTACTGTGAAGTATCCAAATTGAAATCCATGTGAGATGCTTAATAAGAAGTATTTTAGAGGATAAGATGCTCATTAAAAACACTTCCTTTCTCCTTTTCAAACCTAGAACTGCTATCTTTAGGTCAAAGCCTTCTGTGTTTCAAATATCAATTTTTCTTAACAATAGTAAAACAACCCATTTTATCTCGGGCTAACAGTACAAACAGCTTCCATATAAAAGACAACAAAATCAAATTTGGTGTGTGCTTTTTTAATCTTAGGAAGAAAAGAACTCAACCTGAATCTTGAATAGACTCTGGTACAAGGGAGATGTTCAATAAATACTAGGTGAACAAATGGATTCCAAAATCATGAAAATAAATCCTACTACTATATTCATTTACTAACAGAGCAAACCTCTCCACATCATTCAAAAAAATATATATATATATATATAAGGACAAGTGACCAAAATTCTAGGCAATAATCACCTTCACAATATATTAGAAACATACACATGTTGTTTTATTTAGGTTTATTTTATTTGGAGGTTGAGGCATGATGTCATTATACGATACTAATTAATACCTCAAATAGTCAATGTGTGTGGGTTAATATATTCCATTCAACATTTTAATAACAGTAAACAAAAACAGCTCAGCTATGCAATAAAATCCATCAAACCATACAGATGGTTATAAGGTTTTCATTATGTGGTTTCCATAGCAATCATATTGCAAATCTGGAAGCTTCTTGCAAACAAGCAGCTTGTATTTACATGCCTCTCAGCTGCAGCACAAAACTCTTCAACAATGTGAAGTTATTATTCCAATCACACATTGTTAGGAGAATCATCGGGAGATTTTTTTTTTGATCATACAAGATGAAAATAACAATAAAGTGAACTAATTGCAGAAGATAACTCAAGCATAGTTATACATTTACTAAACTAACCAATGAGTATTAAAAATGTTCTTATAGTCATTGAAAGGTTTTTAACATTAAACCCTTTTAACCATTAAACATCAAAAATATGAGACCTCCAGGAACAACCAGACCCTAGAGAATCTAAAAGCTTGAACTCTACTTTCACTCTTTTTTGGATACATATTAAGCCTTTTTTCTGAGTTGAGCAAAGAGAAAAAGAATAGCAGAAAATTGAGTCTTCCCAGATTTTTTTAGAATGACTACCATTTGAGGAAATGCTTCCTGTGGGAAAAGTCAAGACCTTTCTTTTTCCCTGCTAGATTAATCAATTTAATTTACAAATTGATCCAGTTCCATAACAGATGGATTATTACCCTAATAAGGATCAAAGATCTGTCTAGCTATGCAGTTTTTACAAAATGGCTATTTCTGACTTACTAACATTCTTTTTTAAGGATAAATAACCGAAAACACAAAAGTGATAAGCAACTGACATGTGTAGCTGACATTGCTTGGAAAAGGCTAAAGACAACTTGTTAGCACCAAAACAGGATGTGTGAAGTTCACATCATGGCCGAGGACTGATATTATCATGTCTTCCAGGGAGAAGAGGACGACAACACGAGAAAATCCTTGACTCACACGATGATTACCTTTCTCACTAAACACCTTCAGAAAACAGCTCTCCTGAATTACAATGTAATTTTAAAAAGAATAAAACACAGAATCAAAAGTTATGCTCTGAAATAAATCTTGGGTTTAGATCTCTACCTGCCCAGGCTTCATCTGATTATGAGACTATATATTTATCTCAAGAAACGTTAATAAGTGTTGCTTCAATGTTCACACTATATGCATTTATATCCATTATGTAACTAAATCCTCATAACAATTCTATGAGGTGATAACAGGAACTTTTTTCCTCTTTATGGACGCAAAAGTGACATTTACAGAGCTTGAATAATTAGTCCAGAATCACACAGCCAGTTAGAACAAGAGCTGGGATTTAAACTTTCACATCTGTCACTGAAGCCCCAGCTCTAAGCCATGGTGCCATTTCCTTGATTTTCAGTTTATAGATACAGTTTTTGCTAAAATTTCTCGTGAATATTGGCTGTCTGTGGACTTGGAAAACATTTTCACATAAGTGGGTAGGTTCTATCCTACCATAGCACTGTATTTGAGGTACGTCTTAGGTTAAGCAATCCTTTCAGCGACGATTTAGAAACAGAATTTCCCGTCTGGTTGTCCCAAACGTGCATCTTCTCCTTTCCTCCTTCCCCACCTTTAATGTTCTACACACTCAACTGCCCCTAAAGCCAGCACACAGTATTTGATAGTTTGTAAAGGTCTCTAATGCAACTCATAATTGAAAACGGATTTATTTCTGAGGCCAGTCAGCTTTACCTTCTCACTTTATTTCAATAAGGAAAACACGGCTAAATGGAGATGGTAAAGAGGAGCCTTTCTACACACAAAGATCTGAAAGAGGTTCACCTACATTTCAGAACAACAGACTATCCTTCACATTTCATCAAGGGTTCAGGCTCCAGGGAGTCGCAAGCAAGATGCCCCTGAGCAGGAGGAGATGGAACAGACGGGATAGGGAACTGAGGACACCTCCAGCTAGTCCTAGCAGTAAGATGAAAAAGAGGGAGAAACACAGGAAGGATTTATACAAATGGTACCTCACCTCCTCTTCTCTCTCAACACCTGGGGCAAGCTCTGAAGCTGGTGGAAGGGTTAGAGAAGTGGAAGAGTAAAGTCAAAGGGATATGGGTGAGGGAATTCAAAATTATGACAATGAAGAAAAGTGAGTTCCTTAACGGCCTATAAATCCTGGACTACTGGGAACTTAAAATATGGCACTTCTAAAGGTTTCTTCTATCTATTTAATAGCCTGACATATAGTTTATAGCAATAAAAGATACATTTTTATAAAGATATAAGCATGTGCCTTTTAGTATTATGCTAACTTCAAAATGAAAAGAAAGAAAGATACCTGAAATGGCAGTCACGTTTACTCTCCTGGAAATTAGGCAAACCGAGTCCTATTGTTAAAGGTCTAGTTACTCATGCAACCTCGACACTGTTTCTAATTCTCAGTGTCTTCTCTGTAAAGCAGAAAGAATAATGTCTATCCCATAGCACTTTGAACAGGATTTGGAGAAGACAATGAGAGAATCAGATTTCTCAGGGGAAAAAAAAAAAGCACAATTAGCATGCAGTATCAAGTTCACTACCTGAGGAGCTGGGTGTTTTGCAACAACTTATTAATTTAGCAACTGAGAAGGTTAATGTGATATAAAAGGCAATAAAATAAGCAATAGTTGTTCAATCATACAAGCTAATTTTCAACCTGGACATTCTATTCTTACAGGGTTTAATATGAAAAGGTTATCACTGCAAAAAGAAATGCCTTTAGAACACAGTGAATTTCTGTACTATAATATTAAAATTCATAATTTATACACAAACATGAGAATGCAAAAATAATGATTTTTCACAGACATTAAACTTGTTAACATCATGGCTGGGATGTTGGGAAAAAACTCAAATTCAAGCAAGGATCTCATTTGACAGAATTGGGAGAAGTCTTAGAAGGGAAAGACACCTTAGCTATCATCCAGTTCAACTTCCTTCTTTCATTAAAGGGGAACTGAACTGGGGTGCTGAATGACTGGACCAAGGTCATGGCACTTCCACCCTGCTCTTCTCTCCCTGCACTGCCTTCTATGCAACATGCACTGCAGACATTTCTGCTACTCTAGATGTACTTCTCTATTAAGTAGCAGGAGCAGTCTTACATACACTTGATCATCTACAGGCAACGATGGCAGGCAAAGAAAGCACATAGGTTAAAAATAAGGTTTTACGGGCTTCCCTGGTGGCACAGTGGTTGGGAGTCTGCCTGCCGATGCAGGGGACACGGGTTCGTGCCCCGGTCCGGGAAGGTCCCACGTGCTGTGGAGCGGCTGGGCCCTTGAGCCATGGCCGCTGAGCCTGCGTGTCCGGAGCCCGTGCTCCGCAACGGGAGAGGCCACAACAGTGAGAGTCCCGTGTACCGCAAAAAAATTAAAAAATAGATTTAAAAATAAGGTTTTACTAGGCCAGATTCCATCAGTCAGAAGCAACTGTGAGTCTGCAAATGATCCCACTCCTAAAGAATACTAGACATGGGGAAATTATGAAATGTGACTCCGCCTTGCCCCAGTGTATTCTAGTCAGTGTATGCTATAATATGACATTCTTCTAACTATTTCACAAAGCTCAAATTCTCAGCTTTTTAATTAAAGTGTATAATAAATTCTGTAATTTTAAAATTAAATTATTTCTCAGTTATAGTAACCTCTACCTGGCTCTGGGTTTCTGGTACAATTATACTTTGCTACATGTAAGTTCTTTTTTCAATTTAAATTAAACTTTTTTCTTATTTTTCTTGTTACAAAAGCAGTATCTGTTCATTGCTGGAAGCCAGAAAATAGAGATAAGCAAAAAAGAAAAAAAATTTTCCCTCACAGAAGACCTATCCATAAACACTATTAACATCTCCTTCTAGACAACCCTTATTCAGTTTCTGGTTTTTCTTTATTCTCACTTTTAATAAGAATATCCCAAATGTATATGTATTTCATTGTAAACTATTTTGAATCCATCCCATTTTTAGAAAGTAAAATATTTCATCTTAGATTTTGGTTTAAGTTTCATTCTGTAAAAAATACTACCTAATATACATAAGTTGGTGATAAGATCATTTAATTGTAACATGGCTGTTTTATAAGGAACTGTCTACCATAGCCTTAGGAAAAAGGCAGATCTACAAATGCAGAGCTCATTTGTTATAGGCTTTGACTCTGTTTCCGATGCCTGCTTATGCAAATACACTCAGCCTCTTCACGTGCGGTGCACCTTAACCTCACTCAACAGTCAAAGAAAGAAAAATCACAGGCCCCTAAGAGGAACCATCACCCATTTGACTTATTGGTTCTATAATCCCTTATACCAGCAGTGGTTTCCAAGACCCTTTCGGGGCATAGAGGGTCTATGAGGTCAAAACTATTTTCATAATAAAATTAAGATATTTGCCTTTTTCATTGTGTTAACATTTGCACTGATGCTGCAGAGCAATGACGGGTAAACTGCTGACACTTCAGCGTAAACCAACACAGTGGCACCAAACTGTCACTGTATTCTTCACTGCCCTGCAGTAGCATTAAAAACAAACAAGCCAGTTTCACCTAAGAGTGTCCTTGATGACAAATTACTATTTTCATTTAAACAACCTTGAATACCTGTCTCTTTAATATTCTGTGAGACAAAATCAGAAGAATGCATAAAGCATAGCCGCTGCGGCTCCAGGTGTGTGGGAGATTGAGTGGTAAACTGAACTAGCTGCTTTTTTCATGGAACACCATTTTTACTTGAATGAATGACTGACAAACTATGGTTACTCAGACTTAAGAATCTGGCAGACATTTTCTCAAAAATGAATTAAGTGAACTTGTTATTTTAACAAGAACAACTGACATTTATTGCCCATGATAAAATTTAAGCTTTCAAGCAAAAATTAGAATTTTAGAAACTTACATCTTAGGATATAAGCTTGATAACTCCTCAGCATTTAAGGACTTTTCTAATGAGATCAGTGCTGATATTAATGAATGTGATGTTTTAATTGTACCATAACTGTGTCAATATTTAGAAGTTCTACATAATGTAATGAATCAATATTTTCCAACTGACCAATGCATGATGTTACAAAAGCATGCATGGGTAAAACATCCATTCAAAGTACAAGACGGTCTCCTGAATTTTGCTGTAATACTGTATGGAAAGTTCATTGATATGGTTTTGGATTCCACATTGCAACTAGCCTTTAACTAACACTTGTCAAGTTTGGGTACAGTATCAAAGAAGAATATCCACCATTACCTGCAAGGATTATTAAAATACTTCCTTTTCCTATTAGTACATATGTGTATGAGGCTGGATTTTCTTCACATGCTGACTGTACTTAAACTAAACAACATATAACAACAGAGTAAAGGCAGAAGCAGATATGAGAGTCTAAATGTCTCCTGTTAAGATACACATTCAAGGGCTTCCCTGGTGGCGCAGTGGTTGGGAGTCCACCTGCCAATGCAGGGGACCGGGTTCGAGCCGTGGCCTGGGGGGATCCCACATGCCGCGGAGCAACTGAGCCCGTGCCCCGTGCTCTGCAGCAAGAGAGGCCACAGCAATGAGAAGCCCGCGTGCCACAACGAAGAGTAGCCCCCGCTCGCTGCAACTAGAGAAAGACCACGCACAGTAACGGAGACACAATTCAGCCAAAAATAAATAAAAGAAAAAAAAAAAGATACACATTCAAGAGATCTGAAAATATGTAAACCATGCCACTCCTCACTCATATTTTGGAAAAGTATATCTATTTTTCTAAAAAAATGTTATTTATGTTCACATGTAGTGGGTTTATCATTGTGACTTTTAAATTAATTAATATTTTTAATATTTCTCAGTTTTAATTTCTAACACACTAAATATTAAGAGGCATAACCCACATAAACAAAAGAGTCCTCAATAATTGGGAGTCCTCAATAATTCTGAAGATTGAAAAGGGCTCCTGATTGCAGAGGGCTTGGGTTCGATGCCACAGGCCGTGCGGGAGAGCCAAGAAAAAGAAAAACCCACCACCACAACAAACAAACAAACAAACAAAAAACCCCAGACAAACAGAAAAGGCCTCCTGGGATTAAAAAGTGTGAGAATTGCTGCCCTGTACTTTCTAGGGTAGTTTTAATTAAAAATCTAAATATTGTTGATCCACAACATGAAAATACTGTTATCTTGCTAACCCAGAACACTGCTTGATAATTATTTTATACTCCCAAAGCACACAATCTGAGGATTGGATCAAATTACTGTTGACTCATATTGAGCTGTTGACCAAAATCCCGTGTTCTTCCCATTTTCTGTGGGGCAAAGTCTTTTCTTTCTCATACTTGGGCAACTAGATTTTTGGGGCAAGTATGATATTCTATCATACTTCATCCTGTTAGATTTGATCCACGATTTTGGTCTATTGAGAGCATAGCCTGTATATATCTACCCAAGGCATTCATGAACATGACAGTATGACAATTCTGAGAACTAAGCCCTAAGGTGATCACAAAATCAATTGGTCAACACCCTTTGGGCACTGTTGTATAGTCAGTTATCCAATGGTCTTTATATCCATAAATATTTCATAAGAATTCTGGCCAAATGCCTCACTGAAGGTATTGTCTTTGTTATATGTCTGTCATTTCCTTGAACCCATGTTGGGTTCTACTCTAGAATCATTATTTCATCTTCTTTATGGCATAAAAGTCTCTCTTGGACACCTTATTTTAGTAGTTTCTCTGGAGTCCACCTCAAAGTCTTATCTGAGTCAGAAGACAAATTAAATTCTACTCATCCTGAAGACAGGGCTCAAATGTCCCCCAACTTAGGATGCTTTTCCCAAATCCCTCCAGGCAGCTGGCCACTCCCCGCTTTCTGCTCTCACAGCCTTAGTTAGTACAGAGTATTATAAATATTTGTCCACTAGTCTACTTGCCTCCAAGTGTGAACTCCCCAAGGGTATATTTACATTACAACAGCCTAACATGGGGGGGCTAGAACAAAAAACTGTTTTCCATGAAAATTTGTTGAATAAAAACTAAACGGATTTGGGTTAGCTGGGTGTTCTATTAGAATCTCTTTGCCCATCCTGGGCTTCTGTTACCTCTTACCAATCTTATCAGTTGGAGGATAATTCTTGACAGAAGGGAGCAAATAAAATAAAAACTAAATTGTTTTCTTTGAATTATTGCCCCTAATAATTTCAAAAGCAAACAAAACCAGATAGCAATTATACACCTTTTGTTGTCTTTAGCATAATTTATAAATTTCAGCTATTTTCATATTTTCTTTGGTTATTTGGCCATTTCAATGGCTAATATATGTCTCTTTAAAAGTTACATTCATTGGATAGATTCTAGCACAATGATATATTTTAGTTTCTCTCCCTTTTTTTTCCCCATTGAGATCCTTTGATATTAAATGGTATTTTAAAACACTTGTCTTTAATACCATACATTGTGCCTATTCTTTCTCTGAGTTTTCTGAAATCTGCCTTCCTAAAGTCTAGGCAAACATGTCTGGCGGAGTCCAGTTTTTTTCCTCACTGGCTATGATGTATTCTAAGATGACAACTGCTTTTGTCTAATTTTTTCCACAATTAAATCTGGGTATAGCAGCAGTTTCACTATTTATTTCCTATGTCCTTCAGTCTCACTCATTTTTAAATATGTTACTTCCACACTTAAACTATATCAAATAGTAGAAAGAAAAAGAGGCAATGGTAATGACTGTTTATTGCTTTTCTGCCCTCTCCATATTCTCAGTGTCAGTTATTCTTAGTTGAATATTCCTTGTTGCTAAGTACTAAAAAAAAACCTAACTATCCTGATCCCTGGCTCTTTGTGTCCCAGACATAAGAAGCTGAGAGGGTGGGAAGAGAGTCACTCTCAATCCCCCCGTCCTTTGTCTTCAAATATCACTTGCCTTTTAAACTTCTAAATATAGGCATACTTCACTAAATAATACTAAATAATAATATAATTAATAAAATCAATCATAATGAAATCAGAAATTAATCCCATATTAATCCCAAAAGATACAATGGAACTACAGAAATGCAAATAAAATTCATATTCCTGAAGTTCACATTATCCTCTTTCACCAGCTGTATAAACTTAGACAAGCTAATTAAACTCTCTGAGCCTCAATTTTCAATCTGGAAAACAGAAATACAAAATCTACTTTAGATAATTATTGTGAGAATGAAAAAGTTGAATGCCCAGTGCATAGAAGATTTTTAACAACAGTGATTATCATGATAATCTAAGAATGTACTGTGTACTAAGCACCATGCTAGCCATGACACTATACAGTGAAATCTTACTCAATCCTCAAAACCCTATGAGGAAGGTATTGCTGTTATTCCCATTTTCAGATGAAGAAACACAGGCATAGAAACATTTAAGTAACTTGCTCAGCAAAACACAGCTATAAGAAGTAGTGTCAGGATTTGGATCCAGGCAGTCTTCCTCCAGAGCCCAAGTTCAGAAGCACTACACTTTTTCTTCTCATTCAATGTAAGACCTTGCATAGATCACTTATTTGTTAATTAAACAGCACTTTAACATATTGCCATAACATTCAACTTATGAGAAAGTTAATATTCACGATATCAGATAGACATATATTCTTACTTTTAACACTCTTCAATGACAAAATAACTTGGCTAATTCTGACAGTCTAAAAAAAAAAAAACTTTCCTTGAAAAATAGTGTACACTGCTGAAAAAGAGGAGAAGAGTCACGTTTGTAATGGCCACAGAAAGTGAAAAGCTTGGCTTTCGCCCCCTCCATCTTCCTTTCAGTTGGAAGGCAGCTTGCAAATGGAAAAATCATCTCCCATCACCTCCCTCTCAGAGACCGAATATGATGAGAAAACAGAATAAGGCCAAGCCCTGAAGCAAGCAGAGCCGGGAGCAGCTTCTGTCCTAGCCAGGAGCCCAAGAAGATTGATTAATCCTGAATAAAACAGCTACAGTTCCTCACTAGATCTGACTGCGATAAGACATGAAAAATGCAGCAAATTAAAAACACTTTACATAGTACAAAAGAATGGCATTCTCAAAATACAAATTTCCATGTACCTATGAGGGACTATACAGAGACTTTCAGAATTATGTTTTTAAAGCATTTTCAATTCTAAGGTGAGAGGTATTTTTTTGACACACAAATTTATGATAAAATATGTTACAGGGCCTAGAAAATGAGAGATCTTGTAAAACTAAAATATTTCTATAGAGAGGAGTTGCCAAAAGAAGCAAGGTAGAACCTGTAGGGGAAAAAAGGGGAGGTTAGGCACACAAAGTTCATCTGTTGGAGCTCTTGATGTTCGTTCCTGCAAAACAGTACTTGATGTTCTTCAAAGTACATAAGAATAAAAATTTGAGCTTAAAAAAACAACACACTTGCTCTGTTTTGGGACCCTAAAGGTACGGATGAACTCTCATTTGCAAAGTGTCTCTTATTGAGATTGCAAACGTAAGGCCAACATAAACAAAATGTCTGCTCTTGTGTAGAAGAGCCAGGGTATTTTTAATGTACATGGTGGACAAACCAGATCTTACTTTTTTAAGATCTCACGCAACAGCGTCCCAGGGTAGCAGATGAAATAACCTTATCCATTCTGGAAAGAGAAATCCCTGTCACCTTAGGAGCCTAGAGTCCAGGCAGTGTCTGTGCTCCAAGACTAATAACCCCTAGCCTATTTTCCAGTGTGACAACGTATTCTTGTTTTCTCATCCCCAATCCACAACTACTCAGATATTTCTTTAAAGTTAAATATGACCTTTTACAAACTTTTCCTGATAATTTTTAGTTAAGACTGATGTTATGGTATAATTATATATATTAAGAATGCAATTTAGGGTTTATTTCTATCTAATTAAAAACCACAATCAAACATGTAAATTTAACGGCATGCCCATCTATAGTACCTAAAGGGGCACATTCAATGTCTATTTGTCCTTCCTTAGAGTAAATCACTGATTTAAAGAGAATACATGAAATGACAGGTGAACCTTCTAGAATGGTCTAATTAGGAGAATAATGGTAACTATCTGAATGTAGTTTAACTGAATGACTTACTTATACCTACTCTAACTAAATAAAAGTAATTCTTGACCAGCTATTATAGAATTCAGGTAGTTATAAACAGTTTTATCATATGATCTTCCCCTAGCTTGGAAAATAATTTCTAAATTTAAAAAACTCAAGAAGAAAAATTATCTCAGTATAGTTCACTTCAGTGAAGAAATACAATACACTACTTGGCATGTGTCCACAGGAAAAGTCTGGCTCCCAGATGCTTCTTGCCAGGCCACAGTGGATTCAACAATGTTTAAACAACTGACAATGTGCACTCATAGCGCTGATGACACAGTGACCAAAACTTCAGCAAGAGCCTGTCTCACGGGTATAGTCATATATTGAAAAGTAGTATCAAAACAAAACAAACCGTAGACGCACACCACAAACGTGAAAGATTCAACTCAATTCAGTTAGGCTTTTTGAAAATATATGTCACTACAATTACATAAAAATTTACTAATAAGACTTTTTATGCCACTGCAAGAAACATAAATCAACATACCGACTTTTTTCATTGTATTAGTGTTCTTGAGAATGAGGAATATAAACTCTAATTTGCTTCCTCTATCAAAAGTCCAACAACTCTTTCCAGCAATCAATTAGCTGTTTCCAAAGCTTATTCATTATAATCACACAATTTATATTAATATCCATGATTTCCTAAAGCCATGCCTGTTGATAACAACTGTTTCTATTAGTTTGTACCAAATGAAATTCCCAATAACTTACCACTTCTGATCTCCAAAAACAGTAACTTTATAGGATTCAAGGGTAAAATAAAACTTCAAAATTTTGACACCAAAGTGGTAGCCCAATTTTCTTAGATACATAATATCTATGGTCTTTATAACTGGGTCACAAGTGTATAATTTACTGGAATGATACACTTTGTAACCAGAAAGGTTCTGAGTAAAATCTACATCCTACTGTAGCACATTCGAGCATAAACAAAATTCTGTTAATATTTAATATGAAATCAGCTGTCACAAATGTAGCCAACAGTGAAAAAGCCATGATACAAACAAAATTACTTTGTGTGACTTCCCCTATTTCCAGATGACAAGTTTCTGTGAGGTGATATCCTCTCTCTTAGTAACAAACAACTTCTGTCACATAATGTTTATGTCATGTAAGTTTTGCAAATCAATAGTGCAAAAACTGGTTTGACTTTCTGGGAGAGAAAATGATTGATAGGCATAGGGAATAAAATACATTATTTAAATTAGAAGGACTTCATTTGATTAGAATGCCAACTCCATTTTTAAGACATACTCTCATATAACCAAGTTAACCTCATCTGACATGACCTCAAATGCAAATATGTATCATTGTTAGCTTGTAAAACCAAAGTATACATTTGGATCTGGATAGATCTCTACTTTGAGTAATTCTCTACATATACAAATGTCATTTTTTCCCTAAATAGGAATAGGATCATTTACTTCATAAATTCAGCAGCCATTTAAGATCTCTTCTGTCATAAATTCAACAAAATTTCTTGTCAAGAAGTAATTAATATTGAGTATAAAGCCCATTAGTACTCAGAAGACAGGATATTAGACGCCCAGCATGAAATCTTGCCTATAGTATATACTCAAATTTTTGTATATTTGACTTGAATTCGTTTATAAATCAAACACTTAAAATTAAGCTAAGTCTCCACTGCAGTGGTTTTGTAGTAACTGATTACTTATAACTAGGAATTCAACCTTTAACAATATGGCCAACCAGGCTGTAACAGACCTGTCTCTCCCCACTTACTCAAAGGGGAATACTGACCATTTACAGGGTGAGGTTGAGGCTGGAGGTTTAACATCTTCACAGATACAGGAGACATGGCCTTGGGCCCATCAGAAGCAAGGAGCTGGAAGCAAGAGCCCCACCAGCCTAGGGAAGCCACAAGGAAGCTTTTTGTCTTCCCAGAGCTCTGGATGGTGGTGGTCAGAGGGGGAGGGGAAGGGTTTCCTGTGAGAAATCAAAACCCCATGCCTGTACAATGTGAGATCCAAATATATACTATCCTCAAGTGGTATTTTCAAGCCAAGAAATTTAACATAAAAATTGTAAAACTCCTGGGGCTCTGGCAGAAGCAAATGCAAAACCATTGTGCAGGAGCATTTCCAGAACCCAGGGCACACAGCACTCCTGCAGGGGCAGGAAGAAAACCTGATAAACTCGCAATACTTGGAGCCAGCAGAAGAGACGCGCAAGTAAACAGGCAATCCCGGTGTTGCCAGCTCTAATACAAGTCAACAGAGTGCTGTGAGAGCACAGAGGAGAGCTAAGAAATTAAGGAAAAGTTCAAGGAAAAGTAAATCTTTATTTTCCTAGCACTGCTAAGCTAGAGGTTCAAAACACAAATTGCACTGGTCTGGTTCCTTTGCTTTCACCCAGTGAAGGATTGATCCCACGTGAATATTTTCTGGGGCTTTGGACCATCTGGTTTTTAATGTCTCAAGCAATGGGGTTTCTTCTACCATTTCCTTTGGAAAGTCTTTTTTTGTTGTTGTTGGGGGGAAAAAAAAGAAGAAATAGGTTTAAATGCTGAGGGGACTTGGCAGTTGTTAAAAGTCTTTCTTGTTAACTCTTTCTTAAATCCTTTCATGAATATAAATTCCCCTCTTTCCCCATGACATGAATATGTTATAATCTGGCCTCTTCCAAATATACCAAGTTACCTCATCTAAACATTTTTTTAAGGGTCTTCATTCAAGGTCTCCCTGACCTTAATCATTTTACTTTCATCTTCAGAATGCTCTTTAGGTGGTGTTCAGAACCACATTTTGCTCATTGAGTATGGGTAGCACTGAATGAAGGGGTCTTTTCAGATATCTCATCTACTGGCATAGACTTGGCTTTGATCTTTGTTTCTCATCAGTCTCTTTTTAGTCTCCAATTACTTTTCAAAACTATTCCTTATTGAGTATTTGTTATATTTTATATTTCTATTTAACAAACTCTGAGTTATATTGGTCAACCCTGCATTCCCCAGTGCCTAGCACAGTGCCTGACATATAATAGCTGCCTAATAAATATCTGCCACATGAATAATTAATACTAATTGTTGCATGAATAATGAATTGCTTACATAAAAGTTGGGTTTTTTTCTTTTTTCTCATTTCATGTTGCATTTGCTTCATCCTTTTCAGTTCATTTATTAAAAATGTAAATGATTGCTTCAGAATACCTTCAAATTAATGCTGGGCTCTCAGGAAATATTAAATAAACAACTAGGCTCCAAATGCACATATTTTAAAGTGCCTACACATGTATATCTACATGTTTGGGGGTTACTGTCTCTTACAGTTATGTCTTAAGCAATATTGGGAGAGATTATATTTTATCATGAGTATAGATGACCTTCACCTTGACCCACTTAATCAAGCTAGGTTTCCAGGAAGAACTGAGATGTAAGGTAATTTGTGAAAGAAAACATAGGCTGCCCAGGGAGGTGAAATGAGGTTATCTGGTGTATGACAGAGCGTAATAGGCAATGTGAGATCGGGAGCAGGACATGTAAACAGTGGGCTGAGCAAAGGAGCTCGCTTAATTGAAGGAAAGGGTGTGGAGTGGAGAAGGAAACAAAGGGATAATGTAAGTCACAGCTGGGACTGGGAGTGAGCAAGCTGAATCTTGACCACACAGCCTTCCTCTGTCCTAGACCTCCAGTGACTCCTCCAATGCCCACTGAATCCAAGGAGTGGCTTGAAAGAGCATTTTTAAACGCTTTCCCCAAGCATCTATGTAATCATTAATTCTTAACCTTTGTTTCACCGTCCTTTAAGCTGCTTGTGCAACTTTCCAGATCTGAGTTTATTTTTAAACATGAAGCTCATCATTTTCTTACCAGTTACTTTAAGTCCTCTGGTTTTTGTCCTTGCAGATGTCAGCTTTTAAAAAATCATAGTTATGATCCTGTGCTCTTTAGACCTACTCTACCTGTGGTCTTTAATGAATGAGTGGAAGCAAAGGAGAATGTCATTTCCTGGGAAATGTCTTGCTTAAGATGACTAACCTACCATAGGGAACTGGTAACTCAAGTTGGTCCTGTTGCTCACAGTAGATGATCTATCTTTAATGGAACAGAAGACTGATGATATTAGAGCTTTTCATCACTCAATGTATTACATTTCACAAGTTTATTTACTTGAGATTATGCTCACTGGAAAAGTAATGTTAGATTTTAATGAGGTTTTGGAAGATCAGTCATACTTCAATATACCACTGATAGTATTCTGTTTAGTACAATCATTCTTTTAGGATTCTCTAGTAATTGGTATTATTAGGAAAAGAATCATCATAGAGAAAGGATTTCTCTGACTTTAACTAACAGGCCCCTCTAACTAAAGACTACATTATTCAGGTATTATTTATTGACTTCGTATGAGGAAGGCACTTGTCTAAGTATTCTGGAGGTGTCAAGAAACACGAGGTTTGATCCCTGCCCTTGAGGAGCTTGTAAATATAATGAAGATAAGTTATAATGATCCATCCATTTGCTTGTTTGCTGAATAATCCCATGAAAAGTAAAATATGAATATAAGATTTACAGAACAGTAGATAACAACATAAAAAATGACACCAAGCTGTGTGTCATTAATTTTCAAATATATGGTGCTACAGAAGTTCAGAGAAGCAGAGGTCACTTCATGCTGAGATGGGAAGAAGAGGCTTTCTGGGGAGATGGGATCTGATGTGGGCCTGGAAAGTGGGAAGGAACTGGTTAGAAACTGAACTGAGAGCACTCCATAGAGATGGAGTATATGAACAAAAATGTGAGGCTGGAAAAGTAGTGGATGTCTGGGGAGAATGAAGAGTAAAAGTCAGTTTGTTGAAATTGGAGAGTTGGTGCAGTGTAATAGGGATGAACTAGAATGTTTCAGTCAGCATGTAGAAGACCTTTGATGCCAAAGTATGGTGTTTGGTCTTTATCCTATAGGCAGTAGAGAGCTATTCAACTTCTGAATTCTGTTTTTCTTGAAAATATTTTCCCCATTAAATGAAAAAGTATTAATCAGCTTATACAGGAGGTTTTTGAATTCTTTCATATATATATATTGTCTCAACATCAGATGAGATATTCCTGATAAAAGTGATAACACTCAGAATGGTAGAGGACATGTTAATACTATACTGTGCTTAGTAATATACCATTCTATACCTATAAAAATACTGTACTGTGCCCAATAGATACACATAACCTTCAAGGGTATTTTAATTGTTTATAATGGAATAACCGTAAATAATTCACCTAAACAGGTTTAGAGAAAACACTATTTATTTATTTATTTATTTATTTATTTATTATTATTTTTTTTGCGGTATGTGGGCCTCTCACTGTTGTGGCCTCTCCCGTTGCGGAGCACAGGCTCCGGACGCGCAGGCTCAACGGCCATGGCTCACGGGCCCAGCCGCTCCGCGGCATGTGGGATCCTCCCAGACCGGGGCACGAACCCGTGTCCCCTGCATCGGCAGGTGGACTCTCAACCACCAGGGAAGCCCCGAGAAAACACTATTTAAACCAATACAATACAATGGTGTAAGGAATATACAGAATCAACAAAGGTATTTTCATTGTTCCTGATGGGTGACTATAAAGGTTCTACATAAGTGTGGATAGGGAAAATATGGACAAGGTATACAGTAATACTACTGGACTTTGGGATTGGTACGAGTGTGGGATAGACAGATAGATAATGTTGATAGATCTTTCTATCTATATATGTTTAGTTTGGGGTTCTTCTATAGTTAGATATTCATATACTCATTTCTCTGATTAAATTATAGCATATTTGATGACAAGGGCTATTCACCATCTCAGTATCCACTCTGTATCTTGTAGATAATGCAATATATTAGAAAATATGTTAGAGCTGATTGTGAACTTTATGGATAGAAAAATGAAAAACTTAATCAACCAAAAGTTTTATCTATATGCTATTTGACTGAATTTTTGTCCTTTAATTACTTCATTAGCTCAACATATTGATTTAGTACAAGGCACCTAGTGCAATGTAAGTGATGAAGGCACTGAGGCGAGGCACAGAGCAGGAATAAAGAGTGGTTAAGAGTTCAGTCTGTCTGGCGTAAGGGGTCTAAGCGGCACAAATGTGACTGGAAAGGTAAATGTGAGTCAGATCATGGAAGGGGTTTGGGACTGACCAAACTCGGCAATGGTGACCCATAAAGGTTATTGAGCATGGAATTAATTTGACTATGCTGTGTTTTAGGAAGATCAATCTGCTGGCAGTGTGTAGAACAGATTATTAGGTTGTTTGATGAGAGAGACACACACACAGGAAGTAGGGAGAGCACTTAGGAGCTCTTGTAATGTTGCAGGTAAGAAATCATCAAAGCCTGAGTGAGTAGAGAGCTGGCGATGGATGAGGATTTAGAGGCAGAATCACTAGCTACTGAGTGAAGATGTTTTACTTTGCTCCAACTATATGCCTGTATATGTAATCATACTTGAAGGTACAAAGTTGCCCCGGAGAGAGTGTAAAGAGAGAAAGAGCTTTCAAATCCAAATTTTTCATCACATAGGAACATTGAATAGCTTTTGATGTACATGGGCAACCTCACATACTTAAACAAGTCAGCTTCACTTTAGTAACTCAGCACACATTTTTCAGGTGTCATTTATGCACACAAGACTGCATTAAACATCACTTCTGGCCTGCAGAGGTCCTGCTTGACCTGGCTTTTGCCTAGCTCTACAATTTCATTCTAACCTCTCTCTGCATGGCTACCTTTGGCCCTCCTTTCTGGTTCCTGAACACCTCAGCATTCTCCAGCCTCAGGGCCTTGGCACTCGGTGCCCCCTGTGCCTAGAAGGTGCTTCATTTGGCTTTTTGCATTTATGTACCAGTTTTAGCCAAGAGGTTTCAGTTTAAATGTCACCTCTTCCTTGACTACAGAATATAAAATAGTCGCTCTTTTCCCATCATCCACTTATCTTTGTAGCACTTACTATGATCTGTCCTTTTTACGCCTAAACTCCCAACAGCTAGAACAGAATCTAGCATGTAATAGGTTTTCAAAAAATATTTTTTCTATCAATTAATTAGATGCATAATAATAAGAACATATAATGAGAAAATAAGAAAAGATAAAGTAGAAACCAAAAGCTCTACCATTAAAGAAATAAAGGGTAAATAGGAAAACAATCTGAAACAATCAGCAAGCATCAGGAAATGAGGAAATCTAAAACAGGGCCAAGATGCTTATTTATAAATATTACACGTAACAACTAAAAATGGGAAAAGCCAAAGAAGGAGACAGTTTCCAAAAGAAAGGGGTGTCCAGTAAAACAAAATTTCCAGTAATGAATTTGAGGATAGAGACTGATGACTGGGAGAGACTGGTGACTCTGAGGGAGCTGTTTTAGGTAAGGGATCAGGAGAGAAAATCAACTTGCCAGGGCTTCGGAGCGAGCTGGTGAAGAGACAACGGAAACAGAGACCAAAGAGAGCTCTCCCAAGAATTTTTATGCAAAAGATAAAGAAGCAAAGTTAAGCTGCGGCTCCTTGAACTGTGATCAGGAATGTGGAAAGAGGCCCAGACGAGGAGGCAGGAGAGTTGGGATCTGGTTCCAATGAGAGTTCCAAAATACCACTCTGCAAATGAATTTTCTTATCCGTCTATGAGAAAAATTTTCCACCCCATCTCAACTCCTGTAATAGGGGACAAAGGGACTAACGGATAAGTAGGTATAAGGAGTTGTCATTTCTTTGTAAGAATTCTAAAGAAGTTCTAATAAAGAGCGACAAATCTATAGAAGAATGTTTTATTTGAAACAAAATCAAGGTCAAATTTCACTTGAGCTTAATGAAGTTGGACTGGATTTTTTCCCCCACTTTGTTGAAGGCTTTTCATTGCTCAGCTGCAGCACTTGCTGAGGCCAGATATGAAGAGTGCTTATATTCATCACTGACATTTTGTTGAACCTGTCCATTCTTATTAATCACTGCTTTAAACTAAGCAGCTTGAAGACTCTTAGGAAGCTAATATTCCCAGCTGACCTATCTGCAAAAATAGTGAAGCTGGATGCTCTCCTGCTGCAGACTGTCGCTATAGATGTATGTTCATGTAGGTATACGCATGTGCGTGTGTGTGTGTGTGTGTGTGTGAGAGGGAGAGAGAGATTTTGGGGGGGGACCTAAAGAAGTAAATGACTTTCTGTGAAGCTACAACAAACTTGATCATATTCTATCTGACGAAAGCATAGAAGAATTAAAAACAAAGGCGGGCTCTGATCTGTTTATACTCTACATGGGAGGCAAATCATATGGGCAGAATGAAGACTCCAGTTAAAAAGTCTGATACAAAGGTGATGAGAAGCTATGCCTTGAAAATAATTATTGAGATTTCTCGATGTTAAAAGGTAAAGTACTCACTTATGTATAGATACAAAACCTATAGTGTGAATACCTGACCTTCTGGCACACTTTTAGGATTCTTCACCTAAGGTTCACAGAAAAATCTTAATAGCCCAGCTCCATTAGTGTGATTTTTCTCCTTGCTTTATAAATGTTAGCATTTTAATATGACTAGAGTGGTTGACATTTGCTTACCTTCTGGTTCATAATTTTTAATATGTATTCTAATGGTTCCATAGGCAATGTAAACATAAATATGTGAGTCTGAAAATTTAGAATTTGGTGGTTAAATACTCCAAACCATCAATAATTTCTAGTGATTCTATTTGGTTCATTAGAAAAGAAATCTGGTCCTTTTTCCATAGGATCTTTTTCTCTTGTTAAAGCTTCTGTTCTTTCCTTTATCTTTTTAATCATTTAAACGTATTTATTTTATAGTCTTTTTTTCAAATTGTTCTCTCATCTCAAGTTCATTAGGGATTAATTTTCTCATTTGTCTTATTCCTCACCATATCTCTCTAGATATGGTTCAAAGTACCATGCCACAAGTTTTTATCTGTACTATTTTCATTGTCTTTCAGAACTACATATTTTGTAATTTCCTTTGTGATTTCTTCTTTTAACTCATGAGCTATTCAGAAATTTATTTTTTAGCTCCAAACAGGAGCTTGGGTATTTTAAACTATCTTTTTAGTGCTGGCTTCTAACTAAATTTCATTGTAGTTAAGGAACATAGTCTGTATAATATAGATTCAATGAAATTTGTTGATATTTCAATTATGAACTTATATACTATAGTCAATTTCCATGAATATTCTGTGTGCACTGAAAAGAACATGTATCTTTTTAGATAGATTAAATCAATTTTTAAATTTTTTGGGGGCTTCCCTGGTGGCGCAGTGATTGAGAGTCCACCTGCCGATGCAGGGGACACAGGTTTGTGCCCCAGTCCGGGAAGATCCCACATGCTGCAGAGCGGCTGGGCCCGTGAGCCATGGCCGCTGAGCCTGTGGGTCCGGAGCCTGTGCTCTGCAAAGGGAGAGGCCACAACAGTGAGAGGCCCGTGTACCACAAAAAAAAAAAAAAAAAAAAATTTTGGTTCAAATCTTCCATATAGTTATTAATTTTTTGCCTCCTTGGTTTATCAGTTTCTAAAAGTGGTATGTGAAAATCTCCCATGGTGACTGAGGATTTCTCAAACTTGTCTTATGAGTTTTTTCTTTATAGGCTTCAAAGTTATATAGTTAGATGCATTTAAACTTTATCTTCTTTTACTATTATTATATACTGACATTCTGTAGTCCTATTATTGCTTTATGCCTTACATTCTACATTATCTGATGGTAACACTGCTATAGTAGCTTTCTTTGAATAGCGTTGTGTGGTGTATCTATTTTCATTCCCTTACTCTGAAAATTTCTATGTGGTTTAGTTTCAGGACTATCTCTTCCAAGAATGCTGCTAGATTTTTTTAAAAAAATCCAATGTGATAATTTATGTCTTTTAATAGATTATTTTAATCAAGTTACATTTACTGTAATTATTTTTATATTTGGGCTTTTTTTAAACTATATTTTCCCTTTGCTCCTTTTTCTTACTTCCTGCCTTCTTTTGGATTTAAAATTTTTTCTGTGATCATCTTTTATTTCCCTTCTGCTGCTTTGGGAACCCTAAGATTGCATTCCTACTTATTTAGTACTTACTCTAAAATTTTAACATGCATTTCCTAACAAAGACTACAATTACTCAGCATTTCTCTCCTCCTTCCTCCTGAATAAGACAACACTTGGCATACTGGCACTACCTCACATCTCCATCTTGCCCCAGCTAATTTTTAAAATTATAAGCTAAATTTAGTGTTAACTCTTTTTAAAATTTTTTTAAAAAAAGCTCATTGAAAAATAATCAATAATTAACATTACTGACATATTTTACCTATTTCTATGTTCACTATTGTTTCTTGGACTCTCCACCTTACCTCTGTGTTCACTTTTCTTTTGGCTAAAGTACATAGTGAGGAGCAGAACTGGGATTCAAAGCAATGCGTGTTTGCCTCCAAAGTCCTTGCTCAGCCACAATTTACTGGTCACGGATACAGAGAAAGGTATTCTGTATGGGTCAGCGAGAGGAGCCAGTAGATAAGAGACAGATGGAGAGGAAGAGGGGAAGTGGAGGATGCCTTGAGAGAAGGTGTCACGATAGTTTTGACACCGTCTGCCAGAAGACAGGATTCATGTATCAGAAAAGCAAAAACAACTAATTCATGTCATGAGACACGAATAATATATATATGTATATATACATATATATGTATATGACATAAATAAACATGGGGAATTAAGGATGTAGTCATAAGTCAAGGGGCTTGGGCCAGAAAGGAAAGGTGTAGCTGCACCCATTTAGGGCCTGTGTAAGAATGCAGAGGGATTTCTAGCACCTAGGTACAATGCCTGCCACATAACAGGTGCTCAAAAATATTTGTGGAATGAAAGAAAAGCAAGGAAGAAAAGAAAGAATGGAAACAGAAAAGGGAAGGGAGGAAAATAACAGAATGAGAAAAGGAAGAAGGTAATAAGGAAGCAGGAAGAAAATGAAAGGAAAGGAATTAAAAGAAAAGGCAGAAGAAAGTAAATGAAAAGAAGGATCCCTTTTTTTTAAGTATAAACATTGCATATTTGTAAATGGGCTAAAAAAAAGACAAAAGATTTATATCAAACTGTTAACAATGCTTACTTAGAGTAGAAGGTGAATGACTTTCACTTATTAACTTTATGTCCATCAGCGATATTTAAGATTCTTCCAGTGAGCATCTATAGTTTGTAAGTAAAGATTTAAAAATTAAGATTCAGAAACAGCAAAAGGGAAATGTGCAGAGAATAATAAAGAACCACCTGATGTGGCATGGTGTGACGTACCCTCAGGTGAGTGCATCTTCACTGATCCCCCCAGTAGGGCCCCTCGGGGACTCCCTGTTGACCTTCAGGAGCAGAGACCATTTTTCCTGCCATCTCAGGCCCATTAATCTCCTCAAAATCCAGGCCCCAAAAGGAAGAGAAACCCCATTATTGGATTTCCTCTCCTCTTAGAGCCACCTGTCAAATTCCAGGTGGCCTTGGAATTGCTTGGCCCTGCATTGTCCCAGGTGGCCTGACTCCCTTTAAGAAGATCCAATCCTTCATCCATAGGTCTTTCACTTCAGTCTTAAATGAACAACCCTATCAGAATAGGATAAGCCAAGTGTCTATACAAGAAAGACACATATTTACAATATTAAAAAAAACTCTCCCTTCACAGATCGCAGCTCATTAAAATGGAGAAAATGCTTCCCTCCTTTTTTTTTCTTTTTCTTTTTTTTTTTTTTTCTTTGCGGTATGCGGGCCTCTCACCGTTGTGGCCTCTCCCGTTGCGGAGCACAGGCTCTGGACGCGCAGGCTCAGCGGCCATGGCTCACGGGCCTAGCCACTTAGCGGCATGTGGGATCTTCCCGGACTGGAGCACGAACCCGTGTCCCCTGCATCGGCAGGCAGACTCTCAACCACTGCGCCACCAGGGAAGCCCTCTTTTTTTCTTTTTAATCTTTCATGGGTTTCTCATTTCTCTAAGACTCCTCAGTCCCTTGAAGTAAATAGTGACAGACAAATCCAGCTGGTCCCTTATGACCTAGAGCCATTCTATGTATTCCTAGCTTTACTTATATAAGAAAACCTATGTTTTGTCCATAAAAATAAACTCATACGAAGCATGGGTTATGGGTTTTTACAACTCAAGAGACACAGATAAAAAGGTGATAAACCCTGGGCAATGTCTAAAGGCTTTTTTGGTTGTCACATTATAGGGGTGTTACGAGCATCTAGTGGCGTAGACCAGGGATGCTGCTAAACATTTTACAATGCACAAGTCAGCCACTACACAAAGAATTTTCTGGCCCAGAATGTCAACAGTGCTGAGGTTGAGAAACCCTGCGCTAAACCATCCTAATCACTCTCTAAAGGAGGAATTATCGGCCTCGTTATAGAGCAGGAAACTGAGAGCTGTAATGTCCCACAACCCAAGTCATATCGCCAGCATCTGGATCGGATCTGTTTCACTCCCTTAAACCCATGTATCTGCTATATTATCTTGAAGATGGAAATGACCTCCTCATTTCATAAATAAGGAAATTGAGGCTCAGATGCCAAGTCTCTTGCTCTGTATCTCACTGCTACTGGTGATTCTTTGTCCCTTCACAGTTCAAGGTCTGTGATGATGACTAATCACAAATGACTTCACCTCAAACCATGAAGCTGCCAACAAATGTCTCTTTCTCTTGTCCGTTAACCATTAACCCCTAGTAATTAACTTCTTGTTTCTGCTCCTTTAACACTGTAATCTAGTGGTTTTATTGCTCGCATCTAATTCACTAGCTTAATCAATCATTATTAAGCTCCTTCTGTATGCTAAGCACTGTAAAGGTGCGGGATATAAATGGGTCAGAAGGCAAATGGAAGAGAACTGCAAGTTCAGGGGTTGGCAAACTATAGCTCAAGGAGTGCCTGTTTTTGTAAATAAAGTTTTACGGGAACACACACACACAACAGGTGATAAACCAAAAGCCATCTATTATACCTATATAACAGAGTTTCTCAACCTTGGCACTACTGACATTTTGGGTCAGATAATTCTTTGTAGTGGTGGCTGTCCTGTGCTTTGCAGGATGTTTAGCAGCATCCCTGGCACCTACCCATTAGGTGCTGCAACATACACACACACACACACACAACCAGCTGTGGCAACCAAAAATGCCTCCAGGAGTTCAGTCATTAAATGCACCCTGGGAACCAAAATCTCCCGTGGTTGAGAACCACAGAGGTAGCGCCAAGTTGCAAAAATAGGCTAGTTTATTTCTCTACAGTTAGAAATATATGTTTTGCATGCACACAGGTATTTCGGGTTTTAATATGTATTAAACCATCTCTTGTAATGAAGAGAATTTGTTTGCAATGCCAACGGCAAAGTAGAGAAAAGCAACATGACAAGCAAAATTACATCTCAAAGCTTCATGCTGTATTATGAAAGAGGCAACATTGAAGAACCCTAAAATCACATTTATATTCAGCAAAGATAAAACTATAATTAGATGTGTGCGGTCACTCTAATTTATGGATGTTTTCCTTATATTCTATAACTTCAGATAACCTTCTCAGCAGAGTTCAGAGCTGAAACCATCCAAAAAATGATAATCTAGTTATCTATCATACCATATAACAGGACACCATATCACCACACTTTATAATTCAGTACCATAGTTTAAGGAAAAGGAATGCCAGCAGGCTGCCTGGACTAACAATATTAAAAGGCTGAATATGTGTGATTCTGTGAAAGTCAACTGGCATCTTTCCACTGCATTCCAAAGAAGGAATGTGAAAAAAAAATTGTTTGGTAAAATCAGGAATGATGTTAATACCAGAGACTCCAGGGTCTTCTATAATCTTGTTATTAACTTGGTAATATGAGTGATAATTACTCAGTAAGAAAATAAAGCTAAAATGTATTTTGGGGGGGGTTGTAACTATTTATTAAGTTGGCTTTCATGTCATTTGCTGGAGATTGCTTCAAATTTAAGTACTCAAACTCTGTTCTTTTTTATGGGTATATATATATATATATATATATATATATATATATATATATATATATATATATAAATAGTTTCATGGAAAAATTTTATAGCTGCAATTTACTTTATATTCCATTTTAGATGCAGATAGTTGGACTGAATAAATTTAAAATGTAATTGAATGACCAAAGAATAAAAACATCCTTTTCTGGCTTAGAATAGTTCAATCTATCATTACAATATTAAAAAAAAAAGAAAAGAATGAATTAACACTTAAAAAAATAGGTTAATGGGATTAGAAATTTGTTGACCTATTTTATGCTACCCTCTCTCCTCCTGTCCACTTGCCAGAAGAATTTCAAAGGCAATTCCCCTGAAATCTACAAATTTAATAGGCTAAACAGGCAGTTACCACTCTTGATACTAGGCCGATTTTATTGAGCCTACATCTTAAAAAATCTTTTTGTTGTGTTATTTCTGCAGCATTTCCTGACATTATAGAAAAAAATTACAGGTGACATGGTAACTAGAAGAGAAGAGCAAGCTAGGTTGGTTTCTGCAGCAATTTACCAAGTATTGCTTTCCCCTTTCGAGATTCAAATTCAAACAAAAACCTTCTTCTGTATTTCTAATGAAAAAATGAGTAATAACGTCTGAAATTTGTGCTAAGCCAAATGAACTCATTACTGTGTTATGAAACAGTTTAACACACTTTGATCAAAATATTAGCTTTGCAAACACAAATATGCAATAGTAATATCACCACGTAATCAAACATGACTGACCTATGCTAATAGGTACTAAGATATGAAAGATGTCAAAGCATTAGGATATTTGAAGAAAAGCCAAATGTCTTTAATATTCCCCAGAAATGTCATTGTCTCAATTCTTCTCTACATATGTATAAATACCCTAAATGCAAAGAACCTTACAAATTTATTCCTATTCTTTTGTGAAGTTAGTTAAAATTTAATGAACAAGAAATTAAAGAGAAGCTGCTGTAATAGTTAGAATATTCTAACTGAAAAACAATGAAAACAATGAAACTATTTACACTCCCATAAAATTATAAACATTTTTCAAGGGATATTTTATAATACAATTTTTAAACAATGTTTTCTTCTTATTATTCTTGAGACTTAAAACACTGCAAGTTTATTTCGCATTTTAAAAATACATTTATTTGAGTAAGAGCTCTGCTTTCTCAGAAGAATAACTTTGTGCTTTAAAGTAACATGTTGAATGCTTAGATTTTTCTTCAAACACATTTTATGCTTCATCTTTCAACTAAGAGAATTAATTTTCAACTACATGTAATGGACAGAAAATCGTGTTGAAATGATAGTATTAATTAATTCTGGGAATTTAACCAGTAAGATTTCTGATATACACAGTTATTTGTACAGAACTGGAAAAATACCAACAGTTTATAAGTATGTTCACTGCTTTTCCACTGTTTTCACCTCCTCTCAAAATTATATTCATATTTCACAGAAGTGAAAGCAATTAGCTTAACTCTTCTCCTGAGAGAGCATTTCTGAAAGAAAAAAGTTGCTGTTCTAGTTTTAGATATTTAATCAAACAAAACCTCTAACTCTAAGAGCCAACTTCAGGGTTTTCACCAAAAAAAAATCCCCTCTCTAGTGGGTGGCTCAAACTCGACCACCCTGAACTGTGCAGGCACTGAAGTGGCTCTCGGTTACACTGGGGAAGAAAGAAGAACTAGACATTCCACAGCTGCCTACACCAGCTTCCTTCCCAGGGGCACAGTTGCAGGCTCTATCAAACTCAATCACTTTGTACAGCAACTGGGATCCCAGGCAGGGGCAAGGAATACCAGAGCAGCTTAGATTTCTTCCAGTACCACAGAAAGAAGTAAGACTACTTCAAGAGTAACCAGTTATTTACAATGATTATGTGGCCCCAGGTCAAAAAAAGTGATGAAGAAGAACATCTGCAGTGAGAGAAAATAAAAGATGTTTCACATTTTTAAGATTTCAAGCTACTTACAGGCACTCTTCCTTAGATCTTTAGTATGAAAGTGCTATAAATATGTGCTCTTTATTCCTGACCAATTTTTTATTTGGGGGGACGGGGAGAGGATGAGCAAGTTGAAGAAACACAGAACTTAATTAACAGTCAATTCAGCAATTGTAATGTAACCCATTCACTGCAGTGTTTTAAAGGAATGAAGTGTCTATTGCAGTAATATCATATTTAAAGGTACGACACTCTTCCATTTTACATCAGTATACTTTCTCACAAGCTCTTCTGAACATAAAGACTAAAATAACTGTATTAGTGGTATGGTGTGACTAAAGACAAGCAGTCAGGGAATATTCTTCCCTACTTGAGGATAACCAAGGCTATGGTAGATGGCATTTCCTTGAGATAAATCAGAAAGGAAGGAGCTATAAACATATAGTTCTATTAAAATAATAGAAATACACAGATTACCATTCCCCACAAAATCATGCTTTTATAGTAATCATCTTCTGGTAGGGTAGTAAAAGACAACATGTAGATGTATATTTTGAGTAATTTTTATAATATCTTGGATTTATAATCCCATTACAATCATTAATTCTTACTTGGTCAGAAAACCATTATTATAACTCCATACAATCACTTGCAGAATTTAACAGATATAATAATGAAAATAACAATGATGATGTGACAATTTACTGTGGGTGTGCTATGACTCAATGGTGAAAAAATGAAACCATTTCCTCTAAAATCAGGAACAAGACAAGGATGCCCACTCTCATCACTATTATTCAACATAGTTTTGGAAGTTTTAGCCACAACAATCAAACCAGAAAAAGAAATAAAAGGAATCCAAACCAGAAAAGAAGAAGTAAAGCTGTCACTGTTTGCAGATGACATGATACTATACATAGAGAATCCTAAAGATGCTACCAGAAAACTACTAGAGCTAATCAATGAATGTGGTAAAGTAACAGGATTCAAAATTAATGCGCAGAAATCTCTGGCATTCCTATATACTAATGATGAAAAATCTGAAAGAGAAATTAAGGAAACACTCCCATTTACCATTGCAACAAAAAGAATAAAATACCTAGGAATAAATCTACCTAAGGAGACAAAAGACCTGCATGCAGAAAATTATAAGACACTGATGAAAGAAATTAAAGATGATACAAACAGATGGAGAGATATACCATGTTCCTGGATTGGAAGAATCAACACTGTGAAAATGACTATACTACCCAAAGCAATCTACAGATTCAATGCAATCCCTATCAACTTACCAATGGCATTTTTCACAGAACTAGAACAAAAAAATTTCACAATTTGTATGGAAACACAAAAGACCCTGAATAGCCAAAGCAATCTTGAGAAAGAAAAATGGAGCTGGAGGAATCAAGCTCCCTGACTTCAGACTATACTACAAAGCTACAGTAATCAAGACAGTATGGTACTGGCACAAAAACAGAAATATAGATCAATGGAACAGGATTGAAAGCCCAGAGATAAAACCACACACATACAGTCAACTTATCTTTTACAGAGGAGGCAAGAATATACAGTGGAGAAAAGACAGCCTCATCAATAAGTGGTGCTGGGAAAACTGTACAGCTACATGTAAAAGAATGAAATTAGAACACTCCCTAACACCATACACAAAAATAAACTCAAAATGGATTAAAGACCTAAATGTAAGCCCAGACACTCTTAAAACTCTTAGAGGAAAACACAGGAAGAACACTCTTTGACATAAATCACAGCAAGATCCTTTTTGACCCACCTCCTAGAGAAATGGAAATAAAAACAAAAATAAACAAATGGGACCTAATGAAACTTCAAAGCTTTTGCACAGCAAAGCAGACTATAAACAAGACGAAAAGACAACCCTCAGAATGGGAGAAAATATTTGCAAACAAATCAATGGACGAAGGATTAATCTCCAAAATATACAAGCAGCTCATGAAGCTCAATATCAAAAAAACAAACAACCCAATCCAAAAATGCACAGAAGATCTAAATAGACATTTCTCCAAAGAAGATATACAGATTGCCAACAAACACATGAAAGGATGCTCAACATCACTAATCATTAGAGAAATGCAAATCAAAAGTACATAAGGTATCACCTCACACTAGTCAGAATGGCCATCATCAAAAAATCTACAAACAATAAATGCTGGAGAGGGTATGGAGAAAAGGGAACCCTCTTGCACTGTTGGTAGGAATGTAAATTGATACAGCCACTATGGAGAACAGTATGGAGGTTCTTTAAAAAACTAAAAACAGAACTACCATACAACCCAGCAATCCCACTACTGGGCAGATACCCTGAGAAAACCATAATTCAAAAAGAGTCATGTACCACAATGTTCATTGAAGCATTATTTACAATAGCCAGGACATGGAAGCAACCTAAGTGTCCAACGACAGATGAATGGATAAAGAAGATGTGGCACAGGGGCTTCCCTGGGGGTGCAGTGGTTGAGAGTCTGCCTGCCAATGCAGGGGACATGGGTTCGTGCCCCGGTCCGGGAAGATTCCCCATGCCACAGAGCAGCTGGGCCCGTGAGCCATGGCCGCTGGGCCTGCACGTCCAGAGCTTGTGCTCCGCAATGGGAGAGGCCACAACAGTGAGAGGCCCGCGTACCGAAAAAAAAAAAAAAAAAAGAAGATGTGGCAGATATATACAATAGAATACTACTCAGCCATAAAAAGAAATGAAATTGAGTTATTTGTAGTGAGGTGGATGGACGTAGAGTCTGTCATACAGAGTGAAGTAAGTCAGAAAGAGAAAAACAAATACCATATGCTAACACATATATATGGAATCTAAAAAAAAAAAGGTTCTGATGAACCTAGGAACAGGACAGGAATAAAGACACAGACGTACAGAATGGACTTGAGGACATGGGGAGGGGGAAGGGTAAGCTGGGACGAAGTGAGAGAGTGGCATGGACATACATATACACTACCAAATGTAAAATAGATAGGTAGTGGGAAGCAGCTGCATAGCACAGGGAGATCAGCTCGGTGCTTTGTGACCACCTAGAGGGGTGGGATAGGGAGGGTGGAAGGGAGACGCAAGAGGGAGGGGATATGGGGATATATGTTTATATATAGCTGATTCACTTTGTTATACAGCAGAAACTGACACAACATTGTAAAACTATTATACTCCAATAAAGATGTTAAAAAAAAAGAATATGTAGGGCCTCCCTGGTGGCGCAGTGGTTGAGAGTCCGCCTGCCGATGCAGGGGATACGGGTTCGTGCCCCGGTCTGGGAGGATCCCATATGCCGCGGAGCGGCTGGGCCCGTGAGCCATGGCCGCTGGGCCTGCGCATCCGGAGCCTGTGCTCTGCAACGGGGGAGGCCACAGCAGTGAGAGGCCCGCATACCGCAAAAAGAAAAAAAAAAAAAAAAAGAATATGTAGATGCATATTTTGAGTAATTTTTTTAATATCTTGGGTTTATAATCCCATTACCATCATTAATTCTTACTTGGTCAGAAAACCATTATTATAACTCCATATAAGCATGTGCAGAATTTACCAGATATAATAATGAAAATAATAATGATGATGTGACACGTTATTGTGGGTGTGCTATGACTCAAGCACTGTGCTGAGGGCTGTAGATCTATGACGTCAATTACTACCACCCCCTTCATGAAATTATCATTATTTTATAGAGGAAAAAATTGACTTTTAAGGTCACTGAGCTAGTAAATGGTATAGTCAGAATTTAAACTTTTTGACTCTAAAGTCCATGTGCTAGTTATTATGCTCTGCTTACTACACTGAACATCATATTTGTATGTTAATTTTGAACATTTTAGGTATTGTTAAATCATTTGTAAAGGTTTATACTGTTGTTAAATCATTCTATTCAAAGAAAAATAGCCTTTCTACATGAGATGTCAGTTAAATATCATACATATTACTTATAATCCCTTTTCCTTCTCTAATGGCTGATTTTTTTAATAACCAGAAAAAGGCTCATTTCAACCTAGAGTAGTAGTAACGTAATAATCCCCTAAATGTTCTTTCTGTTTTAGGTTGACCCTCAAAACTACAAGCCAAAGAGCTAATAGACAATTAAATTTATGTTACATAACGGATACTGAGGCATATAAACACTAAACCATGCCTGAAAATGTAGAATGATAAAATATCAAGTACGAAAACTTCAAGCCTCAAAAGGCCTTTGTTTATAGTTCAACGATATTCCTCCAAGACAATGCAATACACTACAGCAAGGAGGAATATATGAGGCAGAAGTTGTTGACATATGGGGTGTGCATAGAACTTCTGGTTAATGGAAGTTCCAAGATGTATAAATAAAAAATGATGTGTGAGTTGCTGGAAAAAACTGTAAGGCAAGTCAGTTTTTTAATTAAAAAATTATGTAGCATAAACAATGTTAACGAGCCAAAAGTCCCATGAGATCAGGACTGTATCTGCTTCATTTTAACATTCCATTCACTTTTCATAAAAGTATATCCACTCACTTGAAATACCTCAAGCAGAGCCCTTTTCGTAAAACAGTTTTGAAGATTTTCTTTGTCCTTGTTTTTAATAGCTCACCATTTTCTTCTCTTGATGATATATGACATTAAAAAAAATCCCTAAAATCCTTAAATGAATCACCATAAATAAATACCTGGAAGTTCTTCATAAATTTCATCATCAATTGGCTGGCTGCTTGCTGGTGAACTGCTGATTGGTAGAGAATGATCAACATCATCATATAAGTCTCCTCTTTCATCATCATCCTCAGGAATAACATCAGACCCCATATCTACAAAACATGTTTCAGGAAGCAGAATTTTAAAGAATGCAAAAGAGGTTTTCAAAACCCTATTACCTAAATTAATGCAGCCCTACAAAGTCGCAATATTGTTATATGCTATATCCTTAACTTAAACATTTAAAAAAATTGATTGTGGTGTAAGTATGTGAATTTCAAAGTTGCCAAATGGTACTTACAGAAAAGATGCTTTTATTAATCTGAAGCAAATGGTATGTATTAATACCAGTCATGTTCTTTTAGTCATTTCTCACAGAAGTCAATAAGTTTCTTTGTATGAAACTCCAACTTATTCAGTTATCCAGTACTTAAAGACTGTAATAACTTGTTCAATTGATTGCTCTTACCTTGTAATACAAATTTCAGCTGCTGTACCCATTCTTCAGCATCTTTGGGAGAAGCTGCTGTGAACTAATAAAAAACAAACGATAGCAATAAAGAGCACCACCGTAATGAAAGGTATATGTTGCATTCTTTCCATTTCTTTAAGACCATTAGCAATTCTCTTCATGTCTAGTACTACTTTCCTTGCAAGGATGCTTCTTATAATGTACAGTTAATTTTGACAAATTTACGTAATTGAAGCAGAGGATGATGGATTTGAAACTGTGATCAGCAGCTGGCAGCTGTGCAGGAAAAAAAGCTGCTTCTCTTCATCAATGTCAAAGACAGAACTGATGAACAAAATTTGCCCTTGACAATTAGAAGACACCCATGAATTTCTTTAGACTGCTGGGTACAGCTTTCTTAAAAATGTTCTTGTCCAATTCCAACACACTACCTGACAACTTAATTAACTGGCTTTCAACTGCAATCTCAGATATTTGAAACTTATTAAACATGCATTCCATATTGATGCTGGCTGATAGCTCTTGAATTGCAGAGCTGATGCGTGCCTTTGCCTTCCTTTTCTCCCACAAGCCTAAGCAATACAATATGCATGAACATTCTGATATTTTTCTTTTGATAATTTTATTCTTTCTGCCATGTAATCCTTTTAAGAAATCACATAGTTCCATTAAAATAGACATAAAACGAAACATGTGAAGTAATTGATAAATTACATATCTCCTGTTCTCTCAAGAAGATATCACTTGAACTAATCTGGAATTTTTAAAAACTTGATTTCCCCTTATACAAATGTTTAATGTATAAAACCCAGTATTTTTTATTATTATTAACATGTCAGAAAGAGTTGTTTGAACAAAATGTTAATGTCTTTAAAAATGAAATCAGGAAGTTTTATCAACTTAATTTCAAGGCAACATAAAAACTCCAACCTGATAGATACGTTTATCGGGAGCAGAGATTTCGAAACAGCAATCTTTCTTTCCATCCTTCCTAAGAGTGTTATTCATTCTGACATTGTAGCCTTCTATTGCAAATTCACCTTTCTGTTGTTTGTCTGTTGAAGATAAAATGAAAGTTAGAATTTCATTTACTATAGTGAATATAAATATTCAGTTGATTAACTTTTATTTAGATTTTTTTGATAAATTTTTGGATAGAATATTTTTGGTCATATTACTTTCACAGTATAATATTTAAGTAATATTTCTAGGTATTACTTTTAATTCTAAAATTACAGAGTTATTTGGAATGGTTGGTTTTAAAAAGGACATCTAAGGGAACCAAAAGAAGAGGTCTGCAGATAATGGTCTTATTCAGAAGGAAGTATGGAAATATGACAATTTCATGTAGGGAAAATCCAAGAATTGGAACTTTGAACTTGCTAGACAAACCCACTACAAATCCGTGGCTCTTTCAGATGTGGTAAGCCAGTGGGAAAACCCGTCTAGTTGAAAGCTTGCTGGGCTTTTATTTACTACTATCTCCTCTCATCACCACCCTCCAACCTCCCCACCCCACAAAAGCCCCTAAAACACAACTTTTCTTTTTTAAAAATCTCCTAAATTGGTACAAATCAAACTCTAAATTTAAAAAGCAAAGCAAAACAAAACTGCTAATTATAAAAAGATGTGAGGGGAAAACAAAGTATTTGAATGGAGAGGAGTGGTAAAGCAAGTACAGAAGCATTTCTTACCAAAACAAAACAAAAGTAGGTTTCTTAACCAGTCAGTGAACAGTTAAACTAGTAAAGCACATTTGAATCCCATATGATGAAAAGTCAAAAGAAAAGATGACTTCAGTTTTAGTCAGATATTACTTTAAAGACAATAAAGTAGGAATAAAACAAAGGATTTAATACTGAAACTAAAAATAAAATTAGTCGCCTTTCCTACTTTATCCAGTTATACAATTTTGAGAGAAAAGAGGCACTGCTATAGGTTTACTTCCTAGATTAACATACAATATTAAAATCATGAGTAAGGACGACTGTCTCTTTTACTGAGCTCAGGGGAAATATAGAAATGCTTCCATATCATGGGGTACAGGGCTCTCTCAGCTTAGTGTGCCCGTAAAATATGTATCTCCTTTTCTTAAATGTACTAATTTAATGCCTGAAGTAACAGGTATTTTTAAAAGGTCATCAAGATCATGTCTGGTTCAAAACATCAAAGGCAAAAACTCTGAGTTAGTAATTCCTGACTTAAATCTGGACATTCTAATCATATTTAGTCATAATTTACATCTCTTTGGATGATTGAAAAAACAATTCAAAATTTGAAGTTTGCTTTGTGGAAAACATCTGCAATAAACTCTATGAGATGAAAACTGTAAAAAGCAGAGCAGCATTTCCCAAAGTGTGTTTATGGGATATTAACAGGTTTCCATGATCAAATAAGTTTGGGAAATGTTGAATTAAACAAAGTTAAACAGGTTTTGTTAGTCCAGCCTTCTTGAGGCCCTTAATATATTTGATCAAATTTCTATGAGAAAGACTTAGTGTGCAGCATTTCCCCAAATCATTTGTCAATGGAACCCTTTTTTAACAGAATATTTTATGGAACTGGTACTCACAGAACACATTTTGCAAAATACCTAACTAGAGAAATAATACTGGGGAAAAGGTGTTAAAATAACAATGGTTAGGCACTGTTGGTTCTTCTAAAATTCTCAAAGAAAACTAAGTCATTCATTCAACAAATTTACGCTGAGCACTTAAAACAAACAAGGGAGCATTATAGGTATGGTGAGACAAAAGCTAGTAACACTGTACCAGAACTTTCCCCCTTTGCCACTGAAACAGACACCCCACACACCTTCCCACACACCCAGTACAGATATAAGTGCTCCAGGAATATTAGTCAGTGATTCACTACACTGCAAAAGGATTTAATTTTCATGATAAAAAATGGAAGTAGTTGGAAGCAAATATCAAAGCCATACAGGATACTTCTGAGAGATTTCCTTAAACTTCTCAGGAAAAAAACAGGATTTTCAAGGACCAGTTGGAGGAAAGGAAAATTCATAACTCTCAGTAGCTTTTGCAAATCCATAACCATAAAGTAGCCATATTTCCAGTTAGCCAACGTGAGGTAGGAAGTTCACGACACAAAATGGGCAGACATGGGTATGCTAAGACTCTGCCCTTCTCCACTTACATTAGCTTTTCTTCAAGGCACAGAAGAAAGAGAAAACCTTAGCATCACATGGCAATCTATAGCAATTTACATATAGGCTAGTTCGACAGTGCTTTCTGGGGTAGTTTCAAAGACACTTGTTGACTTAAAAATAGTTACATGCCAATCAAATGGGAAGTAAGGTCATATAAGTTCATTTATCCAGAGCTATAGTAGACTAATAAAATAATTTATCTAAGTGAACTTCTCAAATCGCAGAAGTTTATTTCTTTTAAGTGCCCAAAACTCTCTAAAATGTTGGTTTTTATAACTGAAATCATTCTGGAATATATACTTCCCTGACTTTTCAAACAATTCTGTTAAACATAACTTTTTCTTGATGATCGAGTAGTATTAATCTGAGTATTAGTTTTTATAGTATATTACAACACGTTGATACCCTCAGGATTTTTGAGGTGTTTGTCCCTCTATTCAATTTTCCTCAGCTTCTATTTCACACTTTAACCTTGCCTATATCAATGCTGTTCGAATTTAATGTCTACAGCACCGAAGGCTGCCAGGAGAAACTAGATAATGAAATCTATTAAATCAGTAACTTAATTTTACACAATTCTAATTCAGTAGGTTCGAGGTAAAAAGCAGTTGGCTCTGATCTCTTACAAAACAAAATGTATGAGGTTAATGATGCTATTTCCTCCTACTTTTTCATTGGCTTTAGGTTTACAGCTGTGTTCTGTGCCAAAAAGACAGATCTTTTTTTTTTTTCTTTTTTTAAAAATGCAGAGCGCCGGCTCTAGGTGCATGGGCTTCAGTAGTTGTGGCGCACCGACTTAGTTGCTCCGCAGCATGTGGGATCTTCCTGGACCAGGGCTTGAACCCGTGTGCCCTGCATTGGCAGGTGGATTCTTAACCACTGCGCCACCAGAGAAGCCCAAAAAGACAGATCTTATTTGCTGAACTCCTTCTATATGCCAGAAATTTAATACAGCAATCTCATATATACCTTGTAATAATTCTAAGACAAAGAAGTTATTTATTATATCCCCAGCACTGACGGGGAAAAAAAAAACTTAAACAACTTGCTTACAGCCACACAACCAAAGTAGTAAAAGCCAGGACCCTAACATAAGTCTGATTCTAAAACCTTGCTTTTTCAACCATTTCACATTGTCTCCTAGAAAGGTGTTTCTCAAAGTGTATTTCATGAACCACCTATGTTAGAATCATCTTGGATGCCTGTTAAAAACATAGAAATGGCTACCACTCTGAACTTGCTGTATAGGATTCCCTGGGGGTGAGTCCACAAAACTAAGTTTTTAGCAAACACCCCAGGTGATTTTGATACACACTAATGTTTGAAAAACCACTGTTTTAGAACATGTAATTTATGAAGTCTCAGTAGAGATGATAAGCGTTATAGCTTGCATTTCCTCCTGCAACTTGGGCCCAACTTTCTCAGCTTGCTTTACGGGCTCCGGTACCTTTGCCCATCTCTTAAACAGCCATGATGGGTTGTGTTCTAAATCCTGCTCTTTTCCTGCTTTACAGTTTTCACTGGGCAACCTCATCCAATCCCAGGGATTAAATTCCTATCAATATGCTTGTGACTCATAATTCTCTATTTTCAGTCCAGCTTCAGAACTTAATATCCAAATCTTCACCTGCTCACTATACATGTTTCATCTCTTGAATGTCCTATAGGCACAATGAATATAACTTGCCCACACTGGAGATCATCTTATCCCCACTCCCACTCTATTTGTGATCTTTCTTGTCATGTCCTCCTTCTCAATAAGCAGTACCTCCATTAATTGAAATCCCCAAACCAGAAAATTGAGCATCATTCTTAATTTCTCCCTTTTCTTCATCAACTGACACCACATTCTCTCCCTCCACCCCACTGCCATCTTCCAAAACCCAGTCAGTCCTAGTTTCATTGCAAATATGCTTGCTTTTTCTCTTTTTTGCTGGCTGTCAGAAAATATGCTTAAAACACCAACCACTCTCTTATCATTTAAAATACAGTATAAATATAGCAACTAAATAATTCTAAATCATTTAGCATCCCTATGAGTTGTGAGCATTTGTCATTTGAGGATCCCCAGCATCTAAGTATCTTTCCTATTTTAGTCCTGAGATCATCAGGGGGCAGAACCAACTTCCCACCACAGAAGCTGGAGGGAGGTTTAGATTTTCCCTGTTCCAGATCAGTCAAGTAGATGCTCCAGCCTGGGACCTAAATCTGAACTGAATAACAAAAGAATCAGGGGAGAGCTCAGAATCCACTTCTGTTAGCAGTGGCATTCACTGATTGGTGGCAGTGCACAAAGGCAACATCACGAGTCCTGGCTTGGCAGGGCCAGCAGTGTGTCCCAGTCGGACTGTCCCTGGAGGTGTGGATTGGGCTGAAGTTCCAGCCACCTCACCTCCCTTAGTCCTTGACTGCTTTTCTGAGCCTGGCTGTTTAGCCTTCCCATCAACTCTGTCTGAGAGTTGATATTCTCCCAATAATTTCCTTTCCTGCATAAACAAAGTTGGTTTCTGTTGTTTATACCAATAATGCTAATTTGGCACAAATGGCTAGCAAACAGAAAGATATGAAATGTGTTCAGAAATTTTTGATAATATCTGCTTCTTATATTTAAAAAGGCCTTTCCCTCTTAGTGAATAACTCATGCTATTTCCATAAGTATTAATGCTCACTAGTAAGAAAGAGGGAAACATGCCCGTTAATACTAAACCTCCCACTAAACTTTATCCAACTGATTAGTAAGTTATTCTAGGCCCTCAGTTAAAGACACATGAACATTTTCCTTGTTTATATAGCTCACAGAAATACAGCTGCCAATGCTAATTCAGTCACTTGAAATATACTTCCAGTGTTCCAAGTTATACCATGAGGAAATATCAAATTATTACTATTTTAAGTGAAAAATACTGTATGCCATATATATTTATTACTTAAGGGCCCCAAAGGGCTCTGAATAACAAACACAGGCAATATGTATGGGTCCAAAGGGAAGCACTTTAGTTAGAATTAAAAGTTTCGCTCATACGGTCTGGCGGCAGGAAATTTTAGGTATTTATAAAACCTTTTTTTTTTTCTTTAAAATAAAAGTACACTGCAAGTGGGAATTCCCTGGTGGTCCAGTGGTTAGGACTCCACACTTTCACTGTCAAAAGCCTGGATTCAATCCCTGGTCAGGGAACTAAGATCCTGCAAAACACAGCAGCCAGGGGCTTCCCTGGTGGCGCAGTGGTTGAGAGTCCGCCTGCCAATGGAGGGGACACGGGTTCGTGCCCCGGTCTGGGAAGATCCCACATGCCGCGGAGCTGCTGAGCCCGTGAGCCATGGCCGCTGAGCCTGCGCGTCTAGAGCCTGTGCTCCGCAACGGGAGAGGCCACAACAGTGAGAGGCTTGCGTACTGCAAAAAAAAAAAAAAAAAACACACAGCAGCCAAAAAAAAAAAAAAAAAGTACACTGCAAGCATAAGAACCAAGTGGTTTTTGTATACCGCCACACACTTTCAACTATAGGAATAAACTTGATTTAAAAAACAGTGAAGGGCTTCCCTGGTGGCGCAGTGGTTGAGAGTCCGCCTGCCGATGCAGGGGACGTGGGTTCGTGCCCCGGTCCGGGAAGATTCCACATGCCGCGGAGCGGCTGGGCCCATGAGCCATGGCCGCTGAGCCTGCACGTCCTGAGCCTGTGCTCCGCAACGGGAGGGGCCACAACAGTGAGAGGCCCGCGTACCAAAAAAAAAACAACAAAAAAAAAACAGTGAAGTATGAAGTAGCTGTGAATGGAGAACAAATAAATTATAAGAAATTAAATTTCTCGCAGACCGGAATTTAAAACCATGTTTCTAGTTTTTTTGGCTATACTTACTGTTTTCCTCCACAACTGAAATTCAGATAATAATTATGATATGGTCTGTTAGACTATACATACAGCTATTGTTAAGATAAACATTATATAGGGGCTTCCCTGGTGGCACAGTGGTTAAGAATCTGCCTGCCAATGCAGGGGACATGGTTTCGATCCCTGGTCCGGAAGATCCCACATGCCACGGAGCAACTAAGCCCGTGCGCCACAACTACTGAGCCTGCACTCTAGAGCCCGCGAGCCACAACTACTGAGCCCTGCGTGCCTAGAGCTCGTGCTGCACAAAAAGAGAAGCCACCGCAATGAGAAGCCCGCGCACCACAACTAAGAGCAGCCCCCGCTCGTCGCAACTAGAGAAACCCACGCGCAGCAACAAAGACCCAATACAGCCAAAAATAAATAAACTAATTTAAAAAAAATGATAAACATTATACAGAGAATATCTTAATATCCTATACATGTTATCCTCTTAGGGCCTCCTACGAGAATTACAGAATTAATGACACTGCTGCTACCCATGCAATGTCATGCAACGTGAGAATGGCTAAAAACATAACCTGCGGCTCCTTCACGCACTTAAGGTGCTAAACGACTCTCTGGATTCCCAGCCACTCCCAGCTTCAAAACACATCTTGCCTCTAGTCTTACCTTCTTCTGACAGCTGTCAACATGATCTTTCCAACATCCAAAGTTTGTCATGCCATCTACTTACCTGCAATGCTTAGAAACATTAACTGTCCCTTAGACAAAAAAGGCCAAACTCCTGACCAGGGAATCTACCAGCTTGGCTCCACCTCTTCCAGTCTCACCAGCCCTCACTCACCTACTGCCCCAGTGAGCCAGCTCCTGCATATTATACTGTTTCATGGGTCCTCTGTGCCCACTCCTCTGAGCCAGTGTATGATACCACTTAGCATTAATAATACCCGGCACATAGATTTTCAAAGTATATTTACTGCTACAGATGTTGCTGTATCTATTACACACAGATAGATACAGTAACATCTATATATCTATGTACAGCAGTGCAGATCTATTGAAAATATATTACTTTCAATCTATCTATGTATACACACACACACACATCTCTTCAATCTATAAACAGATGTATAGATATATTTTAAATCAAACTGTGTCCTGGTTTATTGCAAACCAACAGGACTCATCGTCATGAGACCTTTAAATAGGACTTAGATTGTACATGAATATTTCCTCATGTTGATGAAGTCCTTCTAAGTATCAGAGGTACATTTTAACTTCTCTGTACTCCTACACGGTAATAAAGGTCTTTTATTTAACATTTATTTTGATAGAGTTTAAAGTTAGTATTTGCATATCAGAATTATTTCATTTCTATCATGTCAGAATTATTTCTATTTCTTAAGGAATAACAAAGATATTATCCTTCTTTACACAAACAAAATTATAGTATGATATTTAATATCAGATTTAATTTACATATTTTGTATATATTCATGATATAATTATAAAATGCTGATGCCCTGACCCAGGAATTTGCCTCTATCAAATGAACCAGGAAAAAAGGTAAGCTTTTATGGCTGTTACTAAAGTTGTTGTTATAAAACAACAGAACTTCCAATTATACAAACACTGTCACTTTAACAATAATTTTAAATATTAAAAGAGAACTATGATGCTATTTCAACATCACAACACTTTATAATTGTCATCCACACTGAAGAGCTATGTCCTATTTTTCCTATCAGTGGTGAAATAATGAGGGAAGTGAGAGAGCAGAGAGGTCAATCTCAATGAAAAATTTTACTTCCCCGCCAACGTACAAGTTTTGTTAGTTTAAATTATCTGTATTAAGCCCAATTTTCTACTGACTTTTATTATACATTGAAAAGATACTACAATGAAAAAGTTACAACCATGTGATATAATAAATAACTTTTGATATACATTTAGAATGACTCTTGGTAGGACCAAGGCTACTTGCAGCTGCCACATACTAGGTGGCACTAGAATTTTCTTTAATTGGGGACTTGGGGTAGGGGCAGCAAAACTCCTTAAGTGGGAAGGAAAGAGGTACTACAAACTAACTACTCCCCCCTAAAAGTGGGAGGAGATAAGTTTCATAATGCTGATTCAAGATCATATGGAGGTTAAACAGAAAAACAAAAAACAAAACCCTGAAAACATGAGTTTGGAACAGGTTCCTAAATGGGCCATCATTTACAGGTGTGTTGGAAGGCCTGCCAACTACCAAGTTGTGGAAAGAACATGGCTTTGGAGCCGGAGGGGCCTGCACTAAATCCTCCATGTGCCTCTCAGCTTCCTGTGAAGCTTCCTCTCTTGCATAGACTAGTTCAGTGTCCCCCTAAATGATCCTGCTGACCCAGTTTCTATCCATTCCAATCCATGCCCCACAATATTATCACAATTACTTCCTAAAAACCAATTCTGGTCATAGAGCCCTATGCTTAAAAGCCATATTCAAGATAAAATAGTTAGCAAGGACCTTATTCTCATAAGTCTCTTGTTAATCTGATCTTAACCCACTTTTTTAGCCTTTTATACACCCTCCCCTCATTCACTGTATGCTCTGCCTTGATTCCAATTCTGATCTCATCCAAGGCCTTTTGAAACTCAGAATCTTTGCCATTCTGCTGCCTGGAATGCCCATTTTACCCTTTTTCATCCAACAAACTCCTCATTCTTTAAGGCCCAATGAAGGGTCCTCTCCACTAGGAAGTATTCCTTAACTCCCCCAGGAAATTACCCACCCCCACTTTGTGATCCAAAGATATTTTATTTAAATCACTTATTGTACCGCACTGAAATTACCTGCCCAGCCCCGAGTGATCCCATGACTTCCTCTCTTCTCTTACTGATACCCACAAAACTCCAACTGTGAGTACCTGTAAGGCAGGATTATCTTTGGATCCCCCATGCCCAGGATCTATCAAGTACCCAATAAACATTTACCAGATTAAAAAATGAATAAATCAGTGAGTGAAGGACAACCTTGATGGCAGTCTGAGCATCTAGGACCCAAGAAGTTTGATAAATGAGATTCATGACAATGAGATTCAAATGAAGAGGAAAGAGATGAAAGGAAGGATGTGATTTCAGAAAGTGATAAAGTATGTTATGTTAAGATATATATGTGTGTGTGTATAAAACTTAAAGTCCCCAAATGGCCATGAATAATAAATACAGATAATCTTTAGGGGTACAAAGGTAAGAGTATTATTTACCCTACAGGCTGGAACTACTCCTTCTAAGCCATTATTATCTTAATGGGTCAAAATGTTTTTTGGCACATACCGTAAGTTAGAAAATGTGAACTATGTATCTGTCAAACAGTAACAAAGTACAGTTTAACCTAGTAAGTGGTATCAACTCCTCTGTGCCTCTACAATCCATTTATCTAAATCCTACTTAGTTGGAGGATTATAGTTCTCATATATCTAAAGAGCTCTTTCCAAAGTTTAGGTAAAGTGGTTCACATATACAGTAAACAATGTTGTACAAATCAGCTATCTGATTTCACAAAAGAAAATAAAAATTTCATGTGACATGTACATTTTCTTGGAAAGAAAAGGACACAAAGGAAGGAAATTAAAATCATGCCAAACAAGCAGTTAAAAACTGTCTAAATATAGATTTTTGCCCCCTCCAAGTCCCTAAAAGCAGAACTGGCCAAGAATTCCAAAGAACCACTAAAAACAGATCTGAAATCTCAGTGGAAACAGGAGGCTTCATAGTGGCAGATAGGGAAGAGTTTAAGGAAATATAAACCAGATCCTCAAAGATCCACGTAAAAAGGGAATGCGAGAATAGTAATTTTTTAAAAGCTGCACTGGTAGAGTGGCTAAATGGATCACAAAGTACTTAAAATACAAATTACAAAGAATGTTATTACCACAAGGCCTCATCAAGTAAGAATAGAAATGGGAATTTAATTAGTATCTCCCCCAAATAACTAGAATTTATTTATTAGTCTTTGAAATAAATATAAACATTCCCTAGATTTTGGGAAAACTCTTGTTAATCTTTGACTTAACTGTTGGTATTTACCAGTTAGGACTAGGAGTGAAGGAAACAGACATTAGTATTCATTGATTTTTAAAGAAATTAGAAATGAGAAGACTAACTGAACCAAAGTCACAAGGATTTTAAACCTCCCTCCCCTGGTCTTATGAAATAGAAGACATGTCTTTATGAAAAAGCAAAATCTTGATCTCAATTCACAATACTGTACAAAATTTTATTTCTATAATAGTAACACGTGTTTATGACCTATGATAATCATAATTGAACTTGGACTGTAAATTTTCTGATAAAATCACCTGCTTAAGCCTTAGCAGAAGAAAGAAGGCTACCTGTTGATAGCTGTTTATAGCTTACACTTCACTGACTCCATTTCTACTTATGAACATATTGTAAACTAGTGGCAGAATGCAAACTAGCCACTAAATTAATTCTCAACTTGATAATCCCATTAACCAAAAGGTGAGACCAACTTCCAGCATCATGCATGTATTTAAAATTTATCTGAAATACAATAATCATATCTGCCTGATTTTATAATAAGGAAAAAACCCCTAAAAACTGCAAATAATGTCAAATGAAATATAAACTTCCAAACAACACTGATAAACATTTTGATGGGAAAGTTTATATTCAGTGATATTGGACTTTTACATCTTTTTTTCTCCTTATGTGTCCTTTCTGGAAATGAATGTCAGCTATTTATATACAACCCTTACTTTATAAGATTCAACTTCTGACCTGCTTTTCCTTGATAAAAGCAAAACTAAGAAAGCTTATATTCTTTAAATTTCAGTATTTTACGGCTTTATTTGTTCAAATAATGAACTTAAAATTATGTGAACTATGAGTAAGTTATTAATTAGCAAGTGAAGTTACAAAATGTATCATTGTTTCTAAATTAACATAGTGATAATAGTAGTTAAGAGCATGGACTCTAACCATTATGTCTCGGTTCAAATCCCCAAACTGCCATTACCAGCTCTGTGACCTTGAACAAGTTACTTAACCTCCTTGTCCTCAGTTTTCCAAACAGTAAAATAAATGGGACTAATGATGGTACCTACCTCACAAAGCTGTAGTTAACCAAGTTAATATAGCTAAAGTGCTTAGACAGCTAAGGTGCTTAGAACAGTAACCTGGATAGATGTTTGCTGTTACTTAAGTCCATAAAGGAAGCTGAGAAAGGTGTTGCACATCTTTCATTTTATCTAAATTATTCTTTTAAAATATTTGAAGGAGAAAACATCTTTTCCTCCCTTCAAAACTCCCACAACCCTAAAGAAATTCTACAACTACAGCCTGGATGATAAGTATCAATAATTCCTGAGGTAAAAAGCCACACGGATGAAAGTTATTTTTCTCTTTCCTAATTCAATAAAAGACAATTGTGTTAACTTTTAGGGCATTCTGGAATTTGGAGCATTTGTCAAATAACAGAATTATTAATTACCCTTAGGCTATAATATTAAAATTTTTAGTTATTCTTTCTCCATTTGTCTTCAGCTTATTCTGCACCCAAAAGGTAGGGGGGTGGAGTAAAATGCCCCCCCAAAACCCTCATGCAATAGAAGCTGATATAACTGAATGCCAATACTACCTTTATCACTTCCATAATAATAGAACACTGTTTTACTGAGAGCACACCACCGTTTCTGCCATTCAAATCCCAGAAAGCTGTGATCTACAATGAAGAGGGAAAAGGAACAGTTTAGATAATATATATTACCTTTATAAATATAATGCAATTCCCTTACTGTAAAAGGAAAAGTTAGTTAATATGATTTCTAAGGCTCCTTTTAGCTGTAAAATTCTATGACTAAATAATTTGTATCTTCTTTTCCAAGAGACAAACAAAAAACAAAACATAAAACAAAGCTAAAAGGAATACACTAGGAATGTAAATAGATACAGCCACTATGAAGAACAGTACGGGGGTTCCTAAAAAAACTAAAATTAGAACTACCATACGACCCAGCCATCCCAATACTGGGCATATACCCTGAGAAAACCATCATTCAAAAAGAGTCGTGTGTGGGAGGGAGGGAGATGCATGAGGGAAGGGATGTGGGAACAGATGTATGTGTATGACTGATTCACTTGGTTATAAAGCAGAAACTAATAAAAAAAAATAATAATTAAAAAAAAAAAAAAAAAAAGAGTCGTGTACCACAATGTTCATTGCAGCTCTATTTACAATAGCCAGGACATGGAAGCAACCTAAGTGTCCATCGACAGATGAGTGGATAAAGAAGATGTGGCACATATATACAATGGAATATTACTCAACCATAAAAAGAAACGAAATTGAGTTATTTGTAGTGAGGTGGATGGACCTAGAGTCTGTCATACAGAGTGAAGTAAGTCTGAAAGAGAAAAACAAATACCGTATGTTAACACATATATATGGAATCTAAAAAAAAAAAAATGTCATGAAGAACCTAGGGGCAAGACGGAAATAAAGACACAGACCTACTAGAGAATGGACTTGAGGATACAGGGAGGGGGAAGGGTAAGCTGGGACAAAGTGAGAGAGTGGCATGGACATATATACACTACCAAATGTAAAATAGATAGCTAGTGGGAAGCAGCCGCATAGCACAGGGAGATCAGCTCAGTGCTTTGTGACCACCTAGAGGGGTGGGATATGGAGGGTGGGAGGGAAGGAGATGCAAGAGATATGGGGATATATGTATATGTATAACTGATTCACTTTGTTACAAAGCAGAAACTAACACACCATTGTAAAGCAATTATACTCCAATAAAGATGTTAAAAAAAAAAAGAAAAAAGGAATACACTACAGCAAAGATAGGGCTGCTACATTTATGGGATCAGCTACATGGCTAACAAACTTTCCTGACAGGAAACACTCAGAAAGGTATTTGCCTATAAAGCCTTAAGATAATTGATTCAGCAGGGTCTCATTTTCTCATCTGTCATAAAAAACAGGGAGGAGGAGTTGACCTAGATTTCTATTATCTCTTTCAGCTTTAAAATTCAGCTAAGAAAGCTAAGAAAAGCAAATGGAATATAAATAGGAAGGCCCAAAGGGACTACCTGAAAGATAAGCAGAATGGTAATGAAGAGACTTTCTGCTTTTCATTTCCTGTATCATAACACCACCTCCATATTTCATTTTCATTATATATTGGGGTTGAAAGAGTGAAACCATATGGTCAACTCCCAATTATCATAGTCAATGGAAAGGAACACTGTATGAATAACAGAAAATGGCAGACAATATGCTAAGCTTGATCTGAACCGTGGCAAACATGGCATATGCCAGGTCAGGTACAGATAACCCACTGCTCAGCTGGGTGGGATAAGTGGGAGAAATCCCATCCTTGAGAGTACAGTCATGGCCCACAGCTCTCCTCCAAGAGGCAGGAAACAGCTCCTGAATCATCTACAAATAACCAAGGTTGACAACAAAAAACCTGACCAAATGTTTTATTTTGTTATTAAAAATTATTTAGAGCTAAAAGCTGTATTTTGTGGTTTGGATAATATCATCAGGTTTTCTTAGAGTCTTAGATTTTTAGGTTTTTCATTAGAATCATATGATTTACCTTTTCTGCGTTTTTCAAGGTAGCCAGCCTTTAACACAAAAGGAAGGTCCTGTGCTGCAACTGGAGGGAACTGGTTCCCTACGGAAAGTAAAGGGGAAAAAGCAGTGAGTAATCCATTTTAGAAAAATCAAGTATCAGATCTCATAGATTCAGTATACTTTTAATTACCCAAATTAATTAAATCCAAGTCTATCAGCTTTGTTTCAGATTCATTCCATAGATTAGTCCCTCTTCTCCTTCTGTGAATCTCAAGAGCAAAAAACTGTTCTGTAACGTTATATCTTAATATATTATGTTCCCAAATACACAGTAATATTATGTAACAGAATGAACTCTAAAGGGCAATATTTTTCGACCTACATTCTATAATGAATGGACTAGGAAACTGTTATAAATAAGTGCAATAAACCCCTGAAAGAGAAGTTAGGAATATCAAATAAATCATATAAGCTTCTTTACATTGGATTAACTCTTCAAGAATTTTGATGCCTATTGATTCTTGCCTACATAAGAATGCCTATCCCTATTTGTACCTAGTAAAACATAAAATGACTTTTCCCCCAAATCAAATGCTATAATTTGAGTACATAGCAAATATTCTCTCTTCCTGGTTATACTCACAGAGAAATCTTGTGAATGAGTATGCCTTAGGGTTTTCTAGGGCATTTGAGAGTCTAAAACTAGGTAGATAGATCTGATAGAACTATCATAAACAAATATTAGATACTTACAAAAAATTTATAGATTAAGCCAAAAGTTAAGTCAATTAGAAATCATATATTCATGATCATGATGGTAGGTTGCTCAATAATTTCACAGAGTTCAATATTTTTACAGACTTCATTAGAAATATACTACAGTTGCCTCAGCATTTTACTAGAACTCCAACAAGTGAAAATAACCAATCTAATGAAAGTTTCTATGGAATACACCAACAGAAATAGTTTTAATATAGTTTATGATAAAAAACTGTTTTGATAGGAAGTTTATTGTATACAAATTCATCACAGAATTACCAACTGGGTTTTTAAAAAATATCCAGTAGTTATAAAATCATAGTTATTTTTCCTTAAGAAATAAAGCTTCAAATTAAAGCACTAATTTCAGTTCCGTGGTGGATCAATTTTGCTCAGTAAACACAAAACAATATCATTAAAATATATTTAAAATGGGGACTAATTTTGAAATACGTATAAAATTTTAGGGAAAGCCAGTGTAAATGTTTGAATAGTTGTTCAATCAATGTATCCATCTGATCCATTGAAAGTAAAAGTTATATAGTATAATTTTTTTGTACACAAAATAAAAATCACATAAAGAAATCTCATCTATGTGAACAAGTCCTAGTTAACCACTAAATTAAAGAGGGTGACTGTAGTTTGATTTGTTTTTTTAAAAGAAAAGAAAAACAATGATGAATAGCACTTTTTAAATTAAACTAGGTTACACTGACAAAAAATAAACAGAGAAATAGTGTATCACATAGAAATATGAAATTTTAGCTAATATAAAACCATTTGGGAAAGTTTTCTTTCTAAATAAGATTCCTGAAAACAAAGTATTTACTCCTTCAACTAAGCAAGACCATAGTTTAGTTTCTGTGGAAGTATGCTTGTGCTCAGTCTTTTATATAACTGGCACGTAGAGTTCTTAAGTGAACTACACAAAATTTCTTTGTGAAAAGCATCATTTGGATGACATTTCAGAATGAGAAAGCAAACATATTAATTAAATACTTTAACATGATTGTTGTATGTCATGAAAAAATTTCCAAGTGGTTTGTCCACAGTGGTAAAAATAAGAAGATTCACTGCAAACATCCTATAAATAATTTTGTATCTTTCAGATGATGGAAACAAACTCTTAAGCACTGTCCATTCTGGATGAAATTAAACTACACAAGGAAGAGGCAACTTTTCAGTCTTCAGGTCTGATGTAATTGGGCATGGGGAGGCATTAATTACCTCTACTTGGCTAGATAAGGCTCGTTGAGAAGTCCCATGACCCTCTCATATCCATTGAGGTATAATAAATGTTCTTTACATATAAAATAAATGCTCTAAATCTTAAGAAGAAACTTTATATTCTGAAGAGAAATGGGTACCTTTAGCATAGCTTTCAACTTTAAAAAGTTACTGGTCAAAAGAAAAAAAAAGGAGGGGGAGAAGTGGAAGAGGAGGAGCAGGAAAGGAATTAGAATTTACAAAGGTGAATATATACATAACCTGAAGCTTTTGCTTTAAGAAAAATGTTGATTAAATTTCTACCTGATAAATCAATAAAATCTGATGTCACAAGCAACACTTATTCTGAATTCTAAATTCATGTTTCTAATATAAAATCTTTTATTTGATTCCTAGAGGGAAAAAAGGCAAATTTTCAGACTGAAATTTTGTTTTTCTAAACCTCTTTTGCTATTTGTCCAACATCTAGGATTTGTTTAATATACATGTGAATTTTTTTAAAAAAGTGTATTAATAGTAATCCCTTTAGATACTTCAGATTTTAAGTTCTTAGAAGAACCATTTGACTTGTTTAACACCATAAACATATAAACAATACTTCTTGATGATAGAAATTGAAAATTTGTAACAAGATATAAAAAGTAGTAAATTATCTTTAAAAAACATGAACTCTCACATCATTTAGACCTCATACCACTATACCTACAATGATCAACAGTATGTCAGCATTTAACAATATTCACATTGATTCAAAGAATTAAGACTACAAATGCAGGAATAATAATACATGAAGAAAAGAAAGGTAAGGCTAATATAAACCTATCTGGCAGGCGTCAACAAAGAGCTGCTGAACATTTGCCAAACACAATTATATTATCTCACTATTTACAACATTCCAACAAATTCACAATTATATTATCAGCTCTGTTTCACTATCAAAATTCACACCCTTGTCCCAAAAATAAGTTTAGCACTGAGCCTTAATCCTTTGGCACATAGTAGGCATTCAGTAAATGTTGGCTTTTATTAATTATAATTAAATATTATTATATTTAGTATATCTAAATATTAATTCAAATGAATGGATGTCAATGCCAATGTAATGTTGCTTAGGGAATTTTAATCAGAAAAATGGAAAAACGTATGATTTGGTAACTGCATGAGTTAAGCATTGTAGTTATTTTAAAAGCAGCTCAAAGATTTCCTTTTGGTTACATGAAAGTGGTTGATGAAGAAATTATATCCTAACTCAGAGGAGAAAAAATAATTAACCTATAATCCAGGACAGCTTATTTATACTGCAGACGGTTACTGATACATGGCTTCCTTAAGTGGCCACAAATGTTCACTACCCTGAGGAAATAAACACATACTGAATAGACTAGTCTTCTTTTTATAAAATGAGCATGTATTTCTTATATAATAGTCCTACTTTTCTAAAGAAGATCGATATTAGACATTAAAACTAACATCCTACAAGAGCAGACAAGGAATGGGTCTTCTTCCAATTGGACATTTGGGAATCTGAAATATACAAAATGGTAACAAGGTCAAAAAAATTCAAATAAACAAGTGTCACGTGCCTACTATATTCCTATTAACTCAGTAGGAGAAAGGAAGTAGTGGAGTCCAAATTTCTTACAGTTAGGTAGGTATTTTATTCACAAGACAACTGTTTTTAAAAGATAACTCAAGAATTCTATACTGTGTCCAGAAACTTTTGCCTTAAAATCAAACTGTGTATATAATGGACATAGTCCACCAGCAAGCTAAAAGAATGGAGTCTAGAATCTGAAAAATGGAGAAGAGTCCAAAGTATGAAAATAAAAAACAAATTACCTAAAACCTAAGTAAGGTATTACCCAATTTTAGCAATTTTATTAATCTATTGTTTTAACTTTTTCCCTTGAATCAGGGGTAAAAAATACTGGAATGCTTAAATATATCCAACGTATTTAAGAAATAAGTTTTATCTTTAAAAATGTTTTAAATATTAAAAATAATTATTTCAAAATGAAAAATAATTATTTCAACTTCAGAGAAAAATATAAACTGTCTTAGGCAAGAAGTATCTATCACTTAGGCTTATTTCAGATGTTAAGTCGGTTGGGTATAAAACAACCAATCTTGGCATTAACAAGGTATGCAGTTTCATTCCTGTATGCAGGACAGGGAAAGGTAGAAAAATAGGTCCAGATCACAGAATGCTTTAGTTGGAAGAAAAGGCCTAGAACAGCATGGAAACCCCTTGAGTAAAAGAGGAAGTTAGGGTAGGGAAGAGAGAGAGTTAAGAGTTGGGGGAAGAAAGAATTAGAATTGAGGGGAGAAAGAGGTCTTATCATCCTTTCTTTTTTGTACCTCTTTTCTTAAAATAATCTAAAGAAATAAACTTTGTTTAATTCACAGTTTTATCCAGCATTGGGTATCTCAATGCCACATTCCTGAGCCTTCTCCAACATTGACATGTCTTCTAATCCACTCCTCCCCTGCCACACACACAAACCCATATTAACTGTATCCCACCCAGTCCGACACCTCTTTAAACGCATTTATTTTTCTAAGACTTAGAGTGAGGCATCACTTCCAAAGTGCAACTTAAAAGTGAAGATTTTTTAAAAATCTGTACAAGTTTTAACTACTGAGTTCTGGAATTAACTTTTTTTTTTTTTTTTTTTTTTTTTTTTTTTTTGCGGTATGTGGGCCTCTCACTATTGTGGCCTCTCCCGTTGCGGAGCACAGGCTCCGGACGCACAGGCTCAACGGCCATGGCTCACGGGCCTAGCCGCTCCGCGGCACGTGGGATCTTCCCGGACCGGGGCATGAACCCGTGTCCCCTGCATCGGCAGGCAGACTCTCAACCACGACGCCACCAGGGAAGCCCTAAAAAATATATATATTATATAAGTAAAAAATTAAGACAAAACTAGGAGTGAGGGTAGAACACAAAACAAGTTGGAACTACAAAGCCACCACTTAACAGAAGTGGGCAAAAAATTCAGTTACAAGCTTTATAACAACCAACATGAAGCAAGAAATAATAAAGCATGTGATTCACTGCCCATTAAGATAAATACAGGTCATTGCTCAGGGAGAAACAATTCAGCAACTATTCTTGGTTCCTAGCACTGAAAAGAGAAAGAAATTTCTCCCATGTGTTCTCAATATCCTGAATAACATTTTTACAGTAAGTAAAATAAAAGTTTCATAGGGTTGCTTTGTATAACATCACATGACTCACGTTGAGTCAACAGCATAATGCCAAAATGAGATTCAGTAAAAGCGGTTCTACAGAGTACAAAACCAGGTAGCCCAAGTATACAACTCCCAAACAGCTCTGTTAAACTTAAGGATAAAATCATAGAATGCCTATAGGAATAGACACCCTGCACATGTTTCAGACAATCCTTCCAAAATACTATTTGTTTTGATCAAACTTTTGGTAAACATTGAATCCCAGGCAGAAGATATGATCCCTGCAAGAAGCTAACACAGCTCTTTTTTGTTATTGCTTAAGAGCCATATCCCTTAACAAGCAGCCAAGCTGGGGGTAATGTTGATACATACTCTTATTTATAAATTTACAAGGTTTAATAGCTTTGCAGGGCCTAGATGAAGATCACCTTAACACAAAAACAAATCATCCGTTGCCCTTAAAGTTCTAACTCAGTGCCAGAATAATTCTAGCTTGCAAAAAGTTTAAGCACATGCCTACTACACATAAATAAAACATCCACAGAACATGTTACTGAGAATAATAAAAGCCCTGAGTCTACTCTTCAGTATGAACTGGTAATTTTATGTACACCTAGGTGACTAAAAGAATTAGAAAGCATTGTTATTTATGTAACTTAGTAAACTACTACAGAATACAAATTAAAACTTCAATATTAGAACAGTTAATGTGTAGCATTTTTTTCTCTAGTACCTGAAAATAAAAGCATTTCACATGCATAATTCTTTTTCTGGTCCTCAGCTTCAGAGTACTATTAACAGCCATACGTGGGACTGGCTCAGGAGAGAGACATTCACATGGTACCTACAGTATTAGGATAAAATAATGTGTTCACAAGTTTGTCTTTTCTACTGGACTTTGAGTAAGGAATCATGACAGTGATTCTCAAACTTGAGTGTGCATCAAAATAACTAAGGATACTTATTTAAAATGTAGAAGTACGATATTGAAGTATACGATATTGTTCTTGGTGGTGTATTTTAAAACCTCTTTTAACACTTGTTTATAGGATTTGTAAAATATGCTCTAAAGATAATATTTAATAGAAAATCAAAAGAACATCAATAAGTAGATAAAATACACTTCTGCAGTCACAACTGAAAACAGAAGGAAAATGCCAGACATATAAATGATCATGAGGATGATGATTTTTATTTATAGAGTATCTAACTTTTGAGTCATTAAAATAAGTTTATAAAAATTTAATATATGTTAACCACTGCCCGTGCAGTCTCCCACTGATGAAGACCAGAGGAAGAGGAAAGTGACAGGAAACACAGGAGTGTTTAAATAGCAAGGTAGCAAGAAAGGGCTATCACAACTGCAGAGCAAAGAGAACATCCTTCTGGTATTTCTTTCCATCTTAATACCCATTTTCACAGTTAATAACACTCTAATTCAGTTCCAAACTTTATAACAACCAACATAAAGTAAGAATTACAGTGCAAAGGAAAAAAATAAATTGGGACTGAACATATAGTATTTAAAAAGTGCCCATTTTTAACCATGTGATTCTAGCATGTTGTTCAAAAATTAGTATCCATGATATAAAAAAAATCAACTGCCAAATATTAAAACTGATATTTACTATGAGTTACACATCATAAGGCAATCCAGGAATCTGTTCACTGTGTGGACTGTCTCAGCCCTGGATTCACAGACCTGACACAGCCCAATTGTCCATGGCTTCCTTTTCTCCTTATTAAGAGTTGTCACTACCAGAACAATTTCACTACTAAAGTTTTTGATTCAAATTAAAACTCAAAATTAAAACTTCAAAAAACAAGCCCATCGAATATTTAATGGAATAAAATGTTTGTCAGCAATATGCAACAACGGATGCAACTTCATGTGACAAACAGTGCTTTTTAGCCACACATGAACATCCCACCAAGGTAAGTTCAGCTGTGGTCTCTCATTGAAATGTAAGGTGCTGGCAGTTACCTCAGGGGAGTTTAAGGCAGTAAAACAGTCTGAACTCTGAATCTGTAGTTGGCTCATGAATGTCTGAAATACACAATGACCTCTTAAAAACGTGGTAAAGACTTAAAATCTACAGGATATACATCCTACTCAAACTCCATATGAATAAATGATCAAACAACTTATTCAAAATAAATCCAGATATGGTAAGCTCTTATGATAAGGTATTCCATTACATGTTTTTCTACGAATTCAGTCTAATTAAATCATATCTGAATAGATCATGATGTATATTCTCACTGAAAAAAAATTATATATATAATATTATATCTATCTCCCTAAGAATAAAATTATAGTTAGTAACTAGATTAATTAATTCGATTAAGTTCCCTTCATCTGGATAGCCTCAAGTCTCATGCAAGACTCAAAGTTCTAATTTACTCTTAAAAATTACCGAAATACATTAAATTAGAGAAAAGAAATAACTCTTAAAAATCACTCAGAGGATGGAAAATTATGGAAATTTGACAGTTGGTCCAATGATCTCTTATCAGCCAAAGAAGTCAGGTATGATATTACAAATCCATACATGGATAAGAATTAGTACAATCATTAATTTATCAAAGGATGACTTTTTCAACGGGTGAATGGGGAAAATATTTGCATGGATGTCACAACAGACAATGAACTCCTGCAAATCAGTAAGAAAAAGATAACAGTTTAACAGAAAAGCAGGTCAAAAATATGAACCAGGCAAGTCACAAAATAAATACAAAGGCCAATAAACATAAGAAAAGATGAATGTTTACTGATTTATTGTCTTTCCCCAGCTGTCCTTACCTTCACTAGAATGTAAGTTCCATGAACTCAGAGACTTACATTGTCTTATCCACTGTGTATCTCCAGTGCCTAGATTAGTGCCTGGGACACAGTAAGTACTCATTAAATTTTGCTGAATAAATAAACAAACCTCACTAAAAACAAAAAATAACAAACTAAAACAAGATACTACTTTTTAACTTATAAGACTGGCAAAAACTAAAAAGATTAATGACATCAAATAGCAGGGAAGGTGGGAAGAGATGGTTCTCTCATAAACTGCTTTGGGGAATGTAACTTCCTACGGCTCTATGGTAGAATCTGACAATACTCTAAGAATTCAGCTCTTAAGAATCCATCCTACAAAAAATAAAGCACAGGTTCACAATGGTGTGTGCCACAACAGTCACTGAAACACTACTTGCGACAGCAGAAAAATGGAAAATGTCCAGCAATGGGGATATTATAAAACCATTTTAAATAATGTATATTATTTAAATATGCATATGTAGATCTATGTGTAGTAATGTGGAAAGATAGGTACTAGTGTAGTACTAATGATGTTCATCATACTCAGGTGAAAAACATAAGTTGTAGAATAATATGTATAGTGATATCCCATTAATTTAAAAAGTCTGATTCCATATTTATTCTAGCACAAATACATTTGTACAATTGAGGGGGGGAAGTCTGTAAGGACACATTCAGTACTGTTAACGATTCTTACTGCTAGGGAGTTTTTTTTAGGTGGGAAAAACAATTTTTTCTTTGTTATAAGCATGTATTATGTTTAAAATTTTACATAATAGAATTTTTAAATGAAAAACAAAAAAGACAGTCTACAGGTTTTTAAGTAATTTAAATTAAGTCAATTTATATTATTTAAATCATAGCCAGAAAAACTTCAACCACTGATCTAGAAGATTTAGTTTAATCAATACAAGTGTACAACTTGAAGAACAATCCCCTCAACTAATATGAAGATATAACCTTAAGAATGTTCACATACCTGGCTATTTTCAAATAGGCCAAGTCTCATGTATCCACACAAGTGTTCACTCTGTCTGGAACGTGTTTCTCCTCACCTTTCCTCACTTTACCACCCCTCTCCACCCTCACTGCCTAGAAAGCATCTAGCTTATCCTTCAGGATACAACTCAGCTCTTTGAAATGCCTTCCTACTGTGACATAATAAAAACATTTGTAAGAAAGAAAACCAATTTCTTAAAAAGATTAAAGGAAGCTATTTTCTCTGCTATAGATAATTCTGATTTTTTACTACTGATTTTTTAGTGTTCTAAAAAGTCACTTAAGGGAAACAAAATAGTCTGATTTTTAACTATCCAGATATTTCTATAGTTTCTAAAATTCTCCATCTGATTATAGAAACAACAAAAGTCTTCAAGATAAACCATATTCTGGGAAAAATACTGATGAATTTTTAGAAGTCCACATGGATTAGGCATGTTCTTGGTTGGAAAACAAGCATTTATGATAAATTAATTTTTTTTCAAAATGAAATAAATCTAAAGTTTTTGACATTACAAAACTAACAATGCATTTATTGTTCTATGTCAATTTAAATGCTTTCAAACTGATTCATGTAAAAATATGCACAAAAATAATTGTGCCAGGCTATAAATGGTATTCCAACTTCCACCTGGGAAATAAATTTTATGGCTATACTATAAACTTCCAAAATCCTGAAGTTTTAATAGATATGCTGACACAACCTTAACCATAACAGTTCTAGCAACTGCTATAATAAATCTGTCAGTTTCTATAATGCCTATGACAAATCCATTAATATGAATGATGTTCACTTCACATGGCACACCACACAGCAACTGCACAAGTATGTCATCTCCATTCTGAGTAGCAAATCAGTAATCAATATTTGTAAAAGCAGCAGCTAATCCTTTGTAAAATCACTGGTTCAGTGATTGAAGAGTTTGCTCAATCCACACAGTTAATCCCTCTTCATCTGCTTGAGCCCTCTATTTATCCCGGCCTCTTACAGTGCTAGCTATGGCCGATTAATATATCTCCACACGTTAAACATGACCTGACAATTGACACAGGATATTGCTGACAGGATAAGCTCTACAAACACTGGCCTTTTAAAAAGGAAGCTTAAAATTAACATTCAGAAGCCCAAAGTTTACAAATAGGTTCAGCACTATCCCTTCCCAACTCCAGTCACCTGATTTATTGAGCTCACACTCCTTAGGAAATACATCCTTATTTTTGGTTTGAAAAGTCTTCTGGCAGATTCTAGAATGCCTGTTCATAAAGTATGTCTTGTTATTAACTTAAGTCAAGGTAAATAGAAATTTTGTGGCCAGGAGGCTCATATGTACAAAGCCATTTGGAGAATTCTTATATATGAAGTAAAAGTCCCTGTTCTTGGCTAATGGTACTTTAAAGTTCTACATCTGAAGAAATACCTCAGAAAAGCATTTTAATACTTAAGGCTTTGAATGGGAAAAAAAAAGATTCATTTTCATACTGAAAAGTGATTGACAATATTATAAGTGCTCTGTGCTAACAGAAACAGATACTGTACAATTATAAAATAAAAAATAGTTTAATCATCCTTAACAATTAGATGATATGACAGATTCTTCTTTAGGAATATATTAAATTTTATTTAAAGACCTAATATAAATTTCCTTAACAAAGTTATTGCAATTCAGATAGTCTATGCATCCTTAATTGAGACTACTTGAAGAAAAAGCAAATGCAAATTTTCATGTCAAATTAAGAGTAAAGAATAGGCATAGAAAAAAATTCTTTCCTAACCCAATATATTGAATGAAATTAATTTTTTAAAAGACAACATGAACTCCTGTACATGTACAACTTCTGGTTAGCTGTATCTAAAAAGGAATATCAACCAAACTATTAAATCTTTTTTTTTTTTTTTTTTTTTGGCTGTGTTGGGTCTTTGTTGCTGCCTGCAGGCTTTCTCTAGTTGTGGTCAGTGGGGGCTACTCATCCTTGTGGTGCACAGGCTTCTCACTGCGGTGTCTTCTCTTGTTGTGGAGCACAGGATCTAGGCATGCGGGCTTCAGTAGTTGTGGCACGTGGGCTCAGTAGTTGTGGCTCACGGGCTGTAGAGCACAGGCTCCACAGTTGTGGCACACGGGCTTCGTTGCTCCGCCGCATGTGGGATCTTCCCGGACCAGGGCTCGAACCCGTGTCCCCTGCCTTGGCAGGCAGATTCTTAACCACTGCGCCACCAGGGAAGTCCCAAACTATTAAATCTTACACTTTTCATTCCTCCTGAGAGGAATAGGAGGCCACAGAAATGCTGAGAAGAAACAATATGAGAAGACCAGGAAAGAATGGTCTGACCAGAAGCCAAAAGCGAACAGAATTTTAAGAGAGGAATGAATGAACGATCAGCAGTATCAACTGTTTCAGAAAAGCCGAGAAGAAGAAATGCTAAAACTTGTTCACTGAATATGGAAATCAGGAGGCTGCAATGGCCTTGCTGTCAGGGAGGAGGTATTGTGGGCAGAAACCAGTAGTAATTAAGAAATAAAATGGGAGAAAGGGGAACAAGGAAAAGAGAATTGGCCTTTTCAAAACCTCAGTGGTGAAGGGGGAGACGAGAGGGAACAACAGCCAAGGAAGAAACGGATTTCCAGTTTACTTTCTAATTCAATATTTGTAGAAATATTCCCTTTTCAATATCAAATTCCACTGTAATGCAACATCTAGTCTTCAAAGTAACTAAAAGCCAACACTGCAATTTTAAAAGTCTGATCATTTTAACCTATTTAGTCAATACATTCATATGTAATGTTTAAAAATGAATGATAATAGGTTAAAAATGATAACTAGCATTTGAAAATTTAGGGTGACATCTGTAATGCAGAGCTAAAATGTTTCATATGGTATGTTGCATATTTTAAGAATGCAATCTTAAAATCTAACAGCTTTTCAGATAGTAAGCAAAATAATTTGCTAGTTAGTTGCATTCGCTATAAAAAGAATTATACACATCACCAAATCTTACAAGATAACTGGTTCTAATTAGCCTTACTGAAAGAAGCTAAGAATAAAAAGACAGCAATACTAGTTCAATATTATAGGTGATCTGTCCATGTCAAGAATATAGCACATTAGATAACTAGAGAAGTTTGCCCACAGCCAAGAAAAATAAATTTCAAAACTCTTTTGAACCATAAAAATTACTTATAGTCCAGAGTCACAATGCCATTTCATACCATCTTGAAATAGTGGTATTTCTCTAGTACTTTTAAGTTATGATATTGCAAAGCTCAGTTTATACATAACTTAAAAAAAAAGCATCTACTGTGCAAACTATACATTTACTCGTGTTGAAATCTTTTAGGTCTACTGTTAGTTGTCTTTAAACATCCTAATGAAATTCTTTAAGACTCTGCACGTGTCATTATTTTAATGTTCTCTCTCATACGAACACATATACACATGTAAAATGTGTGTATATGTATGCATGTATGTAAAATACACACACACGATGCTGCCCAATATATCCCAGAGAAGCTAATATTTGACTTATTTTTCAAATCACAGTAATGTTCATTAACAGCTTATATTTTTAAATACAACTGAAATCATCCTCTAAGAAACAGTATTTTTTAAGGTGAAGGTAACTGAATGTTTCAAAGGAAGGCAATTTATAACTTCTCTCAAAAACCTTTCACACTCTTACTTAAAACATCCAAGTAACTAAAATCATAAACTTGCAAGCCAATTTGCCAATGTTACATGCATAGCCAGAGAACAAAATAACACCCACATAAGATCAAACCTGTAACACTGGCCTCTTAACAATGAATTTTAACTGAACTAACTTGCTAGTCCAGCATTAGTTGCTTCTTTAGGACATAATGAGGAGGCAGCAGTGTGTGTCATTGACAAACTGAAGTCACATGTTCTGAAGAAAGTGTTATCTAAGTCTGAGACTTCAGATTTCTTTAAATATTTTCATTTATATTTTAATAATAGCAAGTATTTACTTTCTGGAGTGTCAATAGAGCCATTTTTCTTGTATTTTTTTAGTCACATTAATAAAATCATATAAGAAAATCTCAAAAAAAGAAAATTAGTGGTCATACTGAAAGTGATCTAGTAACACCATGCATTTCTTTGTAGATTCAGACATAAAAGATATAAAGTCTAATTTTTTTTATTCTAAGGAATTCAAAAAATACAAAGGCAAAAAAGATTATTTTTTTCAAAACTCATCCCATTATTCTGGCTCAGCACACCATATCAAGAGGTGCATGATGTCGATTTGTCCCATTATAGATGATGTTACTTTTCATTGCCTATGTAAGGTGGTATCTGCCACATTTCTCCACTGCCACATTACAATTTTTCACTTTACAGTTAATAAGTATCTTATGGAGGTTCTTTGTGATGATGGAAATGTCCCATTCTTCCTCAAACTTTCCACCCATGAGTTTTAACATTCATTTATGATTCTTGCCTGAATTAACTATTTCTATCATGACCGCAAATGGTGATGTTTCTAATTTTTTTTCCAACTTTCTTTTTAATAAATGAAAATGTTGGTGGGATAGGGAGGATGGAAGGGAGATGAAAGAGGGAGGGGATATGGGGATATATGTATACGTATAGCTGATTCACTTTGTTATAAAGCAGAAACTAACACAACATTGTAAAGCAATTATACTCCAATAAAGATGTTAAAAAAAAAAGAAAAGAAAATGTTGAACACTCATTTCATATGAGAAAGCTGAAAGCTAGACAAAAGAATACAATTTAGGGATTGAATATTTAGTAAAGAGAAATCGCTGATTCTTGCCTGGTAGACTCTGCAAACATGACATGTGTGCGTATGTGTGTGTGTGTGCTGTAACTGTACAGCAACCAGGTATAGTACCTCATAATGCACATAAACTGTGTAATAAAAAAATAGCAATAGCATAGTCATCCTTAGTAGAAGAAGAAGAAAAAAATAAATTAGGAGTCAGAAGACTACTCTATCAGCCCCTAAACTTCACAGTGGGTACCTAGAAGATTCAATCTTTCTAGACCTCACCTGTGGAATGAAAAACATAGACTAGATCATTTGTAAGCCTCCTTTCAACTCTAGTATTCTGCATTCTAATAATACTCAGATATATTGATTTATGCAAAGGTGTTTTTTAAAATCTTTACCACATACCTTGTATACCCAATCAAAAATAAAGAAATAAATAACACTAAAACTGGAGGAAAGTATAATAACTGTTTAGGTAAGGCTTACCTAATAATATTCCAAAGGAAATAAAATCACAGCTCCTTTCAGGAAAATTCTGGTTACAACTTATAACACAGCAGTCATTATTCTATTATTTATATTAGATGGTATAAATTTCCTCCAACAAAGAGAAAGATGGAACTGTTTCTGCAAGATAAGTGTTACAACCTGTTAACATGCCAACTTACCCTTAGGTATAGCTAGTGATAATAAGGGTTTTAAATAATAATCAATCCGGGACCCGAGGATTCAAACCAAAAGATCTGCCAACGTATTCTAATCAAAAAGCCTGGTTTCTAAATCTCTTCTCTCAGACTTGACAGAGAAAACAAATCTGAACTGTTGTCCAAACTTGCCTTGATGATTTAAAGGGAAGGGAAATCAATAAGTAGAGTTCAAGAATAAAACAGACCTCCTATACATCTAATGACAAGTAGGTGATGTAACTGATATTCACAAAGTTACAGTGAACTTGTAATAATAGGTACAAAATCTAGGCTGAAGTTGGATGTGCGTATGTACATTTTATATACAATATATAGGAATATGAATGCTTGTGTGTATAATTAGTAGAAATGTATAGATATTTATAGAATAAATATTTATTTACTAAAATGGAATAAATATATAGCTGGCTTTCTTTATATTTGTGACTTAATATTACTTTCAGGCTTCCTTGGTGGTGCAGTGGTTGAGAGTCCACCTGCAGATGCAGGGGACGCGGGTTCGTGCCCCGGTCCGGGAAGATCCCACATGCCGCGGAGCGGCTGGGCCCGTGAGCCATGGCCGCTGAGCCTGCGCGTCCGGAGCCTGTGCTCCGCAACAGGAGAGGCCACAACAGTGAGAGGCCCGCGTACCGCAAAAAGAAAAAAAAAAAAATTACTTTCTACAGCTATAAAATGGGAATTAACAGGCTAGTTATCAGTAAATGTACAAATCTGACAAAACTACCATAGATTTAGTAAATTCTGAAAACAATGCATAAGTACTGTGCATAAAGCAAAAGTCAATATTTGTATTAAAATAATTTAAATGATCATAGTAAAAGCTGAATCACTTTTATGCAGGTCATTTTTTCAATATGTGCCTAAAAGATGACACAGAAAATCAGCAAAGAGAAAGTTGTATTTGAAAATAAACAGGTTTGGGAAGATGCAGGTTTGGGCATAAGCTACTTGAGGGCTAGACCACAGAAGTTTTATTCATCTTCTTTTTCCCACTGCACAGTGCTTGAAACATAATCATTTAATAAATGCAGGCTGAATAAATAAACTTATTAAGTAAAGATATACAGTATGGGATCATCCTTTATATCCAAAGATTAACTTTTACATTTTGTGTTGAAATTTAGTAACTATGGTGGGCCATAAAGCCAAATTATGCCCTCCAAAAGAAGTAAAACTCTAATTTAAGTCAGTAAGCACTACATAAATATCAGAAAATCCAAGGCCTACTGAATTTTTTGTATGCAGTACTTTATAAAGAAGTTGGCAAACATTCAGCCAGCCAGAGGAAATTCCAAGTGAAACTAAATCCATGTGTGTGTTTGTTTTGTGGGAACCGATTATTTTCACGGCATGTAACTTTAATTGGTGGCAGATATAAAATGTCACTTTATAGTTACACTACATGTTCATTCAGTTATGCATAGAATCTAGAATAGTTGATTACTAAACTTTTAACACTAACAGGAAACTTCACTTCCTTATGCTAATGCTGGGTACGATGATAATGCTTAGCCTGTTGGACCCAGCCTGGATGTAGTTTCTGATGTAAATCCACTGATGGTCCTGGTGACTGTCTGTCACCTATCAAAAACACCCCTGTTGGATAAGAATGATATTCTCCAGAAATACACTTGGTGTGATCTGAAAATTAGACTCATTTTAAACGCCCCAAAACAAAGGGGCTAATTCAAGTATGTAATCATGTAGGTCCACAAAAACTAGCAGCCGCAAACATCACCTCCTGCCCCCTAATATGGCTGTTCCTTACAGATTGGCCCAGGGCACCAGAAAAATGGAATGAGGTGCCATTTTACATTTCTCTCTTCCTGTCTCCCACTGAGGATATAAAAGCAAAAAGCCTCCTTCTTTTCTACTTCAGATTATATGAACTGAGATTTATTGAACTCCTGAGGATGCAGGCAAGATACTTTGTATTAAGCTAGCATCCTCCTTCGGTGTGTCTTGGCATGCTACAGACTCTTCTCTGGTCCATTTACTCCGCCTCTTCAAGCTAATACATTTCCAAAGGAGCGTAAACAAACATCAGGTTAATACAGTGATTCTGCAATTGGACACCAGGATAAAGTGCTGGCACCTCCCAACAATTTCTCCCTTTCCTTCTCCCTCTAAACCTCATAACTTCAATTATGAAATTTATTTCAAAATAAAATATTTTTCACACAGTTTATATTCCATATTGATAGTGCATGATAGTCATTATTCAGTGAAAAATAAACATTTATTATAAATCTGGCATATGTCAAGAACCATACTATAACCTGGGGAGATATAAAGACAACACAGGTTCTGCTTTTAAAGGGCTCGTATCTTTCACCTGAAAAACAACAACATGTGATGAAACAATAAGTTATTGTATAAGCTTAATACATAAACCAAATAAAATGCAACTGAAGCAGTAGTTCTTGGGGTAAGGCTACTGTAAGGTAGGACATGCGAAACGCAGTGCCACTGAAAAAGGCAGAGTTGGAGAATTATCACTGGTACACCTCTCCTCTTTCTCCTCACATCCCAATCTTTTTTATAGGTAAAAATTTTTTAAAGCCCATCAGGAGCAACTCTGAAGAGAGAAAGTCTTCCAAAAGAGCAATACGCATCTTGAAAGGCAGAAAGGAGGGGAGAAATAACTGCAGCTTCTTTGTCTTGCTGAAGTGCATTTTGGTGGAGAAAAGGACAAGATGGAGTGGTAGGTGTGTATACAGATGCTTACGTATGCTACCCGTCAAGATGCTCTCTCCCAGTGAGTAGCCAACCAGTCCCTTAACTTCTCAAAGCCCCCTTAGTTCAGGGTGACCAAACGAATTCACTCTTTCTCCGAATGAATGTGCATTATGTCACTGCTTCTTTTGCCAAAGCCTGGTAAGCAAGCAATACCATTCTAAAACTTTCGAGTTCAAGATATGCTATAAATAGTAAAACATACTGTGGCACCGATTCAAATCACAGCTCAAAAAGAATATGGATAGCACCAAGAATCTGTATAGAATTTTTAACACTGTTGAAAATATGTTGGGTTAGATTAGACTGCAGCTGCAATAGAAAAAAAAAAAAAAAAAGAGCAGGGTATTGCTAACATAAACTAACAAACACCTTATTTGTTACTGCCTCTAATAGATAAATGGCATCACAGCACATGTGTTGATTTGGAATAAGGAGTTACTAAATATTACTCTGAAGGGACCTTTTGAAAGTTAGGGTTCCCAAGTCTGTCACAGTCATTGAGCAAAAAATTAATTTGCAATGATTAGAGTCTTTTTTTATAAATTACATGGAGAGAAGGGAAGAAAGAGAGAGACAGACAGACACTATTGAGAGGGAACTCTCTCAGATTTCCACATATACACACATTTATATTCACACCCATCCTTATACCTTCCCTCCTGATTCACAGAAAGTTCTCTCTCCCTTGAATCTTGAATCTATCCCTCTCCACTGCTGCCTCCTCTGCTACATATAAACATGATCAAGTCCCAAAATTAACTTTGCATCTCTCCCTGGCTATTGTGCCCTTTCCTCCCCTTCACTACTTGAACATTTTAAAATTTTCTGTTGAGATAAATATAGATTCACATGCAGTTGTAAGAAATAATACAGAGAGTCCCTTGTACACTTTGCCCAGTTTCCCCCAATGGTAACATTTCACAAAACTAGTATAATGTTACAACCTTATTGACATTGATACAACTCACCAATCTTGTTCAGATATTCCTAGTTTTACCTGTGTTCATTTGAGTGTGTGTGTATTTAGTTTTATACTATTTTATCACCTGTGTAGGTTAATATACATACTACAGTTAAGACACTGAACAGGTCCAATACCACAAGGGTCCCTCATGTCATCCTTTCATAACTAGAACCTCCCCCTTCCCTAAATTCTGGTAGCCACTACTCTGTCCACCATTTCTATAACTCTGTCATTTCAAAACTGTTATATAAATGGAATCATACAGTATGTAACCTTTAGGGGTTGGCTGTTTTCACTCAGTGGAATTGCCTGGAGATTCATCTAAGTTGCCATGTGTATCAACAGTTCATTCCTTTGTGTTGCTGAGTCCTATTCCAAGGTATGTGTGTACCACAATTTGTCCCTACCTAGCTTTTTAAAAAAGCAGTTTGCTTCTCTAATTCTCACTTCTCATTCCTCAATCCACTACAATTTGACTTCTGCCCATATTGCTCCATAGCTATCTCATAAAATCACCACGACCTCCTAATTTCTATTCAAGAGGCAATTTTTGGCCTTTATCTTTCTTGGTCTTTCTGAAGCAACTGATACTACTGACCACTCATCCCTCCTCTAAAAATCTCTTCTCCCTTGGCTTCTAGTCAAACAATTCTCTCTTGGTCCTCTTATACTGGTCATTTCCAATCTACTTTCGTGGACCCTTATCCTCCTCACCACAGTCCTCACTGTGATATCCTCCCAGAATTCCATTTTTAGTGTTTTCACTTCCAAAATTCTACACACCCTCCCAGTGTAATTTCACCCACACATATAACTTCCACTGCTCCCTATATGATGAAGACTCTAGCCAAGACCTTTCTCCTAAACTCCAAATCCACATTTTCAGATGACAATTTTTCAACTTCTAGATTTCACGTGTCCAAAACTGAACTAACACGTTACCCCCTTTCTGGTCACTATGACTAACCTAATTCCAACCACTTCCTCTCTTTCCTGTAGCCCAGCGGTCCCCAACCTTTTTGGCACCAGGGACCGGTTTCGTGGAAGACAATTTTTCAACGGACTCGGTGGGTGGGGTAGTGGATGGTCCAGGCGGTAATGGGAGCAATGGGGAGTGACTGTAAATAAAGATGAAGCTTCGCTCCCTCGCCTGCCACTCACCTCCTGCTGTGTGGCCTGGTTCCTAACAGACCGTGGACCGTTACCCGTCTGTGGCCTGGGGCCCTGCTGTAACCCCTACCTCAATGAATGGTACCACATTTATTTAGTCACCGCAAAGCCTCAGACTCATTTCAACTTCTTTCCTTTCACTTTCACATCCCTACACTTATCAACTCGATCCCTGAAATATTTCTTGAATTTATTCCCTCCTCTACTCCCCACACCATTCCTTTAGTCTCAGCTTTTATCATTTCTCACTTGCATCATCACAACAGCTTCTCCCTACTTCTGGTCTTTCCAGACCATGCTCTAAACTTCTGCTAAGTGCTCTTACCTGGGTACAAATCTGATATGTCATTTCTGTACTAAGATCTTACAATGGCTCCATGATGTCCATATGATAAAGCCTAACTTCTTAGCATGATACACAAGCCCTTCAAAACCTATCCCTTGCCTACCTCTCCATCTTCTTCACCTTTCATACATCTGCATCCTAGGCTCTCACCATTCCAAACCACTTGCAATTCCCAAATGTGCTGCCTCACAAACCAGTGATTCAGGTCTCCAATGAATCTGGAGTGCTCTATGCAGGAACCAAAATGGTAGCTGGGACTTCTAGGAGGTCAAAGGGTTGAAATCACTAATTGATTTGATATTCAGAGGCAAAGAAATTTTAAATGTTTAGAACTGTTCTACATTTAAAGAAAAGAACAAATATTTCAAACATTTAACATAAAATATCTTTTCTGGAGATGGTAGCCATTTGGTTCCTTCAACTCCGGAGGGTTAAATTCAAATGCCCTCCTAAACAGGCCTGAAAAAGAAGTAAGGTGGTTGATAAAATCTTTCTAGACACTGAATATAATACAAAATAAAGTCTAAATTATAGATTTTTCAGAGATATAATAAGATATTTTGCTCTCCAAAGAAACTAAATGCTAACAGAAAAAAAGGAAATAAAATTTGCTTCTGGTGAAATTTGCTAAACATTAAATTGTACACATTAACAGTTCTTTGGCTATTAGACATGTCCTCAGATGTGCAGGACTCCCAATGATTTAGTTTTAATCTTCTTTCATTATTCATGTGACACATTTAAGCACCGATAACAGACTGATCAATCCACACCCCCAGGTAGTGTATTCTTCTTCTTATTCACAGGGTAGCAGTGTGTTTCAAAATGAGGTCACCACTGGGAACATAAATGAGTACTCAAAATGTCTGCAGAAAGCAGTTGTTCTTTTTTTGTACACACACAAACATAAGAATGCTAAATAATGAGGGTAACAGGCTGCCACGACAGTCCAGAGTGTGGTGTCAAGACTAGCAAACAACGATAAGAAACGTAGCTGCAGGGAGGAGTAATAAAGATGTCAGAGAGACACATGAATGGTATTTTGAAGTAAAAAAAGGAAAATAGACTAAGTTCCTGGTAAAATATTACATACCCATTGCTTTACAACTCCACGTCTATAAATGAACTGATTTGTATGTATCTAAACTAATAAAATTCTAGAAATATACAAATGTATGAGCTGTAAATTTTGACATGGCAATCCCGTTAATTACATTTTACATAAGTTTTACAATAACAAAAGATAATACAGAATCCTTTTGATGACCCTGAATTGATCTCTAAACACTGAGACCTAACTCTGAACACTGCCAAGCTAAAAGAATTGTAGTGACAAGTATAAAGTTGTTTGTTATAGAAAAATCACTACTGGTGAATAAGAAAGCCCTTATATTTAAATGCTTGGGGAAAAAACATTTCAGGGAAGCAGAATTCATAGTGCTTAGAAGAAAACTACAGGGCTGGGTTTAGTGTAGGCTCCCTGGGGAATAAGCTATTTAACCTCTATTTAGCCTCAGTTTCCTAAGCTGAAGAAGTAAATAATAACAGCAAAGATCTCATAGAATTGTTTTGAAGATTAAATAATACAATTTATGTAAAGCGCTTAGACCAATATTTGACAGTTTTCCAGGCCCTTCTGGTTCCATATTCTATGATTCTGCTAACAATTAGTGCTACACACATACTCAGACTTTTAAGTTCATAAAAAGGACATTAAGAATGGCAAATAACTTTGAGTCGATGGGCATATTTTTATCACTGCATTCATTATTTTGCACTGTGATCATCTGTATGTCTGTGAAGAGCATAGCACACTGGTCAAAGTCATGGGCTCAGGAGCCAGACAGGGCTGTTTCCCGGTTCAGGTTCTTCTACTCAATAGCTGGATGACCTCAGGCAAGTTACTTTTCTGGGAAAGTAGGTAACACTTTATATCAAACACATATATTTCTTAATGGCTCTAAATGGAATATATTTTGTGCTTAAGTAATATAAACATAATTTAAGGATAGTATATATGCTACAGTATATAAAATAAATTTAAAGTAAAAATAAATTTATTTCCTCTCCTTCAAATATTTGATATGATAAGAAAAGCAAATAATGATTTGCCTTGTCAATGTCAAAAGCAGCTAAAAAGATAATTTTTTCAGACTGTAATATCTGCCTTAATAGCTGAGACATTCTAAACTTAAGTCTAGAATTTCAAAAAACTCAGAAAGTTAAATACACCAATTGAAATTAATTAGGAGACAAATTTGAATGGGTAACAAAATAGAATTTTTTTAAAAAATTTATAAAACACAGTGATGTTAAGTGTTCTTAATTTTATTGTGACTAGAAATGTGAATCTATCAATAATTCCAAATAAAGTTCTGATGGGGGCATCCTGCTTTTAAAACTTATTCGGGGTTACTTGTAATTGCTGTCACTGAATGCTGTTTATAAAATACAAGAATGATTCTAATAATAATGAAATAAGAACTTTACACTATATTATAAATAAATATATAATAATTATAAATACATATTATAATTTTTATAATAATAATTTTCTCTACAACTTCTTTTAAATATTTATTTATTTATTTATTTGGCTGCACCAGGTCTTAGTTGCAGCATGAAGGTTCTTTAGTTGCAGCATGCGGGATCTAGTTCCCTGATTGGGGATCAAACCCAGGCCCCCTGCATTGGGAGCACGGACTCTTAACCACTGGACCACCAGGGAAGTCCCTACAACGTTTTTTGCACAGTGAATAAACTCACTTTTTCTTACAGAGAGAATACGACCTCCTGCCCTTATACCAAACAAATTCTGAACTAGGGCTTCCCTGGTGGCGCAGTGGTTGAGAGTCCGCCTGCCGATGCAGGGGACACGGGTTCGTGCCCCGGTCTGGGAGGATCCCGCGTGCCGCCCAGCGGTTGGGCCCGTGAGCCATGGCCGCTGAGCCTGCGCGTCCGGAGCCTGTGCTCCGCATCGGGAGAGGCCGCGGCAGTGAGAGGCCCGCGTACCACAAAAAAAAAAAAAAAAAAAAAAAAAAAATTCTGAACTAAAGGAATGGAATGCCATTAATTTTATAAGCAGCTCTCTATATGCCATAGATCAGAAAAATCTGAAGACTAACTATACTCAAATAAATTTAATAAAAATAAATGCAACTTTGTTCATTGACATCAAATATCCTAATTAATATCCAAGATAGAAATGGTATAATTTTAGTATTTCGCTAATCCCCAAATTGACAACCATACAAAAAAGCACCTCGATTCATATCATTCTATAAGATACATTCTGCTGAAGTTCGAATTAGCTTATTGGATATTGAGGCAAGACTTTCACAATGGATATCCAATATCACTGTACAACCAGGATTTACGCTGGAGAATCCATTCAAGTACACATTCAAGATGTTCTAAGTGTGGTTCAGGCAATAGTTACAATGGGACTTTAGGGATGAAGGACTGGGTTTATTGGAAAATGCACGGAAGCTGTAGGGCTTCTTCTATGACTATTGGAAGACAGCAGCATAAAGGACAAATGCTGATGGCTTGTAAAAGAAGCCAGCCTAATAAAAGCAAAGGGTTATGGGAAAGAAGTTGAGGATTATGATTATGAAGAGCCTTAGAACACAAGCAAAGGAATTTGGACTTGATTCAGTAGGCAATCTGTAACTGCTGTAGAATCTTGAGGAAGGGAATGATACTATCAATGTAGCATTTTTATAAAAGCAATCTGGCAGGATGGAATTGGGAACATAAAAGGAACTTAAGAGATTTTTTAGTTTAGGAGGCAGCCACAGTAATTCTTTATGATGAGGTCTCAGACTAAACAGTAGCATTGACGGTAGATCTCCTTCATTCACTCCTTTCACAGAGAGAGCCTGTTATATGTTGGGTACTGTGCTAAGCATGGAGATTACAATGGTAAATAAGATTCATGGTCCCTTCTTTTGTGAAGCTTACAGTATAGTGAGGGAGGTGAACAGAAAAACAAGCAACAAAAAACTCACAAACATTACAAATTGTGGTAAGTGCTATTAGGAAACAAACAGGGATGGAGAATAATGCAGAGGGTAAAAAGGGAGACTCATTTTAGAAAGGAGGCTCAAGGAAGCCTCTGAGGAGATGATTTTTAAGCTGAAACCTAAACAATGTGGAGGAACAAAGAACAGCATGTGTCAAAGCAGAAAGAAGTTTGGTTTGTTCAAGGCACTTAAATAAGGCCAATGTAGCTCTAGCACATTGAGGGAAGGGAAGTCTGACATATTAAGAGAATGGAGAGGAAGCAGAGACTGAGCATGCAACACATTATATGGTAGCCTTGTTAAGAAACTGCAACTTGACTTTAAGTGCAATGGGAAACCACTGGAGGATTTTGATCAGGAAAGTGACATAAAATGTTTTTAAAAAAAGAGAAAAAACTGGTCTTAAATTAGATATAAACAAAGGAAAAAACACTTGAAGTTCATTTTTTAAAAAACAAGTAATTTGCGTTTCAAGACTGGAGAACCTGTTGTACAAGAATCCAATCTACTAAAATTGTCACTACAAACAGGTTGAAATAATTTCAATTTGAAGTTAGGTGAATTGCACTGATTAAGCTCTTACTAGTACAAATATGTTACAACCCAGGAGTCTCCTGAATGAGAATAAGCAATTGGCATCAACCGAAGGAAAATACCTCTTACTCAAGAAATTTAATACCAATTGAAAATATTTACAAGATACGTACTGGTAAGAAAACCACTGAGATAAACTTGAAAGCGCTCGGGCTTCCCTGGTGGCACAGTGGTTGAGAGATCCCACATGCCGCGAAGCGGCTGGGCCCGTGAGCCATGGCTGCTGAGCCTGCGTGTCCGGAGCCTGTGCTCCGCAACGGGAGAGGCACAACAGTGAGAGGCCCGTGTACCGGAAAAAAAAAAAAATTTGAAAGCGTTCAACTAGCCTGTTTTCAGCACTGACTGACTTTGGACAAGTTGCTTAATCTCCGTATGCTGTTTCCTATAAAATGAGACACACTAACAGCCTGTAGAGGAGTCAATGTATATAGAGAACTCAAGAGTACTGGGCACAAAGCAAATGCTCAATAAGTATTAGCTGCTGCAATTATTACTGTGGTAGAGATGTTTTATTCTGCGTGATTCAATTCATACTTCTGTCATCCCTCACAATTTGTTTTCAATGACCTAAATAATTTCCATTCTTGCTTAGGGGCTATCTATACCAGGATGGATAGTAAATATTTTAGGCTTTTCGGACCAAGGCTCTGTCACAGCTACTCAATCTACTGCTGCAACTCAAAAGTAGTCATAGATAATACATAAATTAATGAGCATGATTGTGTCCCACAAACTGGGCACCTAAATTTGAATTTCATATTATTTTCATGTTTCAAAATATTATTCTTTTGATTTTTTTCATTCATTAAAAAATATAAAAACCACTCTTAGCTTACAAACTATATAAAAACAGGTGGCAGGCCATACTTTGCCAATCTAGACACTTATAAATATATGACCCTTTCAGTCATAATTTCTCCATATATAAAACCAAAGCGAATATAATCAGATTTCCTAACTTCTCAATGTTGAAATAACAATATTTATTTTCACATGAGGAATAATATCTAGCTGATGGGCTCAATTTTTCTCTAATTTGCTCCAGGGCAACATAACACATCAAAAATCATGGCTAAAACAGTGCAAAACGCTGTTATACTAAGTTTCTTTTGAGTTTGAAGCTGAACTGTATTAAGGATATGGTTACACATTGAAAGTTTATAGAGATCATTGTAACATAAAAATTTCTATTATGATGTTAACTTTATCAATGCTTATTTTACAAGACAACTAGAGCTGTTGCCAGTTTTAACACAACAAAACAAGGTATTTATCCAGTCTCACTAAATCCCTGCCAACAGACATACTTTTAATAAAAGAGGAAGATGGAAGCTTATCCTTCAGCAACATAGTCCATACAAACGTGATCCTCTTACAGTGTGTAAAACAGTATAGCTTACATATTAACATTAGCTCTGAACCGAGTAAGATACATCAAAAACCCAACGGAAAAATAATGTTTTATGGGGGTTTCTCCTTAATAAAAAAGATAAAGTCTTTCTGGAAAAAAAAGAAAAGCATATTTGCTCATTTTGCATATAATTAAAATTCACATCAGTAAAAATTCCATGTATCTGTCAAAAGAAGATGGAACTGCAAATGCTAACCTGGCTGCTAATGCTCCTGGCAGAGATATTTGCATATTTACCTGCTTCTAAAATAGTCAATGAATCAATTTTGCAACAAATCCTTAGTTCAAAAGGAGACTTATCAATGTGGACCTTTTAAAAGGAAGTTAGGGATCCCTAGGCTTTGTGTAGCTGCCATTTTGGTTTCATTTAAATACCGAATCAGTGGCAACTCCTAAATAAAACACAGGACTTTAAATCAAAAGCTAAGACTCCACTTTTGACACCTCCCTGTCTGCTCACATCCATCACCAAGCCCCATGATCTGACCTCCGAAGGATCTCCATCTCTTCTGCCGTGGTCACTTCTCGACATCACTTCTCTACATCAAGCTACTGTCATCTTTCTCCCAAACCTCTGAAACAGCTCTTAGCAGTATCTGCTCTGACCACTCTCCTCCACACTGTTCTTCATTCACAATACAGCCACTCCCCAAACCTCAGGCCAACTGTCTCTTTCTCAGGGAAGCCTCCCTGACCTTCCTGACTAAGTCAGATTCTCCTGTTAGCATCATGTACCTCTTTGCTCATAAGGTGTGCAAATAGTTTTCACCTTCGTTAAAAACCTGTTAAACCCTTTCAATATACACAAGTTCTGGGAAAAGGACCAGGCCTTTAGGATCCTGAGGAAGCTAAGTTTTAGATACAACACTCAAACCCTCCCCACACATCTGTGGGCCTAGAACAAGAGTACACATGGAGGCCCGCATAGCATATGTCTAAATATTAAGAAGTTATCTATCAAGCTAATAAAACTATTAACTAAGACATGGTCTATCCTTCTAACTTGACACATATACACCATAATGATAACGTGGAAGATCAGGGTTGAATTTAGAATCTTGATTCCTAAGAGCTCTATATCTTTTTTCTTCCCACTCCTGGCTCCATCCTACACCCTCAAGGAGCCTTGTGCACATACCCACCTTTCCATGCTCTGTCCACACTCCGTGCACAAACCCATGGCTACTTCCTATGCCTGTGGGTGCTCACACTGGTAATATGACCCATCTACCAGAGGACAAACCCAGGGAAGAGGCCCACACAGGCCCTGGAAACAAGTTTGGGGCCATCTGGGCAGGGATTTCAGGGACCCTGGGTACCCAGAGCATGGTTTAGAAGGTAAGGTGGGGTGAAATGAGATGTATACAAGAGTTGGGCGGCTCCCCTTGAGCCCAATGACTGGACCTGTGACAGGGGATGGGTACAACTAGAGAAGGGCCCAATTAGGGTCCTCTAGAGTATAGGATCCAAAGCCGAGTCCCCTCTTGCCTGGGTCTAAGGACTGTACTGGCAATACCATACAAACTATTTAGTAATCATGACAGGAGAAACATTCTCCCCAAAGTGACAGTTCTAGAACATCTTGTTTCCATGAACATGTAATTCTTTGACTTTTTCTTGCTATGAAGTTCTCTTTTTTTTAAGGTTAAGAAAATATCTTTCTTCTTTCTACAGATCATGCTTTTTTAGAGAGCCATTATCTAATATGTAATTAACTCAATACTTTGTATCTCTTTTCCCCATAACTAATTAATTTTTAATCATGTGAACACTTATTATATACCTCATGGGACAGGAAATGAAGTAAAAGTAGAAATCCAAGGCCTTCAAGTAACCAATTGTGCTAATGTTTCGTTGTCATGTACTCAATGTCCAGCTATTCCAGATTAGCACACAGATTAGAATGAAGCCAACTTCTTTGGTTTGAGCTCAGAATTTTGCTCTAATTTACAACCATAAATAACTTTTAACCACCACTTTTCAAACTCCTAGTAACTCAAAAATTTATATTAGTCAAAAAAGATTACTATGTGTAGACAGATAAAAACAGAATCATCATAGCTTCAAGGAACAAAAAAAGAAAACGGTCTATTTATACTATTAAAGATGTTGTATTAGATTTCATGAAAGCTGAACTGTGACTATTTTATATTGTTACAAGTCATAGTAACAGAAGAGTAGGTAGATAATTAGATGCAAGTCCTGCTTTCTTACAACAGCTTTTCTTACAACAGCTGTATTCACTGGCTGTGCTCCAGAATAAGCCACAGAACCTTTGTATCCCTCAGCCTTCCCAGGGGTTAAGAGAAAAAAGGAAAAGAAAAGATGTTATAGGAGAAATCAGAAGCACTTAGAATTCTTAAGAAAAAAAGTTGTTATATAAATCCAGGTAATAATTAGCATATCTTTCTTACATTACAAATTAAGAAAAAGTGTAGACATGTCAAAAATTAAGTGATTAACCCAAAACTTTCAGCATTTAAATTGGCCCTATCTGTTTCTAACTGTCAATAAAGGGGCATAGAATAGAAATACCAAGCTGCATATTAGTCTTAGATCCCTTTTTTTTTTTTTTTTTTTTGCGGTACGTGGGCCTCTCACTGTTGTGGCCTCTCCCGTTGTGGAGCACAGGCTCCGGATGCGCAGGCTCAGCGGCCATGGCTCACGGGCCCAGCCGCTCCACGGCATGTGGGATCTTCCCAGACCGGGGCATGAACCCGTGTCCCCTGCATCGGCAGGCGGATTCTCAACCACTGAGCCACCAGGGAAGCCCTAGATCCCTTCTTAATGATTTAGAAGTAAGAAAAATCAGGTAAGAAAACTGACTTTTTATTACCATGAGTACAAAATGCAACTCCAGCTCTAATCAAGTGTGTAAGTTGGAGAAATAAAATTCTATTCATATAAATTTCTTGGAGTTTCTTCCAAATCTTCTCACACCCCCAAAACATATGCTTAATGCCATGTACACATAAATATATGCATACATATATATGCAGATATTTTGGAAATAATTATAAAGTTATATAATACACTCAAAGACCTTGACAACTTTACGAATGTAGCCTCTTTGGAGTAATTATGAACGGAATGTACAGTGACTCAGCACAGCTAACACTGGTGTAGAAAAAGTAAAATATGTACACTGCGAACTAAATGCCAGTACTTCAAATGCAATATGAACCACTGTTAGTTAAGTAGTATTATGAAAACCAAAGACCGCAATATATATACATTCATCTCTATTAGAGTATATAGACTTTAATTTATGAAAAAGCTAGAAAGTTGGGAAATGATTTTTCCCCATTATGCTGACATAATTAACATAAGGGAGACTAATTTACATATCTAAAGATTCCAAAGTAAAAGTTTTAGATTAAAATTTTCTTAACTCAATTTTTTCTATATAGTTAAATTCTTAATAATAGTTGATATCTGACAAACTTTTTATTCTAGCAGGATTTATAAGTGGCATTAAAAGTAAGGTGAGGCCCAGTAAATATCATAAAGTAAAAACATATCAAAGTAAACTTCATGTAACCAATTTTGCTTTAAACAGGATCTGCTTTAAATAGATGTATATTGCATTAATAATAAAGATCATTCACACAAAGATATTCAATTGTTTGTGTTACAGATATTTATAGAGTTGTCACACTGAATAGTCTAACAGATTGGTGTATTTTAAATGTGATTTTACATCATATTACTTAATCTTTTTTTTTTTTTTAAGTAGCCACTGTTCACTTTCAAGCTTTTTCTTTTTCTCAGCAAAATAATAACTCTTGGTCATCATAGGCAGCCAAATATTAGGCCTTAACCATCTGTCAACTGGCTTGAATTCAGCAAGCATGCTCCTGTAGTTTTAGTTCTAATTGTGTTTAATGCTGCACTAATTATTTCAATGGGGAATAATTTTGTACAGTCAAAGTTGACTCATTTTATAAACTGGAAGCTCCTCAGCTATAAATTGGCAGGTCTCATCCTTCATTCCTCCTAAGCTCTGTGCCAAAGGGGAATAAGTATATGGTTGCTCTGTGACCAAATGTCATGTGCTGGGCAGAAACATTGATCCTGGCTATTAATCACTCTGCAAGCCCTCCCAGTAATCAAAGGGCACAGCTGCAATGATATATGACCAGTGTCAGAGTAGAAAGCCCTTTACAAGACTGCATGCTTACCAGCTGATGGCCAGTATGTACTACTGCATGCACACTGGCGAGCCCAAAGTGCCCAGGCTAATGAATCATCACCTCTAACTGTTCATTCTATCATTAAACACCTTTATTGGCTGAATTATCAGAGGATTCTTACCCCCCTAATTACTTAGGTCTAGAAGTGAAGAACCTTCTCACCTGGATACAAAAAGTTGCCTATTACCTGTTTCAGACCAGTTTGCCCTTTCATTCTCTTCTCCATAAGTTTGCTGACCTAGCAGTGAACTAGAGACCAGGAGAAAATTGGATGTTATTGAGACTGATTTTGGTGAGGTTCACATCAGATGACTGATAGAAGAGCTACATAACGTGAAATCAACTAAATTTAATAAGGTGAACTTCTAGAAATCTCACATGTGAATTTTACAACATGAGTTACAAAACATTTTGATACAGTTAACTATGAGGTACAGTTATTTAAGAGAAAACCAGTTTTCAGAAGAAATACTAAGAAAAGGTTTTACCAGTTATAATTACTGATGTGATTTAATACACTGTTCTATTTGGTACTATCTTCTACCTCAATAAGAGCCTTCAGATATTAGTTAATAAAACACGTTGTGTTTCATATTTGCCTTTGATACTTATATCCTAGCATTTCTCTGTTTTTTAAAGTATCCAGGATAAAACAATTAATGCTATGGTGATTGTAAAGAAATCTTAGAACACCACTCATGCACCCTTAATTTTTATGTAAATAATTATCTCCTTTTCAAAACAGTGCCAATCCAGGTAGAGAAGCAGGAACCATTATCGGCAGGACCTTAAAATTATTACTAAATAGTGATGCTATATAAAAAAAACCTTGAGTATAGCAACACTTTCCATTGTGCTAAGACACCAGAGGGCTTCAAAGTAGAGAACTATCAATATTTTAATAATCAAATATGGTAAAAGTCTTCCTTAAAGAAATACATTTAAGCAGTAGAATGGTATAACCCTTGAACATTACCTTGAGACTTTAAAAATTATTGTCTTAATTTTTTTTAATTTCAGCATATATAGCTGCCAAGGAAATTCAATAAAATATTTCTTAACAGGGCAAACTTCAAGAGATGAAGAGTCATGTGTTGCTTCAACCAGCATTATCATGTCACATGTTTAGGAACATGACCAATATACTTGATAATAATGGCTTTATTCCTATAATAACATAAATGATTACAATGCACTGAATTCAATACAAGATTTTTTTTAAACTGAGATGATTATAACTGGTTTTAGAATCATGAATCAAACCAATCTAGTATTTTTTAAACAGATTAAAATAATAAGCAGGTAGATGCTATGTTTTAGTTCTTTCTGACTTTAAATTCTTAGGGTTCAAGGATTAAAATAGAGATAAGTAGGTAGTAAAATTAAAAGGTAGTACAATCATTAACATATCTACTTGAAGGACTAAAATGAAAAGACAGACAATACCAAGTGCTGGTGAGGATGCAAAGCAACTGCTACTCTCATCGCTAGTGGGAATGCAAAATGGTATGACAACTATGGAAAACAATCTGGGAGTTTCTTGTAGTTAAACATACGTGTATCACAGGACCCAACAATCCTACTCCTAAGAGAAATGAAAACATACCACAAAGACTTGTCGCAAACATTTATAGCAGTTTTATTCGTATTAGTCAAAACCGAAAAGAACCAAAATATCCATCATTAGTGAATGGATAAACAAGTTGTAGTACATCCATATAATGGACTACTACTCAATAATAAAATAGAATGAACTACAGATACATGTAACAAGATAGATAAATTATAAAAGCATTATGCTAAATGCAAGAAGCCAAACTTCCCTGGCTTCATACTGTATTATTCCATTCATTTGACCTTCTGGAAAAGGCAAAACTATAAGAGCAGAAATTAGATCAGTGGTTGCCAGAAGCTGGAAATGTAGGCAAGGGATTGACTGCAAAGGGGGGTGAGGGAATGCTTTGCAGTGATGGAAATGTTCTGTATCTTATTTCGATTGTGACTGTGGTCGTGGTTACCCAGCTGCATACATCTGTCAAAACTCATCAAACTACTATACTTAAAATAATGAAATTTATTATTTCATTATTTTACCTCAGTAATGTATGTAAATTATCCCTCAATAAATTTGAATTAAATTATATCTCAATAAATTTGAATTAAAAATAAAACAAAAAAGAGTGAAAGTGGGGAAAGATCTCAAGAGCAAATTAGGTGACTCATTTCTACAGAAGTCACAAACATTTATTTTGGAACCACTGACCTGTATAACCCAAACTCCTTAATAATTTAGTCTAGTGAACTGAAACCCTTTTTATCTGAAAATAAGACTTTAGTCTACATTTTGAGAACCATCAATTTTAACTCTGGTAAAAATGGAAAACTATGAAACACCAAAATACCTTGGATTACTTTTAACATTTTATCATTCATAGAGTTGAAAAAATTATCTGATATAAATTATATAATCTGAAGATAAGAGTGAGTGAGCTGCTCCAAGATCTACAGAAATAAGGCACTTTAGTTCAATTAAGTGATTTCCCTGCAGGCAATGTCTTTTCAATCTGAGCTAATGACATCATTTAAGGAGGATGGTCCATTTAACTAAAAGGATCTTTTACAAGGCAGACAGACAGAAGGCAATCTAAGAATATTTGCAAGGACTTTCCATATTTCAAAATCATAATAGTGAAATGTCTACATAAAATTCTTAAAGTTACATATTAATCAATACACTGCAGAAGTAAGTTCATGAAAAAGAATGTAATAAAGCTCTTAAGAAGTTTTCCCCATTATTTTTCTCTTTAAAGAAACCAATTCTTCTCTAATGGCAATTAGACTACTTCAGACTAGCAGTGACATGGAGTTTCTAGAAATTAGGACCTTATTTCTGAAATGCTAAACTTCTTTAACTACCTGCTATTTCTAGGATAACCCTCCCCAGGTCCTACAGGCTTACTTTTACCTGACTTTAAACTTCTGCATGTGAAACAGGCAAAAGGACAACTGCCAACTATCTATCCTTAACTAAACTAAACTAGGTTGACCAGAAATTAAACTGTTCTCTGAGATGAGAAAAAGTTTCAGGAATCCTCCAGAGGGCTCTAGAGGGCTCTTTCCTTAACCCTGTGCCCTAGAATCAGAAATTGAAAGTCTTAAGTGGACCACCCTTACATAAAAATTCCTCACAGCTCAGGATCCAGACAAGAAAAACCACTTTGCCACCATAGCCTGAGGAGAAAACAGATGACTTAAATCATACAGTAGATGAAATCAACCAAATTCTCTAGGAAAGGTTTCTTTTTCCTAATTCTGGGTTTTTAAATTATTTTTCACTTAACAATATAAAGTGATTACTATCGTGTATGACTTGACAAGTAAGTTAAAATAAGGGCAAGAGATAGATAGTCTTAGCCCTAAATGAGGGACATATAATCTAAGTTATAGAAGCATTTCTGCCACTAGCAGTTGTGTGACCTTGGATGAGTCATTAATACTCATTGGTTTCCTCATCTGTAAAATAATCTCTGAGGCTACATTCAACTCTCACAGTTGATAATTCTCTCACATATCAGAATAAAAATGATTCTTTTTTTTTTTTTTTTTTTGCAGTACACGGGCCTTTCACTGTTGTGGCCTCTCCCGTTGCGGAGCACAGGCTCCGGACGTGCAGGCTCAGCCGCTCTGCAGCACGTGGGATCTTCCCAGACCGGGGCACGAACCCACGTCCCCTGCGTCGGCAGGCAGACCCTCAACCACTGTGCCACCAGGGAAGCCCCTAAAATGATTTATTTTTTAAAGCAGATGAGTGAAATATAGAGCTACTATTAAGTGAGTCAAGTTTTACACTTGCTAATTTTGACAGATTTTTAAAGCCGCAAAATCTAGGCTTTAAAAACAATTAATTTGCCTGGCTGTCAGGAAATGTGCCTGCCCTAGGAAATTAGAGCTCAAAAGAAACCAAGAACAGAGTAAGAACAAGAACAAGAACAAGTAAGCAGTTAAGTATCTAAGAAGAATTTGATATATTAGCTGAAGCTACTTCATCCAATCTTTCTATTCAGAAATGATCATAATAAGTTAAAAGAAGAAAATTCCCTAAAGTCATGTGGTTCTCTAATCAATTGAGCTGCTATCCCCAGAAAAAGCTCAATTTTTTTTTTTTTTTTTTTTTTTTTTTTTTGCGGTATGCGGGCCTCTCACTGTTGTGGCCTCTCCCGTTGCGGAGCACAGGCTCCGGACGCACAGGCTCAGCGGCCATGGCTCACGGGCCAGCCGCTCCGCGGCATGTGGGATCTTCCCGGACCGGGGCACGAACCCATGTCCCCTGCATCGGCAGGCAGACTCTCAACCACTGCGCCACCAGGGAAGCCCCAAAGCCCAATTTTTAAAAATTGACCATTTTTTTCTTTTTTGGGGGAAATGGTATAATTCATATTCTTTTCTATTTTTTAATACAGGCATTAGTAAAATCTGTATTTTCATTTATAGAAACTACAAAGCCAACACATATCATCTATAATAATTTGCCTCATACAATCCTAGGTGTACGGAGAAGTAGGTAAAGGAGTAGACAAAACAAGTTGATCGTAAGTAGATAAATGTTTGTGTCCAAATTAAAGATATTTTACCATATAAACAGAAAAAGTCCTAAAGGCTTATAAGATAAGAGCCACAGAAATTCAATGTTATTCTTCCTACATAGCATTTGCAATCAAATTCCCCCATCTTTGAAACCTGGGCCAAGTTCCTTATCACTTGTGATAGATACACTTCAGTAATTATATACAGCCAAAGAGGACAAATGTAAAGATTCAGATGTTGGTTCCAGTAAATAACTTATTCCTTTTGATGAATATTCTAATAGTAAGGCATACCACTTTTTCCCACCAGAAAGCTCTAAGCTTTTTAATGAGATTAAATTATCTAAGTATTAAAAGTTCAACCTTATCTTAGATCACAAAATGGATAAACTCATAAGTAGATTTTTGAATTTTTCTTCCTATTATAAGTACTTCGTTTTGATAACTTTAGAAGTAGTGTGATTAATCAACATTTATTAGCAAAATACAATTCTCAGCACTCTAAGTGAAATAACAAAATTCTAGTCACCTCAAATCCATTTTGGAAAGAGATGAAGTATAAACAATGGTGTGTCATTTAAGCTCCCATGTTCTGTTTAGATTTACTGGGCAACAACCAGATAATCAAGACATGGTCCCATAAAAAGACAGAGGAAGCAGTCACCTATAGAGTACCATTGGAAAAACCTAGGAAGTTACTTAAGTCATAAAACCAAAATCTCTCCCACTACCTGATGGCTCTTACCTTATATACATCATCTGTCCTTAATTGTTCAGGGTTATTAAGGAATGCTTCTTTGTTAAATATAAATAGCAACTAATCAACCTTATCCTTTATTCATTTACCATGAGCAGAACACAAAATACGTGGGCAAGTGAGATAATAGGTTAAGATTTAGTGGGAGGAGGTTAGAAAAAGGTCTGGAGGGATGGAGAGAAAATAAGGTATTTTCATCTATGTCAGAAGTGTTAGACTAGATTTCCCTTATTCCCTTCTAACTCTAAAATTCTACAATTTATTTTTCTTAAATCAATAATACAAATGATTAACAAGGAAGAAATATTTACAACACACATGATGTTTTAGAATCCTTAAACTATAATGGATGTTTAATAAAGAAAAGAACATGCTAATGTTAAAAACAAGCAAATACATGAAAAGGCAATTTACAAAACATACAAATAATTAAGAAATATATGAAAAAAATTCACCATCACTAGTAATAAAAGAAATACAATGTTATATATGTCAATTATATCCAAAAAAAAACTGGAAAAAAGAAATGCAAATTAAAACAACAATGAAACACTATTTTTGGCAAATATTTGAAAAACTAACAACCAGTGTATAAAAAAACCCACAATATCATGGAAAGATGTTCCCAGTACATAATATGGAAAAATCAGATTATAAAATGGCATATAGAATATGAGGTCAGATATGCACAGAAAATGTCTCTAGACTGATATATACCAGAATTTTAGCAGGGATTATTTCTATTACTGATGATTATGTTCTTCTTTATGCTTATCAGTTGTGGTGATCTTAAAATATGTTCACAAATTCTGTGACACTGCTCCCTTCAAAAGGTAGAGACTAATCCCTTTCCCCTTGAATGCGAGTCAAATTCAATGATTTGTTTCTAATGAACAGAATGTAGCTGGAGTGATGTTATGTGACTTCTGAGGATAGGTCATAAAATAGCTTCCACTTGGCTCTTTCTTGAATCACTGGCTCTGGGGGAAGCAGTCCACTGTGTTATGAGGATACCCAAACAGCCAACGGAAAGGCCCACGTGAGAAGGAACTAAGGCCTCCTGACAACAGTGAGCACCAACTTGTAGCCAAGTGAGTGAGTCACCTTGAAAATGGATTCTCTACCTCCAGCCAACTTTCAGATGACTGTGCCACCAGCTAACATTTTGACTACAATCTTATGAGAGACCCCAAGCCAAAAACACAGTGCTAAACTGTTCCCACATTCCTGACCCACAGAGAATGTGAGAATAATAAAATGCTTATTGTTTAATAAGTAAATAATAATAAAATAATATATAGGTTTTAGGTAATTTGCTATGTAGCAATAAATAACTATACATCTCTATAGGGTTGTGATTAAAAGTGCAGACTTTGCCTTCATAAATAATCAAAAAGGTGGAAACAACTCAAGAGTCTATCAATAAATGGATAAGCATTTATTGGTATAGGTTACCAATTCCGAAACTACTTTCTTTGAATTATGGGCTTGAGCAAATGAGTAAATACATTGAGAATGATGGAAGCTTAGTTTCTCACTACTAGAGAAGGGAGTTACAAATATGCAAAGGAAGAAGACCAGAATGTAGCCTGTGGTGTTGGATTGGAATTGGGGTTACCAGAGTGAATTAATAGCTATTGGTAGGTAAACAGGTAGGTAGATGGATAGGTGGATGGATAGGTAAATGAATGTTTAGATACCTACTGTGCACAGCAAGCTTAAAATTTAGTAGCTTAAAACAACAACCATTTCATTATCTCTCATAATTGTGTTATTCACGTCTTTTTATTTTCTGTGTTTTTTGATGTTTTGACATCTGGGGCCTTGCTGATTCTAGAGAGTGTGCCCCTCAGGGCTAGCCAATTCCTGGAGATAGTAAAGAACTCTCCAGCAGTGTGCCTTCTATATGCAATCCAACCAATCCAATCTCCTAATACCACCTCCTTTATCTAGCTCATATACTTCATCCAGGCCACTAATGATCCACCTTAATCACTTCAGGGCTATTGGACAAATAGGAATCAAGTTGATTCCTGTGTCCTTATATAATATATTCCTATTATTTTTTGAGCACTACATATAACAGATGTTTTAAGCTCATTTGTACCCCAGTCCTGAATCAGCCTTTTCTCTAAGAAGCTTTGGTTCTTTTTAGTGGAAAATGGTACTTAGAAACCAAGATCTAGGTGCTCAGCATGCTCATGTTACTGGTGTATCATTGCTTCTAGACTTGTAGTGGACAGAGCTGGGAAATACTGTACATAATATATCCCTATTGGACTCTGGTTAATAATAATGCATCAAAAAATAATTTGAATTGCTTTAAGATTAATAACATATAAAAATAAACTGTTTTAATGTCTTCCATGTTAAATCTAATAAATTTTTTTCAATTCTCATATTTAGTGACCTCTCTGTTGCTTCTGATTGTTATTCTCTTAACTGAATCTGTCTCCCTCTTCTCTATGACACTATGCCATACTAATTCCCCCTCTAATCATCCTTACTCTTTTGCAGCTTTTTCTTTCCTTCTCTCACTTAACAGACAGTTTCTTCTTCCATTTCCATTTCTTCAATGAGTTCACAATGTAACCTCAAATTTTATATAAATGTCTTCATATTTTATAACTCTACTTCTGTCTTCTCATATTCTCTCTAATCTCATACCATAGTTCCAAGACTCTAAGGAACATCTTTACATGCATACACTACCAAGATTATACTACCTTTCCCATGATCTAATAATCCTTCCTAACATCCCTACTAGTTTCAATAACTGTTTATCCTTTCTAAGTTGTGTCTCCAGCAGTTAAAATAGGAATTATTGAGCACAGTAGGTGCTCCCTTAATATTTGTTGAATGACTAAATGCCAAAATTAATTTCCCTGTTATTGTACTTAAAAATTGAATTCTCTATGATCCCTCCTTCTTCTGTGTCAGTTACCTAGTCCATTCATCTTCCTCTATCCCATTTCTAATATTTGACATTCCGCCCTCCAAAATCAAAATGCAAAACTCAGGTCTTTCTCATCTTCGTTCTTATTTCAAGAGCCTCCCAACTGATGACTGGACCACCTTTATGTTCTTCCTTCAAAGTCCACTTTTCCTTCTTCCCCCCCACCCCAGTTTTATTGAGATATAACTGATATACAGTACTAGGTAAATTTAAGATGTACATCATAATGACTTGACATAAATATAGTGTGAAATGATTACCACAATAAGTTTAGTTAACATCCACCACCTGTTGCCAAAAAAAAAAAAAAAAGGTTTTTTCCTTGTGATGAGAACTTTTGGGATCTACTCTCTTAGCAGCTTTCATATATACCATACAGCAGTGTTAACTATAGTCATCATGTTGTATATGACATTCCCAGGACTTAATTATCTTATAACTGGAAGTATGTAGCTTTTGACCATCTTCATCCAATTCCTCCAACTTCTGATAACCACAAATCTGATCTCTTTTTCAATGAGCTTTTGTTTTTGTTTTTTAGATTCTGCATATAGGTGAAATCATACAGTATTTATCTTTCTCTTTGTCTGGCTTATTTCACTTAGCATAACATCCTCAAAGTCCATCCAAGGTTGCAAATGGCAGGATTTCCTTCTTTTTACAGTTGAATAGTATTATATATAATATATACTATATATATTTCATACATTTTTTATGCATTCATCTGTCAATGGACACTTAGGTTGTTTCCATGTCTTGGCTATTGTAAATAATGCTGAAATGAACACAGGGGTACAGATATCTCTTAGACATAGTGATTTCATTTCCTTCAGATATATACCCAGAAGTGGAATTGCTGGATCATATGGTAGTTCTATTTTTCAAATTTTTGAAGAACCTCCATACTGTTTTCCACAGTGTGGCTGTACTCATTCACATTCCCACCTACAGTACACAAGGGTTCCCTTTGCTCCACATCCTTGCCAGTATATGTTATTTCTTGTTTTGATGATAGCCATTCTAATAGGTGTGAGTTGATATCTTATTGTGGCTTTGATTTGCATTTCCCTAATGATTAGCAATGTTAAGCACCTCTTCATCTTCTTGTTGGCCATTAGAATATCTTTGGGAAAATATCTATTCAGGTCCTTTGCCCATTTTTAAATTGGATTATTTGGGTTTTTTGCTACTGAGTTGGTTGAGTTATTTATATATTTCAGATATCAATCCCTTATCAGACATATGATTTGCAAGTATTTTCTCCCATTCAGTAGGTTGCCTTTTAATTTTGTTGATGGTTTCCTTTGCTGTGCAGAAGCTTTTCAATTTGATGTAGTCCAAATTGTTTTTTTTATATTTTATTGCTTGTGAACAGTCCACGTTTCATAAAAATACCAGATTATCTTCCCACACCATGATTTTTATCCTCTCTTCTGCGTGAATCTAAACAAGGTCTAGGATTTGAAGTCATCTATTGATGACTGGCTAATTCACATGGTAGTACCTTATATCTCAAGCTTTACTGAATCCCTTTTTTGCAGCCCCATCATACTCATGGATAACTCCAAACTTTTGCTCATGCTGTTGTATCTCCATATAAAGTCTACCAGCACACTGTATTTTTATATTTCTAGATCTTACAGTGTCTCTGAGTCCTGATTATGAATGCAAATATTATACTAAACTATGCTTTCACAATAAATGGTCTTAGCTATTAAGCTGCCTATACACAAATCCCAGGCTAGACCCAACAGAGAGTTTTAAAAAACGTACTTATATGAATTTGTCTTTTCACCTAAAAGTGGTATTGAAAAGAGAAACTGGTTAACTGACTTTTGGTTAAACAAAGGTTAACCATATATGTTATAGTTTATATTACATCACCATTAGCTTTTGTTCTATAGTTTCTAATGTATATGACCACAGGCAGGGACCTTGTCTTATTTTGTGTTTCCCTAACAGGATAAACATTAATACTTATTAGCAACCTTATGTATTCTGGAAACATTTTCCTTGAAATAGTCACATATTCTAGGTTTTATTTTATTTTTCTTAATTTATCTCAAAATTTTGTTACTATACTATACTATAAAACTATACTATAAAATAATAAAATAAAATGTCTACTATAAATGTACAATTTTATATACAATTATATAATACTCTACCCTGATTAAAACACTATTAACTATAAAATAAAATTCATTCATTAAAAGGCAGATGATGTTAGATATCAGAAAAAGAGATTTAGTTACTGAAGTAACAAAAGAACATCCTTATAAAGGAATCTCACTGTAAGGTAGCCCCATTGTATAGGCCCCTAAACATGTATTATCACAAGATACCAGTTTACTATTTTTGAAGGAGAAATTATAATGCCATTTTAGAAAAACAAATCAACCCACAATTAGGTGTTTATTGTCTTACCCATTTTTAAAATATTTTATACTGGCCAGTTTCTCCCAGTGCACTGAATATCATGAAGTTGCCATCACCCATTCCCCAGGCATTTTGTACTTTTGATATACAAACTGATTTCACTATTAATCTAAGCAAAATTATGTTGAGAAATTTTCCATGGAGAAAATAAAAATTATCTACTTCATCCTACTAGTTTTAGAATAGTCCACTGTATAGATTGCCACTATTCCCTTCTTTAAGAAAAACAATAAATGGTGACTATAGCTTTAAAATGAAATTTATTTTACTAATATCTATGTCAACTAATATGTTTTTGTACCTATCCTTCCAAAAGGATTCCATCAAAAAAAACCAACATATGATTCCTATCACTTTAGAATTCTCTCACATAACTGAAAAAAATTCTTTTTTTTCTAAAGCAGATAAAGAAAAGAATCTTAAATGATTCAAATTTTACAGTTGTTAATACTAACAGACTCTTCACAGAAAATATAGATGTGGTGTGAGGAGATCACACTTCACTAACTGGAGTCAGGAGGCTAACGTTTGGGATTGGGTGTTAGGGAGGCAGATGACATTGTACTAGGAACACAGACACTGGAGTCAGAGAGATTCTGGTGTGAATTCTCGTATTCCCACTTCTTAGCCATGTGATCATCCTAAATTTCAGTTTCTTTATCAGCAAAATGGGTATAATACTTCCTACACCAGGATGTTATGAGGATTCAAAATAAAACATGGGAAACACCCAGCACAGTGCCTGGTCCATAGAAGTCCAGTAAACAGTGCTAGTAGTAGTGATGAGATAATGACCTTGAGAAGCCAACTAAGCATTCTAAGTCTTAAGTGTTCACCTGCAAGATGAGGAAGTAGCATACTCAATGACTTTCTAAGTCCCTTACAGAACTAAAAAGACTACATGATTCCCATGGTTAAAAATCAACAAACATGAATTCGACTTCTTCAAACCATCTAGACTGTAGATGCGCCATTAAATTAGGAAAACAATAATTCTTTAAAGTATTTTCAGATTTATAAAGAAAATTCACATTGATTATCTCATTTGGGCCTCAAATAACTCCATGGGCTTCAAATAACCCCATGATATTATTGTCCTTATGTCAATCTAACTATAAAATGAACTTTAAAGTGACTATTTCTTCAATCTAACTATAAAATGAACTTTAAAGAAGCCAAGTGGTTTGGTCAGGTCACAAAGCTAGTATCAGAGATTTCAACTCTGTTTGTCAGCATCCAAAGCAACAGAGATTTCATCTCCTGTCTGTCGGCATCCAAAGCAAATGTTCCTAAACACTACTAGCCTGCAGGACAGGTATTAGTGCCCCACGAGAGAAAGATCATAGGTTTTGGAGGAAAAAATACCTAAATTTCCTCCTCAGCTTCACCATTACTTGCTTTGTGGCATTGGACAAATCATCTCATCTCTCTGGACCATAGCTTCTTCAATAATAAAACAATAATTCACCACGCATGCCACTGAAATTTATTCTGATATATTTCTCTAGAGATTTTACCTTAAAGATCTAAGGAAGCCACATGAGTACTAAAATTTCTGATGAACAGATAATAAAATCCCATCATTTTCCTCAACCCCGCCAATTGCTCCTTCCTTACTCCTATATCCTCCTTACCTAAAGAAGAGCACCAGAAACCTCTCATTGTCCCTGTTTATCTTCTTCCCCAACAAATGAACCTATGTGCAAAAACTGAAGTCCAAAAAGATATAACTTTGTACTTCTTATATTTGCAAGGAGATGGAGGGAAGAACCTAGTTAATAATACAAGAGATGCCCCCATCTGCAGGTGACAATTGTTATAAAGTCCCACTAAGAAAACTAACTTTTACTATGTACCCCCAAATGAGAAATCATTAATAGGGGAAAGGACACTTGGCAATAAATGCCACCTAATTATATAGACTAATAAATACAAGTGATTTTAATGTAGTAGATTAGAGTTTTAAAATCCCATTTTTGCAACTAGGATTTGCAAGAGAGTTTAGTAATTTAGAGAACATTTTCCTTATTACATCAAAGTCCTATAATTTACCTTATAAATAAAATGTTCATAAAAGCTATAATCTTAATTCATATAACTCAATCCTAACTTTGGCAATTTACTTGAAGGCATGTTAATTTTTAAACAATTTAAAACCATTCTTAAAAGTATTTTCCATTTCCTCCTAGAGCTCCAATTTGTTTTTGAAGAAATTGTTCCAAAGATGTTAACTGAAACTGCAAAGGGACAGCTGCTTGATACGATGGGGCATATTACTGCTTTGCAATATCAAATCACTCAACCTCACTCCTTTTCCCTTTTTTGGGCTCTAGGTTGCCACTAAAGTGGCTATTTATTAGTAAGTAAATACAGTGATGGTCATATTGTGCATACTGATATGCCCTAAGGTCCTTTTATTGGGAAATGAGAGTATTTGCCCATACACACTTAATGTCTATGTTAATGTCTGCACTTGCTTTAACTTTCCCTAAATCCCAAAACACGTTTCAAGATTTGTTAACTGGAAAATTTCACACCACTACACTTTTTCGTTTTCATTTTAAATTATGGAAACTCTCATATCTGTCATGAACCTTAGGAGACAAAAATAGAAAAAACATTCCTTAAGTTGGAACAAAAGGTAATATGGTCTAAATATAATATCACAGAGTGTAATCTTATATTAATCTTAAAAATTTAACCTTATATTAATCTTACATATGCATTACCATGAATTATGTCAACAATTTATACAAAACAATGGATTTAAATTATATATATCAAAATATATAGGTTCAAATGGTTTTTGCATTTTTCCTTTAAAGTATAGTAGGTATTTTTTAATTATCAGAAAATAATGCAAGAGTAAAATTAACATTATCTATGGTCATATCACCCTTTACATCATCTTCCTTAAAATCTTGAAACTCAAGTCCTAACCATATAGTTTGAGATAATCCATACAACCATGTTTTTTAAAAAAAGGATTTTCTGGTCCTGGTTTCCCAGGGTCATAAAACTCAGACTGGCCTCCCCAAATTTATCTTTTCTCACTTGTTTCTTAACTGCTGGGTTATAAATACCTTTGTTTATTATTAAAGACACATTTTCTTCTGCAGATTCATTCCTGTGAGAAATATGTTCCAAGTTCTATATACCCACATTGTATTAGAATTTGAAATTTCACTTATTTAACTTTATATAAAGAATAGTCTTTAAATTTGACAAAGCCATTTAAAACTCTACTAACAATTTATCTTTCAACACTATTTGTTAAATTTTTCCCTAGCATTAATTCTACTTGGGAGATACAAACACTCAGAGTATGGATATATGTAATACATACACTAGGGTCAGAATTGATTTCCTATCTTTGAACCTGCTGGGCAAAAAAGTAACAGTATGCAACTGTACTCATGCTGTGCAAACCTCCATGCTAATATGCCTATTAAAATTCTAACACATTGGGGTTTTCTATGCCTATTTATACTATGCATACATTTATTCTATACTTTTTCAAAAAATGTTATGTGTAGGTGCAAAATTTTAAAGCCAACAACAACAACAAAAATGGTTATCAGCTTGCCTTGTATTAGAATCTCTTTTGTCCGCCAATCAACAATAAAGTATTATTCCACCATCACAAAAGGAAAACCTTTGGAGGCAGTAGAGGACTATGGGTTGTGCAAATGTGCAGTTGCTAAGTAGCAAATATGCCTCTCTTCTAATCAAATAGCCCCAGCTCAGCGATGCCGCTGGCTTGGAGCAAGAAGCAAATTCCACCAGCCACAAACTTAGAAACAGTCTTGAATTATTTGTTGCTGACCGCTGGCTGAACCCTTCCTGATGAGCACCATCACCATTAGCCACTACTCAGTGTATTCCATCAACCAATGGCAATAGCAGCATGCTACAGCTCAGGCTACAAGAAATTGATCAAACAGGGTAATGAGACTATTTCTTCACAGAGGTTATTTTAAATGAATATAAATATTTTCTTTCTACATAATTTGCCACAGAAAGGTCACTGAACTCCCTGTGATTCCAAAGAAAAATGCTTTACTGTCCCCCTTTACATATTTAAGTTAAGATAAAGCCAACAAACAATTCAGGGCATTTTTTGATATTAGGGGCAAATTCTAATGAGCTGGCATTTGTGACAACAGATTAGCTGTAATATTTTAGCTTCACATTAACTTATAGCTAAAAAACTGATCAAATAATGCTACTCTATAAAGATAAAACTGATCATGATTTACCAATTAAAAACATTTATAAGAGTACATTTCTGTTTGAAGAAAGCACAATTAATCTCTAATGTAGGTGATAGTGAGGACATGAATCATACATATGCCTTCTTAGCTGAAGTTATTAAAATTTGATATAATTGTTGTAAATTATTTAGTGAAGCATTCATTTTTCTATAGCCCACCTCCTCCTGCTAGACAGTAGAATAAGATGCATGTTAACTATCCCAGTTAGCACATGAATCATTTCACTGACAACTGATTTAGTTCTTCTTACAGAGTGACATTTATTGCTCCTTTTCTCCTTTTCTCTATATACTTTAAACTAAAACAATTATAAACAACATGACCAAATTACAGCAATTTAGCTGTATATTTTATCTAACATAAAATGCAAATGTTCTGCAAAGTTCAGTTTTCAGTTAGTAGACTTCCCCTATAGTGGTATTAAAATAATCCCAGCTGAATCACTATTTAAGAACTTTAAACGCCCACATACCAGCAACAATAAGAATTTGAAGTAAATATTTCTAACATATCAGCATTCTGTAATTATTATAACCAACATAGATTATGTAACATCTAATTAAAAGTTTCAACTCAGTAGAAACACTTTTATATGAATGGACACCTCTAAAAACATTCTAAAAGATGTGTCTTGTGTCATTAAAAATGAATGTGATCTAATATGATACAGTAAATATTTGTCAAAATGAACTGCTTTACATGCAGATTCTTTGAGAGTTTCAGTAATAATTTATTCTTGTTTATGATCTTTATATCAGAAAACAAATAGGTCAGATAATTCTTTGCCTTCATCAAAAATGTCTAGTTTACTATGTAATATGAAAAAAGAAATGTTTCAGTGTATAAAACTGTGTGCTTAGGCAAGTTTTTTAAATTACTGAAACTCAGATGTGCTTTTAATAACTATTTTTTAAAACTGTTTATGGATGTTATTACGGATGACAGTAAAACCACCTCACCTACCAAAAAAACCACAAGATATACGCAAATGGCCACTTTTTTTAAGAAGGGGATAAAGTATTGCTGGAGGTTAGAAGGTTATTTGTGCCACTGATAGGGATTTCTAAATATTCATTATTGGAAAATGGTGGCAGTCATAATAGGATTTTAAATACACATTCAAGTAACTTTTACCCAGAGATACAAGGCTTTGAATGAAACAGAAAACCTTCACAATTAATTTTAAATTAATCTCTCTTGAAAGGGAGGGCCACTGAAGAACTAGACAGAATACAATACAGAGAGGAGAAGCTCAAGGCTTACACACAGTATTTGTTTAGGTGCATTCTATTCCTTTCACAATAAAATTCTTCCATGCTTTAAGAAATGGCTAAAGGAGAGTCTCTAAATAAAAATCAATAATTAGTTAAAAGAAAATTAGGATCAAATAGCAAGAAGCATCCCATCAGCTGTCTAACAATATGACAAATTCAGCAGCAACCACAAAGAACCAATATAACTTCTGGTGCCAAGGAGCCAGATGGTACTGCTGGAAGAAATTAAGTCTACAGATTGGCAGTTCGACCCTGTGATTATTGCCCAAGGGAGGACAAAGTGGAAGAAGAGCTGGAGGTTCAGTACGATGGGGATAAATCAATTACCACCAACTCACCACATCCTTCCTATCATAGCCTAATAACGGATTCTAAATACCATCCCAGTGAACTGTCAAAGGTTTAAATAGTCCCAATCTTAGTTGGGAATGATAAACTTATATATAGTAAAAAGTAAAAGATAATCTCAGCTTTTCATCATAGGCCCTAGCAAAGTACACCAATAACTTTATCCACAGACAACAAATACTAAAGTATTTTAGTCATAGCTTTGTTGTGAAAAATAAAGCTATCTTCTTCTATTTTTTATTTTGTGTTACATTCAACCATGACATTTGTTAAAATTCTGCATGTTTTCCAAAAAGAGAATTACAGAGAGATAATGGTTACATATAATGGTCTCATGACTAAACAATTGACATACATGTTTATAAAAAATTATTTCACTTATATTTTTGGACACACACAAAGAAAGTACTTCCCACTTGTGATATCTAAAGAATGCTAAAGAAACAGTAACACCTCAAGACATGTTCAAAGTCAAATCATGATAGGGAAAAGATAATACACATTGTCAATTTATGCAATTATGAGAAATTCAACATCAGTTAAGTCATACTTTTGAAATGTAAGACAGTTATACACTTAGTAACGTCTGGCAAAGCTTATGCTGAGGGAGCTTTTTTGGTTTTTTATTACCATCCTTCCTTGGCCTATCATCACCTATGAATATATACAGCTGCTTTGTATTACTCTAGCTTGAGTAGGTCAGAAAATTAGATAAGAAAATAAGAATATTAAAATATTAAAGATAAAAAATTAAGAGTATTGACATTTTTAAATCCTAAGAATATACAATTTTACAATATAAATATGTGTTGATTCATTTAATATATTAGCAATTACACTGATAGATAGATGGCCTTTGGATTTAGTCTCATAACCCAATCAGCAACAGATCAATTACACTGCATTAAAAATAAATCTGATAAAGCAAAAATGTTTTTTTGGTTAATTAGTTTGTAAGTATAAAAGCAAGGACTGAATTTACTGAATTCCAGAAAAGGATTAGTCAAATCACAGGTACACACTAATTTGATCAATGTTCACCGAAACCTTTTCTAATACATTTTCTAGCAGATTGCAGAAGGCTAGGAAATGAACTGCTAACATGAATTGCTCAGTGCACTATCTGAATCCCTGTTGTGGGCACTGACAGCCACAGTGATAGAAAAATTAATCACAGAGGATATGCCATATCTAAACTATACTGAACTCACTTTTCCTCATCTAACTAAACTTGTGTTTGTATACTTCCAATAGCTTGTTTGAAATACTGTTATAAAACTTAAAATGTACATCAGCATTTCAACCTCTTAGGACACATTCCCTCCTGTAATTTTGGGATAAACAGCTGTTAAACCTTCATATTTCTGAACTAAATAACAGACCAGCAATGTTTTAAAAGCCTCAGAGGAGGGCAGCTAGTTCACAGAAGTGTCTGTATTCACACAGGTCAACAGGTTCCAGTATCCATAAAGATTCATAAAAATACATTAAAATGTATTTCGGGCCTCCCTGGTGGTGCAGTGGTTGAGAGTCCGCCTGCCGATGCAGGGGATACGGGTTCGTGCCCCGGTCTGGGAGGATCCCATATGCCGCGGAGCGGCTGGGCCCGTGAGCCATGGCCGCTGGGCCTGCGCGTCCGGAGCCTGTGCTCCGCAACGGGAGAGGCCACAACAGTGAGAGGCCCGCATACAGCAAAAAGAAAAAAAAAAAAAAAAAAAAAAATGTATTTCAATGTTAGTCACAAAAATATCAACAGAAAAAAAATGATGAGAGATACCTTATAAAAGCTCAGTGGATAGTAAAACAGAGCAGGACAAAATTTATTGGGGAAATTTTTTAAACTAAAGAAACTACTAGTAAATAAAATCCAAATATTTTACATATAATAAAAACACTAACTGTTATTGGGTGATACATTTTTATCACCCAAAGGATAACTTTGCAAATACCAGTATCAGAATTCTAGTTGACATAGTTCAAGACAGCAATATTAAGACTTTAATTGTACTCAATTATGAAACATGTAGTTATATGATACAGGTTTATTTCTTTGGAAAAAATGAAATATTTGACAACCTGATTTTAAAAACAGGGAATGACTGTCACAAAAAAGAATTCATCCATCTAAAAAATAGGATCCACTAGCAAGTATTCTTAAAATTTGGGATTTAAAGATACAAACTACTATATATAAAATAGATAAACAACAAGGCCCTACTGTATAGCACAGGGAATTATATCAGTATCTTATAATAAACTATAATGGAAAAGAAAAACAAGAAAAAATTCCAGAGAAAATATATACTAAAACAAAGTTATTCATCTAATCACTTGGTCATCTTGTGACATTACAATAGCCAAGAGCTAACAATGGGCAAGTCCTATGTGCCAGGCACTTATCCTTACAATAATCCTATGAGATACTACAATTATCCCTATTTTTATAAACCCAGAAACTAAGGCTTAGAGAGAAAATAATTTTTCCAAAGTCAAAATGTCAAACAAGGATTGAACCCAGGTACATGTAATACCATAGTCCATGCACTTAACCACAATACAATTTGATCCTTGATATGATGAAGTACAAATTTTACCCTCTTTAAAGCCCTTCAAAATTTAGTTTTCGGATACCAGAAGTATATCCCGTCTGCCTTGACTAATGCTTAATATTGGTTAGACTGCCAGGGCAAAACACAGTTAATAAATATGATTCCTTAATTACAAGGAGAAATATGATTAGACAGTAAAAACAAAGAGAAAAGAAAAGCCTAAGAACATAACCAGGATTCAAATGAATGCTGAAGAAAACTCAAGATAAAATGTATCCCCGTATGTATATAATCATATTAAGGAATGAAAGTAATTAATGGCTTCTAAAATTCTATAAATTAAGATCATATGTTTAGAAGCAAAAGCAACAATTTTCCTGGTTTACCTGTGAGGAAACTTGGGGCAGATGTCTCTATTCTGAACCTCCTAATCTATCTCTTTACAATCTCTGGCAAGTCTTATCATTCTCATGACATTCAACATGTTTAGGCAAATAAATCAATGATTCTCCATATCTCTATCCCATATCTCAGACTCCCTCTTAAATTTCTTTGACTAAATTTCTCAATACTCCTTCAAGCTCAACAGACTTGATGCTTCTTGTCCTCTTTATAGATGGCCTCACCTCTTTGAGAAAAGAATCTAAATGTCAGGGTTCACCTTAGGTCTCATGGTGAAATCTACCGTTGGTCCTTCCCCATATCCCCTCTGGGTACTTACTCTCCCTTGTCCCTTGCCTCCAACGTCAAGGTGACCAACAAGCCTCTAGTCAGGTCCTTCTTATGCGTGCGCTCCCCAGAAGGGTGCCCATCCCTGTCTCTCTTTCCCACTTCAGCTCCCCTCCCACAGCAAAGCAAATTTTTATTTGTCTTCTGAGACATTCCTCACAGCTCTTATCTCTACTTGCTTAATCCATTATCTACTTGCTTTACCCATTATTACCTCTGTTAAATATGACAATTGATGACCCAAAGTAGCAGTAAGCTGGTCCTCAACTCTCTTTCCTCTGCTCATCTTAAAAGCAGTGACATGTCTTATTGATACCCCAGTCTAACAAAATAAACTGTAAAATTTGTTGAATTAAACTTTTATTCCATGTAGCACTCTGCCTAAAGCATACAACATTGTTACCCTCTCTCACTACTTATATTAAAAAAAATCAATTCTTCACCTCCTAAAAGACACATTTTCTTTTATAAAGAAATCCTATTGTAAGCATATTATAAGTTTATGGCATACATTTATCCCAGAACATAGGTCCCAGGACACCAATACCAAAACAAGTCCTATTCAATGAAAGAAATATATGTGTATTTTTCCCCATGGTAAGACATTTTACTATTTTTGATATTAAATATTAATATTAAATAGTAATATAAATATTAAAATATTATTTTTATTTAAAATGTTTTTTAAAAAGTGATGAGCATGTTCAAAATAGCGTGGCTTACAGGTGGTATTAGAAAGTGAGGAGGAGCTTTTGAAGACATTTAAACAAATTGACACCAAAGCACATCTCTGAGATGAAATTACTTTTCTGAGAGTTTTTAAATATTACACTATCTTTTTCTGCTTTTTACACATGGAAAATAACTAGACGGTATCCAAATTACATTAACACTTTCTCTAGATATTCCATATGAAAAGCTTCGAGGCAGCATCTTTGCTTCAATGACAGCCAAACTTGGAGACTGCTCTCAGAATTTTCATATAAACTATAATTAAATATCTCATTATGACATTGGAACTTGAAAGTATATCAAGAAAAATGGAATTAGAATCCCTAAAATTTCCTCAATAGTGAAAATAGACCTAATATATAAATTAAAACATGACTGTGACTATGGATGAAGATATAGAGAAAGATATAAGATATAAGAAAGATATAAGACTTCCAAAAAAATAACCAAAAATCAGAAGGATGGGAGATGAAGATACTGAGACTACTGTAATTAATTCTCTCTCTGACCCTAGATCAATTCTTCTAACTGTGATAAAGGACCAGTTTCCCCCCCAAGACATCACAACATCACAAATTAATACTTTGGTTAAAAATATGTATATACATATAGGTATATATGTATGTATTTTATATATAATATGAATTACTAGAAAAAATAATGATCACGTATTTGGATAATGCAGGAATGTCAAAATGCTATAAACATTTCTAAGTGCTTAATCTCAATTTCTGTACTTATATTGTTGCAGACCAGTAGCAAACAGATCACAGACTCAGATCAGTCTGCAGACTACACACTGAGTAGCACTGCTTAGATAATTCACGTTGCTCCCTTAGGTCTCAGTTCCCTTATCTGGCAAGACTACTATGTTTAGTGACTGACATATAGGAAGAAAAACAACACAACACACACACACACACGTCCTTACAAAGGAGAAGAAACAAATTCAAAGAAACAAACCAACTTCTTTCTTGAAAGCTAAAAATAGTGACCATTTTTCTGAGATGATCACCCCAGCACCCCTTAGATCCCACCACCATAACTATGCACTGACAAAATCTAGCCCAAAAAAGTCAGAATATCAACGAAATAATTTACTTCGACTGTATGTTCTCTGAAATAATTTGTTAAAGTAAAACTGATGTGAAAGAAGAGCCATATGATTATTCATTTATATGTGTAATGCAGCAAACCTTACTGCATTTACATTTCAAAAGGCATAAATGATATTGCTAAATGAGGGGATTGATATCTTCTGCAACAACACAAAGCAAGAATTCTTTTTTAAATTATGTTAAAGGCTACAGAATTCGAGAGTTCACTGAGCTGAAAAAAGCACAGCAAGAAAATTACTTTTTGCCATCTGCACAGTTTCTAAAGTATCCACTAAGCAACAATAACATTAAAGGTAGGCTAGGATATGTCCCTGTTTTAATTAGTATATTAATCTCCCAATTCTTTAAAGAACTCAGTATTTTGAGAAATAACTTAGCCTCAAGTTAAGAACACCTTAAGAACTTACACCTTAAGGTATAAGAACTTAAGTTCTTACAGAACTGGAGAAAATATTTACAAATCATATATCTCATAAGAGACTGGTAGCTAGAGTTCTCTTAGAACTTAACAATAAAAAGACAGCCCGGGGCTTCCCTGGTGGTGCAGTGGTTGAGAGTCCGCCTGCCGATGCGGGGGACACGGGTTCGTGCCCCGGTCCGGGAAGATCCCACATGCCGCCGAGCGGCTGGGCCCGTGAGCCATGGCCACTGAGCCTGCGCGTCCGGAGCCTGTGCTCCGCAACGGGAGAGGCCACAACAGTGAGAGTGGCGCAAAAAAAAAAAAAACAAACAGATACAGTGCTCTGCAACAGTCAAAAATATCTTTACTATTGGCCCAGTGCTGATACCTAAAGATCTGTGAGTGGGACTTGACCTCCCTTGGGTTAAGGTATTCCTCTATTAACATGCAAACTTTCCTAGGGGTAATTTATCAAAGCCTTTCCAATGTACTTAATTGAGAATTTGATTTGAGGGGGGAAACAGATTCAAAAATGGGACAACTACCCACAGACAGTAGTGTCGGGAAGGGGCCCTGTGCAGTGTGCTGAGGGACCACAGAAGAGTGCAGTAAGTAAAGAATATTTCTTACCTACTTCAAGGGATTGCTTAGCGCTCTGCCTAGTACACATCTGCACATTCAGCCCAAGTGCAATGGCTCACCTTTCTTTTCAGCCACAAAGGCCAAGGTAATAAATACAATTAGAACAGAGCTTCTCAAACTTTAATGTGTACATAGGGATCTTGTTTAAATGTTAACTCAGATTCAGTAGGTATGGGTGGGGACAGAGATTTAGCATTTTGAACAAGCTCCCAGGTGACACTGTTGCAGTTGGTCTGCAGTCCATACTTTGGGTAGGAAGGGGCTAAAAGAATCCCTTCCTTTTCAATGCAATGTTTACTACTCTAACCCTGGCTCTTAACAACACCCTCTGAACCAAAAGCAAGAGTATCTCAGCTGGGGAAGAGGCAAAATATAGTGGTTTTGAGAGCAGAGCCTGGTCCTTGGGAGTCAGACAGACATGAATTCAAATTTCAGTTCTGCCACTTATATGACCTTCATTTGACCTCTCTATCCCTGAATTTCCTCCGTTGTCAAATAGTGATGATATCTACCTCACAGAGAGGCTGTCAAGATTCAGAATAATGTAGCAAGGCACTTAGCTTGCTGCCTCCACTGGATGGTCTCTTTGCCTTGATTCATCCAACAATTAACTGCCAGGACAATCTCCCTCAAATATGTACTCATCACATCAATCTATTGCTTCAGGGATCTCTTAATGACTACCAAATCAAAGGTAAACTCCTTAACTTGGTATTCAGCTCTTACTGTCCCTCATTTGCTTACCTCTAAGACCCACTGCGCTCCTTCCTGTTCAACATCACCTCTGGTTATTACCTTCTCCAGGCAAATCACCTCTGTGCCACCATTAAATTTACTAATTCTGAAATGTGGACACAAGCATTTGGAGATCTAGGGAACTTCTAATCAATCAACTGGTCCAAACTCTTCATTTCACAAATCAGAAAATAAAAATCCAGAGAAGCTAAGTGACTTGACCTTGACAACAAAATGATTACCAATCAGTATGAAAACCTGGTTTTTGGACTTCTACTCTAAATGTTCTTTTCAGCAGATTTTCCCACTTTCTCTCTAGCAAACTTCAGGAACCATGCAAAACTCACTTTTAAAAAAAGGCCCTCTGTTTACAATTTACTCTACAACCTCTCAGAATGTAGGCATGAAGTTTATGTTTTGGTTTATTCAACATGATGCCAAAACATATGACTGACTCAGTCAACAAATAAGGGAAGAAAATCAATGATACCAATTATTTGCCTTGGTACACACCAAATCAATTAAATATTTTAACACATACTAGTTACTGTTTTCGGAATCTGCCTTGTTAGAACTTAGATTGCTGATAGGTGGCTATCTTCTCTTTCCAACTGGATTACAAGTCTCTTGAAAACAGGAATTTTTTTCTTCATCTTTGAATTCCCCATTACCTTGCCAAGGTACCTTGTTCCTTTCTTCATGAATTGTGTAAATAACTGCTAATTTACTGTATTAAAGATGCATTATTTTTCATAATTTGAGTTTTATTACCTTTGCAATATTTCTTATCTAGCCCACTTTGTTATAGTCTTATTTGCCCACTTTGTTTTATAGTGATGTATTTTCCCATTCAATGGCATAAAAATTAAAAAGATGATTCTCAATGGCTATGTGTTTTTATTTTATTCATATATGCCTTTGTAATCATAAAAATATTTTACATCTGTGTATACTTTATATCTCCAATCACACAATATATATCTTGAGTATAAAAACATGTTTTCCACTTTTTTATCATTTCCCCAAACTATAACCCCTCACTTCTACCAAAGTACCTGAAGCTAGGCTATACACATTACAGAAGGACTAAAATAATCATTGTTCTTATACTGCTATAACACAAGCTAGCAATTGGTATATTAAAAGAACCCAAAAAAAAGTTAAAAAAAAAAAACCCACACAAGTGCAACAATATGTTATGCATACAAAGATATGTATAAGTTGCAAACTAATCTAAATTCTCAGAATAAAATACAAAAATATGATTTTTATTATCAAAAACCACATGATACTATAGTTGGTTACCCTAAATGGTAAGTAATTGAAAGAACCTTGTTTTTCCTGGTTTTAAATATTATTTCACATTCTACTGGAGCCCAGAGAAAAGTAAAACATCTATTGCTTGGCTTTTACTAGAACTGATTAGTGCTACACCTAACTTTACACACAAAAAAATCTTCCTCAAAAGTCGGTGTCTATCATAAAGCAGAAACTAACACACCATTGTAAAGCAATTATACCCAATAAAGATGTTTTTAAAAATGTGTAATGGGGGCTTCCCTGGTGGCGCAGTGGTTGAGAGTCCGCCTGCCGATGCAGGGGACACGGGTTCGTGCCCCGATCCCGGAAGATCCCACATGCCGCGGAGCGGCTGGGCCCGCGAGCCATGGCCGCGGAGCCTGTGTGTCCGGAGCCTGTGCTCCGCAACGGGAGAGGCCACAACAGTGAGAGGCCCGCGTACAGCAAAAAAAAAAAAAAAAAAAAAAAAAATGTGTAATGTGTAAAAATTTACCCATTAAATTTATGTTTATGTACATGGATGGATTTATATCTAAGCTTGCTGTAGATGCATTATAAGAGTTCATTATTTATAGGCATCATGGAGATAATCCTTAAAGTAATCCTTTGGAATAAGTGATTTACATGTTTTATAAGTTCAAGTTTTCATATATTGGATTCCTTAAAGAAAACAAATACCTAAAAAAGAAAAAAAATCATCTACTATTATAAAGTATGATCAAAAGAGCATAGCCTTTTTTCTTAATCTCAAACTTTAAAAATAGTTCCATACATAAACCAGTATTTTTTCATACAAACCTATGTTCTTGTAATGCTCACAGTTTTTAGTAACCTATATTACTTGGGAATTTTTAGTTAAGAAGATACCAGGACAATAAATGACTGTTTTATATCTTCAGCTTCATTTTAGTCTTCCTATATTCACACCCTAGAGGTTCCAGATTCTCATCCACAAAGTGATTATGGTCTAGGACTGAATCAGATTTGTAACAAATGTCTACTGTGATCCTTCAACCTATCATCGATGGGCAGAGCCAATATACATCTTCTAGCTCACTGAATCCTTTCACCTTACCTTAGGGACTTTCCACAATGCTTGCTTTTACAAATAACGAAAATGAATGAAAAATGATTTCAAAATAGAAAGATGGAAGCCCAAATCATTATATAGTATCTAAAAGCTACCCTGCATCTACCATCTTAGTGCCTAAACAAACATTCTAACATGTATGACAAGGGATATTCTTTAAGGTTTTGAGTTTCATTATCTCTAATTTTATCTGATAACTGACATGCACCATTTCTACTAACACTTCAATATATCCAGCCATACAATAGCATAAAACTTCTAATAGTAGTCTACAATAGTCTAGACACCATTAAGATTTGCTTTAAGTTTTTCAGTAAAAAATAAAAGCACAAAGCTAATAAAATGAAATTTCTATTAAACATAATTTTTATAAATATTACCAAATCACAATGAAACTAACAGCAGTCATACAATCATTTATAAAATGTATTTTCCCTCAAAAAATAAAAACAAAAAGATGTTTCCAAAGAGAGATGAGAAAAAATTACAAAGTACAGTATTTTTAAGCTACAAGCTTTACAAAAATCTGTCACCATCTATGTTACAATTCTAGTCATCAATAAGGTACTTTTTTTTCAATGCACTATTCAAAAATCAATTATATCAACTCTTTTGTATAGAAAAGCAGCACACCTTTCAGGCAACTAGTATTAGTGAGTAGACGTGACTATAGAATCTCCATCTGTTTCTCTGACAAAGCTGTGACGACTCTAGTCACTCATTGAAATTCCATTAATCTGGTGTACCTCAGGTCCAATGCGAAAATCAAAACTCCATCTAACCCTTTATCAGTTCACAATAACCTACAAGTGAACTCTGCCTGTTAGCATGCAGCAAGTTATGATTTTGCTATCAATCAGGCAGTTGGCCAATAAAAAAAAAAAAGGCAGGCTGGAAACAGCGTGTCTGGCAGGGTTTGAAGACTTTGTTTTTGTTTTCTGTTTTCATTCCCTTTCAATTTCTATAGGGTGTCTGGACCTTGTGAGATTATGCATTATTCTCCTTGGCTGTGATTTAATTGCTACCAGCAATCAAGTCGAAGCATCACTGAAGTGTGCTTGAATTTCATTAGAAGATATAACTTATGCTACTTTCCTACAGTACCTAATAAACCATAAAGAAACCAAAACACATATGGCTTGAGGGAATAACTGGAAAATTAGGTAGCCATTTGGGAACTGAATGAACTTTTGAACCAGAGGAACAGAGAAAAAGAAATATTAAACGAAAAGACAAACTTAGAATGCACACAGAGATGTGCAGGTTTGACCTTTTTAGTACCTTGAAAATTACATTAGCATTATGAAAAATACATATCATGTTTGTAGTTTATAATCCATCAAAGTTCAGATACTTTGTTAGTGCCTACCATAAGGTAAAAGTCAAAAGGACAAAACAACAATCTGATTTGACAAAAGGCCTTTTGGTGACCTGTGCTAATTTAGTTATACTTGTTGTTAAATGCATTATCATTTTATAATTAATATATCATTAGACTAAGGTCACACAATGAAGGAAAATTTATTCAGCAAAGGAAAGAGAACACATATAACAATCAAGCTGCAGGAAGAAAAACTAATATGACTAGATGATATTTTAAGAGTGGAAATTAAAAGTTCAAGTGGTAGTTTTAAAATTAATTTAGAGTATTCTTAGAAGAAAATGTAAAATTATCAAAAACAGCATTATTTATATACCAAAAATGAATAATACTAAAAGTTAAATTTTCAATCTAAGAATTGCTTACATAAACACTGATGAAAATGCAATATTTAACAAAAATTTAAATGTTACACATAAATATAGTTTATTAAATAATATTCAGATATTGATAATGTTTTAGCAATAAATCTTTTTCATGCTATTAATATATTTTATTTATCTTTGGTTATGAAAACAAACATATAATAAATTATTTACTCATAAGAAAAAAACAATAGTCCTGTAAATGATTATTGACAGGATTATTTACATGAAATACAATAGCAATTCACTTTTCCTGACAAATCACTGGCTCTCACATATATTTAATTGTTGGATTTCTTAGGTTGTAATATTTTCAAGATGGCACATAATGCTTCCTGGTACATCAAAATATCTATGCTATTTTGAGAAATCCTGAGCATATATATTCTACGAATATATTCTATATGTGTATGTATCCATATCTATATATTATCATGAGTACAAGTACTCTCTATATATGTATACATACAAACATACTCATTTCTATTTACCAATGTTTTCCAGAGAAGCAAAACAAACCATTGTAATATGTCTGAAAAATAGTTCAACTCAAATAATAATTCATTGTTTTGCCTAAAAATATTACTTCATCGATTATAAAACATTTTCTAGTAGAAATGCTTTTGAAGATCAGGTTAGAAAGGGTAATGCTCTGCTTCAGATAATAAGTGTTACTGAAGAAAAATGTGCATCTTTTAAAAAAACAGAGAATATAAGAGAAAGAAACTCTTTCCTTTTAAAAATAGATATTAAATGTTTGCCAAAATGTAAAATTCAACATAAAATAGATATGATTATTGTTGCTACACACTGTACAAAGTTCTGAATATAAAAAAAAGATTGTGTTGTTCTGAATCAGTGGTTAGAATGTTTATCACTTATGCATGTACTTGACTTATCCCTGTTCTGCAGTAGACATAATTTTATACCTCATAAAAGCAATTTATGTTTCCAAAGGGAATAATCTGGATAACATAAAATGTGGAGTACTCTGTTGCAGGAAGCATATTTTCATTCAGCAATTGTATTTAGAGATGGAACTGCACAGTTTGATCATCATATAGCGGCAGAAGGCATTATTCATTTCTATGCCTACGTGAAGCTTTGAGTGCCACAAATTAATATGCATGGCTAATTTATCAATACACATTCTTAATTTGTACCTATATATCACCCTTATAGGTCTCTATAATTCAGATGCACTCAACTGGGTGGCATAACAGAGAAAGCACATGCTACACTAAAAACCAGTTTCATAACTTTGGCAAGTTTTTAAAAATTAATAAGAAATAAATAATCAATTTTATTACCATTTCAATTAATACAAAAAACTATAATATTACTGTGTAATATAGGATACTTTTAGATGACCATCAGAAAAATGAAAATGTATTATTAAAAGAAGCATTTGATAGAAACCTGTCTCAATGAGAGAAGGCAATGTAGGAATAATTAATTTAATATTTTATGAACTCATTTTGTATGAAGTTTTCAGGAAAAAAAGAGATCAAAAACCTTTTTCATTATTTATAAAATAATGAAATACAACAAGCCATTAAGCAGCACAATAAAATTAAGCAAGAATCTGATAATATCAAATTAACCAACATACTTACTGATAATATTCATATGATGATGCAAGCACTCTCCTAAAACTTCAAGTAAAGAAAATTTCCTAGGAAAAGAAAGAACTACATACTTAGGAAAACCACTAGAGAGAGCTCTTCTGTTCCTTAAAAGGTTCTGGTAAAGGTAAGTTAACTGAAGCCTCTGTGTTTATCTGCTTTCTGACAAGACCACCACCTTTACACATTGCACTGTTTTGTGTTAGAGTGTCAAGAGGTATATTCTATAGGAAAATGTCACATACCATCAGAGGGGGCCTCATCATCTTTATCATATCTTTCTGAGGCTAATGAAATAGTGTCTGGAGGCCCAGCAAAAGGGTCATCATATTCTTCTCCATCTTCTATATCACCTATAGAAGAATCAGAGAAGAAAAGAATGGATATATGTATACCTGAACCACTTTGCTGTACACCTGAAACTAACACAACATTGTAAATCAACTATGCCCCAATATAAAGTAAAAATTAAACTTAAAAATATTATTAAAAAACAAAAACTAATCAGAGAAAAGTCTTTTATAATTTAGCCATCTTTAAAAGTGTTACTTTGTCAAAGAGGTAAATTTTACTATTAAATTCGGTCACTTTCATGGAAAAACCAAAGAAAAATTTTTGAACTAGATAAAAACAGATCCTATTTTAATGTATATTTGCTGTAACTTAGCTAAAGTAAGTTTTTGAAAGTCAGTACACAACTGCTTCTTTCTGTTACAAAAGGATACAAGTTCCAAAATTATGATGGTCTCTACAAAGATGAATTCAAAAAAGTGGAAGCAGGTTAAAACATAGCATGTAACCAAAACAAACAAAACCAAAATAACAATAACAGCAACCAAAAAAAGCATGGGAAGCACAACAGAGAAAATAATTCAAGTTAATTCCATTTACCTACTCAATAATTGGAAAAATGATGATGAGAAATTGATCATTCAAAGCCATATGAACATTTTATGTTTTCATTAAAAATCACAGATTACATTAGAATAGATTAAAAATACTCAGTTGTGTTTTCAAGAGCAGGAATCTTTTACGGAAAAACTGCTTTAAAACTCATATAAACCTTTTAAATTCAAACAAGGTGATTTACAAACTAGACACTTTCGATTTTGCATTCAGTAATATGTTACTTTATTTTTTCTTGTGTTCTGGCTAGTTTTCTAGATGATTTCCAAATCTTAGGCTGATTGGTTGGCTTGAAGTCATTTAATCCCCACAACAAAACCTTGAGGTTTGGGTTTTTTCCATATACTCATTTAGAATAATTTTTTAAAAGAGTGAATCAAACATTTGCTATATCCCAGTTATATCTAAGCACTCATTCTTCATCCATATTGAACAACAAGGAAAAAGGTATGCTTAATACCATATAAATGATCTCTTAACAATTCAAGTTACTTGTTAAAATTTTGTTAAAATTTGTTAAAAATTCAAGAGAAAACCAACCACCTCAGGTATTACCTAAAAATCATAGTGAAAAATCTCCTTAGGAATCCTAGAGTGCCTATAGTATTACTTTTAGATCATAGTTGCTGGGCAGATCCAGATTAAAGCTACCTGGCTCTCCAAAAGGATATCTGTATCCTCTGACATGTATCTGATGGGTTGCACCCTACTTTCACCATATTTTTGGTAAAGAGCCTCTTTCAAGACAACACTTTCAAAATAATAAAAACCAATATTCATATCTACTTTTTAAAATTCTGATATTTTATCAGCATTCATCATCCCTACCCTGAAAGTAAAGATATCTCCCATCAAGACAATAAGAGCAGAATATAAAGATGACTATCTTATTGTCCTTAGTGATTATACCATTATGTGTACCATACATGGTGATGTTTCTTCCCCAATTAAAATTCCAAGAAACATGTACAAATACTACTCATTCTTCGGATCTTAATTTCTCTTTCTTTCAAGATGTTCAAAGTACTTCTCAGAACATTCAGTGATCCCTTATAATATTTCTCTTATGGAAAGAAGAGTGGTCTGATTTAAAATATGAGGTAAGAGAGAACCTCATAAAAAGTGCTAGTAAAAATATGTTTGAGCATAAAATGACAGCTCATGGAATACACAATAGTAAAGATCACAAAATTCTCAACTGCTCAAAATTGCTAGAATATCCTTATATTCTTAATAAAGTAAGAATTTTTATGTTATGAATTTTCTAAGGCTATTTCAAATCATGAACTATAAATCTTGCTATGAAAAAAAAAGTATTAGCACACTTCGACTACATCACCATAACTTAGCACTTAGCATATTACACTATTAAGAATACAGAAATACAACAATAAAGCTATTGATTCTATGGAAAGGATTTTGAAAAAAATTCAGATGCTCATGCTTAAATCTATTAAACTCTGTGTGGAAATAAACAAAAAAATTTTAAGTTTGGAAAATCAGAATTAGTTTATTATCCTTTGATAATATCCATTATATACTTTTGTATATATATCCATGTATGTACACATACACACACAGAGCAAAAACATTATTATTAAAGCTATAAATTCAATAATATTTAATATAAGTTAAGACCATTCTATGCAAATTAGTTACTGACATGTTAAAGACCTCTGTGGTTTTTGGTTTTGTTCAAAAAAAAAGAACACTTTTTGGATTATAGAGTAAAGTGAAATTGTCTTCAATTTACCCATTCTAAGAACTGCAGTTCATTTCAAATGTTGGGTTTTTTTTAAAAAAAAAATACTGTGATATTTATATTTAGCTAAGACAAAATAAATTAAGTACTGCTACTGGCCTCATTTCTCCCCTCCCCGCCCCTCCTTTTTTAAAGCTTTCCTTGAATTTAACTCAGAAAGTAAAGAATAAGCATCCCTGTGGCATCTGTAATAGGGTTATTCCCTTTTTAACTTGCATTAAGTTGAAAAAACACATCATTTTTCAAAATAGTCTTTTTCATTTTACTGTTGTTCCAGTGATGATCCACCCCTTTTCCCCCCTCCCTAATTATATTTTTCAACTCAACAAAGAGCTGCTATATTATAAGGAGCTTTAATTGAACACAGGGGTCGCTGTTGAGCAGTGCAAAGCATTTTTTCTCCCCAGGGGCTGAGTACTTGCAACTATACCTGCAAAGACTTCGATAAATTAAAAGGAAAATGTTCAACTTGTGTTTATGTAATAGAAAACTGAACTCCAAAGCAACAATGGGCATCAGGTAAACGTATCCAATACAATTTACAGACATAATTGAAAGCATTACAGCCTAATCAGACATCTAAAAGAAAAGCATGCTCAAATGAAATGTCTACAGAATCATTAGTTGGCAGCCATGCTATTACCATCACACATAATGTCAGTGGTGCCTTGAGCCTGTGCCAATGACAACAGCATAAATTTTGCATCTCATTTCTATGGTCATAAAATTAATGATCAGTTTAAAAATACTTCTTTGTAAAGGTTATTGCGCAAAGAAAAGACATGAATGTGTCCCTGTTATGTACTCAGAAGGATAATTATGGGGTTGTTGCTCATTAATACTGTTTCTTGTTTCCCTAGAAAAGCGTTTGATTTATCCCACAACTTTCAAAAGTTTAATTAATGATACAAAGTTAACAGTCTAAAAGACAATGATCCAAGACTTCTTGTCCTGTAATTTCATTGGCAAGTTAAATAACACATCAAAATCAAGTCTTAGGCGTATCACAGCAGCATATTTCTTTGAAAAATATTTTTAAATTTTTAATAGTTGGGTTCAAATTACTATTATCCCTTCTTTTTTATATGGCTCATGGTCAATTAACATTTCCTAAATGCCTGGAGATAAAGCCCAACAGCAATTGAACAGTCATGATCCCACCATTGAAGGTGATTTAACCAATCTACTGCCTGTTTTAGCAAATACAGTTCTATTTTGAATGCAATCAGGTAAACAGTAAACTAAATAATATATCCAAAATTCAGATGATAACCATTCCCTTTTACAGAGAATGAAATGTAAACTTGGTGGGGAAAATTACTTGAGTGAAAAATATTAATTTCTAATTTTCTACTCAGTTCACTTGTCTAAAATAATTTCTCAAGTGATAATATACAGCTATGGATGGACATAAACATTTAACTTATCATTTCTTAAGGGAACCTGTAGTTTAATTCTTAAAAATTTGAAAGATTTGAGTCACCACAAATAAGATTCTCTTCATAACTCTTCTACCATAGAAGGGCTAATTTACAGCATGCAAACATGAGGCAGAATTTTAAAGGAAGGACACCATTCCTCAAGTACTACTTTTGAAACAGACTTCTACTACTATAGGCCCCATAATCTCAAACATGCTTAACACATTTGTACAAGGCCAGAGATGGGGGGTAGGGGTAAGGGAGCTGCAAGTTATTTGCTCAGATTTCACTGGGGAGCTAACTTTCAACAGAACATATACTATGTTAGGAAGAGTAAAGGAAACGAAGTTAAACGTCATCCAAACTTCTGACTTTTCTGCTGTTCTCAAGGATTCCATCAGAACAAACTAAAATGGGTCCCTTCTTATCTAACAGCCTTGTTACTCAAAAAACTAGTTTAGTCCATAAATAAACTTAATAATGCCAATGAGGTCAAAGGAAATTGCTTTCTAAGTAAACCTATTCATATTTAACAATATCAATGGAGTTTTAGGATAAAATCTGCTAAATAAATGTTTTAATTTAGAGGAAAAATATTTTAAAGGAGAAAATGAGAGCTTTTTAGTTATGACATCTAAAGAGAATTGAAAACAATATATTCACATTTTTTAAAGCTGTAGACACCCATATTTGAAAAATATTCTCTTGAAATATTTGTCTCATGTTAATATGCATACCCTTCCTTTAGTAATTTATGGTTTCCTCAAAATTTATTTGAAAACTGAATTATAAATCAAGATTTACTAAATCCTCTTGATAAATGAACTTGAATCTGAGAATACACATTAATATAACACTTATTGAACACTGACTATGTGTCATGCATAGGTATCTTCACATTATCTTATTCTATAAAGAAAATAATAATACCAAAATCATCACTGGAGTAAAACAAGCCTAATATAAGGGCAAGATACAACTACAAGTAAAACTTTTTTATCATATACCTAATATATATTAGAAAATTCTATTTTATACTCAGTCAGTAACACCTTTACTCAAGTAGTAATATATTTTCATCCCCAAAATAATTATTTCAAGTCACATTTAAGAGTGCTATGACCTTATGATGTGACAGAGAACAAATTCTGAAATAATCATAATTGTAAAATAATTCTAAAATGAGCATAATTCTAGTGCATGAAGCCTGTATTTAGGAGTATACTTTATATTACTAGGCTACATTGTAACTAAGAATAAAAAACTAGGGTTAGATAGTTATTCTGTCATGTACAATATCTAAAGACTATAAGAAGAGTTGTGAGAGGAAAGTAAGGAAGGATAACAGACATCTGTGAACATTAAAGTAACTAATAACTCACTTATTTGAAATAAATAAATGTGAATTAATTCATTTTATTTAAGAACTCTCTTCCAGGTCCTTTTTTCTCCCAATAATGATATTAAAATGGTACTTAACCATCATGTAAAAAAAAAAAAAAGTATGTGAAACAAATAGGAGTATAAAGGTAAAAAGCAGGAAAATAGCCTCTGGTCACTTCATTGTGACCCTATATTGACCTGAGAGAGAGAAAGAGAGAGAGGGGAAACACCCAAAAGGATTTCTGCCCAGGTCTCCTTGGATGAAGACAATCCAAAAACCCCAAGAAGAAAATGTAAGAAAAAAAAGAAAAGCAGCATTATCAAAATATACTTAGATGAATTCAATTTATCCAATGTAGAGACCTGATTATTAATAAATTCCTGTTTTTAAAAAATGTCTTTTGAGCAATTGCTTATTCAACTATTAAGCCTGTACTAACTTCCCTTTACTATTTCTAACAAACTACAGAAATAGTCTTTTTAGAACAGTCGAATTATACTTTGAGGGTAGAATGGCATAAAATTACTCAGCTTCTCATATTTCTCCAAGGTATACATCTAATTTATCCACAGGCTTACTTTTGAGCAGGCACTCTTGGTGATTAGTTAACTCAGTACAGCAGTATTGAAATACAAATGACTTATTCAGAGGAAAATGATTATGGGGAATCTCTGAATTCTGTGTTATTTGAACTCTTATTCTAGGCTCATTTTTCAATTTCTACCAAATACTATATAAACTTCCATTCTCCTTAGAGACAAAGAATGTATCTCAGTAATGTAATTTTAATATCCACACACCTGAACAAGTCCTAAACCAGAATACCAAAGGGCAAGTTCCTACCCTATTATTGAATCATATGCAATTCTACATATATGACTTTATACTATCACGTTTTCTTAGCTTAAAAATGTTTAACGTACAAATAATTAAGTCACAATGAGAGTCCAATAAGTAACCACTAGAACAAAATGTGCCTTTTAAGAAAAAAGGCAGAATCTGATACGCAATATTTCCCCTATAAACAGTGCACTGTATAAAAGTTATCATAATTCAAATGCATAAACTCATTATTTCTATACTCAACTAAGCAAAATACAACATGATTAAACCCACAGTTTAGATTCATTATAGAGAACAAAGAAGTACGTACTTGTGGAGAGGAGGAGTTTCCTGCTCTTCCCTTTATTTAACAGTGTTAAAAAGTTTAACACGGAAAAAAATCTCTTATTTCCTCTAATCACAACAATTGTGATGACTTAATGTGAAAAGAAACTGTGGTTTCCTTTTAACTGATTTTAGGTTTGTCTGGTTAAGTAGCTGGTTTACTGAAACCGTCATTACTCTCTCACTTATCAGTTGGCAGAGATATGAGTTACTCTGTGGTATCTGCTAACCCCAGTTAGAAGATGCCACACTGCTTCCCCCAAACTCAGAGCCTAGCTTCACATAGTTAACTGACCTCATGTTGTGACCCTCATACCAGCATCCACAGGCTTCAGGTCATGACCTATGAATTAGCATCATGGAAGTAAGGGCCATACCAAGTTTCCCTTGCAGAGCTGAAGACATGAAATAGTAGAAACTTCCTACGCCTTTCTGGATTTGGTTTTCAGTAGGCTAAGCAGCTGTCTCTCAAATCTAAAGGAAGACAATCAGCTTACCAGCATTCTCACGTGTTTCGAAAAATGAAACTGAATCCCCTTCTTTGAAAATGCCTATGGCATACATCTATTCATATCAAAAGAATCACAAGAATAATAAAAACCAGCATTTGAAAAAGATTTTACTCATGCTCCCAAACAAAAATTGATCCTGTTTTTAAACCAATTACCTTTTAGAAACATTACCTATGAGCACCCAGCCATAGGCCCTCCTGCTCCCATGACCACTATAAAGTAATCTCTACAGGGTTAAATGGTGTTAGGTTGGTATCTCGCCTCTGCCTCACAAAATTCTTCCGTGTGTAACTGCACGTATATACCTTTCTTAACAAACTTCTGCCACAATGAACTCTAAGAACCATAAAACCGAAGAATGTTAAACACAGATTTCTGTATGAAAGATTGTGCAAAAGAAGATTGTGCAGAGTAGATTCTAGATATGTTTTTTAATTTTATTCTCAGCAGGGGGAGCTAGCACTCTCATCTTTAATGTCTAAGTATACAACACAGAAATTTAAATTTTGACTCCAACTATCAAATTTCAGTATGTGTTAGATTTTCCTATTGAAAATCTCTGCAAGGAAAAAAAATGTCAAGTTTGACAAAACTTGAAAATTTACCTTTGTCTTGAAATTCCTGAAGATAGCTGCAAGATAAAGCAAGAACATTATATTTTAAAATAAAGGTTGACAAATCAAAACAAGATCTAATCAACGGCAATAATTCAAGTCTATTTTAAAATCTATATTGTAAATATAGATTTATAGAAAAAACTACTTCCTATCCTGAAATGATAATTCCAAAAGGCTTATGGATTTATAATAAAGGTATTTTTAAAGACTTAAGTTACAGTAGTAAAACCAGAATATATCTTTAATACATACAACTTAAATTACATTTATTCATTTGAGTATCTGGAGGTATCTTCAGTATTTATGTTAAAATTCTCAACCTACCTATGTCTTATCAGTTAAACCAAATATATCCTCAAATAATCAAAATAAACAGTTGGATTTTGCTAGCATGCTTAGAAAAATACATAATCAATAGGCTTCACAGAAAACAGTATTATGATAAGCCTGTCTGTTTTTAAAAACTATTATAGTAGAAATATAGTTTGTCCTTTAAAAATACTTCAAACCAATTAAATTAGAACATAAAAATTTAATCCCACAATAATCAGTCCTTCATTAAAATGTTAATTACAACGTTTCTTATAAGTAAGAAATAAGTAATAAAAGGCAAGTAAGTGACTTACATAGAATTCACATCTTTTATCTTCTTAATAAGGGAGTCTCTCTTTTCCTTTGCTTTCTTGGATAAATTTTCCCCTCTCAGTACGTCTGCTACAAATGTTTCAACATCTAAACCATGAAATATAAGAAAAAGGATACAAATTATAGGAAAGAATCATTTTTTTGTGAAGACAAATAGGACAATGATTGTTTCTACCCGTAAGTGTTAATATCTGTACAATTTGTTACAGTTATTTATCAATCCAAAGCATAACAGTTGAAGTATGTTTCAAATACTAAATTGGACAAATCTTCACCACTTGGCTAATAAAATGTGTATGCTCTACTTATGCTTAACACAGCGAATGCTATTTGAATGTTTGGCATCATTAAACCAGGAAGAAGCATGCAAGTTTTAATAAACTATGGTGCCCCATAAACAAATTCTCTGTATAAAAGCAAGTGCAGAGCTTTCATGCATGCTACTATCATTTTTTAGTATTTTGTAAGTTCCTGTATGAACAGGTCATTCACAATATGATATCAATATAAGCTAATGTCTCTGGCAAAGGCATCCTTTTCCCAGTGTAACCAATTTTCAGGTATATGCAGCGCTTAATGCTTTAGAGGAAAAACAAATCCCTTTTTCTAGCCAAGATTCCCAAGTCAAACCCTCCTCTTTCCTACCTGCCCCACCTACTCTGGCCAGCTATTCTCAAATAAAAAAGATAACCAGTTGTGTGGTTTTGTGTCCTCTTGCTTCCTGCCTTGGCATTACTACCTGGAAATATTTCTTTAAATAAAGGAAAGAGTGGCAAAATAGATTTAGCCACTATTTTAAAATATAGTAACCAAGAGATAAGACTTCTATGGCCTCATATAACATTTTCACAAAGCTTCTTTTTTTTTTAATTCAGTAAACTTCTAAATTATTCTGCTTTCTAATTCTCTCTGGTATACAATTCCACCAAATCCTTATTGGTTTGATTTTACAATAGCACCACTCTTATTGTTCATGTAATACTGTACAAGTTTAAATTAACTTTATATTCAGAATTTCAAGTGTCACTTTGAGATATCTAATATAGAAGATACCATTAAAATTTTTTCAGTAGGTATGACTATAAACCACCCATATTTCATATTGAAGAGATGTGTATATGTTTTACTTTCTTTTTATTTAACTAATTTGTCTCCTAATTCACACTGATAAAAAGATGGTATCAAAACATACAATAATATTATACTTAATTCAAAGCAGTATAGCAAATAGTCTTTCAACTGTACTTATAATTAGCAACTTAAAACCTAGTGTTTGAAATAGAATGTTATAACTGATTTTAAACTCTTGATTACAAAAGTATGTTGATCCAAGGAGTGAAGCTGATTAAACTGTTATTCTATTCATTCATAATAAATTGTGTAAAAGTGATTCTTCACTAAATCAATGTAAGTGAAATAATTAAAATTTCGTCTTGGAATAATTTTAAGTAGCTTTCTGGTTTGAAGTCCATTACTGACTAATGTTAAAAGTAACTATCAAAATGAAACAAAAGCAAAATGTCACAGCTTCTCTTTCCTTGAGCTGTCCCTGTTTTGAAGAGGGGGACACAGAGACATAATCCAGTACCAGTGCAAATTGGACCCACACTTCTAAAGTGAGTTCAAAATAATGAGACTTATAAAAAAGCACTCTCCTCTCAACTCTAAATTCTGTACGCACCCAGAGGAGCAAGGCAACCTCTGGACATCCAGATATTAGTTGAAATGGAAAAGATCACTGGCTTCTCTGAGATGGCTCCAATAAATCCACTAAGAAACTGGAGTAAGAGAAGGAGGAGCACCTCTACTGCTGATTCTTTCTTCCAACCAGACTCAATACTTGGGAGAATCACTGGCATAACGATTGGTAGCTTGCTTAATGTTACTTTCACTCAGTGTTTGTCTTTAATTCCCTCATCCACACGAGTATTTAATTGCCTATTTTACATTTTCATTATACAATACAAGTTTAAACAAACGGGATCTCTTTTCTATCTCCGGAAGCAATAACAGAACGAATTACAGCCCGAGTTATTTCTTTAAAAGGTCTTTTCAGTTGTATAAAAACTCAGAAACAAAAAGCTGTAATGCTCTATATAGTGTTTCCTAACAGTGCCAAAAATATTTTTAAATTATTGAGCTATGCTATTTTGTGAGGAAATACTTGTTGAAGGAGTGAGAGACTGCAGGAAGAATCTGTTGTTTGTTTTCTGAGTGGGAGGAGATTCAGAGATTGCGCAAGGGAACATTTCTATATGTTTAGAGTAGTCTTAATGTATTTATTCCTAAACTTCTGCCACAAAAGGGGTTTAAGGCAACTGAAAAGATTTAATAAACATTGATTTTTAAAAATTATTTCACAAACGAGATGTGGAAAGCGTACAACCTGCTTTCTGTTGTGTTTTTTTTTTTTTAACAAATAAGAACTTCATAGTGGAAGCGATTCCTGCAATAGTCTTCGTTTGTTGTTGCCCACAGACTCAATTGGTTTTCAAGTTTTTGAAATCCGGGTTTTTTCTTAAAATCCATACTGTGCCCATTTATTTTGAAATCGAACGAAACCAGCCTCTCCTAGGCACAGGAGACCCTCGAGACGTGCCCGCGGCCTTCGCCGAGCCCCTGCGCAGAGCCCCGACCCCGTTTCCCCAGCGCAAAGACGTAGCGGGTGCTGGAAAGTTACTCGGCCTTCACCGGGAGATGCTCGGGCTCCGCCGTCCGAGACACTGGGAGTGTTAAACCCCAGGGTTCCCGTCATTGGAGCTGTGAGCAGGGAGCACTGGTTTGGGGCAGCGCCCACGCCAGACAAATGGGACTGGATCTGCGGCTTTGTAGCTCAGAGCCAGGGTAATATTTCAAAAGCGAGCAATAAAAGTCCTGAGCGACTCAAGCACTCCCCTGGCTGGTTGGAAAAGAGATCTGAAGCTTTTTATTGTGCTCTGAATAGCCCTGCAAACGGTAAACTAGCGAGCGCTTTAGCCCTCTTCTACCTTCCTTTAGGGGTCATGTCCCTCTGTTAATATGTAGATTTCACCGACTCCAGACTGCCTGTAATTCGGGGAACAGCCGTAATTCGATTACAAGAAAAGGTCAGCCTGCCTCCTCGCTGGCCTCTTGGCCTGGTGAGTTAGACAGAATTCCTCTTTCTCACAGGAGGGATCTCGGCTCGCCCGCATCCTCCACGGGAGAGGAGAAGCTTAAGGACCCACCCGGCCACGTGGAGAAAGCGCAGTTCCGGCGCCCTCTAAGCACCAGGTCTAATCCCTACCGCCGCTCCGCGCTTCGTCACGTAGACCGCAGGTCAGCGCCGGCCGCATTTAACCCCAGAATTGGCCCCATCTCCATCCGCCTCTGCCCCCAAATCATCACCAAGGAAAAAGTTACTCAGCGAATACAAATGTGGTGGTGATTTTTGCTCCTGTTACACCTTAGCATTGTCAGAGCAAACCTGATCTCCCCGTACAACTGTAAAGATCTGGGGGAGAAGGCCTCTGGAAAGATCTGATTTACAACGCTCTGTAGATAAACGTTAAGGTCTGAAAACAACATCAAAAGATGACATCATGTCTTGGCTCAGCAATCCTCAAGCAGTTTAAGTTAGAAACTTCTCAATAGCCATCGCAACCCCTAAGAGGCAAATACTTAGCACACACTAAATCACCTAGTGGTACTCAAATTTTCTTTTTTCTTCTTTTCCTGTACATATGGACCCCCTAGAAAAACTGCCACTCATCTCCCCCTAGAGCCCGAGAGGCTAGGACAGGTATCTAACACACACAAGCTAACAGCTTTCTACCAATTTCCATACTAATTGCAGTTTCAAGGTGAAACCACACAAGGTTACGACAGTTTTTAAATTCTTGCAAACTATAAACTGTCGCTTCTCCAAGCTGAGTACATAGCACAGGTTCCAACTCTTGAAGAAAGCCGGGGTTTGACCACTTGCCCTCACCATCCTCCACCATGGAATATGACTTCCAGGCTGGAGGTTGTAAACAAGTCACAGAGGTAACACCTGGTGTCTTCTGCCTAGTCCTCCAACCAACCAATACCTCACCTCCCTGCGCAGGCATGCAAGTGTGCAGGCACAGGCGTGCGCGCGCGCACACACACACACACACACACACACAGAGAGCCTCTGTGATGGCCTGAATTGTACAGGAGAGGGGGGCAAGAATTAGAATGAATCCACTACCACATGCTCAGCCTCAGACCAATGAATAAGTGTAAAACCAGTCAAACCATACCCCAAATGGCTTTACGACTTAATTCCACATCTTTCTCTACTTTATGAATTGGGCCAAGTTGCACTTTGTATTCACTGAGGTCCTATCACTAAACTTAACAAGAATCTCAGCCTAGAATTTAAGTTGGCATCAGAACAAAAAGAGAAGCTTTTCTTCTCTGTTAAAGGAGGGTATGGTCGGACCAAATACCTACTGGTGAAAACATAAAAATCAGTTAAACTGGGCACATGTAGACCAATTAAGCTAAATGCCCAAATTTGGAAAATGGCTAATTAAAAAGTTATTGATAGCTCTAATAAATGTCTTTCTCTTGATTACCCAGCACCTTTACAGGTTATGGTTGAACTGTGGACTTTTCAAACATGGAAAAAGAGACAGGAACAAGCACAAGGGGTTCTCAAAGTATGATAGGAAAAACGTATCTGAGTCTTACAATCCAATCATCTGATTACATTGGCAAAATTGGCTTTGGAGGCGAAATGACTTATTTTGGTGGATAACTGGACTGTTGAAGGATAGAGATGAGTATTTTTCACCTCTAAAAGATGACTCGATGAATAGCACCTTATAATCATCAAAATCTCTTTACCACACATTTTCAAAGGAGCCACAGTGAATAAAACATTAGTCTGAGATTTACACTATATTCACTGTTAGGTATCATGTATTGTAATGTGTTCACTATGTGATTGAAAAAGAAATGTAAACTCAGCGGAATGAAAAAGATAGACTTGGCTTTAATTGAAAAAGACAAACTAAGTGAATAATGAGTATATAAAAACTAGCCTATGCCACTTTTATCACCCATTTATGACACTTAATCGTAAATTTATGAGAGACAACTGAACTGTGTTTCAAATCACCCGAGGCTTTTCCCACTCTGATGTTTCTGTCTTCTTTCTAGTAATACTTTAATGCTGATAAAGTAAAGCTAAGCTCATTAGGAAATTTTTTATATACTTCTCTTTTTTTAGAATATTTAGATTTCTTTTTTAAAAGGAAACCAGTGATAATTTGGATTGGGTAACTATAAAATTGTGCATACTAGCATATTATCAAGAGCTTTATTTAGTAATCTGAGATGAAAATACTTTAAAAGGAAAGTCATGGAAAAAAAACAAGACAGCCAAAGATCCTCTCCCAAGAAAAAACAGAATATTGTATGCTTAACACAGGCAAATAATTTTCCTAACACCACATCTTAAGTCATCTATGTTATTTGACCCATACAAGACACTATAACTTTCTGGTCCCTTGATTTACAAACATATATTCCTATTTCTAGAAGAGAAAAATCTTAGAGGTGTCATGGACTGATTTCACTGTAAGATCAAAGGTTCTCATATCAACTTTAAACTCATTAGTTATTGCTGCCAAAATGGGGCAGGTTTGTTCTTGCTCTATAGGAAAATCCAGGTGCTAAAGAAGTAGGTGACTATTGATGACTCAGTAGGTGGCACTCTTCCCTTTACATACTCAGCCAATGCCCCAGAAGGAAGTTATGGGACACTAGATACACCATAAATGATTCTCAAAAGAAAAATAAAACTGAAATGTTGACCAAATTATAAATGGAACTTTGGAAGGGTGGAAATCAAACCACACTATTCTCAGCATTGAAAAAAATTCTACCTCTATCTCAACTGAATTCCGTCTTTACCTAGTGTCCCTAAAGGGATTATCAATTATGTGTGAAGGTTTTTTAAAATGTCCTGGAAATCCTCAATAGAGGAAAATGCAATATTTCTAATCAAGACTGCCAAGTGAACAAAATCTCAGGGTCACTTTGCAGACACCACTCTGTTTATTGTTTGTTTGGTTTGGGTTTGATTTTTCAGAGTATACTAACAACCATCATTTTCTTCAACACTGGTTTCATTTTCTAACTCAATAAAAAGAAACTAACATTTTCTTACAGCTTTCCTTTTTAAATATGTTGTCCTAAAACAAATGAATGAGAATATCTAACTGCAAACCACCAAGAGTCCAGTATTCAAAGGGCGATTAAACAAATCAAGGGGATTGGGGGTGGGGAGTGGCGAGCAGTGGTTCTAATTCCTCTCACTTTCTTGCCTGCCTGGAGGAAAAACTCACATAAATCAAGATTATTCTTGCTGTTCATCCCAGTCAAAATATTTGGATGTGGGAGAAGATTAAATGGACAAGATTTGGGATAATCCTTTGATTCTAATTATCCCAGCTAAACCTGTTCTTCCACTGTGGTGAAAAAAAATTAAAGGTTGCCTGTAGTGCATATGGCAGTCCCCAATTTACTTTGAACAACAAATATCTGTAAACCTTTTTCTATTCATGGGACAAGAAAATAATTCAACACTTTCATAAAAAGTATAGGCTATCAATATTTAATATACTGATTCCACAGAAATAAAAATAACTAATGGTCAAACTATATAGCCACTTTTTCAAGAGCATCATTAAATGTGAGGTAAGAATGATAACCTCTATGGATTTTTGCATTTCTAAAGAATTTTTTTAAAGGGAAGGAATCAGAAGGAGGGGGGAACAAATATTGAAAAGGAAGCCTCAAACAGATATAATCAGAGGAAAAAATAAAGAGAAGAGAGTAATAAATTGATAAGAATACATTTGAGCACCTACATCTATCAAGCAGTTGAAACGTCAAACATTTAACACATATGGCATAATGATTTGGATAAAGGGAACATGGAACGCAAGGGGAAATGTCCAAAACAGTTTTTTTAATAGGCATTATCTTTTGACTTTATATTCTTTTTTTCTGAAGGAATTTTAATGCCTGAAAAGTTTAGTTCCTTATCTTCTCTACCCTGGAATTCTAGCATAGCGCCATGCATTCTAAGAGTGCTCAACTGTTAACTACAATCACCACTGCCAATATCTCCTTCTTACTTTCAAAGAAAGAACTAGGTAAGCCAGCAATATCTTTAAAATTCAAACCAATGTCAACTCTTCCTCTATAGTTTTAATAATTTTAAATCTAACCATGTCCTATTACCCAAACACTTGAATAATGCAAATGATCATGCACAATCCAACAGAATTTTTTGGATAAAAAATGTGAAAAAAAATTCCTCAGAGCACTTATTCCTGAAACCTTTCCTACCTCAAAAAAAGATTTTAATTAAAATCAACCATAAAATGTTAACCATTTTCTTTGAATGATTAGTTTAAAAAGAAAACTGAAAAACACTGGTTCACTTGTTTCATTTCTTTACAATTTATATCATATATATTTCCTCATAGCCATACCTCTTGAAAATATCCTCTGAAAATAAAGTATAAGTCAAATTTGTAATCAACAAAATTTTAATGTTTTATTATTTGTTTTTAATACTTCATGTGTTTTAATATGTGATTTGCTTTAAAAATGTGAAATACTGAAAATGTCAATAAAATGATTTTTAAAACGCTGATTTCAGACATTATGTAAGTATTATTATCTGATTAAAGAGAGAGAGATGGCTAAAGTATATAGGAAGTTAACAATGGCAGATAATTTAAATATTATTTAATTCTGAGCTTTCAATTAAATTACGCAAATAAGGGCTACATGAAATATTTGTAATCTATGGGGATCAGAGAATAAAGAATCTCATAACCCATATATCATACTATCTGCAAATGTATGACTATGGATCCAGATAGCAAACTGTCTACTGTGGAGCTGTCAAGCTTCAAAAGCATGTACCCAGAGGTCTACACTTTACTTCTTAAACTCAAAAATTCACACCTAGAATATCCTGAAAATGGTGACATCTATTTTTAGAGTTATGATAAACAGTTCTCTGACCTGGTGACTAAAATAATATTCTAAGCAAGGAATTCCAGCATATTAACAACAAAAATGTTAACTGCAGTAAAAACAAAATCAGCATTCACTTGAAACTCTCATAGAATGGAATAAAAGCTGCCTTAACTCAGCCCCTACAGTTCTCTCAATATTCCCCTTAGTGGTACCCATTAATGACAACAAGCATTTCTTAGAGTAAAACACCGTCCCACCACAAATGCATTCATCACACTGCAATCATGTTCACATAAACATGTCTGCATTCATACACTATTGGTTTCATTTTCTCTATCATATTCAAGATGCTAACCACCAAAATAGTGTAACAGCATATAAGATTTGGTCTCACAGTGCTCTAACTGTAACTTACTACTTAAAATGTCACATTTTAAACACTGCTTTAAGAGTTAAAATAAGCAAATTGTAACACAGGCATCTAAGAGAAACTTTTAATCCAGTTATTCATGACCAATATTGAAGGATACTAAAGAAACAACTAAAGAAAAGTAAAAATTTTTAATCAAAATTCAGTATTCAGAATTCTGATGTACACATGACAAAGTGAATAATGGGAAGAATTCCAGAGCATCAGGATAGGTAAGATTTGTGCTACCCTAAAACAGATGTATTGTCTTTTCTACCTTGTGCAGAAATACAAATTTTTTAACAGCCCTTAGTGAAAATACACATCTCCATATCAAGTATATTAATGAACTAGCAGTGGATTCATAACAGCCTTGAAGAATGCACCTTTAATTCCTAAGTTCCTATAAATGGTAAGTTAAAACTGAAAAGGGGAAGATGAGAGTGCAAAGATGAAGTACTGTACTTTAATCGTGTGACACAGGAAGTTGGACTTTTAACACATCCTTCCTTTTTTGTTTTAACATGTTACTCAGGCTGAAGACAAGTGGCCATTTGAGTGTCAGGCTCTCTTCGAAGGTCTCAAATATGGGTGGACTGAATGTTGAAGAAAAATGGGAGTTTTAGAAATGACAAGAAAAATACTCTCACTGAAGAGAAAGTTAAAAAAAAGAAAAAAGATTAAAAATCCCCTGTAATGCCCAGTCATAAAAAAAAAAAAAAGAAATGACAAACCTTTTCGTCCCATAACCCCAAACTCCTAACCCCTGTAGCTCAGAAATCTCTTTCTCTTCCATCGGCCAGCCAACCGAAAACTACTTCTTTGACTTCTCTCCCTCTCCCTCCCTCTCCCTCCCTCTCTCTCTCTCCCTCTCCCTCCCTCTCTCTCTCTCTCTTGCTCACGCTCTCTCTATCGCTCTCTCTCTCTCTCTCTCGCTCACACTCACACACACACACACACACACACACACACACACGGCGTCTTCACGACGTATACAGAATTGTCCTGATCGCGTTAGTGTAGCCGACCAAGAAGGGCTTCCCCACCATCCTCGCACCAAATTTCAACACACACGCCCACTCCCATTCTCAGACCCCACTTCCCCACTCCCAGTCCCACTCCCACTGGGCAGGAGGCGTGGGGAGAGCGGAGAAGGAGGGGAGAGACTCCGAATGCTTCTGTCCCCACCGGCTCGCCGTCCCCGCGCCCCCGCCCCCGCCGCGTTACCCGCCCCCTTCCCGCTTTTTACCTGCCAACAGGTTCCTAATTTCCTCGGGGAGGGGGTAGGGAGAGGAGGTGCTGCCGGGGTTGGGCATGTTAGGGAGCGCGGGGCGTGCGGGGAAAGGACCTGCGCTGAAAGGGGACCCGACCGGCTGGGGTTGCGGCTGCGACCTAGACTCGGGCTAGCGGTCCCGGTAAGGACAGCTACGAGTCCGGACACTGCCGGGCCGAGGCTCACAACAAGGAAGTCACTGAAACCCCAGCCACGGCTGCTGGACTCTCGGCCCAGCCCCGCCCGGCAATTCGGGGCGGGGCGGTGGGCGGGGAGGAGGCCAGAAAGGCCAAAGAGGCCTTAACTGCGCATGTGTAACCCTTGGTTTTCCTTGCCTCCGAAAAAGAGCCCCTGGGCAGGCCACACCCACCGCTACGTAGGGGCGCGGGAGGGGGAGCGGCTGGTGGGAAGGGAGTGGAGTGCGGCTGCATCACCTGATCCAGCGCCTGAGGTGCCTTGTGGCCATTTTTATCACTGGTACCCCCGCAACTGCTGACCATTTCTCCACGGTCCCGGAAAATAAGGTATCCGTAGTGCCTCCAGGTTTTCCGATCGAGAGACTTTCTAGACCTTAATCAGCCCCGCCAAGGTGTAACACCTCGCCCAGTACCCCACATGGAATTTTCGACCACCCTAAACTATTATGGCCTTCTTTATCCCATTGCATGATGGCAACAAAGTCCCATCTTCAGCCAGTCCTCCTTCAGAAGCCAGTCTGGAGCTGCTCCAGAGAGCGCTCTGATTGGCTCTTACACTACTTTTCTACCTAATTTAGATTTTTGGGGTGACTGATTTCCCCCACTACGAAGAGCAGGGAGGTCTAGTTACAAACACAAAGCTAAATAGACACAGATACCACTGTCTACCTATAAGCATCAAAAAGAAAATTGCTGGTGATTAGTAGAATGGAATTATAAAATCTGTTCACTCCAACCTGATCGTTTAATCAGCACATACTTATTGTCTCCTATCTCCAAATCTTCTTACAGGTTTTCTCTAAAAGATACGTTCTGGTGCTTTTAAAGGGGTGTTTTTGTGTGTGTGTGTGTGTGTGTGTGTGTGTAAGAAAATAAATAAATAAACACTTTTTCTTCAGATAGGAACTGCCATGGCAAAGGCCTTTCCTAGATGCCACTATTGTATTTTGAAGATTGTATTGCAGCTCCAATAACAATGGAAATTGTTTATTCCTCTACCCTCCAACTCTTACTAGATCAATGCTCCTTAAACTTTAGTTTGCTAGAATCACATTGAGAACCTATTAACAATGCAGATTCTAAAGTCCCACTCCCAGAAATTCTGATTCTGTCTGTTTAGGATGGGACGTTACAGATTGCGTTTTAAACAAGCCCCACAGGTGATTCCTTCTTGCTCCTGTAGGGCACAAAATTTATCATAACTTTCATCCCCACCTGGAACCCAAAACATGACACACAGCAATGGCTCCATTAATATTTCACACCAAAAAATCTTAGACAGTAATAGTAAAAAATTAAGTAGTCAAGTACAAGTCATTTTTGTATAATTCTCTAAGAAATACACCAAACACTAATTGTAAAAGGAAAAATTAGAACATTTTGGAGTTCTCTCAAAACAAAACAAAAAAGTCAAAAACTTTACAATTGAAGTAAAACGTGCAAAATAACAACAAAAAAGACACCCCAAAACAAACCTATTCCCTAAAATGGAATCTGAAATTCCTACTCAGATTTAGAACTGTGATGAATTATAGAAAAATTGCTGAAAATCAGAATTCTTTTTGGTGGAGGTAAAAGTGAATAAAGAGTCATTTTACAAGGTAAGTCCTACAACTTCAAAGAATTGAGAATTATTATTCTTTTTTTTTTTTTTCTTTTTGCGGTATGCGGGCCTCTCACTGCTGTGGCCTCTCCCGTTGCGGAGCACAGGCTCCGGACGCGCAGGCCCAGCGGCCATGGCTCACGGGCCCAGCCGCTCCGCGGCACATGGGATCCTCCCAGACCGGGGCACGAACCCGCATCCCCTGCATCGGCAGGCGGACTCCCAACCACTGCGCCACCAGGGAGGCCCGAGAATTATTATTCTTAAACTACAAAATTATCTTCCTAAAGAAGGAAGAAACTATTTTATGGACATACCATATTAGTGAGGATTCTTCCTCCCTTTACAGCTATCACATACAATTCTTCATCTTGTCACACCTTTTATTAAGCCAGGCCTCCAAATGTTCCTATCCTTTGTTTCTTTCTGATAGAACTGACCAGATTTTTAAAAATTCTTACGTCTCATTTATTTATTTACACTCCACTCATTCCACAAAGGAACTAAGGTGATTTACTCTTGTATCAAATAGACAGCTTTCTGCAGTGGATCAAATGGACACTGTCTCCACTGTTCATTATGACAAGTCATTCTTGTTAGTGAGAGACAGGAAACTATTAGGATTGCCTTACAATATATAGCATCTAGTAGTCCAAATAAAAAAGGCAATAACAGGTCTCCCCTGGTGGCACAGTGGTTGAGAGTCTGCCTGCCGATGCAGGGGACACAGGTTCGTGCCCCAGTCTGGGAAGATCCCACATGCCGTGGAGCAGCTGGGCCTGTGAGCCATGGCTGCTGAGCCTGCGCGTCCGGAGCCTGTGCCCCGCAACGGGAGAGGCCACAGAAATGAGAGGCCCGCGTACCGCAAAAAATAAATAAATAAATAAATAAAAATTAAAAAGGCAATAACAGAAAATGGACTCTTTGTATGAAACACATTTCCCCTATTTAGGAAACCATTCTCAGACACAGGTTCATGATGGATTTACTTGGGCAATGCTTTGTATACTCTATCATTTTTACTGTTTATTGTTAAAGTTACTGAAATTGATTATAAGACACAAAGAGAAATAGAGGCTAGAAGAAATATATTCTTATTTCTCATTTCCAAATGTTTCCATAACAAAAAGTAGGAAGGAAATCAAATCATACCTTGCATTTTAAACTAGTCATATTAGGTAAAAAGGAATAATCAATGACACTTTAAATCTCAGCCTGAGAGAGATAGCAGCTTCCCTACCATTATGCACAGACTAGATTCTGGAAAAATCTCATGATTTGACTTCTCAAAAGTAAATCCTTTAGTTCAAAGAAGATGTGTGTGTGTAAACATATATATTTCCTTATTACTAAAGCTAACCTCCTTCCTTACATCTTTCAAATTTAGCTTAGCTGAATAAGTATTTGCCCACAGGCTTAGTTTTAAAAGAATCTGAACACTGAAGAAAAAACAAGACAGTGAGCTAAAACAATTTACTTTTCTCTACCTCTCTTATCTTTTTTTGGCTTTCATAGGCATGTGGAAGAAAGATTATATTTATACTTAGGCACTGTATTAGTTATCTGTTGCTACATTACAAAACTTAGCTTAAAACAAACATTTAGTATCTCACACAGTTTCTCATGGTCAGGAATCCATGATCAGTTAAGCTGGATGGCTTTGGCTCAGAGTCTCTCAGGCTACAGTCAAGCTACAGGCTGGGTTGCAGTCATCTAAAGACTCGACCATAGCTAGAGGATCAGCTTTGAAGAACGTTCACCCACCGTACTGTTGGCTGGAGCTCTCCATCCCCTTTGCTATTGGCAAAAGGCATCAGTTCCTCACTACATGGACTTCGCAGGGCTGCTTGAGTGTCTTCTTAACGTGGCAAGAGCAAGTGATCTAAAAGGTATCCAAAACCAAGACAGAAGCTGCAATGTCTTTATGACTTAATATCAGAAGAGGCATAATTTACTAATGCCATATTCTACTGGTCACACAAACCAAGCCTGGTATACAGAGGGAAGGGACTGCATAAGGCTGTGAACACCAGGAGGTAAGACTCACTGGAGCCATATTGGAAGCTGGCTATCATAGTCAGCCCTTTGGTTCCCAATGATTCTATCCCAGTGCAAAATACACCCATCCCCTCCCAAAGCTATGTGCAAGGTCTCATCCCATTATGGCATCAGCTCAAAGTCCAGAATCTCATCATCTAAATCAAGTCCAAGTGTGGATGATGCTTCTTAAATAAAGCTCCTTGAGTACAGTTCTCTCAATCTAAAGACCTATCAAGTGAAAAGACAAGTTATCTGCTCCCCATATAACACACAACAGTGGGACAGGCATAGGATAACCACTATAGACATTCCTGTTCAGAGAGGACAGGAACAATGAGAAGTACACAGAGGTTACTGATTCATAGCAATTCTGAAATCCAGCTGGGAAAATGTCACAGGTTCTTTGATTAGGACAAAATTATACTCCCACCTGGAATAACTTCTCCACAGATCTCAGTTCTGCACTCTGAGTCATCCTTCCTTTTCTGTGAAAGGTAGTCTATGTTTTCATTTGAATAGTTTTCTTGACCTGCTTCCTGCCAATGGCCTTAGGGGATCAGAAGACCTCTTTTCATTTTGTCCTGTCACTATCCCAGTTTCTATCAGGGTTCAATCAGAGAAGCAAAACCACTAGAATGGAGATAGAGATAGATAGATAATATAAAGGAATTTGTTACAGCGATTTGACCCTACACAATTGTGGAAGGTGGTTAAACTGTCTCTGTAAGGCTGTTATCTTTGCATCTGATGTTGGAGCTTGAAGTCCAACAGAGCAGAGTCAGGAAGGGAAGATGAAGGAGATTCATGACAAGCTGGAATGCAGAAGCATAGTTCATGAGGACAACATAAAACCCAAATTAGCTCTTGCTGCCTCTGACCTTGGTAGTACTTACGCCCTGCAGAAGCTGGGGTCCTTCATTGCAGAGTTAAACACATACTGGACTCATGATTCAGAGACCTGAAAGGAGGATCTAGCAAAAGGTGGAGTAGTTGCAGGTCTGGCTGTTGCCTCAAGCCAATGAAGTGAGCCAGAAGATAAGCAACAATGTATGTGAGCTACAAAATGACTGCTGCTTCACTTCTGCAAATCTCACACAAGAATCTCTTTTGTGGCCTACCCTAACCGGAAATAGACAGAAAAAGGAATTCCAGAAAATATAGGTTGACAGATTGCAAAGCCACCAAGCATACACTTGTATTATAAGAGTGGATTAGATAAAGGAAGCAGTTGAAATTTTGTATTTATTTTGCAGCCTAATACATTTTTAAAACTTTTAAAACCTATTATGTCTTTTAAGTCATCTAGTAAGAGCTCTTTACAAAGTTTTTAGAAATGAAGACGTGTTTTTACTTTCTAAATTTTTATCCCTTTCTTCATTTGAATATTCTAGGACTGGTAGGTATGCGTTTATCATTGTGTGGCATCAGCAGGAAAAAAATCATATTCTCACTGGAATTCTGGAATGTGAAGTCATTTACCCTTAAAAGATGTGGGGACTTCCCTGGCAGTCCAGTGGTTGAGGCTCTGCGCTTCCACTGCAGGGGGCACGGGTTCTATCCCTGGTCAGGGAACTAAGATCCTGCAAGCCGCGCGGCTCGGCCAAAAATAAAATAAAATATTTTTTTAAAAAAAGATGTGATACAGAACCCAACCTGTATCAACAGGTTCTTGTAGATATGGCTCACTAACTTGTCTTTTAAGTTTTTAGGTCATAGTTACTAATCCTATTAGTATAATTTATGAATTTAGTGAGATAAGGAAACTCATTCTCTTTTGCTTTTCATCTCATTTGCATACACACAAACATATACTCAGGCATTTTGCTGCTCCAGTCAATCATTTTAAAATAAGAATAATAAGAATTCAATGTAGACTGAATTTGAGTTCTTAACAAAATGCTGTATATCTTTAGGGTTCTACAAATTAGGAATAAGGTAAGAGATCTGTCCATCACATTTTGGGCTTGTCAGAAGCTACCGGGTTCTCTGCCCAGGTAACAGCTCTCTTCTCGATTTAACTGAAATTGGTTCCCCTATCCAGACTCTCAATACTCAGAGACCTTACCATTTTAAGGTCAGTCCTGATAATCTGACTCTGATCTTATATCCTAGTTCTAGTAACTGAGTTTCTCCTGCCTGGGTTCTGAGACCAAGCCTTTTATCTTGCCTACTTTTAGTAAAGGGACATATTTGTTTTGATTCCTTCTAGCCTTCTTGGACTATGGCTTCTGCCTTACTCTTGTAGTGTTGATTTATAGGCTGGTATTATATTCTAGGTGGATCTCCAGAGAAGAGATGGACCCAAATCCGTCTTGCCTTCTACTTATCAGGCTTGATCCTCAGAGTATGGGCTCTAGGAACATGCCAAGAAAATGCTCATTCTTTTTTACTATATAAAATTGAAAACAGACCCTCTTCTCTCCTGTTTTACTCATCTGTGGTTTGGTATGGTTACTCTGTGAGCAGGTACATAAAAAAGACAAGAACTTTTTATTCTCTCCCTTCATTCTCGTCATCAGAATCTCTACTTTCTACTCAGAGGCCCGAGTGAGTGACCCTGAAGATTCTATTTTATTCTTGGCTCATAATAGACTTAGGGAGAGTTATCCTCATGCTTAACCTGAGAGATAATATGCAAAGTCACTGGTGTAATTTAAGCATCCCCAGTTCACCCTATTCCCCAGGATGATCCTGACCTACACTTCCTGAAATTGTACTAATTAGAGACTTGGGAGAGTGGACAGATGACTCTCTCCCTTTGCACCTCAGTCTAGATTGGTTTGAGAAGTCAGGTCTTGTATAATACCTGGATTAAGCACAATGTGGTTTTGGATGAATGATAACTGAGACAGTATTTTGGAATTTCAAATATCCTGAGAGAGGGCAGGCTGCATGGACCTACCAAGGAATGGTTTTGGGACTAGCCATGTAAAGCAAGCAAGGTGTTCACGGGCATATTTCACGCTGTGTTCCCTCCAGTTTCTTTAGGGTACCTCTGGCCCCCACAACAGCCTTACCAACATTTACTGAGAAGATAGTCTTCTAGAAGGCTGAAACTGAAGAGCATAACTGCCTTATTATTTAAACTTTGATGGACTCACATTTGAGCTCTGATTGAACTAAGAGTTCAATCATTGACTCCACATGAACTATTTACTCAATTTTCCCTACCCTTACCTATAATAATTATTTTTGTTACCAGAATTTATTTTATTTTTGTTATGTTATTGTAGTTATTAAAAACATGACTTTAGATGAAGCATAATTTTCTAATACATTTCTAGACATCATTTTATAGCTAAGTTGGCAGAGATTTTAGAACATTAAACAATTAGAAATAGGTCTAGGTTTCTTTCTATATGTAAAGACTCGGAGTGTCTCGAGTCTTTATTGTGCTCGGAGTCCTTCTGCTTATTATAGTACATCTATTCTCACTAGGCAATTTTAAAATACCAAGCTGTCTTCAGCAACAGAATTCAGTGGGTTTGTGCCTAATATATTCATGAAGGGCTTTGATGGATTTGGTAACCATAAGCAGCTGTTAACATTAAACTGCCATTTAATTTTTTTCAGTGACTTTCAAAGTTGTCAATATTAAACAGGAGTGTTTTGCAAATGATTACTTTAAGACCGATAAGAATAAAATTAAATTAAATTTAAAAGGCTCAAACAAATTCTCCCTTTTTTCTATAGTGTCCCTCTACTAGCAACAAATAAAAAAATTTTTACAGAATTTTAAGCACTACCTTATATAGTTGCCAAGAATTTGCTTGTATATTACTATACTCAGATATTCTTCCATTCCTTTCCCACCTCCCCCCCCATTTAATTTTTGTCCTTTTTTCATATATCTCAGCTTTGGTTGAAAAAAAAAAACTGACCTGGAAAACTGCTGGGTAGATCCACATAAGTATAAATGACCTTCACTATAGTGACAAAAAAGTAAGTATATTTGTCCTTATTCTCCTACAATCAGGTAAAGCTTGTGGAGTTTTGCTATTGTTGTTGTTTTAATTTTTCCAACTTTAATGAGATATAATTGACATAACATTGGATAGGTTTAAAATGTATGTATGTATACATACATGTATATATGTATATAATGTAAAATAGTTACCACAATAAGATTAGTTAACATCAAGGCATGTGCTTCTTAATAATCTAGGCACACCAAAAAAGCAATTATTTATCTAGCAGTAAAATAACCATAGGTGGAGAATAAGAACAGGAAAGAGGAAAATCCAAGATCTCTACTGTATCAGTTAGCTATTGCCACAAAAATGAAGCATAAATTCTCTCAAAATTCACTGACTTAACAATAATTCTCAGAGATCTGTGGGGTGGCCAATGATCAGATGAAGGTTAACTAATCCAGGACGGGCTGGATTCAGCTCTACTGCACTTGACTCTGACTTGGGCATGTTCTTGTCATGGCAATGACAGAGGTGCAAGAGAGCATGCCCAGCACATTAGCACTTTTCAAGCCTTTCATTGCATTACAACTGCTAAGATCTCATTGGCCAAAGCAAGTAACATGGTCAATCCCAGAGCCCAGGGGTGGGGAAATACTCCTTAACCGAAAGAGGACAATGCAAAATTACTGCAAAGGATATGGATGTATAGTCCTATTTCAGGGGAAGAATGAAGAGTTGGAACAGTAATTCAGTCTACCACAATGCAGTAGGCCAAATAATGGCTGTCCCCCAAAGATGTCCACATCCTAATCCTCAGAACCTGTAAATATGTTACCTGTAAATATTTTAAATAGAAAAAAAGTTATAAAGTTTTTTATATGAAAATTTAATTCAGTGCTCACTGATAAAGGACGATTTAGGCCTTTAGCATACTCAAAGTTAAAGCAGAATTTTTCAGCATGAAGTATTTTCAGAGAACAAAATTGAAGCAGAGATTTAAACATTTTATTACTGCCATATTGCTAAAGCTGGTCCTTTCTTGGGTTGGTTTTAATTTTTTCTTTTTTTTCCCTCTCCCCGTCAAGATTTTCCAGAAATTCCTGTAATAGTAGATACTTTCAGAAGGTTATTTATCACTGCACTAATGAAGATTTGGAAGTAGTTTTTGCTCTGATTCTCCTTGTTGCTCTCCCTGACATTAGCAGTTAGAGTGCAAATTGAAGAAATCTGAGAAGGAAAGACACAGACATTTGTGAATTTCTTAAAAGTGCTTTTAGGCTGACCAGAAGCATTATTTGAACTTTCATATCCTATGCTCAGAATACAGAATATGATAGTCTATGTTGAAGCTGTTATCATGGGACACTGAGCCATTAATATGTTACCATTCTAAAATAAAAATTAATACTGAAATATGTAACTGGTTGGTCTCCAACTGCTCTAAGTAATAAAGACAAACTTTAATGATTCACTTCCCTTTAAGCATTCCTTCTTTAAAAATAGCACAGTAGGGCTTCCCTGGTGGCGCAGTGGTGGAGAATCTGCCTGCCAATGCAGGGCACACAGGTTCAAGCCCTGGTCTGGGAGGATCCCACATGCCGCGGAGCAACTAGACCTGTGAGCCACAACTACTGAGCCTGTGCGTCTGGAGATTGTGCTCCACAACAAGAGAGGCCGCGACAGTGAGAGGCCCGCGCACCGCGATGAAGAGTGGCCCCCGCTCGCCGCAACTGGAGAAAGCCCTCGCACAGAAACGAAGACCCAACACAGCCAAAAAATAAAAATAAAATAAAATAAAATAAAAATAGCACAGTATTCTTTATTTTAAATTATTTAGTTAAAAAATAATGTAACCCATTCTCATGCAAAAAACAGTATCAAACTGGTATAAAGTGAAAAGTAAAAGTGCCTTTCCCTTTCCCTAATATTATTACTCTGAATTTTAATAGGGATTTCCAAAATGCCTTCTAAAAGGTTTGTACTAATTTACATTCCAGTATTCCTTAAACATAGTTATAACCAAATATACTTAACAACTCTTTGTTCATTTGCTCAGAGCCTTTCCATATTTACTGGTTATTAATCTAATTTACTTTCACAGCCTTCCTATGAGATCAAGATATTAATCTTCCAATTTTATAAATCAAAAAACAAAAATAAAGAGACTTTAAGTTGCTCAACAGTAACTCCATGTTGTGCTATGAACTGAACTTAAACTTCCTACCTTGTGGTAACATTATCTAGCCACTGACTCTCAAGCTAATGGGGGAAGAAAAAAAGTAAAGCCTATAGGAAATTATTTTTAAATGTTTGAATATTGAGAACCTGGTAAGCATCAAATATCAGCCAACTATTCTGGTCACCTAATTTTTTCTCTGACTTAGAGTAAAAGTCATATTTATGACCAATTTGGTATCCTTTCTATATATGTGTCAATTGGGACTTATTAGCCTACAGTTATGAAGGCTAATAAAGGTATTCGCTAATAAGAGGCATATCACACTGGAAGAAATGCAGTTCCTGTATCTTAGATATTCTAGGAAATGCTTTGTCTTTAGTTTCACATCTCATCACAAAACCTCTGTGGTACCTGGGTAGCCACTTTGTCTAGTTGTGCGTTATTACCTGAGAGACAAAAAAGCAACTGTGGTGCAGAGCGGCTCTGACTCCGGAAATCTCAGTCCTGAACTTAAGTGTGACAGTCACTCTATAGAGTATCCAAAAACTAGTTGAAGCTTATATGAGAATTAAAGTTACATCTCTGCTCTACCATAAAAATCTGACGGCCAGAACTGTCTCTCCTAATGTCCCTTAGGCTGTCAAATCAAATTGGACCCATAGTTCTCACTCAAGGGTTTTAAAAGAGGCTTTTTCCTGGCTGCTGTTACCACTTATGTTCACAGTTGGCCTTCACAAGAGTGACTTAGGACAGGAATTTATAGTACAGGGACACAGTTGAGTAAGAAAAATGTATGTCCTCTTTGTTGAACTAAATAATAACCCTGTTCTAGTAACAGCTTTAGAGCTAGGTTGTCAGATTCCCATCAAATTTAATTTTCTACGTCTAAACCTACAGGAGTGGAATTGTCTTTATTCAACTGATGTTCATAGTTTTCTGCAAGGCTGTCTCTGGATGAGAAGTGAAAATGTTAGGTAAACATATCGAAGGCTAAAAATAAATCTGGTTATTTTGGGAATATTCAGGTAACAAAGTCAAATTCACTTTGAAACTGAAAGTTTGTTTTTGGTTTTTTTTTGTGGTACGCGGGCCTCTCACTGTTGTGGCCTCTCCCGTTGCGGAGCACAGGCTCTGGACGCGCAGGCCCAGCGGCCATGGCTCACGGGCCCAGCCACTCCGCAGCATGTGGGATCTTCCCGGACCGGGGCACGAACCCGTGTCCCCTGCATCGGCAGGCGGACTCTCAACCACTGCGCCACCAGGGAAGCCCTGAAACTGAAAGTTTGAGGTCATGTAGGCAAAACCTCTATATACTATGAATATGTAAGTAACAAGAAAAAGACTGAATTTAGAGGCTGAGCTCTCATACCAATTTTGTTTACCCTATGAAATTTTTCTCATTAACAGCTCTGTATTCTCCCATTTTGATGCTTCTCAATCCCTGTTATTAAATCCTAATGGTTTCTGATGGTTTCTGCAGAATTGGATTGGGCTGGATTCAAGGTATCTAATGCAGATTTGGCTTTTTTGTTTGTTTGTTTAATTGTACATTTGGATGAGAAGTAGCTTTCCTGGTAGAGCTTGGAATAAAGTCATAATAGACTGATGTGTGGATGAGCAGATGGGAATCTGACCTTGTCCAGATGAGCTAAAAAAACAAAACAAATAAAACCAAAACAGTACCCTGATATCTAGCCTCTGTCGCTACTTTCAGCTTTAACCCTGTCCTGTATGGCTTTGGATAGAAACAGAGCAAGTCTGGAATTTCAGCTCTGTCAACTTATGGAGGAACTTGGGCAAGCTATTTACCCTGAGTACTAGTATACTCGTCTGAAAGATAAGAATGAGATGATTGTTGGGCTTCCCTGGTGGCGCAGTGGTTGAGAGTCCGCCTGCCGATGCAGGGGACACGGGTTCGTGCCGTGGTCCGGGAAGATCCCACATGCCGCAGAGCGGCTGGGCCCGTGAGCCATGGCCGCTGAGCCTGCGCGTCCGGAGCCTGTGCTCTGCAACGGGAGAGGCCACAGCAGTGAGAGGCCCATGTATCACAAAAAAAAAAAAAAAAAAAAAAGAATGAGATGATTGTTGTAGCAATTATAGATTATATTTGTATGTCTGGCAGACAACAGGTATTCAGTACAGGTATACCTCACTTTATTGCACTTTGCTATATTGCACTTCACAGACAGTGGGTTTTTTACAAATTGCAGGTTTGTAGCAATCCTATGATGAGCAAGTCTGTCAGCACCATTTTCCCAACAGCATTTGCTCACTTTGTGTTTTGTATCACATTGTGATAATTCTCACAATATTTCAAACCTTTTCATTACTATTATATTTGTTATGGTGATCTGTGATCAGAGATCTTTGATGTTACTATTGCAAAAAGATTTCAACTTGCTGAAGGCTCAGATGATGGTTAACATTTTTTAGCAATAAAGTATTTTTAAATTAATGTATATACATTGGTTTTTAAGACATAATGATATTGCACACTTAATAGACTACAGTATAATGTAAACATAACTTTTAATGCCCTGGGGAACCAAAAAATTCATGTCACTCACTTTATCATGGTGGTCTGGAACCAAACCCGCAATATCTCCAAGGTATGCCTGTAAATAGTAACTGTGGAACTAGTCAGAAAATAATTAAACATTATCACGCTGCCAGCTGAGACATGAGACATTTTTATCACCAGTCCCTCCTATTAAACTTTTACAAGTGGTCTGGAACCACAGAAACATGCAGAACTAAAGTTCATAAGAAGAAGAATCTGGGAAGTTCATTCATCCATTCAACAAATAAAAGCAAAGAGGAGGATGCAAAGATGTCAGTCTATAAGGTAAGTGGCATACATACATCACCATATTGCACAGTAGAACAAGATATATGCCACATGATAAACTGAGTTAAATGCTATGGATCTTTGATAAACATAATATTTCTTCCAGCTCAATTATGAGAAAATATTACAGGATTCCCTTGCTATGCAAGAGTAGAGTGTTCCTATGAAACCTTTCCTAAGCCACAGTTGTGTAAAGCAAAGAAGCAATTACCTTAGGACACATCTTGCTAATGGAGGCACAAAATAAATTGAGATAAAGCACAGATGTTCACAGACACAGTTGAAGCTATGGTGGCCTGATGCTGAGATGCTGAGTGTAGTTCCTGGGGAACTCTCACTGCCTGGGGTATGCACTGCCTCTATAACAGCTGACTATGAAACACATGCTTTAACACTATTTTTGCTTTTTGTCTTTTTTTAGTAAAAAGCAAAAATCCCCTTTGGATTTCTTTCAGTTAGCTAAAACAGGTACTAATGTAAGTCTTTCATAAAAACAAAGTGCCATAAAGTGAACTTTCAAAATGTAGGGGATACCTGTATATGTAAAAGGTAAGCTTAAGCAGAGTGTTAATGGGTAAATAGGCAAAGTGTGTTTATGATATCATGACTAATTCAATTTGACTAAAGCATGGAGTGAATAAAAGAGGAAAGTGTGAGATAAGACAAAAAAAAGTAGATTTGGACCATATACTGTACAGGCATTAGAAGACCAGGCAAAGGAATTTGAGATTTTTTAGTAAAGGGATAATATTACTGATATGATAATAGTTTTATTAAGAGACAGTTCATTTGGAAGCTTTGTGAAAGAGAGTGCAGGGAAGAAATACCAAACCCAGCTAGGAGACTCCACAATGACACTGGTGAAAGATTGTAATGTGCTGATTTAAGGTAAGAAGAGTGGAATAGAGGGAAAGGAGTGGATTCAAGAGTTGGGGCAACTAGAATGTACAAAGATTAGCAAACATGCTGTTAATTAGTAAAGAAAGGAGGGCAATATGGTACAGGTATTCCTCGTTCCTTATTTTTGTTATCACCGTAAAAATGTACGTTGTCTGATTCTGCCTTTACTATCATTAAAATAATGACTATTTTTAGCTTTATGTTAATTAAGTGCTTAATAAATGTGAGATGTTTATTATGATGACAACGATGATGATTATCTCATTAGGAATTAAAATTAAACTTACTCTTATGTTTGACTTCTCTGGTTTATTCTTCCTAAGAGTACTGGACTTCTTTCATTCCTAGAAGATGGTTCTCAGTCCTGGCTACTCATTAGAATCCCCTGAAGAATATTTTTGAAATTCTAATATCTGGACTCCAGCCTTGGACAAATGAATCAGAATCTCTGAGAATTGGACTCGGGCATCAGTATTTTCAATTTTAATCTCCCCAGTGATTCCAATGTGCAGCTAAAGTTGACCCTGCACTCCTGATCTTAAACAAGATTATACTGCGGTCTCTAAAAAAACACACTTGCTCACATTGCTCTCTGTCCAGTCATTGTAAAGGTCATCAGGTGCACACATGGTGGTTCATTCCCGAGTCTCAACTGAGGGGCAGTTCCCCAGAGTTCCTTGATGTTCAGTATTCCTTGCTGGCCTCTCCCCACTCCACACCACTCCATCTCAGAAAAGTGAATAATCCCAGTTCCTATGGGAAGTACAGATATGAGAAAAATCAACCTGAAGTTAATGTAGACATCACTGGTAGCAGAGAGCAAAGACAGAAAGAACATGGATCCTTGTTGAGCTGAATTATTATATCAATCAATCCAGAAGCCTAATCTATCACTGGACTTCGGGTTACATGAACCAAGAAATTTTACATATCATTTAAGCCACTTTGAGTTGAGGTTTCTGTTACAGGCAAGAGTATCATATTATATTATCAGCCCTTTATGCTCTTAAAATAAATGATTTTAGATCTTAACTGTTGATATCAGACTTCAGAAATGACAAAGTGCCAACCTGAAATGTGACATCTTTTATAGGATAGCCAGCAACAATATTCGTGCCTTAGTGACATACACCCTTGGGCTGTAAGTAATGCACAGCTGTGAAAACCTGGACTTTGAAATCTGACACATTTTCCAGCTGTATCCTGACCATTTGACTGTGTTCTTTTGTTTTAGCAGCATAAAGTACATCATGTGAAATTTCCTTATAGTGTTATTTCCATGAACTTTCAAGGAAGAAAATAATTCCAAATTCTAGGCTCTGAATATGCCCTTGAAATATTATCACACCTATAATATTACCAGAAACTACTTTTATCTATTAAACTTTATGTGTTGAAAATACACTGAAAATCTATTTCTTCAAGAGATGCTTCTTATGATACAGAAGAGTGTGAAAAAAAGAGGGAAAATATATTTATATTTGCTTATATATACATCAGGAAACTCTGTAGGGAAGAAAAGTATGAACAATGGTTCATTACAAGGGGAGTAGAGGGACTGGACAGATGAGAATGTTCGGGGGAGACATCGCTACATGCGTTTTTATACTCTTTGGTCTTTGAAATAATGTGATTATATTACCTACATACAATATTAATTAAAATATCACTCTAACAAAAATAAATTTATTTATTTATTTTTGTGGTACGCGGGCCTCTCACTGTTGTGGCCTCTCCCGTTGTGGAGCACAGGCTCCAGACGTGCAGGCTCAGCGGCCATGGCTCACGGGCCCAGCCGCTCCACGGCACGTGGGATCCTCCCAGACCAGGGCACGAACCCGTGTCCCCTGCATGGGCAGGCGGACTCTCAACCACTGCACCAACAGGGAAGCCCTAAATTTAGTTTTAAAATTCTAAAATATATTTTTACCAGAAATACTCCCAAATTAATTGATTATTCTACCATCAAGAACTCACCAACATGAGAAACCCTATAATCTCCACTCAATGCCATATCAGACTGTTAGCTAAAACAATACTAAATGAGAAATTTAAAAGCTTTTTTGTGAAATGCTCTTCTTAGTGTTCCATTTCTATTAGGACACCCAAAACTCTAAGCAAGCTCACAAATCTCCTGAAACCACACAGAGGAAACACTGAATGTCCAAGACGGGGTAAAGCAATTCGAGTAAAGGGAGAGGAGACAGGGTTAAAGTTAACAGAGGGAGGCTTGGCACTGGGTTGGCACTGCAGCCCAGGACATCTGAAGAATGAGCACAACGTATAAATTTTACAACTAACAACTAGATGTCTTACAAATGGCAAACAAGTATTGATTGGTTACAGCTCATTAAAGTTTGTTTGCATTATGTTCCTCCAACTCACCCCCCCTGCCATCGCAAACCAGATCTTGTTCTTGACTTTCCCATCTCTAGGGATAGACAATGGAGTCCAATCCTAATAACAATAATAATGCCAGCTAACATTTATTGTTTATTCTACTTATCTCCTACCAGGTATACGTTTCAGGCTCAAGCTAAGCATTTAAGAGACTCTCAAAGACCAAACCAGATTCATCAAAAGATCAACAGCTAGATTACTAATAAACCTAATTTTAAAAAATGTATCCCTTGAATGGATTTATAAATTATAGTACAGCAACACTTTATAATGGTATAAAGCTGCTAAAAATAACTAAGGGCTTCCCTGGTGGCGCAGTGGTTGAGAGTCCACCTGCCGATGCAGGGGACACGGGTTCGTGCCCCGGTCCGGGAAGATCCCACATGCCGCGGAGAGGCTGGGCCCGTGAGCCATGGCCGCTGGGCCTGCGCGTCCGGAGCCTGTGCTCCGCGGCGGGAGAGGCCACAACGGTGAGAGGCCCACGTACCGCAAAAGAAAAAAGAAACAAAAAACAGAGAAGAATATGTAACATATAGGATTAAATCTGAAAAAGCAGAATGTCAAATGGTATGTAAATTCATTACAATTATGTTAAAATGTGCATGTGGATGAGTCTCGGAAGATAATATACAAGTTTTAAGATAGTTGTATTTAAAAAGTTGGTTGACAAGTGGGATTTTTTTCCTTTTCTCAAAAATTTCTTTCAATCTTATCGCTACCCCATGCATTATTTTAACCTACTGTATATTAGGCAGCACATAGATCACATGCATAACACGATCCAACATACTGGCAAATTTAAAAAGATTGCAGTTTATTTCTCTCTCATATTACAGTCCAAATATAAGCCATGCAGAGCTAAACTATGTGTCTACCTAGAAATTCTGTTACCAAGAATAGGAGAAGGGGTGCTGTTTTTTGCTTCACTACTCCCTATTTTCCCTAAGGGAATGGAAACAGTTGTTTGAATGTAGTTTATGCTTTAAATCCGTATTAACTGCAAGCTCTCCACCCATCCTTATCTAGTAACTAGTTCCTCACATCAGTGATGTGCTGCCTCTTAACCAAGTACATACTACTGCTCTTGTCACCAAATTAAGTTTTTATATTTCCCCAGATGCTCATATGACTGGCTCCTTCTTCTTCAGGTCTCTGCTCAAACGTTGCCTCCTCAGATAATGCCATTCCTGAATTCCCTATCTAAAGCAGCCTCTTATCCAATCACTATCTCTTACTTTGTTTTATTTTTTTTTCATAGTATTCAAAAGTATTTATTTGATTTTGTGATTTGCCTCCCCCCAATAGAATTTAAGTTCCATGAGAGAACTTTTTAAGCTCTGTATCCTCAGCACCTGGTTTATAGCACCCAGCACAGTGCCTCACACACAGGAAGAGGACAAAAAATGTTGAATGAATGAATGAGTGACCAATCCTGCAGTAACTCTAGCGTTGAAAGGGCCCAGCAGGGAAACAAAACATAATTGACAATTACCAGATATAGGCCTCTGACGTTTTCTTACTGACCTTAGAAATACCAGGGTGGAGCAGGGGAAGTAAGCTGTTTTGCAAGCTGGTGGGAAAATATCTGATTGTTACCTAAACTCATTTAATCTTGGAGGATTGACTCAAGGTGCAGGCAAATGCTTCTCAAAAGGAATGTTGTACCACTCAGCTCCATTAAATCCCTTCATCCAAATTCCTGGTCAGCTCATCTTCTTTTAGCATTCTAGGTCACAGTTGATGGTGTTAACAGAAATCACCTAACTGTGTCTCTGTAATAATAAATATCAAAAAGAATTGTAAGTGAATTGGTATTTCCCTTTCTTCCAGCCTGAGGCATGTGCAATACCCACTGAATTCAAGGGTACATCCCAGGGTGAATCTATGAGTGAGAATAAAAGTGCAGCCATCCAAAAGGGAGATCTTGTTCTATATTCAATTTGCTGACTTTCAACCAAATTTAGCATTATGTGAATGTTTAATAACAGTTCTTGATGCATGCCTTATACATAAGCCAATAACAAGTTCTTTATATATGTATAGGAGGTAACTCTAGCAAATGGAAAGCTAAATAAACACAAGTATGAAGAGATATTCTTCCTGCTAAATTATCAGCAATCATATCTTAGATGCTACACTTCCTGCTAAGGTATGAGGGGATGCTGAAGGGTTGTAGAGAGTGTCTAACATGTTAATATTGCTAATGGATTCTTGTGTTGAAAGTATACAACATAATTCATTACATATTATATGACTTCCTGGCATGGCACGTAGGCTACTTGAAAGTCAAATTATTCATATGTTATTGCCTCTGAGGCTATACAAAACTTTAGCTTTCATATAATCATATAATCATTAAGAAATCTTTTCTTGAGAAAATAATTTTTTAATGAGCTTGAGAACTAAAACAATCATCAATTTCTAAAACAGAAGTCATTATTTTCCTTGTAAACCAGATGTTCCTCTAGGGTTCCATCTTAGCTAATGGCAAGACAATCCTCCCAGGCACTTGGTGGTATCCAGTTTTTCCCACATTCCCGATGTCCACAGAAAAGCACACAAGTGCCCTCCTCATCTCCTCTCAACTAGGTAACAACTAAGAGCTTCTTAACTTTTATCTCTACCAGCCGCATAAAATTTGAATGCCTTTCTTATGGCATTCCAGGTACAGCCCAATTTGGATTCATTTCACTTTCTAACATTACCCCTCACTACAAATCCCCCAAGCAAACCTGATTCCTAAATAAGTTAAAAACGTTCATATCTCTGTGTCATTGTTCATACTGTTCCCTGATTCTGAAATGCTGAAATACTATCCCCTTCCATCTGTTCTTTCTTCCTGTTCATCCTCTAGTGCTCAGCTCAGTGGCCACTTCTTTAGTAAACTATCCCAATAGCAACTCCTTCAGTAGGAGTAGAAACTCCTTCCACCTTGCTCCCATGACATTTTGCTTGTTTATAATAAAATTATTATTATTATTATAAAGGCCTTACTAGGTGCCAGACACTTTGCTAAACAAGCATTAACTCATTTAATCATCACCATTATTATTCCATCTTATAGAGGCCTCTACAAGATTAACTTGTTTAAAGCCAGGCAGTTAGTAAGTGGGGAATTGAAATCCAGATCCTGTAACCCCACAGACATGCTCTTCTTGAGCATTCTGCCTGATACTATAATTAGTATTCATAACTCTGTCTCTCCACCGAAGCTGTACACTCCTTGAGGTGTGGGGTTGTGTCTCTGTAGCTCTGCATCCCCAGTCTAGCACTGTGTTTTATGCATAACAGCTGCTCGAATTCTTTAATGAATTAACAGAAAAGAGGATGCAGAAGTCTGACAACTCTTTTTTCTTACACTACTCCTTTCTCTCCTACCATCCACCTCCCCAGCTTATTAGTACAGATTACAAAAACTGCATACAATCCGTAAAGCAGAAGCTGCAGCCATCTCAGAGCTCCGAGATCCACATTAGCTGAACTGCCCTGAGAAGAAAAGCGGTAGAAGCACCACATGATGAGCAGCCTAACACAGGCACAACACTTGAGAGTCAGCTAGAAATATGACCGCAGTTTGAGCTAATTTCCACACAACTGGCAACGGTTGTGTCCAAGATGCAAGCATCCCAGCCCTCCAAGATGCAAGCATCCCAGCCCTCCAAGCATTACTACTATAATATTTATTGAGCAATAACAATTGCTAGATGCAATTCAGAATGTTGAACTGGACATCATCTTTACTCAGGAGACTGTGAATTTAAATTCTACAGACCTACAGAAATATCTCCCACCCATACATGTATTCAATAAGCAATGCAGCAATATTCCTCCAGTGGGTCAAAGTACCCCTGGATACTGAATGAGACACTCACCTAAGATGCAATAGCTTACCCAGGCTGAGATAACAGCATTTAGTGGGCTAGAGTAGTAACTTGTTATACAGACCATACTGTCCCATACAAGTTAGTACAGCTTCTTTTTTTTTTTTTTTTTTTTTGCGGTACGCAGGCCTCTCACTGTTGTGGCCTCTCCCATTGCGGAGCACAGGCTCTGGACGCGCAGGCTCAGCGGCCATGGCTCACGGGCCCAGCCGCTCTGCGGCACGTGGGATCTTCCCAGACCGGGGCACGAACCCGTGTCCCCTGCATCGGCAGGCGGACTCTCAACCACTGCACCACCAGGGAAGCCCAGTACAGCTTCTAAATGTACTAAATATTCAACTAACATAGTTTATGATATGAGATCAAAGATGTGGCCAAGACTGGCCCTGGAAAAAAAAAATGTACAAGAGCTAGAAATATAAATCTCACCTCTCCTAATGGCATCACCTTCTGCTTTCTGGTATGTGCCTTTATTACACTACGTCCATCCCATTTCTAATTTAACTAATCTCTGCTAAACATTTAACTGGCGATGGGCCAATAAATGCATTACATTTTAAAGTTCAATTTAATTTTGATCAAAGTAATTCATGCACATCCTTTTAAAAGTAAAACATGACAAAAAGTCCTCTAGCCCACCCTTTCCCAATCCCTACTTCTGTTTCCTTGTGGTAACCACTTTCAGTTCTTTTAGCCATTTCGTTTGGTGTTTACATCAACTTTATAAATAATGTGCTGATAGTTATTTCTTGATTTTTAAATTTTAAACATTATTTACTTCCTTCTGGAAAAGAAATTACCTGACAACACATCCTCCACACTCCCCCAAAAAGCATACACATATTTCCCCTTCGCTATCTTCCCAACATAACTACAGCATACTTTTAGGTTAAATCTATAATTGCATAATTATGAATCTATTAACATTGTTACAAGCTCAGTCACGTAATATAATTAGAGTTCTTGAACAGCATTTTATTTCCTAAAAGTTTATACTTCCTCTGTTTTATGGGTTGCTTGATTTTCTATATACCTATCGTCAATTCATTCTCAAACTCTCCATTAGAAGTGAAAACTCCTAGGGGCTTCCCTGGTGGCGCAGTGGTTGAGAGTCCACCTGCCGATGCAGGGGACACGGGTTTGTGCCCCGGTCTGGGAAGATCCCACATGCCGCGGAGCGGCTGGGCCCGTGAGCCATGGCCGCTGAGCCTGCGCGTCCAGAGCCTGTGCTCTGCAATGGGAGAGGCCACAACAGTGACAGGCCCACATACCGCAAAAAAAAAAAAAAAAAAAAAAAAAAAAAATTAGAACTGAAAACTCCTCTCAGTGTAGTCAAATACCTCAGGCAATCTGTCAGTTTAATTTGTTTCTTGGAGACCTCCCTGTGGACTCCTCTGTCCTTCCACTATAATCTGGACTAATTGTTTTTGAGGCTGCTGGATACCTACCACTGTGGGGCTCCCCTCTGCCATCATCCTGAGAATTCCCTTTGCCTCCCTCCTGTGTTAGACTCATCTTTTTTATTTCATGCCTTCCTCTTTCTTATTTTACTTATTCGCTTTCATGGAGTATATCCTTCCATGTTTTTTTTTGAAAAAAGGTGCAGGGACACTTATGCTGTTGAGACCTCACATATCTGTTAACACATTTACCCTCATGTTTAAATAGGTATAAAACTTTAGTTTGGTATGCATTTTCTCTCAGAATTTTTATAACATTTCTCCACTGTTTTCTAGTTTTTGGATAGAGAAACTGAGGGTCAGTGTAGTCAGTGGTAAAATCAGGCCTCAAGATCACATCTCTCTAATTCTAAGCCCAGGAATATTCATCCCCTACAATACCCAGTTTCTATTTACTAAAGTATGGAGGGATAAAATGGAACTACTTCCAGGTATTTGTAATTAGATAAAGGGCTCATTTGTAGACCTAAAGCTTGAGTCAAAGGAGTGAAGTTATAATGGTAAAACAATCAATGATACATAGTTAATTTGAGGGACAGCATCCCTCAAATCACAGGGCATAACTTCTAATTCTACCCAATGTGTCAAGCTGGTAGCATGCCCTGAACTTTCTTGGGACTCCAGAAATTAAGTTTTGGAAGACAATACTCCATGGGTCGCTCACATTTCTACACATCTTTTAAGTAGAAGCACTGACTGCCTTTGTTCCCAACTATCTTTTCCAGGATGTATGTGTAGTAAACAGCCATGGGAGATATAGATAATGTATTGCTCTGGAGCAAAGGGCAGATTTGCGTTCAGCCCTGGAAGTTAGAAATAATGTCTCCTGGAGGAAAAGGCAGACGTGCCTACTACCCATTATAAACAATTTGGGTTCCCTAAGCTCAGGGTTCCTCACCTATGATACTCCTCATTGCATGTGTGAATATCACCTGATCCTCTTCACATTGCCCAGCAAGAGTCGAGGCTCAAAGAATTGACACAAGTGCTGATACTCTGGCTACTGCTAATGCTATGAGTCATATAAACTGTCCTTGGTTTCTGATCCAGGAATATCATGTCTTCTGCCAGCACCAGTGAAACTGGCAGACTAAATTGTTGGCTTCCAAGTAGGATAAAATTCAGACCCTTTTCAGTTCTTGAGAGAGAGATATCCAAAAATATACAGGAGAAACATTTGGGGGAATATATGGATTTAAAAGAGTTTCCTATTAAAAAAAAGTTTTGGCTTGGGAATATAGAATTCAAACCCAACTATAGTGTAGGAGTCTGGAAATTAAATATACCTGAAGTTTGGCTTCAACAAGCTAATTATTTTTGCAATGCACCTGAAGTGCCTATGTGTTTCTTATTAGTATTCAATATTTCTGTGATCAAGTATTCTCTATGTTTGCAGAGCTCGTCACAAAATATTTATTCTCTAAGATATGACCATTTGGGAGGTGGCAGGAAAAAGGGTCCCTTACAATGAACGAAAGTCTCTAAGGGCTATTTCAATTATTTCCGTATACCCCAAACACAATGAAATCTCTGAAATGTCTTAGAAACCCTTAACTTACGCTAAGCTGTAATACCAGGAAGTATCTTCTGAATACATGGCCTGATCTGCTTTTGGTATCATTGGCAACACCACTGAATGCATTAAAGAATGTGAACTCTGACCTTATAAAGTGCTTTATGTTCAGTATTACTGCAAGTTAATCGTCATCATCGCATCAGATGAAGAATACCTGGAATAAAAAATAGTGTCAGTAAGAAAATACCTGTTTGCCATCATGCAATATGCAGTTCTGATCCAATGAGAAAGAACAGTTCAGAGCCTAGCGTATATGAAAGTAAGTCCCTGAAACACTGTAATTCTAAAAAGTTCATTTATTGTGCTGTCACCTCCCAAAGTCATCCTAGTGTAGAGATCACCCAAGAGAACCATAGGAAGGTTCTGTGATGGATCAAAACAGCATTATGATGAACTTCTGCTAGAGCTGTGGTAAAGGGGAAAGAACACAGATTACAGATTCAGGAGAATGCTATTCAAATTCTGGCTCCACTCTGACCCATCATGAAGCTTTGGGTATATATTTTTTCCTGAGCTCGACTTCCTTATCTGAACACTGTCTGTGGTTATACCCAACACAGTTGTTTTCAGGATCACAAGACAATGTTATGTGTGAATGTCTGGCACATAAAAGCCTCCTAATAAATGAGACCTGGAGCAGTGCTAGGCTTTCCAGATTAAAATGATACAGAATCCTCAGACTCTGTCTACTTAAGAGATAATTTTTCTTTATGTTATATAAAGTGTTTTGTTTTTTTGGGTTTTTTTTTTGCGGTACGCGGGCCTCTCACTGCTGTGGCCTCTCCCGTTGCGGAGCACAGGCTCTGGACGTGCAGGCTCAGTGGCCATGGCTCACGGGCCCAGCCGCTCCGTGGCACGTGGGATCTTCCCGGACCGGGGCACGAACCCGTGTCCCCTGCATCGGCAGGTGGACTCTCAACCACTGCGCCACCAGGGAAGCCCTATAAAGTGTTTTTTCTTAAGAAAAGTTAACCTCTTTTCTGAGATTACTGTGTCAAGACGAAAGTGGAAATAGACGAGATACCTGCTAATAGAGAGCCTTGAGTATCAAGTAGGGAATTTGGGCTTTATTCCATAGGCTATGAGGAAATAGTTAATGTTTCTAAACTAGGGAATGACAGCTTAAGGAAAATTACTCTGATAGCAATGAATAAAATGATTCGGTGGCAGTACAGCAAGAAAGGCCAGTTAGGAGGCAATTTAAATATTCCAGAGCAGAGGCATCAGACGTTCAAGTAATGGTGATAGTATTGACAGATCTGATATGAAGTCAAAAAAACTCTTACTGGTGATAAACTGCTCACGTAAAGAGAGTTTACCCTTCAGATCATAGTGTGTTTATCATACACTTCACAAAATGATTCTTTCAGGTAGATAAGTTGATATTTTTACATACTGTTCTTAATAACATGTATCTAAAAGTGCATCTTGGTTTAAAACAGACACTTTTAAGTAAGGTATATATATTTATTATAACACAAACTCCTCAGTCTTGAGGGAGGGGGATAGAAAAATTATCTTGAAACAAGATATGAATTTGAGAGTTTAGTAAACAAAGTCAAGGTTCTGGCTTCAGCTTTTGGTTTATAAACATGTTAATAAGTTTTTTACGCAATTAGAATAGGAAATAGACTAAGAATAGGAAAACACTGAGTATTCTGTTACAGGTTTGTGTGACTGCAGAAGGCCCGCCAGTTGCAGGGAATTGTGGCTAACATTTCAGGTTATGCAGGACAGAAGAAATCATCTCATTATTTGTGTTCCATTTATGACTGGAAACTCATCCTCTCAAATATTGCCATGATTTTCAGCAAGCAAGATCATTTAGGTTTGCCATCTCAGGGGCTATTAAGAAATATTGGGTGGATATTACTAGGTTCATGTGCTTGTTTACTTCTTTCATTTTCCCCTTTGCTGACCAAAGGAAATCACAAACCATTATGTGCAACTGTACCATCATTACAGATTTATGAGAGAAATAAATGACTTCTTTGATGGATATAAAAATGCAGAAGCCTTAAGTAGATGCTTTCCTCAAAACATAATTCTATTCCCATTCCCAAATCTGATCTCTCTCAAACTCCCTCTTCCTTTGGAACCACTAATCATGATGCAGAGAAAACAGAATTTTTTTTAAAAAATGTCATATAACCTACCACTATAGTATTCAATTCTTCAAACAAATCATAATTGTATTTGACGTTCATTTTCTTAAGGGCAAGGTAAGTTTCATAGAAAATGTCAGTTCCCTAACGATTAAGTAAGGAGTATAAAAGCTCATGAGTGGTAAACCATGCCCCCCAAAGTTTGACAGTTTTAGTCAACTACATCTCAAATAGTGAGGAATAACTGAACATTTTAAAATATGGAATTCTCAAATAGAAACTGGGAAGAGTTAAACTTGACAAGGAGATCTAAAGAAACATAGTTCAATTAGGTGTTGAACAACTATTATGCCAAATGCACGGTTGTAGTAAATTTTCACACAGACTTTATCAGGTAGCATAAGGAAGCCAGTGAGTGGTAAGGCAACCAATCAAGCTTGCCAACAAAGCCAAGTCCTCTCAGTACTAGAATAAAGAAGATGAGAGAAATTGAAGTGCAAAGAGGAGTGTGGTAGACTGCAAAAGGTGGCACACAAACTCCTCCCATTCCTGTATGTGTGCACTCTATGTGCACTATTCCTGTATGTGTTCAAACTCATTCTATATGCACTATTCCTGTGTGTGTGCAAACTCCTCCCCTATGCACTCTGACTTTGTGACCTGTGGATGAGCCTGGGCGAGCCTACTGATGAAGACAGAAGTGTAGCCTCGCTCCCGACAGACACAGAGCCACCAGGCATGTAGAGAGTCATCCTAGACCTTCTAGTCCAAGCTGAGCAAGTTTTGATGATTAAAAAAACACACAGCCAACCCACAAAACTGTGAGAAATATAGATATTATTGTTTTAATCCAAAGCTATGGACAGTCTGTTATATAGCAAAGGCTAACTGATATGGAAAGTAGTACTAAGACAGGAGTACTGCTGTAACAGCAACTTAAGATATGTAGCATTCACTTTAGGACAAGGTGGTAGACAGAGACTGGAAAAGTGGCAAAAAAATAAATAAAATGTTAGCCAAAATTGGGAAAATGGTAAATAAATTGTTAGCAGAGTCTAGAAAATGGGTAAAGAAACTGCTACAGCACCCTGGAAAAATGGTAATCTCTGTTATATAGCAGTGAAACAATGGCCAAACTGTTGTCTATGATAAATTATAAGACAGAAAATTTTCCTAAAGAATTTGTTAATTTGCTACAGCAGAGTCCCAGGGAAAATGCTGAAGGAGTATTTATTGCATAAGATAAGGGACAAAAAAGGAGAGGTGAGTTAAAGAAAGAACTGTGCAGTTTTCTTGCAGAATTCATAGGCAACATAAAGGAGCCAGGACTTGAGAACTTAGAAAATAAAACTATTTCATATCGCTGGTCTCTCTTGCCGTTAAAGATTCTCAAAGTAAGAACTGACTTCAAGGTAAAGATCCAAATCAAGGGTGTGGCTGAAAGACCCTCTGTTAAACCATTGAAGAGTGTAAGGTAGTGCCTAGAACCTTAAGGATGTCTGATCACAGCAGCCTAACATGCCACCCAAAGTTGAAAGTGGCCTTCTCAAAAAGAGTTGGTGATGTGGCCTTTAGGGCATAGAGTAGGCCCAAATTAGATTTACAGGAAGCCCACAAGTTTTTAAGAGAGCTGGACTAAAACAAAGAATTCAAAATGAAAAGATTTACGTGGGCGCCCAACTTTCTACATGCAAGAAGCAGACTAAGAAAGCAACCCAACTACAAACATGAGCTATAAAGGACGGAGGAGAGAGCTCAGAGGGCCATAAACTCCCTTCCTCTGAGAAGAATCTCAAAGGACAATAAGCCAGGGAGTCAATTCTAGGAAGAAGAACTGGGCCCTCAGCAAGAAAGTTTACCTGCTTCTTGAGTAAAGGGAATCTTGCAACATGTGCCAGGCTACACTTCAGAACTGCTATGGACAATTATTTTTCAGGTGTTAGAAAAAGCTTATTACTCTGATTATTACTTCCTTAAGAACTTTGGTATATAAAGTGTTCCAGGGGTGACGGCTTTGTTCCCTAGTGATTGAAGCTAGAACCACAACAAAACGGTACACGCAAAATAGCAGTTATATTCTTTCTTGGATCTTAGAAAGGTGCCAATTTTCCACATTAGAAACTATGTTAGCTTACCCATTTAAATCAGTAACCTTTGAATTATAGATTATCAGAATTATAAGCTTAGATGAAAATCTTGCTAGTTTCACTAATTTGAATTTCAGTTCTTTCTTCCCTGATCAAATCTATATATTCTAGTGTTTATGCCCCAAATCCTCATCTGGGTTTACCACTTTATCTTTTTTTATATATGTATATAAATTTTACTAAAGCTTATGGATAAAGTTTATAATAAACTGCACATTTAAAGTGTACAATTTTTACACGTGTACACACCCATGATATCACTACAATCAAAATAGTGAAAATATCTATTATCTCGCAGAGCTTTCACTTGCGCTTTTGTAATCCCTCCATCCCAGGCAGTCATCAATCTCTCCTTTCTATCACTGTAGATTAGTTTTGAATTTTCTAGTTCAGTCATATATACTCTTTTTTTGGCTGGCTTCTTTCACTCCACATGATAATTTTAAATTCATCTGTGTTGTTATAGGTTCATTTTTAAAAACTGCTGAGTAGTATTTCATTTTGTGGATATGCCAAAGCTACTTCATCTTTTATATTGAATAGAAAGGGATTTGTGCAAGCAGTTCCTGGGGCGCAGGCGGTTGGGCAATAGGCTCTTTAAAATTAGTGTTACTAACTATAAACAGAAATATCTCAGTTCTTCCTGGAATTGTACCTCCCTAATTTTTTTTAAGTCACTTCCGTTGTACACTTCAAAGGGCCATTGAGAAAGAAGCAGCAAATCATGTTAATCTGGCCAGGTATGAGAGCACAAGTTCAGGCCCAGTGTCCTTAACAATACAATTAAGGATACAAGTAGTGAGGAAGGTGGGACTTCAAATGGGAATGTTTACTGCAATGACCCTGTCCCTGTATCTCTATTTTATGTAGGGTGTGAGGCCAGATAACTTCCAGAGGAACTGCACCTGAGAAGGGAACCTCATCGACATCTGGACCAGTTACATATCAAAGATCCTGTAATTCAATCCTGACACCTTAGGGTAAAAATTTGGGGGAGGGAAGGTCCTGTGATATGAGTGAGCATATTTTACAAGAAGGAAAAATGTGAATGATTTGTGGCCAGAAGGCAGATTGGTAAACTAAAAAATGGCCACATATTCCTCCCATCCCTAAATGGAGGCCCTTTTGCTATTTGACTTTACAGCTCAGCCCATCAAAAGGTGGAATCTATTTTTCTACCCATCAGATCTGAGCTTGACCACGTGACTTGCTTTAGCAAATAGCACACTGACAAGCAAGATATAAATGCAGGCTTAAAAGTGCTTGTACATGGGGGCTTGCCCTCTGTTGTTGCTTGAAATCTCTCTGCCACCATGTGAAGGAGCCTGGGCTAGCCTGCTGGATGATGACAGACATGTGGCTGTCATCCCAGCTGACACAGAGCAACCCCGAGTCATGGGATGGAGGCTATCTTAGACCACATCAAGCTTGGCCAAGCCAGTTCAGACCAGAAGAACCTCCCAGTCCCCAGCAGAACCATGAAAAATAACAGATGTTGTTTAATCCACTAAGTTTAGGTATGGTTTTTACCCCCCAACATTAAATGGTTAAAAGGGGTTCTTCCTAAAGAAACCTCTTTAGAAAGACTGCAGCGAGAGCAGAAAAGATAAAGGAACCTATAAACCAGAACAAGATTTCGCAGAAAAGTTTCTAAAAGAAAATGGAAAGAGTAAAGCAGAGAAGAAATGAAGGAGAAGAAAAGACAATATAATTGACACGTGCCAAATTTGATTTTTAAATTCCCAGAATCCATCTGGGAATCTATACAGATTCAGTTCATGCATCGATAGTTTTAATGCTACAGTAATGGACAACTTGGAATCTTCAACCCCAATCTAAGGTGAGTAGATCTGTGCATTGTTAGAATCTGTGTGCCTTGTTCTACAATACTAAGGCCAGGAAGATTATCTCATAAATTTAGAAAATTTTTCTTCAGCAAGAAGGGAAAAAATAAAAAAGGTTGTAGCATTTTAAACAGTAAAAAATTAATCAGATTATGTCATTTCCCTGAGTCTTTCAATGAATCAAGAATATATTTTAATTAATAGATTACTTTCAGCAGGCCTCAGGACCTTTCTACTTGCTTTTCTGTCTGTCTGGAACACTCTTCTCCCACATATTTCCATGCTTTAAATGTTGCCTTGTGATAATGCCCTTCCTGACCACTCTTTTTAAATTATAAAACCGTTTCCTTTTCCTTTCTCTGCTCCATACTTAAAACTTTCGAATGTACTATATAACTTACTTATTGTTTGGCTTATTATCTCCCTTGCCCTACTAGAATGTAAGTTTCATAAAAGCAGGGATTTTTCTCTGTTTTTCTCATTGTTGTATCCAAACACCCAAAAGAGTGAAAGGCACTTGGTAGGCCCTCAATAAACTTTCGTTAAATGGAAGAATAAATTATTTTGTTGTTTCATTGTTCTTTGGTATTGTATTAGCAGACACTCGTGGTTTTCATTGCCAAAAAATAAACAAAAAATGTGACCTAAATGTGGTATCCTGTTCACAGCAGTATTCAATACTGCCAGAGAGAGGTAAAACTTCAATATGAGTCAAGCCACTTGCTCAGAGCATCTTAAGGAAATACAAGAACTCCTGCAAAGCTCCTAAGATGATCAGCTTGTGCCCTGAAACATGAGATTCCATTACCTTTATCTTAGTATGCATAACTACAGTATTATGACTGGCCATAAAATTATCTACCAATCTTTCTAATTCATCCCTGGACTAAATCTATGACCTCGCAAGGTACAAGGTAGTAAATTCCACAGGTTGGCCATACAGTGGGTAAAGAACTCTTTTCTTTATACTTTTTTTATACTAAATTTATATCAGCCATTAATTCTGCAGAATGAGTGACCCTTGTCATAATAGTTGGAAGACACGAAATTAAGTAAATTGAGCCTGCAATAAGGATATGTCATTTTAGTCTCTTTGTATGGTCATGCTCCATTTGTCATGTGAACATGTGGCTGTGTTAGAAAGTATGAATAGCTACTTATTTTCATTTTAGGTTTTTACCTTCATGGGAGGATAGAAAGGAAAGGTCAAGATAGAGATAAAGGGAAAAGGAAGAAAACATAAACAAACAAGGGACATATGAGACTGTCCAGATCATGGAGTGCTATCATTCTACTTGGGTTTTTTTTTTTAATTGCTATGACCTAAGATAATAAGATAAAGGAAATTGATTCAATCAATTTTAAGGCCAAATTTTTCCTGGGTAATGGTAACAAGCATTTGACTACTTCTATCCCTTAGGTTAGAAGCCAATGAAAGAAGAAAGATTTGCTCTTGACAGAATCTTATTCTTAAGGCTAAGGTTATCTTTAAAACCTGTTAACAGAGTACTTTCTAATATAATTACTGCATGGGATTTGGGCATGTGTGTCATTTTTCACAGGCTGCAGTCCATTTCATTGAGTGTCTAAGGTCAGCTAATAGGGGCAGTTTACTGCCTGCTGCATGATTAATCAGGTTGGAGGCCTCGGTAGGATTAAGCCTTGGAATAAATTGGGATTGTTTGTTTGTTTGTTTGTTTAGCTTTAGTAATTCAGGAGAGCATTACTCATTGTACTAATTACAAATTTTGGTAAGAGCACAAGATGCTCCATTATTTAAGGTTAGACTTCCAATTAACTCTTTTAAGGATAATACACAGTTTTAATACAGAGCAAGAAATGGTGGACATAAGGTGTGAAACAGAAAAGCCTTTTTTCCACCTGCGGTTTTTAGGGAATGAAAAGTGTACACACTGATAAGCAATTAATATTGCAAATTGTAATATATTTATCAATATCTACATATGTTGGCATACATGCATTAGGAAAAAAATCATCATAGCTGTGAAGGGATTTTGCAATCATATAGTAAAACATGAACATTTTACAGAAGAAGAAATGCAACCCTGAGAAGTGATATGTTCAAGGTAATAGAGCCACTCAGTGGAAGACAGGTTAGGCAATCGTGCTGGCTCTCATCAATGGCCAACAATTCTGCCTAGGTTATAACATCTTGAAAGAGGAGGACCCTCTGACGTGTGACCAAAGGCTGGTCACTTTAAGCTTTCATTCCAGGTCTTATTTGCTCAAGCCCAGAGAAATCTCTTCCTCTTTCTCCAGATCTGGAAAACTAGAAAGACTATTTCACCTTAGGCATGATCAAGGGAAAGCAACTTACGAATTTACAAGGAAAGGGTTGCAGTGGTGCCCCTTCCTCCGCGATTCCCTGGCTGAAAGATTAGTAGAATAACTAAAGTCTTTTCAGTAGTGTACCCTTTGAAGCATATGACCACACTGATGAGGATGTTGATCTAATATATACTAAAATATTATTTCCCAAAACATATGATTCCAGTTTTTTTATATTATGACACATAATTATAACTTTAGGTCACATATTATCGGTCTGGCCTGAGGCATGGAATCATGCCATTATTGCTTCTACAATTACTAATTCTCTATTCTTTAGAGATATTTTTATGCTTTGTGTGTCATTCTGTTAAATGGAGTATGTTGTAATGAGTATATTTATGAGTCCAGCCATTGGCAGTGGGAACTGATATACTATGTAGCCTTGCACCTCATGTGTAACTGAATTATAACATAGACCTTAACAGCCAAGAGGTCTGTGTTCAGAGAAAAAAAGAATTTCAAAACATAAACCATGTTCTTGGCACTAGCCTCGAATACTGGACATTCATAACCCACAAATGCCCGGACTATAAATTTGCAAGTTGCATTAATATGGCAGTAAAAGTCACTCTTCTGAAAGCTGCACTTGTAAAATATTTATAATTTCACATGGTGTTCCTGGCAAATAACTACATCTGTCAGCTCTGTCCTTTTGTTCCTAAAGCAGCAGGGTTGGTGTCCTGTGTAATTCACAATATGTTCATAAAAAATACTTTGAAAAAAGCAAGATGGAAGATATTTTGTTCTAGGGGGAAATATATCTGCTCCTCCAATGGTTTGGTGTTACTATTTTATCTCCTGAGAATTTTTTTCCCAACCAGGCTTTTTCTCTCAACAAGTTTTCCTTTTATTGGATTTATCTAGTTTCCAAATTAGCAAGTTAACTCCTATGGGGTTGTCTTAAAAATTCCACATTGGTATGTACGATATAGTGGACTTTTCCAGTCTCAAGGTCAATATATATCAATGTCACACCATTACATTTTCCTATAGATGTATGTCATCTAGGGTTATTCTTTTAGCCTACTGTTTCTGAAAAACACAAACAAACAAAAAACTTTCCCCCCAAAATCATACCTACTAACAAACATGCTGAGTACTTGACAACAAAATGTGCTGCTTTATTTAGGTTTATATAATTTTTACTGCCATCTAGGTTTTCCTTCCCTTTCCCCCCACAAAAGAGGACTCAGATTGTTTATAGTTGAAATGTATTTGTTATACAGACAGAAGAGTTAAAGGTGAGACCAAAGATATAAAACACCACATAGTACTACGGTCCTTAACTTTTTCTGAGTAATGCATCCCTTTGAGAATCTGATGAAAACTTTGGGTTCTTTCCCCAGATAAATGAAAGTGAGTATACATACACACACAATACACACTTTTGCATACAAATCCATGTTCAGAAACTACCAATACCATTTCACAGACCTCCACACAGGAAGGGGAAAGAAAAAGTATATCAGGAAACTAGAATAAAATTATCGATACAGTTAAGCAGGGAATTTAGCTCTAATTTTTGTAGCCAAAGGAAAAGAGAGAATTCCATGGGTTGTATAGATCTCAAAGTTTAATAGACGAACACACACCAGCTTTTCAGGAGACATATTTTAAGAGGAATTTGTCACGTGAATGGATCTCTGATTATTAAATATTCAATGAGCAATATCTTTAACAGCAGTTTTGCAAAGGTGCAAAACTATTTTTCACATGGCCATTTTTACATTGGTCCCTTAATAAATCCTGAGGATGTCCTTATTAAATAGTAATTTTTATGAGCCGTTACACCAACTGAGAACCTAGGTATCTGGCTTCTGTATCTGACCTGACATAGTAGCAAATGATTTTCCTCTAGAGAAAGCTCCACTATTCATAAGGCACAATGTGCCTGCAGTGGCCTTGTCTGAACTACAACTAAGAAGCTGCAACATCAGCGGGGCCTCCTGGGAAATTGTGCAGACTCACTCACCCACACACCTGGTGGGCTTCATGTGGAAAGAAGCGGACTCTAAGCAAGGCACCAAGAAATACATGACTTTAAGAGGCAGAACTAAAAACTATAAATAGATTAGGTTGGGACTGAAGTCTTGCCTGATTTGATTTCCACAAACTGTGGAGAATCCTTTGGTTTATGTGTTGATCTTTTTTCAACCATAAAGTTGTTCTGGTCAGGCATATCACCTGGGAATGGGAAGAAATTGATTCCATACCAACTAGTCCGTAACAGAGGAAAAGAAGAACTGATCAGGGAAACCCAAAGCTAAGGAAAGAAGAGTATTATTAGATCACTAGATAGAAATGGATTGCCTAATTATTTTGATCCACAAAATGCTATTCTGGTGATTAGCAGCCCAAATCATATACCTTTTTTTTTTCAAAGAAACTGTCATATAAGCTTCATTAAAGCATTATGGAATGATTTCTTACCAAGCCAGAAGAACTAAATTTCTTGTTAAGTTGCTCAGGACAGAAAGACCTGGAATCATTTGTATAAATAATGTCAAAAATAGCCATTGTTTACCTCCACAAATGGAGGAGGGAGACTGGGGATTTACTTCTGGGATTCAGTTAATTTTGCACTTGGCATACATAGTATATGAAAAGAGTTTCCAACATTTGGGCTTGTAAGACCTGGATTGTATATTTATACCATTGGCTGGGACATATTCGGTGGCTAGAAAATTCTAAGCATGGCAGTCTTTCTCCAGAACTTTCTTTTGAGTGACATCTGGGGTGAATTAAGTTTCTGTTCAGTCCCGGCTTTAGCTACAGATGTGGAGGTGTAAATGTGCTTTCCAGGAACTGTAGATTATATGGTTATGATGTAGACCACTTTTATTAGGAGCGCAAGTACCACATTTCCAGAAATATGAAGAATGGCAGCAAGGAAAAAGGCCTTTAGAGCTTAAGTTACAACCACAACTAATGAACTCAGAGGTGTTTTTCACTTACTAGGGTATTGCTTTTCAACTCCTATAGCTTAAATGAACCTACTGATCATAGCAGTAAATATGGGTTCCAAAGGTATCCCAAGAGGTATCATTAGTCACATATTACATCCTTTTCTAATTTGTACACTTTCCATGTTTCAGGGTTTCACAGGACTGCTGAAACCTCCAGAATTTCATGTTTCCCTCAGCAGTCTACAATAACCCTTAGTCTGAATGACATGTATTATTTCCTCAGCAAACATGTAATGTGGGAAGCTTAGTAAAAGATTTATTATAAGAAATGGCTCAATGTTTTATTTCCTCCCTTAATTGAATACATTATTGCTCTGTGTTTAGAAATGCTGTGTTGATGTATTACACCTCAGAACAACCATGCACATGCTTTCTGCAGCAGGAAGGTTTATTAGACTACAAATCAGGATACAGATGTTGGAGGGAAAGCTATGGATGCTAAGTCACAATACATTACAGCACATTTTAAATCTATAAATCACGATGGTCCAGCAGGTTTTTACTTTCAAAAATTAGATATTTGTACTCATGAAAATGAAGGAACTAGAAGCCCTCTCTTTCATCACATGTATATGATAGGTAAAGTGATAAGCTGCTAAGGTGGTAGTTATGTCCCTGCAGATGGGAAAAAGGACGACATAACCTGAAAAGAAAAATCTCACCTTCTTATTCTTTAGTACTAGTGTACAAGACCCATATTTAAAGTCAGCACTCTGAAGCAAATAAGCAGATAAATCTTCTGGGAGTGTAAATGATCACATCTTTATTGATCTATTTCACAAATGTAGATTTCCATCCATTTATTCAAAGAGCATTTATTGAGTACCTGTTACTTACTAGATGATACTGTGTTCTAGGGTTTTATTAAAATGAGACCCACTTGTATTATTTTGATGCAAGATGAGCTGTTGAATTTTCCTTTCCTTCTCCAACTATTTCAAGTTCAGGCCTAATAATGGACAAACTGTCTCCAGAAAGTTTACAAGAATATACCAACGACTTCATTGGTCAAAAAGGATTAACAGATGAAGCTTGGCTGGTGCAACTGAGAGGACTGCTTTCCTGAAAGATGATGTGATTTTCTTCCATTAGATTCTCAAATATATAACTCAATTGTATCAATCTTAAATAAATAAAATCCAGGATGTTCACACCTTCAAGAGGGATTAGTGTTCTGCAGATCTATTGATCTTCTGTACTCATCTTAATGCATCCGGGGGAATCATTAACAACACTTTGTTCTGATCTACTTGCCTGTCATCCAAGGCTCTCCCAGCTCTCTACAAATATATTTGCGCTTTATTCATCATGCTTATTCTATAGATAAAGACCTAAAATTACTGGCATTTACAACTGGGAGGCTTAAGATTTTTAAAAATTAGATTAGCTACGCCTTTTAAATAGGGTGTAGGTTTTCAAGACAAAGTGGTCTCTTTTCCTGAAAATATTCAGAAAACAGTCTGCCTTTGACTGGGTAGCTCCAGCAAGGGCAATGATTCAAGAAACCACTGTAAAAATACATGTCACCAGGAAAAGGAAAACATCTTGCTTCCTATTAAGCAGAGTCAAACAGGTAATTTTTATTAACTATATACCATATTTGTATGACAATTAAGTTGCATGGCACCATCACATACACTGTCTCATTTGCCATAGGAAGGAGGAGTATGTACTCACTCATTCCTCAAATATTTCATGAATGCCTACTAGGGGCCAGGCAGCTTACTCTGTACTAAGGACACAAAGGTAAATAAGACTTACTCTCAGCAAGCTAACTTTCTAGTTGAAGAGTAAGATGTAAGCCATTAGATCATTCTAACATCTTGTAATGCAGACATGAGGAAGTACTGAGGCAACATGGGGTTGCTCAGATGACTGGTATCAAAGCCTCATTTTACAGAAAAGGAAACTGTTCAGTAGTATTCATATTAATAGTATAGGGTAGTTTTAACAGTTAAGTAAAAAACTGTATTAAAATTCTTAGTACAATGTCAGCCCACAGTAAGAACTCCATAAATGTTATTACTGAATAGATAGCAGAGAGGACAGTTAGAAGCATGGACTCTGTCAAACTTTTTGGCTTGGATCCTAGCTCTAATACTTCTTAGTTGTGTGGCCTTGGGAGAGTAATATGATCAAGCTAAGTCTCAGATTCCCCAGGACTAAGATGGTAATACCAATTGCAACCATTTCCTAGAGTTGCTATTGTGAGAATTAATTTGACATACATATTCAAAAAACATTATCCATGGTAAAGAACAAAGCTGGGAGGAAGTCTGAAAACTTTTTTTTTTTTCTTGGCCATGCCGCGCAGGTTGTGGGATCTTCGTTCCCCGACCAGGGATTGAAGCCAGGCCCTCGGCAGTGAAAACTCAAGAGTCTTAACCACTGCATCGCCAGGGAATTCCCTGAAAACTTTAAATAACACCAAACTTTAGTTGACTTCTCATAAAATAGAGATATTGTAGCCTGAAGAGTGAGATGCCCTTGATTTTCACTATGGGGAAAATAGCCCGCTGCAAAGAATTCAATGTAGGAGAAGGCCAACAAGGTTTTTTGGCATCTTGGAGAATAGGGGGAAACTGGCCCAAAAGGAGTGGGCCCGAGTGAGGAAGATCATGGAAACTGGTGGGGGTGAGGGAGTGGGGCTCGGACAGGGCTGGAGTGAACAATGGCTTTGAGAAGAGAGGAAGGATGCGTCATCCACACATGTTGTACTTTTTCTAGCACTAGGTGAGAGATAATCTTTCCAATACATCTGACCCACATTTTGCTAAATGGAGGGGTTATTTTTGCTAAATAATTCCTAAAATGTTATGAATAGAACTTAACTAAGTAAGAGTATCCAAAATAGTCCAATAATGACACCTGAAGATGTTTGGTAGAAACATATGCTCTTCTCCCTCACAGTGAAATTGTTGGACCTGAAATTGAGGCAGCTATTGCTCCATATTATATCTTATGATACTGAGAGAGTTTTCATATTTACTATTTTTCATTCATTTTTTTTGAATGAGTGATTTAAATGTTCTTTCTGTACATAATGGGATAGGAAGTGGCTGAAAACAGAGTCCATATATGGTCCTAAAAGTGAACATGACCTAAGAACATTACTAATATAAGAGCAGTAGTAATATAACTAAGAGAGAATTCCATTGCCTCCTCAGCAGTGGCTACTATGATAAACCCCCAAAACACCTGACTATGTTATTTTTTAAATATGTCTTCTTTTGGTCACTGAGCAATAAAGAAACATAGATTTGGGGTTGAAAGAGGAGTTCAAATAATTTAATCCAACCCCCTCATTTTAGAGTTGACAAAACTAAGGCCTTTAAACGCTTATTGACTTGACAGTATTTAACAGCCAGATATAGTAAGGGCATTTCTGTCTTAATTCAGAAACAAGAGAACAATGATACTTGCAAACTGTTACTGAACATTCACAACGGGTCAAGCACTAGTTGTTTCACAGGATTATTTCTTTCCTCCCTTACAACAACCCTATAAGAAAAGTTCTACTGTAAGAAATTCCTATTGTAAGAAAAGTCCCCGTTTTGCCAAGAAGGAAACATGAGCCTTAGAGATGTTATTTAACTCACCCTAGATCACACAGATAAAAGAGACAGAAATTAATAAAAATCCTAGGTCTGCATGAAATCAAAGCCCAAGCCCCTAATTACTAACGTTGCCAGTGGTGACAGTGGAAAGGATGCTTGGGCTCTAGTGCCAACTTTATTAATAACTTGAAACACAGTCTTAGAAAGTCACCATCTTTCTGGTTCTCAATTTCCTAATACTAGAAAGAGGCATCATTGCTGTCCTGTTCCTCGCACAAGATAATTGTGTGAGTAAGATGAGATAATAGAGTTACTTTTTAAGTATTTTACAAATGTAAGGAGGTATCTAAAACTGGAGAATAAAACAGTGGCGTACAGGCCTTCCTCCTGGTGGCACATTGGTTGAGAGTCCGCCTGCCGATGCAGGGGACACGGGTTCGTGCCTCGGTTCGGGAGGATCCCACATGTTGCGGAGCGGCTAGGCCCATGGGCCATGGCCGCTGAGCCTGCGCGTCCGGAGCCTGTGCTCCGCAACGGGAGAGGCCACAACAACAGTGAGAGGCCCGTGTACCGCAAAAAAAAAAAAAAAAAAAAAAAAGTCTACAAATAACAAATGCTGGAGAGGGCGTGGAGAAAAGGAAACCCTCTTGCACTATTGGTGGGAATGTAAATGGATACAGCCACTATGGAGAACAGTATGGAGGTTCCTTAAAAAACTAAAAATAGAATTACCATATGACCCAGTACTCCCACTCCTGGGCATATAGCCAGACAAAACTATAATTCAAAAAGATACATGCACACCTATATTCATAGCAGCACTATTCACAATTGCCAAGACATGGAAACAACTATTCACAATGCAACTAGAGATTATCATGCTAAGTGAAATAAGTCAGAGAGAGAAAGACAAGTACCATATGATATCATTTATATGTGGAATCTAAAATATGACACAAATGAACCTATCTATGAAACAGAGAGAGACTCACGGACATAGAGAACAGGCTTGTGGTTGCCAAGGGGGTGGAGGGTGGGAGAGGAATGGATTGGGAGTTTGGGATTAGCAGATGCAAACTGGTATATATAGAATGGATAAACAACAAGGTCTTACTATATATATAGCACAGGGAACTATATTCAATGTCTTGTGATAAACCATAATAGAAAAGAATATGTAAAGGAATGTATATATATATATATATAAAACTGAGTCACTTAGCTGTACAGCAGTAATTAACACAGCATTGTAAATCACCTATACTTCAATTTAAAAAAGGGGGAAGGGCCTCCCTGGTGGCGCAGTGGTTGAGAGTCCGCCTGCCGATGCAGGGGATACGGGTTCGTGCCCCGGTCTGGGAGGATCCCATGTGCCGCGGAGCGGCTGGGCCTGTGAGCCATGGCCGCTGGGCCTGCGCATCCGGAGCCTGTGCTCCGCAACGGGAGAGGCCACAGCGGTGAGAGGCCCGTGTACCGCAAAAAAAAAAAAAAAAAAAAAAAAAAAAAGGGGGAAAAAAAGAAGTATAGGTTAACAAGAGAAAGTCAATCCATTTGCTTAGTAACATTTTTACTCATGAGTGGGCATGGAAATATCATCTGTGACCCCAGAATAAAAGCTGCTGTCAAGTGAGGAGGGGGAGCTTGATTTTCTGGATAACTAAGCTACTTCATGACAGAGTTCAGAATTAGGCCTCAGTTTATCCACAACACAAATAGCTCAAGCTAGCTTCCCTGCAGTAGGGTTCCTCAACCTCAGCACTACTGACATTTTGGACTAGATAATCCTTTGTTGTGGGAAGCTGTCCTGTGCAACACAGGACGTTGAGCAGTATCCCTGACCTCTACCCACTCCATGCCAGCAGCACCCCACACACAAATTTCAACAATCAAAAATGTCTTCAGATAATGACACTACCCCCCCCCGCAGTTGAGAACCACTGCACTAGAACATTATTTTAAAGTAACTCCACATTAATGAATGTGAACTGAGGAAATAAAAGAAATAAGCACATTGTTTAAATACAAAGAAATGAGGAAGAGAAGAAAATATGCCCCAAATAGCCAGTTAGCACATTATCAACTTCCAAGGTGAAACCAGTCAGTACAAAATTACAGTGTTGCACAGCAGCAATATTAATAAACAGAGATGCAAGGAGAAAAAAGAGAATAGGAGACACCAACATAAAATAGTGACTTCCATTTTGGGAAAAGGAAGGGGGGTTTTTAAACAAATTTATTAAGGTACAATTAACATACCATACAACTCACTCATTTGAAATGTGCAATTCAATGGTTTTTAGTGTATTCATAGAGTTGTACAACCAGCACCATAATCCAATTTTAAAAGTTTCAGAGAATGAAGGAGTTTTAACCTGTGATTTAAATGCTACCAGTTTAATGGGACTCTGTTCCCATTAAACTAGAGATTACCAAAGCCTCTCGCCAGAAGTAAACATCCTAACCAGCAGTCACCAAGTGGCTGATTAAAATGTGAGCATAGTTTACTCTTCGGGTAGATTCCTGTGAAAGAATGTATACATTGCCTCTCCTCTTTTATTACCCTTCTAATAATATTGGTTATGTTGTAGGCCAATTTATTATATTTGAGAGTATTTGGAGGAAAAAGTTCTTTAAATTAAAGCTCTTTATGTATAATTTCTTCTGTACATCATTATCACTAAAGTGACTCATAACTATAGTAGCATGTCTAAGCCAGTTCAGATCCTTGGCAGTAATAACACAATTCCTTTAATACCCAAGCTCCAAAACGTAACCCTTAGACAAAGGCATTTATTGTTTGTTCTGTTAGCAGCTGAACCAGTCTTTGCATACTTGGAGGCATAACCATGCAAAATGGACATTTTTATTCTAACTTATGTGCTATACTTTGCATACGGAACAAAAGTTGTTTAAATATATGTGGGGAATTCAAATGTATTTCCTCCCTAAAGAAAGTTAATCTGTAAACAAAGGTCTAATTTGAGATTGTATAGAAAAGGTAATGACATCCCTCTGATATGCTGCTCTGTCCTGTTCCCCACTGCACCCCATCCCAATCCCCTCGTTAATAAAACATTGTCACAGTACTTAAACATGATGGAATAAGAATGGCATTTCAGGGCTTCCCTAGTGGCGCAGTGGTTGAGAGTCCGCCTGCCGATGCAGGGGACACGGGTTCGTGCCCCGGTCCGGGAAGATCCCACAGGCCGTGGAGCGGCTGGTCCCGTGAGTCATGACCGCTGAGCCTGCGCGTCCGGAGCCTGTGCTCCGCAACGGGAGAGACCACAACAGTGAGAGGCCCGCGTACCACAAAAAAAAAAAAAGAATGGTATTTCAGCAAAAGATGAAATACTAAGAAATTCCCTCCAAAAGAACAGGTTATTCATTTATTCCTAAGTCAATAAGCCAGCAAAAACAAGATAATATTTGATCTAGCAAAACCTCCTGTGCTTTTAGATTCTATGAAAAAGGAAAAGGAAAAAAGAATTCTTCCATATTCTTTATGTATAACAAGAGCACTCATTAAATGATGTTTATATGTGATGATGACACAGTGTTTAGATTGGTTCATTGCTTGGCATTGGAAGGGCAGTGCCCTCGAGTCTTCCCCCAGTTCAGTCTTAAATAAACAACAGTCTTTTTAGTTTTCAATGCACTAACTTGGCTCAAACCATGCCATGAATTACTTTCGTATGAAGGCTGCCACAAAAAAAAATTATTACAGAACACTCCACTGGCAGCTAGAGCCAGTACAAGCTAATGCAAGCATGTTACACATTTTTAAATAAACAGCAGAAAATTGGGTGTGAAAAAGTAGTAATCAGGTATGTCGATCTGACCGCTATAACTTTAAAACATCTGCAGAGTAAAGCCAGTTTTTGTCAAGGTCACTTACTATTCAGAAAAAGCTTTTCAGCTTCAACAAAAATATCCAAGAAACAAAATGAGGGCAAAAGTAACATTCAGATAGGTGTGTTTCACTTTATGCCACTTGTCAGAGGCAGGGTTTTCAATCTAATGTGATTCCTAGGTCTTTATCCTTCTTTAGAGGCACTATACTGATAAGTTCGAGGACTTCAGACAAAGAAGATACAGGACTCCCCCACTACCCAAAAGTAGAGCGTTCCTATGAAACCCTTCCTAAGCTGAAACGGTGTAAACTGAAGAAGCAATTACTTTAGGACACATCTTGCTAACAGAGGCACAAAATAAATCAAGATCAAGCACAAATGCGCAGAGACACAGTTCGAAGCTATGGCAGTTTGACGATGAGTGTAGTTCCTGGGGAAGGAGCTTGGCGGTGCTGCTCTCACTGATCAGGGTGGGTGCTGCCTCTGTAACGGTTCACTGCAAAACAAATGCTGAACGCTAGTTTTGCTTTTTGCCTTTCTTGTAAAAGCAAAAATCCTCTTGGATTTCTTTTGATGAGCAAAAATGCGTGCTCATGTAGGTCTTTCATAAAAGTGAAGTGGTGTAAAGCAAACTTTCGACAGTGGCGGATACCTGTATTTAGAAAATGAATGATCACCCATATCATCAACATTTCTTTGAGAGCTAATACACCATTATTGGAAGACATCGCTGCCCCACAAGAATGCCTCAGAATATGGAAAGTCTTCTATTTATATTAAATTGGGGCAATATGTAAATCAAAACTACAGTGAGGTACCACTTCACGCTGGTCAGAATGGTCATGATTAAAATGTCTACAAATAACAAATGCTGGAGAGGGTGTGGAAAAAAGAGAACCCCCCTACACTGTTGGTGTGAATGTAAGTTGGTGCAGCCATTATGGAAAACAGTATGGAGGTTCCTCAAAAAACTAAAAATAGAATTCAAAAAGATACATGAACCCCTATGTTCATGGCAGCACTATTCACAATAGCCAAAACATGGAAACAACCTAAATGTCCATCGACAGATGAATGGATAAAGAAGATGTGGTACATTTATACAATGTAATACTACTCAGCCATAAAAAAGAATGAAATAATGCCATTTGAAGCAACATGGATGGACTTAGAGATTATCATACTAAGTGAAATCAGACAAAGACAAATACCATATGGTATCACTTATATGTGGAACCTAAAATATGACACAAATGAACTTATCTACAAACAGAAACATACAGACATAGAAAACATACCTATGGTTACCAAAGGGTGGGGTCGGGGGAGGGACAGAGTGGGAGTTTGAGGTTAGCAGATGCAAACTAGAATATAGAGAGTGGATAAACAACAAGGTCCTACTGCAGAGCACAGGGAACTGTATTCAATTTCCTGTGATAAATCATAATGGAAAAGAATATAAAAAAGAGTGTATAGGGACTTCTCTGGCAGTCCAGCAGTTAAGACTCCATGCTTCCACTGCAGGGGACATGGGTTTGATCCTTGGTCAGGGAACTAAGTTCCCGAATGCCGCACAATGTGGCCCACCCCAAAAGAAAGAAAAAAAAAAAAGAACATATATAGATGTATAGATGAATCACTTTACTGTACAGCAGAAATTAACACAACATTGTAAACCAACTATACTTCAATAAAAACCCCAAATAAACTGGGGCATTATGTCTTCAGAAAGCCCTTGTTAAATATACATATGCTGTTCTATACGGATTATCATCACATGCTAGATATTTAGTCGAGCCCTCTCAATCTCCATTTTACTCACCTTCTACTTGGGGAGATTAGAGAGCTAATCACATTGCTTCAGAGCACAGACTCTGGAGTCAAAACTTGGCCTGGCCACTTACTAGTTGTGTGACTTTGGTCAGTTTACACTTACATAGTAGCATTTTCCAGGACACTGTGAGAAATACCATAAAAAGGACAGACACAGAAATCGAGTTTACTGGAAATGGAAGAACAAAATGATGGGCTGGTGGACTCTAACCAGGGAATTTCCGTGGTCCACAGTTTCTGGGTATTTGTGGCCCTAGGCTAGGAGGGTCAATTTACAGTTTCTCAACCACAAAATAAGGATGATACTCACAGTACCTCCTTCAAAGGGCTTTTAGGAGGATTCAATTAGATAAAGAATATAAAGTGCTCAGCACATGCCTGGCACACAATAAGAGCCTGACAGCTATTTTTTTTCCCTAGGTCCCTGTGAGGCTCTGACAGCAGAGAGAGAGAATGAAAAAGGGGTAGGAGGCCACCCAAGGCAGTGGGGTGTGTACTGGCTGAAGAATCCTTTATCCCTAATTTATAGTGAGAAGGAAAAGAACCACATAGGACTCTACAGTGAAGGCACCAGAGCACAAGGTTGTCCAGGGACACCCCTCTAGTCTAATGTGGCAAAGTTCTGTGGATCTTTTTGCATTAAGTTTCCAGGAGTACCCCCACCCCCGTCACCAATCTGGGTGTGCAGTCACTTTTGGACCCACTGGCACATGGGCCAGGTACTGAGCCTGTTTATGCTACAGCTGTATCTTCTCTGGTAGTAAAACTATTACTTGTATTCAGGTTGTTGGCAGAGATCCTTTGATTTCAGGAAGGTTAGGCCCCTACCTCAGCCACAAGCAATGAGCTGAACTCGTCTAAATCACTCATAACAATCTCCTTCCCCTTCTTCAGGGATTGGCCAAAAAGTGAGCACATGATGCAATCCTGGCCAATGAGACATTGTGTAAGTTCGCTAAGGAAGGCTCTTCTCCTAAATAAAAAGACCATACTTCACAAGGAGAAAGTCTCCGCCTGTCTACCTTTTTCTGTCCTAAACATTGATGTGGTGGCTAGAGCCACAGCAGCTATATTCTGGTCAGGAAAATGACAAAGAAGTTGGCCCAGAAATCATTAGATCAACAGTCAACTGCCTACCTCCAGACTTCTTGTTAGGTAAGAAATATGAAATCCCATTTGTTTAGGTCTCCACAGATGAGTTTTCTATTTCTTACAGTCAGATGCATTCTGATACAGTGCTTCCTCTGCTTATTATTTCTTAACTCTGCCTGAACCATCTGAGAGATGAGACCCACTCCAGTTTTCTTGGCTTTATTTGAACAAAGATTTTAATAATCAACCAGAAGAAACTAGTTTCTGTTACTCCAGAAAGGAAAAATCATGTCCTGTAATAAGAATTTTGCATCCAACTGGTTTAAAAGTTGAAAACACAGATTAAGCAAAAAGATAAAAACTAAATAGTCCCTTATCTACTTGTTTCTCATGTCTCCTTCTGCAACATTTAGCATCGAAGAGACAGAAAGGGATGCCACTCCATCATTTTTTTAAGTAGGTCTTTATTGGAGTATAATTGCTTCACAATATTGTGTTAGTTTCTGCTGCACAACAAAGTGAATCAGCCATACGCATACACATGTCCCCATATCCCCTGCCTCTTGAGCCTCCCTCCCATCCTCCCTATCCCACCCCTCTAGGTCATCGCAAAGTATCGAGCCAATCTCCCTGTGCTATGCGGCTGCTTCCCACCAGCCAACTATTTTACATTCAGTAGTGTGTATATGTCACTGCTGGACTCTCACTTTCCCCTGGCTTCGCCCTCCCACCCCATGTCCTCAAGTCCATTTTCTATGTCTACCTCTTTATCCCTGCCCTGCAACTAGGTTCATCAGTACCTTTTTTTTTTTTAGATTCCATATATATGCACTAGTAAATGGTATTTGTTTTTCTCTTTCTGACTTACTTCACTCCGTATGACAGACTCTAGGTCCATCCACCTCACTACAGATAACTCAATTTCGTTTCTTTTTATGGCTGAGTAATATCCCATTGTATATATGTGCCACATCTTCTTTATACATTCATCTGTTGATGGACATTTACATTGATTCCATGTCCTGGCTATTGTAAATAGTGCTGCAATGAATGTTGTGGTACATGTCTCTTTTTGAATTATAGTTTTCTCAGGGTATATGCCCAGTAGTGGGATTGCTGGGTCATGTGGTAGTTCTATTTTTAGTTTTTTAAGGAACCTCCATACTGTTTTCCATAGTGGTTGTATCAATTTACATTCCCACCAACAGTGCAGGAGGGTTCCATGGTACAAGATAGAATGTCCAGAGATAAACCCACGCACATATGGGCACCGAATTTACCACAAAGGAGGCAAGAACATACAATGGAGAAAAGACAGCCTCTTCAATAAGTGGTGCTGGGAAAACTGGACAGCTACATGTAAAAGAATGAAATTAGAACACTACCTAACACCATACACAAAAATAAACTCCAGATGGATTAAAGACTTAAATGTAAGACCGAACACTCTAAAACTCTTAGAGGAAAAACACTCTCTGACATAAACCACAGCAAGATCTTTTTTGACCCACCTCCTAGAGTAACAGAAATTAAAACAAAAATAAACAAATGGGACTTAATTAAACCTAAAAGCTTTTGCACAGCAAAGGAAACCATAAGTAACACAAAAAGACAACCCTTAGAATGGGAGAAAATATTTGCAAATGAAACAACAGACAAAGGATTAAAAGGATTAATCTCCAAAATATAAACAGCTCGTGGAGCTCAATATCAAAAAAACAAACAATCCAGTTAAAAAATGGGAGGAAGACCTAAATAGACATTTCACCAAGGAAGACATACAGATGGCCAAGAGGCACATGAAAAGATACTCAACATCACTAATTATTAGAGAAATGAAAATCAAAACTACAATGAGGTATCACCTCACACCGGTCAGAATGGCCATCATCAAAAAATCTAGAAACAATAAATACTGGAGAGGGTGTGGTGAAAAGGGAACACTCCATCATTTTTGACAGAACCACATTTGTGGTACAAAAAGTATGCTGAAATTTTGTAACTGTTTGGGTTCCTTGATCAGGAATGGGATGAGTCACTTGTGTGTCTATGGTCTCCTCTCCTCTGTATCACCTGCCACCAGCATAATCTGATGCCCTCTCAGACATTAGTAGCTACAAGCAGTATTTATCATTATTATTCTAATACCTTATATACTGGTGTTGTTTGACAATATTTCAGAGTGCTTTCACATAAATTCTCTCCCTGAAAGCTTACAACTCTGCCACCTACCAGCTATATCAACCTCATAAAAAGTACTACAGAGACTCTGAGGGGGAGGGGGAATCTTCATTTTAGAGGAAAGGTGCCATTTTCCTTCTCCCCTAAGTCTAGCTCTGCTGCAGGCACTAATGACCTCCTACTATCTACTCAGCACCACTCCTCCACTCCTGAACCAATCATGACCCAGTAGCAAGAGGCCTAGCCCCTAAGCTGCCAGGTTGCGGAATTAGTCTTGTTGCCTATAGCAAAGTAGGAATTCATATGCCCACATATGGTCCTCCGATCCTTCATCCCAGCGTGGGGTGTTTTTCCTCTGTGATCAGGCCTCTGCTGCAGTTTTCTGAAGTGGCATCTAAATTCCATGTTGGAAGGAGAGTTCCATTCAAATCTTGAGCCTCTCCCATTGCCCAGCCTTTGCCAATCTCTTATGCCCACAGACTGAATTTCTATTCTAAACTGAATTGATCCTCCACTAGAACATAAGTGATAGGAAGACAGGGAACTTAACTGCTATTTTATCAGGCTATCTGTAGCATATAAAACAGATTCTGGTTGGTTCACAGCAACTGCTTCAATAAATATTTGTTGAATTAGTAACTCTGAGAACTGTCCCTAACTAGAGATTTCTGCTATTGCGACTTGATCACAAGATCAGACTCTTTGGGTACTAACATCCACCTAGCCCCAGTTATAGTTTCCTCACCTCTTTAAATGAAACAGTATAGACTGTTGGACACCCTCTCACCACTGGCCTCCTATTTCCACCTTCTCTCCTTTACCCTACTGGCCCAGACAGGTAAGGTCTCAGGATACTGAGCTCTCAGCTGAGCCTGCCTAAAATACACCTTGATAAATGAGACTGTAAAGAGATTATTATACCATAAAAGGGTAGAAGCCCTCAAAAAATAGAAGAACACTAAAAATAAACCATGTCCTTTCATTTCTCCAAATCCAAAAAGTAGCCCAACATGAAAAGGTGATCAACATCATTAGCTATCAAGGAAATACAAATCAAGACTGCAATGAGATACCACTTCACACCCACTAGGATGGCTACAATCATAAAGACTGAAAATAACAAGTGTTTATGAGGAAGCAGAGAAATTGGAACCCTCAAACATTGTTGATGGGAATGTAAAATGGTGTAGCCACTTTGGATAACAGTTTGGCAGTTCCTCAAAATGTTGAACCTAGACTTACCATATGACCCAGCAATTCCACTACTAGGTATATACTCAAGAGAAATGAAAACATGTGTCCACATAAACTTTGCACAAATGTTTGTAGCAGCATTGTTCATAATTACCTAAAAGTGGAAACAACAAAAATGTCTATCAACCGATGGATAGATAAACAAAATGAGGTCTACCCATAAATGGAATGTTATTCAACAATAAAAAGGAATGAAGGCAGCTTCTGGGAAGACAACAGAGTAGGAGGCACCAGAAATCTGTTGTCTCCCCACCTAGATAACAATTAAACTGGCACAATCTACCTGATATTAACTATTTTGGAACTCTGGAGTCTATGGAAGGCTTGCAACACCCAGGAGAAGACTGGGATTACTTGGATGGTAAATTGCAGTTAATTTCAGCTCTTAGCACAGTAGTAGCTACCCATTTAACACCTCTTAGCTCACTGGCAGGCAGCTGTTTAAGTGTTACTAGAGCAGCTTGCCCACAGCTTGTTGGGTTCAAGATGGGCAAAAGAACCTTGTCCTCCAAATATCAGGGATCTGTGCTCTGATCACTAATCACTGCTTCTGATCACAGGGGTGCAAAGAGGTGGTTACCAATGTTGTTGCACCTTCCTCCGCTGTTGTAAGCACCTTCTCCCTGGCTGAAGTGACTTCCTGGGGGGTGGGCGGTTAAAGCCAGTGCCATTTTCCCCCCTTCATTTTTCTCTTTTTCCCTTTTTGGGAGCCGAACATTGAAGAGTAGGTCATTCAAAAGCAACTGCATATACAGGTGAAATTAGGAAGTCACCATGCATGCCCGGGGAAGGCATAGGCTCAGAAGAGACCTGAGAAGGGGCACCTTCAAGATGGCGGAGGAGTAAGACGTGGAGATCACCTTCCTCCCCACAAATACAACAAAACTACATCTACACGTGGAACAACTCCTACAGAATACCTACTGAATGTGGGCAGAAGACCTCAGACTTCCGAAAAGATGCCCTCAGGTGACCGACACGCAGAGGTGGGGCTAAATCCAAAGCTGAACCCCAGGAGCTGTGCAAACAAAGAAGAGACAGGGAAATCTCTCCCAGCAGTCTCAGGAGCAGTGGATTAAATCTCCACAATCAACTTGATGTACCCTGCATCTGTGGAATACCTGAACAGACAACGAATCATCCCAAATTGAGGAGGTCGACTTTGGGAGCAACTGTAGACTTGGGGTTTGCTTTCTGCATCTAATTTGTTTCTGGTTGTATGTTTATCTTAGTTTAGTATTTAGAGATTATTATCATTGGTAGATTTGTTTATTGATTTGGTTGCTCTCTTCCTTTTTTTATTTATATATATTTTTTTCTTTCTTCTCTTTTTGTGAGTGTGTATGTGTATGCTTCTTTGTGTGATTTTGTCTGTATAGCTCTGCTTTTGCCATTTGTCCTAGGGTTCTCACTGTCCATTTTTTGTTTTTTTTTTGTTTTGTTTTGTTTTAGTGTAGTTTTTAGTGCTTGTTATCACTGGTGGATTTGTTTTTTGGTTTAGTTGCTCTCTCTTCTTTCTTTCTCTCTTTCTTTTTTTTTTACTATTTTTAAATTTTTAAATTTTTAATAATTTTTTTCTATTTTAATAACTTTATTTAATTAATTAATTTATTTATTTATTTTCTTTTTTTTTCTCCATTTTCTTCTGAGCTGTGTGGCTGACAGGGTCTTGGTGCTCTGGCCGGGTGTCAGGCCTAAGCCTCTGAGGTGGGAGAGCCAAGTTCAGGACATTGGTCCACCAGAGACCTCCTAGCCCCATGTAATATCAAATGGTGAAAGCTCTCCCAGAGATCTCTATCTCAATGCTAAGACGCAGCTCCACTCAACGACCAGAGAGCTACAGTGCTGGACACCCTCTGCCAAACGACTAGCAAGACAGGAACACAACCCCACACATTAGCAGAGAGGCAGCCTAAAATAATAAGTTCACAGACACCCCAAAACACACCACTGGACATGGCCCTGCCCACCAGAAAGACAAGATCCACCCTCATCCACGAGAACACAGGCACCAGTCCCCTCCACCAGGAAGCCTACACAACCCACTAAACCAACCTGACCCACTAGAAGCAGACACCAAAAACAACGGGAACTATGAATCTGCAGCCTGCAAAACAGAGACCCCAAACACAGTAAGTTAACCAAAATGAGAAGACAGAGAAATACACAGCAGCTGAAGGAGCAAGGTAAAAATCCACCAGACCAAACAAATGAAGAGGAAATAGACAGTCTACCTGAAAAAGAATTCAGAGTAATGATAGTAAAGATGATCCAAATTCTTGGGAATAGAATGGAGAAAATACAAGAAATGTTTAACAAGGACCTAGAAGAACTAAAGGGCAAACAAACAATGATGAACAACACAATAAATGAAATTAAAAATTCTCTAGAAGGAATCAACATCAGAATAACTGAGGCAGAAGAACGGATAAGTGACCTGGAAGATAAAATAGTGGAAATAACCACTGCAGAGCAGAATAAAGAAAAAAGAATGAAAAGAATTGAGGACAATCTCAGAGACTTCTGGGATAACATAAACGCACCAATATTCGAATTGTAGGGGTCCCAGAAGAAGAAGAGAAAAAAAAAGGGACTGAGAAAATATTTGAAGAGATTATAGTTTAAAACTTCCCTAATATGGGTAAGGAAATAGTCAATCAAGTCCAGGAAGCACAGAGAGTCCCATACAGGATAAATCCAAGAAGAAACATGCCAAGACACATATTAATCAAACTATCAAAAATTAAATACAAAGAAAAAGTATTAAAAGCAGCAAGGGAAAAGCAACAATTAACATACAAGGGAATCCCCATAAGGTTAACAGCTGATCTTTCAGCAGAAACTCTGCAAGTGGAAGGGAGGGGCAGGACATATTTAAAGTGATGAAAGGGAAAAAAACCTACAACCAAGGTTACTCTACCCAGCAAGGATCTCATTCAGATTCAGTGGAGAAATTAAAACCTTTACAGACAAGCAAAAGCTAAGAGAATTCAGCACTACCAAACCAGCTCTACAACAAATGCTAAAGGAACTTCTCTAGGCAGGAAACACAAGAGAAGGAAAAGACTTACAATAACAAACCAAAAACAATTAAGAAAATGGTAATGGGAACATACATACCAATAACTACCTTAAATGTAAATGGATTAAATTTTTCAACCATAAAACAAAGACTGGCTTAATGGATACAAAAACAAGACCCGTACATATGCTGTCTGCAAGAGACCCACTTCAGACCTAGGGACACATACAGACTGAAAGTGAGGGGATGGAAAAAGATATTCCATGCAAATGGAAATCAAAAGAAAGCTGGGGCCTCCCTGGTGGCGCAGTGGTTGAGAGTCCGCCTGCCGATGCAGGGGATACGGGTTCGTGCCCCGGTCCGGGAGGATCCCATATGCCGCGGAGCGGCTGGGCCCGTGGGCCACGGCCGCTGGGCCTGCGCATCCGGAGCCTGCGCATCCGGAGCCTGTGCTCCGCAACGGGAGAGGCCACAACAGTGAGAGGCCCGCATACCGCAAAAAGAATAGAAAAAAAAAAAAAAAAAAAGAAAGCTGGAGTAGCAATTCTCATATCAGACAAAATAGACTTTAAGAGACAAAGACTTTAATAGACTATAAGAGACAAAGAAGGACAGTACATAATGATCAAGGGATCAATCCACGAAGAAGACATAACAATTGTAAATATTTATGTACCCAGCATAGGAGCACCTCAATACATGAGGCAAATGCTAACAGCCATAAAAGGGGAAATCGACAGTAACACAATAATAGTGGGGGACTTTAACACCCCACTTTCACCAATGAAAAGATCATCCAAAATGAAAATAAATAAGGAAACACAAGCTTTAAATGATACATTAAAAAAGATGGACTTAATTGATATTTATAGGACATTCCATCCAAAAACAACAGAATACACTTTTCTAGCAAGTGCTCATGGAACATTCTCCAGGATAGATCATATCTTGGGTCACAAATCAAGCCTTGGTAAATTTAAGAAACTTGAAGTCGTATCAAGTATCTTTTCTGACCAAAATGCTATGAGAGTAGATATCAATTACAGGAAAAAAATCTGTAAAAAATACAAACACATGAAGGTTAAATAATACACTACTAAATAACCATGAGATCACTGAAGAAATCAAAGAGGAAATCAAAACATACCTAGAAACAAATGACAATGAAAACACGATGACCCAAAACCTATGGGATGCAGCAAAAGCAGTTCTAAGAGGGAAGTTTATAGCAATACAATCCTACCTCAAGAAACAAGAAACATTTCAAATAAACAACCTAACCTTACACTTAAAGCAATTAGAGAAAGAAGAACAAAAAACCCCCAAAGTTAGCAGAAGGAAAGAAATCATAAAGATCAGATCAAAAAGAAATGAAGGAAACAATAGCAAAGATCAATAAAACTAATAGCTGGTTCTTTGAGAAGATAAACAAAATTGATAAAACATTAGCCAGACTCATCAAGAAAAAAAGGGAGAAGACTCAAATCAATAGAATTAGAAATGAAAAGGGAGAAGGAACAATTGACACTGCAGAAATACAAAAGATCATGAGAGATGACTACAAGCAACTATATGCCAATAAAATGGACAACCTGGAAGAAATGGACAAATTCTTAGAAAAGCACAACCTTCCGAGACTGAGTCAGGAAGAAATAGAAAATATAAACAGACCAATCACAAGCACTGAAATTGAAACTGTGATTAAAAATATTCCAACAGGGCTTCCCTGGTGGCACAGTGGTTGAGAGTCCGCCTGCCGATGCAGGGGACATGGGTTTGTGCCCCGGTCCAGGAAGATCCCACATGCTGCGGAGCGGCTGGGCCCGTGAACCATGGCCACTGAGCCTGTGTGTCCGGAGCCTGTACTCCGCAACCGGAGAGGCCACAACAGTGAGAGGCCCACGTACCGCAAAAAAAAAAAAAAAAAAAAAAAAAAAAAACATGATTCAACTCTATGCTGTGTACAAGAGACAAAGGAGTTACAGTTTAATGTGTATAGAGTTCCAGTTTTGAAGATAAAGAGTTTGGAGATGTATGGTGGCAATGGTTGCACCCCAATAAGAATGTACTTAATACCACTGAAATGTATACTTAAAAATGGTTAAGATAGTAAATTTTATGTTATGTGTATTTTACCACAAAAAGAAAAAACTGGGGAAAAAAAGAAATAAAGTACTGATACAGAATACTGCAACATGGATGAACCCTGAAAACATTGTGCTAAGTGAAAAAAGTCAAACACAATCAACCACAGCTTGTATGATTCTGTTCATATGAAATGTCTAGCACAGGCAAATCCATAGAGGCAAAAAATAAACTAGTGGTTGTCAGGCTCTGGAGGGAGGAGGAATGAAGAATGACTACTAATGGGTACAAGATTTCTTTTCAGGGTGACAGAAATGTTCTTAAACTAGACAGTGATGATTGCTGCATAACTCTGTAAATATACTGAACACCACTAACTGCACTCTTTAAAAGGGTTAATTTTATGGCATGTGAACTATATCTCAACAAATCTGTTACATTAATACAAAAAAACAAACAAAAAAATTCTCCCTTTACAACATTTTTAGGACTGGAAGACTCTTATAAGATGAGGCTGAGATGAAAACCTGGGTCTTCTGCTTCCTCCCCCAGTGATTTTCCTACTATTCAACTACTCTGTCACTGCTGCTCCCAGGAACTCACCTGCTCCATCAACCCGTAGAAAGAGTAACAGATACAAAGGCAGCAGAAAATCGAGTAACCACTAGAGACAAAGTCTGCCTGCTCCCAGAACTGCTGCCTCTGACTTGACTAGGACAGCATTCTCCTCATAAATTACAGTAATGCAAATAGGAAAGACAAATTTTTTCATCTTGTCCATGAACTAAAACAAAAAAACAAAAGTTTTTTTTCATTTGACCTTTTTTTTTTTTTTTTTTTTTTTTTGTGGTACGCGGGCCTCTCACTGTTGTGGCCCCTCCCGTTGTGGAGCGCAGGCTCAGAGGCCATGACTCACGGACCCAGCCGCTCCGCGGCATGTGGGATCTTCCCGGACCGGGGCACGAACCCGTGTCCCCTGCATTGGCAGGTGGACTCCCAACCACTGTGCCACCAGGGAAGCCCCATCATTTGACCTTTTAATACATTCTTAAAGACAAGGGCAATCTGAATTATGAATTTTTTACTTTCTTACCATTTAAACCATATAGCTTCCATTTTCTTTCTTATTGCTGAACAGTGAAAATTCCTTTCTTACAAAATATAAATAAGTGTCATTGCAATGTTCCTTGGATAGCCTACGTTTCTGAGCCACTATATACCCCATCTTTGCTTTTCAACCACTAATCCCCAGTCTAAAGGGGGAAAACAAGATAATCCCTTACTTAAATGATCAATGGGAAGGAATCAGTACAGAATAGCAGAAAACTCTCACAACTCTATCATTCAGAACTTGCACAATTTTTAAAATAATACTTCAGAAACAGAAATATCTTAATTTTTTATAAGATATTTTACACACATATTTTTTAAATTTATTTATTTTATTTATACTTATTTGTGGCAGCATTGGGTCTTCATTTCTGCACGTGGGCTTCCTCTAGTTGCGGCGAGCGGGGGCTACTCTTCGTTGTGGCGTGAGGGCTTCTCACTGAGGTGGCTTCTCTTGTTGTGGAGCACGGGCTCTAGGCGCGTGGGCTTCAGTAGTTGTGGCACACGGGCTTAGTTGCTCCGCGGCATGTGGGATCTTCCCAGACCAGGGCTCGAACCCATGTCCCCTGCATTGGCAGGCGGATTCTTAACCACTATGCCACGAGGGAAGCCCTGCGCTACCAGGGAAGCCCTTAATTTTTAAAAATATTTATTTATTTATTTATTTATTTAGGCTGTGCCGGGTCTTAGTTGTGGCGCATGGGATCTTCGTTGTGGCATATTTAGTTGCAGCATGCAGGATCTTTAGTTGTAGCACGCAGACTTCTTAGTTGCGGCATGCACTTAGGGCCTAGTTCTCCAACCAGGGATCAAACCAGGCCCCCTGCATTGGGAGCACAGAGTCTTACCCACTGGACCACCAGGGAAGTCCCAGAAATATGTTAACTTTTTAAAAGCAAGTTTTCCTGCCTCTCCTAGGCTTCTGGCATATATATATCTGTTGTTGAGCCTTACTGCAAGCCAGGCACTATGCAGGCACCTCACAATATATTTTCTCATTTCATTCTCATTACAATTCTCTCTGTACCTTAGGAGACTTCTAGACTGGGACAAGAGCCAACAGTAGAAACAGAGGGTGGTTAACTGAGGAATTGAGTTAAGGGTGCCTGCCCCCAAATACCTGTCTTTTGGTTTGTTACACTGCCTGAAATTCCACCATTAGGTTTTGAAAGCTCTTCTGTCCGGTTTTAGAAAGTAGAGCCTCCTTAAGCCACAATCAAACATGACCTCAGTCTTTACTAGGGTAAAAGTGGCTAAATTGCTGGCTTTCCCAGAACATCTTCAGTTTAATAGAAACCAGTATTTTAAACTAAAACAATGAAAATCTAATCTTAGAATTTCAAGTATTATTGAGGATGGAGGCTAGTCCCAAGAATGACTAAGTGGATTTAGAAGAAATATCTTAATCTTGGAAAATATGAAAGACCCTTCAGCAAACTGAAACATGTTTTCAGCATTATATTCCTATAAATAGAACTGTGGCTCGAAGAGGATCCTAATGCAAATCAACAAATGAACAGTTTCAAGTCCCCATAACACAGACCATTTGATGGGATATTTTATCAAAAATGTGAAAAATAACATTGCTATGATGCTTCAAAAGGGGACATAAAAAGAATGGTTGCTAGCTGAAGGTTTTATTCTCGATTTAAAGAAAAGAGAGGGGGGGAAAGCCCGGCTTTTTAAATTCTTCTCAGGCTACTTCCCTGACAAACCTGTTTGATGGGCATCAGGGACCTGAGCAGAGCTTCCAGGGAAAAAGTAGCCATCATTCATGCTTCATTGGATTTCTATGACAGAATGATCACATTCTGTAGAAACGGGCATAAGCACATCATTATTAAGCCTTGCTTTAGCATTTCTTAACTGATCATGGATGCTGTCGTCCTTGGTGGCTCCACTCTGCTGGCACTGTTTGTAGTTATTTGACCTTTTCTCAGTGGATAATCCACACAAAAAGCCCTAATTACTTCCCCAGCTTTGACCAGCCAGCAGTGTGAATAATCAATGACACTCATTTAGGTATTGCACAATCAGATGCTTATGGTGTTTAAAGAACATTTTTCCATTGACCTGCCACAGCTGTAGGACAATTACAAGCGGTAAAGCTGCTGTTGTAATCACAAAATGACCAAGTGACCTTGTGGGTTTAAAGTTGATGACTGGGGCCTTGACTGGGGCATAGTCATGATACAGAACATAGTTTGGGAGAGAAAGGAGGCTTCATTGTATGCTAATGTGACATGCTGAGCCCCAAGAGCAATGTTCTGAAATATTGACAAATCAGAAGCTCATATTGGCAGGTAAAATTCAGTATTTGTACCCATGGCTTCAGTTACTTCTTCCTATTGTACATAAAATAGTAAATATATAATACTAGGGAAAAAAATTGAACTCTAGCCACATTGCTCTCCACACTTTTTCTTAAGGTAAACATGAAAATAAAACTGAAGAAAGAGGTTTCCTATCTAAATAGATATATAAAGATTCCTAGGATATTAAATTTTTTAACATATTAAAGTTATAATAAATCCTTATCTACTGTCAGGCCAAATTTCCCACAGAAAAATCACTACTAATAAAAAGGTCCCAAAGATCACTATTAAAAAGTCTGTGGTTCTTTGAAATTATGATTAGTTACTAAATTACATATAAAGCTGAATTATAAAATAAGTTGAAGGAAAAGGGAATATGACAGCATTTCCAAGAGAGTGTGTTCTTGGAAACGCTCCACTGAAAATCCTTTGCAAACAAGGATTCATCATCTAATAAGTTCAGGAAATGCAGTTTACAATCTTCTCTTGGAGATTTAAAATGCGTGTTAGCATATCAAAGTTTCTGGAATATATTTCTCAGAACAACTTTGGGGGGGCTCCCCTGGTGGCGCAGTGGTTGAGGGTCTGCCTGCCGATGCAGGGGACGTGGGTTCGTGCCCCGGTCCGGGAAGATCCCACATGCCGCGGAGCGGCTGGGCCCGTGAGCCATGGCCGCTGAGCCTGCGCGACCGGAGCCTGTGCTCCGCAACGGGAGAGGCCACAACAGTGAGAGGCCCGCGTACCGCAAAAAAAAAAAACTTTGGGTAATTATAACATATAGGGGTTTTTTTTCCATTATCACCATCTTGAATTTGTAAATATTGGTTCTTCAGAATGTCGATGAATAGACTTTTTTAGCTATTTTATTTTATTTATTTATTTTTTAAAATTTATTTATTTTTGGCTGCACTGGGTCTTTGTTGCTGCATACAGGCTTTCTCTAGCTGCGTCGAGCGGGGGCTACTCTTCATTGTGGTGCGCAGCCTTCTCATTGTGGTGGCTTCTCTTGTTGCGGAGCATGGGCTCCAGGCGTGCCGGCTTAGCTGTGGCTCATGGGCTATAGAGCACAGTCTCAGTAGTTGTGGCACACAGCTTAGTTGCTCCACAGCATGTGGGATCTTCCCGGACCAGGGATTGAACCCATGACCGCTGCACTGGCAGGCAGATTCTTAACCACTGCGCCACCAGGGAAGTCCCTGAATAGACTTTTTACTTTTGAACTCCCTTAAAACTTTCATAAGGTTGCATACTTATTTATTAAAAGGAACACAAAGTAAAATCAGTAAAAACAGCAAGAAAACAAATTGGCAGGACAATGAAACAGTTATGCTCCTGGCAGAAAAGATGAAGGAAAGGAAGTATCCTAAACTGAGGACATAACAGAAGAGAGTTTGGTTGTGGAAAAAGTCCCAGATAAAAAGAGAAGAAAGGAAAGGTCAGAAGTAATGGTGCAGACCATCCTCTCCTTTTCCAAACTTGAAGGCTGTCCTGATTTAATCTGGCAAAAGGAGGGAAACCAGCTCATCAGCATGCAATTGATGATTTACTCAGCCTGCTGTCAGTGACAGCACTGTCTAAAGACACAGTGGAGAATGAGGAAAAACAGGCAAAACCCAGTGGGTAAGCCAAAAAGGCAAATCACTGAAAAAACATATACAGCAAAAAGACTGCACATTTGATGGTGTGATCTTGATTAATCCTAAGATCGCTAAAGCTTTCATGTTTGGGGCTCCTGGGATGTATGATCCAAGTTTCTACTGCTGTTGGAAGAATCCAATTCATAATATTTGTAGAGAATGAGCTGTTTTTCAAACATTACTTTTAGTTTCAGCAGGCATCTCTGTGTTTTCCTTTAATGGAAGGCATGCTGGGGTGATATTTATAACTCTTTCCTTATGCATGTTTATTGCTTTGTTAGAAACTGAGACCTATATTTTTCTGGGTTCTGCAGTATCCCAGGATTAGGGCAGATCTTGCCCCTTATTCTGCAGTACTCTCTTTCAAGTACCCAGAAACCCTGTGCAACTGGTTCCAGCTTGTAATACGTCTGGAAATTTTTCAGGCTTTCAAGATCCACTAATTTTCTCCCAAGTCATTAATTTTTACATGTTTCTAAATTGTCAAGGACATGAGGTTATTACTAAGGTCAGTAGTGATAGGCAGTTAGAAATATAAGGGGGAGGGGGTTGGGAGACAGGGGTAGAGCAGTAGCAAGAACATTCACCCATGTAAATTGCTGAGTAAGAAATTTTTTCTGCAGTTCTAAAAACTCAGTCTTTTAATTAAAGGCATACCAGTGAGGGTGGCAAACAGTATGGGGGATGTATTCAGACAGATTGCTAACCCTAGTCATACATTTCACCTTTTTCAACCTCATCATGCGTGTATAGGGCCTTTATATAACTTGAAGCACTTTAGATCCCATTCTAAATTTAAGCTATAAATTTCTAGAATAAACTAAGAAGAAAAGGGTTGAGAAAGAACGCACCCAGGAAGTAAAATACATGAATATCTGGCTTCATATTGAATCCCTGAGTACTAAGAATGTGAAACTTTGAGACTTGGTAAATGGGATATGTACTATATGCAGCCAATTTTTAATGCTTTGTGGATGAGGAAACTAAGGCACAGAGAAGGTAAATGACTTGACAAAGACCATAGCTAGTATATAACAAAGTAGACCATAAAGAAGTGATCTTCTTTTTTTTGCCTTACCACGCAGCTTGCAGGACCTCAGTTCCCCAACCAGGGATTGAACCCAGGACCTCAGCAGTAAAAGCACAGAGTCCTAACCACTAGACCGCCAGGGAATTCCCTAGAAGTGATCTTCTAAACTGAGTGCTTTGTATTTCCACTGTAACATATCTGTCCTTTAAAAATTGTGTATTCAGTATAGGGTATATAAACATGTCACACATGTAACAAGGTATCTGCAGATATATCAATTAAACTTTCATGTCATTCTCTCTAGTACAAGAAAATATCAGTTTTACTATAAGTATCAAAAAACATAGACATCTCAGGAAAAACTAAAATTATAATTAAAGTTATAAGTGAGAAACATCATCTGAACCCAATTAATGTATAATAAAAATTCATCTTAGCCACACTGATTCAACTGAGAAAAGAATTCCAACCCAGAATCAAAAGAGCGGGATAGTTGATGTTGATGTTGAAAGCATTTGCCCTATATACCCTGAGAAAACCATAATTCAAAAAGAGTTATGTATCACAAAGTTCATTGCAGCTCTATTTACAATGGCCAGGACATGGAAGCAACCTAAGTGTCCATCGACAGATGAATGGATAAAGAAGATGTGGCACATATATACAATGGAATATTACTCAGCCATAAAAAGAAACGAAATTGAGTTATCTGTAGTGAGGTGGATGGACCTAGAGTCTGTCATACAGAGTGAAGTAAGTCAGAAAGAGAAAAACAAATACCATATGCTAACACATATATATGGAATCTAAAAAAAAAAAAAAAAGGTTCTGAAGAACCTAGGGGCAGGACAGGAATAAAGATGCAGAGGTAGAGAATGGACTTGAGGACACAGGGAGGGGGAAGGGTAAGCTGGGATGGAGTGAGAGAGTGGCATGGACAAATATACACTACCAAATGTAAAACAGATAGCTAGTGGGAAGCAGCCACATAGCACAGGGACATCAGCTCGTGCTTTGTGATCACCTAGAGGGGTGGGATAGGGAGGGTGGGAGGGAGATGCAAGAGGGAGGGGATATGGGGATATATGTATATGTATAGCTGATTCACTTTGTTATACAGCAGAAACGAACACACCATTGTTAAGCAATTATACTCCAATAAAGATGTTAAAAAAAAAGGCAATTCTCATACTTTTTTTAATAGTTCATTTGTTTGTATTACTAAGCAGTATTCCATTGTACATATACCAAAATTTTTTTATCCATTCACTTGTTGATGAATATCTGAGTTGTTTACAGGTTTGTGCTATTACAAACAAAGCTACCGTGAACACTTGTGTATGAGACAATGTGGCAAATGTTAGCTAACATTTGGTGAATTTAGGTGTTGGGTATGTGGGTTCACTACACTATTCTTGCAACTTTTTTTATGTTTGAAATTGTTTCAAAATAAAAACATACAAAATGGGGAAAAAAAAAAAAAACAAAGAAAGTATTTGCCCTGCATTTGTGTCTTCATAGTGTTGCACCATCCAAATCTGCTGGACGTTATTTGGATAATCTGGAAAAGGACACCTAATTTCATTTTTTCTTCTTTGATTAAACTGCTGTATACAAGAGAACAGCTTCTACATTCAGGATGAGTTCCCGCATGATTGAGAAACCAATTCAGAGGAATGCTTCTTAAACTTACAGCAACTTAGCAACTCATTATTGTTAATATTCTCTTTCAAGCCATTCAAAACTTTCTTGACATAAACAAAATTTCCTTTTTCTAATCAGTCAGCATATCTGAACATTAAAGCTTGTTTGATTTTCCCAGAGTTTTGATTGGTTGTTTGCTCTGGGGATTTGGCCACTTTTATAAAGTTAATAGAGTTTGGGAAAGGTGCTGTAAGAAAGCTTCTGATGATGCAATGAGTTTGTTTACTAAGTATTTCCAGGAAAAGATTTTGGTCAGTCATTTGGGTGTTTTATCTAAGGATGCCAAAAATCTGAATGTCACAAATACATTCTTGCACATTTGATAAATGCTAAAAATTGGACTGGTTAAACTATATAAAATATTCATAACATTGTTCCTTATAAAACTGAATTCCAAGTTCCAGTTTAGCTTGCCAGAAACAAACCTCTGCTCAGCCTTTGGCTGAGAATCTATCTCATGACCCAGTAAGGCAGCTCCCTCAGCAAAAGGTAGATACACTTAAGAGCCAGTAACCTAACTCTAAATTTGAAAATGAGAAGGAAAATCTTTAGGGCATGTACTCTCCTAAGATAATACAAAAAAGAATAAATAATAGCCCCATTTATTAAGTAGCTAGGCCCAAACACTTAATAACTATTTATTTCCTTAAAAAGTAGTAGCTGTTTTGTTAAATATACAAATTAAAAGAAAATCATATTTTTATTTAATTCTTAAACAACCACAATTACTTCCAAATGAGATGTGTGTACCTGTTCGGCACTGTACATCTCAAACCTTGGAATCAAACTGGACACCATCACCCTCCTTTCCTGTTCTACACTGATTTTCACATAGTACTTGCTTTTTATGACAATAATATACAAAAACCCAGCTTTACAAAGATATGAAATCAAAATAAATGTAGCATGAGCTAATGTGTGAATTATCTCAAGCTAGCATTTTGCCTGGTGTCTGAAAGATGTCAAGAAGCACTGTACTTCCCTTAAAAATTTAAGATATCCTACAACTCTCCTGTGAGTTTACTGCAGCATCCCAAGGCACCTTAGCGCATGGTTTGGGAACTGTCAGACTATACTAATAACCCATTTCATGAATTATCAAAGTGAGATAAAGAATAGTTAAAGAACTTTTCCAAGGTTATAAATCTAATTATAAACTAAGTCAAAACAAGAAGTTGTGTTTAAAATGCTGAGAATTTAGCCCATGTTCTTAAATTTAACTAAATGCCACAGATCTTGAATCTACAGAGTAAGCCTATGTGTATGGAACTACCTCCCAGGACATTCCTATCTTTGCATTTACTACTAGACGATCTTCAACATATTGATAAAGAAGCAAGGCCTGAAGAGGTAAGGGACTTGCCTAAGAGAACAGAAATAATTAAAGGACCAAAAGTAGCACCTTGTCTCCAGACCTATTGTCCGGGGCTTTTTTACTGTGCTATCTAAAATAAGGGTTACATTTTCCAGACTCCTCTGCAACTAGATATAGCCATATGACTAATTTCTGGCCAATGGGATATAATTAGAAGTAATGTATGTAATTTCTGGCAAGTGTCCTTAAAGAGAGGGTATGTGCCCTTCTACCTGCTGGCTTAAATGAGAACATGAAGACTGGTGTTCAAGTTGCCGTCTTGGACCATTAGGAGGAAGACACATATTGAGGGTGATGAAACAACAATATAGAAGGATCTGGTGGATTCCTGTTGCTCTTGGGCCTCCTTATAAACTCTGGACTTCATTTATATAAGAAGGAAATACCTTCATATTTATTTAAGCCATTATTATTTGAGGGTTTTTGTCAATATATCAACTAAACCTAGTACTAATTAATACAGACTATCTTTACAACAATATAATAACACATAATATGCTTTAGAACAACTCATAGATTTCCACATTATGCATTTTGAATATGTAAAAAACTTAGGACACATAACTCTAGACAGCTGTCAGAAACACATGCAATCACTCACTACCTCCTTGAGAATTAACATATTTCTTCACACCCTATGCCCCACATGGAGATATATTTTATAAATCCAAATGATATCTGACTAAAATATATAAATAAGTTAATATGTTTTCAAAAGGGGAGACCTTCTCACATAAAATTGGTCCAGTTTAAAATGACAAATTGAACACTTTCATTTATCTCCACTCCCTCCCCAAACCCACTAATGAAGGTAGAGAGTTTTAAAGACAAACCCACAAGGAGAACAACAATAAGGGGAAGGGTGAAGTTGCAAAATTTTGGAATCTAGAAAGCAGATAAACACGCTGAGACTCCAAAAAGCTGAATCCTTAACTGTCAAGGGGGGCTAGCTAAGAAGCAACCTAACTGCTTCTAAGAACCCCCAAAAGGCCCAGGAATTGACATCCCAAGCTGCTATGGAAGTGAAGAGGTGAATGTAGAGCTATTCCTTCCTCAATTCCATGCAACTGGACAATTTCCCCTTCCCAATCTCAGTAGAAGACAGGAGATTTATTCTCTGGAGAGGGTAAAATAGAGGGACACTGGACTGGAGGAATCCAGGCACAGTTAGAGAGAAGTATCATACTAAAAACAGGGAGATTAATTAAAAGTTTGTATATTGAACTTTAAAACTCTTAGCCTTCTTGCCCTATTCTACTCCCAGAATTCAGAAGCCAGATTTATATCTTCTAAGAAGGAAATGCATGTTTCTTTTGGGGGAACTATGACCAGCCCAAGATGACAGACATAAAGATTTTGATACTGGGTATTCTCCTACAAACAGCCTACAGTCAAGAGATCAACCTACAGAAAAGCTCAAAGTCAACAAGCTCTACTCACATGCTCAGAGCTTCCAACCATAATCTCACCATTCTTAATCACCAAGAGATGGCCAAGACATGAAAAAAAATCTCTAACATGAAAGTCAAGTACCAAAACAAAGAAAAAAAAGCAAGTTGGAAGAAACAGAGACTATGCTTAGAGAAGAAAACTTCCAAAACAGAAACAAGATATCTTCTCTTATCAGACCTCAGAAAGATATGAGAATTTATTACATACATAAAAGAAAAATAGAATGCTTTTTTTTAAATCAGAAAAAAAAAGAGATCTTAGAAATTAAAAATTGAAAAAAATCCATGGAGGGGTTGAGATCATATCCAAGAAAGGAGAGAAAAAAGACAAATAGATTTTTTTTAAGTGAGGAAAGATGAAAAGTGGAAGAGCACCAATTCAGGAAGTTCAAAATCTGCTAACAGAAGTTCCAAAAAGAGACTGGAGGAAATCGTTAAAGAAATAATACAAGAAACTTCTCAGCACTAGAGGACATGAGTTTCCAGAATGAAAAGATCCATGGAGTACCTAGCACAATGGATAAAAATAGACTCACACCTTTATTTAAAAATATCATTATGAAATTTCAGAACCCTAGCACAAAGAAAGAGAATTTTTAAGATTTCAGATTAAAAAAAAAAACATATACATAAGATTAAGAATCAGAATGGTATCAGACTTCTCAATAACAATAATGCAAGCTAGCAAACAATGAAGAAATGCCTCCAAATTTTTAAATTTCAGACATTTAAATATGAAGGTGGAATAACGGATTTCAGTAATTCAAGTTCTCAAAATTTTTTAGGAAGCTGTTAGAAGATATGATCTATCAAAATAAGAACGTGAAACAGAAAAAAGACATGAAATCCAGGAAACCAGAGGATCCAGTGCAGATGACAAGCAAAGAGAATTTCCTGAAACAGGGGTCGGCAAACCATAGCCCATGGCCGAATCCATCACAACACCTGTTTTTGTACGGCGCATGAGCTAAAAATGGTTTTTACATTTTCAAGCATTTTTAAAAATTAAAAGAATATTTTATGACACATAAGAATTATATGAAATTCAAATTTTAGTGTCCATAAAGTTTCATTAGAACACAGTCATGCTCATTTGTGTATTGTCTATGACTGCTTTTGTGCTATAATGACAAAGTTGAGTAAATGTGTGCAAGGCCATCTGGCCTAAAAAACCCAAAATGTTTATTATCTGGCTCTTTATAGAAAAAGTTGACTTGCACTAGAGGATGGTTAAGAAAGATACTGGAATAATAGCTAAACAGCGAGTGTAGACAGCAAATGGCCCAAGCTAGAACAAGTCAGAAGGCCATAAGAGAGAGGTCTTCAAAAAAATAAAATTAATAAAATTGCTGAAGTGCTTCAATGTACTCAAAGAAGATTTGTACAACTTGAGAAGGATTAGGGGATAAATTGATTATATGTGCACAGAAAATTAAATGAAAAAAGAGCATTATTAAAAAAATTATTTTTTTAATACTGGTACAGGAAGAAAAATTATAATAGTTTACTACACAGTTCAGCTGAACTACATGGTTCAGCATTTATGTAGTCATAATAATGAGACTACTGCATTAAACAAAATTACAATATAATTATATGAGGAAAATGGAGAAAGTAGAAAGGTACCAGGCAGGAATGAGAAGACTGATGGCAAGAAGAGTGAAAGATAAATTCTTATTTTCCACAAGGGGATGTCAATACATAGTGCCTAAAAATTAAAAGTCAAGAAGTATCAGTATGAGAATAAGTGACATAGGGGTAAATACCAAGAGAAACAGCCAACAGCATTAAAAGTGGTTGCCTCTAGTAATTGGGAAATGGAGTTATGGTAGTAGAAAGGGAGGGACAGACCTGCCATCAAAGTAAGGCTTGCAGAACTATTTAATTTTTTAAACTATGTGCATATATAACCTTGATTCAAATTAAAACTAAGTTTGATATATAACCCCCCAAAAGAAAATTTCTCACATAGATTTCTGATTGTCTGGCTTGTTTTACCAGTTAAGCTTTTCAAATAATGTTATGGACACACATGATTTGAAAATTTTAAACTGTTTAAGAAATAATGATCATATTTTACTTACCAACCTAGGGTGGTAAGTAAAAGTGAAGAGATTTTTTAAAAATTATTATTTTTAAAGTGCTCAAACTTCCTTCATGCTGTTCTACTCTGTTTAGATCATTACTACTGAGAACTTATCTAAATATTAACCACTTCACTTGATCACATAAAACTACTTAAAAGATCTAATGGAAGGATGTTTATATTGTAAAAGATAATATGGTCAGATACTTTATGTATGTAAGAATAAGCTATCTTATTAAATAGGTATTCCAAAGAAGGGCATGTACTAAGTACTTCTGGGTACTAGCTAAAAAATTTAAACAAATGTAAAATGAACACATTAATGTTACAATTATAAATAAATTAAGCAACGAAAATATTGCTAGTAATTAGACACTCAATATGTCCCAAATTTGTTTCTCAATATTATCATTCAAAGTCACTCAAATTTGGCACATATTTTTTAAATGTCCTAGGTTTTGTATGAATTGTACACAGGGCTTTTATTTGAGGATTTATACTGATACTTGACAACCAATTTAAAGCTGGCTTAATTCATAATTTTATTCCCTAATACACTTACCTTGGTGTTCTCTGTTTTTCCGTTTTAACACTCCTCATCTAAACCATGATCAGTTTGGAGCACCTAGCATTTTAGCCAGGGAAATGGCTTACAAACTATCCCCTTTTACATCCGCTTTCTAAAGAGAAAAAAATGCTATTTAGTTTAATACTAACTGTATTTTAAAATTGTTCCTTGAATTCATTTAGAAAATAACTTTGAAAGATCAGAATGGCTAGGGGTGTGTACCTGCATCCCTAATTAGACTAGAATGGCTTTCTCTAAGGAGACAGCAGACACTCTCCCTGTGCTAAATGAAATGTAGCAATTGCTTCTCAAATCACCATCAAGAGAGCATTACACAATTTTATCTGTCTATATTCTATTTCTGCTTTATGTTGTTGTTATATGGGAGCTATACAGGAGTGTATATTCTATCACTGCAAAGGCCAGATAAAATAGTTTAACTACGACATCAAATTGGGGCATTGTACATATAAATTGTCTGCTGCTGTCTGTAGATTATGTCTGTAAAAGATAAAAGCATTTTTCTCCTTTTAGAGAGAACACTCCCAATGACTTCTTCGCCCCACATATAAATTATCTTTTAAGGGACCAGGTGCAATAGGCAAGGAATTGGCTGTCTTCCCAACCCAGCTTTGAGTTTTGATTTCTAAATGTACTTGTCGAGTTAGGAATCACAGAAATGCAGAATTTAGAGTTTAAGGACCAAGTCAAGATTTGTTTCCCTGCACCTTTTGCCTTAGGGGACAGAAAAGGGTGGGGATAGCGCTTTGGGAGAAGTCATCTGAATTTAAATGAACTTAATTGCTTTTAGCGTGATCTCTCTGCCTGAACAGGTGGCTCTGAGAATCCTCAGTGTCCCCCATGATCCATGTCAGTGTGAACATAAGAGAAACCTATAATTTGGAAATCAGGTTAGACATGCACGCAACTCTCCAGCTTTGGTCCAGATGCAGGATGAACATGATTCCACTGGAAGCATTTGTGTGGCGTGATTAAATTATTAATATCCAGTAGAACACCAGTGCAACAGTGGCCCATACTTCTCAAATCATCTAGGCAGCAACCCCTGAAAGTGTAGGTCCACATTGGCTTGGGACCTTTGGGTAGAATTGACAATCCAGAAGTATTTTTTCGTTGACACAATTTTGAACTCTGAGAGGCCTGCTCCAGAGTATTCTTGAGAGGACAAGAAATTTCTAACTACCTAGGAAATGCTTAGTAGGGGAGCTGGTTGGGATATTGCTCAGAGAATATCTACCCTTTACTCTGGTTTGTGAACTTGCCACCATTATCCCTTCTTCATTCCTATGCTTAGCATGCTATAACCCAATGAGAAGATGCTTTTTAGAGTCTGCTCTATTTAAGGAAGGCAGTGCAATCCCATGCTTTACTGATGGGTTAAACTCGGGTCTATCTCCTGAAGTGACTTATAGCACAATCTCTCAGAATACTATTATCTTTTAGATACTGGTCAAGCTGGAAGTTGAAGAATGAGACAGAACCTTTGCATTTGTTGTTCACTGACCTAGAATGCTCTTCCTATAGTTAGCTTCTCATTCTTCAGGTCTTTGTTTAAATGTCACCTTCTTAAAGATATCTATCATTACCATGCTTTATAAAGTAGATTCCTTCAACCTCCATCTCTAGTTATTATTTCATAGCACTCTGTTTATCTCCTTTATGAAATTATTACAGCCATAGTTATTTTAATTGTGTGCTTTTATCTCTGTCTCTCTCCCACACTGAAACCTTCCCTACCGGAAGCGTCATGAAGTATTGTATCTCCAGAACCTAGCAAGTACCTGGAACACGAAAGGTACTGAATAAAATTTATGAATGAATGACTACTGAAGATTACAAAGTAACTTTACTTAAAGTTTAAAATTTAAAATATTTTTTGATCAGTGTTATCAGTTAGCTTTTACCATATTATTCAGCAATAACATCTCCAAAAAATTTCAGGACTTAAAAGAAGAAAGAGTATTTCTTGCTCAGTTTTTATGTGAGCTGCAGATTGGTTGTGGCTTTGCCCCAACCTCATGCCAAGGCCTCGGTTGAGGCGGTGGCTCCTATCTGATAATGCCCTGGGTCATCTCATTTTCAAGGCAAAGGGAAAAGAGCAAGAGCTACTGGAAATATATTATACAGTGTCTTTTTTCTTTTACTTTATTTATTTACTTTTATTGAAGTACAGTTGATTTACCATATTGTGTTAGTTTCAGGTGTACAGCAATGTGATTCTGTTATATATATATTTTTTCAGATTATTTTCCACTATAGGTTATTACAAGATATTGAATATAGTTCCCTGTGCTATACAGTAAGTCCTTGTTGTTTATCTATATACAGGGTGTCTTAAACTAGGATCTAGCATATAGCACTTCTGTTTATAGGAAGATGTTCTCTTATAATAGAAGTTACCATGAAAAATAATACAATCTACCACAATACTATATTACTCAGAAATGTATTTACTAATAATCTGTAAACTAACTTTGTTTATATTGCTGTCCTTTCACTCTTTATTCACTGGTTTTCTTGAATTACAAACAGTCTCATCAGAGATCACCTATATGCTAAAAAATAAGACTTGTAGATGAGTAGTACTTTTATTCTCTTCTCTTGCCAGATTATCCCTTTGCAATTCCTACGTCATGGCCTGAGTATTTCCTAGGTATTTACATCTGTATAATAGAAAGTCAAAGGTCTCAAACTCCTGAGTGACTTCAGTCTGCCAGTATCAAAGGAAGCTGGCATGAGACGTTCCTTCCCCAGAAAAATGTTCTTCCCCAGTCACAGTAAATGACTGGGATGGATGAAGAGAGGCCAAATCCTTAAGGGTACATTTAAGTAGTAAGCCTCATCCTATACACAATGCAGTAATGTGAGGCTCCTTACTTAGTCATAAACTAGTATGTGTTCAATTTGGACTGCTAACTTAGGTATCTGTCTACCTCTACTTTCTAATTTCAATATTTATAATAGACTCTGCTAAAACTTTTCAGCATTACATTGGTAACAGTAAAATTATTGGGAATACCTGTTTAAGATGAAAATTTTCAACGGTGGTATTAACCAAGGTTAAAAAGAAAATTATACCAAAAAATAATTCTCAACTGAGAACTTCTATGTTGAAAGGGTTTTTTTTGTTTTGTTTTGTCCTTTTTCCAAAGTGGTATCATGTGGAATTGTACCCTGTAAAATACTGTAGATGGTATTTTTTTACAATTTGCAAGAAATTTTCTTTTAGAAATTATTTACAATGTAAATCAACATTGCAAGATTTTATGTGTGTATTTTTTAAAATTGAAGATACATGTATGGATGGGAAAGATTTTTCAAAATATGTAAATTCTATCTATTTTGCATTGTAAATGTTATCAATTATGTCATCCAGAAGAATGGGTACAGAACTTAAGATCAAAACCTCTCCAGTTCCACAGAGGTCTCCTATAGGCCCAAGCCAAAGAGAGTGATTACCATCTCACTGAGAATTTCCCTCTGTTTACGCTTCTAGCCTCTTCCCAGATATTATTATCAGTTGCCTTATTTCCTTATAAATCTCATTTTCCACATTTTTAGTTACTTTTATTACCCACCATTGAGCCTGGGAAAGTCTTCCCTTCAGTTTAGACATCAAGGCTTATAAAAGGAACAAACGTATGCATTCAGCATATAAACAAAACATGCTCCTTTTCACAAGGTTTTTATATTGAAATTAAAGAAAAATCTCAAGTTTCATATATTTGGATTTGTGTAAATTCCTTGGGGAACTCCAAAGAGGAACTATCTCTTCACTGTTTCATTTTCCTCAGTATTTAAAACATTCAAGGAAAGAAAGCAACAATAACCCCTAGTATAAAAGAAACAGGATCAGTTTCATTTTCTGTTCTTCTTTAGAGACAACTGCATCCATTTCTGATCATTTTAGTACCTGCCATGGTTCAATCAACTTCTCTAATAGTTGTGGAATGTGAAATGTCTACATAAGATTGTAGGAGACCTTTTTTCTTCCTAGAGTCTCTACCAGATGCAAACAAGGTGATATGTCCCTGCATGCTACTGTTGGTAAACTGTGAGCAAAGTAAAAGAAAAAGACCAATTTAGATAATACATCTAAGATGCTTGTTGAGTGAAATGTCAAGTAGATTCATGTCTTGCCTTGTCCATCATCAGCCAATCAATGACACTTGAACCTGGGATGACCAGGTCAACTCGCTACCACTGCTACTAAGTGGGAGAGAGAATGCATAGATCACCTCTCAGAATGACAATTACTATGTGAAGCTATGGTAATTCCACAAGCCCTAGTCATTGTCCTGCTTAGCAAGAGGCTTCCTATGCTCCCACAGCTAAATACCAGCTCACTCAGATCTTGACAAAAGGGAAACAAAAAGACCTTTGGGATATCAACTCCCTGGTGACCCAGGTCTGATCAGAATTAAATTTCACTCTGCTTAGAAAAAGTTTGAAAAAGAAAGGAAGAAAGCAAGAAAGAAAGGAGGGAAGGAAGGAAGGAAGGACGGAAAGAAGGAAGGAAGGAAAGAAGGGAGAAAGGGAGAAAGAAAGAAAAAGAAAGGAAGAAAGGGATTAAAGTAAATGAAGCCTTTGAGTGAGCTGTGTTCTTTCTTTTGCATATAAATGAATATGAATACAGTCAATAGACAGACTTGCCATCTTCCTCCCACTCCCACCCATCCTGGTGACATTTATTTTTTTAGTCACTCAGACTAGAATGCCGTCATAATAAATAAATCCATCATATTCCTGTTTGGGATCAATACTAGATATTTACCGTTAATTTGTCATGCTTTCATACGTGTACTTGTTATAGCCTGTAATCCTTAAATTTACTCTGGAGATTTGGAGATTTCATCAAATCCCCAAGATCAAAAGCCTAAAAATTTTTGTTTGCATTTACATGTAAAGCTTACAAAGTTCTCCAGGGGAAATGGTGGTAAGAGCATTCTTCAAACTCTTGTTAACTGTTAACTGTCAAAGCCTGAGGGTGAAATCTCAGAGGTTTGTTTTAACAGGAGGAAAAAACATGACGTTAATTTTAAGTTTTCTTAAAAACTCATGAACATGAACATTTTTTTCTCATCAGCTCATTTAAAATATAAGTGTAATTGTTAGTCAAAGCTAAAAGGGTATATAAAAACATCAACTTGTTTTCTCTCTCTGCAAGATGGATGTAGAGCCTGCCTGCAGGATCATAACTGAGGCAAACTAAGTGGGAAAGTTGGTATTTTAGGTACGTTATTTTAAATCAATCAAGACCCCAGAGAAACAGCTGTTACTTTGATCATCCCAATAGCGTTGAAAAGTAATATGTAAAATTATGCTACTTCATATTTATCCCTAAAATTAGCAATGAGCTGAAAGACAGAGATATAAATCACATTTTAAAATCTGCCTGTCTCACCAGGGAATGACTTAATTACCAATGATACCATCTGAAAAGACAATGCTAAACCAACTCAATAAAGAGATCTGCTATTTCAGCATTTGAGATCACATGTTCAAGTATAGTATATAGTGTATGTGTGTATTAATATGTTATTTTATATATTATTATTGTTTTTCTATAAAAATAAAATTGAACTAGTCATTTACAAAAAGAATCAAAATTTGCTTTAACTGACTGATTTTCTAAGTAACTATTTTTTTAAAACCTCATTCATATGATAAAAGATGAGAATTATTATAGAGGACTGTTACATGAACACCTCTCAAGAATATTTCAGTCTTTTTATGAGTCTAATGGTAGAGTTCATGTACGATGTATACCTCCAATAGTGATCCTAGATAAGGATGACATTCTCTGTACACACAGGCTTCAGAATTGGCAGGATTTTCGAAGAAACTGACCATATTCTGCCTTAAAATATTCAATGATAATGATGGCTCTACCATTTTTTACCTCCAGACCAAGTTAATTAAGAAATTAATACTACCGAAGAAGAAAAACATACAGACAATTTTTTAAAATGCAAGTCTTGTTTTGTTTCATTTAGAATAGTATACCCAGAAATATTTACTTTCATTTAGGAGGTAATAAAAAGTGACAGAAAGAGAATTTTGCCTAGATAGTTTACTTTCTAATATTTCCTGTATATAACATGTACGGTTTATTCTAACATTTCCCACTTTATATTTCCTGAAGACACTGAATCAGTGCAATTTCATGCCTACAGATTTCAGTTCCCAACACTCAAAGAGACTAAATGGTGACTGAACAATGCTAAATTGTGCTTTTAGGAGAAATAACTATCCAAAAGGAACTCATTTAGCAACTCACTTTCTGTGTGTACATTTGTCACTTGCTTTCCTTATATTTCCTTCAACTGTTTATTGAAATTAGGAGAAATACTTTTACCATTTCCGTTGTTTTTTCTCTGATTGGCCAGAGCTGTAACATTATTCCTGGAAATGCCGGTCAGGGGAATGAGAACACTTCCAGGAATATAACCACAATGAAGTGATTTGGCCTAAATACAGGCATTTTAATTGAGTATGTATAGGCACAGGACATTTCTTAAAAGCAGTGTGAATATTAGTTTTCTCAAACTGCAATTTCAAATTAAGATGCTATTGAAAATTTACAAGTGTACTTCCTTAGGTCAACTTCACTATTTTAACCCTCGGTGGGGGATGGAGAGGAAGGGAGAAGTCACACAGACCCTGAAAAGGCTAATAATTTTACTTCAATTGCTCTTGTCTTTTGGAATTTACTATAACCCACATATACTCTTCTCTGAGGAAAGACACCTACATTGATTTAAATTTGTAACAGTCATGCTAAGGAAATATTTTTCACCATTTGGATTCTTCAGGGCCAATAAGGCACTAATTTTGCTACTGGTGGTGGTGAGGGGCAGAAATGTAAAAAAAGACCTTTTATCTGTACCTCTACAGTTCAGTGATATTTTACGTTCATAACATAAGCCTATATAAGATCTGAATCATGGGAATTTGAATAATTATGTGAAATTTAGCTTCAGCATTAACAGAATTTTAATCTATTATATTCTTTGAAAATCAATTGTTGACATAGAGCTAGTCTCAATCACATAAATACTTTAATAACCAGAACATTCTATTTCTTAATTGCCTATTAGAGTTTATATTAGTAATTAAATGCTCCCTGAAAGTTTGGTAGTTGATACTTCAGTAAAATTCCTCTTTTTCTCTATCATTTTAATGCATTTCTTGAGGTGCTGCTTCTGAGATTATCATTCTTCTTGTACCACAATGCTTGGGATTCTTCTCTGATGAACCACAGAATTTACCAAAGCCTTTTATGCAGCTCCTGATTGCTAAGATTCCAAATAGTATTAAACATCAAGCACTCTGAAGTTTCACTGATAAAAATGCACCAAAAGGTAAGCAAATTAATTATTTTTACTATCCTAAGATAACAAAGGACAAAACAATCAGATCTTCCTTTCTGCTTACCCTTGGTATCCAAGCTATTTTTTTTTTTTTTTTTTTTTGGCCTCTCACTGTTGTGGCCTTTCCCGTTGCAGAGCACAGGCTCCAGACGTGCCGGCTCAGCGGCCATGGCTCACAGGCCCAGCCACTCCGCAGCATGTGGGATCTTCCCGGACCGGGGCACAAACCCGTGTCCCCTGCATTGGCAGGCGGACTCTCAACCACTGCGCCACCAGGGAAGCCCCAAGCTCTCTATTTTGAATGACTCTCTCAGCACACCCACAAGTGAAGACAAAGTTGTCTCTAAGAGCTGTTGAGAGTAAATCAAAGATATCTTTTCTTCCTAAGACCTCTCTTGAAAAAAATGTAAAATGGTTCTTGTTCTGAGAATGAAGACTAATCACCCAGAGAGAAGCAGTTTTGTTCCCGTGTGTCTGTGAGGACTGGGAAGTGCCAGCAGTGGTCAGGGAGGATGGGACAAGAGGTCTCATGGAGGGGTGCTACTCAGCAACATCCAATCTTGAGAACTCAGAATTGTAATGTAATTGTAATGTCCTGCACTTTGCACTGTGTGCACATTAATTTCTACAGTTACTCCATATAATTGTTGTCTCACGAGACTTAAATTGTAAACTAAATATATTAGTTTCCTACTGCTGCTGTAACAAATTACCACAAATTTAGTGTCTTAAAACAACACAAATTTATTCTCTTATAGGTCTGGAGGTCATAAACTGTAAGTCAGTTTCTCTGGGCTAAAGTCAAGGTGTCAGCAGGACTGGTTCCTTCTGTAGGCTCTGAGGGAGAATCTGTTTCCTTGATTTATCAGCTTCTAGTGGCCAACTATATTCCTTAGCCTGTGGCCCCGTCCTTCATCTTTAAAGCACATCACTTCAACTTCTGCTTCTCTCTCTCTCTCTCTCTCCTGTATCCAATTTATAGACCTTTATGATCACACTGGGCCCACATTGATAATCCAGGATAAGGTCCCCATCTCAAAATCCTTAATTTAATCACATTTACAAAGTCCCTTTTGTCATATAAAGAAACAGTCACAGGTTCCTGGACCAAAGGCATTGGACATACGTGGGGACGATTATTCAACCTACCACACTAGGCTAGCAGTGTCTGAACTGATGTTGAGGCTATGCAGGTGAGCTGGATTCTCCCATATGTGTAGCTCTAAAGCCTTATCAACCATACATGCATGGTTCTGAGTGTGCAAGGGGTAGACACTGGAACAGGCGTTTTCTATCCTCGTAATTCATGGTAAATAAACAATGGGATAAGAGGAGCTATGCAGCAAAATACGGCATATTTGAGCTTAAATGAAACTTGGGTCATAGACAGAATATTTTATAATATTGGAATTATTATTCCAATTATTGGAAAGTATAGGCCAGAGACAGGATGAAGTTTTAAATAAGTGGTGTTTTAATCACAATGTCTCCTAAAGGAAGAAACTAATCTAAGGAGAAAGATTAGGTGTAGCTCTGATTATTTTAACGATTAAATAAGATAATTTATGTAACACCCTAAGCATAGTGTCTAACTTAGTAAACACTCAAAAATGTTAATTATTATGATTTCTTCCAATACTCTGAGATTAAAACTGTTTTCTTTCCCTTAGCTTGCAATGATGAATCCGCATATAATTCTTTCCTTGTCAGATAACCACTTGCATTACTACCCCCAAAGAGGGTGCTGACAGTGAGCTGAAGGAAATCTCAGAAGACAAGCATCCCCAGCAGACTACCAGCACAATCTCTGACGTGCTTTTCTTTCCTAAACTGACCTTGTTTTCCCGGGTTAAAGTTGAGTATCCAGGCATTAGCTACTACTTGGAAAAGTGCTGAGTGGCTGATGTGTTTTGTCAGCGTTGTCCAAGGCCAGCCGGAGAATGTCGGCGGCTCCTTCCTTTCCACTTGCATTTGGCAAAGACTTACACTGTGATGCTTAGAAAGGTGGAAAGTGATGCAAATGCATAGTTCTTTCTATGCATGTCATATCATACACCCACTTAAAATGCCGTCTTCCCAATAGTTTGTTCAGCTAGTAGAAACAGCAATGAAAATCACAAAAGGAAACCATTATCTATCTGAAGGGAAGTCTAGTTGTGGCAGGCAAATTTAAGAAACAGTCTATCTGTTCCCTATTCTCCCCCTAACTGACCTGTAAAAGGTTAAATGGTACGTATTCCCCATCTGTAAAAAGGGGGTAGTCATAATTATCAAATAAAAACTGCATAAAATATACATTTTTATTAACAAACAGTAAATAACGGGTGTTTTCCCTTTGGGAGTCCTACTTTTGTCCTGACCCGACACAGTTTAAGTTCATCACTGGGCGTGATCGACTTGACTTTCTCCTTCTCCCCTCACCATTTTGAACCCCAAGAAGTCTTTGACCTTAACTATCCACTTTCATTTTTTTAAACCTTGTGACACTTTCCAGCAAAGGCAGGAAGAAGCAACAATCTCTCACTCTCGTTCTTCCAAAATCCTTTTTTCGTCTCTCAGAAGACACCTCTGCTTCCCTATAATCCTATAGCCTAGTCCTTTGGTGCTCTGGTTTGCCTCCAGGGCATTGCTTCTCACCCTTGGTTTTAATCTGACGTGTTTTGGGGGGTTGGGGGTTTATTTATTTATGGCTGCACTGGGTCTTCGTTGTTGTGCGTGGGCTTTCTCTAGTTGCAGCGAGCGGTGGCTACTCTTGGTTGCGTTGCACAGGCTTCTCAATGCGGTGGCTTCCCTTGTTGCAGATCACGGGCTGTAGAGCGCAGGCTCAGTAGTTGTGGAGCACGGACTTAGTTGTTCCGCGGTATGTGGGTTCTTCCCGGACCAGGGCTCGAACCCATGTCTCCTGCATTGGCAGACGGATTCTTAACCACTGCACCACCAGGGAAGCCCAATCTGGCATGTTTTTATGTCAGATAGAATACAGGCAGAATGAGGTGTTTTGTTCTGTTAAACCCCATTGTGAAATGCTCCTAAAATATTTTATAAATAAGACTAAATGTTTTATCCTCTAAATGGTGTTGAGTGAAACATCTAAATCTCCACATCTGAATAAGCAAGAATTATAGAGTAGGTCAAAAAAACTAAGATTTGGTCTTCTTACTGAAAATAATGACTCCCTGTTATCTGAACAACTATCACTTGCAGATGGTCAATACAAAATATTCAGACTAAGGCTTAGATGAAAATTGTTAACTACAGAGCTAAGAAAAGGAGGGGGAGAGCAGTCATAAAATATTAAAGAATTTAAAAAGTGAGGATTAGAACTACCTCTTTGAGGTTATCGATTCATTGGAGGTTTGGGGCAAGTTAAACGGCCTCTCTATGAATTATTATCCTTTCAGAGAGTGATTACCATATTAAATAGGTTAACCACCTAATCCAAACTCAGATACAGAAGGATGAATCACAAAGGGGAAAAAATAAATAGGTGTAAAAATGAAAATACATATATATATATATGAAAATGTCTAAATTCAGGGTACAAGGGGGTGGGAGAATTAATAAGTAACACAAACACAAAAGGAAAAGGTAAGGGGGACAGTATTTATTATGTCAGTTTAAAGACAAAGACCTATTAATATTTCCTGCCCAAGGCTTTAAAATTATTCTCACTCGGGCTTCCCTGGTGGCGCAGTGGTTGAGAGTCCGCCTGCCGATGCAGGGAATGCAGGTTCGTGCCCCAGTCCGGGAAGATCCCACATGCTGCGGCGCAGCTGGGCCCGTGAGCCATGGCGGCTGAGCCTGCGCGTCCAGAGACTGTGCTGTGCAGTGGGAGAGGCCACAACAGTGAGAGGACCACGTACCGCAAAAAAAAAAAAAAAAAAATTATTCTCACTCTCCTATAATCTCCTAGCCTCAGACAATAAGGTTATATGCATGCCACAACTAAGAAGTCCGAATGCCGCAACTAACGATCCTGCATGCCACAACTAAAACCCGGCACAGCCTAAATAAATAAATAAATAAATAATTTTTTTTTAAAAGATCACATGTACACACACAATCATCCAGTGAGACAACTGGGCTACATATACCATTTTCCTATTTCCTCTAGGGCTTCCTAGCACTGCTTGAAATCTAATAGGAGCAGAATGTTATGAAGGGGAATGAGTCTGTACAGTCCACTTCTGACTTAATTTCATACAGTATATTTAAAATGCCCTTATAATTTACTTGAATATCTATGTCTACTAGGTAATAAAGAGAATGCTTAATATGTAGAGTCTAAAGAACAGAAAGGGAACTAGCACCCCCAGCCATGACCCCGAGTGGAGTCAACAACCTATGAGGCAAATCATTAATATTTCCCTGCCCCTGCACAGACAACTTCACACTGAATAATTTTTCTTTTATGTATATTACAAAACGATGCACATATAAATGTGGTTTCTTAAATAAAATGGCTACCATAGCTGTATGAATGTAGCCTAGTATTCAAAGTCAGGCCCCCATACACAGTCCCAGTCTTTTTTTTCCAACCGTATCTCTCAGCACTTGCTTATAAAAATTCTCTACTCCAATCAGACTAGCATACTCCCTGTCCCCATGCACATTCCCATCTCACTTGCCTCAGGTAACCTGGAAAATAAATGGAATGTCATCCTATCTCAAGCTGTTAGAATCAGAGGAAATGGGGCATCAGGGAGGGGCCTGAATCTAGTTGGAAAACATAGGGGTCCCACTTGCAGAGTAACGTGGGTTCATCTGGGATCCTTCTATAAGTGATTCTTGCACTCATCCCCATTCCACTCCCAGCCTACTTACATCTTGGTCCTGGTCTCACTCCCAAGAGGACACTACTCATAGACAGGCTACCCTGTGGTTTTAAGGAAAGACAGAGCAAGGGGAAAGTGTTAAGAAGCAGCAGAAATATACTGAAAGCTCTCCCTTCCCTCCTTCCTTCCTTCCTTCCTTCCTTCCTTCCTCCCTCCCTCCCTCCCTCCCTTCCTTCCTTCCTTCATCTTGTCTCCTTCCTGTCTTCTCTTGGGGCAAGATCAGGTAAAATTATCACTCTGAATATTGCAGACGTGAATTAGTCAGAGTTTAATCAGGTAAATAAGCCAACAGGAGTATTTGAAGCAGAGGAATTGGGTAACATAAGTGACAGAAGAGCTGAAATGCGAACTGGAGACAGTGAGACCACCCAAGATAAGCAAAAGCAGGAAGCCCTGCATGACCACCCCTAACCCTAGAAGGCCAAGGGAGGAGGCAGTTACTGGCGCCTTGGGACTGGGGCCACCTCGCAGAAGCTAGCGCCATAGCTGACAAGACTTGCTGCCCGAGGCAGAGAGAAGAGAGAAATAGGGTGGCTTCTTCCTTCCTCTTGCCCTTCAGTCTCCCACTATCACTCAGAAGCCAGAGGAGCGCAGCCTGCACAGGTCTGACAAGCAGAGCAAGGATGGAGACCAATCTGAGGCCATCAGCTCTACACAATAAGCTACCTCTTTAGAGAGGCTATTTCTACTTTCTAAAACAGTTTCTACTATTTCTAGTTTGATGCACAATTAGGTCTGGGCAAAACCAGCAGATTGTTGAGGTTTTTTTACTTGGAATTTAAAAAACCTTTGTTATAAGCACCTATTGTGGTAAACATGGATGATCATTCCCATTTCATAACTAGAAGGTTGAAATAGAGCTGTTTTATGAGATCTGAAAGAAGGTCAGTCACAGGGCTGGGGGAAAGACAGGATCTGTTTCAGTTGCAACACCATTTTCTGTTGCTTCACCTTCTCTCCCTTTTAATTATGCACAGGATCACTGGCAGAGTTGAAACTAAAACTGGGAGCCTAGTGCCTTGTCCAATAAAATTATTCCTCTGCCAAACTTAGCTTTGGAAAAGAGTGGTTTGATTGTTTCCTTTAAAGCCAGGATTTGCTCTAAATGAAGGTTCACACATTCTAAAACAAACAAAGAAACAAAAATTACAAACAGAGGAGCCAATACTTTGTAGTTTCTGCTAATGTTCAGTCACTTTGGAGGCAGGCAGCCAAGACTCAGATGGGAAGATGCCACCAATAAGCAGGTGGAAAGGAAGGAAAGAAAGGAAGGGAGGAAGGAAGGAAGGAAGGAAGAGAAAGAAAGAAAGAGAGAAAGAAAAGAAAAGAAAAAGACAGGAAAGAAAGAAAGAAAGAAAAACATTTAGCAACTTTTGAGAATATGTCTTGTCTTTCTAGGAGTCCTGTAGCAACTTAATGGGTACTTCTATTACCAAGAGAACCCTAGAAATTGAGCAGACCCCAGGGATTGCCACAGCCTTTCGTTCTACGTCTTGTGTTACTGGATCAGCTGGGTTCTGGCTGTCTCAGTGATACTCTGCGAATCCAGGAGGTTTGGAAACTCTTTAATTTGGGGTTGCAACTGCTCTTGTCTGCAGCCACACTGAAAGTTTCACACAGGAGCCTTCTCTACTCTCCTTGGGATCATGGGGAGCTGGACAAAGGGGAATTTGATTGTTCCAAGCATACAGGGACACTGTAATCACAGTGCAGATTTGAAAGGCTATTAGATTCCTGGGGTGCTAAACCAGGGGATAAGGAGTAACAGTGGTGGTGGTGGTAGAAACATAACCCCTGGGAAGACAGCATGTCTTACACTTCTAAGGGTTTCTTCCTGTGGTGGTAAATATCTATGTCTGAAAGAACTTAAAATGAAATTAACAGCAGTATTGCAACCCAAACCATAATACTGATCTGGTATAACTCGCACTCTACCTCCTCAGATTTAGCCTTCTCAAAACACTGTACTCAGAGCATAAGGTTTAGGAAGAAAATTATGATGAAAACTTAATAAGGAGATATTAATAAGCTCTATGCCTCTCAAGATAGTTTTCAGTTTAATTTCAGAATCACTAAACACCAATGCAAGTTCTGTAAGACTTGAGCTCCATAGATGCAAACAGCAATCTTGCTGAGTACAAGCATTCATTCAAATTAAATTGGAGTAAAGCATACAGATTTTCCATCTTATTATGTACAGATGTGGATTAATTTTATTTCATCTAGGCAAAGACAATTGATTACATTTATCAATGTTACCATTATTGTTTTTTATGAAGTTCATCCAACTGCATATCAATCACTTTAACAAGCAGTTTATTTTGTAAATTAAACTTAAACCAAAAGTAAAGTTGCCTTTGAACTTAAAAGCTTTACTAATAAAAGTCTTTTGAAGTGATATAAAAATCACTGCTTCATTATCTTTTTTTCCTGGGGTACTTCCTAAAATGAATAACAGCCTCATTTGCATTTGCAAACAGGAAACTCTGCAAGCTTCACCAAGAGTGAAGCTTAGTTAGGTCAGTTGCTTACAAATATTTTAGAACAAGCATTACTTCAGCATTTCAATATTGGCTAAAACAGCTTTAATATTCAAGACAGGATGTAAGATGCTTAGCTGATCCAAATGCCAGTCTATGGATTTGAAAGACTAAAGATCACATCACTAGAAGGTTGACAGAAGTGACACTTTGCAAAGTGCCAATGATTTATGCCAATGTCTTGCTTGATGATACTGTTATAGACAGCACTGTCATTAAAAAGTCCCTGCTGACTTCCTTCTACATTTATGGTGCACAAATTATAGGTGAGCCCAAAGATCAAACCCTCCCTGCCTTTTAGATTTCAATGACCATGTATTTCTCATTTAGGTTAGTTATTGCATATAACCTCTGTTCTATCTGCTTCTTTATTTCATCTATAGACAATGAGAAGGAAAGGATTTTTATTTATCCTGCTAAGAAATGTGAAAGTTATACACACATTCCCTTCATCTCTCACAACCATAAACTGGAAGGAATATTTTTCAAGTATCAAAAGTCTTTCACAATTTTCTCTTATTATGGAAAAAGACACCAAACACAGTTTTTAAAGATCATATTTGGAAGCAAAGCTCTGGAGTAAACTGTCAGGATTACTATGGCTTGACCTTTAGCAATGTGTATGATATCCCATCACTGCATGGTGACTTGGGCATTTCCAAAACAGCTCTTAAAACAGCAAAGAGCAGATGAGATTATTTTCTTAAGTACTTAATTTTAAATATTTTCTGCTAAACTTCTGCTTCAAATATATAAATATTTATTGGGTAAATAGGAGTGAGTTTTTAGAAATACTCTGAAGGCAATTTTTAAGTGGCGTTGTTCTAAAATCCTATTTATAGAGACCAGTCATTTTATCTAGAACTTGGAAAAATATACTCCAAATTTTATTAACTAATCTCAATTTACTAAAGTGAAGTCAAGATTAAAGGATTTCTTTTTGAGAAGGATTATAATAGATCTACAACTTTTTCTCTGAAAAATCTCAAACAAGCCCAGAAACATTTATATGTGGTTAATTTGCTTGAAATGACTGCTTTAAGTTTCTTTATATCTTTACCTCAAAAGAAAATAGATGACTTTGAAAATACAGTGTGAAAAGAGACTGGCCCAAAAGATTTAATTGCAACTCTATTAGTTAGAGTTTATAGTGTTGGTAGTGTCTTTCCTTAGTACGCTAGTAAATATAGACTTATACTAAATAGAGTTCATAAAATACTTTAAAGGCCAAATTTTTCTAAATGAAAACCATCAAAGATGAAATTTATTTGAAAACTAAAATTTATAAAACAAGAACTACCTTTTGATTTTTTGGAAAAAGGTGATGGATAGAAAGCCCAGTCTAAAGTAACCACATCACAGTATTAAATCAAGATGTGCTTTTCAGAAAACCAACCACACTGAGAATTAAAATACACATTGCTTTCTGTTTTGCTGGAGGCCTCAGAGGCTGACAGCAAGGGAACAAAGGAAACAAAGCTTCAGCCAAAGGGACTGGAATTTAAGGACAGCTCCAACCCCAATATTTACCAGTGCCCAGTGGAAAGCTGAGACACCTGTCTAAGCTGGGTCATTGGCTATAAATATCAGAGGTAAGGCAGGTAGACCAGCATATTGTAGGGACGATGGAAGTGGGGACAAATGTCAAATGGCTGCTCCAAAATAAGTGTTATAAAAATGTTTAACTTTTAACTATTACAGACATGTGAATTACAAATATAATGTACAAATAGTACATTCATATATCCTCCTTATTAAAATATTAAACATAACAGATAAAGCTAAAACTTACTTCAACCCTCTGGATTCTCCAGACCTCTTTTTAATTCTATTTACATATTAGAAGTGACCTAAATGCCAAACAACATAGGAGGATGGCTAAACAGACTATGGTATATACATACCAGGAAGTACTATGCAACTTTAGAATGACATAGTTTTCTTTTGTTTGTTTTTTTGGGATTTTTTGGCCATGCCGCGTGGCTTGCAGGATCTTAGTTCCTGCCACCAGGGATTGAACCCAGGCCACTGCAGTGAAAGCACCAAGTCCTAACCACTAGACCACCAGGGAATTCCCAACATAGATTTTTTTCTGTACTAACATGGAAAGATCTCTAAGAGATACTGCTGAGTCAAAAAACAAATTACAGAATGACGTATACTTTATGATATTATTTGTGTAAAATAAGTCATTTATGTAAAACAATAATAACACTCATCGTTGGGAAATCTTCTTGTGGATCCCAGCACCTACGATTGCCCCCATCTTTGGCACATAATCATGGACCAACTTGTGACTTGTTTTCTAGTGTCTTACACTATTAGTTAATTTTTCATTTCAGTATACTTGGAAAAACCCTCCACAGCATCAAGTACACCCAAGAAGAAGCACTCAGTGAATTCTATTTAGACATATACCTTTATGCCTAATAAAACTGGAGATAAAGGGTGACAGCTATAATTCTTGTAAGTTTATTTTAATAGGCTTAGAATAATGTGAGATTCAGTGTTAACTGTTAATTCACCTTTTTAAATTATTGTTTTTCCACCTTCTTTTAATAAGAGAAAATCAATTTTTTTATTTGTTTGTTTTACAACCTTCAGAGTTTTCATGAATAAGAAAGGCTGCTGGTCCATTTCCCACTTACTGATAATTAGTAACAATTTACAGTACTTAGTAAAAATTATTTTAGTGTCTTTTACTCATTTTATTCTCTGTGTTGCATATTCACTATGTGTCCTGGGAGAAAAGAGGGCCAGTTTAAAAAGTTCTCAGACTGGTAATTTGTACCTCCTTATAAGTATTTGTCTATGGTTTAAAAGAAAACACACTCTTTACTTTGTCCTAGTTAAAGTATAATTTCACTGCATCCATTAGGAAATGGCACCTGATCAAAGACAGAATCTGAATTAAATCATGGGGTGAGGTTTTTGCCTTAAAAAAAACTTTCTACTTCTTCAAAACACCTCAGCTTTTTCCCTGTTACTGTAACAATCCAAACTTGTAATTATTCTTCTAAACTAAAGGAAAATAAGAGAATGATGTGCTTTGCATCTAAGTCTATAAAGCCTACAATCAATATGTTTCACACTGTAGTAACTGCAGATAATCTGAAAACATGCAATGAAATGATTCACTTTAATCCAAAAGCATCATGAAAGGTTACCTTGTGTAAATTACCAAATTTTAGTTCTGTTGGATCAGAACTTAACGGATCATCTGCAAACAAATCTCAAGTTTATATTTTCTCTGGCTTTCACATTGTATTACTTCACACGGAATAAAATCAAAATTTCTTAGTCTTAATCAGCCTCTATCTAACTTCGCTGCTCTAACTCCAGCCATTCCCTCAAACATACCACATGCTCCTGCGTACTACGTTTCTCACTTTCTGGGGCACTTTTCCAAAAAAAAATGGGTCTTAGCACGTGTTATTCCTTCTACCCAGAGTGCCTTACCTATTGTTTCTTGCAAATTCCCATGGATCCTTTCAGATCTAGCTTTGATGATACCACCACACAGAAGCCTTCCCTATCACCACCAGGCAAGGAATGTTATTACATGCTTTGCACTTTTCTCCTCAGTAGGATTTATCTTACCATATTGTGTTTATCTGATTATTAGATTGATGGCAGGGACTGCATCTTCATGTTTGTATTTCCAGAAACTAATCACAACACCTACCTCAAATAGGTGCTCACTAAATGTTTATGGAATTATTAAGTTTCTTTTCATTTCTTTTCAGTGTAACCCTCCCATATTCCTCAGCATATATCATTTGATGGCTACAGACAGAAGGGTGTAGAATGACCCTGCAAGCCATCGGGGCCTAAATGGACACTAATGGGAAGTCTGTCTTGGTCAGGGAGCAGGAAGTTCACAAAAATAATTTGTTTCTTTCAAAATGCAACATTTCTCCACAACACAAAGGGTCTCAGTTAGTTGATAGCCTTAAAGACAAAAGTTCTTTATTCCACATTACATAATTGGCATTGAAAGAAGAATGACCTTAGAATCTTAACCTAAAAAATGTAAGTTTTGCTTTGTTCGTAAAGAAAATAATGGAGAAAACTAAACTGAGGAAGGGAGCCAAGAAAAAGAATCTCAAGTTAACTGGGAATTAAACAATTTCAACTTTTCAGACTGCCCGATAACAAACAAAATGCGATAGAACTAGCAGAAAGAGTTCCCCCCTTTTTTCTCTTATGTAGTCCACTCTTAATAAGAATATAAATAAGTTGTCTTCTACACTGGTTCAAATGGAACCTTTCAGTAGCTTGAGTACAGAGAGCTAAGAGTTCACTGCCTGCTTTATTCCCGCATATCACCTACAGGCTCAGATGCTTTTGTTTACAAGTACAGTAACTCCCCAACATACGAACGAGTTCTGTTCCATGAGCACGTTCATAAGTCCAATTTGTTCATAAGTCCAACCAAGTTAGCCTAGGTACCCAACTAACACAATCGGCTATATAGTACTGTACTATAATAGGTTTATAATACTTCTCACACAAATAATATATAAAAAACAAGCCAACACAAAAAATAAAGGAAGCACTTTTTCTTTTTTGCAGTACTTGGGCCTCTCACTGCTGTGGCCCCTCCAACCGTGGAGCACAGGCTCTGGACGCGCAGGCCCAGCGGCCATGGCCCACGGGCCCAGCCGCTCTGCGGCACGTGGGATCCTCCGGGACCAGGGCACAAACCCGTGTCCCCTGCATTGGCAGGCGGACTCCCAACCACTGCGCCACCAGGGAAGCCCAAGGAAACACTTTTAATCTTACAGTACAGTACCTTGAAAAGTACAGTAGTACAGTACAACAGCTGGCATACAGGGGCTGGCATAGAGTGAACAGGCAAAAAGTGTGAGTTACTGACTGGAGGAGGGAGAGGAGGTGGGAGATGGTAGAGCTGAAGGATTGTCAGCAACAGGAGACGGAGGGCAAGATGCAATTTCACTCACGCCTGGCATTAACGGCACAGGTTCTGTTTCCTTGCAGGATTCAATTCTATCTACCTTCTCGAAGAAACGGTCCAGTGGTGTCTGGGTAGTAGCTCTTGTTTTCTCATCATAGATGACACGGTAGCACTGGATCGCATCCTGAACGGCTGCTGCAAACGTCGTGTGCCGTTCTGCGTTCGGGTCCTGTGCCTCAAAAACTAAAAGTGCCTCCTCAAATAAAGAAAATCCCTTGCCGTTTCCTGCGTTGTGAATCTCTTCAGTTCTTCAGTTACTTCTTCTTCCTCTTGTCTCTCTTCGTCCTTTCTTAGCGCTTGGCACTTCTTAGAAGTACCAGTTACATCACCGCTGCTTTTACACTTGCTTCCAGACATCCTGGGCTTGAAATAAAGATACTGTACTACTGTACTCTATACAGTACTGTACAGTAAAGTACGCAAAAGCACAACCACTTGTAGAGGATGCACACACGTGACAATGTACGCCGGACATGTGAACTGACTTACGTGATTGGACTTTGAAAGTTCGCAACTTGAAGGTTCGTATGTAGGGGACTTACCGTATGCTCAAAGATCTTCAGGAACACTGGGGAAATCTGCTTTAACCTATTAGCAGGTGCCTAAGGAGTATTTCTGGAAAAAGCACTTCATTAATTTACAGAAAGGAGGTTAGCAGCAGGATCATGATCAAGTTAATTTACCATAAAACTAATGAAGCTTAAGCTTCCTGCAATATGTTTATGATGTCATATGTTTTTGTAAAATTTGCAAAAATAAGATACGTATCTTCAGTAAGGTAACAACCACTGTCTCTTTCCACTCTGACTTTCCTCCCATCACACTTGCTCTCAAATGGAGGTGTCTTAGAGTGGCCACAAACATTTTGAGATCCAAGGGGAAGTTAAGTTAGTGGTACATTTAGTGTGGGCTTAGTGAGATATTTCTGTAATTGTAGTCACTTCCTTGTATAAAGTAAGTTATTACCAGCTGTTCCTAACTTAAGAATGACTTTCAAGAATCCATCTATCAACCATGGTGCAAACTAACCCAATATCAGGATATGAAGGTGCTGGGCCAGATGCTGTTTCCCCATATCTTTGAATAGTATGATGGAGGATACTATTACCTGTTCCCCGGTTATGCTTGCATTATGTCCTCTGTGCCTTTGCTCTTGTTATTTCTTCCACCCACCCTTGCCTTCCTACTCCCTCCAATGAAAGTTCTACATAAGATCTGATCAAATGCCAACTCCTCAATGAAGCCTTCCCAAGTATAGAATAAATCTCTCCATCTGTTTTCCATTCTATTGCTTTTATTTACATCTCTATTTAAAAACTAACAAACACTAAGTTATAATTTAGTTATTTGTGAACATGACTATCTCTTCCACTAGACTGTAAATTCTTGGAGGCCAGAAAATGTCTTATGTAACTTTGTACTTGCCATGGTGCGGACCATGGTGTCAAACAATGGTGCCTAGAAAATGCTGATGTGAACTTAAATTTTTAAGTTGGTCTGGTCTTTTGTTAACATGAAGCTGAACATATTTATTTGCCTCATGCACTATTTCTGCTATTAGAACAAGCCTCCCCCACAAAGATATAGAGATTGAGACACACATAATACATACATGTCATTGATGTGTAAACAATTAAAAATCTAGTAATCTAAGTCCTAGTGGCTTCATAAAATGAAGTTCTAGGTAGTAAATTAATCTTTGCAAGACTAAGGGCTTAAAAGAAGACAGAAAAGACCACTGAAGGTCACAATTTGCATATTGATCTAACTGTATGCTTATTCTCTTACAAACATAATTAACTTTGCTTTTATTGAATTTTGGTTCTAAACCAATTTTATTAGTCATAGTTTCACTGGTAATTTCAGTGAAATGTGAGAGATAGGTGTTAGTTAAGGAGACAGCATGGATACTAATCTATCTGGATAACAGATTTAATACATACTGAATGTATTGCTTTGTAGGCACTGGATTTGATCGATAGCTGTGCTCCATTCTTATAATATTTCTTGGGGCATGAAGTATTTCACAGTTAAGACTAAATATAGTCTAAAGGTTATCATACAGAGGAGATATACAAATAAGCCATAATTAGAAGCACCAATTATCTGGTGTGCAAGCAGGAGAATTAATTGCAGTAATATAATCTCTCCCTAAGTACTGGAGTTTTTTAAAATGTTTTTCCTGTAATTAATGATAGTAGTAGAAAGTGCACTGATTTGGGAATCAGAAGACCTAAGCTGAGTCCTGGCTGTGCCATTTGTTAGTTGCATGACTCTGAGCAAGGTGGTTTAACTCAATAGCTCTCAGTTTTCTTGTGTATGAAATGGGAATAATGACATTCAAATACTAACACTTGTTCTGCCTACCTTATAGGTCTGTTCTGAGTAGTCATTGGAACTCATTCACTGATTCATCAGCATGTATTTAATACTTATGCCAGCTAATGGATATTAAAGATATTTGTACATTTCAAAGCCCTATAGAAATAAAGGGGATAATCTGAGAAAATATTTTATTTGGGTACTTAACATTAGAGTAAGAAAGATAAGAGTGCAACTTTTGAGATATCTTACAGAAGAGAAAAATGACTGTCATTTTAATTGGTATAAAGCCCAGCCTCCACAGCTTAGGCAAAAGACAAACATTTCAGCATTTTCTCCCTAACCTAACACCAATGCTGAACTAATTCTACATATGTAGGAAATTCTAAGTGTGTGATAGTATGTGTATGTATGTGTGTATATACAACCATGTATGTGTATACACCACACACACACACACACACACACACACACACACAAATATCCAATGTCAAACTCCAAAGCCTCAGGACTTGCACAAGGTTGAATTCTAAGGCACCTGCTGTCATGGAATTAAATCTGTACAAGGATAGCTCCAGTGGGAGAGGAAAGGTCAGAGCCACATCCAGGATGCCCTGGGAAGTCCAGGACATCCGCTAAGTCCAGGACATATTTATATGGCTTACTCATCTGTACAGTCAGCCTTAACTGCTAGAGAGAAAAACAAACAGAAGAAAAAATAGTCCCTAACCTTGAACTGCCCACAGTGGAGCTGAAAATCAGAAAAAACATAAGAAAAAAATCTTCGTAAAACATTCACAGAACCGCCCAAGTACAGATGAATACCGTACTGTGCAGCTTTTCTCTTTTTCTTCAGTATCTCACTTGGGTCCCATCAGAATAGTCCTGAAAATCTACTTTTCTGGGGGAAGAGGGGGATATACAACATGCCAGTCACTAAACTGAATGCTTTATTTGAAGAAACACACTCTTGGACCTTAAATAAGCTTCCCAAACAAGGTCATAAATCTATTAAGTAACACAGCAGGTTTCAAACCAAAGTCTGATTCCAATGTTCTTAACCATTACACCATATGGTAATAACACTGGAAACTGTAATAATGTTATTGGGTATATTTTTTGAGAATTCTGAGTAATTGTTAAGAAAATCATATTTAGATTACTTCTATGCCCTACCCATAATACATGAAAACCACTGCAGTAGGTCGAGTGCAAAGGGATTAGACAGTGAAGATGGATCTGAACAGGATCCAAGCGACACTGAGTTTAAGGATGTCAAGAGGTTAAGCTGGGGATAGTTGCCCAAGACCCCCATCTGCTCTTGAAGAGAACCAAGTGAGAGTGCAGGGAAGAATGCTGGGCAGGCTGATGTGGCAAGGAAGAGAAGGCTTAGTGATCACCATACACTACTTAATCTAGAACAGACCCAAACTCCAAGAGTGCCCCAAACCAACTGACATTCTTAGGGTCAAAGGATTTCCCTCTTTTCTAAACAAAATATGCCTCCATGCCTTTGCATATGCTGTTTCCTCTCCCTGCAACACTCTTCCCCACATATCCCTGGCAAAATATATATGTCAAGACTCAGTTCAAATGTCAAATTTGGTTCATGACACTGCCTTCCCTGACTTTCCCAGGCAAACAGAATTACTGGTAATTAGCACCTCCACTATAGAGCTTACTCTGTGTGTGTGCGTGTGTCTGTGTGTGTCTCTGTGTGTGTCTGTGTGTGTGTGCCACCATTTTGATTAGCTAAATTCACTTACGAATTGCTTGGTCTATGCAATAGTCAGTGTTACACAAGAGTGCAGGTTGTGCAAACTATTCTCACAATAAAGTAAGTAACCATTTGTAAAGTCAGGCTATCTAAAAAGTGTGAAATTATATGCACATTTATAAAGTAAAGATGTCACTACTGCAAGCGAACTACATCTTTACTTGAAAGGATGGTGTGTTCTGCCCCTCACAGTAAGCCAGGGGAAATGTTTGTTCTAATCATTTTCGAGTGGTATTCTAGGAAAACTTGTACATATTTGAGTCCCCAGAGGGTTATCTCATTTACCTTAAGACTGAACTACCTATGAATGTGAAACAACGTGGAGAGGCTACATGGTGAAGTAGAAAACCACTAGCCTAGCAATCAGGAAACCTGGATTATAGTCCTCATTCTGCAGGCTTGCAAGTCACTGAAACTTGGGCCTCAGCATTCTTTCTCTAAAATAAGGGAGTTAGTTAGACCAGATATTTTCTCAGGTCCTTTTCTGCTTGACACTATAAGATTCTATTACAAAATGAGGGACTAGAATTCAAGGAGAAGTACAAACTCAGATGTAGGCTTTGTATGCAAGTATGACAATGCAGGGAACCCATCCATGGGCCTATCCCAGGACACAATGGAAGCACAGCAAAGGGTGAGCAAACAGGGCCCTCCTCTTCTACCTTTACCCTTAAAAGTTACCATACTTGAGTTGAAACTTGCTTGAGCCTTTGCTTCTTTGTCTTTTCCTAATTGTCTCCAATCAAACCATTCTTGATTTTTTTCTGGATCATAAGTTCATCATAAAATGACAAATTATATAGGAATTCTGCATTATTATTTTTCCTAGACTTGACAGAGAACAGTGTGTGCCTGAAAGACTTATAAACCATTTCCCCATTGCATGTGTGTGTATGTGTGTGTGTATGTGTATCTTAAATTTAATGCTGTTCTCTTCAGATAGATACACACACACACATATATATTCATAAAACCACAACCTACATTATTTAAATCAATATATGTTGATGACTATTTTATCATCTGAGCTCTATGAAAATACTTATTATTCGTATTTCATCATTTCATGCTTCAGATAAAGATATAATGCTTTTGTAAACTATTCAACTTTGCTATGGAACAAACATCTTTATTAAATGAATACTGGTCAATGATAAAGTACTAACTATAAGGTTTGACTCTTTTAAAGTTACTAATCTATCTCTAGTCAAAATGTTTTAGAAATCCAAAGTTCATAGTCTTCATAAGTCTTCACAGTTTAATTCATAGAGAAGTATTTATATTATATATGAATGTCATGATACCTAGGACTTGCTTTAACATATTTCACCACCACTCCTTCCAAATAGTAGGCCAAAACAAGACTGGCCAAATGTTATAATTTAGTGACGCTGAATGAGGGGTACATAGGGATCCACTATACTATTCTCTCTACCTTTGTTAACATTTGAAGTTTTCCGTGATAAAAGGGTTGTTTTTAATGTAACATCTCTACACAGCGCCTGGCACATCAAAAATTCTTAACAAACATATGCTGAATTAAGTGCATTAATAAGTGGAAACACTTTCAAGTCCCAATGTAAGTTACAGTAACCACTGAAAAATTATATTATCTTCCTGGGGCCCTTTAGTGTTTTTTCCTCTTACATAATTCGTCAACGTTATTGCCTTCTTTTATCTAGAAATCCCATCAAAGGGTGAAAGGAGGTTTGTATATCAACAATTAACATTTACAGAGTGTCCACTGTGTAAACACACAGTGCTCTACTGGACTCTTTGTAATACGTAAGACAACAGCAGAGAGTTGTTATCTACCTTTAAGAAACATCTTTATGAAACCACAGGTGAAAAACAAGGGTTGTTTGCATACATAGAAAATATATTTCATTACATTTGTGTTTATTATCACACATTCTAATTCTACTACACTTGTTATCATTTGTTTCCTATATTAATCCAAGTGAGCCAGCTGCCACTATATGCAAAACCAAACCACTGAACTATGTATCAACTTTTAGAACTAAATACTACTTTTGAAACGATCTGTCACTCACGACTTTGATTTTTCACCATATTCATAATGTATTCCTTGCACTAATGTGGTCATTCAACTTTCCCTGACTACTTAGTAATACATAAATACCTATATCAGTTATAAGATGAATCAGTTTGGAGACCTGATGTACAGCATGATGACTATAGTTAATAGTAATGAATTATATACTTGAAATTTGCTAAGAGAGTAGATCTCAAGTCTTCTCACCACAAAAAAAAAAAAAGGTAACTATAGGAGTAATATATGTTAATTAGTTTGATTATGGTAATCATTTCACAGTGTATACATATACCAAAACATCATGTTGTATACCTTAAATATGTACAATTTTTATTTATCAAAAATAAAATTTTAAAAATCTATCTAAGGCAGTCTTTTAAGAGTTTTACTTCTTGTCACCATGCACAGATTAAAAAGGAGGTTTGTCCCAAAAAGGAAAATCATTCTTTCCTAAAAGAGTAATAAAGAGGCCTTACTCCAAATTTAAATTTGGTGAGAGTTTCATCAGGTAGAATCTAAATTGCTTTAGACTTTAGTGGGTAGAGTGCGTGTGAACAAAACACTTTAATTGTCTATAATGGAATCTGAGATCAGTATTTCTTTCTTCACTTTTGCCATGCTTTTTGAACATTAAGAAGTTCTTTTGATTTAAGAGACATAACAATTAGATGTAACACAGTAACCATAAATGGATCCTAGTTTGAAAAAACACTATTGGCATTTGGAGGACAAATGGAGAAATTAGAATATGGATAGGTTATTAAATAATATTTGAATTTTATTGTTAATTTTCTTAGGTGTAACAATGGTATTGTGGATAGGTAGAAAAATTTCCGTACTTTTAGAAAATGTTTGCAGAATTTATTTAGGGTTGAACTAAATACTTCATGATACCTGAAACTTTATTTGAATTGGTAAATAGATATACGTGAGAAGGCAAAATGTTAACAATTAATGAATCTAGGTAGAAGGTATACATTCCTGTATGTTTTTAAATATTTGAAAATAAAAACTTAAAGAGAAGCTCTTTTTTGCACTTTACTTAGACATGCTAAAAGGGTGACCTAGGAGCATAATGTATGAGGACTGATGTACCCTCTTGACCTAGAAGTGTACTTTTAAAACCAGGTTACTTACTGCCCAAGGGTTCCATAGCTCGGGAATACATAATGAGAAATCAAGCCCATCACAAAGGTATCAGTGATGGTTATCATCACTTCAGCAAATTGCCATACCCTCAGTACACAGTGCCCTCAGCCACCATCCAGATCAATATGGCTATCAATGACGGATGGCCAAAACATCCCCATCCACTCAGGTCATTCTTAGTTCACATGGTCCAAAAGGATTTAGGAGTCTTGTGTCACTAGACTGTCTTTAGAAAACAACCTAGCCATTAAAGGCGGAAGCAGAGTAATGTTGTATGTCAGACAGCACACTGTTGACAGTTTAAATATACTTAGAAAGCTTAAAATGTGTTGATTTTCTGTGTGCTACAATTGCATTTTTACTGGTGGAGAATGTATCATTAAAACGTAAATGCATGTTGAAAGCAAAGCTATAAGAAGACTTTCTGTCACAGACCATTTCTAGACACACCACAGCTAGGAAGAAAAAGTAATATTGTTCAGCATTGATTTGATCAAAATTGTAATTCCTTTGGAAAGGAGAAGGAACTTTTGGTCCAAATATAATTTTTTAATGTGGTTTATACTTCACAGAATCTGATTTGGAATCCATTTAGTTTGGAGACAGAACATAAACAGGTCACCTACCTCAAAAGAACCTTTGCAGTAACATGAGGACAGCAACAATTTTCTAGTCGCCGAAATATTAACATCCTTTTACTAAATAATCTAATATTTTCCCTGTTAATCACTCAGCGCATTCCTTGAGTTACTAAGGTAAGATATCACCACTTCTATCCCAAAAGGCATAAATGCTCAAGCAACACAAGGAAATACTGACGAGGCCCTACGTTTACTACAAATAAATATCTCTTCCCTATTTCAGTCTTTAAATAAAGCTTACGCACAAGTAATTAGGATCTAGGTAAAAATAGTTCTATGAATAGTCACTAAATTAGTTATGGATGCATAGGGAAATCCCTTTAACTAATTTCAAGCAAGACCTTGAAATACATCTAGCCATTTATGTTTATAACATACAAATACAGATTTATTACTACCATGGGGCAAATTACTTCTTACACAAGCACTACTGACTTTGTTATCTGAGGGCTGGACTTGGCCCAAAGTTTATTGACTCACAATATTTTCCTTGATGGCAGGATTTCCATGAACAGTTGCTTTAAACTGAAAAGCAGACCCAGAGTTGTTGAGAGAGGCAGAAGGAAGAGGATTCAGCATTGGTGGCCACGCAGTCACTGAATCCAATGGCCTAGTTCTGGTCAAAGAAAAGCCACAAATACTCCATTTAGAAAGAGAACTGAAATATTTTTTAGAAAGAGAGAAAAATTATTTCTTTAGGGAGAAACTGCCTTTAGGCAAATCTCAAAAATAAACGGTAACATTTTCACAGTAGTTGCTATAATGCTTCCTCACTGACAAGAGAGAATTCAAAAAGAAAAGAATCTTGGCCTCTAGAAAAAGCAATGGGAAACCTCTGGCCCTTAGTTTAATTTCTTCTAGCTAAACCATGAAAAGTCTCCTAAAACCAAGTGTCTTTTGAGCCTCCTTCTCTACCTTTAAGAGCAACAAATACAGCTGTGCAAACAGCAGGAACGTGTTCCTGTGGTAAGATGCAGGCTCTTCCTGGGAGAATTCTCCTGGCAGACATGTGCGCAATCCTCTGAGTCCGCAGGCCCAAAGAGGGGTGAGGAGATGTTGGCAAAGGTAAATTCCAGCCTGAGCCGGTAAGAGAAGGCACAAGGTCAATTGGTGGGAATTCTTGGGCAACTGAAAGGGAAGTTTCTGACAGCTGACAAGAAGGAAGGAAAAGATTGAAAGCCCTACAATTGGAGCTGCAGGGAACACAAGCCGAAAAGGCAAGAAACACTGCTCTTTCCTTCTTATCGATTTTTATGTCTTTCTCTCTTTTTAGTCCTTTTGCCACCTTCTTTTTTTGCTCGTGAGAACATGGGCTTTGGACCCACTGTCAGGGTATGAATCTCAGTCATGAATTCGTTTTGTGGTTTTGGTAACTTACCTAATATTTCTAAACTTTAGCTTCCTCATCTGTAAAATGGATAGGATGATACTTACGTAATGGAGTTGTTATGAGGTTGGAATAAGATCAACTAAAAATACCCAGCAGGTGTCTGGCTCATAGTGGGTGCTTTAAAATGTGTTAGCACCTTACCTCTCCTCCTTCTTTCATTCCTTTTAGCATATATTTCTTAACTTTCTTCACATCTGCTAGAACTGTGGGCCCTTTACTTCATTATTTATTTTCTATGGGTCAGTGACCTTGGATAGAAAGATTTCCCAATCCCTGAAGTAAATATCCCTGGGATATTCTGTCACAAGGGATGATGGCCTTCATAGTTATCTGAGTCCCAAAAGACTGGGTTTCCTGTTGATCTGATGAATAATCTGATGAATGCAATTTTCATAACAGGAAGTTTTAGGGAATCTGGGAATTAGAAAAGAAGAATACCTGGCTCCTCTTAATCAGAGGGTGTTATAAACTTGGATTCCTTCTCAAAGGATGACAAAGCAGTTAGGCAGAAACTCCAAAGTACTGAACAGGCTTCAGTCCAGCCTGAGCCCTGGTGCAGGCTGTGTATCCCTCCTATGCAACAGTGAGACCTGGGCTCTAGGGGACTGCTTTACTGAAAGCAAGTTTCAAGAGCAGAGAAGAAAGTCTACACTGCATCCATAGAGAAGAATAAATTCTGCATTCAAAGTGAGAAGAATCGTAGCTCAAGTTCCAGCATTTTATAGTTTTGAACTAGCAATGCAAGTAATGTAGTATGTTTTGTTTTGGAAGGGAGAATGGAAGGAACCCCAAATTCATTTCAGGAAGCAACCACAATTTAAAAGCAAAGAGTAAAGGGGTAGGAGAGAGGGAGTGAGAGGAAAAAGGAGAGAGAAGGAAATATGTGCTCAATGGGAAGTAGTTTCTCTCTCTTCCCAGCCTCCAAAAGAGCACTCCTTCCATGCATAGCCTGGAGAAAAGCACTTCAGGGGTGGTTTGCCTACAGTGGGCAGTGCTACTGACTGCTCCATTTTTCTTGGAACTTCTCCACCCCTTGGCTTTCTGGATACATCTCTATTCTATTCCTCCTTTTCTTGTGCCCTCCCTGATTCATCCCCAGAGTCACTCCTTGGAGCTCTCACGTCAGAAGCTCTATCTGAACAATTTTATTTATTTCTATGGTTTCTCCTACACTTTAAATAATGATGACTCCCAAATACACATCTTTAAACCAATTCTCTCTTCTAAAACCAACAAGCCAAACTGGCATGGCCAGCTGGCTGGTGATCATGTCTAAAATCAAAATTGTTATCTCTATTCTTCCTAAACCTCTTCCTACCATCCAACCCTATCTACCAGTTCTCAAAGTAAAAGCGGCTCTGAAATCATTTTTTATTGTTTCTTCTACTTCAACTCCCAAATCCAATCTATCACCAAGTGCTAGTGATTCTAATTCCTGAAGCTCTCTCTAATCTGTACTCTTCTAATCCTACTGTCACTGTCCTAGATAAAGCTCTCCTCATCTCCCACCTGGATCCTAACTTCTCTGTTTCTGGTATTTTTTCTGGACAATCTTTGTACCAAAGTGATTTTTCTAAAATATAAATCTGATACTTTCTCTTTTAATAACCTTAATAACATCTGATACCTCCTCTCTGCCTCCCAAAATAAAAATCCAAATCCAAACAAGGTCTTCATAACCTTGTCTCAGTCTTCTTCAACATCCCCACTGCTTCCCACAACTCTTATTTCAAACCCTACAGTTCAGCCATATCAAGCTGCTTGATATCCCCAAACACATGATCCTTGATTTTTTGCCTTTGCATGTTCTGTTCCCTCTGTCTGAAATGCTTTTCCCTGCCTCCACATTTTTTAATATTAAGCTCAAATGTCACTCTTCTGTAAAGCTTTTCTTCACTCCAAATAAATTACTTACATCTGCCTGTGGTATCCTTGGTCCTTTATCAGGGCACTTTTCAAGATATACTGCAAGTACCAGTTTATATATTTGTCTCCCTGGACAAATGAGACCAAGATTGCAAGCTCCTGTAAGATAGGCATCAGCTCTTATTCCTTTTGGTGTCCCCAGCTGTTCACTAAACATTCAATAAATGCTAATGGATATCAAGAGCATCAGCTTTCCACACAAAGAAAGAACCCTAGGACTCTCCAGGAAGTGCTACCCTTTCCCAGAAAGAGCTCTTTGGGCCCATGTAGTCTTGCCCTGTGTATCAGCCCATAGCTGGAATAAGTTCAGAATTTTTCCTTCAGCTTAAAAGAGGGACTGAGAGAGGGTAGCAGAGACAGGAAGAAAGGGAGAGAAAGAGAGATAGATGACCACCCTTTTGATGATTCAGTATATTTACTTTTCCCAGATAGAAAAAGACCTTATTCCTTGTTTACAAAGTTGAGGACTAAACAGAACCTTGCCACAGTGTTCTGTATTTTTAGTACCTACTTTAAAAGCACTTGAACAAATTAATCTACAGGTAAATGCTATCTGGTTGGTAGGAAATTTGCACAAGAAATAAAAAACTGAACTTCTCATTCACTTTAGCTTTTCTTTCTCCAGCCTCTCTCTCTCTCTCTCTCTCTTTCTCTCCATGTACCTGTGCCTCCCTTTCTCTCTTTTTCTTTATTTAGCTGAGTTCATTTTCAACAAGCACAGAAAAGTTAAAGTGGCCACTGGGAAATATTTCTAGCTTCTGTACTCAAATGCCTTCTGGAAAAATACACTTGATTTACAACCACAATACAACTGTGTATCTTAACAGTAAATCTAATGTGATGATTGTTCCTTTAGATATTTCTTTAATTTTACGTGAGTAATAAATACACCCTTTAATGACTACAGGTTCTAATCATTTCCAAATGACTGATTTGCACTGCATTGCTACTGTACATTTCCTTCATGTAAATAACTAACTATTTCTAAATTGCTCCATTGGCATATAGAAAAAATTTGCTATTTGTTTTTAAATGGCTTTGGGGGATATAAACATATTGCCCAAAAATAAGCTTCATAACAATTCTCTAAGCATTCATGTTTGAAAATGCAATATTTATATGGTAGAAACTATAAGATTAAAACCCAACAGGCTCTATAAATTTGTCCTTTTAAAACATAAACTATTAAAATATTTTAAGAAATGTGAATAGAACTCCTTTAATTCCAATTCCATATCAAAGTTCTCAGGATTTTGCATTTATACAGAGCAGAGTTCATGAACTCCTGCTAACCATGTTAACAATCTACTAGGTTTCTAAAGACTCAGCAGGGGTTAGAATTAGAAGGCTCTGACATCAACATCAATAACAGAGTCAGTGACACTCAGAGGAGTTTTCCACTGTGCTCTCCAAAGAGGGTTCAGCACACTCAGGGACCGCAGTCCATAAAGGAAAGAGGTCTCCGGTTAGTAATCCCAAGTAAAATTTAGAGGGACACATTATTTCGGATTTTGTTTTTAAACAGTGAGAGTCTTTTTAAAATTACATCTATGTGTGTATATGTGTATGTGTGTGTGATGTATTTTGTGTGTATTAGTACATACAAAATGTCGTGACAGCCATACTTATTTTACAGAGCCTTACCACTTAAAAGGAATTTGAGTTCAAATTTTTGTTTTGATTCACAGGGAAAAAGATGTGAACAAAATCACAAATGTACCTCTGGGCGGCAAGAAAGTGGCTTAACCCTTAATTTAAGATGGAAGCCTTGGACAGATGACCCAAGCAATTTGGTGTGTCCTAGGTCCAAGGCAGGTGGCAGATCAGAGACGCATAAAAACAAAGGGAATACATCTGAGTTTACAGATATACATTAGAAGCTAATTGCAAAGCATTTTTTGAAATAAAACTTTGTACAATGTGAATTTGTTACCTATGGATTTTCATAAGCAAGAAAACATATTTCCCCTCCTCCCACCTCCTTTTTTAAACAATTCTCACCCAATTCCCTTTCTTCATTCCCTTGTCCAGAAAGGCTGATTTTTTTTGAGCTGGGTTGTTGGGTGTTGGTAAAAAAAAAAAAAAAAAAAGGCTCAGGAAAGGGCAGTATTCAAATCTTAAGCCCAAGTCAACCATTAATCTTCTGGTATTTTCTCTTCTTTCTTTTTGGAGGTCCAAATAGTATAGAATATCTGTAATTCTTGTTGCTGCCTCTGGCAGGAAGACAGCATATCACATTCTATCACTTTGTTTTGAAGCTGAAGGAAACATGACAGTGATCTCTAAAGCAGTGCTTTCTATGGTGGAGTCAGCGTTGACTATCTACATACATGATTTGCATTCTAGTCTTCTAGATCTTCAATTTTTAGAAAGCTTATGCATTATAAATCCAAATATTTATAATACCCAGATTAGTTTTCCTTTCAGCTCGTCATCATTGTAGCACTTATTACACACTAGATAAAGGCTTTTGTGAGATTTTATGGGGTTCTTGCTAAGTACTCTCCAATTAGGCTAGAAAATAAACTCAATTTTGGACTCTTTCAGATAAAGCTAATTCAATAAGGCCAAAACTAGTGATTTCATAATAATTTCAATCTTATCTGTCCCTAATTCCAGGAAGCATATCCATGGTAGTCATGGCAATTTACACTAGGGAGCTAAATTGTCTCTTTTCTAAATTACCGTATGGACAAATTCTGCCTTTGGGAAAAGTGCTATACTATTTGCATCCATAGACAAGTTATTTATATCTGAAGACATTTAAACTGACAAAGAAGAGAAAGATAAGTTAGATAAGTTAGAAAGATAAGTTAATGGAAATATACAGAAAAAAAATTTACCAGAGCCAGCAATTTTTCCCCATTCATTTCTTTCTGTATTCACTGTGACTGTGGTCACATATTAAACTGACTGTTGTCTGACTCAGTTGTTTGACGATCCCTTTTCTGTTGCAACATCCTCCTTAAGAGGAAGCAGAATATTTTTCCCTTTTAATTTGCTCTTAAAATTGACTTTTTCCCCTTCTTTTAATATTAGTGTTTTAACACAAAAATTTGCTTTACTCAATTATGAGTATTTGCTCAACATTTCTAAAAAAGCACCTTTTATTGTGGTAAACATACTTAACATAAAAGTTATCATTTTAACCATTTTTAAGTATACAGGTTCAGTGACATTCACACTGCTGTGAAGCCAGCACCTCCATTCATCTCTAGAACTCTTTCCATCTTCCCAAATTGAAATTCTGTATCCATTAAACAGTAACTCTTCGGTCCTCCCTCCCCTCCAGCCCCCCGGCAACCACCATTCCACTTTCTGTCTCTACGAATTGAGGACTCTAGGTACCTCACATCAGTGGAATCATATAGTGTTTGCCTTTCTTGCGATGTAACTGGCTTATTTCTGTTTGCATAATCTCTTCAAAGATCATCCATGTTGTGTAGCATATGTAAGAATGCCCTCCATTTTTAAGGCTGAATAGTATTCAACTGTATGCATACACCACACTTTGTTTACCATTCATCTGTCAATGGATCCCTGGGTTGCTTTTGGCTACTATGAATAACTGCTATGAACATGGGTCTACAAATAGCTGTTTAAGTCCCTGTTTTCACTTTTGGGTATACACCCAGAAGTGGAATTGCTGGATCATATGGTAATTCTATGTTTAATTGTTATTGGAAACACCATACTGTTTTCCATAGTGGCTGCACCATATTACATTTCCCCCAGCAGTGCACGAGGGTTTCAACCTCTCCACAACCTCATCGACACTCGCCATGGGGCTTTTTTCCTTTTTAAAAAAATAACAATCATTCTAATAGGTGTGAAGTGGTATCTCACTGTGGTTTTGATTCGCATTTCACCAATGATTAGTGATGTCGGGCGGCTCTTCATGTGCTTAGTGGCCATTTATATATCTTCTTCAGAGAAATATCTGTTCAGGTCCTTTGTCCACTTTTCAATCAGGTTGGTTTTGTGGTTGCTGTTCCTGGGTTGTAGACGTTTTTCACATATTCTGGTCAGCTATATGATTTGCAAATATGTTCTCCCATTCTGCGTGTTGCCTTTTCACTCTGTAGGTGGTGCCCTAATTGTAGTTTTAATAATCTAATGCTACAGGGCTTCCCTGATGGCACAGTGGTGAAGAACCCGCCTGCCAATGCAGGGGACGCAGGGTCGAGCTCTGGTCCGGGGGGATTCCACACGCCACAGAGCAACAAAGCTCGTGCGCCACAACTACTAAACCTGCGCTCTAGAGCCCGCGAGCCACATCTACTGAAGCCCGCGTGCCTAGAACCCGTGCTCTGCAACAAGAGAAGCCACCGCGATGAGAAGCCCACGTGCAGCAACAAAGACCCAACGCAGCTAAAACTAAATACATAAAATAAATTTATTTTTAAAAAATAATCTAATGCTACAAATTGTTATTATTTGGAAGTTTAATTAGTCCAATTTTTAGAGGTATTTAGTTTTATAAATTTTGACTAATAAACTTTTAATCTTATTTTTTTCTTTTAATCCCTCTGAAGATGCAAAACAAAAAAATTAAAATTCACAACATTAAATAAATGTAAAATCAAATAAATGTTTAAAGTGATATTTTTATGTTTATAGTATTTATACTTCTGAAATTATTAAAGCATAAAACTGCACTAAGACTTTTAGAACACATTGTTTTAATTGTAGAATCTAAGTCGTAGATATATGAGTACACCATACAATTCTTTTGAGTCTTTTGTATGTTTGGAAATTTTCACAAAAACTATTGGAAAAAAATTTGGGTCAAGAGATATAATTTAATTATGATAAATTAATAAACATGTATTTAAAAAGCTAAGCACATCCTCTTTGGAAAAATGTCTATTCAGACATGCAGATGGCCAACAGGCACATGAAAAGATGCTCAACATCGCTAATCATCAGGGAAATGCACATCAAAACCACAATGAGTTATCACCTCACACCTGTCAGAATGGCTATCATCAAAAACAACACAAATAACAAATGTTGGCTAGGACGTGGAGAAGAGGGAACCCTCCTACACTGTTGGTGGGAATGTAAATTGGTGCAGCCACAATGGAAAACAGTATGGACATTTCTCAAAAAACTAAAAATAAAATTACCATATGACCCAGCAACTCCACTCCTGGGTATATATCTGGAAAAACAAAAACACTAATTCGAAAAGATACATGCACCCCAATGTTCATAGCAGCATTATTTACAATTGCCAAGGTACGGAAGCAACCTAAATGTCCATCAACAGATAGATGGATAAAGAAAACGTGGTACATATATACAATGGAATACTATTCAGTTCCTTAAAAAACTAAAAATAGAGTTACCATATGATCCACCAATTCCACTCCTGGGCATATATCTAGAAACGATGAAAACTCTAATTCGAAAAGCTATACACACCAATGTTCATAGCAGCACTAGCGAAGTTTACAATAGCCAAGACATGGAAACAACCTAAATGTCCATCGACAGATGAATGGATAAAGAAGATGTGGTACATACATACAATGGAATACTCAGCCATTAAAAGAAAGAATGAAATTTTGCCATTTGCAGCAACATGGATGGACTTGGAGGGCATTATGTTAAGTGAAATAAGTCAGACAGAGAAAGACAAACACTGTATGATATCACTTATATGTGGAATCTTAAAAATACAACAAACTAGTGAATATAACAAAAAAGAAGCAGACTCACAGATTTAGAGAATAAACTAGTTGTTAACAGTGGGGAGAGGGAAGGGAAAGGGGCAATATAGGGATAGAGGATTAAGAGGTACAAACTATTCTGTATAAAATAAGCTACGAGTGTATATTGTACAACACAGGGAATATAGCAAGTATTTTATAATAACTATAAATGAAGTAAAACTTTTAAAAATTGTGAATCACTATGTTGTACACCAGTAATTTATATAATATTATACATCAACTATACTTCAGCTGAAAAAAAGACATTCACAAAAATAATCCATTCTCAGCTGAAAGTGAAAAGCAAGCTAATCTATTTACCTGAATATTTCAGTTAGAAGCAGACGTGGTTTTCGTTTTATTTTTTTTCATTTATGAACCCTTTGAAACTGAATTTTAAAGTTTGACTTATCCAAACACAATAATTACTTTAATTTGCTATTGCTTTCTGTGAATTGAAATAGGCTAATGTGTGGAAAACATGAAATGCATGCATGGATGACATGAATACACTAAATCAGGTGCACAAAGTAACCTTTTACCAGCAGTCCTCAGACTTCAGTGAGCTCAAGTGGACTACATAAATGCCATTTTCTATGTCTCACCCTTGAGATGCTGACTCAGAAGATCTAGGGTGGGACCTAGGAATCTGAATTTTTAACAAGACCACAAGAGATTCTTGTTTTAACTGTTTGCAATGGAAATTTCAAACCATACAAATTTAGAGAATAGTAAAAGATTACTCATATACTCATCACCCAACTTCAATAAATAATCAACACAGATCACACTTGTTTTATCTATATCCCACCCACTTACCCGTCATCACTAATTTATTTTGAAGATAATCCCATATATCTTAACATTTTATCGATTAATACTTTAATTTGTGTCTCTAAAAGAAAATGACTTTATTTTTTAATGTGACATAACAATAATCATAACTAAAGATCCAATGTGAGCCTAATGTAACTGGTTCACACTTTCAGAAAAACTGCACTGCTAGCCTGTGGAAGGGTAATAAGTTAGTGTCCAAGTGGACTGCTTAGGAAGACATAACTTGATTTATTTATTTCATCATGGATTCAAAATCTTTAGGTTCAAGAATAAACAAGATATTCAGTTATGTTTCTGAAATTGTCACCCTCAAATAGTCAAAAATTTTTTTTCAAAAGCTATAAAATTATTAAAGTTATTTGAACTTTAAAAAATTTCCCAGAGTTATTGGTCAAATTTTTAAAAGAAAAGAAGTTGCTTTGGTAAATAATATTTTTGAACATTATCAATCTTCACAGAGGAGAAAACAATTTATTCAATTTGCTTTGCTCTAGACTTACTTAGATTTCAGTTACTTAGAATTTTTAAATGTTTTTCTCAGTTAACTTCAGAAAACTTTCCCAAAGTAACAGAGAATACAAAATGAGCCCTGATAAACTCCTTACAATTTCATTAACTCCAAATGTTAAAGAACCTTGATATTTCTAATAATTATATCCATAGAATGAACCTTTAGAAAAGGCTTCTATCGAAAATCAAGGTTAGAGAAATCTGATTGCATGGGATCTCAGTTCCCCGACCAGGGACTGAACCCAGGCCACAGCAGTGAAAGCACTGAATCCTAACCACTAGACCACCAGGGAACTCCCCCTTAGCCTCCTTTTTTATATCTGCCTATTATCATCCTCACTCAGGACCAATATTTATAAACCTGAAGCCAATATGTCCTTGACATTTCTCTCGTTTCATCTGGCTCTTTAAAAACAAAAGAGAATAAACCCAAAAAATAAAGTAAAATTTAAAAAGAAAAGAAAGAAAAATAACCTTTTGAGTTTACATCTGAACATCAACATTAGTAATATTACGTTTTCTTCCTTAAACATGCAAATCTGGAAATTTTTTGCAACAATAATGAGTTAATTGTTGTTATCTTCCATTTCATTATCAATCCATAAAACTGTATTTGTGTAGCACTGAGATAAATTATACATTTGCATTTTTGGGTATATTCCATTTTTTAAGCACAGTGATAATTGGTGATATCAGCTTACAAGCTATTCTTTATTTATTAACAAAGTTAACCATGGATCCATATCAAAGCTAAGACATAAAATCCCACATATATGATTATTAACATTAGAAAGCCTAAGGTTAAATTGCTTCTTGATCTTGTCATCAAAATAAGCATTTAATAAACTCCTACATATATGTTTAAGATATGTCATTTCTATTTTAAATACTTTACCCCTTAATGAGGTTTTTTATTTGACATGTGTCCAAGGTACAAAGATAAATCTTCCCTCTTGCTCTTTGATAAGATGTCAGAGCTTACTTAAAGGTTTAAGAATAGAGCTGTTATTTTTTTTTCTATTGCAAGTTATATATGAGAATTGGTAGCAGCCTGTTGAAAGAACTTTACCTGTGGGTAACAGTCCTTATCTCACCTCTCTTTATCATGTTATCAATTTCTTTATTACAGGAGTTTACCTTTGGGCAGCTCATACACCAGCTGTCAATCTGTCCTCACCCGGAGACTTTGCAGCAAACCAAGCTCAGATGTACTGAAGATTTACAAGAATAAATTGTTTTCCTTCATTCTCTATCTAGGACAGGTGTAGTCAATATGCAAGCCTCTGGCACTCCAGATGTGCTCCATCACAGTGCAGAGTCAGAACTTTTTTATTCCTGCCTCCTAGGTCACAATTTTTTTATCTGGAGATTTTCTAGATTTTACTCTTGTCCTCACTTTTATATTTGTCCCCCATGCCCCCTCACTAAGGCATTTAAAATGGCAGCTTTGAAAAGACTGAAATAACTCAAATATCTATCAATAGTGACTGGTTAAATAAATTATGGCCCTCCGTAAAATGAAGTACTATGAGTTGTTAAAAAAAAAAAGAAAGAAAATGAGGATGTTCTCAAAGTACTAATATGGAGCTATTTCCAGGATATATTAAATTAAAACAGGAAGACACAGAATAGTGGCACTTTTGCATTAAAAAAGAAAAAAAATTCATAATTGCTTTTATATTCATAAAGAAACTCTGAAAAGATACATTAAAAACAAAACATTGGTTACTGGGGCTGGGGGTGTGTGGGAACCAGGCATGATGAAAGGAGAGCGGGAAGAACAATTTTCATGATATATTTTCCTATACTCTATTTTTGAACTATATGACTATATTGCCTATTCAAAACTTTAAATTAAAAAGAAATAGTAGCTGGGGCTTCCCTGGTGGCACAGTGGTTGAGAGTCCACCTGCCGATGCAGGGGACGCGGGTTCGTGCCCCGGTCCAGGAAGATCCCACATGCCGCGGAATGGCTGGGCCCGTGAGCCATGGCTGCTGAGCCTGCGCGTCGGGAGCCTGTGCTCCGCAACGGGAGAGGCCACAACAGTGAGAGGCCCGCGTACCGCAAAAAAAAAAAAAAAAAAAAGAAAAAAGAAAAGAAAAGAAAAGAAATAGTAGCTTTATTCAGTGTAAGGAGACTGAAAGAAAGAAAATACTAAGAAAGCCTCATTCTTAGTCAGGCTATTAGAACAATAGTTTGGTGTAGAGAATAAATTATCAGGAAATAGAAAAATAAAATTTAGAGAAGCATCAGTGAAAGAAGCTAGGGCTCGTTCTGCTTGAAGGACAAGCTAAAAGACCTCCAAAACTATCTACTAATCCTATGGCCTTAGTGATTTGCATCTGTGGTTTAAAAGTGAGCAAAAAGCATTTTGAAGAGGAATTACATTATAGTAGGATCGAATGCTCTCTCCTTAAGCATTTTCCTCAGTTTTCTAAAAGACAACCCATGCACTGCCTCTTTCACACCTCTGATTCCAAAGGCAGCCAGTGAAATGTGAAGGCCTAAGCCCTGGAGTAAAGCTGACTAGCCCCAGTGCCAATTCCACCACTTAGTGCTGTATGACCTGAGCACATTATTTAACTGCATGGTGCCTTGTTTCCTCATCTGTACAGTTGGGATGACAATAGTACCCACCTCATAAGGTCACTGTGAGGATTAATTAATACACAAAAAGCACATAGGACAGTGCCTGGCTCACAGTAAGAACTGTGTAAATGTTTGCTTTTTTTTACCTCCTCTTCAACTGTTTTGCTGTTTATCTTTCTTTAAAAGTGCTGCCTCCCTGGCCTAATACTCACCCTTCACATTAACCCTTGTTCTTTTTTTCTCTGCTTGCCTTCCTCTTTTCTTTTTAATAAAAGGATGCAATCGGTCACTAAAATACTCCCATAGAGTTTCTGAGACAAGATCATCCCAAAGAAAGATATTCATAAAGGAAACAGAAAGTACAGTGTTTGCCAGGAAAATTCAGATTTAAAACAGTGGCATAAAGTTAATTCCTTACATTTCTGTATCACTCTGTAAAACTATATGTCACCTCATTTGATCCTCACAACAACCCTCTGAGAGCATCAGGGCAGATAAAGAATAAAGAGCAAAGGAGGTTAAAAGGCTTGCCTGAGGCTAAAGCACACATTACAAGTTAGTGACGATGTCTGACTAGCTCAGTTCAACAATTTATTGAACACCTGCTAGAGCCTGGGCACTGTGCTGACCTCCACATTCCAAAATGCTTTCCACTTCAAAGAGTTTCCATGGCATAAAGCATCTCTCAAGATGATCATACTACTTAAAAGCTACCATAGCATCATACAGTAGAAAGGACGGGGGATTCCCTGGCAAAAGATCTTGGGCTTTGTGATATCTGGCAAAAAACTTAACCTCTCTAAGCCAGTTTTCTCATCCCCAAATGTGTGCATAATACCACCAGGTGACTGTAAGGGTTAAGTGTAAGGCTTAACTGTAGGGGTTAAATGAGAAACTAAATATAAGTTTGTAAACTGTAAAGTTCTATAGCAGATATTAGTTACTGTTATCTGATTTAGCAGTGAATGCAAGATCAAACCTAGATAAAAAAAAAAAAAAAAAAAAAAAAAGAAGGTCTGATAGAAAAACATCCCTAGGTCCCCAGCCCTTAAAAGACCTCCCAGGGAGAGTAGCAAGATTACAAAAACTCACACTGCCTCCCCTGTGGAGAGTACCCACTGAGCCAACAGGGGTAGGCTGCATGGGTCAGTCCCATTCTAGCAAATGTATTCCTTTCCATTTGCTCCAATTGGTGGTAGGAGGTAAAGGGGGGCAAACCAGGCAGCTGGTGTGACATGAAACAGAAAGATCTATGTTTTACCTTTTAAAAAAAAAACCTGTGGGAAATGGTGGGAGAAGGAAAGAGGCAGGCAAGTGCTTGGGGCATTTCAGCTGATAAGTGAGAGAGAGAAGCTACCCCAAGACAGATGCAATCCACACCCTCCATCTGTAATCAGAGAGAGGCTCACATGTCAGAAAAAAGTTTGTCCTCCCTCAGGGGAATTGTGAAGGCTGTCAATGTTCTAGCCATGAGAAAACAAAAGATCTATATAGAACATCCCAACATGTGGAGGCCTGATAGAGCTCAGAGCGATGTTCTACGGGGGTCTGACTCTTGCAGGCTTCTAACTTGGACTGGGAATGTAGGCAGGAGGCATGCTTCACAGGGTAGGAGAAGTGGTGTCTGAACCTGCTAGGAGACAGGCCCACCGCTTATGATTTAGGAAGGCAGTAGAGCGAGGCAGTTAAGTAAGCCGACTGTCAGTCAAACCTCTTGGGTTCAGATCCCAGTTCCTCTGCTTATGCTCTTAACCTATGTGATTTTGAGCTGCTTAACTTTTGCAGCAAAGTTGCTTAATTTTGCTAAGTTTCAGTTTCCTGATCTATAAAATGGGAGCTAATAAAATAGTACCTTCCTCAGGATGCTGCAATGATTAAATAAGATGTTTATAAAGTAATTAGAAAGTGCCACACATAGTAAGTAGCCAATAAATGTTCGTTATTACAGTATTGTTTCAAAAGACAAGTTTACTAGCTAACCCTGGCTCCTAAGGCTTAGAGGATAGGAAGTCAGAGCGGAAAGAAAGTGAAAACTTTCCTGTAGCATCAAATATAAGAACAGACCTTGCATACTCACTGGTGACTGAGAAAAGTTTCAAATGTTCCTGTTTTGTAGCTATCTAAGATAACAAGTTGAACATCTGAATAGAAAGGCAGCAAATGGCAGTGACTAAATACCTAGAATCAGAGCTGGGTTTGGATTTCAACTCTACCTCTCCACCTTGGACAAGTCACATAGGCTTTACGCCTCTGCTTCACATTTGTGGATGATAATGAATAAAATAAAATAATGTCTACCTCATAATGTTGGAGTGATGACAAAATGGACAATGCATGTCTTATTACATTCCTCAGTACAGTCCCTGGCACATGAAAGGTGCCTAGTAATTAACAGGTATTACTTCTTCCTTCACTGCAAAAGAAGAATCAGAAGGTTGTTAATTAAATTTAAAGCCCACCTCTCTGAGTAGAGAAAGCAAAATATACTGCCTATTGGGAATCATTTCTTACTCTTATTGAAGTAACTTTCTCTTGTAAGACAATCTGTCTAGCAATCCTTCCTAGGAAAAAGTAATTTACCCAGGGTATCAGAATACTTTCAGATTGGTTCACCATATGGTCTGGCTCTCATTAGTATGCTTTAAGTAAACTAAGCAGAAAATTTATCTGTGATAATTGAAATTTTGAATTTTCTCTGAGAGCTATGATTAATATTCTGCTCATATTTATGTATTGTTACTTTATAATTAAGTCATAGTCCTAAAAGCAATAAGGCAAGTGTCTCAAAAATTCTAGCAAAAATAGGGAATTCCCTGGAGGTCCAGTGGTTAGAACTCTGTGCTGTCACTGCCAAGGGTACAGGTTCAGTCCCTGGTGGGGGAACTAAGATCCCGCAAGCTGCTCGGTGTGGCCAAAAATAAATAAATAAATGGGAAAAAATTCTAGCAAAAATAAAATAAAACACATTTGATTAAAGGTTTATCAGCCTTACAAAAATTCATTCTGCACATTTTTAAAGTTTGCCAGTTCAGTAAAATACAGTAGCAGCAAAGTTTTTAAATGTATATTAAGCACATCAGAAAACATAAATACACCATTCATTTATTCAGTCGATAAACACTTCTGAACGCCTACTACATGCCAGACACTGCCATCTGTTTTAAATCAGGTGTATTGTATTCGTTGACTCTTACAAAGTTCTTTCATTTATTGTTATCTACATTTCACTCAAATTCTCCCATGATCTGATATTGCAACCTGATTAAATCAGTTAACTATTAAAAACTCTGTCACTGTAAGAATTTGTAACATTTCCCATTAACATTCCTCTCTAGTTTTATGCACTTGATCTGTGCTGTGGGATGTAGCATAAATTATCTGCCTTCAGCAAAACAAACAGCTGAAGCGCACTGCTGCTTGACAGCGCTGGTTAGGCTGCGAGGTGTTGTGAGCACACACAGCGCTACTGACTGCCTTTCAGCTCTCTCAGGAAAAGTCTGCAGGTGGTTCAAAACGTGCGAGTCTGCTCATCCGGTGCCCCAGACGAGCCCAGTATTTTAAAACCGTGCTTAGGGCTTCCCTGGTGGCGCAGTGGTTGAGAGTCCGCCTGCCGATGCAGGGGACACGGGTTCGTGCCCCGGTCCGGGAAGATCCCACATGCCGCGCAGCGGCTGGGCCCGCGAGCCATGGCCGCGGAGCCTGTGTGTCCGGAGCCTGTGCTCCGCAACGGGAGAGGCCACAGCAGTGAGAGGCCCGCGTACCGCAAAAATAAATAAATAAATAAATAAATAATAAAATAAAATAAAATAAAACCATGCTTAGGGGTTAATTAATAAACATGAAGAAAACAATCCTAGGATGTTTATTTTTAAAGAAAAGTACCATTACAAACTATGCTTTGTGCTTTACTAAAAGCCAACAACAAGATAGAATAAACAATATTTTTGAGCAAAATCTTTCTAATAGAGCCTGGGAAGACGATAAGTTTTTTTTATTTTGTTTTGTTTTGTTTTTTAATTAGGGTATAGTTGTTTTACAATGTTGTGTTTCTGCTGTACAGCGAAGTGAATCAGCTATATGTATGCACATATCCCCTCTTTTTTGGATTTCCTTCCCAATTAGGTCACCACAGAGCACTGAGTAGCATTCCCTGTGCTATACAACAGGTTCTCTTTAATTATCTATTTTATACATATAGATATATATACAGATATATATTGATATATGTGTATATCAATCCCAATCTCCCACTTCATCCCACCTCCCTTTCCCCGCCTGGTGCCCATACGTTTGTTTGTAGAAGATAAGTATTTTTTTAAAACACAAAAACCGTTGTTTACTTAGCTAAGATTTGTTCTTCACATATCACCTCTTGCAGTCTCCTCACATCCATTTGCTTGCTCTATCTGGAATACCCTACCTCACCCTTCCACCTCCCCGTCTGTCTCCACACCATGCCTCGTGAAAATCCGTGCCAGCCTTGCAGAGCCTACTCAGGCGCTCCCCTCTCCCACCTCCCCACCCATAACTACCATCCCAGGGTGTTTTCCCATGGCCCTGGCTGGAAGGAATCTGAGCACTACACGTTTTTGGAAAACAATTTGACGATATTCATCGTCTTACATTTTTTCTTAACCACTAATCATACTGCTAGTTATCAACCCTAAGGAAAAAATGTAAACATGGAATTATTAATTTTTTTTGGCCACCCTGTGCGGTGTGCAGGCTCTTAGTTCCCCGACCAGGGATTGCACCCTCACCCTTGGCAGTAAAAGCATGGAGTCCTAACCACTGGACCACCAGGGAATTCCCTACATGGAATAATTTTTAAAACACTGTTCAAATATTATTTATAATAATAATAAAAATATGAAATAATTTAAACTTCCAACAAAGGAGAATGGCTAAGTAAGTTACATTTGACTCAATAAAACATTATACACAATTTTTAAATCATAAAAATTATTTCAAAAGATGATGTAATAACAACATGAGAAATGTTTAAGATGTAGTATTAAATAATATGTAGTATTAAAAGTAAAAAAATGAGTACCAAACTGTACATCTGATTTAAGTATGTAAAAAAGAAATATGTTTTCACAAAAAAATTGATTAGAAGGAAATACACCAGGCTTCCCTGGTGGCGCAGTGGTTGAGAGTCCACCTGCCGATGCAGGGAACACGGGTTCGTGCCCCAGTCCGGGAAGATCCCACATGCCGCGGAGCGGCTGGGCCCGTGAGCCATGCCCGCTGAGCCTGCGCATCCGGAGCCCGTGCTCCGCAACGGGAGAGGCCATAACGCTGAGAGGCCCGCGTACCGCAAAAAAAAAAAAAAAAAAAAAAAAAAAGAAGGAAATACACCAAAATACTAATAATGGTTATTTGGGAGTAGGACGATAATGAGTATTTTTTCCTTCTTTATATTATTTTGTATTTTCCAAACATTGTACAATAAGTACATATCACTTTAAAAAGAAAAAGAAACTTTGAACAGTAGTTTAAAAGCTACATAAATGCAAGCTGTTCATATTATGTCCTTAGATCACATTACTTCCTTATTGTATATAGGCTCTGGGATTGGTCATTTTCTTAAATAAAAATAAACTAATTAAATAAGGCTATGTTGTATTTTAAGCAGCTTCTTAAACAACCAATACAAAATTTTAATCAGATTTCTCCGGCCTGTACTCAAAAATAACCTGAATAAGTTTAACCAGTGAAGAAGAAGTCACTCCTCTCCTTTTTGTCACTCAGATATGTTGTCAAGCGGTGTGGGGACCTGTCTTCTAGCTCTGAAGGTGAGTCATAAATGCTAATGTTATCTTTAGCGTATTTCAGAATACAAAGCTACCTTTTACTTTCACTTCTGAACCTTATCTTTCTTAAATAAAGTTGTTGTGTTTGAAAGAACCATCTTTGCCCACGTGTTTGGCAAGTTGAAGTGCTTTTCTAGGTCACCACCAAATGCCAAGGTTAACAAGTTTTTCAAATGTAATGCAGCCTACTAAATGTTTCCATACTGGGGAAAACAGTCTTTTAAAGGAGAAGAAGAAGAGGAAAAAAAGAAAGTGTCCAGTTTCTTCGGTCAGAAATGTCATTCCATAAATTTACATTTTGAATGTATGTGATTTTATGTTACCTTAAATATAAAATTCGAAACGTTTGCTTCTCATTTTCGGGTACTTTTCATGTACTTTTTAAAGCATATCTCTTACTGAAGGTTGAAATTCCCATTCGCTTTCAAGTAATATCTATACTGATTTAATTTATTTAGAGAATAGTTTTTACCGAAGAAAAAAGAAATCTAAGCCTTAAATTTATTCCAAACCTAAATCTTCCTTTTAGAGCACTTGAATAAGAAAACTACTTTATTTGACGATGCCTTTGCTCCTTCACAAGTTAATTTTATTAACTTACTTTTTCATTGAATTTGTCCACTCACATCTAACTGACCCAAATGCCTTATCAAGTGCCCAAATCAGGTCAAGGATAAGAGCCGCTAGTGATGCTATTTTAAGAGGAAACAAAACGCACTGAAGCTGAACCAGCTCCTGTTCTGTCAAAATGCACCGTTTCTTTGGCACACACATGTTACGGTTCACCAAGAGGAGAAATGGTGAAAAGCTGACAAAGTAGCTCATTCTTAGAGAATAGTTCGGCTATTTTCTCTACGGATATGCACCGAAACCTTTTTAAACAAAAATATGGTTAACATATGAAATTGTATATTTTGATTCACAACTAGGGGATTTAGAAATTATTTGCTAGCTATAGTCATCTATTTATTTCAAGGACAACAAGTATGTCTCTTTTACCTCTTATATCCAGTATCTAGCACACCATCTGCACATAGTAGGCACTCAATAAATATTTGTTAAACTAGTGACACAGTAACGTAATTAACTTACTGAAGAGCAACTGCCAAGTTGTATCATACTGCAATAGGCACTGCGGCTAATTAGCTCAGTCTATACGTGTAAAGAGCTGAGGTCAAGGGCTCAATCCCCAAAAAGGTCTTTTGGCCTTGTTCTCGTCAGTTTCATAACTTGTTACAATAAGCCATCTCTCCCATGGATGCAAGAAGAATCAAACAAGCAGAGAGAGAGAGAGAAATAGTTTAACACAATTCATCACCATTCTAAAACAGATAGTTTATGTAAAGTATTTATTTAGAAATTAAACTGATAATAAATGAGCTGTGTGTCATTTTGATATGGAAAGTTCCAGTATTTCAGTATGTGAGATTTTGTTATAAGAGTAAAAAAGTAACATCAACTACTGATCCTTAAACTAATACAAACGAATATTTGACCCCTGTCTCATTTTATTAAAACTGAAATAGTTTGTCACACAGTTCCACTTCTGAGAACAATAATCTTGTGATTGCTATGAAAGAGCATTTAATTCAAAACATTTGGCAAATTAAAGAACTCCTGTTTTTTGGATGAAGGAATTTCAACAATATGCTTTGCAAAATAAATAAGTAATATGAACATATACAAGACATATACCTTTTCCAAGGACCACCAAATAAACTTCTATCATAAATGGAGCCTGTTTCAGAAGTTTGAATACAGAAGAGTTTTAATTTGTATTAAGATCTCACTACTTTAATATCGCAATAAAGTCAACTAGCTCTGTCTGTACATTTTCTCACTGTGAAAGTGGAGACAATGCTACTTACTGCTTCACAGGGGGTGCTGTGTAAATTAATTGTTTAATGTTCTTAAAGCACTGCCTAAGTGCTAAATTTCATCATTAGTGTGCATTGTATATCTCTTTGCAATTATCTGCCACCTTAAAATTCTATGGCTTGTAAGGGTGCCTCACCCCTGGAATACTTAGAAAGGTTAAGGAAAGTTCAAGAAGGAATAAAAATGCACTTGGGCTAAGTTAGGGTACAAGAAAGAGAAATTTGGAATTTGGCACGTTTTCTTACATGCTTCAAGTTACATGCTTCTTAGACTAAAAACCACTGAACCATTTTAAATGGGTAAACTGCATGGTATGTAATGATATCTCAACAAAGCTGTTATAAAAATAATAATAAATCCAACTTCATCATCACACCAAAAAAAGTTATATACTCCTTGAAAGTATGGATCATTATTCTAGAAGAAAAACTTCTATCCACATACACTTTGAGATCAAAATATGCTATACAGTTTTAAGAAATCAATTTATAATAGAACTAAGCAGTTTAATTATGCAGTGAGATAGTTATCATTTATTTTTAATAATTTAATTATTAATTATAATAGTTACATATGTAATCTGACTGACTGAAAGAAGATTGAGTCTATCTTGACATAAATAAGGCCAGATCCAATAATGCCTATCTTTGCTTTTGTTTTTTGCTTTTCGTCTTTGAAGAGAAATTCTTAAATGCACAGAATGAAATTTCAGCTGAATTAATCATAACAATAGTAGTAGAAGCAGTAGTAAAAACCTTACATTTGTATAGTGATTTACAATTTTACTGAGTAGCAAGAAATGTGAAGAGTCTGACACTTCACCCAATTTGCACACTAACAATTCAGCCTGCCAGAGCTCATGGTTGCTAGCAGAAGACACAAAACTCTTGGATCAGAGACAAAAGTCAGTTTATTACCACAGAATAGCAGTAGCCAGAGCATCATTTTCTTGTGCCAGTTCTCCAAGCCCCAATTGGGACACAACAAGGGCTAGGAGACACTTGTACACACCGTGGGTTGTGTTAAAAGAAAGGAACCTTGAGCTTAGAAAACCCCAATCTTTTCCTTCTACTTCAGAGGGAGATACTCTCTCTTCCAAGGCTGTTTGCCATAGCACCATTCTTGAAAAAACAGTCCTAAACAAAAGGCTGGCAGTGGCTATACTCACAAGACACACAGAAATGTTAGAGAACCAAGGAGAATTATATACTAACTCTAGGGTGACCATGTATCTTGGTTTGCTTGGGACAGCCCTAGCTAATACCTGCTGTCCAAGCTGAATACCTGTTGTCCACCCTCTTTCACTCTCACAGTTTAGACAAGAAATAATATGATCACCACAACTTAAAATTCTTAAGAAATTCCTCTGCCTGGTCAGATCACTGATGATCTCACAGTTAAGGTTTAGGTCAACCAAACAAGAATGGAGGCCAACACCATATAAAAAAAATTAACCCAAATCTTGAACATAAGACCTGAAACCATAAAACTCCCGGAAGAAAACATAGGCAGTAAGCCCTTGACACTGGTCTTGGCGATGCTGTTTTTGGATTTGACACCAAAAGCAAAGGCAGCAAAAGCAAAAATATACAAGTGGGACTACATCAGATGAAAAAGCTTCTGCACAGCAACAGAAACCATCAACAAAATGAAAAGGCAACCTACTGAATGGGAGAAAATATTTGCAAATCATATATGTGATAAGGGGTTAATATCTAAAATATATAAAGAACTCATACAACTCAACAGCAAAAAGACAAACAATCCAATTTAAAAATGGGCAGAGGGGGCTTCCCTGGTGGTACAGTGGTTGAGAGTTTGCCTGCCGATGCAGGGGACACGGGTTCGTGCCCCGGTCTGGGAAGATCCCACATGCCGCGGAGCGGCTGAGCCCGTGAGCCATGGCCGCTGAGCCTGCGGTCCGGAGCCTGAGCTCCGCAACGGGAGAGGCCACAACAGTGAGAGGCCTGCGTACCGCAAATAAATAAATAAATTAATTAATTAATTAATTTTAAAAAATGGGCAGAGGATCTGAACAGACATTTTTCCAAAGGAGACATGCAAATGGCCAGCAGGTACATGAAAATGTGCCCAGCATCCCTAATCATCAAGGAAATGCAAATCAAAACCACAATGAGATATGACCCCACAACTGTTAGAATGGCTATCATCAAAAAGATAAATAAGTGTTGGCAAGGATGTGGAGAAAAGGAAACCCTGGTGAACTGTTGGTGGAAATGTAAATTGGTGCAGCCACTATAGAAAATGGTATGAAGATTCCTCAAAAATGAAAAAAAAAAACTACCATATTATCCAGCAATTCCACTTCTGAGCATTTATCTGAAGGAAACGAAAACACTGACTTAAGATATATGCACCCCATGTTCAATGCAACATTATTTACAATAGCCAAGACAGAAGCAACCTAAGTGTCCATCAATAGATGAATGGATAAAGATGTTGTGGTATATATATGCAATGAAATGTTATTCAGCCTTAAGAAAGAAGGAAATCTTGCTATTCCTGACAACATGGATAGACCCTGAAGGCACTATGCTAAATAAAATAAGTCAGACAGAGAAAGACAAATACCCTCTGATCTCACTTATATGTAGAATCTTTTAAAACAAAAACAAAAACAAAAAAATCCCTCGTAGAACAGACCGGTGGTTACCAGAGGCGGGGGGAGGGGTAGGAGAAATGGATGAAGGTGGTCAAAAGGTACAAAATTCCAGTTACAAAATAAGTCCTGGGATGTAATGTACAGTATGGTGATGATAATTAATAATACTATATTTTATATTTGAAAGTTGCTAAGAGAGTAAATCTTAACAGTTTTCATCATAAGAAAAAAAAATTGTAACTATGTGTGGAATGAACGTTACTAGACTTATTGCAGTGATCATTTCACAATATATACCAAACCATTATGTTGCACTCCTGAAACTAATATAATGTTATATGTCAATTATATCTCAATTTAAAAAAAAAGAATGGAGGCCGAAAAGGGGAAAGTCAAATCATGCATATTAGTGATTTTAATAATCACGAAATGAAAGGGACTTCAAGTACTTATCTAGAAAGAAAGATTATTTCAGGAAAAATTAAAAGCTGGTTTGAACATTAAGACAAGCCAAATAAAAGTGGCAACTGAAGCTTTCACATAGCTGGTATAACATTATATTATTTTGCCTGAATCCTTGTGCATCTTCACTGAAAAATCTCAGGTGATTTTTACCCCCAAGTATCCCTGAAACTAAGAACTAATTTTCTGACCTTCCATTTTGAGTTGTAAAGAATATTATAAAACACCCAGTGTATTTCAGCCCCATCCTTTCAATCCACTCCTGCCAGGTTTCCCTTCCTCTCTCACCCTTCCAGACAGCGCAAGCTGTCTGACTTCAACTGCATTCCACTCTCATACTCATCCCTTTCCCCTACCTTCTCACCCTTGGGCTCAACTCTGACCCTGTCTCTACAATCAATCCTGACCTTAGACAATAATGATTTAATGAGTTTTAACTCAGTACTATGGAACAAAGTTCAATTTACCCCTTCTGACTGGCCCAACTAGCAACGTTTTGTCAAGTGCACTTTGGTCTTATTCCATAGGTCGGTGTCCATCCAGAGCTCTATTTATGGTGAGTGAATCCTTGATGGTCTCATTCCCTGAATTTGAGTTGGTACTTCAGGGCCTGGGAATTGTGATCCAGCCAGGCTCTTGTCAGGTCCCTGTCAGGGAAGAGAACCCTAAGTCCTGAGGAAAGTGTTTTACAATAACCAACCTGACCATGCAGATTTTCAGACACCACAAGCTGCTGGATTCTCTGTGTTTCACATGCTTGTTGAGGAACACCATGATCCCCACACAGGACTTTCAAGACACATGTAATTTTACTGGTATGTCTTCCACCTCATATACCATGGAGTGCCCATCTGCCTGGCCTTCTTCTCTAGACCCGCCCAGAGTCTCCCGATAATGACCATTTCAAAACCTCAGTTCAATTACAGTCTTGTTCCTTCCCACCTTGCCATTTCTGCCCCAGGTGGCCTGTTTGTGCCTGACTATTCTAAAACATCCTTGAGAATTTCTGCATTGCTATTATCCCTTTACAATTATATCTAAAGAATTGATTACATGATTCCAGCAGGTTCTCAGTATGAAGTCAAGAAGATTTAACAAAATAGTCTGTGTTGCAATATAGTCTCAGTATGTGACAGATTATTAGAATGCCTGGACTTTATGAGTTTATGAATTTTCAATTCATATGGGTCCTTAGGGAATTACTTAAATCTCAATGTAAAATAAAATTATAAAAATCTGTAGTAAAAATTATATGTATATTATGATTGTAATTATGTAGAAAAAATTATGGTGTGAGCAAAGACTGAAAGACAGTCTACAAACAGCAATGTACTTTATACACAAGAGAATAGATCAGTCAAAATAATGTAATTATGGAATTGTTTTCTTTTAAAAAAAATCCATTTCACATTTTGATAAGAAAAAGGAAATTGTAATATTTATTTACCATGAGATAATACTTCGCAAGTATGCTGAGATAACTCAATGAAAAATACTGTAGTTATCAATATTTTCTTTTTCTTTTTTTTAAGGGTACTTTATTTTTATTTATTTATTTTTGGCTGCATTGGGTCTTTGTTGCTGTGTGCGGGCTTCCTCTAGTTGCAGCAAGTGGGGCTACTCTTCATTGCAGTGCATGGGCTTCTCATTGCGGTGGCTTCTCTTGTTGCGGAGCACAGGCTCTAGGCATGCGGGCTTCAGTAGTTGTGGCACACAGGCTCAGTAGTTGTGGCGCATGGGCTTAGTTGCTCTGCAGCATGTGCGATCTTCCCAGACCAGGGCTTGAACCCATATCCCCTGCATTGGCAGGCAGATACTTAACCACTGCACCACCAGGGAAGTCCCAATGCTTCCTTTTTAATGAGCTCTTCCTTAATCAAATCTTGGTTTAGCTGTGTATTGATATAGAACATGCTCCCTTTCATATGCACACGTGTGTCTTCCACAGACTCTAAAAGGTTAACAACTGTTATATACCATTATATACTAACAGTTTGGTCTAATGGATAAGGACTGAATCAGCAATCTTAGTATCTTCCTCTTAACTCTATGACCCTGGCAAGCCAGTAACATCTGTCACCTGAGTTTCTCTTTCAAAATGAATAATAATTATTGAATTAGGAAAGTGCCTATAAAGTTTATTAAGAGCCTTTAGTGAAAATGAAAATGAATGTAAACTAGTATATTATAAAGACCCAGTTCAGCTAGTCTACTTTTCTAATACATGAAATTTTAATTTGATAGAAATGTGTTCTTGGATTATAACTAAGATTATTGGCCATGGAATGTAAATTAGACTATTAGTATATTAAAACACTTCAATAAATATCAGAATAATATTTTGACATAAATTTTCAATGAGAAACATTGAAAATAGTATGACATGTAAAGACATATAATTCTTTGCATGGCCCAAAGATAGGATTTACAATTGTAAAGAAAAGAATTAACTGGTAAAGATGACTCTGTTAATTAGCAAATGGTTATCTCTAATTAAAAATTTTTAGGTTCCTTTCAAATGTATAGTAGTAATTCCACAGATCCACATATCATTGTAATGATACCCTTACAAAAATCCTGCTTTTTCACAAGTAACTGAAGAAATATTGCAGCAAAGATTAATTACCATCCCACTGTCTAAAAGTGTACCTTCAAGCTGTTAAATGAGCAAACAGAGATCTATTATGACTTTTACAAGACTGTTGCTCTCCATGGGGATTACTGCTATTAACAGCAGGAAATGCATCATTTAAAGACATTAAAATTAAATGGAAATGTTTTCACCCATTTAAATAAAAGTCCTTGTTCTTTACTTCACAATAAAACTTGCTTTCACTAGCTTCTTTATTGTAGGAGTTTATACAAAATTTTCCTGGTCCTGCCATTTCAGATGGCTTTTATACCTTTTAATCTCTATATTCCATTTTCTTTTCTATAGAAACAGTGGTAGAGGTATAATTTAACAATATTTACAATCTGATACATGAGGACTTGGTTCCAACTATAAACATTACTTGTAATATAGCACTATTAGCTACTTATTTCAAATTTAGACAAATTATTTATACTCAAGAATCTTAGATCCTAAATTTGTTAGCTTTCTTCCCTTATGTGCTAGATTCTATGCAGGGATTTGATTTTAAAAAAACATAAAATATATGTGTGAATATAAAAAGAACAAGTGGAGAAGAAGAGAACAATCTCTATATTTTAAAATATTAAAAAATGATGACATGCCATCCCCAAAAATCAAATTGGAAAATATTGAAATTTATTTTCATTCTCAATACTAGCCAGAGTGCAATGAAATGGACATTTATGCTCACTTCATATGGGAAAAAATATTGGTCCTTTCTGGAAAGCAATTTGGTCATATGAATCAAGAGCCTTGCATATAATCTCGTCCTTTGACTCAGTATTACTACTTCTGGGAACCCACCCTTAGAAAGTAATGCAGATGCTGACTATTTACCCCTGAAGATGTGCTGGAGTTGTTTATGATAACCCAATGCTGGAAACAATCTAAAAGCCCAAAAAAGGGAATGCTTAAAGCAAATATGGTAATAGAAAGAATAGAATATTTTACAACTATTAAAAATTATGTATACAAAATATTGTTAAGTGAAAAGCCAAAATGCTTATGATATAATGTTAAATGAAAAAGGCAAAATATAAAATTGGTTGTGTTGAGACCTCATCAAACTTATAAGCTTTTGCACAGCAAAGGAAACCATAAATAAAACAAAAAGACAATCTACAAACTGGGAGAAAATATTTGCAAATGATGTAACCAACAAAGGCTTAATTTCCAAAATATACAAACAGCTCATACAACTCAATAACAAAACAAAAAAACAAAAAACAACAACCCAATCAAAGAATGGGCAGAAGACATAAGTAGACATTTCTCCAAAGAAGACATACAGATGGCCAATAGGCACATGAAAAGATGATCAACACTGCTAATTATCAGAGAAATGCAAATCAAAACTACAATGAGGGGGCTTCCCTGGTGGCGCAGTGGTTGAGAGTCCGCCTGCCGATGCAGGGGACACGGGTTCGTGCCTCAGTTGGGGAGGATCCCACATGCCGCGCGGAGCGGCTGGGCCCGTGAGCCATGGCCGCTGAGCCTGCGCGTCCGGAGCCTGTGCTCCGCAACGGGAGAGGCCACAACAGTGAGAGGCCCGCGTACTACAAAAAAAAAAAAAAAAAAAAAAAAAAAAAACTACAATGAGGCATCACCTCACACGAGTCAGAATGGCCATCATTAACATGTTTACAAATAATAAATGTTGGAGAGGATTTGGAGAAAAGGGAACCCTCCTACACTGTTGGTGTGAATGTAAGTTGGTGCAGCCAGTATGGAAAACATATGGAAGTTTCCTTTAAAAAGCTAAAAATAGAGCTATCAAATGATCCAGCAATCCCACTCCTGGGAACATATCTGGAGAAAATGCTAATTTGAAAAGATACATGCACCCCCCCAATGTTCACTGCAGCACTATTTACAGTAGTCAAGACACGGAAGCAAACTAAGTGTCCATTGACAGATGAATGGATAAAGAAGATGTGGTATATATATACAATGGAATACTACTCAGCCATAAAAAAGAATGAAATACTGCCACTTGCAGCAACATGGATGGATCTAGAGATTATCATACTAAGTGAAGTACGTCAGACAAAGACAAATACTATATGATATCACTTACATGTGGAATCTAAAATATGATACTAATGAACTTATTTATAAAACAGAAACAAACTCACAGACATAGAAAACAAACTTATGGTTACCAAAGAGGAAAGGGGGTGCAGGAGGGATAAATTAGGAGTTTGGGATTAGCAGATACAAACTACTATATATAAAATAGGTAAACAACAAGGTCCTACTGTATAGCATGAGGAGATATATTCAATATCCTGTAATAAACCATAATAGAAAAGAATGTGAAAAGGAATATATATGTATAACTTAATCACTTTGCTGTACACCAGAAACTAACACAACATTGTAAATCAACTATACTTCAATAAAAATGATAATGATAAAATGAAATTGTTATGTATATTATGATCTAAATGGGAATGAAGAGAGGAAAGTGAATTTAAAATAGATCAAAAGGAACTGCGCCAAAATAACAGTAGTGGTAATTTCTAGGTTGAGGAGATTGTAGGTAATTTTTTTCTGGTTCTTAATCATTTTCAGTACTTTCTAAACATTTTATAATGATAATGTAGTATTTTTATAATCATAAGAAATCAATGGGTTGGGAATTGCAAGCAAATTTTACCTTTTAAAAAGTGGGGACATGGGGCTTCCCTGGTGGCGCAGTGGTTGAGAGTCCGCCTGCCGATGCAGGGGACATGGGTTCGTGCCCCGGTCCAGGAAGATTCCACATGCCACAGAGCGGCTAGGCCCGTGAGCCATGGCCACTGAGCCTGCACATCCGGAGCCTGTGCTCCGCAACGGGAGAGGCCACAACAGTGAGAGGCCCGCGTACCACAAAAAAAAAAAAAAAAAAAAAAAAAAGTGGGGACATGGAAGCAATTTCTTCATAAATGGTCCAATTAAAAAAGCAAATTGGGCCTCCCTGGTGGCGCAGTGGTTGAGAGTCCGCCTGCCGATGCAGGGGATACGGGTTCGTGCCCCGGTCTGGGAGGATCCCATATGCCGCGGAGCGGCTGGGCCCGTGAGCCATGGCCGCTGGGCCTGCGCGTCCGGAGCCTGTGCTCCGCAACGGGAGAGGCCACAACAGTGAGAGGCCCGCATACCGCAAAAAGAAAAAAAAAAAAAAAAGCAAATTATCTAATAGTATTTGTACATTGATTCTACTTTTGTTTTTTAAAACAAATTCACAGAAACAGAAAGTAGAATGGTAGTTACTGAGGGGAGGGAGAATTGGGGAGTTGTTGTGCGGGTATAGAGTTCCAATTTTTCAAGGTGAAAAGTTCTGGAGATCTGTTGCACAATGTGAATATACCTAATACTACTAAACCATACACTTAAAAACAGTTAATGGTAAATCTTATGTTACCTGCTTTTACTGCAACTTTTTAAAAAGCATAATTATATGAAAACTGGTACGTGTGTGGGTGTGTATCAGGATAAAATACAAAACTGTTAGCAAGAGTTTTCCCTTAGAAATAGGGAAAGGGGATGGTCAGGAGGGAACTTTTACTTTAAATACTTCTGTATAATTTGAATATTTTCAGTAAGCCAATACTACGTTTACATCTTTTTTTTTTCCCCATTGGAGTGAAATCTAGATCCATTTGTGGTTTCTTGATCCTAATTGCTATAACTTTCAATAAAAGAGTAATGAGCTAAGTCACTTGTATCCAATTTAGCAGTCAATAGAAGCATGCAGCCTGCAGATCAAAGCAGGATTGGGAAACATTTAAACACATGTATCATTTCCCTCAGTAGTTACCTGAACTTTTACATCAACTCTTCAATGTCAAAGTGTTGTATAGTTAAAGAAAAGATCATAGTACTTAAGGGATAGAATGGAATAAATGAAATATATAAAACTACTGGAGTTAATATCCAACATATATAAACAGCTCATACAACTCAACATCAAAAAAACAAACAACACGATTAAAAAATGGGCAGAAGAACTGAACAGACATTTTTCCAAAGAGGAAATGCAGATGGGCAACAGGCACATGAAAAGATGCTCAACATCGCTAATCATCAAGGAAATGCAAGTCAAAACCACAATGAGATATCACCTCACACCTATCAGAATGGCTATCATCAAAAAGAATACAAATAAAAAATGTTGATGAGGATATGGAGAAAAGGGAACCCTCCTACACTGTTGATGGGAATGCAAATTGGTGCAGCCACTGTGGAAAACAGTATGGATGTTTCTCAAAAAATAAAAATAGAACTACCATATGACCCAGCAATTCCACTCCTGGGTATATATCTGAAAAAACCAAAACCCTAATTCAAAAAGATACATGCACCCCAATGTTCATAGCAGCATTGTTTACAATTGCCAAGATACGGAAGCAACTTGTGTCCACCAACAGATGAATGGATAAAGAAGATGTGCGTATTTGGAAATGGTTTGAGCCATTGAAACTTATATATATATAAAATATATATGGATATTATTATATAATATTATATATTATATATAATATCCCATTATACATATTATATATATTAATAATGGGATATATAATAATACCCCATTATATATAATACATATTATCAAAATATATATTATATATATTTAATATTATGATATTTATTATATATATATATTAATGGGATATTAGCCATGAAAAAGAATGCAATGTTGCCATTTGCAGCAACGTGGGTGGACTTGGAAGGCATTATGCTAAGTGAAATAAGTCAGACAAATACTGCATGATATCACATACATGTGGAATCTAAAAATACAACAAACTAATGAATAAAACAAAAAAGAAGCAGACTCACAGATATAGAGAACTAGTGGTTACCAGTGGGGAGAGGGAAGGGGAAAGAGGCAATAGAGGGGTAGGGAATTTTTTTTTAAAAAAAGGTTACTATTGGGCTTCCCTGGTGGCGCAGTGGTTGAGAGTCCGCCTGCCGATGCAGGGGACACGGGTTCGTGCCCCAGTCTGGGAGGATCCCACATGCCGTGGAGCGGCTTGGCCCATGAGCCATGGCCGTTGAGCCTGCGTGTCCGGAGCCTGTGCTCCGCAACGGGAGAGGCCACAACAGTGAGAGGCCCACATACCGCAAAAAATAATAATAATAATAATAAAAATAAAATAAAATAAAATAAAATAAGGTTACTATGTGATTATATGAAATCGTGTGTGAAACTTTTGAAAATTGTAAAGCACTATATTAATTAATTTATGTATTTATTTATTTTTGGCTGAGTTGGGTCTTAATTGCTGTGCGTGTGCTTTCTCTAGTTGTGGCGAGAGGGGGCTACTCTTCGTTGCAGTGCATGGGCTTCTCATTGCAGTGGCTCTTGTTGCAGAGTGCGGGCTCTAAGTGTGTGGGCTTCAGTAGTTGTGGCTCGTGGACTCTAGAGCACAGGCTCAGTAGTTATGGCGCATAGGCTTAGTTGCTCCGTGGTATGTGGGATCTTCCTGGACTAGGGCTTGAACCCGTGTCCCCTGCATTGGCAGGCAGATTCTTAACCACTGCGCCACCAGGGAAGCCCTATAAAGCACTATAGAATTTAAAGTATCTTTCATTCAATTTTTAAAAATTAAATAAGTAAATAAATAACTGCTTACAGGGTTATTGATCAGTTCACAGTCAGCGCAATAAAAATTTAAATGGAAAAATGTTAAGTACTTATTAAAATTACCTATATAAGATGAGCTAATTAATAACAGAACATAACCATTTGTAACCAAAATTTGTATGTCCATTAATTATGGCTATTTACAGCAGCACATTATCTACCTGCTCCAAGTACTGAAAATCAGTGTCTGAAATCTCTGGATATGCTAACAAAGAACATTCATTCATTTATTCATTGACTCATTCAGTAAACCTTTATGGAGCAGTTACTGCTGTGTCAGACATCATGTTGAGTCTAAAACAAAAAGAAATATCAGTTTTGAAATATTTCCTGGGCACCACCTGTATTTAGCACCGTGCTAAGCATGGTGGCAATTATTACAGAGGAATGTGGACAGGCAACTATCACCTCTATACAATCAGCATTTAAAATAGAACTTTAGAATTAGAAGAAATATCAAAGCAGTCATTTCTTACTTTTTTGGAGTTAACATTTTTTAATGAACTGATGATTCGATTAGATGGTATTTATTTTCCTTAAAGCCTTACTTGGGAAAATAACACATTTGAAACCACATGAGTTCCAGTGCTTTATTTTAAAATTTTACAAGTGTATGAATCCAAAAGTTTAGAAATCATTGTCCTAAAGGTCATCTAGAAAAAAGTATGTAATTCCATAGGCAAGTGGAATTGTCTCTAAGTAATAGAATGGTAAGATTGGAGCAGTATAATTGTGACAGACTAGAGGCTCATTATTTGTTGACAGCTCCTTACCAGATTCTAGCAAAGGTAATTTAGTGAAATGTAAAAAAAATCAAAAATATATAAAAAGGAGAAACTATTACATAGAATAATACAGAAAATATGAAATACAAATAGATATGTTTCAATTGTTCAAACCATTTCCAAACACGCACACGCTCATACACACACACCCATACAACTCAGCAGCAATGAAGTTAGTGTGTGTGCTAAACTGAGATATCAAAATCAGCTCAATATACTATGCATAACCTGTTCGACTCTGCTGTTCACAAAGCCTAAGGAAAACAGTAAGTCTCGAGGTATTGCCTCTAATTTTTTCAAGTCACTGAGATGTAATATTATTTATTTAATATTTTTGTAAATGGAGTAAGCAGTACCCCAATTTTAATTTTTTTAGACTAATAAACTTTATTTTATTTATTTATTTATTTATTTATTTTTTGCGGTATGCAGGCCTCTCACTGTTGTGGCCTCTCCCGTTGCGGAGCACAGGCTCCAGACACACAGGCTCAGCGGCCATGGCTCACGGGCCTAGCCGCTCTGCGGCGTATGGGCTCTTCCCGGACTGGGGCACTAACCTGTGTCCCCTGCATCGGCAGGCAGACTCTCATCCACTGTGCCACCAGGGAAGCACCCCCAATTTTAATTTTTGATTATGACACTGACCCAAATATAATTTGTCACTGCCTTGGCTTTCTCAGAGTACAGAGTAAGAGAAAAAGTCAAGACTGATAAACCCTCTTATTTATTTTGAGTGAATGTACCAAGAACAGTTCTACAAATAATGGGATGAATCACTGCATTGCAGAAGACAGCATCTGCCAAGGTTCCATTTTAAAAAGCTAGCATTTCTATAGCTCCCTTTGTTCTTCCCTTGCTGTAGGGCAAATGTCTCTATTTAGGGCACACTGTTTATAACATCAAATAGTGGCTAACCATCAGGACTCAATAATTTGATTGTCAAATTTACAGCTTCATTTTTATTTCTCTTCTAAAATATGTATGTTACCTTTTATTTTCTTCTTGTATCACTTTTCTATTGAAAAGCTGCTCTTTTAATTTTTTTTTCTTTACACAACCCTCATCAAGCTACCTGCTCTGGGCTTTGTGATTATCCCCTGAACACATTTCTTTATGAACATGAACTTCTGGACATTATATAAGCTATTTGATTCCAGCCTTGATCTTCAAGGAAACTTTCCAGGGTGCTGTACTTGTGGTTTCTTGAGTAGACCTGCCTGGAAACTACCAACATCTGCCCAATGGAGCCAAGCCTTTGTCCTCAGCAGTAGTTCGCAAACTTGATGGCATTAGAATCACCTATGCAGCTTCTTAAACACATGTAGGCCCAACTTCAGCCCAGTTTGATTAAGATCAGAAATTTTGGTGATGGTACCCAGGCATGTGTAGTTTCTAACTTTCTCTACCTTGCGAGAACTGAGAAACACTGAAAAGAGGTAGAAAAAACTAGTATTTCCACAGTTATCTCACTGACTTGTCATTATTTCTCCTCTGCTACACTGTGAACCTCTTGAAGACAGTATTTGGCATAGCAGATTTTCAATAATTTCATTTAAAATAAAAATCCAAACTCTTTACCATGGCTTACATGGCCTGGTGTCATCTTTTCCCTGCCTGTCCATCTCATATGCCCCCCTTGCCCCTGAGTTTCTTGCAAACATGCCAAATTTATTCCTATTTCCTGGGCTTTGCAGTTGCTGTCCCCTCAACCAGAAAAACTCTTCCCCCAGTCCTTTCTTTATCTGGCTCTTTCTCATCATAAAGGTCTTTGCTGTGTCCTTAGAAAGTCCTTTCCTGAGCAGCCTATATAAAATAACCACTCCCCCTGCAGTCTCTATCATCTTTCACTGTCTTTTTTTCTTCTTGTTACTCACCTCTATAAAAAATTCACTTTTTTATTATGTACTTATTTACTGTCTATTTCCACCCCCCTGCATCCCATCCTCTCCCACACTAGACTGAAAATTCCAAGAGACTCAGAACTTTGACTTCTTTGCCATTACAACCCCAGGGCTTGCTTACTGGGCTTGGAATGGATAATAAAATAATAAATATTTTTGAATGAACATTGAATAAGCATTTGAATGAATGAATGACAGCATCAACCCAGCAGACTGTTCAAAAGTTCAGGACTTCTTGGCTTATGTTTTAGTAACATCTTTTTTTTGTTAATTTTTATTGGGGTATATAGTTGATTTACAATGTTGTGTTAGTTTCAGGTGTACAGCGAAGTGAATCTGTTATACATATACATATATCCATTCTTTTTTAGCTTCTTTTCCCATATAGGCCATCATAGAGTACTGAGCAGAGTTCCCTGTGCTAAGCAATAGGTCCTTATTTGTTATCTATTTTCAACATCTTTTTTTTAAATTAATTAATTAATTAAATTTATTTATTTTTGGCTGCATTGGGTCTTCGTTGCTGTGTGCAGGCGTTCTCTAGTTGCGGCGAGCAGGGGCTACTCTTCGTTGCGGTGCGCGGGCTTCTCATTGCGGTGGCTTCTCGTTGTGGAGCATGGGCTCTTGGCACGCGCACAGGCTCAGTAGTTGTGGCGCACAGGCTTAGTTGCTCCGTGGCATGTGGGATCTTCCCGGGCCAAGGATCGAACCCATGTTCCCTGCATTGGCAGGCGGATTCTTAACCACTGCGCCACCAGGGAAGCCCCTCAACATCTTTTTGATGTTACTTTCTTGTCACTCTGTTTCCCTTTAAAAAAGTGTCAATAAATGTACTATTCCATTTATTAAATTCATTGTTGATTGTAAATCATTGTATTGCATTTTTCTGTAAGTTACTCCCTCTTTTGTCCAAATTAGCTTGTGTTTCCTAAAGTCACCAAGAAACAGAATATGAAAACCACATGCCATCCTGCTGTAGATTATTGAGATTTGAAGGTTGATAATTATGGAGATTATTGATTATGCTGTATTATATTCAATCAAGTCGTTGGCATCTTTCTAGGATGATCTTTATTCCATTGTCTTAAAAATAGAAATAATCCAGGGGCTTCCCTGGTGGCGCAGTGGTTGAGAGTCTGCCTGCCGATGCAGGGGACACAGGTTCATGCCGCGGTCCGGGAAGATCCCACATGCCACAGAGCAGCTGGGCCCGTGAGCCATGGCCACTGAGCCTGCGCGTCCGGAGCCTGTGCTCCGCAACGGAAGAGGCCACAACAGTGAGAGGCCCGCATACCGCAAAAAAATAAAATTAAATTAAAAAAATAGAAATAATCCTAACTTATTTAAATTTATACATTAAATATACATAAATGTATATATTAAAACTTAATATAGTATTTCCTTTCAACAGGTAATGTTTGAAAGTTAAAATTTTTAAATCTTAAAGTCAACAGTCCTTACAGAAGGGTCAGTTTCTAATTCTATAATGAGATCTGATATGGAAAGGACTTAAAATGCAGAAATTCACTTTACAGAGGAAAGAATTCATCTATTCCATAAAGTAAACTTCAGCTAAATAGCTCATGTAAGAAACAGGATAAGAAAAATATTAAACAAAATATGCTCAGTAAATGTATCATCATGTGGTATCTATTACTATTTACTACCCTGTAACATAATACTCAACTATTTTTTTCAGTTGCTTAAATTTTGATCACACACATCAACCCTGACCAAATGATCATGGAGGGCCTTGCAAATCATGTTAATGAAATTCAAATTTTATCTTAAGAGCAATGCAGTGCCATTGAAGGGTTGGTTCTTAAGCAAGGAGGATATTATCAGGTTGGTGTTTTAGAAATTTCACTCCACTGGATGATGAATGGAATGGAAGAGATCGGACCTAAGGGCAGGGAGTTCTAGATAAGAACTACTGACCTGGAATTGGATAGTGACACTGAACATGAGGAAAAACAAACAGATTCAAGAGAGACTTAAGGAGATAAAACAGACAGAACTTAATCATTGCTGTTTATTATATCTTGTCCCCTTTTATTTATACTTTTCGTGCATTTTACACAAAAAGTATAAATATGGGGAGGGTGTTAAAAGTTTATGAATTAAAGTTATTTCACATTAAAGAGTGATGAAAGCAACATCTTGCTGCCTATCCATCCCAAAATCTTGGAAGAGTTACAGAAGCAAAGCTATAACAGATTCACAGAATATTGATCAGATATAGCATCAGAATATTTGACATGTAATTTCTTTTGTCCTTTTTACAATAAGTAATACATAACCTGTACATAATACATAAGTAATATATGACATAAGTTGACAAACAGCAATACCACTTGTTTGTCTGCATACCCGAAGGACTATGGCAGCAGCCTCCCTATGGCTCTTATGTAAAAGACAATGGTTTGTAATGGTCTGCCGGGCCTTTATTTTCTTTCCTGCCCATGTCTGCATGTCCAAATCCAAAATATACTCCCCAGCTCGTTTCAACTACCATCCCTCTACCGTGCAGCTGTCTCAGATTTCAGAATCTGTAAGTAACAAATCTTTTCCCCTACAAATTTCCCATACTCCCTTTATGACACTTCATGTTCTACTTTGTGTAAAGGTCTTATCTCCAGTAGACTATAAGCTACTTGTAACCAGGGTCCTTGTCGTTTCATCTGTTATTTACCCACAGTACTTAGCATAGTGCCTGGCATGTAATAGAAACCCCATAAATATCTGTCAAATGAATAAATCAATAGCTATTTCCAGCTGCTCTTTCCACCTCTGCCTTGTTTCACCTAGATCAATAGCAATGGAAATGCTGCCAGAAGTCAAAGCCTCATGGGACCTTCTGAATTATAGGTTCAGAGAACAAGGTTCACTGGCAACTTTGTAAAAACTATCCCAGATATTTTACTTAAAGAGATACTGCTAAACCACATGTCTAAACTTTGATTTATAATCTCTCTGACAATAATCCCAATTGAATATTGTAGCATAAAAATTTTAACCACAGGTTTCTTTGGGAACTTGGTTATCCCCACATATCAACTATACATAAGAAAATGGCTCAAGCTAACCAGATTGGGGTGCCTGTACGGAAACCCAAGACAGTATTAATAACACTAAAATAAACTTTGAGTTTCACACTCATTTTATAAGTAGTTTTCCGAGGAAATCAATTTCTAGAAAAGAAAACAATCATGTTGAAACCTCAAAAACAGAAAACTTTAATTCCCTAATAAAAAGACAACTGCTAAAGATAATCAGATCCACAAACCTGGCAGCCGTGGTATCTTTCAAATGTCTAAACTGCTTCAACAGGAAGCCAGCCAAAGTCCTGTCCATGTAGGCCTAGAATACACCTATTTTTTAAATTCCTTTCTTATTGTTTGGAATGCTTCAATCTTTCAGCACTGGGTCAGAGGTGTATTTGGCTTCTGTGGTTTCAGGAGAAAGGAGTTTAATTAAGCTCCTTAAGCCCCAGAATATTTGGATTTATAGCTGAATCATTCCTATTTGTATTAAATAACAATAACAAAACAAAGCTATTTAAAAAGGGCATTTAATATTGAGGTAAGTAGGGATAAAATGGCATGATATCCAGGATTTCCTTTAAAATATTTCAGCAAAGGGGAAAAAAGGAGATAATAGATGAAAAAAATGACAAAATCTAGATAGGGATTTAATTTGGGTAATGAGTATACAGGGGTTCATTGTACCACCTCTCTACATTTGTATATGTTTGAATTTTTTAAGTGTTACATTACTGTGAAAAAATTTTTTTAATTAAAAACAGAAATCCAGACAAATAGTGCCCAGAGTCCTGAATCATCCTTGAGAACTGCAGGGTGTATTCCATCATGGGCCATATCAGTTTGACTCTAGACTCATGTCCTTAAAGCTGACTCTCAGCTTTTTATTTTTTTTATTATTTTTTTAATTTTTGGCTGCGTTGGGTCTTCATTGCTGTGTGTGAGCTTTCTCTAGTTGCGATGAGCGGGGGCTACTCTTCGTTGCGGTGGCTTCTCTTGTTGCGGAGCACGGGCTCTAGAGCACAGGCTCAGTAGTTGTGGCACATGGGCTTAGTTGCTCCGCGGCATGTGGGATCTTCCCGGACCAGGGCTCAAACCCGTGTTCCGTGCATTGGCAAGCAGATTCTTAACCACTGCACCACCAGGGAAGCCCTGACTCTCAGTTTTGATATCATTTGTTTCGTGGAGAAAAGAAAAAAGAAAAAAAGTGCCTTCAGAGAGCCAACTGGATATGGCCCAGAACACTGAAACACAGCCAGAAATTTCAAGATGGTTCTTGACCTCATATGTCATAATTTTCTGGGGACACAGTATCTTCTTGGTAGAGGGAGCTTGTTTTCTTCCTGTGGTGGACATGTGTCACTTTTGCTGCCTACATCTACTCTGCTTCCTATGAAAACAATTTCTAAATTTCCATTTGGGCTACAAATAGAACTACCATATGACCCAGCAATCCCACTACTGGGCATATACCCTGAGAAAACCATAATTCAAAAAGAGACATGTACCAAAATGTTCATAGCAGCCCTATTTACAATAGCCCAGAGATGGAAACAACCTAAGTGTCCATCATCGGATGAATGGATAAAGAAGATGTGGCACATATATACAATGGAATATTACTCAGCCATAAAAAGAAATGAAATTGAGCTATTTGTAATGAGGTGGATGGACCTAGAGTCTGTCATACAGAGTGAAGTAAGTCAGAAAGAGAAAGACAAATACTGTATGCTAACACATATATATGGAATTTAAGAAAAAAAAATGTCATGAAGAACATAGGGGTAAGACAGGAATAAAGACACAGACCTAATAGAGAATGGACTTGAGGATATGGGGAGGGGGAAGGGTAAGCTGTGACAAAGTGAAAGAGCGGCATGGACATATATACACTACCAAACGTAAGGTAGATAGCTAGTGGGAAGCAGCCGCATAGCACAGGGAGATCAGCTCGGTGCTTTGTGACCGCCTGGAGGGGTGGGATAGGGAGGGTGGGAGGGAGATGCAAAAGGGAGGGGATATGGAAACATGTATATGTATAACTGATTAAATTTGTTATAAAGCAAAAAATTAAAAAAATAAAATAAAATAAAAATAAAAAAAATAAATTTCCATTTGGGGATCCACTCCAGCCCCATTCTCAATCCATGAAAAAACTGATTCTATCTCTGGATTTGGGGGTGGAGCTTAAGACCAAGATTAAGTCACTCAGAGCATCCCATCTCCTCAGTCACTGACAGGTTCCTAGATGGGCACATCATCTAAATCAGGCCAATCAGGGCTGAGGAGGTTCAGGTCTTAGAATTCTGCTTGGCTATGGGGAAAGTGAACTCTTTCACACTGGGTTGGATATTGGGTTAATGTGTTCTTGTAGTTGCTTGAAGGCATCATGCATAGCCTGACAAAGAACTGAATACAGCAGAAGGCAGCCATATAACCACTGCAGATGAAAGGAAGACAGGTTCTAATGACATCAAGTGAGCCCCAACCAGCTACCTTTGAAGACTGTCCCTGGCCTTTCAGCCTTGTGAGTCAATAAATTACATGAAGAGCTCTGACTGATATGTAGCTTAATGGCTCCCTTTTGTAATTAAGCCACACTGTATAGTTAGATGGCTTGACATCATAGAACTTTACAAGGTCTGCACTCCAAAGGAAGATGAGTAAACTTAAAGCATAATTCTTACTTATCAAAATACATGAATGACTTCTGAAAATGTGACTTCATGGCCATTAAATTCGGTGATTAATTCAACCAATATTGCATGCCTACTCTGTGACTGTGCTAGCTGCCAATGCCAGCAAGGTCACGGAAGCTCAGCAATGGGAAGTAAATGCAGTCTCTAAATCTTTCCATTTGCTCAGTTGACATTACTAGCTCTGTTTGAGATTTTTATCACAAAAAATTTCAAGAGTATTTCAGCAACATAACTGTTACTGACCCAAGACCCTACTAGATGATTGAGCGTCTCTGTGACATCCAGGCTGAGGCTAGAAGAATAGGAGTGGGCATTTGCATAAGGTTTCCTCTGGCTCATGAGCCTAGAACAAGGAAGATCTCAGATAGTTTCCAGAAAGAAAGCTGAGGCCAAGCAACAAGATCCCACCAAAGCAATAAACTGAGATGGATGGGCAAAGAGTGAGACAAAAACAAGTGGGAGCCAATGGAGAAATCAGGAGCAACTGGTTGGAACAGAAGGTGAAAGATGGAGAATCTCGGAGACCCAGGTTATCACACCTGAGAAAGGGCTGTGAAGGTGCCAAGCTATTTCAGACAAACAGTAGAAAAATACTGTAGAATCATCATTATTTTTTAACTATGATAGTGAAAAAAAATTCACTTGTCTAAACGAAAATCAAATAGCATCAGGAAGAGAAAGAGACCCCATGGGTTTCCCATCCTGTTACACGTTTTCGCTTCTTTAGACTGTGAGATGGAAAAGGTGGATTAGCAATCAACATCCACTCCAACTCTCCTCTAGTGTGCCTTACAGTTGTGCAGAGACTAGAAAACTCATAAACATGTTTCCCTACATTCCCTTGTAGCAAGAATTCTGGAATCAGGACCCACCAAATTGATGCAATTACATGAGATCCAGAAGGTGAAAGCAGTCATTCTGCTCTTGTTTTGCTTGCTGCTGACAAGTAGGATTTGGGGCGTGGGGAAACATGTTGGGGTTTTCTGCAGCTTAATTCCAGTGTCCAGTCACGAGGTTTGTGAGGCTACTGTGGGGAGCTTTTGAATTCCACAGTTCCATGGCAGCCTCCTGATTCCTGATCAAGCAGCAGCTAAAATTTCAGGCCAGTTCAGCACTTGTGGGAGTCACTCCTGCAGGCCCAGCAATGTGTTCACAACTCCAAGTTTATAGGAACAAAATTCCCTATATTTAAATCTCTCCTTAAAAGAGCGAAATGGTTTCTGCTTCCTGAAATTGAACCATGAAATATTATATTTCCTAAAGCATTATAGATTTGTTATGATAAACAAGTCAAGCCAAAGATGAATCCTGGGGCTTCCCTGGTGGCGCAGTGGAGAAGAATACGCCTGCCAATGCAGGGGACATGGGTTCGATCCCTGGTCCGGAAGATCCCACATGCCCTGGAGCAACTAAGCCTGTGCAGCACAACTACTGAGCCTGCGCTCTAGAGCCCACAAGCCACATCTTCTGAAGCCTCCGTGCCTAGAGCCCGTGCTCCTCAACAAGAGAAGCCACCGCAATGAGAAGCCCGCACACCGCAACCAAGAGTAGCCCCCTCTCGCCGCAACTAGAGAAAGCCCGCACGCAGCAACGAAGACCCAACACAGCCATAAATAAATAAATTAATTAAAATTTAAAAAAATTTTTTTAAAAGATGAATTCCATTTATAGGGAGGGGTCATTTAGGCTCAAATGATAGTACACATAAAAGAAAAAGCATTGGGGTGTATGCAAATGAGCAAAGCAGCAGAACATACTATATATATCTCTGCAGCAGCTGATTGTGTCTTACTATCTATGTCCTCAGGTAGAAGGGTTTCCCTGAGGCAAACTTCCATAATGCCAAACCATCCATTTAGAAGTGTTAGCCAAGTTAATGAGGTTACTGGTACTCAGGTGTCATTTCCCCATTGTAGGCACTTAGACCCAATGTGGAACATTAATAAATTGAATAGGTCACAAAATGCAGTGGTCTTGTCAAGATGGAGCTGTTTGTAAAAGGTTATGAATCAGATTAAAATTGTCATTTGTCACAGAGCTAGGGAGGCAATACTCTTCCCTTAGCCACAGATCCCTCCACACTTTTCAGAAAACTATTATATAAACCCAGATTACAATATTGTTAGAAAGCATTGCCAAGTGGAACATGCAGATCACTACCTGTTTCTCTCATTAAGAGCACATCAAGGAATAATAACCATGAAATGTCATCCTGGGAAAAGCATAAGCTTGAAAGGAAGTACGGCAGTTGAATTTGGAATCCTATAATGGCCCTGGAGGGAAGGTGATTCAGCTAAAATTTGGTGTTTGTGAAAATCTGACTCAGAACCTCTACCAGTTTTCAGCACTGCAAGTGGAGACAGAGGGCTTTTTTCTTTTTTCCAGTGGAGTCAGTGTGGGAGCTCCAGCTCTGTCCTGTGCTTAGCACTGCCTCAGGGTCACAGACCCCAGAAGATCTGGGAATCCAGTTCCTATGGTGCTGCCAGCAGAGCTTCCAAAGTGACTCAGGCAAATTCCAAAAGCAGGATCAACTTGTGAGCTGCAGTGGCTTTTGAAAAACTAAAAATGAGAGAGAATTCACAGAAACAGAGGATTTTTATGATTACTTATTGTTTGTGAATAATTTTTAAGCACATTTTACACTTGGAGGAGATTGTGCAGACATCGTATTTATATTTTCACTAGTTGATTGTAAACATTTTTGTCATTATGCATATGCTAAAAGTACAAATAATTTACCTTTTTTTAAAGGTGAGTGTATCTACTTTTCATGCATGGGAATCCTAGGGAAAAAGTGTTACAAGAGAAAACAACTGAAAACTCTCCACTTTAGTCACTGAAAGCTAAGGCGGTAATAGTTCCTATTGCTTAGCCCCTCCAAATGTCTATCCCCTTATTAACGACTCTGCTTTATTAAAATAATTGTTTCACACAGCATTTCTACAACAAGGGGGCATGACAATCAAGCCTAAATCCATATCCTGCAGCTTGGTATGTGCGCTTCCCCTTAACTATCATTATTAACCAAGTTTTAAAGATTTAAGTAAGAAATTTAAAATGTAAGCAAGTTTTAGAGATAAACAGCTACCAAAAACAAAACAAAGGGTAAATTTTACCATAAAATGTCATGTGTGATTTTAAGTGCTTTAGAATATATCGTTCCACTGCTGTAAAATTAATTCTTGATGTGTGTGTATGTGTAAACTGTATATACACACAGTATAAGCATTTGAAGACATGGTCAAACTAGAATATTTTAAATTATATAAAAACTTATTAATTTTTCTTCTATGAATCTTAACTTTACAAAGCAGGGAGCAGCTAAAGTCAACATTAAACCCTCAGAACTTTATTTCAAAATATAAAAGAGCATCGAATTGGCATCACTCTTTGTCAACTATGTGTATATCAGGCCATGCAAGTGATTCTACAGTTGCCTCACAGCGGGGCCCTCCAAGCCTGTGAGATATCTGATTCCTGTGCTCTGCTACATATCTAACTCCTGCATCCAGCAGAGCGCAGGGTCATTCTTAGGTCATGGTGGTTAAAGATGGCTGTCAATTCACTGCTTGGGCTGGGTTTCAAGTCTCCTTTATCTCTGTCATATTGATGATTCCTAGTGATATCTTAGGAACTTAACCACACCAGCGATATGCATCTTAATGGTGTGTTTTGTAGCACCGAAGTGTTTGTATTAAAAGCTCAGTATGGTGTATTTGAAAGAGTCTGTTACCCTTTGAAAGCTAAGAACTGGAACAAATATACACTTTTATCTGAATAAACGGTTATGGTTCTATGCTACCTTGCAGATTTTTAAAAGGGGGGCGGTTGTAATAAAACAAGTTGAAACTAGCTCACCTTGCCTTTTCTTGTGCAAAAGTAATTATTATTCAGTCAAAAATATGCAGTGAAAAAGAATAATTGCATAAGAGGACACTATAATCCTCAAAGTATCCACCTGGTGTTTTTATTTTGATGAATACCCTTTTGGATCCCTGTGCCCATGCAACTTAATGGTTGTTACAATTCTCTATGGCTAAGGAGAAAGACAAGCCCTCATTGTAAATTTGTACATGCTTTATTGCTAGTGCAATGGCGTGAACACATTTAAATTGTCATTCCATTTAATTACTCCAAGTTTGACATGGACCTACCACAGATAAAATTGATGGCATGAGTTACAAGCACCATAAAAAAATCACTGCTTTCTCCTCAAGGGGTGAGTATTAAGGTGTTCTTCCATATTCTCTACAGTTATCTGCATTAGGTGAAGAAAAAATAAAGCATGGTAATAGGATACCCATCCTCAGATTGCTTCCTTCCAAACTGAGTAATGTTTGTGACGTGACAATGATGCATGGTCATTTTTTTTTAGCTTCTCTGGGTAAGATCTGTGACATTCAAAGAAAAATAAACAAATAAATAAGTAGGCGAGTGGACAAAAATAAAGTTTTCTGCTAAATGAATCCTGTATTTAATTTCTATCATATTTGCTATTTCTCAGCTTTTTCTCAGCAATATTTAAGATACTCATTATGCTTTTGCCTGAAACAAGTGAAAAACAATCTCAGGAGCTGGGTACTAAGCTCAAGTTGTGTGCAGATGGACAGGAGGTATGACAGGGCTATGGTAATAGTCATTGCTGGTAATTTAAAACTGGCAGTAAGAGGAAGTCAACAGCTCTATTCAAGTGAGAGAGTGGCAGTGTGGGGCCTGGCATCCTGGCACGTGTAGCCAAGTGGAAAGGTGCCAGAGGTACTGGCTGAAAGAGCATAAAGAGCTGGCTTTCTCTTCCACAAGCTGGGGTTGCAGCACAACAGCCATGTTTTCTTTGGCCACATTAAACTGTCTGCTACTTGAGTTCATGTTCCACATTCTAGTTTATGACTCACTGAAAAAATAAGTTAGTGTTTACTTAAAATGTCTCCATAAGGGCTTCCCTGGTGGCGCAGTGGTTTAGAATCCACCTGCCAGTGCAGGCGACACGGGTTCAAGCCCTGGTCCGGGAAGATCCCACATGTCGCGGAGCAACTAAGCCACCTGTGTGCCACAACTACTGAGCCTGTGCTCTAGAGCCCACGAGCCACAACTACTGAGCCCACGCGCCTAGTGCCCATGCTCCGCAACAAGAGAAGCCACCGCAATGAGAAGCCCGCGCACCACAATGAAGAGTAGCCCTCGCTCACCACAACTAGAGAAAGCCCATGCGCAGCAACAAAGACCCAATGCAGCCAAAAATAAATAAATAAAATTTAAAATAAAAAGTCTCCATAAGCCTCCCTCTCTGTGCCATGGAGAAAACCTAAATTTCTAAATAAATCTATAAATCCATTACCCAAATAGATGATGAATCAAAGCATCTCTTTTTTTGGTCTTTTAAACTTGAAACTGTCATTGAAAATAAGCTCATATTTATTTGGCTATTGATCAAGTAGAAATCTTCAATAAAAATATTCTGCCATTTGGTTTCATCCCAAGCTTCCTTTGTCTTTCAATTAAGAAATGGTTTTATGTTATACCAATAGAGTGAGATATTCAGAGAATTAAATCAATAGACTACAAATTATATGTGAAAGAAAACATCAGGTCATTGCCCTGACACAACAGATTTATTATTAAAGTAGGCAACTCCATGCCAATTCACTACATTACTTTTTATAAAGAGACAGGGAGAGAGCGATGATAACTTTGGCTTTCTCTTGCTTTTAATGGTTCATTTATAATAGCTACTTATCTCCTATTATTTTAGCTTGCTATAATAATGTCAAGCCAAGAAAGAAAAAGATAACCACCATTATGGGAATGTATATTTAATTCAAGTTTGACTGACTATTCCTTAATCTGATTCATGTATTTGTAGAGTAGCCAGAAACACTCTAAAATGCATAGTGATTCTTAGGTACACATAAAAACTCCATTATACAGGTTACATTAGGTTTAGAGCACAAAACATCAGGCAGTTTTGGTTGTACTTTCATAGGCATGTTACTAGATGAACAACCACATTGCAAGGCCCACCCACAGCCCACCAGCTCAAACCTACCTGTGCTAGCAACATCAAGAATAACAGCTGAATCCTAAGTGGACCCTTTAGCTTCACTATGTTTCCTGGAAACTACTGTCTTTGAAAATATAAAGCATATTTTTGCTCCAAACATGCATATGAACCCATACTCCATTTGTGGATTCTCTGCATTTACCTTGCCATTCTTGAATAATTATTACCCTGATTTCAGTGGAGGTTTGATACAGGCTTCTAAAGGCCATCTCAAATGAAGGAGGAATAAACTCACCTATTTCTTTTGATAAGGCTTAAGGAGGGGGATCCTCATCAACCGATCCCCCAGATATTTTCTTCCAGGGAAAATGGGATTAAATAAATATTAAAGGCGAGGAGGTATGATTGAATCAGGGAGGGAAGGCTCACCACCACCACCACTACTTCTTAGTGATACAGGAATGATAAATAAAAAAACCCTCAGGTCTTCTTGGCAACAAACGGTGGCTCCACCACTGCTCACCCTGGTTGGTTGCCTTATTACTGATCACTCCAGATTCCCCACACTTCTGAATTACACTATTGGTGTTGCACATGCAATTTCACTCTATTTATAAGTAGTGGTTACTAATATCCAGACTATAGAGAACTCCTAAAACTCAACAATGAAGAAGACAACCCAGTTCAAAAGTGAGCAAAGGACTTAACAGACATTTCCCCAGAGAAGATATATGAATCACCAATAAGCACATGAAAAGATGAATGAATGAATGAGAAAAACGTGATACACACATACGATGAATACTACTTAGCCTTTAAAAAGAAGGTAATTCTGCAATATGCTACAACATGGGTGAAACTTGAGGACATTATGCTAAGTAAAATAAACCAATCATAAAAAGACAAATACTGTATGATCTCACTTATTTGAGGGCAGTCAAAATCATAGAGACAGAAAGGAGAATGGTGGCTTCCATGAGCTGGAGAGAAGAGAGGAAGGAGAGTTATTGTTTAGTGGGTATAAAGTTTCAGTTTTACAAGACGAAGACTTCTAGAGATGGATGGTGGTGATGGTAGCACAACGTTATGAATGTACTAAAACCACTGAACTTTATACTTAAAAATTGTTAAGATAGTAAATTTTATGTTATATGTATTTTACCACAATAAAAAAAAAAAAGATAGTGGTACTATACTCTACAACTCTCCATAAAGGCTAAAATATAACTGGCAATTCCAAGCATTGGCAAGGATGTGGAGTAATTGGAACTCTCATACATTGATGATGAGAGTATAAATTGGTACAGCCACTTTAGAAAAGTATTTGGCAGCGTGCATTAAAACTAAACATATGCCTAGCCTATGATCCAGCAATTCTACTCTTAAGAATATATCCAAGAGATATGAGTGCACATTCTCACCAAAAGACAGCAACTAGAATGTTCAATTTTACTCAAAATAACCAAATATCAGAAACATCCCAAATGCCATCACAGTAGGATGGATAAATGAAATGTGGTATATTCATACAGTAGAATACTACACAGTGATTTTTTAAAATAAAAACTATTATTACTAGTTATAACATGAATGAATCTTACAGGTATTACATTAAGCAAAAAAGCCATTACAGTACCTACTGTATAATTCCATTTATATGAAATACAAGACTAATACATTGGTAGACGTCAGAATAGTGAGAGGAGGGTGTTGACTGGAAAAGCACAGAACAGAGCCTTTTGGGGTGCTGGGAAAGTACTATATCTTGATCTAGGTGGCAATTATACACGTATGTGATAAATCTTAAAAGGATTATAGAGGAAAGTCAGACAGAAAAGTCTACATATGGTATGATTTCACTTATATGACATTCTAGAAAGGGTAAAACTATAGGGATAGAAAACAGATCAGTGGTTTCCAGGAATTTAGGGTGGAAGGAGGTGACTGACTTGCAAAGGGACACAAGAGAACTTTTGGGGATGATGGAAATGGCCTATATCCTGACCATGGTGGTGCTACATGACAGAATATAGTTATCAAACCTCATCGAACTATACATTTTAAAAGGCTGAATCATCTTAAAGCTGCTCAAATAACTTTCTAGACCCAAGATGGATCCACTCCCACCTGGGATGCCATGTCAGCAAAACAAAACTTAGATAACTTTTGTGTTCCTGTGATTGCTCCGCTTGACCAGAAACTCAGTGTACCCGCTCAGCCAATCCCCAAATGCCAAGCTAACTCTCACCTCAAACAAGGTTTGACTCTGTGGCCCCAGCCAATCAGATATTTTCTATTTGTCTCTTCCCTGTTCTTAATTCTTTATCCTGTTAAAGGTTCTTGCTCCATTTTGCAGTTCTCCAAAAGGAGACTGTTCACTTCTTGAGGTGTTAAATAAGTTTATTTGTATCACCTAAATTGTCTTCTTTAATTATTTTTTAACATAACTAAATTACAATTCAATACCTACTTTAAAAATATTTAACAATCTGTACACTTAAGATTAGTGCAATTTATACACTCACTATGCTAAGTATATTTTATACTTCAATAAAAATTGTGAAATTAAGATTCTTTAAAGTAGAGCTTAAATGGGTTCTCAGACATGTGTTCCAGTCCAAACTCTGCTACTGGTTTGCTATGTCAAACACTCTAGTTGTTGCAACTAGTAGAAACATAGAAAGTATCATGTCTGGAATGAGCCCTGAGGTTCATATAGGCTCCCTCACCCCAGAGAGGAGAAGTGATCTGTGATGTGCCACACAGCTACTCAGTGTGGGGTCAGAAACCAAAACCTAGGACATCTGGCTCTCAAACCAATACTCAAGTTCAATTCCAGTTCAAGGGAGATTGAAAAGAAAAGAAAGGAAAGCCAAACTGACCATTTGGCACTGCATAAGCCGCAAATTTTCAGCTAATCGTGCAGCACTGGGCCTCCGATGGCACATATTCGGTCTCCACTTCCAAAGGTACTGAGAGAACCAGCCAGAAATTTGCAAAGTGCCTTGAGCTATTTAAGCAGCTCTACTTGAATAATCTGAGGTATCAGAGATCCTTTGATAACAGCAATTTACCATAAAATATAAATTATGGCAGTCCCCATTTAGGGAGCTCCAACTCAAAATCAAATCTTGACATATCATCTACCTGTCCAGGGCCATCTCCAACACCACTTAGTCACGCAAAGTACACAGACTGTTCTACTACTGGGAGAGTTATTTTAGGGTATAATCTAGGTTATACAACCGTTAATTAACTCCGCTGAAAATGTAATTCCTCTGCAACAAAGTCAACTTCTTAAAGTGCACACATGCACAAACAGCCAGATCTTAACAAATCCTATAAAGTAGTGTTCACATGCCATATAGTTCCCAACATTGTCCTGACAAAAGCACGAACATGAGGGGTCCTGCCATACTTCTCTCTAAAATTGAGACATTAAGGAAGTGTTAAATCAGTGGTCCCTACTTCCCCTTTCTGTGCTCTGTTTCTACCTAGATGACCCTTTGACCTCCCATCCTCTCCTGCCACTCTAAGGCCCAAGCACCAACTTCTCTCTAACTTCCACCCCCCTGTCAAAACAGAAAAGGCTCTAGTATCAGTTATTTACACTTTTTGACTGACTGATTGGTTACACTTTAGTGTCAATAAGCTTTAGTCAGTATATTCATTCAAGCAGCATTTACATTTAAACCATTTTACACCTCATTGTATACTGAAAGGTCGATTCTCCATTAAAGAATTTTGAATTTCAATTTAACTTTAGTAAGCAAGGGAGAAAATATTTCAGAAACATGGAAGAACTTGAGATCACACTTTGTGTACCCAGCCTTGGGGAGTCATGAACCACATTAGAATAGCTGAGAGGCTATAGAAAGAACCCAAAGAATTTTTCCCTCACCCACTCACTCATTCACCCATTCATGCATTCAGCAAACATTTATCAAGTGTCTACCATGTGATAGGGATTGTACAAGGCAGAGAGAATGATTAATAAGATATGGTCTCTATCTTGGAGTAATTTACAAAGAAGAGTAACAGCCTGGTTAAAAGAATTTAAAGTCCAAAGGTAAGAAGTGCTCTAACAAATGAAATGCTGAAGGAGGACGATTCGCTCTCCCTGGAACAGGTTTCACAGAAGACAGACCTATGAGTTCAGCTGGAAGGAGTCTGGCAGGCCGAAAGGCAGAGAAAGGGGCAAAATGGGCTCCCTAAATCTTTTGGCCAAATATATTGGGGAGATGGGAAGGAAATGGTTACCTTTTTTGTGCAAAGAACATTTAAGACAGGAGGAGCTAACACCAAACCCAGTGTCTTCTGCAACCACAAACAAAGACAACTTGGGCTGTGGCAGCAGCTGGGCCCCTTCATTTCATCTGTAGTCACCTGACCAGGCCAGCTGGGGATAAGCCAAGATGCCCTGAGCCACTCAAAGGGAAGGACAGGTGCAAGCGCTGTCATACAGCTCCATACTCAAGCCACACTTGTAAAAATGTGATTTCTCTATCAGGACACATCATTGGAACATAAATTTTATCTATATTCTTTAAAATAGTTACTATTTGGTTTTGCTCTGTTTTCTGCTGTAGAATTTCAAAGTCTTTGTTAGTGTCAAATTTAGGTTAACAAAGAGAAAAGGCTGGTAATCAAGTAATGTCCTTGCCTCAAAATAGCTCCCTTCTGGTTAGGAAAGTCTTACCTAACTGTAGCAGCTAAAAGCTTATTTCTGGGAGCTTGTTGAAGACATGGAATTCATCTCCCAATTCTAACAAGGCCAGGTATGTACCCACAATACCCAGAGCCACCCATGCCCCCTTTGCTCAATTTCTTGGCCTTAGCAAATTTCTTAGAACTTTAACCCACCTTGTCCCAAAATTTGCAGGTGAATAGGTTGTGTCATGAAACATATTTGATATTATCTTAGTCTATATCTAATATTTTATATCATAAATATTTTTCTGGGATTCTAAAACACAGCTCTCAAACCCCTATTTTATTCCAACCTCTGATAATGTAAGAATTAATATTCATTCTTTCAACAAACATTTATCCAACAATGAAGCAAATGATTAGTTATTCCCCAAATACCCATTCTCTAGTATCCTTTGCATTTCCTAGTATCCTTTGCAGCTAGGTGTGGCCATGTGACTAAGTTCATCCCAATAAAATGTTAGTGGAAATTGTGTGCCACTTACAAGTCAATTCCTTCGTAGGAAATTGCTTGCCTTCCACTTTCCCTCTATCACTCTTCCTAAAAACTGAAATGGGAATGTGGAGGTGACACAGCTTCAACCATACAGACAAGACCTAAGGAACGTTGGAAGAGCACAATGGAAGAAACCCACCTTATGAATGACCTCATGGAGCTAAGGCAGCCCAGCAGTCTGGGCTCTTATATTTCTCTGAAATTTTACATGCAAGAGAATTAAAGTCAGCCATATTTAAGCCACTGTATTTTTAGATTTCTTTGTAACAGCAGCTTAGCTGGACCCCAATTAATATAAACAATCATTCAATGTCCATTGAGCATTTACTATGTGACAGGAACTGTATGCTGAGGAAACATAAAGTAGTGAATGGACAGAAGAGCCCTCTGGGCATAGGTTGCTTATGGTCTAGAAGAAGAGACAAAATATATATATAAAACTACATCTGCAAACTCTGATAGTATGTAAAGGAAACAAAGAGGGTGCTCAGGTAAGGCCTCTCTGAAGAAGCATCATTTAGCTAAAGCCTCAAGATCTTAGAAGAAAATGGGGAGGGGGGAGTGATTCCAGGTTGCAAGTCCCTCAGACAAGAAAGAGCTTGGCTCTTTGGACAGAGCTCAAGAAGGCAGGTGAACAATGTGAGTAGTGTAGCATTAGAAGGAAAGGCTCTTCTAAAGAGAGATATAAACACATATATGCATAATTGCATAGTTACATTAAACCATGGGTGAATTATCTTGCTTTTAGAGTTGTTCCTAACTCTATTTTCTTTTTTTAAACCAGAAGTTTTTTTTCAAAAAACTTCCTCTAGTCACTCACATATTCCAGAACTGGACCACCTTGAAACCATTAAGAACTCTATCTAACTTGGTAGCATCCCTAGATTCCATCTACAGAATTTTCCCAAAATTAAATCCCCTTTTTCCTAAGCATACAATTTCCCCAGGGTCATTTCCAACTATCTCATCCTCCATTTTCATCCTTTCTGACTCACAAACACCTGAAAAGCCCCAAGTTTCTACAATTCTGACACTCTTCTCTTTCCATTCCCTTGGCTTTCACAGTCAAATGGGGGCATGAAGATTATGTTAACATTTCCCCACCATCATGTCTTCTCCAGCAAAGGTCATCATAAAACCTTAGCATTTGACCCAAATCACATGTTGATCACAGCCCCAACCAGAACTAAAGGCTTACTCTCAAGTTATACGTTCTGGGGAGAAAAGAATGTCACCTGTAATTACTCTATGCCACTTTTATAATAAAATCCTAGAAGTTTAAAGGTTTAACTAAATTCTAATAAAAATATTAATTAAAAAATGTTCTCTAACATAAATCAGGTTATATACTTCATTGCGATTTGTAAACTCCTTGAAAGGGGATGGTATCTTCTCTCTGTTAAATTTTGCATCACCTCTGAATAAATATTTTAATTAATGTAGGAGCACAGTCATGAGACAGGATTCAAATAGAAGACAGCAAGAAAGAAACCAGATGACGAGAGAGCAGAAGTTCCTAGTGGGGGAAGGGATGGAATTAGAGGAGGTCAGGAAGAGGTGAAGCTAGAAGGAATTCCTAGAGCCAGGAGAGCAAAACTAGAGGTATTCTCAAGGGCACCTGCAAGTGACAGGTACTGAACCACTCACCTCCCGCAATTATAGATGTTCAATTAGGGACTGGATGGGATGCCTTCATGTCAATTCTCAAATAGGAAAGAAAAAGTTAGAGATGAGAAAGATGAAAAGTAAGAAAAAGAAAAATGGGATGAGTCAAGCAAGTTAGGGTAGAGAGTGTATACACAATGTTATTAAGAATGAGTGCTCAGGAGCCAGACGGCTAAGTTTAAAAGTGAGCATTGCCATTTTCTAGCTGGGTGACCTCTCTTCTCAGTTTCATCTTCTTTAAAATAAGGATTTTAATAGTACCTACACCTCATAGTGTTGTGGAGAGGATTTTAAGGAGGCAACCCATGGAAAGTGCTTAGCAGAGTGCCTAGTATAATGTGAGCTATCAGGAAGTGTCAGCTACTCTCGTACACATAGGCTCAGACTCAGAAGAATAACTACTTGAGATGATAAGATAGGAAAGCTGTAAAATAAAATAGGAAATAAGTTCTGTTCTACAACTCAATTAGATAAATTTGTGTTTTCTTGGTGGACAAAAAAAAGGGCCATCTTTGGCTCTTTTAACGTATTTGTTTAGGTTTAACAAAGTGAAAAGGGTGTGTATTAAAAGAGCCCAAAGCTGGGGAAGGAGAGAAAATGGAATTTGAAGAAGCTGCCATTTGGCCATCTTACATAGATACTTTCTAAGCCATCTGGTCCAACTTCCCTCCCACAGTTCCAGGCCATAGCCCACAAGCCGTAAAAAAAATTCAAAGCACCACTATTTGGTTTATAATATGGTACATTATCTGGAGTCTTAGTTGTAAGCAACAGAAACTAACTGTTGGTTATTTCATTGGAAAAGGATTAAATAAATGGATAGCTCAGAAAATTGCTAGGAAGACTGGAAATCAAGCTTGAAAAATGGAAAGCTCAGCAGCCAGAGCCAAAATGTCACCACACAGCCAGTCTGGTAAGGAGACAACTACCCTTACCCCAAACCCTGATGTTGCCAAACCACTAGACCTAACTGCTGCTGGATGTTATCTACAGCACCTTCCCATGGCTGTGCTGGAAACAGATGAGGCTACCAAGAAAGCAAGGGTATGGCCTTTTCTGGCTCACGGTGAGAAATTCTCTAAACATAAAAGGTTCAGATGTTGGCCAATCCCACTAAAAGAAATAGGGGAGAGGGAGGAAAGAAAAGAAAGAAAAATATCTTATGTAATAAGTAATGATACTTCCACTGTTTTAATCATCAAATAAAAACTATACCACATAAACACAGATAATATTTATGATATAACATAAGTGAAAAAATGTGGAATTCAAAATCATGGTACACAATAATTGCCTTTAAGTAAAAGTATGCATAGGGCCAAAGACTGGACTCTAGAAAAAAGCTATATTTTGGGGAATGTGATGATAATCGGTAATTTTTTTTATTAATAATTTTATCTGTATGATATTATAGAACCATGCTATTTCTTTACTAGGCTATGAGTATTGCAAGCAAATAATTGTTATTCTGAGAGCTTCAATTCTGTCAGCAATAAAACCCCAAATAGAAAAATTAACTTTTTTGTATGCATGTTCATAATTATATATTTTTAATATATTTTTCAACAGAACTAAGATCATTCATAATGTTATAAGGTTTCTAACAACTTAACACTAGGCTTCTAAAATATAAACATTTTAAGTCTGAAGTTAAATTTAAGGTTAGTCTTAATTACGTTTTACTTTCACATTCTTAAGATATGAGGCTTCAGTATGTGAGAATTAAATACATGGGCTGTCAATTTCAACTTTTACTGATCACTCACTATGTAATGGAGAGCAACTTAGAGAACTTCTCTAAACGTCAGTTTCTCCATCTGTAAATGGGAATAGTAAAACCCACATCATAAGGCTGTTATGAAGACTAACTGAGATATGATACACATAAAACTCTTAGCTCAGCATCTGGTACCAAGAAAGTTAATAATAAATATTAACATACAAAGAATAAGTTGTCACAACTTGCTAAAGTCTGGATCTCTCTCATAGAAGGAGTGTATTGGATGTAAGATAATGAATTGCAAGTGAAGTCCTTGTGGTTCATAGGAACCAGAATGCCCTCAACTTCCATGGTGTCTGAATCAGGGAACAACCAGGGAATTAACATGCCATCTGAGTGGCTTGGGCAGGGTAATTAAGAAGCCTGGCTCTTTTCTTGATTTTGTCTCTGTTTCATCTGTCAAATCACATTTAAAAAATTCTGAAATGGAAGAAATAAAATGGATCAGCCAGTTCCTTTTTACCCTGTTTAATATCCTGTGGGATAGGATGGATGTGAGCAGTCACCTTTTCTGTAAGATTCTTGGAGGTAAGTAGGAAGGAAGAAACCCTCTGGGCATATATCTAGTTATTCAAACCTGCTTATTCTTAATAACTTTTAGATCTTCAGTATTTAATTATTACTGAAGTTAATTACTGTAATTACTATACTTAATATAGTAATTAATCGTTAATGTTATTAATATATCTAGCTTGAGATTAACTTTTGCCTGCCAGTTCTAATATCCACTTAAGTACCTATTAAAGATATAAGTAAATATTTTTTTCTTACCACTATTGCTGCTAGCACCTTTCTGGACCTTAGGTTCTTCACCTGTAGAGAAACCAAATTAGATGACTTCTAATGTCTCTTCTTGTCTTAGATTCTGTGATTCAAAACTAAATAATATCAGTAATATTGTAATGTTTGTCATTTTGCCAAGTCCTTGTTCACTTATGAAAATTAGAAAAGGGAAGAAGCAAATGTATGTGTTTCTACATACAGTTCAATCTCACTTTGTGCAAACTGAGTGCTGAGAATAACTGACTTCTGAAGACTGGCTCTCTTTAGGCCTCATGATATATTCCTCGAAGTTCTGGTTGCTCTTGTTATTCTCAGTCAAGAAGTGTAAAGTGGTAAACCATGAGGAGTGGCCCCTTTGGGTGAGGATGAATTATTCTTTTCCTTTATTCTTTAAATGCAAATTGTGACTGATTTTCAGTATATCAAATAACCAAATGAAAACTGGGGGGTGGGACTTCATGCATTCAAATGTTTCCAACCATATGGATGTTAGCTTTCATAGAGACAACACATTTATATTTTACATTGAACATTTCCAATTTTCTGCACATGTTAGGCATGCCACAGACATCATTTGTGAATATAAACAGTATCTTTCTTCTCCCTGAAAATTATTTCCTTAAGCAATTAGTGTCAGACATGAAAAAAAGTCTTTATTAATTTAATCCTCTCATTGACTTTACTGTTAAATTTGACCTCTCTCTTTAGCTTTGTTTTCATTCAAATACTTGCCATTTGCTAATTTTCCCAAGAAGGTACAGCCATAGTTTGCACATACATCTGATATTAAACAGTCAGTTTCCCCAGCTCTCTAATTCTTTACCAGCATGATAGTACCTGTATCAAACACCAATAGCCTGATAACTCTTTGTAGAGGACTTATGTGGTTGGCACTGTGGAGAAGCACTACAACAAAATGCATAAGAATTTGGACTCTGGATTCAGTGGACAAGTTACTTAACATCTTACACCTTTCCGTTTTCTTATCTGAAAATCAAAAGAATAAAAACACTTCCTTCTTGGGGTGGATTAAATGAGTTAATGTAAGTAAAGTATTTGACGTAGGGCTTGACTCAGAGTAATCCTGAATAAATACGAGACTTTCAAGATTCTGAAAAATCACATAAATTTTAGAGGGTAACTTAAAAGTCAACAAGAACATTAGCCTTATTTTATAATTTAAGAATCTCAAAGTATAGAAAGGTTAAGTATCCTACCTACCTAAGCTTCTACTGTGAAAGAGAAAAGACTAAACACAGGTGTCCTGAATTCCAGTCCAGAGCACTTTCCCCAGGGACTGCCTCCTCATTATTATTATTTTATTTATTTATTCATTTTGCGGTACGCGGGCCTCTCACTGTTGTGGCCTCTCCCGTTGCAGAGCACAGGCTCCGGACGCGCAGGCTCAGCGGCCATGACTCACGAGCCCAGCCGCTCCGCAGCATGTGGGATCTTCCCAGACCAGAGCACGAACCCGAGTCCCCTGCATCGGCAGGCGGACTCTCAACCACTGCGCCACCAGGGAAGCCCTGCCTTCTCATTATTAAACGTCAAGAGCCCTGCCCTCAAGAAGCTTAATATCTCTTAGGGGGAGTCAAAACTCACACACAACTCCCGTTAGTTGTTCTATAACAAAGCTTCCTGCGCAAAAGGTGGAACTCTGAGGGGCTCAGCTGATAGAGTTGAAAGTAGTACAGGAAACTTTCTAGAAAGAAGTGAGACTTGAGGTAAGGCAGGGTTTGACTCTACAACTGAATGAGGAGAGGACATCTGAGAAGCAAGGCTGTTTCCCTGAGCAGAGAAGTACTTGTCTCTCGAGGAACATTCACTGTTTAGAAACTCACCAAACCTGCAACCCTCACCTCTACCCTCAAAGCATCTTAGTCGAACTAGAAGGGGAATGAACATATTACTCAATTAAACGTATGTTGAAAATCTCCGAGAGGAGGGGGCAGGCAGGGAGTAAAGTCTCCCTCCGCTTTCAAATCAGAAAGGTGAACTAGGGGGCTAGGTTTCCGACCTGGGTTTCTTCTCCTGGGGGTGAATGTTCTGTCCAGGAAGCCGGGGGTGGTTCGCGAGCTGGACGGAAGGCCTAGGCCCTCACCGGGAGAAGTCAGGCGGCCGCCTGCAGCCTTTTAGGCCGCATCTCTCAGGCCCTGCGACTCCATCCCCGGAGCAGCCGGACGCAAGGGGTGCCGGCTGGGAAATAAAGAGGAGACGGGAGGCGAGGTGGTCCCTTGTGACCCGGCGGGGCTCTCAACCGCCGCGGGAGACGCGCGCTGACTCCCGTGGCGTTCACGGCCCACCCCGCGGGCGCTGCTCGGCGGCGCCGCACACCGGGGAGGCCCAGGTGCTGCTGCCTCCTGCTCCGCGTGGGTCCCGCGAGGACGTGAAAGGAAGCGCGGCGTTCGCTCCGGAATTCGGAGAGAGAAGGCGGGGAAGCCGAGGGGGCAAGTCGTTATAGCCGCGACGTCTGGGCTCCCCTCCACCCCCGCGGGCCCGCGGAGACCGGACGGCACCCCCTGAACCCTGTCTCTCAAGGCAGTAGCACCGGCCGGGTCTCCGCGCCCGCCGTGCTCTCGCCGAGGCTGGGGCAGCTGCCCCCTGCGCGCCCTGAAGCAAGAAGCCCATTTGCTTCTCAGAATGGAAAATTCCCGTCCAAGAACATCGCTGATATTGGGGGGAGGGGTGTCCCCTACCATCTTAAATCATTGCTTCCTGCCTTCGTATGGGTCTATGGCGATTTTTCTGTTAAAAGGTAGCAGGTCGTAATTTGTGAAGAGCCCAGCGCGACTCAAAAGTCGCCTGATTTAAAAAGAAAAAAGTCATTCAATAATTTTTCCTTTATTTTCTGTTGCAAGCAGTTGCTTGGTGCTTTTTTTTCCCTTTCTTTCTTTTTTTTTTTTAACCAAGTAACCACCCAAACCTAAAAGGAAAACGTAAAACAATCTGATTTCTATAGATTAGCCCTGTGACTAGACGTTTTACAAACACATTTTTAACAAGAAAAATGTAATGGGATGTTTAAAAAATGGAGACATATTTTAGATGTGTCTGGAGATGTTGAGAAAGAAACATTGGGCTTTTCATTTATTTACAATAAGCTCAAAATGCAGTCTTTCCAGACTGTTTTGCATGATGTAATAGGGGTTTGGGATTGGGGGTGGTGAGGTCATAGGCTAGTGTCTACGGAGCAGCGTTGATTATTACTTGGTTTTCAGTTCTGCAGCCCGAAGGTCAGCTATATTTGATGATTGGTGTTATTAAAAATAAGGCTCTAAAACGCTAGGGATTCCAGTTAAGCTCTTCAAACGCTGACAGCGTAGATGTCCCTTTGGGCAGCAGGTTCTGCTGAGATCAGTAGAACCCCACTGAGGAAGGAAAACGAGGCAGGTTGTGTTGTAAGGAAACTTTATGTTAATTGTTTGGGCTTGGGGTGCCTTGCTTGTGTGTGTGTGTGTGAGAGAGAGAGAGAGAGAGAGAGAGAGAGAGAGAGAGAGAGGGAGAGAGAGAGAGGGAGAGAGAGAGAGAGAGTTTTAGGTAAATGAGTAAGTTGTGGAGAAAATTAAGAAATTTGGACCAGAACAATTCAGGAGGATATGCTGTGCCACAAAACAAACAAGCACCAAAAAAACAAAACAAAACAAAACAAAAAACCAAACGATTCAGGGCTAAGACACCCCCTGTCAAGTGGCTGATACCACTTGACAGTTTAAGGGAGGTTGTTGAACTTGGGTACAGGCAACTCCTCTTTCATTTGTTCTTCTCTAGTCTAGGTTTAGAAACAACAACAACAAATATACCTATGTTGAATATTGCCTGCTCGCTCTATCTCTATTTTTATATTTTTAGACATATGTCTTTAACAGCAAGTAGCCCAACATTTTGTTGTTCAAACAAGATGGCAGAAACATTCCATCTGCCATACTGGGAGATTGTTTCAAAGATTCAGTAATCCTGATGGCCTCAATATCAAAGACTTGACTGCGTGTGTGGCTAGTAAGCCAAAAGTAGAAAAATCTAAACAATATCCAGCCTGAAACTAATCATATTGAATAAATGGGAAGGAACAATATAAAATCAGGAATTTAGAATTCAGTGCACTGGCCTCAGGTGCTAAGCCACTCTGGTTTTTATTTAGGAAATAAGAGTATTGATATTATGTGCTCTGTGTCAAATCAATCCACCTCTGGGTGCCTTATCTCTCTGACTCATAAAATTAGAGTTCGGGTAGATGGATTTCTATCCATTCTGGTCACCTAAGCACAAGAAGTCCTAAGACAGAACTTCCGTGTGGTCTCAGAAATGCAGGAAAAAGTAGATTATCTTCAGCAGAGGGTCACCAAAGCTAGCCATCTAGTGAGTAGCTCATCTGATAGGGGCATGATGTTCTTGTGTGTGTTGAAAAAGCCATAGCATTTCCGAGAGAGGTATTTTACAGTCCCAACCAATGTTAAGAAAGATGCTGTTCACGCACCGTTTTCAAAATTTTAAAACAGAAGATTGCCTGTCATTCAAAATAGTAAATTAAAGACTCAGACTCCTAGAGCTTCTACTGCAAGGATGATTATTCTTCAGGAAGAAACACAAACAGCAGTGACCGTTTTTTCCACAGACGTGCTCAGCCATCAGAAAAGCTTAATAAGTCCCTATTTAGTATGCATGTATGCAGTGATTATATGAACTTTGACCTCTGAAGAGCTGTAGCAATTAGCTTCAGGGTCCAGCATCTTCTCCCACCATTCCCCATTGGCTTCCTTCGGTCTTCCTTTCATCTCAGCAGTTCGTATGCTCGGAGGGCATAAAATTTTAAAGTTGACTTTCCACCTGAGGTATTTGCTTCTGCACAAGTCACTTCCCCCTCCACTCCCCCCATCTGATGTCTAAACAGCCATCTCAGATGGATATTGGGGCTCTGATTGTCGATATTACTCAAACGCAAATGGATTTCAATTCAATCTTGCCCTGTTCTTTCGCAAAGAAGATGCACTGTAATGGCCCAAAGAGCTTCATTTCATAGTTCGTGGCATCTGAAATAAATCGGATCTCTTCTGTCAGGCTAATTGAATGTTTCTTAAATATTCAGTGTAATTTATTTTAAGTCAAATGAAACCTAGTGGCTTGGCAGAAAGCTAGAGGAGACAGGAGAAGGGCAGCTGGAAAGTCCCTCTCCACCCCCCCCCCAAAAAAAAGCCAGGAAGGGAGAGGAAAGTGTTTTAAGTTTCTAGTAAACACTGTTTAGCAAAAGAATAATAAGCAGGTTAACCCTTTCCCAAAGAGGGATGGAACTATAATTGTTGCCTTTAGCAGAGAGCTCAGATAAACCACTGGGACTCATTCTAAAGTGACCCATCACTGCATTCATCTCTTCTTGAACTTTCAGTGAACCTGAGATTAAACAGGGGTGAGCAGCTAAGCAGTTTGTTGTTAGCAGGCTTTTCAACAACCCTTTCAGACTGAGTAAATATTGATCGGTTTGAATCTGATTGCCCCAGAGGAAAACACCAGGGTATCTGAATAGCCTCCAAAAGTAAACTTTCAAAGGTGAAGCCGAGAGCAGACTTCAGAGTCACAGCACAATTTCAACTCAGCCTCAGTTGGGGACACCCTGAATTTCTGGAGTACTTTGAATGAAGGTGAGAGAAGTGAGGAAAAAGCATTGGAAAACTGGAATTTTATATTGTGATTATCCCAAGTCCCTAATTGAGACTCTTGATCCTTTTTAAATTTATCAATAAAATGTTATTTTCTGTTTTCCGTCTTCTGTCGTTTCAGTTACCATGGCTGTCATTTTTCAAGGAGCTAACTGTGCTCCTCAGAGACCAAAACAGAAAAAGAGAGACCTTGAAATAGGATGTGTTAAGCGCCTTTGATTTAATCGATTGGGACAACTAAAACGATACAAATGTTTTCCTTGTTGAAAGGTATATTAATGTTTCCTAAATGCATTGCTTGTTAATTGATTTATTCCACGACCTAGAGAAGGCTTGGGATGTTTAGCCATAATTCATCATTCTCCTCTCTCTCAGCTACGTTAAAACCATCACCTAGAAGATTGGAATCTCCGGGATTCCAGCGGGTTGGCCCTGCTTTTAGATATTGAAATCTCGGCAGTGGCATGCAAATGACACTTTAACACATTAAAGTATTTGGAAACCAGCCATCTGTTTCACTGTGTGGCTTTACACTAATAAACAAAAGATACTGTATACGGCCAGGCGGGAAATGAAAGAAAGAGTTGGCTGACTTTGAAGTTCTCCTCCATCCACTTGAGTCTTTTAGAAGCAACCCCAGAACCCAGGAGCTGAAGGGAGGGCACCGGGTGCCCTTGATATGGCCGCAGCAACTGCGCCTGCAGAGTCCAGGCTCACTCTCTTTGACAGGGAACTACAGGAAATCTCAAGGATGCTCTAGGAGGCCTGCAAATTACAAGTTTTTGTAGGATTTCTCACTACCCACCCACCCTGAACCCCAGCCCATCCTTTGTAAAACACCCTTTGGAGCGGAAGTCATGTCTGTATTTGTTTGTGATGCTGTAAAATTTCTGCTCTACTCTTGGGGTTAAATTGAAGCCTCCAAAAATGTGTGAAAGTAAAGGGAACGTGGTAACAGGTCTAGGAGAAGAGTCACTTTGAACTTTTTGATTTGCTGGCTTCTTCTGTTTGAGACCAGCAGACACATGCATTGGTCAGAAGCAACTTGAATATTGACAGACTTCAGGGAGGCTTCCGCAAGTTCACCTGGAAGAACCTATTGAGCCCAGAGAAAATTAAAATGTTTTTCTGGGTTATGTGGCATGGAAATTGAGCGGTAGACCCATTACAGCCATGGTGGCTGTGAAATCAAAGCTGAATCTGATGGGAATGAGATCTGTAACCCAGAAGGAACTGGGAGTAGGGGTTTAAAAAGTGGAAGGAAGGAGTGGATATTAACAGGAGGAACTGGAGGAGGGATGCAAGGGTTTACTCAGTACAGACCACACTCAATTTAAAGAGTGGAATATTTTGGCACACTGTCCAACAATCCAGAAAGAAGGAAGAGGGGTGGGGTGGGGGCCCCCATCCTCAAACAGCTTTATACTGGAGCTAATTAAATGTGAATCTCTTAGCTCTTGGTTCATTGATGTGAGGAAAGACTGACTGAAGAGTTTCAGCTTTTGAAGGGGATTCTGTTTATATATATGTCAACATTGAGTTGGAGGTGAAAAGGTTAGCACTTGACCCAGGAAGTATCCATGTTTGTTTCAAAAAATAGATCTGCTTCATAAATTTCTTCACCATTCATTTTTTTCCATAATGAACTTTGATTATAATAAAGCAGCCGCTGCTATTTTAAAGAAAATCAGCCTATTACATAGACAACGTTAGGTGCAATTACACTCATAGGGGAAGCTTCAGCTACATAATGAAAAGCCTTTCCTTTTTTTTTTTTCAAGAAAAGCCCCACCTCTTTGAAAATACACACCACACTTCTCTCCTTCCCCATGTGAAAGGAGCCACCTTTGTAGGAACCAGCAAATTGTGGCCAAGCCAAATACACAGATGCGTAAGCATATCTGAAACCTGAATATATTTATTACAGACATCTTAAGACCCGTAAATTCTGCTCTGGATCACATCACTCCGGGATCTCTGAGCTGTTCATGATTGTACAGGAAATGGGGAATATCACAAAGGATAACTGATAGAACTCAGTGTGGTACTTCAGGGACATCAAAACATTGTGCGACATGCAAAAGACTATTCACGAATCACACAAAATATACATTCATTGTGCCATCCATCACATTAACAATTGAGCTGAAAATATATCATATCCAGCTAAGATAACTGTGGAAGGAAGAAGCTGGTTTGAATAATACATTTAGATCCTGAATAATCCAGCACAAATTTTAAATAGAGTGTGTCCAGAGAAACAAGAAAGGAGTGGGGATGGGGAGAGACTTAGCACAGGAAGCAAGGTTTCTGACCCTTGTATTCTGCAGGCCTTCTTAACTCACTGAAAGAACAAATTGAGGCTACCATCTGAGGCATCTGATTGATTTTAAATGAGAGCTTTTAATTCTTTAACCTATAATCACATATAAAGTTATACCAGCTTTAAGAGTTTGCCCACTGTGTTTTAGTCACTTAATCAAAACATTTCTAGAAAATCTGTATAAAGATAAATCTTTCAGGACAAAGCATTTACAACCAGCAAACTCACACACATGAAACTGAATTAAATTAAGGGATGAATTAATTGTGTAAACACTCTCATAGTGTATCTGTTCTTCATGAGCTCCTGGACCCTCTTCTCTCTCTCTAGCCTACTTTAAGGGCAAAGTAGGGGAGAACTGTAAATATACAGATAGATAAAAGATGAGAGGCCTTGCTCTGACATGTTTCGGCTGGCAGAGGAAACTATTTTCCAAAGGGCATCTGAAAGGAACAGTAGGTTCTGTCGAAATCTCCTAAAAGTAGGGGTGTTAGGTGCCATCAGAAAATTGATGCTGGCACTCAATCTGCGCTATGGAGCTGACACCCCCCCCCCATCAAGTTTCTAATCCAGAATTCTCTGGAAACACATTATCCTGGCCAGGAGTTCCCCAGATAGGATCAGAAAGGAAGAGAAAGATTGTAAATGGAAAGGAAGATAAGCTAAGAATGTGCTTTGGGTAAGAAGTCCCAGCCGGAGGAGTAGCCTGGGCTGCAGAGTGGGGCCGGGGCGGCCTCAGTGGGAGGTAGGTAGAGTGTCTGAGGTAGAAGACCCCGGGGAAGGAACGCAGGGTGAGGAGCTGGACTTCTCTGAGGATTCCTCGGCCTTCTCCTCGCTTCCCGTCGGAGTGGCTGGAGAGATGGGCAAGAGGCCCTCCTTCTCTCGTTTCTTCTGCTTCATTCGGCGGTTCTGGAACCAGATCTTCACCTGGGTCTCATTGAGCTGCAGGGATGCGGCAATCTCCACCCTGCGGGCGCGTGTCAAGTACTTGTTGAAGTGAAACTCCTTCTCCAGCTCCGTGAGCTGTTTAGTAGTGAAGTTGGTACGCACTGCATTGGGTTGACCCACGTAGCCATACTCTCCGACTTTCCCTGGGGGCAAGGTGGGAAGCGATGAGAGGAAAAGGTAAAAATTTTTATAATCGATATGAGATTCCGTACACGCTTCAGAGCAACCTTCGGGTAAAGAGGAATCAAGAATTTCTGAACATAAACCGGGCTTGGGAGGGTGAGTGATGAGGTGTAAAATGTTAATCTGAAATCAACCATTAGCATGGTCAGACCGTGATTAATGGAGCCTGGAGATATTAACAGGACACCCCTCACACACACACACACACCTACCCACTTCCCACTTCCTACTTCCAAAACCTCTAAAACCAACAGCCCCTTTGGAAATACAGCAGTCTCAGACGCTCCTTTGCCCCAACGCACCTGGGTAAACCTCCCCACACCCTACAACACAGGTGGGAAGCAAGAACTTTAAAAAAAAAACAACAACAAAAACATGATTAATTTTCCTTAGAAACTAAGCATACCAGCTCCTTCCAAAATCATCAAGGAGCTTTCATGAAATGGCAAGACTGACCTGTTTTGGGAGGGTTTCTTTTGACTTTCATCCAGTCAAAGGTCTGTGCTGGAGAAGATGTCTCTGATGCAGGGGAGCGACAGGCTTCTTGGTGGCTGGCGTGGAGAGGGGACAAGGAGTTATTATACGTGGCCAGGGCCAGGCTCTGGTGCTCTTGTCCATATGAGTGGTGAATGTACTGAGGCGAGCCCACCGCGCCCCCGGCATAACCCTGGTGGTGGTGGTGATGCTGGACCATGGGAGATGAGAGATTTCCAGAGTAAACAGCGGGAGCGCACGAGGGGTACCCACCACTTACTTCTGCTTCCTGATTTAACGCGTAGGGGCTGTAAGGCGCGCCGAAGTTCTGCGCGCCGTAGCTTGGACCACAACTCGAGTGGGAGTAGGATACCCCCAGGTTCCCAGGAGTCTGGTAGGTGGCCGGCTGGGGGTGGTGATGGTGGTGGTGGTGGGGCGGGCTGATCTGCACCCCCCTGCCCACTAGGAAGCGGTCGTCGCCGCCACAGCTGTTGGCACTGACCGCGCACGACTGGAAAGTTGTAATTCCATGGTCGGAGGGGTAGGCTCGCGCTGAGCAGGTCCCCGAGTCGCCACCGCTGAGGATGGGGTATTCCAGGAAGGAGCTCATTCTTGCATTGTCCATCTGTCACTGAGTGACCGGGTCCTGCGAAGCCCTGGGTGACCGTGCCAACTTTCTCACTTCCTCCATGGGGCCGGAGAAGAAAAATGATATGAATGTACAGTGCGCAAGAGGGGGGGCGGGAGGGCGGAGGGCGCTAGGGGAGGGGCACGTGACTATATCAGCCAATGGCGGAGCTTGCTGCGAAAGTTTGCTGGCTCCTGCGGTGATGGATCACCATTTCAGTGGCATTTAAATCCCCGGCGCTCCTCAGTCTAGGTGACGCGCAGTCGCCCCCCCAGGCAGCCCGGGCGGCAGCAGCAGCTGCGGCAGCTGCCGGGGCAGATTCGGAGCGCTGGGGCGAAGGGGAGCAGAGGCTGCTTTCTGCGCGCGCTGACTCCGATCGCCCCCCCCCTCCGGGAAGTGGGGGCTGGAAGGCATCCCCCGTCACCGCCCCCTCCCCACCGCGCACAGAAAGATGAATTGGCAAGAGGTGAGAAGCGAGGAGGGCTCCTCGATCTCTCGGGTCGGGAATCAGTGGGCGGGAGCTCGCTGGGCCGCCACTAGCACACTGGCGGAGCCCGGAACGCAAGGAATTGGAGGGGTTGCTCCCCGGGCGCTTTCCCTTCAGTCCCTTCTGCGGTGCCTCGAGGAGTGCCAAGAACGGTGGCGTAGGACGAGGCTGGGCCACCAGCTCTCTAAGCTCGGGATGGAGAGGGAAGTACGCAGAGAGCTGGCTGGGAGGAACCCGAGTGGGCGTGGAGGGGACGAGGGCAAAAAAGGAAACTTCCCTTCTCCAAGGAGGGTCTTGAAGCCTCCTTTCCTCCCACCCCCCTTCCTCCTCCCCCCCTTCCTCCTCCCCCTCCCTCCCCCCCCGTCGGCTATTAGCGTGGCAACGTGGAGCTTTTGTATGTAATTCGACGCCTGGGAGTGGGTGAGCCTTGGGAGCTAGCCTTGCTGGCCAAGGCCAGGGGTGGCCCAGCTCTTCGCCCTCCCTCTCTCCTCGCTCTCCGCCCCTTTCTCCTCCCCACTCAGCTTGCTCTGGGAGCCCTACGGGATCCGTAGCAACTCCGCCGGTAGATTTTGAGGGGTAGGAGGCGGGGGAGAGAGATGACGCTAGCGGACGTGGCAAGCCTGGGGGCCGGGCCCTGTGCTGCAGGCCATCTGCCGGCTCCCTAGGACCCAGGAGCCTGCGTGCTCCGACCGCGGCCTCAAAGGGCGAGACCACGGCTCCCGCAAAGTACGATGGACTCTCCCCCCCAACCCCCCGCAACGTTTCTCGTTTTCTGAAGGGAGATGTTAGGAGTGGAAGAGCTTCCTTTATCCACTCCCCCCATTCTACTGCACAGCTGAAGTGGGGGTGGGGGGCTGGCAGGTGGGAGGGGCGGGGGACAGATGGCTGATGGGGGACGGGACATTTCCTCCTTCCCCAACAACTGACTGCCTAGTTCCTTGTGTGAACCTTCAAGTCTTTCCCTAGAGAGACACGTGCAAATCTGAGCGTCATCCCAGGACAGGGGTCCTGTTCTCCATCACCCTCGTCCTACCCCGATGCCGACAGGGTCGTTAATTGCTGTTTACTATTAGGTTTCGTGTGAACCCTTAGCTTGTAGAGAGAAAAGGCCAAACAGAGGCCAAGAACTGATGCATTCTTGGGTAAAAGAAATCCAGACATCATCCAGAAGCTTTGCAGCCAATGCTGTATAGCTTTATTCTGACCACGTTCACCACATCGGTATCCAACAGATCAAATTTATCTGAGGATTGTATGTGGATTTGGGGTTCCCACTCCTCTTTAGCTTTCCCTCCCCAGTTAAAAGAAGGAAGTTTTTCTTGAGGCAGGCACATTTCAAATGTGTTAGTCAGCCTTTCAAGTTTCTGTGTTCTGTTCTTCACGTATAGAAGTTCTCTCCTAACCTGTCTCCCCAAGAGGGAAAACTGGCAGACATTTGACTGTAGATTCCCTCAGTAGCAAAGGAACATTTTTTTCCTAAACATTTCCTTTTGAAAGGGTATTTTCCTGTGACCCATCCCCAATCATGGTTAAGAGGGAACCAGGAAAGGTCACTCCTGCCCCAGTTTCAGCACCTGGGGAACCTCATCCGGGAGAAGGGAAAAGGCAAGGAGGCCCTCCTGGAGGTGGCTTCCTTGGGAGCGCCAGGCCTCCAGCCAGGGGGGGGAGAGAAGGGGCTCCTGTGCGGGAGAAGGCAGGACCTTAGGGGGTCTGGCCTGGTATTGAGGACGATCTGCTCTCACAGCCGAAGCTCGTCGGTACGTTCTTCCCCTTGCCTCATTCCTGTCCCTTTGTTGGCCTCCTCGGCTCGGGTCTGCAAGACCCCCTCGGCAGCAGGGCTCGCGCCACAAAGCCACCCCAGTCTGCAACCGCTCTCCTTCCTCTGCTAGTAGTTCTCCGCCTCTGGGCTCCTCTCCCTCCACCTCTCTTCCTCCCTCCGGGCCTTTTTCCCAGCCATCGTGGGTGGGGTGTTTTTCTTGGGATCACAAGCTTGCGCTAGCACACAGGGCCGCTGCACACGGGCCGCGTCCGACCCGCCTCCGCGCACCGCTCCGGGCTGGCCGGGCTCTCGAGGTCGAGCCGACTCCGCCCCGGCTGGTCGCCCAGAGCGCCGCTCTCCCGGTGCGGCTCACAAAGGCAGCCTCCTCTGGCCACGATCCCGCAGGCTTCCGTAGCTTGGTTCCTTCACCACCACGAAATCCTAGGGCTCATTTCGCCGGGTGGGAGACCCTAGGTCCTCGGGGCAAGTAGGCCAGCGCCCCACGACGCGAGCTAAAGTCTCTTTAAACGCCCGGGGAGAGTGCGTGAAAGGCGAGCTCGGTCACTATTTAAATGATCGCTTACAAGCGGCTTGTTGAGCTCAAAGCGCCTCTTTCAGGGCTCTTCTAGTAGTAGAAAGGGAAGGAGCGAGGAGGAGACAAAACGCCGCCGAGGCCCCGAGCTGTTCATGGCATCCGCGGCTCAGCCAAGCTGTTGTTTTAAAAGAGCAATAAAAATGAATTATGACTAAACGCCTTCTAACTTAATGCTTTCGGACGGGGATTCCCGGCAAATACGTAAGAGGATTTTTATTTGTGCATGTGTTCCTGCAATTGATCTCTTTGATGACATTCTCATTCATAGAAAGCGTTTGATTTATGAGCGTAGGATGAATCGCAAACAGCAGCGGCTAAACCCTGGCCTCGGCCGGGCTGCCTGCTCCGCTCCGCGCCTGGGGCAGGAGACCTGCCCGGGTCCCCACTCTCCTCCGCCGCTGCCGGGATTTAGGGGGCAAAAGGGTGGGGGAAGGTAGGCAGCAAACCCGGGGAGAAGGATCGCGATTTCCTCATTAACTTCCAAGCCTTTGCTATTAAGAGCCGGGTTCTTAAATCAACCCACCCCCCACACATGTTGCTTACTCGCTGCCCTTTCTCACGGTAAGTAAGTAGCCATCGGAACAGAGCTCAGTAAGGGAAAAATAAACATGGGGAGACATAAGAAGGGAGAAAAAAACAGAACAACCCAGTAACATCCCTAGTTCACATTTTATTGATATTTCATTTAAAGTGCTTTTTCTCTTTCTCTCTCTAGAAACTGGGTTAATTTATAACCTGGGTGGGGGTAGAAACACTCCACTTTAAATCTCATCTTGCTAACCTGACTTCAAAGCTTTAATGATCCATTATTTGCCATGTAAACAGATTTAAGAATGAAATATTGATTTTTCTGACCCTGAAAAAAAAGAAAAGAATCCTAGAATGACTGAACCAGAGGATTGCAAAAAAAAAAAAAAAAAAAAAAAAAAACCCACCCTTTCTGAAGTGCATTTTCCAGCTAGTAACCATTGTTTTGTTTTATTTTTGTTTTTCTGTTTTAGGTCTGTTTGCTTGGACCCATCAACAGCTGGGAGACTAATCAACCACACTGAAAATGTTTGGGGATTTGTGGGGGAGGGGTTTGGAATGTAAATGTTTGAAACAAATGTGTATAAATAAATGAATTCTTGATAACTTAGTTATTGACCTGGAGACTGGTAGCTTGTTAAAGAAACTCCATGTTCCTCCTTCCTGGAGTTGGAGGTTTCTGTAGGCACTTTATTTCTCCACTTTCAAAAGCTTGGGCTTGGCCCAACTCTGAGGCTGCCCAATCCTGTTTCTATTACCAATTTAAATCTATGGCTTGAACCTCTACATTGAAAAACCTAATCCATTCCCTTAAAAAACAAAAAACCACACTTCTCAGAAGCCCTAACCATTTTCTGCCTTTCTTTTTTTGTTGCTGTCTATTGAATACTTTGAACATGCCCATTTAATAAATATATTAAAATTGAAAAAGAAAATGGATTGTGACCAGAATTTTATTTACCAAGTTAGACTAAAAGAGGAAAAAGAAACTGTTATGAGCCTTGAGAAAGAGGGGGAGGAAAAAAATAAGAAAGCTACTTATAGCAAAGGAGAATTTATTCTACCAAAAATACGCATGACAATGCATCCTAGTGTAATACAAAAATAAAAAGAAAGTGAAGATACAATTATATGATCACTTTCTTGCAGGCCTCATATATTGCTTTCAGGAAATCACATAGAGGGTTGTTGGATTAGATTTTAAACAACTAAAACTCCAAAATAATCTGAAAAAGATGGCTCTGTAACTGGGTTAAGGGAATCACTAAACAGAAAAATCTTCAACATTTAAAGGAGGGAGAGGGTAAGTCAAGAAGAAAATAAAAATTAGCTCTCAGAATAAAGGAAGGCAAAACCACCCGGTCAAAGGGGTTTTTGTTTTGTGATGCTTTGTTTTGCTTTAATGTTTTTAGTAATTCAGATGCTGCAAGTCGATTGTGGTGAGTGTGTCTGTAAAAAAGTCAAAGCTGTCAGCTGAAATATCTACAGGACTGTCGAGGGAACCCGGCAAACTGGGCGAGACTGCGTCTGAAAGCTGCAGGCAGGAATCTGTGGAAAAAACGTTAAAGTCCTGCAAAGAGGGGACCTCGAGGGCCTCGGGACTGTCATTGTTTAGGCCAGAGCCACAGTTCTGGCCCATTGTTGACAAGCAGTTAGGAACAGTGGGTGACTGGTGCTGAAAATGTTTCAGATTTTTTTCATTGCTGGTTAAAGGCGACACTGGGAAACTTTGGGAGTCACCATTGTGTCCATTGGGAGCCTGCTGCTGAGAGAGGGCATTTTGCTGAAAAGTGTAACCTTCCCTCTCCAGAAGGGCCCCGGAGACGCTGAGGGCTTGCTCAAAGAGCGACTTCTCTTCCTCGTCCTCCTCCACTTTCTCAGAGTCTTCGAGGCTTTTAAATTTTCCTTCGCTGTTTTGGTTCTCCTTGCACTGGGTCTGCCTCTTGTGCTTCATCCTCCGGTTCTGAAACCACACTTTCACTTGTCTCTCAGTCAAATCCAGCAGCGCTGCAATTTCCACCCTTCGGGGTCTGCAAAGGTACTTGTTGAAATGAAATTCTTTTTCCAGCTCTAAAAGCTGCGTGTTGGTGTAAGCAGTTCTCAGGCGCCGGGAGCCCCCGCCGCTGCCATCGGCGATTTCCAGGGATTCTGCGGAAAGGGAAACCAACAAGAGACACACGCACAGTTGGAGGTGGAGGGGTCCGAGCGGGGTTATTCCACTGGAGAATAAATATAGCAGAAAAGATCAACTGCAACAAAATGGCCGCCCCTAGATGCAGTAAAGCTATTGTGCTGCCTTTCCTGGGAGCCCAGCCCGGGGAGACCCCATCTCTTCCACCTCCATCAAATTCTTGCCTGTAGCTCCCCCCAACCTCTCCATCCGGGAGCAAACTTTATATTAGCCACACCACAATTTATAATTAATGCATCAGCTGCTTAGCTGAGCAAGAGCGATCTATCACTCTTCATTACTGTCAAAAAGCCAAACTCTAGGACAACTAGACAAGAGGAGGTCAGTTCCAACTCAAATAAATCATCCCACATTACACAAGTTAGGGAAAGTTCCCCCACCCCCTTCTTAAAATATATATATATATATATATATATATATATATATATATATATATATATAGTCATTGCGGAACGCAGGATCCCTTTTCTCAACATCAAACCCACTCCTGAGCCCACAGGGGAAGGGAAAGCAGCCAAGCATCTCTCTCTCTCTCCCCCTTCTCTCCCAGCCCACGCTCCCCTCCCCCCATAACCGCTCTCGGGGCAGCCCAGAAGGGGAAGAGGGTCCGGGGACCTGGGGCCAAGTCTTTGGACTGACCTTTGTGGCTGAGGCAGGCAGGGCCGGTGGCGGCAGCGGCCGAGGCGGGAGGCAGCGCGGTTTTCTTGGCCGCCTTCTTCTCCTTCATCCAGGGGTACTCGGGCGGCTGCAGGGCGCCGGCGGGCACTGGGCTGCCGCGGCTGCCCGCGGGGCTCGGCTTGGGGCGGCCGCCAGCGCCGTGGAGAGGGTGACTGCCCGGGTTCAGGCTGGGAATGGTCTGCTCAAAAGGAGGAGGAATCAGTGTCGAGTGTGAAAGCGTCGAGGTCTTGATTGATGAACTTTGAAATGTATCAGCGACAGGGGGAAAAGATGTCAGGCACTCAGCGAGCGACGGCTGGCTATTGATAAAACCAATCTCTCGCTCAAATTCGTAATTCATGGCCTTCTCCTTGGAGCCCCCTCGGAGAAAAAGTTCCCTCTTCTGGAGGGGCTTTGGGGGGGCAAGGCCCAGGAAAAAGGCGAGCGCGGAGGGAAAAAAAAATCTATCATAGAAGATCGCTGCTGGGGTGTTTTTTTTCTAATTCACTGATTACAGCCGTATGGGGACCGCGCTACTATTAAACTATTGAATTCATGGAGACAAGGTTGAAATTGGACCGAATTGGCTGTCACATGATTGCTTCTGCCCAATGACAATTTGGGCTTTAATCAAAAGAAGCCACTGTCTGTTTGATTGATCCAAAAAAGTCGGGAAGGAACGCCTCATTGGGGGCCAGCGAGGCTTTATTTACACTTTTTTCAGGGCAAAAATACCTATATGTGGGTGTGGGTTAGGGATGCCTGGGAGTGCGTGGGGGCGAGGGTGCCTGCCTGCCTCCTGATCAGCACGGATCTGGTGTGTGCGCCTGGCAGTGTGTGTGAGTGTGTGAGTGCGTGCGAGTGGTGAGCCCTGCAGCCGGTCCCGGCGGCGGCTGCCCTCTGCCTCCCCCGCACACTCCGCGCATTGTTTGGGACTGTCGGGAAGACGCCTCGCACCTCACAAATCATTTAAGCACCTCAGTCTGACGCCTGCAGTCATTAACAAAGTAATCCATTAATCTTAAAGTTTTGACACCCGAGGGCCCCGCATCCCAACCACATAAGTTCTGCTGAGGCAGGAGGAAGAAGCAGAGGGAGAGGGGAGATGAGACAGAGAGAGGAAAGGGCGGGGGCGGGGTGGGGGACAGAAAGAGAGAGAAGGATTCTTTTGGGGGGTTCCTCCCTTTTATTTCCCTTTTCCTCCTCCGCCATAAACCAGTTCCTGGACCTCAGAACTGGTGTGTCTCTGTTTTCCTTCCCGTCTGTCTGTCTTTCCCTCTTTTCCTCTTTTTTCCCCTCTTCTCCCCTCTCCTCCTCCCTGTCTCTCCTCTGTCCACCTCTCCTCCCCCCACTTCCCTCAGGCCCTCGCCCCCCTCCCAAAGCCCAGCTCGGAGTCCGCGCCCACGGACCCCGGACCCCGGCCCATTGTTAGCCGGCTTTTCCACGACAACTATGCATCTGGCTCCAGCGGGAAGCGGAAAACGGGAGGCGGCTCTCCAGGCTTCCCGACCCTCCTGCGCCATCAACTTCTCAGGAGTGGCTCGAGAAAGATAGATGCATGTGCCAAGCGAGACAACAACCCCAGATCCATGTGTCCAAATCCCTGTAGCCAGGGCGGCGGCCAGCCAAAGAAATGCCGCCCCGAGCAGGCGCGTGCGGCTCCTGGCATTCTGGGTTTCATACCCGTAGGGCTCGGGTGCGGTAAGTATTTCTGATTTCTAGGAAGTCTGTTGGAAGTTAGCAGCACGGAAGGAGAAGGCGCTTGCTTGTTCTCTCTTGTTTTCTTTTTCTTTTCCTCCCCTTCTTCTCATCCTTGTCGCTCTGGTGGGGGCTTCTTGGTTCAGATGCAGTGAGTGCTCCCTGGCAGCCTGAACTGTCTCCTGCACTGTCCCGCTTCTTGGCCACCAGGGATGTTTGCACTCGGGTTCTGTTGTGAGAAACAGCACCGCGGGTGACAGAGGGCAACCCAAGGAGGAATTATAAAGGTTCTGTTTCTCTCTTCACTTTATTTTTTCCAACTTGGAGACTTGAGACTGAGCGAATCTTGGACTGTGCTGGAGGGTTCAAAAGATAACACCTTTAGATACCAAACAATAACTTTGAAAAAATCCACCAAGCCAGAAAAAGGGAAGGAGGCTGAGAGAGAAATCTGAAGGTATCTCTTTTCCCCCAAACCCTGAGGATGATGATTCGCTTTTGCTTCCTTTGAAATGGACCAAGTGATCAGACTCCCCCTGGCCGGCAGGCATCGGTGGCAGGAAAATAAATCATTCTGATGGCCAGGGAGAGAAAGATTGTCGGAGGAGAAAAATCTACGTAGAAAACAAGAAAGGCTGACCAAGCCACAAGGATAGGACTCCATCTCTGAGGCTGGCATCAAAGGGGGCTTGGGTTGGAAATTAGATATAAAGTGGACTTCGTCATTGACTAGCCCAGAGCATTGCCTTACAGATAGAGATGCTATTTTGGAAAATGTGGGGTTTTTTCAGTTTTCTTGCTTTTATTCCAAACAAAGCTCTGAAGGAAGTCTGAGTGCGATCAATCTTGCTCACCAAAAGCCTTGACAGCTTCTGGCCCTTAAGAACACATTTCAGCTTCGAGCTCTTTCCAAGATCAAATGTGGCCGAGTAAAGAGGAGAGCAGGAAACGCAAGTAAACAAGGAAAACTAGTCGTTTTAAAGATTTTTTTTTTTTTTTGGCAGCAGAAAGAGTTATAAGGCTGCTTTCAGGAAAGGTGCTTTGTGGACTCTGGGATGGTGGCTTTTGGCATTTGCTTTTACCAGAAAATATTGAGGGGTTAAGGGGAGGGGGAACGTGGAGAGGAAGCAGCGCTGCCCCCATATCGTTGAGGCTTTGTCAGGGGCTGCGTGGGTGAGAGCTTTCTGCTCGCCTCAGCGGCCTTAATTCAAATACCATCTGGAAGAAAACCCTTTTTTTGGACCATTCAACACTGAAATCTTCCCCAGACCTATTACTTTAACTCAGGAGATATTTTAATAAGGATTTCTTTTTAATATCTAGGAAACTGGGGTTGAGAATGATATTTTTTCTTTGATAGTCAAAATGAATGACTTGACTGGCAAGATACGGGAAATCATATTGGAATCTCCTTTTTAAAATCTCTGCCCTGAGGGAAGAAGGACTCCTCCAAACCAGTTCTCCCTCAGCTAAAGAGTAGATTTTAGAGGTTTTAGAAACGGATTCAAACAGTGGGATCTCTGAAAGATTTCCCTCTCTGGATGGGTAGCTTTCGCTCTCTCTCTCTCTCTCCCCCCGCTCCGCCACTGTTTCGTATTCTCCCAGGTAATTTTACACACTTCTCTAAAATTATTCCTTAAAAGAAGACTCCCTTGTCTCAGCCTACTGTGTTCAGGTCTGAACAACCAAAAGGGTGGAAGCTCCAGTCCTCACAAAGACTGGTTTTCCAGCCTCTACATTTCTGAGGTGCGCCATATGTCAGCAGGGAGGTTGGGGGGTGGGGGATGGTAGGGAGCAAATCTACTTCTTCCACGGCCCAAACTCTTTAAAAAGAAAAAAATACATAGCAGGAGCCCCAGGACAGATTTGGGGGAAGCACCTCTAGCAGTGAGAGAAACACCCAGGTCTCTACAGCTGCCTGGCTTTGCATCTGCCCAGTCTTTTTCTTTCTTTTTTTTTTTTTAAACTTCAGGAGTTTCTCTAAAAGCAGCTCCTTCACGCCCAGTAGGTACCCCCAAAATGGCTCCACTGCCTGTTTTTAAAGCTCATCTTCAGGAGCTTCTCAGGGGAAAGATAGAGGCCATGATGATGTATATTTTGGATTGCAAACAAAATGGCGACATTTCCCATCCCTGCCTCTGATACAATCCAGGGAGATGGGGGATTTATTTCTCACATCAGATGCTCCTGATCCCCAGACACAGGTGGTTCCTCACTTCCAGCTTTGAGAGGGGGGCTGCTGATGGGGATGTAGTTCTGAGGTTTGCACTTTCAGATTTTGATTTCTTCTCCGAGCAATTCTTTAATCTGAAGATGAAAATATTTCCCTTTCCTGTGCCTGCCTTTGCCTCTGCCAGCCAGTCAGTAGGCAGCTCTACCTTAAATCCAGCAGTAGGAATGTAATGTTTAGCTCCTGTAGCATCAAATAAAAGAAGTACTTGTAAAACTGCATTTTTATTAGAAAGATACCAATCTCCTTTCTCTCTCCCCCTCCCCCTGGGGCCATAAAAGGAAAGCAGGGAGGGAAGAAGGAGAGGAAATAAATCCAGAGTATGCCAAATCCTATTTTCCGGGAAGAAGCCAATGCTGGGACTCAAGCAGTCCATGGAAGGACTCGGGGAGGCTCCTTGGAGCTCAGCCCTTCTTTTGCTGGAGACCTGGGTGAGCCTCAGTCTCTTCCGAGCCGCCCCGCTCCCAGTGGCGATTTTAGGAGTGATTCTTTCCTCCGGGCGCGATAAGGGACAGCGAAGCATCCGCGGAGAGGCCAGTTGCTCCTAGAAAGTGCTCGGCATCCTCCGCGCGGCCGGCGATTCCCCGGGTTAAGACGTTGGCTGGTCCGCTTTGACCGGAGGAAGATAGTGGAGCAGAAGACAGCCCTACCTTATCCCCCGGCGGGGCTGCCCGGGCACCTGTGCGCCCCGCGCCGCGCCTCAGCCAGGCTGCCTTTGTTCCTCCCGCACTCAGCACTCCGCAGCCCCTGCGCCCGCGGCCGGCCTCGGTGGCAGCTGGGAACCGGGCAGCCCAGCGGGCAGGCAGCTCAGCGTTTCCAGAACTGCCGCCGCGAGAAGCTCCGACTGCCTTCCCGAGGATTCGCCGCGCTCCCGGGCGAGCCGCCTGGCCAGGCCTCAAGCCCTGCTCCGCCAGTTCGCCTCTGCCTGGACTCCACGCAGACCCTTATCTTCGGCCAAAGAATCCCTTCTGAACACGGATATTATTCAGAATAGAAACTTTATTTTATTTTTTTGTTTTGTTTCTCAGAATGTGAGCAGCAAGGAATGTAGAACTCTCAAAACAAACCTAGCGTTTTTCGCGTTTACAGATTTTTTTTTTCAGTTTCGCTTAATGTTACAAACCTAAATCACTGTTTTCAGAAGCTGGATCCTCTCTGGTATTATTGCATCGTTACTGTTTTTATAAAGGAATTCTATTTCCCTTTCGAATAAAATTTTTTTCTATGTACGCCAATACACCATTGAACAAAAGGCCAAGAAACCTTCTGAACAATCAGGGTACAGAATTTCTTTAATATAAATACGAACGGATGGGGATAAATAATATTTAAAACTTATTCAATGCTTGCAAAAAAAATATAAATAAATCTGACTGTTCACCAGCATACACACACGGAAAGACGTACACTTAGTCATCCTTGCACAGGGAGCCCCTGTTTCAAAGCGCCTTTGATTTTTTTCTCGCTCTTTACAAGAAGTGCAATTAAAAAAAATACTAAAAACTAAAAAAAAAAAAGTAATCGCTTCCCCTCGGGAGCCATAATGTACGAACAAATTCACATCAAAGAACTTGGCTAGAAAATTTGTTCATATACCCTGTTTCTGATCAAAGAGTAGAGAAGGTAAAGGTGCAGGGCCAGCGGCCGAGCAAGGGGCGGGAGGAGATAAATATCGCTACTGATACTGACAGCCATTCCAGCAACCAAGATTGCTACGTCACATAAACTATAAAAACGTGTTACCAAAGAAAACAAAACGGGGGGTGGGGAGAATGGGGGGCGGAGGAGAGAGAAAAGGGAGGGGCGGGAAAAACCTTAAACAAACAAAACAAAAAAAGCAAACGAAGAAAGGTAGGTAGCGGGGGTGGGGTGGGGACTCTCCTGGCGCGCAGCCCCGAGCCCACCATCACAGATGGGTGAGCTTGGGGGCTTCCTGAATTCTTCCCTGAGAACGATGGTGGGCGGTAAGGTCCGTGTAGGTGGGGTGCGGCTCCCCTGGCCCGGGCCCATGATGGTGGCCACTGCCCAGCGGCCCAGCGCCCCCGTAGTCCATGGCAGCCGAGGCGGCGTGGGGGAGGTGAGTTAGGCCAAAGAGGGGCGGGCCAGAGTTGCTCATGGGCTCCACATAGCTGCCCCCAACGAAGACGGGGCTTCCCTGTAAGTGTGGAGTCCCATAGCTGCCGTTGCCCTGCAGGCCATGCGCGTGCGGATCATAGTTGGGTGTGCCCCCCGCGCTCGCCCCGGTCGCGGTGTAGCGCTTCTGCGGGGGCGGCGGGGGCGCGCAGCTGGGCAGGGGTGCGGGATAGGAGGCGGGGGGCAGCCCGTAGGCGCCCTGGGGGGGCTTGGAAAAAGGCGGGGGCGACTGGGGCTCGTACGGGACGCTGTTAACCAGCGAATGCATAGAGTTAAGATAACCGCCAGCGCCGGGCGGCACGGGACTGCGACTTGGGGACTGGCCCCCTGATGATGTCAGCATGCCTTTGCCCTTCTGATCCTTCTTGTACTTCATGCGGCGATTCTGGAACCAGATCTTGATCTGGCGCTCCGTGAGGTTCAGCAGGTTGGCCATCTCCACGCGGCGCGGCCGGCACAGGTAGCGGTTGAAGTGAAATTCCTTCTCTAGCTCCACCAGCTGAGCGCTCGTGTAGGCCGTGCGCGCCCTCTTGGACGACGCCTGCCCAGGTGGGCTCTTGTCACCTGCGCAGCTCTCCCCTGCGAGATCAGAGGAGAGAGGAAGAGTGGCATCAGGGGCTGCCCGCAGCCCCTCCCAGCCCCTGACCCAGCCAGGCCCCTCCTTCCTCCAGGCCTCAAAGATCCCTCCGTTTGTCAGGGCCCAGAAAGGGGAAGAAGGAACTACGGATTGTCCTCTGTCCTGGTGGGGAAACAGCGCCTGTAGCCCGTCACTGAGTAAAGCTGCAAATCATAGGCCTCTCCAAGCGGGGGGGAAGGAACGGAAAAGCAGAACCCCCTGTTTGCCTTCCTGGTCTGTATTTCCCTTCTGGAGCTATTCACTTTCTGACTCATTTACTGATCCTTCAGCCCTATCTGACTACAAACTCCGTGTGGGCAGGTGTCACCATGTTCATTCCCTTCACAGTAACTGGAATGTGGGGCACCTAATATACACTCAATAAACCTTTCCCTCCATCACTATCTGACTGAAGGATTGGACAGTTGCCTCAACTGGCCACTTATTTGATCTGTCCAGTATAAACGAGTGGAGTAGAAGCTCCAATCTGGAAGGCCTTCTCTGCCCGAAAGAAGAGACCCCATTGAAAAGAGATCCCATTTCTGCTGGGGAGGCCCAGCCCCCTGATGCTGGATGCTATTAATTAGGGTTCTCCATGTCATCAAGCAGCCTGCCCCAGCTTTGCCCACTAATCTTGACCATCCTTTCCTCCCTGGCCCCCCAAATCCTGGCTCTGGATGGTCCCAGATGCTCAGGTTCTGGACAGAGCACTAGCAACTGGAGAAGGCAGCGGCAAAGGAAACCAAGAGGCTGGGAAGCCCAAGACCCAGCGCCTGTCCTCTATTGGAATCTGGTTCCAGGAGGCCCATGTGGTTCCCATTAGCATCCCCTCCCCCAGGAAATCCCTGGCTGCCTTCATTGTACTAAGTCTGAGTAGGGCCTTCCCAGAGATAAGGCAGCCACTCCATCTACTGGAGCAAAAATTAAAAATAGGCTCTGATTATAGGCAGAGCATTGATTCTGACTTGGAGGGCTGCTTTTATTCTGCCACATTTCATTGTGGGGTGGGAGCCACTGTTTCATTAGAAGTGAGGAGCTGTGCTAAAAAGAGACAATGCTGCTCAGGTTTGCTCTGCCCAAAGGTCCTAACGCCCCAGGGAGGGACTCCAAAGTCACTAGGCCCCACTTGCCAATAAGAGAGGTCCGGAAAGACTCCCATCAGGTCTCTCTCTGGGGTTTCCTGCGCAGAGTCCAATCACTTCCCTAGTTGCAAAGCCCCTGGAAACCTTTGAGGGCTGGGGGGAGGAGGAGTGGTGAATTCTGGAGATATTCCAGCGCTCCCAAACCTTGCTGGCTGTGGCTGGAAGTGGCCTGGGGGGCTGGGAGCCAGGTCAGAGTACCCTCTTCCGGAAGGCGGCCCTTTACCTGAGCTGGAGCCGCTGGTTTTCTGCTTTGTGTTTTGCCGAGACTCTTTCATCCAGGGGAAGATTTGTTTGGCCACGGTGGGCGAGTTGAGTAGGGGGCTCTTGGCTGCGCTGGCGGGGGTGGGGTTGCTGCTGCCATTCTGAGGGGGGGAGACTGACGAGGGGGGCGGGGGCGCGGCAGGGGCAGGCGCAGGGGGTTGCGGCGGGGGTTGCGGCTGCGGTGGGGCAGGGGGCGCGGCCTGGGGCGGCGGCGGGGCCAGGGGCGGCTCGCCCAGGCCCGGGGGCTGGCTGGGCGGACCGCTCAGGGTGCGCAGACACGCCTCGCTCAGCTCGTGCGCCTTGGGGTGGCCCCCAGCATTTGCGGGCGACTGGAGCGAACAGGCGGGTCTGTGGTACTCGCCGTCGGCGCCCAGTGCTGCGGACGCCGGGTACGGCTGCTGACTGGCATTATAACCGAACCCATTGGCTGCCTGGTAAGGGTAGCCACCGTAGATCGCCGAGCTGTCGTAGTAGGTCGCTTTTTGCATCGCGTTGTTTCACGATCTTGATCGCACACTCTGACAGGGGCTTGACACCCGTGAGGGCGCACATTGGCACGCCCCCGCGGTCACGTGACGCTCCGCCGCCAATGGCCGCCCAGCGCAGACCTGGGGGGCGAGAATCGCAGCGCCGTGAGGGCTCCGCGCAAATCCATCTTACTCTCAATAGCTAAGTGACATGAAAGCCATAAAAGAAAAAGTGGTCAGCAATATTTAGCAGCACGATTTGGCCCCGGGCGCAGAGAGCCGCGCTATAAAAAGCCGCTGGAATTTACTGGCAGCTACAAATATTTGCTTAACTTGCATCTGGAGTTGGGGTGTTTTCCGGGGAGAGGGGAGGAGAGTGAGAGGTCCGGAAGCCGGGTCTGGGGAGCTGGAATCCAAAAGGAGAAAGGCCTGATGGGCTAGAAAGGAACAGGCTCTGGATCCCTTCTTTTCCAGGGAAGAAGAAAATTAGGGTGTCCCTTCCTCTCCACAACTTGGATTCCTCCCCTCTGGAGATCATAGGGAAGGGGCAAGGGGGCAAAGGGGAGCTTGGGTCACCAACTTTTTCTCCAATCCTCTCTTTAGGACTAATATTTGCCAAAAGAACCATGATGCAGGGTGACTTCCCGTCCAGGCCCTTCTTGGACCTTCCAGCACCCAAGAGAGGTATGCACAATTTTTTTTCAGGCAATAGCCCTACTGGACCCTTGTCGATTTCAGAAGCTGAGCCTGTTAGACAGTTAATCTACCCTTGTGCAGGGATATGACCCACCTCCTCCAAATGAGACCCTGGTGGTCAAGGAGGGGAGAGAAAACTTTGGATGGAACATTCTGCGCGGGGATGGACCAACAACGACACCCTCTCCAGGAAGTCAAACTCAAATCTTGGACAGTTCTTTACTCCTTCCCTCTCCCTATTTCTCAGGCAGGTCCCAGCAGGCCACTCCCACCTCTTTGCCCCTGTTACAGAAGGTCTCCAGACCCTTCTGCCTTGGACTTTCTGAGGTCCTGTTATTCAGGGCAACTATCAAATTCTACCTGTTAAAACATGATGGATTAGAGAAAAAAAAACCCCATCAGGAACCTGAAAAACCAGCGTCATCTCCATGACCACGGCTTGAACTCTCCTTCCAACTTAACGATAATAGGTTCTGTCTTAGAAACTGCTATGTAATGTGATGTATGGGGGTCACTTGGCTCCGGACGAGGGATGCAAGCACAAAAGCCATAAAATCCTGCCAGAGTCCCCTGATCTTTGTGTGCTGTTGTTGTTGATATTTGTTACTTGGCCTATTTACCTGCTTCAGAAACACCAAGTAAAGGACAAACCTGGAAATCTAAAAAGCAATTGAAAGCCTTCTCAACCCTTTTTATTTAGAAAGCATATTGTATAAGAGAAATCTATGTTTTATTTTTGTTTTCGCCTTTGCATGGTCAACCTCCGGTTCTCACTCAGCTCAGAAAACTTTCACATGAGTTCAGATAGTCGCTCCGCACACACAATCAGAATGTTAGTCTCTCTGACCATTTAAGAAAATTACAATGACAAATTCATTGTAATTGAATTTGAAAAGGGCTTACACTTCATGCCTCAACTATGTGTATTTGAGTCCTGAAGTTATTCAAGATTCCAGGAATAGCAGACACTTTGTTAACTAGAAAAAAACTAATGTAATAAGCATATAGCAGTGGATGATTATAATTTTGTTTTTAATAATGGACTCCTTTGGATTTCATTATTAAACCAACAATCTGACCAACATCTGGAAAACAGGCACAATTAATTTTCCAGAACCTCAATTAAAAATTACAGCAGCCCTTATCCGGAGTTATTGTATGTGATCTTGAGCCCTGGAGTATTGTTTCTCTTTTGGAAATAGATAGGAAGCTACAGATACCATGATCAAAAAGTAAATAAAGGATAAAATAAAATTTAAAACAGAATAGCAATTTAATGTCTCCGTTTCCTGTTCTTTCACTGAAAATAACTCCAATTACATTTGGCAGTGTTAATGTCTGCCATTATAAATTTTTAAGATACTGGGCTTGTGTAAAATAAAACGTCAGGTTAAGAAAATTACTCCAGACACTTGAACAGCAAGATATTAGATAAAACAAAATTAAGTTGATTTTGAACATGCAATATTTCAAGTGACTTGCTAATTCATTATCGCAGGCTACGGCCTGCGGCTTACGGTCTTTTCGTCAAGTTATGCATTGTCTTATAAAATAATAAAAACTACCGTTGAAACTCTAAGAGCGAACAACAACCTCCATAAACTTAAAATGTGAATTCACCCACCAAAGTCTTTCCTATTGTTTGAGGCCAACGGATAACCACCTTGGGGCCCACATAATCCACCACCCCACCCCACCCCAGCCCCCAAAGTTTGCAACCTAGTAAAGAAGTTGGAGATTTGCCAGCCAGGAAACTTTGCTTTGCATCCCCTGGCAAGGGCTGGGGATGGGGAGGAGATTCCATTGAAAAGATCCGTTTCTGGACAGTAACCCCCAGGTGCAAGAACTGAAAGCGTTGAGGAGGCTAAACTGACTGCAGGAAGCAAGCCCTATTGTCTCTCTGGAAGATCTGCCCAAATTCAACCTCCTTCCTTCAGACCCTGCTCCCTTTTTCCACTCCCGCCACTTCCTCGGCCTGCCCTCACCCCGAGTTTAAGCGGGAACAGCGGGTAAGAGCTCCCGCGTCCCCTCGCCCACTGCTTCCCCTCCTCCCCAACCCCGAAAAGTTGAGGCTGGGCTAGCGAGAGGGAAGAGGTGGGGGCGGGGATGGGAGAGCAGCCTGAACTCGAAGTGTAAGGGTATCAGTCACTGCCGGGAAGGAAGCTCCGGCTTGTGAACTCTTCTTGAACCGAGATTTAAGTCTGCAGCCATAAATCACCGAGACGTAAACTCCACCATTCAGCGCCGAGAGCGGCCGGTTGTGGCCCCGCTTACCTTAACTTCTGATGAGCGCCGTGAGCGCAGGCTCGGGCTCCGGCCCCCGGCCCGGCTCGGCTCGGTAGCCCGGCCGGGTCCCCTCGGCGCGGGCTGGGCACCGACCCTCAGCATCAGACGAGACGGCGGGCGGGAGGGAGACCCCGAGGCCCGGACGCCGCGGTGCAGAGCGTAGCCGCCTAGCTGCTCCGGCACGGCTCGCCCAGGGCGGACTGGGGCGGCTCGGACCCCCCCTCCCACCCACCCCACCCACCCACCCTCCCTCCCCTCCCCCACACCCCCGCCCCCTGCCCTTCCCGAGGGCAGCAGCCGCGGCCCGGAGATAAGCGCTAGCGCGGCGCAGGGCTCTGCCTGGGCTAGTGGCACCGACGTGGGTATGTTTCTTATGAATATTACACGCGGAGCAGCGTCTGGTCGGCGGGTGCGGTGGGGGGCGCTGGGGGCGGGCGGCAGGGGAGGCCGAGGCGGCTAGGGGGGAACGTGGGCCGGCGTGGGGGATGGGGCTGAGGCGAGGGGAGGGATGGGAGCGAGCGGGGGAGCTCGGCGGCGGCGGGAGGAGGGCAGCCTCCCCCCAACCCTCACCGCCCTCCCACTCCCCGCTCCTAGGCGTCACTGAAGTCCAGGAAAATTATGCTAATGAGGACAAACGGCTCTCACAAAGGGGCTCTCTTGCCGGGCTCTATTTCTTAGGAATCCGTTTAGGAAACCACCTTACCCTGTGCCCTGGACATTTCCAGTTGCGGGGCGAAGGGAAGAAGGAACCAGGAGACGAGTTCCCCAGACTTTGGGCAGTTTACCTCACCTCACCTGCCACCCCCAATCCAAGAACCTCAAAGCCAATCTCTGGGGAGCTGGGATAGGGCCTCCTTTCTCGGGAGACCGCCCCAAGAGCCAACTGGGGTGTCTTTGGTTATATTTTTTAAGTAGAAACCCTTGAAATCCTGGCGGCTGGGAGGGAAGTAGCCTGGGGGAGATGCAGGTTGTCCAGGCAGTGAAATGGGACACTCTGGGCTCAGGTACACACAAAGGTGCTAGAATCCTGGGTCTCCAGCTCTTCTGTGCCCATTTCACAGTTCAAACACGCAGCTCACTCTCAGGCAAAGAAAGATAAAGTTCTGACCCCCCGCAGGAACGGACACCTATATTTTCTCCCCTAATTAGTGGTAGATAGGGACGCTGAGCAGAGGAAAGGCCCGATGCGCCTGGTAACATTGCCAAAACTTTAAAGAGAATGGATGGTCTTTCTCCTCCTTAACGCCTCCCTCAACTCCCCAGATTCAGAAGTGAACTCTGCAAGGATATGTGTGTGGCAAAAAGAGAGAAATGGAGCTTTCGTGCAATTCCAAGGTGTCAGCGGCCGGTCCTTCTCAAAGGAAGGTGTTAAAAATATAAGTAGTATGTTTAAACTGTCAGGGAGCCAAAGTGTCACCTTAGAGCAAAAACAAAGCCAAGGGAAAAGGGAGAAATCAAAAAGCACTCCGGGCCAGGGTGGCCTCATGCATACCAATGGTTTTTGTCATTTATGGCTGGGCAAGATTTATGACTCGGCGCCCCAAAGCTGTAAACAGAGCACAAAACAGCAAACACTTGCTCCTTATGGCATATTGCTCCAGCGCGACTTGAAAGGGGTAGCCAGGCAGCGTAGGAGGCGAGAGCCGGCCGCAAAAATCCGCTGGGCGGCATTTTCTCTTCAAACCGGCCGGGTTGGATGTGGCATTTGAAGAAAGAAGGCGTGGGTCAATAATCAACCCGCACTTTCTCCTCCAAACTGCTGACGCGACTCGCCGCTTTCTCAGCTAAGCCAGCTGCAGGGAAGGCCAGCTCTTCGTGAGAACCTGACGGGGGAGGGGATGGCCCAGGGCGCCGAGGTGAGGGATGGGGCACCCCGGGCGCATACCTTTCCGCCGGCGCCAGGGCTGTGCCGGCAAAACGCGGGGACTGGACCCGCCGAGCTGCCGGAGCCCTGGGAAAGCCGGGGCGGGAGCTCGGTCCACCCGCCCCCGACTAGGTGGCCTCTGGGCGGCGGGCTGAGGCGGGCCGAAGTAGGGCTTGGACCTCAGGACTAGGGTCTGGCGGCCTGGCACGCAGACTGCCCGGGTCCAGGCCTCTCTGCTGACATCCAACGGACTGGCTTTTGGAGCTAGGCACGCGAGGTGATTAAAAATAATAATGTATAATAGCTGAAGGATTTTTGTTTGTTACTGCTTTTTAAAAGAAAAATATCGCCAGTCGATTTCCACCGCCGCTGCCGCCGCGCCCTTTCTAGGTAAATCCCGCAGCCATGCACCCGGCTCTGCCAAAACCGCTGAGGTTTTCTTTGGGGAGAGGACCCCCTGGCTGCCCCAATACCCCTAAGTCCCATGCCCCCGCCCCCCATCCCTCGCCCATGTGGACTAGAAGAAAACATTTTCTCAGCACTAGAAGAGTCTCTGGAACAGCGGAGATGCGCTGGTGCCTTTCTACCCTTCACAGGGGCCTCCTTGTGAACTTATCTGCGAGGGCCTGTGGGTGGCTCCACGGCTGGCTATGCAGCCAGGGAGGAAGGTGAGGAATAACTGTTGCCAAGAAGAAGCATAGAAATCCCAGATTGGGGAGGAAAATCAATGAGGAAATAAGCTTGCCTGTGAGGGTGAAGTTGGCATCTTGAGGGTAAAAGGGGACTAGCCTTTTAAAAAAAAGTATAGCTGTTGTTTAGCTATGATGGAGTGGCTTTAGCTCTTTCCGTGGAGGAAAAACCAACCGGTTCTCTATAAACGCCACTACTGCCTTCTCTCTGTGCGCACTTTTATACAGAATCAGCTCAAGAGTCCATCCTTAGATACTTATTCCGCGTGCTGGCACTGAAGCAACAATAAAAAGATGCCTTTAACAAACCTCTTCTATTCCCTCTCTCATTCTTTCTAGCGAAACTATATTATTTATGAGTCTTTAACTGGGTCAAAAATGTACAAGAACTGGGTCATAAATCATATGAAATGCTGACAAGTAATTGAACAGCAATTAAAGCTTACATTTTATTTCCAAGGGGTGTTTTAGAGCACTTGAAATGGCCTCAGTTAAACACGGTTAGCGCCTGGGCCAGTAGCGGGGGAGGGCTGAAGCAGCCCTTCCGTCTGGGGAAGTAAATCCCACTCAAGTAGGGGAAACCTGATTTGATTTTTTTTCCAGTGCAGAACGAAATAAGATTTTTTTTTCAAGTCAGGAGACAAATACGATTCCCGACTCCTTGTAGGCATCTGTTTTCTCTGCTCCAAGAGCTTCAAGAGCAAAGGAAAGCGAAGTTTCCATCACCTTTTTAGGGAGTTTCCATCTTTTCCGGGAGTGCTGGGTCCCTAAAGCCCAGTTAGCTCAAGCTTTCCCAGTAATTTGGAAGCACACTGTTTAACTCTCTGCCCCCATTCTGGCTACAGCACTGTTTCTGGGGCTCTGAAACCGTTGAGATGTCTGCCTCTGCTTTCTGCAGACTCTGCCTTCAGACTTCCCTCCAGCCCAGGGCACACCGGCCAGTCCTCCAGCCCTCCTAGCTGGCTGAGGGCGTACAAGAGGGCGCCCAAGCCTTGTGCATTATGAAGCCCAAACGCAGCTCCAGCTCCCTGCTTTCTCTGTCTCCTGAATGTTAGAATAACAGAGCTTCTGGGCATTCAGCACGCTTGCCCCCACCCCAAGCCTCTCCGAGATTTGAGCTGTGCTTCTCCACCCCTACTCGGGCAGAGGGTGCTCAGGGAAACAATGGCTAGTTCTCAGGGTCTGGCTCCTTCAGTCTGGCAAGTGGGAAAGCGCTTCCTGCAACCCAGCACTGAACAAAGTGGCCCGAAGCATCATCAATAAAATGGCAGCGCATCTGGACGCTCATTGATTTCCCTCTCCCAGCTGCTCTGGCTGTCCAGGTCAGCCCTCACCCTCCATCCTGGCCGGCAAACACAGCTAAATGGGGCGCGATCCCCCTTCTCCTTCACTCAGCCCCCACCCCCCTCCAGGCAGTCATGTCCAGCGAGCACAGCGTGGGCCACCTTGGCCCGAGCTGGCGCTTTGGGACCCTCCCTCTGCCTGGGGCTCAGCTTCTGGGACTCAAGCCCCGCTGCAGTGGACAAAGCCACTGGAGCGTCGGAGGCCACCAGGCCCACCTAGTAGCCCCCGAGTGCCCCTTCCTTTACACCTCCCCCCCAATACTTTCCAAGGAATTAAATTCAATCTGAGGCGCTACTGGGGATCTTTCAAATGCTTTCGGTTCTAAGGGAGAAACAAAGGAAGAGAGAGGCTGAGGGTCCTGTCCCTGAACCAGGGTCTCCTCACCTGACCTTTGTCTCTCACAGCCATAACTCACTCTAGATATGAACAATCAACGGAAATACCTTAAAATAAATTCCATCCTCCTGGTGTGGCCTGGAGTCCCATCGCTAGCTCGCCCAGAACTGCTCCATGAGCGCTGAAAACTGCAACCCGCTAGGAGAGCGCTTTCCGGAGAAGGGGCAGGAGAAGGAGGAGGTGGGTGCGAGGGGGTGGGGGGAAAAGCTCTCGCTCTGTAGAGAATCTAGAAAACGTAATCACAGGCAAAGCCCGCCCGGGTCTCCGCTCCAAATGCCACAATAATGTGCTGTATTACGTGCTCACGTGGTCATACGTCAACTTAAATCCTTCTATTTGAAATAGGGAATCACTGAAGGAACTAGGTTTCCAAGCAGAACATTTAGCTTTTGGGGAGGTGAAGCGGGGGACCTTGACCAGCAATGGGGAAGGGAAGCACTGTCTAGGGCAGTAGGACAGGACGCTGGGGGCATCTCCTCCCACCCCAACACATGCCACACAAAGCCACTTATCTCCACTTATATTTCTTTACACACGATCCAGACACAAGGGAACAGCAGTTCCGTCTCCATTCTTATAGTCCACGGAACTTTCCTTACAGTCTTCCACTCACACATAAACTGAACCCAGAACACCCAAGCACTCTAGTCTCCCTTGGCCCACTGGCCAGTATGTCAAAAGCCCTGTTTCCAGAAGAAAACCCAATAAGGACTGGGCTAGCCAGTGGACTCCCTAATGGCCTGCCATTGTATGGAGTTTGCTAACACCCACACCATACACCACAGCCACTGGAGAAACCCAAAAGGCCCATAATTACCTGACAAAAGGCTGAAGCACCTCCTTCAAGTCCAGTCGGTTTTTTTCGACGTGAACCCCCTAGAAGAGAGATGCTTGGCTCTAGAGTGGTGGGTCAGGGTTTGCTAAATCTGAAGGGACCAAGCGCCCTGGCCAAATCTGTACTTACGCATTTCCTTAGTGCATAACTCAGTGATACATGAAATTATAAGCTTCTGATGATGAAAAATGTAAGGAGAAATGATCTAATTGTCTCTGCAAGAGAGGAAAGAAAAAAGAACCAACCTTTGCTGGCATCCTTTGAATTAACCTACAAGACAATCTAGGACCCTCTCTGCAGACAAGTCTGCCCACCCTCCCCCAAGACAACTCTGTGTCCACCATCAGAAACTCAACTGGACCAACTCAGCTCAGGAAGAACCTGGCATTACCCCTCCCCATCCCACTCCAACTCCTACCTCTGCTTGGTGACACCATCCACTGACTTTAACACTTCACCCTCTCAGGAGCCATCTAAAAAGTTCCTCTTTCCAGGTCTTAGTTTCTGAACTAGGGGCGTGCTCTGAGGTGGTAAGATCCTCAGGCCATATTCTTTTGTTCCTCGAGAGTAGGTCTTCAGCTGGCTAGGCCTCTCTTAAGTGTGAGGACTCACTTGTAGCAGCTGCAGGAAGCTGTGCGTGATTCCTTCCCTCCTCTCCTCCCCCATAGAGGAACAGAAGAGGCCTGGTGAGACTGTAAGGCCCTCAGCAAAGGGGCCTGGTCATGGGGATGTCCAAATCACAAGGGCAATAAAAGAGGAGGAGACCGAATCCCTTGGAAGTAAGCCCTGGCCTAAGCTAGAGGTAGTGTTCCAATAAGGTTCTGTCTGTGGGATAGCTGGGAGAGAACCTCTTTGTGAACTCTCCCAGCTCTGAACGAAGCCACAAGCTAGAAAGTGAGAACCCAAAGTGAAAACCTGCTTCTCTCAGGTTTTGGGGGGAGAGGACAGGACCAAAGGCTGGTTTCAAAAAGCACTGTCCAGTTCCCCGAGGACCCAGACAACTAATACACTGTCCTCTGCTCCCCTTACCCCTCCACCCACACAATTTCACCCTGAGCTCTCCAGATAGCCTGGCAAACCCCCTTGCCTGCTCCCAACCAAAGTTTCTGCACAGGCTTCGACTCAAAGATGAGAAGGGGCCCCCTTCAGAACTCTCAGAGCAATCTGGAGCAAACCAAAACTCCCGAGGTCATAAATCAATGGGAGAAGTCTTTGGTACTGCTTCAGAGAAATGCCTTAACGCCAGCAAGGCCCAGCAGCATCTCAGCTCCAGCCAGGAGCCACTATACTGCTATTAACAGCCCAGTTAATGCTCCAACTGCTGTTTAACAATTAACATTAACGACTTGGGGTGGGATGGGGTGATTGGGTGGGATGTGAAGGGAAAAATCTGAGCAGGTCAAAGGAAATTTAACTTCTGAGGTGAAAACAGCTTCGCTATGAGAGACCTTGGTCTGGGCAAGCCCCCGGGGAACCAGCAGCTGAGAGTCCTCCTTCACCACTCTGAAACCCACTTTCCTGGAGCAAGGCTGTGGGTCTTTTATGGTTCAGTTCCAGAGAACAAGAATAGAGATGCTCAAGTATCTAAGCCCAGGTTGGGAAACCCAGCTGCCAATCCCCCCTCTACTGACTCCCCCACCCAACCTGGCCAGGGCTGGGGACACATACCCTGGATCCATGCACCAGAGCCAAAATAGCCATGAAGTTGTCTTGGAAGGAGCAGGTGACCAAGGATACAGAGCTTTAGTCAATATTTGCAAGGCTGTTGGCAGATTAGCTATATCTGTATTCAAACACTGCAATCTGATTTCTCTGTCAAAAATACACTTAACATTTTTCTCCCTTTACTTAACTCTAGTGGTTTTTCTACTCAGCGTCAGGTAGGGCCTTCTTTGCTCACTGTGTGTGTGTGTGTGTGTGTGTGTGTGTGAGAGAGAGAGAGAGAGAAAGAGAGAGAGAGAGAGAGAAAGAGAGAGAGAGTGAGAGAGAGTAGATTATAGATCATTATTTAACACGAGATATTTCCTGTGGGTGCAACTACAGTACAAATGAGCTCCAAGTTCTCTGGACACACATGGATGTGTATATCATTTTATACACATGGCCGCAGACTTCTGCAACTATTTACACATGCAGTGGTTCTGTTGTGTGCAGAGATGCAAATCATAAGTACACACTGAGTTGCAAATTCCTGAAATGCTCCATCTATACTTGGTATAAACAGACATACAGTAGCTGAGAACGTAACCAGCTTTACAATTACTCTGTTTACTTCCTATCTGATAAAGTAATAATTGTATCTGGAAGACCATATCAGTCTTAAAGCAACACTGAATAGCATGTTTCGATTAATTAACAACCTGATATCTATTGTAGGAGCAGATTTCAGGGAAGACTGAGGCCTAGGGAATAGAAGATAAAAATCTCAGAAAACTTTTTAAAATAAGTAATTCCTGAAAGCACAAAGCAAATCCATTCTTTCAACCCAAGCTTTTGAAAGCTATTCCAGCACCCCTCCCCCAAATAGGCACGAAATTTATGGATCTTTTACAAGGTAATAAACCACAGTAATTACCTCCCTGCATCCCAAACTAAGAGAACAAATTAAGCCAGAACTTGAAAAGAATTTTAAAGGGTTTTCCCTTGTTCCAAATAGGAAAAGAAAACGCCGAGACATACAAAACTCGTGCTTTTCCTATAGGAGGATCAGCGGATCAGCCCGGTTAAAGAAACCGAGAAGCCCAGCTGCCTGCGACGATCTACACATTTGAAATACAGCAACTTCCTTCGTGCCAAGGAAAGGCAAAACGATAGGAGAAACTGCAAGGCGGCGACACAAGTTTCCTCCACGCAGAGCTGGGACTGACCACAACTGCCGAGCTCACAGTCTCCGCAGGCGCCGCAAACAGTCCACAAGGAGAGCAGCCCACGCAACGGCCGCCGCGCCAGTGGCCTCTACTTGCTTTTGCCCTGCCGTTCCGTGTAGCGGTTTGGTCTGTCTGGGGCATGCCGGAGGGGACAAACACAGCCTTCTGAGCGCCCTGCCCCACACACAGACACACATCTTTGGTCTATGCAACCGCCCGTCCGCACGAAGCCGGCTTTGGGGCAGAGCTTTGTCCGCTGAAGCCCCGCATTGGCTGGGCGTGCAGCTGAGGGGAACCAGACCCCAAACTCCTCTGAAGTTAAATATTGACCAGCACCTCTTTCAAAGGGCAAGGGGTTGCAGCTGCCAGGGAAAGTAAACTCCTGCCCAAAGGCCCGGTGCGAAGCCACCGGGGCAGTGAAGAGTTTTGACGCAGCGCTTACCTCGAAAGATGTCGAAGACTGAACTCGAGAGTGTCTCCAGCTCCGGGCGCTCAGGGAACCGCCGTTTCCGGTGTCTGGGCGCTCTGCGGACAAACAAACAGCAGAGGGTGAACAGCGGCTGCGGAGGAAGGGAGTTGGAAGGCCGGAGGCCGAGGCGCAGGCGGCGCGGGCACCAGGGTGGCCCCCGGGGTGACGCGGACACTGAGGAGTCGCCAGGGCACTCGTCCATGCAGCGCACTCATTGCTTGAAAGGTTCCGGTCTACAAATAGCCTGAAGATGATGATTTATTTTTGTAAAATAAATACATACTCCATCTCCGCACCCACACTCTTTTTTTTTTCTTTTTATGGGGGTGGGAGGGGAAGCGGGAAGAAAATGGACCAGACGGAGGAAGACAAGAAGGTGGAAGAGGCTTTCTGTTGGTGTCCGCTCTGCTGCGAGAGCTCCTCTCGCACCTCAACTTGGGGATGTGAATGCACGCTTTATTTTCTTTTCCTAACAAAGGGAAGCCTTGTCTGGGAGCATTCAATCACGGACTCTCCTGAAACCTCACTAATAGTGTTCATTTCTGTTTGGCGCGAAATCAGATTCCAGCTCAGCCCATGGGCTGGGGCAGTCTTGTGAGGTTTTGTCTTCTGGTTCATTAAAGCCCTGGGGCATCCTTTCTCGGTCCCAGTGGGCTGGTGGGACCACCACAGTGCCCAGTCCCTCAGAGGAGGCCAGTTATGGTTGCTGGAAGTGGGGGAAACGGGGAAGGATGCGGGCATCAGACAATAACCGATCCGGGGGCCCTACCCAGCCTCCCTATGCACAGCAGCCACGAGCCGCTCCAGGCCCTAATTCCGCGGCCGCCTCATTCCTTAAGATATTTGCAACCCTCTCTTGCTCTCTAACTAGCAAATGGTCAGCCAACTTTCGGGGGAGGGGGGAAGACACTGAGGCGGGACAAAGAATCCTCCTGGGCGCTGGGTTCAGGCTTGGAGAAGTTCTTTGCTGGGCTGGGACTCTGAGGGCCGGTTGCTTCCACAGCTCTCTCCCTGCCCCACTATCCCTTCCCCCAGGCCTGGGTGGCCTCCCCACTCTCCAGCCTGCCTAAATCAGCCCCAGTGGCTGTCCCGCGTCCATGCAATCCTGCTGATAGTGCCAAGAGAGGCTACCAAATAGCCGGCAGGTCCCCTGACCCTCAGGCTTCAGGGCCCTCTAGCACACTGAACAAGTGGCCGCACACCAGCAGCTAGCTGCCCTCTGCCACCACCTCGACCTGCAGGCCCCATTGTCCATCAGGCACTTGGGACTCAGAGTCCATGCTGGGTCCTTTCTCTTGTTCAAACTTGCCCTCTATGTCCCCAAAGGGAGTGCCCCCTGGCCTTGGGGATCCTGGCCTGACCCTGAGCAAGGTGGGGCTTAGCTACCCTGCACATTACCACTCAACTTAGCCCCAGAAGGACCTGCTGCACCACCATCCACCACAACACACATCCCCACCCCTTCACGCTTAGGAGTATTGTCATTATTATGGTGATTATTGCTGTTGCTATTTCCTTATCCCCAAGTCAAATATTCATGGCTGCTGATCCACCATAAATCGTTCAGACTAATGAGTCTCAAAGAGATGCTGCCCAGGTCTCTCCCTCTGCAATGGCCGCCGCCACCGCGGCCTCTCTCTCCGCGTTTTTGGCGCTCGCCCGGCACGGGTGATTTATGAACACCGGGAAAATTGGACAAAGCCGCGCGTCCGTTCTGTGGTATCTCTGCAGCCTTCCCCAGTGTGAATCAGAACATTACCAACTGCCTGCGCATCCGTCCCACTTCATCACCAAAGCCAAGATGTGACCGCAGACATCCCGAGCCCGAACTCACGTTTGCCCGGACGCGGCGCACTCCACAGACTCGCAGAACCCCTGCAGGAAAAGCCCAAGACCCAGCGTGGGCTCGCCAGCTCCGGTCCTGGCCGCTGACGGCCTCTCTCCACCACTCCTGAAGGAGTTAAAACGCCTTTGGATACAAATCTGAGTATGTGTGCTTTTAAAAATCAAATAGGAAGTTGGGGGACTCACTTCTGAGAGATTCATTCCTAGTGAGGCCCTGACGACTCCGATCCATTCCTGACGATCCGCATTAATTATTTAATGAGTCACGTGACCACAAAGATTACAATTTCAGTATCTCCCTCGAACAGGCGCTACACCTTTATCTGCTGCAACCAGGGTCCTTGTTTGACTTTTTTAGTTCCCAGGCCTGCGAAACGCAGATGCCCTTGCCCGGCTCCCAGGCAAGCCACCGCCATGTAAATCCCAGGGCCAGCCATGGTAGAATTAGTCATTCCAGGACTAGGAGAATTGTGGACAGTCAGATGCCCTGATGTCGGTCCCCTCCTGAGCCCAGAGGTCAGCCCACCTGTCTCAGCGCACTGGCTAAAGCAGTTTGGTTACGTGATTTCCCCAGCTGCTTTGGTGGCTCATCAGGCAAGAAACCACCCTTCTTCCCTGGACTCTGGACACCTGTGGCCCTCTGTTTCAAGTGTAAGCTCAGATGCATATGTCCATTCCAGGCTTCTGCAGAGAAAAGATGTCTGTACACCTACCCCTACCCAAGGTGAGACCAAAGACTCTGTTCAAACTATACACTCATTAACATAAAGAATGTGAAAGGGAAGCATTCAGCTGCCTCAGTTTCCTCATTGGTAAACTGAGAAGACTGAACCAAAACGGCCTCCAGATCTCTTTTGCCTTGGACATCCTTTCAATCAGGGGATCTCTTTTAGCCCCAGGAATCAATCCCAGAGAGGGTGGGACTGGCCTGAAAGCAGGGGTGGGGGAGAGGGGGCCCCCATGAGTTTGGGGCCTTGAGAGGAAGAGATGCCAGAGTTCCAAGACTGAAGTTTCAGACTAGAATGTTTCACAACAGCGCCAGCAGCCTCCCTGATGCTATCAAGGAGTTAGAACACACTCTCTTCCTCCTCCTTCCCAGCCCCTACTCTTTGAGAGAGGAAGCAGTTATTCTTGGGCCAGTGTATAATATAGACAAGGGGCAACGGGAGCAGCTGTTGGGAAAGGTGAGCCTGTGTTCTTCAATACCAGCCCGCAGCTAGGGACGCAGAGACCAAGAGAGTACAAAGAACAGCCTATTGCCTGCACAGAACCAACTTATTTACACAGAAGTCCCAGGTTTCTGTTTGCTACAGTGATTCTTGGGGGTTTTTCTTTCTTTCCATTCCAAAGAGCCGTGGATATGTTTCTATGCTGAAAGGGCTGTAGAAGAGGCAGTGGCGAGAAAAGCAGCACAGATTGGAAGCTCAGGGAAGCAGGGGGACAGAGGAGAGATGGTGATACCCATCCCATGAGGAGGAGGCTGAGAAGCGGGGGGAATGTGGGCACCCTGGGACAGGTGAATATAAAGTCAGAGATGCTGTGTGGAGGGCCCACTCTCCATATATCTAGGTAATCTTCCCAGGAGGTCCATCCTGGGTATTAAGTACTCTACTATGCCTGTCACAGTTGAATTCCTGCTGTAATAAAACACCGGGTATATCGTAGATTTCAGCAAACCTAGGAAAGAGAGCCTGAAAAGTGCCATCTCTCTTCATGGGGGAGAGTGTTAAGTACTTAATTCAAACTGTGACCATTAAAGTGTCTCCTATCCGATTAGGTTGATTTCAGATGTTGACAAAACTTTTATCTCCGGAGTCATGCACAGTGTGGCTCTGTGCCTAAAGCAGATGAGTGTGTGTTAGAGGGAAGGAGGGGAAAAGAGAGAAAGAAGAGGGGAGCATGCATAAGGGTCATTTTTGTAGGAGGCTTATAGAGGTTACGCAAAATACTGTCTTTAAAGGCCAAGGGTTTGAGGGGCCAGTAGGGTCCGCTTTAAAAAAAAAATTAATGAGATAGAAAATTTGTCCTCTGGGTGAACTCTTATGGTTGCCCTAGCAAGGGGCAGACAATGAACGATTTTGAAGCACAAAGTGGGATTTTCTAAGCTGTTATAACAAACTCCCTTAAAGACCAAACCTGAAGCAGGCAAAACACTTGAAGAAATGACATAATCATTTGGATCATTGTGGATAATTTTGGCTTTGTAAAACTTACCAATACCTTAATAATCAAGACAGCTTGGGCAAAAACTGCCATTTTGTTCTGGAATATTAGAAAAACAATCTCGATCCTCTCTCTTTTTTTCCTGGGTAGATTTAGAGTAAGTGAAAGAAAGTTACCCCTTCCACCCCTATACAAGTGCCCCCAGTATGAAGCTAATGAATACCCCGGTACCCCTCCTTCCCCACCAAGGAGAAATATAAGAATTTACCTTAAATGATGATAATCTGCCATTCGAGGTTTTGCAGCTCGACACTCAATTTCCACCAAGAGTCTAGGCATTTTTTGAGCAGACAGCCAAGATGCTGAGTCTTTGCCCAAGACCACATTATTTTCAAGAAGATCCCTCGCTTCTCCACAGACTTTTCCCAGAGAATGCCTTTCAGAATTGCTGTTGAATTACAAAGAAGTATTTATTGTATGAGGTGATTAATGATTCCTGGGGAAATTGCTATTTTCAGCGTGATTTAATTTCGTTTTACAAGTGAGTGTAGTAGGGGGAGGGTTAATAAGTTTTAGCAGCAGTTGCAGGGCCTCCAGAAATCCCTGGCACCCGTTGGCACCTTATAAAATGCACTTTATGCCGGGTTTGGCCTGACTTGGGAAGGAGTGTATTTGTTTGCCCCTGAATTTTCTTGGGGAGAGGAGGTGGCCCCTCAGAGACTGGTGTCCACTTTCCTCTCAGATCTGGTTTGCTCCCAGGTAGAGAACTATCACCCTTGCCTGTTATCACACACAGAGCAGCAGCCGAGGCGAAAGGGGTAAGAGCACTGACTACTGGCTAAGGGTGGTTAGCCTCTGATGGGAAAATGTGTTTAAAAATCCTCTGATACTGCAGAGGTAGGTGGGTTCCCCTCTCCCATCTCTGCTAAAATTGTTACATGAACTAAAAACTACACTCATTCAAAGCCAGGTGGCAGTTCTAATATTCTGGAGCCAGTGGCTGTTGGTTTTCTGAATCTTGTTGCAGAGTACTCCCTTCAGTGACAACCAAGTCTAAATCCTCTTTACTAATTTGTAAATCAGTAAACAAATACTAGGGCTATGAAGACTGAGAATGCGGGTTTGATTTCAACCTTTTGAATCTAGATCTCTAGGTTGGGCAGAAAGATCCAGGAGCATTTGAGGAAGGTGACCCTAGTTCAGAGACTGGCTTTCTTCCAGCACTTAATACTCCCAGGTCTACCTTGCTTAAGGTGTCATTATGCTTTTTCTTTCCTCAGAAGAAACTCTGGAGGGTGTACTGGGGAAATTCAGTTTATTTTGAAAGCTCCTGCTTCCAAAAAAGAAAAGAAAAGAAAAGAAAAGAAACAAACAAACACAAACCCCAAGCTGTAGTTAGTGAAGAAGAGAACCTTATAAACAGCCAAGAAACAAAAAGCAATCTCAACTCTTTGCACAAACTAGTTTTTATCTCCAGGGAAACAGACAGATTAAGCGTGAAGGTGCAATAAATACCAAAGAGACCACTTCTTTCCAAGTGTGCTCAGAGTTCAGCATGTAGAACAGCTGCAGAAACTCCTGGGCCCACAGCACCGCGCAGTTTCACCTTTCATTGCAGAGAAGGACACGTTTCTATGCCTTACAGAGACTTGAAGCCTGAAAGCCTGGCCAAGTTTGGGAAGAGGAGCCCTCTCAGAGCTCAAGAGCCTTCCTGCTCTTTGGAACTTTTCCCACAGTGGGTCAAACTTGACAAGAGTTCAGCTCAAGTTGAACAAATTATGTGAGCAGTCAGTCCAAGTGAATGCACCTCAAGCCATCTACAGGAATTTTACATGCAAGGTCAACCATTTCAATTGAGAGAATTTTTTTTTAATTAACAGTAGGAAACACACAAATATGTCTCAGAACTTTGTTTTTTAAACGGAGTTTATTCTTAGCACATGTCTTTCTATAGAGCCACGCCACAATTTGTAGAGTTGCACATGGGTTTAAATGCACTCCCCCTCCCCCAAGATTGTGCCTCAGAATAAGACAACAATATCTCCACAACAATATTTTAAATAAATGAAAGGAAAGGAAACTAACATGTGTCACATCTACCATCAAGGTCTGTACATTTTGAGAAATAAATAATCTTGTGAGGTCCACAATGTCTACTCATTTATTCAGTTCGGTACCAGCTTGTATGAGCTGCCCTAATGAGGGAAGGGGAAATAAGGAAGATAGGAAAAGGGTCCGATTTCTTCTGCTTGCAACAAATATACATGTACATGTCCCCAGTCAGCACGGGTTGTGCGACTGACTTTAGCCATCCCAAAAGTATTTGATGCCAAGTGGTTCTTCTCAGGTACCCAAACCTGGCAGCCTTGTTCAGGCCAGCAGTTTGTCCCACCAGTCAGCATCTTGGCCATTGTCCTCTCTTGGGCGGCAACCAGCTCACACTCTTACCCGGAAAATGTCTTCTTTTTATTATCCTTTTCACCTTTTATTATCCTTTTCACCAAGCTGAGTTTTGTTTTGGGGTCTGTTGTAGTCCAGATGGGGAGGGGTGGATGGGAAAGGGGCAGAAGAGGGGAGAAAAGCATGTGAGGGCAAGAACTGGTCTAGAGCTCTGGAAGATTATATGGAGGAGGGAATGGGTGTGGAGGCACCCTGGTGGGGGTGAGGATGGGGGTGCGGGTGTGGGCTCTGAGTTTGTGGTTTCCCCGGTGGGCCTGCTGAGGCCGAGGCCGAGTTGGAGGATCGCATCTTAGTGTTGGGCAGTTTGTGATCTTTCTTCCACTTCATCCTTCGGTTTTGAAACCAGATCTTGACCTGGCGCTCGGACAAGCAGAGCGTGTGGGCAATCTCGATGCGGCGACGCCGGGTCAGGTAGCGGTTAAAGTGGAACTCCTTCTCCAGCTCCAAGACCTGCTGCCGGGTGTAGGCGGTTCGGGAGCGCTTGGGCTCCCCTCCGTTATAACTGGGGTTGACTGAAAGCCCATAACCCCGAAGGAGAAAGCCAAGGAGGAGGGAGTGGAAGAGAGGGAAAAGAGGAGGAGAGAGAAGGTGGGGTGGGGGAAGAGCAATTGGACATCATCATTATATAATAACCTGACACCAAGTTCACGCAAGATACATAAAACGGCAAAGAAAATGTTTCACAGGCTATTGACAACGGGAAACACCCGAGAGCCATAAAGAATAGTGCTGGGCATTGGGGCTGAAGAAAAGCTTCAAAGACACATGGCCTGAAGCCTCTGCCAGGGCAATTAAATTTATGGGGGCTATAATTACTGCCCTAACAGTTTGGCGTCTCGTAAATCTCCCGATAAAGGGACCCCGGGTACAAAAGGATTCTCACGTTGGGATCAGGCGGCTGGCTGGTGCGCACACACCCACATCCCACTGTAGCTAGAGCCAGCTGGGGGCTCCCCTCCCGAGGCCCCCTACCCCTCGGCCTCTCCCCACGACCCCCGCCCCGACCCTGGAACCCGGGCTCGGTCCCAGCCCACCCTCCCGCGCCTCCCCAGCGGCGCCACGTACCGGCGCTGATATGGATCTTCTTCATCCAGGGGTACACCACGGGCTCCTTGCCCTTCAGGCCCAGCGGGCTCTTGTCGCCCAGGAGCAGCGGGCACGCGGGGGCGCTGCCCCCTGCCGGGACGCCCGGGGTGGCGGGAGCCGCCTCGCAGCGCCGCGGGGGCGCGGAGGCAGCCGCACGATGCTGCGGGGAAGGCGGCGGCGGGGGCTGCCGCCCGGGCGGCATGACATGGCTCGCGTGCAAGCCGTGCGCGGGACCCTTGGCGTGCGCCGGGGTCTGCTCGGGCTGCGGCGGCCGCCCGGGGCTGGCGCCGCCGCGGTAGCCATAAGGGTAGGCGGTGTCGTTGGCACCGTGCGCGGGGTAGAGCGCGGCTGCGGGATAGGAGGCCTCGCGGGCGGCCCGCGGCGCGTAGTAGGAGGCTGGGGGCTCTCGGCTGCCGCCCGCGTGGGGGAGCTGGGGCTGCTGCTGCGGCAGGTGCTGGGCCGCGGGCACTGGGGGCTGCTGGTAGCCCGGGCCCCCGCCAGGGCCGCCGTCTCTGCCGCCTGGGCCGCTGTGCTGCGCGTACTCCTCGAAGGGAGGGAACTTGGGCTCGATGTAGTTGGAGTTTATCAAAAACGAGCTCATGGTCATTAATTTGTGAAGTGCAAAAATACTAATTTTTCTCGCGTTGTCGTTTTTCTGGGCTCGCCGAGGCCCCTCCCCCTCCTGCCTCGCTTCCCATCCCCCCTTTACTCCGCTCCCTTCCCCTCCCCCGCTGTCAAGCGCCCACCCCTCCCCCTCCCCCCGCCGCCGACGCCACCAAAGTTCGCGCAGCTCCTCCCCCGCGGCTCGCCCGCGCGCGCGCGTCCCCGGTCTCGGCCCCGCGCGCGCCCCGCCCAGTACCGCCACGTGACCCGCCCCCGCCAATGTGCGCGCCGCGCGCGCGGACCCGGATCAGGAAGCGCGCGGGCGGGTGATGGATGCTGCTGTCCGGCTCCAGGAGGCGGGAGGGAACTGGAGCTTTGGGCGTCCAACCCCCAACTTTGAGTTCCGCTGGGAATTCAGGGCCCGCAGTCTTCTGGTCCTCTCGGATGCCCAGACCGAGCCCTCTGCGTGCCCTACTCTGGCCTAGGCCTCGGGGCAGACAGGCGGCCGCGGCCGAGCGCTGACCTCGGGGCCCAGCCTAGCCTGGCCTGGCGTCTCAAGGGTTCGAGGCCGCCTGGGGGAGGGAATGGCGTCGGGACCAAGGGGGTATTCCGGTTTTTATCCTGGCTGGGGAATAAAACGAATGAGGCTAACAGACCGGTTTTCTCACCAGCTGATTCCCTTCCGCACATCATGCTCGCCGCGTCCGCGCCCAACGTCCCCAGTTTGAGAAGCCAGGCAGGAGCCGAAAAGGGTGGGTGGGTGAGCAGCTGAGAGAAATCGGCCCCTGGATGTAAAGCAAGGCTATTCCAATACAACCGGATGAGCACTTTTCCTTTTTTCTTTCTTTTAGAAGCAGAAGATATTTGGTTTTTTACCTAAAAAAAGGCAAACAGAACCTTCCTAATAGCATCTCATTTGATGGAGGTGTTGATTCAGAATGAAACATGCTCGAATGTAATAGGTGCGATTGTAAGAAAGTGGCCCAAGGGTGGGGATGGATAAGAGCGATGATGCCGCCACAAAATCGAGCGTTGAGACCAACAACTTCCTACTTCAGAAAAATCCCCAAACAAAAACAAGCTAAGGATAGCATAGGCACTGTGCCGACGGGTCTTTTCCCGCTAAGAATTTTGTTTTGTCTTTTAGCTGTTGCTTTTCCAGGCTCTATCTGAGGCTAAAGTTATATTTAAGGACGGTCTATAATTTCTGGATTGCTGAAAATTAGCATATTAATGATGTCAGTAGCTCTGGAAAGTGGGGAGAGAGGACTGTTGTCTGCCATTTGGTAATTGAAATTTGATGGGTAAACTAATTATGCCATTATTAACAAATAACTTATTAATTCCACCTAATGTTGATCTTTGAAGTAAATACTGATGCCTTACTCGTTGTGTGTACTTTCCCTTTCCTTTTCTGAGTGACAGACACACCTAGATCCTCTACTTTTCAGCCTAGATTAAAGCAGTGCGTTTAACTAGCATAGTCACCATTCTAAAAACACTTTCATATTGGCATGTAAAACAAGGATTTTTCAGCTGGTGCACTTTAGTTGATTTTTCAAAGAGCAATATAAACTGCCTTCTCACAACTGAGTCTGAAACGCAGGCAAGGAAAGTCATAGCCTAAGCCTGGAGACACTTCAAAAGGAATGTGAATTCTATCTTCATTTATATCGGTTACTCATATGAGTTACTAAATGCTGGAATATATCCATTTGATGGATAGTCATTTAATGCTTAGCCACATAAAGCCCATTATATGGGACTAATCTTTAAACTAATTTAGGAAAAGAGGTTAAAAAAGGGATCATGTTAGCTTTCTAACTGCAATCACCCTGAAGTGGTACAAAGAGGCTTTCCACATTGGATGTGTGTCTGTGAAGAGTGCTGTCCATTGACATGGCACACCCTGAAAAATTTTAAAAATGAAATCTAAGCCACAGATGGAAATCAACGCTGAGTGTAAATCTTTAGACATCCTCTCTAGACTCTCTAGCCTGTGATATAGCTGCCTAAACCAATATCTCTCTACAGCAAGAAAAAATAATATATACATATGTGTACTATATAACATGAATAATATGTACATACATAAAGTAATTAGCAAAACTGGGCTCTCTAAGCTTCTGGGAAGAAAAAACATGACAAGGAAATTTTGCCTCCCTCCTCGTGTCATCAGACTAAGGTCTTAACCATGTCTGTTCAATATTATTTACAGACACTAAAACACAAAATTCATGTTGTTTAGCCTCAGAACCTTCTACCAAGTTTCTATTTTAAAGTATTAACGAGGCTCGGGCACTGTTTTGTATATGGTTAACCTAAACGAGTTAACTGAGCCTGTGTTTCATGTGGTTCTATTACTTTAGGAAGATGGGCTTACACAGAATCCCCCCAAGGCCTGTAACTTGTCTTTGTGGTTCGTATCATAAACACAAACGAAGCCAGGACCACCAAGTGTTATCTCACACACAGACATTTTGACATTTTACTGCAAGATTTATGGCTGTAATAAACAATCTCAGTACCTTTTCTGATCCTTCCACAATCTCTCTTTGCAAGCCATAGCATCATTCCATTGAATCAAATAATCTTTTGAAAAACAAAACAAAGAAAACTCTTGCCTTCATAAGCGATCCAAGACACCAAAGTAAAGCCAGGAAGAAACTAACTCAATTAATAAATAAACTGAGGTTTACCAGCAGCGTCTTGCCCGAAAAAAGATGGGATGCCCTGAAATCGAGCAGAGAGGGAGTGTGCTAATCTTCGCACGCCAACTGGCTCCAGTCCCAAGCAGGGTGAAAGCGTTATCCTTTTCTTGGGAAACTGGTAAGCACATTTGCTCATTTCCACGTGCAGGGATAACATATATTCCCAACAAAAGCTTTCTTAAAGTCCCATTAAGTGAAATAACTTTTCATCGTGTCCTCGAGTCCCAGATGGAGAAGGAGAGTGAAGGGAGTCCAAGGGAGAGGGAAGGCGAAAGGGGGGCAGTGTTTTGCAGCCTAGTTTGAATCTGATTTGAATCATTTTGAATATATTTGGAACAGCCTTCCCTCTTGAATGCAGCCCTGTCCCAAGTTTCAAAGTGACCGAACAGTGACACCGTGTGCATTTTGTTTCTTATTAATCTTACACATTGACAGTCTTTGTTAAATCACAAGGCGCGCCCTTCACCAGCCGACATTTTCATATTTGTTAGACGCGCTGACCTGAAGTTCACCTCGGCCTTGGACTTTGCGCTTCTAAAAGGTCTATACAGTGTCTTTTAGAGAGCGGGTGCTTTGCCCAGGTCACTCCTTCTCAGGGAAAACCAAGGCGGGGCGGGGGGAGCAAAGGAAATGTAAACGTTATGGAATGTATTGACTGTATTTGTCCTTTGTTCTCTAGAGTGAGTCCCCCAGACTGACTGTTCGCTGTCTGAAGCACGTCTCTGGAGGGCACAGGAGAAGGACTGAATTTCAAAATGCCTGATGGTGGCATCTGAGGGCTTCCCCCACCTACAGTTGGCATAGGATTTTAGAGAAGCAATACTGTATCAGCCATTTGACCAATTAATTGTTTGGGGGTAATTTCCTTATAGTAGTTTATACTAATGAACACAACCCAGGCATAAGGCATACGAAATTCATATCCGGATTAGACATGAATTTTAACCAGGATTGTGTGAGAGGCCTAAAGATTAAAATCCTCCAAATAAAGAAAGTAAGCACTCTAAAAGCAATAACTTCTGCAGGTACCTTTTCTTTGAGTTGAAAAACTAGCTAAGAGGTGTCTGTGATTATTGAAGCTGACATGTTCCTAAGGTGTGGCGCGTTTTTAACCAATAACACAATAACAGGGTTTTCTCAAAGAGACACATAACTGTCTTGGTGACTAATGGGGGTTTTTTCCGTTTTCTTCATTTCACTGGCCCAGATGTGGTGAAGTGTTCGCTGCTGTAACAGCAGTCACCACGGTTGTTCCTTTTCCTCTGTTCTCATCTGGCACACCCCCATTTGGCTTCAAGTTCTTGGCCAGAGTGAAAACTTTACACATTGCACAGTGAGAGCACCCTGACTACTTCCACAAAGGCAGTGTTCGGGAAATATTTGCATTTACCCCTGAACATACCTGGCACCAGCAAATCTAATCAAGCAGACTATAGTGGGATGATCTTAAATGTCCCTGCAAGGGTCTACATTTTGAGTAGTTGAATTAGCTTATCTCTAAAATTAAAAGAAAAACCTAGAAAAAATGTCATCTTTCTCTTCTCTGTTTCCCTACACGAATTACGTGAAGATCAATACACAGAAAAGGAAAATATGTCCCGCAGAAAATAGATGCTAACGGCACCAACACTTAACGTTAATATAGGTGCATGAAAAATAAAATATTGTTTAGCTCTCCATTTGCAGCGCACACACAAGGCATGGTTCCAGTAGGCTTCCCTCACACACTATTCCCTTTCTTTTCTACTCTCCCGCCCTCCCTCCTTAGCTTGCTTCCCTTCTCCTTGGCTTTCATTCCAAATGTATTTTTAAAGAGTATTTTCTGGAGAATAGAAGTCTGTCACGGTGGTCTTGAGAAGAGGTCTGGCATTTGTGGATTCTACCTTCCTGCTCAAATGGCGTATTCTTTACAGTTTATTCACCCATAGATTGTAGCATTTCTCTTACATTCAGTGTAGGGTTCACAATAAACATAATGAAAAACTTTCAACAACAGGAATATTTTCCTGGTACCAATAAGCATTTTCTCACTGGTGGAGGGGGTGGAGGAATCATGCCCCTTTCTGGAGGTTTCCACTTCCTTTCTCCCCTTCTCAGCTCTTTGCATTTAGTGGGTGGCAGTTTCAGAAAAAGCATTCTGTCCTTGAAAATTGCAAAGGATACATTTTGCAAGAAGTGCCTGTGTTTGCCCTTGTTCTCACACACTTTAGGGATCATTATAGGTACTAAAAAGGAAAAAAACTGGCCAATCAAAATCACAGTTTTCAAATAAAGGAAGTTTCCTGCCGGATCTCTTTCCTTTGAAGGTATGATGGAACATTGGCAACTTGCTACATTATTTCTTAAAGGTCCACTGATGAGTTTTGAGCTTTTTTATTTTGTGACAAACCCACAAACAGACTCCTGGTTCTCCAGCAGCTAGGGTGTTGGTGTTTCAATAATCTATGCCTATTTACCTGCTGTTATTCCCTTAGAATGGGAGCGATAATTCAAGATGAAATACAGCATGTATTAGTCTTGAAAAGAGGAATTTTCTATCCTTTCCTTCGTAATTGAGGTCATTCAACCACTAGGGTTCACCTGGAGTCCATACCGTGATACACGCGTCACTCTGAGCCATTTTATCTTTTGTGCTGATAGTCAAGATCGCAACTCTAACATTGACATCAAACTCTGTCTGGGCAGATGACGAAGAGCGCTGCACAACGTAAACTTTTGACCCTCAACTTTTTGACCTGCAGTTACAACCACAAAGATACACAAAGCTGCGCCTCTTCTTTCAAGGGGAAGCCCCCACCCCAGGAGCTCAGGGATGCCCTGCTTCTGCCACTGCCTTTTGGAGTCAGAGGGTGAATTGGATATTTTTTTGTGTTTGTGACTGTATTTCCTGTCAAATCAGCCTCCTACCTCCTTTTGTCATCACTTAAATAGGAATGAGATTATTTTAAATTCACTCATCATTACGTTTACAAGGAAAATTTGGAGTAGGAGGCTTTTGCGGGGGGAACCTCGTAAAAAGCGAAAGAAAAAAAAAAGACGAGGAGAAAGCAGGCAATGGAAGCGGGAGACTTTTCCTTTATTTAAAAATAAAGACGCAGCCCTAATTGTTGGGAAAGCTGGCCCAGGCAGGAGAGTTGACTGTGAACTTGTACTAAAGCGTGCTCTGCTGGCGATTCCTAGGGTGTGCAGATTTATCTTCTCTGCATTTACTTAACCCGGCAGTGAACTGCACGGGCGTCATTTGTTAGGCGATGACAGACTTCACCTCCAGCAAGGGCTGCTTCACAAAATCGCAATAATTACCCAATAACCTTCATAACAAATATTATTATTGAAAAGACCGGTTTGTGGGGAAGAGAACTGGTGGGAGAAAAGCAGCTTTCTTTGCAAAAAAAAAAAAAAAAAACACCAAATAAAACAGTCCTAGGCAGATCTTTCGGTTCTAGGGTTTAGAGTGGCTAGGACTGTGGCTCCCCTCTCCTATGTGGGTGGGAGCCTAGGCAGACCCCCTCAGCCCTGTCTGGAAGCCCCGATTATAGTTTTGTCATTGTCTAGAAAGAAATTCTGCCTTAGAAGCCAAAGGGATGGCGCCCACAACATTCTGCACTCTCCATGGTGGGCAAACCTCGGACAGACTCCAGAGCGAAGGTGGGGGAGAGCCTTTGCAGGGCATCTTTCAAGCTAAAAGGATTGTTTTCCTCTTTAATAGCCTATCTTTCAGGATGTAATTTGCTCTCCCCTCACTAGTTGTTTGGATATAATACTCTTCACATCTCAACAAATGAACATGACTCCGTTTCTGGTAGAAAATTCTGTCTTGCTCTCCCAGAGCTGCCAACAATGAAGTGGGGGGAAAGAACAGGGGGGAAAAAAGGAATCTTGGCATAACGTTGTGAAATTAGAGCATGGAAACCCTAACAAACCCCTAAGTAAGTGTGACCAGAAGCTTCCTATTATATTTATAGTTCAGGAAATATTGTCTCTTCAGCTTGTAGAAACAAACGGGGCCTGGCACATTTCGGATGCCTTCTCCTTTTACAAAGCTAGGAGCACAGACAAACACTTCTGCCACCAGCTGAGGCTAGATGTCTTCATAAAGCCCTTAGTGACAGAGATTTTTTTTCCTAAGTAAGTTCCTCTGCAAAAGCAACCCAAAAGAACGCACGCGAAAAAAATAACTTATCTACAAAATGAGCAGATAACCAGCCATCCTCCTTTCTATGCTTCCTATGAAAATAGGAAGAAAGAAAAAAATTCCTCCAATAACACTCACATAGGTCTGACTGGATGCTGTATTTTTTTAAAGTCAGTTAACCGCATGTGAGTTGGCCTGCCATCTTAAACTCTAAAGTTTTATGATGATTACAACAGACAGAAATAAGCAAGCTGACAATATTTATAGCCTGTAATTTTTTTAATGCTTGGGAAAGATTCCCCCATATTGTGTGATGCTAATCCAAGAAACTTTCTGCCCATTCCCATACCCAGAGGGAGACGTGGCCACAGAGGTGGTGTGGACACTTCTTCCAGGCATGTTACTCAAATGAACCTGCCAGCAGCTCTATCACTCTTTTTTTCTGCCACTAATTTTAGTCACCAAGAAATCACTCAATCAAGATCACCAAATGAATAACTAAAATAAAACCTTAACCCAGTATTTTCCAGTAAAGAATCTGAAACTCAGAGCAGCAGAAGAAAGACTCCAGAATTCTCACAGACATATAAAATAATAAAAGAGAACCTAAATAAAGTTTATATTCTGGTTCCCACTAAGATGCAGACACATCTTCCTGAGTGCTGAACTGCTCTCAGGAAATGCTCACTTTAACAGGTTTCACAAAACGATCTCAGGGATTCGCCTTGCCACTATTCAAGAGGAGTGGGACTTGTGGGAGGGTTTCGATTTTTCAAAAAACTTCCCAGGTTTTGCTTTCTGAACCTCCGACTTTGGGGACATCTGTTGAACTTATGTTGAGGGTATGGCCTCTGCACAATAAAGTTTGTGGAAATTCCAACTCTACACTTTAAATGTTTTCACTTTAAGGACTTACTAAATATCTTTACCAATTAGCACTTGCAGAAAACCACCTAGCTAGCTCCTAAGGAGAAAAGCATTTGGAGACAGAAGATCCCATTTTTTGTTTCATTTCTGAGTTGGAGGATTTGGCTTAGTTCTCCATACAGGATGGGGGAAAGCTGCTAGATCCCTTGTGGGTACCCATTCAGAGAAAAACCCCAGGGCAGGCCACAGTGTCCCCAGTCATGGCTTTGCCACTGAAGAATGTAGAGGGTTGGGGCCAGAAAGGGTGGCTGAGACCAAGCTGGAATTGTACCTAGGAAATATCTATCTCACCCATTGGTGCAATATTGGGGACTGTTTTGGAAATCATAGATTATGTAAATTTCCTGGGATCAAACAGAAAGAGCAACTAACAAAAGAAAGGCGGAAATCTCCTACTGACAAACGACCAATTTCTTCTCTAAACTACCCTTTATGATGTGTGTGGAAAAACAACCTAATGGTTCTGGGGACTTTTAAGTTGGACATTGAAGACAACTCGATTTCCCCCCAAACTTTAGGGCACAGTTTGGAAGACAGAGTTTGCCTGTATATTGAGGGGGGATAAATTAATCTTTAGTGCTATTTAGGGAGATGCCTAAGTTGCCTTTTGAGGGTCCTGTGCATAGATTTTAAATTCTACAAAAGGAGAGAGGAAGAGGAAAGAAGAAGAAAGGCAAGGCAGAAGAAAAGAAAGCGCTGTAACGCCTTTCATTTAGCTTGGGGATTCAAAGACTAAAGTTAAATCCGGCCATAAAGTTTATTGCTTCAGACTCACAGGCTGGTGAGAACAGTCCCACCGAAATAAAAAGAACGTGCAGGCAAACAAGGTTCAGGGCCTGGTCCCTGGTGCGGGGGAGGGGGTGCTGAGCCCTCCCCCGCAAGGTGGGGACCCGCGGTCCCCAGCGTCCCGCGGGCGCCAGCGGCCGGGGCTCGGCCTGGCGACCCAGGGGCCCAGCCTAGGGGTGCCGCCCGCACCCGGCCGGCCTCTGCACCCTCGGGCTCTCCCGATCCAGCCTGCGACCCGGCCCCGAAGTCCGTCACCTCGGTTCAGTGCTGCCAAATGACCCCGGCCCGCGGAGACGTATTGCTACAGCCCCGTCAGAAATCCCGCCAGCGTCCGCCTCGGCCCTGCCTGGGCCTTTCTTTCAAGCTCCCCAGCGCGCCCCAGCGCAGCGCGGCCTCGGCGCCCCCGCGGCCGGCGCTCCCCCGGCTCCCAGCCCCCACCCAGGGCTCCGCAAACCCAGCAGAGACCGGCCCTCCAGCCCCGGGATGGGGGCCGGCCCTGCCCGGTCTCCGCACGCAGGCCCACTCGCACACAAAAATCATCTTTTTGCACTCCGGCGAGAGCAGCGGAAGTCATTAACATCCGCGCTGGTGCAGCAATTAAAGTTAGGCCCAGGGATGCGGCGCGGCCACAGGCGCTCTGCACCGTGGTGCCACCGAAAGCTGGCTCTTGGCGCTCCTAATTTGGGCAGAGGGAAAGTTTGCTCTCCCCTTTGGAATTCGGAGGCAACCTCATAGAGTTATTGAACCAGAGAGAGAGAGAGAGAAAGATCCAGAAAGAAAGTTTTCAGAGTACAAATAAACTTGAAAGCGCTCAGGGGGCGAGCTTACCTTAACTCGGAGGGAGCCATTTTTTCAGAGAGTTTTGAGAAACTTGTGGTCTGAACACTTCTGGACCTAAAATTGACAATTTGAATGACCAGGTGGCACACGTAGCCTGCAAAAGAGTCAAATGGAGTCCAGCGTCAGTGAGATTATATGTTATGTGGTATATAATGTTGGATGTCAACTCCCCAAAACCATAAAACTTACTTTAATGGCCCCACGTGACGTTTTATAGCCAGTGAGCCGATCTGTCTGTGCTATGGATGATTTTACGATCTAATTCATAGACAAAACCCTATTCATTTGGCACCCAAATGTCATATAGCCGGAACTGGGGCTTATAAAGTTTACTGTTTTATAACTTTTAAAAGGAAAGACGGCATCAGTGTAAGCAGTCGGTAAATGTGCAAATCTCTAGTTGCGCTTTAGCTGCTCTGAGGAGTTTCCCAATCGAGCTAGGATGGGGTAAGTACCTTCCATTTGTAGCAAATTAATTGTAGCAGAAGAAGCCAACTGGGTTCAGGAGGGCAAGGAGTGGGAAAGGGTGCCTGGCTGGGTTAGGGGCAGAGGGTCTGCGGGCCACAACTTGACATAGCAGCCTCTTCAGCAAGTGGAGGCCTAGGATGGCCTTAGGAGAGAGGCGGCATCTGTGTGGGCCCCCGAGGGCTGCTAACAAAGCCCTGGGCTTTTTCTCCTTTCTCTCTCTTCCTCTCTTTTTCGTACCCAGCAAGTTAACCTGGTTTCCTCAGAGATGGGCAGGTTGGACTCAGCCTTTGCAACCACCTAAAGCTTTTCCACCTTCTGCCCTGAACTCTCTGATGGGTCAGTTAGGGAGGCCACGGGTCAGGATGTTGGTCTGAGGTCCCCTTGCACAGGCAGACTGCTCAGGTAGCCTCAGACTCACTGCCTCCCAGCACTGGACAGACAGACAGAAGAGCAAAAAGAGCCACTTGCTATTTGGCACAAACCAGACCAAGAGAACTTACAATAGAAAGTTTATTTTTTGTTTCCAGTCAGTATTTTTTCCTTAAAAACAAATACAAAAAAAAAAAAGCTGATCACAGTTTGCTTAAACAGCCAGACTTGGACAATATTTGTAACTTTGTTCACAAAAACATACATCACTGAAGCTGCGCTTATAAGAGCCACTTCCAGAGTTCGTGCAAAGGGTCCTACAAAGGCACGCAGGGACACACCGCTCAGTCACAGTTTTCATCACAGAGTCACTAGTCACTACACGTCGAACAAGTTAAGTTGTGTCTCATCAAGTCACCTCTACAACAGCATTAATTACACAAGGAATATAGGTAGTTTGAATAAAAATATCTTTAACAGCTTGGAGCTATTGAGACAGGAACACTTCCACTCACATGCACAGTTAAACAACTGGAGTGCAACACACAACATTGGCACTAAACGAGGTCGAAGGGGGACTTTTTTGTGTTTTTTTTCTCTTTTCTTTTTTTGTTATAGTTACTTCAAGTAACACAGCTTGCTTCATATAAATAAGTTAAAACATCTATTTTTTTTCAAGACAAAGCCATTCAGGACAAAGAAATGAAGAGAAAGCAGATCTACTTATACAGGCGCTATAATGGCAATAAACAGGCTCATGATTAAAAGATGAATTAGGGCAACGAGAACAGGGCTTCTTCACAGAAGGAACACAAGGGAGTTTCAGAAAGTCACCTTAGTACTGACACTACTCGGGATCCGGCTAATACTGCTCAGTACTTTAAACGCTCAAATACTCAGGGGCGGAAGGCCCCTCCCGCCGCCGCCATGCTCATGCTTTTCAGCTTATTATCTTTTTTCCACTTCATTCTCCGGTTTTGGAACCAGATTTTAATTTGTCTCTCGGAGAGGCAAAGAGCATGTGCTATTTCAATCCTTCTTCGGCGGGTCAGGTAGCGGTTGAAGTGGAACTCCTTCTCCAGCTCCAGGGTCTGGTAGCGCGTGTAGGCCGTTCGGGCCCTTTTGCCTTCCGGGCCGCCTATGTTGTCTGCAACAGAAAAGTCAGCGGTTTAGCCACCCACTCCTCAGCTTCTGGCTACCAAAGTCCGCCAGCTGGACCAGCCAGGGTCCTGAACAGGGGAGAAAAGCTCAACAAGTCTCCCTCCTCACTCGCCCGCCCACCCCTCCCGAATTTCCTTCCCTCTTCCTTTCTAGAGAGAAAACAATACGATTTGGACTCTGGGAACAATCGGCCCATCCGAGGCTGGAGCCGCGTCCCGGACGATCGCCCGGCTTTCCCTCGCCCCTCTCTTGCCCTCTGGCCCTGCCCCTGGCGCCCTGAGGCGGGGCACAGCCCTCTCAGGCTGCCCACCACTCAGAAACCCACCAAAGCAAGGCCCTTTTCTGTGCGCCCAAGTGGCCTCCAGATCACCCTCCCTTAAAGTTCCAGCCCCGCGAGCCGCCTCCTGTTCCAGCCTGCACGCTTGGGGCGCCTGCTTTCTTTTTCTTCCCTTTCCTTTCCTTTCCTGCTCTCCCTCCTGCCCCCAAACTTCAGAATCCCGCCGGCTCTCGCCTCGATTATTCCCCCCACCAAGCCCCTTTTCGGGGACTCTAATTAGTAACGCTGTTTCCCCAGCGTAGCCCTCCTCATAAATTATCAGTCCTGACAAGCCCGATTCACGGCCCCTACTGCCATCCTCTACCTCTCTGCGCCCTGCTCGGCTGGCCTGACCCATGAGCGCGTTCCGAGGCGCTGGGCTTGGATATGTTTTTTTTTTCCTTTCCCCCCTTTCAACGTCTAAACTTGGCTGGCCAGCGGCCCCTTTCCCCGCATTTGTGAGCGCTGGGCGCTGCAGAAAAGAGGAGGAAGAAGGAAGGCAGGGGAAGGAGAACGGCGGGGAGAGGCTCCACAGAGCTGGGAGAGGCGAAACCAGGACAGAGACGGGGAGAGAGAGGGGCGGTAAAGGAGAGAGGGGGGACCGAGAGCCGCGCCCCCGCAGCCGCGTGGATTTAGGAAAAGACTGGCTTTACCATGACTTATGTGCAGCTTGCGCATCCAGGGGTAGATCTGGGGTTGGGCGGGCGGCGCCGGGCTCGGCTCGCTCTGAGCGCTCGCCTGCTCGCTGCTGGCGGGGGCGTCCTCCTCGGCTCCGGACGCCGTGCCAACCCCCTCTCTGCTGCTGATGTGGGTGCTGCCGGCGTTGGCCGAGGCGCCGCTGGAGTTGCCCAGGGAGTTTTTCCCGCCGTGGTGGCTGTCGCTGCCGGGCGAGGGGGCCACGGCGGAGCAGGGCAGCGGGTCGGGCGGAGGCGAGTGCGTGGACGTGGCAGGCTGGCTGTACCTGGGCTCGGCGGGCGCCGCGCTGGCGCTGGCCGCGTAGCTGCGGGCGCGCTCCCCGGAGCCAAAGTGGCCGGAGCCCGAGCGGCCGACGCTGAGATCCATGCCATTGTAGCCGTAGCCGTACCTGCCGGAGTGCATGCTCGCCGAGTCCCTGAATTGCTCGCTCACGGAACTATGATCTCCATAATTATGCAACTGGTAGTCCGGGCCATTTGGATAGCGACCGCAAAATGAGTTTACAAAATAAGAGCTCATTTGTTTTTTGATATGTGTGCTTGATTTGTGGCTCGCGGTCGTTTGTGCGTCTATAGCACCCTTGCACAATTTATGATGAATTATGGAAATGACTGGGACATGTACTTGGTTCCCTCCTACGTAGGCACCCAAATATGGGGTACGACTTCGAATCACGTGCTTTTGTTGTCCAGTCGTAAATCCTGCCTGATGACCTCTAGAGGTAAACTCGGGCACTAATGGGGGAGTTGGGTGGAGGCGAGAGGAGTGGCGCGCGCGCCCCAGGCGCGTGCCCGCCACTCGCCGCCGTCGTTCAGTCGGACTCGAGCGCCACCCGCTGGAGGCAGGGCGCATCCCTCCGCTTCCGACCCGGGGCTACAAGGGCCGGGGTCGAATTGAGGTTACAGCCCATTATGGCAAAATTATTGCATTTCCCTCGCAGTTCCATTAGGATGTACCAATTGTGAGGCCGTCAGCTGCCGATCGCGTGCCCGGCGAGGATGCAGAGGACTGAGGGGAGATGGTGACTTGGATTTTATTTACAACAACTTTATTTCCCTGCTGTGCAGCCCCTCTTATTTTTGTGTCGAGGTTGAGGTCGGTTCTGACCGTCGTGCCGGCAGCTCTGAAATTTGAAAATACAGATATCACCTTCGGGGAAGCGGGGGAGGCCATTTAGCCAATTGGAGAAATAAATCCTACCCGCAGCAGCAGCTACAATTACGGCTCTGTTTTTGCGAGCGCATGAGGGACAGTGTCCCTGCCGCTCTTAAATGACAGGCGTCTATTAAAGATAGCTTTTGTGTAGCGTTTCTCCGAGGCGAGGTCAAATTCCATACACTTCTATAGCCGGAGTCGATTTTTCTTTCGTGTAAATATGGTTGTCGTGTCATTAGTTTGCTATTTGATTTGCTATAAGTATCCAGCCTGGAGAGTCTTCACCACCGGGTCACTCTCCTCGAGCCAACCGGGCCCCAAGTCGGAGGGTTCTCGGTGAACCCAGCGAGTGGGCCCAGGCTCCCCGCAACCACAGAAGCTGCTTGGAGCCTGGGGATTCGTGGGCCGAGTTATTAGGGTCTTGCTTAGACCTCCAGAAGTAAAATGAGGACGCTAATGAAAGCATTTTGTGGCAGTGCCTAGTACCTCCGTAGTTATCTTCCTGGGTTCTGAAAGACGAAGGTAAATCACAAATATAGCCTAAAGTTGGGTGTGGGGGGAGGTGTCCCCGCTGGAGAGGCCAGGCGTCTCAGGCGCCCCTGGCACATTTGGAAACCAGGACTCTTGATGCTCCCATAGCCCTGGGCCGCCTCCTTAGGTCCTGAAAGCTGTTGTGGTGGTAGCGCCGGCCCTGTTGGAGGCGGGGAGCCGGAATCCGGAGCTCGGGGAGCCCAGTCGTTCCCAGGGCTGTAAGATTCCACCCGTGCCCAGGTTGGCTCGGCTGGGCTGAGGCTGCTTCTCTTCCAAGGACGGTTGCGCACTGGGCCGAGAGACAAGGCTCTCTCGGGCCCCCTTTGTTCCTCACGCTTCTTCCTTTCTGGGGGCAGCATGGGAGGCCTCGGCAGAGCTGGGGCCCCAGACTTTAGGCTTCCTCTTCCCAGTGGCCGGAGTTGATTTGGTGATGCCCTCCGGGACTTGGTGGCGAGGAACCGAGGCGGAAACGCCCAGACACCAAAGGGGGCTCGGCCCCGGGTTCTTTCCTCTCCAGCAACCCCGGGACCCGAGCTCAGGGGCGTGCAGAGGCGCTAACACAAGAGCCGGGGACCGATTGGGGCGCGCCCTGAGACCCGGAGCGGGCTTGGGCAGGCTTGGAGAGCGGGATTGCGTGTGCAGTGCGCCTCGCTCTACCGCTGGGATTGGCTGTGTGTGAGGTTTTTTTTTTTTCTTTCTTCCTTGTAAGAAATAAATGCTCAGACGTTTGCAAAGTGCCGGGCTCCCCTGAAGCTGCGAAAGCCCCCCGATGGGAGCAGGCGGGAAGAAAAGTTGGGGAGTAGGCGAAGGCAAGGGGGCAAAGCCGAGGGAGGTTGCGGCGCGGGCCTGGTCCCTGCCCAGGCGTCTACTCGCCCGCTTTTGCCTCAGCGTCCTCCCCGCTGGGTTGTGTGGAATTGATGAGTTTATTTTCCTTTTTCCACTTCATGCGGCGGTTCTGGAACCAGATCTTGATCTGGCGCTCGGTGAGGCAGAGAGCGTTGGCGATCTCGATGCGGCGGCGCCGCGTCAGGTAGCGGTTGAAGTGGAACTCCTTCTCCAGCTCCAGCGTCTGGTAGCGCGTGTAGGTCTGGCGGCCTCGGCGCCCGTGACTCCCGTACACAGCACCTGCGGGCAGAAATGGCCGGGCGCCGGTAAGCCAGGATCCGGGCAGCCTGACCAGTCAGCCCCGCGCCCCACGCCCCGGCCTCGGGGCTGGAAACCACCCGCCTCTCCCACTACGTCTGGGGCCGAAAGTGGGCTGGATGGGAGAAGATTATTTCATACCAAGCGAGGTGTGTTCCACCTAAAACGACTTGGGGTGGGAAATTATTGTTTTTGAAAAATCTGCTGTGTAAAAAAAAATTACAAGCAAAAGAATAGAACAGCATTCTTAAATCGGGGTACCTAAGCCTGTTTTGTGGGAGTACAGTGTGTGTGTCTGGGAATGGTGGGTATGGAACCCTGTGAGTACGGTAGACACTCCGAATTCACACACGGACCTCTGTGAAGATGTTACTTTGGCCAGCCATGTCAGGACACAATATGCTTTTTAAAAATTTTTTAAATGGTGAGCCCTCTCAAGTCTTTGCAAATGCCTTCCAATTGTATGGCCCTTCTGAGAAACGCAGAGCTCTTGAAAACACAAGTGGAATTTAAAGCAAAAGACTAAGTTTAAAAATCCGCATTAGCCTCTGTCCTTCTCCAAGGAGTCCCTGTAGATTTTTTGGAAACCAGGAGCAAAGAGATGCAGCTATGGGCCATCTGGGGTTTCTGGAATGAAGGACTGTGATGGGCTATCTGTTCTGGTGCCAAAGGAACCCATGGGTGGGGGGCTCCCCCAGAGCTGGGTGTATGAGACACAGGCAGGGCCTCAGAAGGAGGCAGAAGTTGGCTGTGGGTGAACAGTTGAGTGGAAGGGGGAGGGGAGGGAGGAGAGAGAGGAAAAATCCTGAGGCTGGGGATGTGGCCCTCCAAGGCTTTGGGGAGACACTGCAAGGGGCCAAATGAGGGCCTTTATCTAGATGGGTTTCTGAAGGGCAGAAAGGTGAGGGGGTTGGGAGGGAAAGGGGAGTTCTCAGGATGGGTGCAGAAGGCCATCACGGCTTGGGGATCTGAGCAGGGTGTTACCAGCGTGCAGTGTGGGCAGGTGCTCTCTCCCATCCAGCCTTGCTCTCTCTTCAGGTTGCCCCTGTCTTCAGGTTGCCCCTGTCACTGGGTCTCACATAGCATGGCAGTGAGCCCCACACACACGCTCCCTAAGTTGTCGCCTTACATGGACACTAGTGCCCTGCCTTCATGCTGCCACAGCTTGATTGCCCCATTGGGAATGAGTTGATTTTTTTATTTTTTTAATCTCTTTTTAAAAACCCAAAGAAACTTTGTTCATTCTTTCCTCCTTTCTTTCTATTTCCTCTTTCTACTCTCACTGTCTCCTCCTTCCTTCCTTCTTTCCCTGCCTCCTTCCCCCTCTCCCTCCACTCTCTTGAGGGGCTGCAGGGAAACATCTTACCCGCGCAGGAGTTCATCCGCTGCATCCAGGGGTAAACAGGACTCGTGTACTTCCGGTCGGTGCCTTCGTCATGGAGGGCTTTGCCCGGCACGCTGCTGCTGTCGGGTTTGTACTGCTGCTCGGGAGAAAAGTGCAGGTAGTCCCCGGGGCCCCTTTGCTTGACACTGCCCGAGGGCGAGGCGCCACTGAGGTCCTTATCAGAATAGAAACATGAGGCCCCGTACTCGTAGGACGCCCGGTTGCAGGCCAGGACCGAGTTGGACTGTTGGTAGAAACAAGGTGAGGTGTACGTCTTGTCCGGGAGGCTCGACGCCCCGTACGAGGCCGGGAAGGGCCTCAGCGCGTCATAGCCGGCCGGGTAGAGGGGCAGCTGGCCCAAGAAGGAGTCCTGGCCGCTGGGCAGGCTCCCGGGGAAAGTGGGATTCACAAAATAGGAACTCATTTGCGCGCCCCTCTGCAGGACTGTGATTTGTTGTGTATTAGTACATCTGGCTATAACTATTAGTAGTCATCGAACTGGTTTGTTTCTGGATGGCCGAACGCCAAAAGCGACAGCAGCAAATCGCACCAGCTGACGCGGCGGCGGCCAATGGGAGCGAGCGCCGGAGCCCGCTCCCCGGGGACCGCGGCGACCGAGGCAGCAAAGTTACAAACAGCCCCCAGCCCGCCCGCCCGCCGCCCGCCCGCCGCCCGCCCGGCAGATTAATGGGAGCGCACAGCCAGCCGGCCCGGCTCTCTTCCCGAAAGCCGGTGGCGGGCGAGGCCTGGGCAGGGGCGTGCGGCTCGGGCCGGGGTAGGGGCACCCGCGTCCGGGCTGATGCAAAGACCTGGCCAGGCCCGCTCTTTCCTCCCCACCCCGCACCCCCCTTTTGCCTTGTTGGATTTTGCTGGGTTTTCTCTCCAAACAGGAAACCTGACAGCCCCGCGCAGGGAGGGGCGGTGACGAGGATGTCTTTGCTCCGGGCCGGCCTACCCTCCCGGCAGGGCCCTGAGTTTGCCCCTCCCCCTGCACTCCCCTACCCGTGGGTGCGGGTTCCGGAGCTGGAGAAGGGCTGTGAGAAACCAGGCGTTCACCCCTGCTCCTCCCTCCTGCGCCTTAGGAATCGGTGCATCACCTCCTCCTCTCCTTCCCCACTCCCACCAAGGGCCTGGGCCCCGCCGCCAAGGGGAAAGGCTCACCTCGAGCTGACCAGGACCAGGACGAGGCTAGTCTCTTCCCCCGCAGGCCCCCTACTCCCACATACAACACGTCTCCTTTGAGTCTCCAGGGGCCTCCTTCCAATGGCCAACGATTGCCTGGCCTCAAAGCACCCCTCACAAGCTGTGAGCCCCGCTCCTGCTGCTTCTGAACCCAGGAACAAAGAGGGCAGAAACCACTGGTTTCAACAAGAAAGGACCTACAGAGGAGTGGTTGTGACACTGAGCTCCGAAGCCAGCCCTGGGACCTGCTCCCCTTGCCCAAGCCCAACTCGCCAGACTCTCCCTCCGCCCGCCACCCTGATAGCTCAGAGATGAGATAGATCCAGATGTGGAATCTCTGTCCTCATTTCAGAGATGCTGGTGACCCAGGGTCCCTGGCCCAGCCGGGCATAGCGGGCAGCTCCGCGGGCCCAAGGCCACGGGAATGATGGATGTGCTTGGTTTCTGGGTCACCTGTCCATGGGCACTGTCCTGGGATGTCCCCTTTCCTGCCCTTTCTGGGACATTTTGGGGGGACCTGCCACCCACAGCTGCTCCAGAACCAGAAACAGTTTGTCTCACCAGCTCCAGAAATTCTCTGAATTGCTTTTCCTGCAGCCCCAGGCCTGGCCTTCCCCAAACAGGACAGGAAAATCCTGTCCTGGGCTGCGCTCTTTTGCCTGAGAGGTGTTCCTTTGAGATAGTTGACTTTTATAGCACATGGATCAATCTCATTTTGTAAATGGGATATCTTTCCAATGGCATTTTTACAACTGTATTTGTTAAGCTTGTAAAACCCCTTGAATTAGCTTTAAAATCCTCAGTTCTGTGGAGCCTGAAGAACGATTTATTTATATGATTTGGTTGAATTTCCAGAGGGTGTTTATAAGATCTGTAAAACTGGCGAATGCAGGCTGATGGGGTTCAGGACTTGGGGTGTGTGGCAAGGCCCCCCTAGGAATCTGGCAACGACTTCCTTAATCTCTTCCTTGCTTTCCGATTTCTCCCTTCACTTCCCCCAAGGAGAAAACATTAGGAAAGGACTGGGCTATGATGGGCCTCCCCAGAGACTGTGGTGCATCCTCGAAATCGGCTGCTGCCCACCCAATGGGGGCTGCACCCAGAAGCCTTCTGACTGTGCCCCAATCAGTCGAAGCTGGGAAAGTTTCTTCTTTGCATATATAAATAAGGGCCTGGCAGGAAAGGATATAATTTTAAATTGTCCTCGAATTTCTTTAGGGAAAGGATCTGATAGGTGAAAATGAAAACTCAAGAGTCAAAAATTAAAAAGGGATTTTAAAAAAGTTGTGTTAGAAGAAAATCATGTTTGAGTTGTTGTTTCTTTAACAAGACCATCAGATATGGTGATTTCCAGCAAGTTATTATCATGTAAGATGAAAATAATCATTTGGAGATGTTGATAAATGTTTACATTCATTATTTCTGCTTCATTCCTCCAGGTCCCACATAGTGTTGGGGCTGGTGGCAGTTTACTACTGTTATTAATATTTGTTATGGTTTGACCCGGATTCTCGATTTAATCATTGTCCCAGTCAACGAAAGAATTTGGTTTCTCAGCTAAGAGTCAAAAAACAGTATATTTCTAGCTTCTATAGAAACAACGATGGAAAAAATATATTAAACTGAAATCTCTACGTGTTAGCCAAGGCTGGTACATATCACGTTGACAGCCGCCCAATTTATTTCTCCAACCAGCATTAGGTGCATATATATATATGTATATATATGTATGAATATATATATACATATATATATGTGTGTATATATATATATATATCAAGAGAGAGAGAGCGCCATTCACGAAAGAATAGAAGCCCCAGACTCTGGAGGGAGCCTCTCCTGGGATGGTGAGAATGGCCACCAGGGCTCTTTTCTAGGTCAAAGCCACATAGAAAGTCCACTCACCTTTCAGCTGCTCTTCGAGGGGGTCGGGATGGCGAACAGAGCCTCACAATTCACCCTTTCCCGGGGCTGCCCACTGAGCTCCTCGACCTCCGCCGGTCTGGAGAGAGGCCTGCTGGGGGGTTCCTTGAAGGCCACTGCGTCCGCCGGGATCGCTAGCCCAGGCCAGAGCCCATAGCACACAGGTGCGGCCTCTGCCTGTCACAGGCCTTCGCTTGGAGCCAAAGCCCGCCTTCCTTGCCATAGCCGATCCTCCTCAGGGCCAGCCAGGCCTGCAGGCCTCAGGACTACGAGTGCTATCTCCGATTTCAAAATCCCACAGCGGGCGCGTTTCCCGAACCAGTGTGCGCCCCCGGGGCGCCTTGGGACGCGCAGTTTGGAGAGAAGCAGCCATGACGTGCCAGGCGGCCTGTGCAACCAGTCTCCATGGTGCTGGGGTGGCGGCAGGACTCGAGTCTAGTCGGGCGTCCAGCTCCGGTCAGGGGTGGCCAAGGCGGGGGAGGTTCCCGGCCAGTCAGACCCTGGGAGGCCGCCCCTGAGGTCCTCCCTCGCCCCCCTCTCCTCGGGCTGCTTGGGAACCTCTGAGGGGCCCGCGCAGCAGTCGCGCCAGGCTGCACGACGCGGGGCTGCGGCTGGCGTCGGTTCCGGCGACGGCCACAGCGTGGCAGCAGCGAGCGCCCGGCGCGGTCGCAATAAATAATCTGCTCGCGGCAGCCGCAGTCAGGCAGCCCAAGGCCCCGCGATGCAAATGCGCCGCTTTATCCGCCCCAGCGTACCCCCCAGCGCGGGTGGACATCCCCGACGTCCACAGGCCCTTCTTAATTGTAGAGTGCATACCAAGGCATCATCTTAAGGTGGGGAAACAACAACAACCAAAACCAAAAAGCAAACAAAAAGAACTCCCAGAACCTCAGGATCATTTCTGGTCGCTGTCCCAGGAAGCTCCTGGGACAAATCTGATCGAGGTACACCCAGGTCAAGTTGGGTCTGTGCCACCGCGCTTCGTCAAGCCCACGCCCGCGGCACCCTCCGTGCCTCCTCCCGGTCGGCTGCACAGTCCTCCCCCGGCTCTCGGAGATGGGCAGCGCGCGGTTGCCAGCCAGCCCGCTGCGCCGAGGTGGTTGTGACTGGGAGGAGGTCCCCTATCGCCCAGACTCGGTTTGCGTCCTTTCTTCAACCTTGGCTGCGGGCCCCTGCCACTCGCAATAACACCACCACATCCTCTGCACCGAAACTTCCCGCCAAGCAACACCCAGCCAATTAACCCCATCCTCTCCTCCAACACAGAATTCCACCCACGAACCTATTCCCTCTCCCCGCGCTTCAGACACCTCTCTCATCGGAAAACCGCGTGAAGGGACGCAGGCACTCAGCAGAGGACCCTGGCTGAATTAGTAAGTTTTTGTTTGTTTTTTTCCCTCAGTCTACTTTTCTCTCCAGAAACCAGTTCCCACGGAATAGAAGGTGCTGTGTTGATGCTGATAAAACCCCTGTCGATGAATTCACTTTGCCCTCCCCTCTTACCACCTTCCCAGGTCGGGAACTGTCTCCAGTTATTGGGGGATTCAATCCTGCCAATTGGGTCATAAAAAAAAATCCAAACCCGGGAGGCTGGCAGGGAACGCAGGGTGCAGGGCCACTTCCTTTTGGGCTCTGTGAGGTCGCCGAGGAATGGGAGAAAGACCTCAGTGTTCCTGCCCCGTGCCAGGGCGCTGTGCCACAGAAGGAAAGCAGGCATTCACTGCCACGGTGAGCCCGAAAGAGGAGAGAGAGGCACGGTGTGTGTGTGTGTGTGTGTGTGTGTGTGTGTGTGTTGGCGAGTGCGGGCTGTAGTGTGTGATGGAGGCGCGTGTGTGAACGGGTGAGTGGGTGGGTGAGGGTGAGTATGCCCCTCTTCAGAGCCGCCCTGGGTGCCCTCTCCCACTGCCGCCGGTGCCGGCGACCGTCTCACAACCTTTGCTCCTGTCTCCCCACATGTCTCACCTTTCAGATGGCGGTTCCCAGAAGCTCCTGCCCCTTTGACAGCTGTCGCTTGGGCAGCCCGGGGAGACGAATTGTCCTCCTTCCTGGTGCTAGAGGACGCAGGAAATTAGCCAGGTTGCGAGTTGCAAAGCGGCCGCGGCGGCGCCGGGAACTGGACGAGCCCCACCTCCAGCGGGAGCGGCTGGGCCGGGCCGGGCCGGGGCCTCGTCTCGCTCGCCATAGCCGGACAAAGCACAGCCGAGCCGGGCTGGAAGGCAGAGCGCCGAAGCAGGCAGGACGGAGCGGAGCAGAAGAATGCGGCTCTATTCTCGCAAGGGAAATTATAAAAAAGTTCATGTTCACGGTTCCCATCCACATGACCGACAACGGCCAATGGAAGGGCCGAACAACTCATAAAGTTGTATTGCAAAGTTGTAAATTTTCATAAACAACAACGGATTTATGACCCTTTCCCCATCACTAAGAGGAGGCAGCTCTTACACCGGCGCCATCTTACCACCGAGGCCGCCCCGACTTGGGGCTGCAGGTTTTACAGACCCAGTTGGGCCGGGGTTTATTAAGAGTAATAAGAAGTGGGCCCAACCCAAGCAGGAGACAGGAGTCGAGGTCTTCGCCCGCCGAGCTCACCCTGTTCTGCGCTGTCCCCACCACCCCTCGCCCCTTCCCCAGCCCCTCAATCCTTCTCATCCAGACGCCCGCGCCAAAGTTTCAAAGCCGGGTTTGCGGTCCCTGCCCCTTCCCATACCCCTCAGCTTCAGTGCTGGGTCCTGGAGCACCCTCGCTTTGCCTGAATGTGGGGTTGGGGTCTGCATCAGAGGCCCTGAATCCTGCGTCCTATCCTGGGGTCGGGTTCAGGGCTCGTGGAAAATTCGGAATCAATTGTAGGGTAATACCCCTTTCCAAGCCCACCCTATATAGCCTTATAGGAAAGGATGCATTTGGGATTCTCTCATGGAGTTTATGGAGCTTTTTGGGGAGGTTCATAGAATATAATGTATCAATCGAAGATTCCGTTTTCAAGGGATCTGGAAGATGTTTGCACACACATGCAAACCGGACAAAAATCTCCACACAGAGAAATGCACCTATACAATTATGGACACACAGAAACGCATGCACACAATTATGGACGAAGAAATACCTGCAATTGTTTACACACAAAAACACCTGCACTCAATTATGGACAAAGAAATACATACAATTATGGACTCAAAAATACACAGAAATACACATACAAAAAGAGGTACACACACCTATATGAATCTACACATAAAGAGTCCACATGAAAAGGGATTCGACGTGTATACACCAATACGTGACACCCAGCACATGGACCCTATTGTTTCTTCCATTTTTGCTGTCCCAAAGCCCCTTTGGCCACACAGACACAGTCAGGGCTTGCTCTCCACTCATTCTGACTCTCTCTTCCCCAGGCCCCCTCCCCCCTAGATAAAGCGGTCCACATTTCTTTGTCATCGAGCATCTTTATTTTTTCTGTTACATAAAACACTGTTAACTGGGCAAGACAGGAAGTGTACCTTCCTGTTCCTGGAAGCCCAGGCTAGAGCCAAGAGGGATGAGGGGGACACAGGACAACACAGGAGATGGAGGGCACTGGGGAGGGCTGCCCTCCCCACACGCTATAGAGTTAGCTCAAGACAACACACCATGCTACAAAGTCACCCCATTAACACATCCTTCCCAAGTCAGGACATTGCCTTACAAATGAGCTCCAAGACTATATAAATGACAAAAAAATCTTGTTCAAATATACAATATTTGCCATTGTAGGAAAAGTCAGGGTGTACATATTCAACATGTCTGGACAGCAGGACACAGAGGCCAGGGGAGGGGCAGGGAGGCTGGGAGCATCTCTGTGAACCCAGAGGCCTTCAGCTAGCTTGGGAATGCTCCCTTCCAGAAATAGGGGGTGATGGGCCTGAACATGGGTTGCCCAGGTCAAAGAAGGAGGGATTCTAGATTGCAGCACTCAGAATGCTTTGGAATAAATATATTATTTTTCCATTTAAATAGAAGCCAATGCCCTGGTCCCCGGACACCAGTGCCTTCTCAGCACAGCCTCAGAGACCCTAAAGACTGCTAGCCCGAAGCAGCAGCGGCCTGGCTGTGGAGGGGGCAGGGTTCAGCACTAGGTAGCAGGCGAGCCAGCCAGCACAAAATAGGTAGTTTGGGGCAAGTAGGTAGTACTGAGAGTCAGGTTCTTGCGGGTATGGGGGAGGTGTTGGGTGTCTGACAGTGTTGGGACATGTCTGGGCTTCCTGGGAGTGGAGGCCCTCTGGGGCTGGGCCCATAGGTAGTTTGGGGGTGCCTCTCCCCGAGGCCTGTGCTAGGTAGTATTTTAACCGTGCCAGAGCAAAGCTGGCGGGACTGGGATTGGGGGTGTCTGTTGGGGGGTGGTCCTCGAAGGCAGAGGGGATCCCCAAGGGGCCCCAGTCTAGGTGGCTGCTCAGTCCAAATAAGTTGGGAGCTGGAGCGGGTAATGGGGTAGATTGGGTGCAAGTTGGGGACTAGGATTTTTTTTTAACATTTTCTTTATATTTTTTTCCATTTTTGTAAATAAAATCAGTCTCTAAAGACGCTTTCCCGACTGTCTGGTGCAGCCAGAGCCCTGGCTCCAGCCCTCATTCCTCCTCCTCCTCCTCCTCCTCCTCCTCATCATCATCATCCTCCTCGTCGTCCTCGTCGTCGGCCTTGTCGGCGGTGGCGGCTGCAGCGGCGGCGGGCACGGCACCCTCGGTGGCGGCGGAAGCGGCCGGAGCCTCATCCTTATGCTCCTTCTTCCACTTCATGCGGCGGTTCTGGAACCAGATCTTGATCTGGCGCTCGGTGAGGCAGAGCGCGTGGGCGATCTCGATGCGGCGGCGCCGCGTCAGGTAGCGGTTGAAGTGGAACTCCTTCTCCAGCTCCAGCGTCTGGTAGCGCGTGTAGGTCTGGCGGCCCCGCTTTCGGTCCGGCCCTGCGAGCAGACATACACACACATGGACACACGGACAGACAAGCGACAGGGACACAAACAGGACAGTGCATTAGCCAGGCCGCCATCCCAGAGCCCGCACCTTCCTCCCGGCCCTGACCTAGGGTGGAGTCCCCCTCCGCCCCGCGCCCCCAAACTGAGCTGGGGGAGGAGCGGGAGTATTAGCTGAAGACCCCGACTGCGGTGCCAGACGCGCAGGCAGCTCTGTGAGGAGGGAAGGCGCAGAATCCCAACTTTACAACCGCCCTTTCCAGCCGGCTAGGCTTCCACAATGTCCTGCTTCCCCCTGACAAAGGGAAATTGTAAATATAGAGTGTGCCCAAGTGGGAGATGCTGCGCTTTTGCCATTCAAAGGCGAGCCGGGCCGCTTCCCCGCCTAGCTAGGCAAAAGGGAGACCTTCTCCAGCGGCCAGTACTCCAGGGGCGCCTTCCCTCCCCAGCAGCCCGCGCCCCCAACCCCGGACCTTCCTAGGGCACTCCGGCTCTCTGTCTCCACTCCCACACACCCATCCCCGCCTTTAAATGGCCCCTGGCACTGGGGCGTGTGAGGGGCCCTAAAGGGTTTGGCTCTCCCTGCTTTTGAGAAAAAAAAAAAAAAAAAAAGCCTGGCTGAAAGGAAAAGGAGGAGGGAGGGAGAGAGAAGAAAGGGAGGGAGAAAGAGAGAGAGAAGAGAATAGCGAACAAACTTAGTGTTGAAATTCCAAGGCAAATGGAGTTAAATAAATTTACGAGGATCGAACCCATTAATTGGGCAATAAAAAGTTTTATGAGCCTCATTTACATACAATGCTATGAGCTCTCCACGCTATGGCGCCTTGGCTCTAATTAAAACCAGAAAGGCAGAGCCGCCAAGAGTCACGGGGCAGCCGGCTTGCAGCCGCCTTGTTCCGCGCTCCGCGCTCCCAGCCCCGTGCTCCGCGCTCCCAGCCCCACGCTCCCAGCCCTGTGCTCCCAGCTCCCAGCCCGCGCGCCCACCCGGCCCGCCTAGCGGCTGCGCCTACCTGAAGACCGCATCCAAGGATAGATGCGGAAATTGGCCTCGGCCGGGCCGTGCAGCGCGCCTTCGTCTGCCTTGTCGCAGGCGCCTTTGGCAAGGTCACTGCAGAGCCCCGGGATGTTTTGGTCGTAGGAGGCGCAGGGCAGGTTGCCGTAGGCGTCGGCACCCAGGCCGTAGCCGGACGCGAAGGGGCTCTGATAGAGGGGGCTGTTGACATTGTACAAGCCCGGTACGGTCGAAGGGAAGGCGCCAGCGCCCGCCCCGTAGCCGCTTCTCTGCGAGCTGGGCGCAAAGGAGCAAGAAGTCGGCTCGGCATTTTGGAATAGAGAAGCCCCCGCAGTATATTTGCTAAAAAGCGCGTTCACATAATACGAAGAACTCATAATTTTGACCTGTGATTTGTTGTCCGGCAGCTTTCAGTGTCGGTTTTACGAGGTAGCGTGATATATGATAACATTACACCCCCAGATTTACACCAAACCCCATTTTCTTTTGGACGGAGGTCGCCACAGCACGTGACCGCCCACATGATCGCCTCCACCAATCTCAGCAGCCCTCACAGGTGGTCTCGCTTCGCGGGGCCCGCGGCAGCCTAGAATGGAAGGGGAAGAGGCTCAAATATGTGGCCAACGAATCTGCCCGCGCCCGGCCGGCCTGGCGCGTCCTGCTGGAAAAGGACTCTTGAGGCTCCGCGCGGGCGCTCAGCCCGCCGCCAACGTGGACCCCTGGCCTGCAGAGGTCGCGCGGAGCCGGCCGGGCGCAGTCCCCTCTTGCTTATTACCGAACGCTGGACCAAGCCTGCGGGTCCTCCCTGCCCCTCTTTCTGCCCATTGACGCAGCCCACGGAGGGTCTCTGCACTCCGAGTATCCGCCCGCCCCACGGTGGCCGGGTGGGCAAGTCTCGGCTCTGGGCAAGTCGACTCTGCCTGTGTCTCCCCCCTCCCAGGTCCAGTGGGCTGGAGGCCGACTTAGACTCTGATCCAGATGGGGCAGGCGCAGCGTTGCTTTCAGCTACAGGGAGAAAGCCACCGCAGACTGGAACCATGTGGTTGGAATAAAGTCAAGGTCTTTCAGCTTCCTTTCCTTAATCGGCAGCGCACTGTTTATCTGCCCTAAAGGAAACAGTGAAATATTTATCTATTAATGAGCCTCATTTGCCAGCAGATTTATTAACATGAGGTTCCCCCCCTCCTCCTGGACACCTCTGGCCGGGCAGGCTCTGTGCGTTCGCTCCTGGGCACCTGGCTGGCCTCTGGAAGCCTAAGAAATGGCCGGACACTCTTTTGTCCTCCCTGCAAACCTTGGTTCCCCTCGCTCAAGGGAGACCAAGTCTCTCTCCCCCAGCTTGTTGGAAGCTCAGGCCAACACTTTCTAGGTGCCAGCGGTGCTGTAAGGTTTCTGGTAGCTTTCACTGGGGCCACCCCTGGGCCTCAACTAGCTCCTCATGGGCCTGGATGCCTGCGAGCAATACATGCTTTAGAGCCAATTTGGAAAAGAGAGTGGGCCCGGGCACCTGGGGACTGCAGCCCACTATAGATCTCCATTTCTTTTGGAGACCCCCAAAACAAATAGGGGAACCTTTCCCAAAAGGCCACCCAGCTCTGGCAGCTTCACCTTTCCAAGGACTGGCTTTACCTTTCCAAGACTGAAGCTCAAAGTAGTCACTCACTCCCACCCAGGGCCCCAACTCTCGGAGCTTACCTTCCCAAGCCTCCAACCTCTGCGCAGGGTCGGAGCAGCAGAATGCCCTGCTGCCCACCACTCCCTAGAGGGTGGTGGGGTGAACCCTTCCCCTAAACGCCTCATAAACTGCCCAGGCTTCGATGGAAGCCCAGCAGTCAGGTCAGTATGCATTTTACTGCTCAGCTCTATTGCACACCATAAACCCGACCTCACAATGGAATTGCCCCGGAAATTCTCTGAATTATAGAGTTTGATTCCTTGTATACAAAACGCTTCCCATCACTTTCAGAGGGTCCAGGCCGCCCCTGTTCAGCACACGCTCTCAGGGGGTCCCAGAAGCACAAAAGGTGTCAGAAGGGTTCATGCTTGGATGCAACGGAGGCCGAGCTCTGGCCTAGTGGACTGCCTGAGGCGTGGGTGGGGAGGCGGGGGCTGTCTGGGCAGGTGGGTGCCTGGTGGTTTCCCCTGGGGGCACAGGGGCCATAGTGTGGCAATATTCAGGGATGCCCTTTATGGAGGACCAGGATGATGGTGTGTCTCCGCTGGGGAATGGTGGGGTAAGACTGGAAGAGAAGAAAATACCAAATATTCCAAATAGCATTACTTTGTGGCAGGAAATAAAAGCCTAAGAAAGTTAAATGAAGACCAAACAAACAAGAAGAAGGCTAGGAGATCAAAGAGGCGGAATTAGACAGCTTTAGACCAATAAATTGTTCCTCGGGTGACACAGAGCAAGACGCAAAGAGAAAGAACGGGCCCCGCCGCCGCCGTCTGTCTAGACTCCGGTGGCTGGAGCAGCCGACAGCGATGGCGTTTAAAGTAGAACCTGCCCTCGTGGGGCGACCCGACAGACCGAGGGGGAGCGATTTCTGGGAGAGCAGGAAAGAACGCGTTCCCAGCCAAGAGGGCTGGGAGCCTGTACCATAGGCTCACCACTGCCCGGGTTTTGTCCGGCGCAGGTCCAAGCCGTCCTGGCAGGACGCGCTGAACCTTCTCCTGGGCCAAAGAGGATCCAGATACTGCCGGCAAGGCCTCGGCCTTTCTGGGCCCAAGGCAGCCAACTGGGCCGAGTCCCGCGGGTGCTGAAACCTCCCTTTCGTTTCTGAGCTTCTCTCTCCCCTCTTGCCTTCTGCAGCGGGGTTTTAAAACGAAAAGGCCAGACAAAACCAGGCTTTCAATATGGCCTCTTGAATCGCGTGTTCTGGAGCCTCTGGTTTTCTAATTATTTGGCTGAACAGAGACACCTGCACTTGGTTATATGTGATAATATTCACAGAAATACTCGTTGACGCTCGACCTGAGGCAGGCACGAGAAGGCGAGTTTCTAAGCAGCCGAGCTGTCTTTATTAAAGACATTTTCTCAGCGCTCTCCTGGAGCCGGGGTCCTACCTACCAAGCAGAGTGTGTTTCCCCTGCTTCTCGTTATGAAACAGTCCTCAATATTTAAATCCAGCTAAGAAGGTTAACCCAGCTCTGGGTCAGCGAATGGAGCCTGTCGGGAGTCGGGCGGCTGGCGATTTGCTTCTGTAAACTTTTCCACCCGCACCCGTCTCGCGGGCTGCTCGTCTCTTCTCCACCGAGTGCACAGTCTTCCGTCGCGGCACGGGGGCGGATTCATCCCTGACAAGTGCAAAGGAGCTCCGCCTGGCTCGGGGTCCCGTCTGCGCGACTCAGAGGGAATCGGTTCCCTGGCAGCCGAGCGGGGAGAGCCGCCTCCCAGCCACCGGCAGGCCAAGGGCAAGAGAGGCCCCGCATGGCAGTCCACGAAGCAGAGTTCCCGACCGGCCTGCACTTACCTGGAGCCTCCGTGATCGGTGGTGAGAAGCGGTCGCCACCGATCTGCTCCTCCGCCATTTATTTGTAGTTACATAAATCGAGCTTTGTATCTGCGGCTTGGATACACGGCCACGGGCGGCTCTTGGGGAAGCTATAAAAACCCCTTTCATCAGAGGCTGTGAAATTTTATGTATTATATAAGGAAATATAATGAAGGCGTGTGTCTGTAATACCAACGTGTGTATATAAACAGAGAAGGGCGGAGAGAGAGAGAGATAGGAGAGATGGCAGCCAAAAACCCAGTCCCCGGTTTTACAGCGTGTACAGCGCGGAGATGCAGGTTGTAAACATTTGGTGGGCTTGGCGGAGATTATTACAACCCAAATAAATGCACCGCGTGGTGTGTTCACAGGGCTCGGGAGTGCTTCGAAGTGTTCCCTGTTTGCTTTTGCGTTTTCCCTCTGAAACCATTCTGCACCGGGCGGGGGTGGGGGCTGATCCTCGCACCCGCGCTCCGTACCGCCTCCTGGAAGGCTCGGAGGCGTGTTCCCCCGCCCAGGGTCGAGAATAGACTGGGCCTGGATTGGGGTTCCCTCCCCACCAGAGTAACTTCAGTGCTTCCACTGCTCAGGAAATTCGGCGGCGAGAGAAAGCAAGGGAGGCTTTCACCACGTGAGCTCCTATCCTGGAGCTGGGATGTTAATATAATTATTTTAAATACCACATTTATTTTAGAATAACTAAAGCAGTTCCTGGTCTGTCCCCCGGGATTTCCCATACTGCCATACCCACACCAGACAATTACCAAGAATGCCTCTACGCCCAATTTTCAGCTGCCTAATTTTATTGTCACGTTTTTAAGGCGGCCTAGTCCCGGGATCCTGGCTCGCCTGCGGGTGCTGGCTCTCCCGACCCTGTACCGGGGCGCAGACTTCGGGGCTCACTCTCGGGCCGCCGTAGGACCCTTGGCCACCGTGTATGCCCTCTGCACACCCTCTGGGGGGTCACCAGGTCCACGGGCTGTAGGCCTTAGACCTTGTGTCTGTCCGCCGGTCAGTCGCGTTCTCCGAGCGTCGTCGTGATGCCCCGAGGCCTGTCCTGGGCTGGGAACGGTGACCCTAGATCGGGCCCCGCGCCTGGATCTACTGCCCCATAGCAGCCGGACAGCTGCAGCCCCGCAGCGCTAGGCCCCCGGGATGGGGGAGAAGGGGGCGGGAGCGGTGCAGGTCAGGCGAGCCCCCGCCGCTTGCCTTTTTGTTTCCCAGCGAGGCTTCTGTCCAGGCGTGAGCAGCACCGAAAATATACGACCACTGTTCGCTCAAATCTGGGTCTCCCATTCCAGAAAAGCTTGCATCAAGTCGACATCTTAGGAACTTCCCAGAGTCAAGGCGGCGGGAGATGGCGGCGCGGGCGCCTTTTGCGTGGAGCCATACTGCCATCTGCTGGCCTCACCTTGACACTGCAGCCCAGCAGCCCGGCCTGACGAAGTTCACTTCGTCAGCAGCCGCCGCGGGTCGGGCGTCCCACTCCAAAAGCTGGGCAAGGGCCTATCCCCGGGGGGTCTGCACGGAGCCCGGAATCTACGCTGCCGAGAGGGCAGTGCCCATAAAAGTGAGCTGTTTCCGCAGCCGCTTTATCGGCGGCAGACAGAGCAAACAAATGAAAGGGCTTTGGTGGAAAATCTTAATTGGGGCTGGACAGTTGTAAACTCATTAAGGGCCGAATTCCAGACAGTTCGCAGACCCGGCCTTTATGGCACACCCTTACTGCCCATTCTTTGAAGTTCCTTCTGTCTGCAACAACAGAGGGCGTCCCAACCTGGCGGCAGGGTTGGGTTGGGAGAGAGGGGACGCCCCATCCCCCGGCGCCCAGGCTCCCCTTTTCCGAGCCCAAACACAGATAACTTCGCAGAAATCGCGGTGGGTCGGGGTGGGGGGATGGCGAGAAAAGAAAAAGGGGGAGATGAGGCTGAACCTTCCTCCACATCTAGAAGGCGCTCAGGCCTCCGAAGTTGTAGCCGTTCCACCCGCAGCCCTTTACACCCCATAAACGGTAACAGCCCTCATTTTCTTTTATGGCTCTTGGGGCTGGTCAGTTGCTTGGGCTCTGCCTCTGTCAGGACTTGTGCTTGGGAGCGGTGCGCGGGGCGGGGCCCCGAAGGGGCCCCCGGCAGGCCTGGCAGGGTGCGGGGGCGCAGGCCTTCAGTCCCCTGAGAGCCCCCGACTGTCCGTGCCCGCGGCCACGTTGGGGCGGCCGGGCTCCAGTTTCCCTCCTGGCAGATTCTTTAGGAGCCAGGTCCTCAGCTCTCGGTCCTGCTGTCGCCCCCCTCCCAGCTCCCACCCCCCTCCCCCCGCCAGGGAAGAAGGCCCCCCGGAGTCGCCCTGGATCCGGTTTGGGAAACTCTTGGGGCTCCAAGATGAAAGCGTGGCCGGCCGTTCCCAGCCACTGGCCACCCGTACGCGACACCCCAGCCCGACTTCTCTGAGGCCTCCCCGCAGTCCCGCAAATGGACACAAAGCCGAGAGCAGGGCTTCGCTGACCCTTGTCATCCAGCGTTCCTCCGCTGCCTGCATCGCCAGACAGCCGGCCTGGTAGGCAGAGCTGAGGCCCGTCCGAGCCTGGCTGCTGCCAGGCAGCAGTCTCGAAGGCCCGCTAGAGACTAAACTGAGGTTATGTCCTCCTCCATTTCAGCCCGTCCCCCACCCCAGACTCTACCCAGGCTCCCCTGTCCCGGAGAAGAAGGTGCAAAGAGCTGACCCGCAAAAATTAGAAAAGAATCAATATTTTATTTGGCAAAAAGTTAAATATTTCAACACAATTTGGTCAGTAGGCCTTGAGGTAACTATTGCAAAATATACAGTGTACGTTCAGCCTGATGGAAACCCCAGATTCATCAAGGATACAAATCTACAGTAGCCCAATGGCGGTTTCATAGTGTATAATTTATTATCAATAAAATTAACTCCATTACAATAAGCATTCATTTTCCCCCAATTAAAATTAAACGTAAACCATAGGTAGTAACCTTCTGCACATACGTATAGCTCCAAGTTTCCTCACTGTTTGGTGCAAAAACAATATTCAAACTTGTTTGATTACTTTTTCTTTAATATGTGGATTATATATATACAATGGACAAGACAGGTCTATAGAGCATGTAGAGACTAAAATGTCCGCATTTCAAAAATGGAGAAAACCATGAATCTATGCGTCCAGGAGAAACCTTTCTTTTCTTTTTTAAAAAATTTTATTTCACTGGGAAATCCTTACAGCTAGTTTACAATCAAAGGTTAACAGCCTAGTTATACAGAAGACATATTCCACTACAGAGCTATACCCCTATGCAACTGCTTTCTCCCCTCATAAACAACCTGAGTTCAAATCGAATTCTAGCTTTCACAATCACAACGGGTGCATCACCCATCACAGAAGTTTGAGTCACAAAACATAATTACCACAATAAAACACAGTGTTCAAGTATCTGGGCAGATCGCTCTGCTGCACAAAGAGCAAATTAAATTAACTACACAGACTAAACACTATACAGCCCGCCGTCAACATTTGTGCATTATAAAAAGGTAGTTTTTTTTGTTTGTTTATTTGTTTTAAGTCAGGAACAGGTAGATTTTTAAAATATATATACAAGCTAGCACATACAGCCATCAGCACTAATGCCCCCCCTTTTTTTCTGTCTTATAGAAAATGGAAAGCTTACAATACCTCCTCCATCAAAGCGGCAGGCCAAGGAACCAGCCTAAGCAGGGTTTGCCAGGGGGAGATGAGGCCTGGAGTTTAGAGCCGCTTTCTGCAGGGTGATGGAGGCCAGGGTGGGGTGGGGGCAGGAGAAGGGGACGGGCAGTTCTCTCTCTCTAGCTCGCTCTCTTTTCAAATTAACTTGAGTCACACATCACTCGTCTTTTGCTCGGTCCTTGTTGATTTTCTTCATTTTCATCCTGCGGTTCTGGAACCAGATCTTGACCTGCCTCTCGGTGAGGTTGAGCAGTCGGGCCACCTCGTACCTGCGGTCCCTGGTGAGGTACATGTTGAACAGAAATTCTTTCTCCAGTTCCAGCGTTTGGTGTTTTGTATAGGGGCAGCGCTTCTTCCGCGTGGAGCGAGCGTGGAGCCAGTTGGCAGCCGGGTTACCTGCGTGGGAGCGAGAGATAGGAGGGATTTAGGAGGAGAAGAAGCACACCCACCCCTCTCCGCTGGGGGCTAGGAAAACTCCTGGTGTCTTCAGCCAAAGTTCAGGACGCTGCTGAATTGGTTAGGGAAGGCAGGCGAGCCTCCAACACAATGGAACCCTGGCCCAGAGACGCAGGGACGATCACTTACAATTGCACGCCGTAAAACCTCGGCTCCCTCCACCCCTCTGAGGCCCTCCTTTCTCTTCCTCTGTCCTCCGGTCCCCTCCTCTCCTTCCTCCCGCTCTCCGCACATTGTGTAAGAAGTGAAATTTGAAAACAGATCTTTCTCGCCACACAGGGGGAAACCACTCTGCCCTGTATTCCTTAGCGAGATTAATATTCTATTCTCCCTCTCACTGACTCTCTATCTTCCCTTCCCACCTTTCCTTCTACTACTCTCCCCATTCCTTATTTTGACCTCCCTGGAAGGCCGTGGGAGCTGGGCAGGCTGGCACAGCGCCCCTAGGCACCCCAAGACCGTTGATCACTTCTCGGGTTTATTTGAATAATCTAGCATGGGGACCCTCGTGTCCCGGTCGCCTGCAGCCACATCTTGGGCAGGATTTACACCGCCACTGGGTAGAGCAAGAAGTGGAGAGAATCAGCAGTCTTCCCCAGCGTCCCGGGTCAGGCTGCCCCGGCTGGCTGCAGTTGCTGCCGCCGCTCCCAGATAATCTAGCCGCACAAAAGACTTTCTCTGCAGCGGTGCTTTCGAAGAATCTCCCAAAGTATCTCTGCCTTGGTCCCGGGCAGCCAAGGAAAGGGGCGGTGGGTCTTGGCTCGTACCGCAGCGCCTGCCCCGCCCCCTCTCTCGGCAGCAGCCGCCTCCCCTCCCCCGGAGCCCGGCGCGCCCGCTTGTCACGCTTCCAGGACTTGGGGCCCCATCCGAGGCCTCCCAAACGGCAACTTCTGACTCCCGGCCTTTGCTCAGGAGGCTCCCAGCGCAGGCGAAGGCTGGTTCCGGAGAAAGCTGGCGGGCCGGCAGATCCGGGTGGCCGGCGTGGAGGCGGTGGCTGGTCTGGAGGGAGGAGACACTTACTGGGATCGATGGGGGGCTTGTCTCCGCCGCTCTCATTCTCAGGATTGTTTTCGGAGAAGGCGCCTTCGCTGGGCTGTTTTTCTCTATCAACTGGAGGAGAACCACAAGCATAGTCAGTCAGGGACAAAGTGTGAGTGTCAAGCGTGGGACAGTCACCCCTTCTGGCCGACAGCGGTTCAGGTTTAATGCCGTAAGGCCGGCTGGAGGGCAAGCCCGCGAAGGACAGCGCGCCGGGCGTGGGCTCCAGCCAGGAGCGCATGTACCTGCCGTCCGGCGCCGCCGCCGCCACGGGCGCCTGGGGGTGCACGTAGGGGTGGTGGTGATGGTGGTGATACACTGCCGCGGGCACCGCATTGGCGCCCGCCGCGTGCACCGGGTTCCACGAGGCGCCAAACACCGCCGCCTTGGACTGGAAGCTGCACGGGCTGAAATCGGGGTGCTCCGCCAGCGCCGCGGCCTGCCGGGGGGGCTGGCCCAGGGCTCCCGGCGCGTAGCGGCCCGCGCCCAGCTCATCCGCGGCATCGGCGCCCAGCAGGAATGAGTCCACGTAGTAGTTGCCTAGGGCCCCGGTGGTGGCCATCGCCGTGCCCCGCGCCCGGCCGGCCTGGCCCGACCCGCGGAAATTATGAAACTGCAGATTTCATGTAACAACTTGGTAGCACCAGGGGGAAGTACAGTCACCTAATAAGTTGCCGGCGCCCGCGCCCCCATTGGCCGCGCGCGTCACGTGCCCGCCCGGCAGAACAATAACGCGTAAATCACTCCGCACGCTATTAATGGCCCAGTGTTTTGCAGTCATAATTTTTATAGCAAAAGCCATATGTTTTTATGCAAAGGGATCGCAGCGCTCCACGATCGGGTTTGTTTTAATTGTGGCCAACGAAGATTAAAAGATCAAATCTGGCCTTGCCGCTGAACTCCCTTCCCCTCCCACCGCCACCACCAGACACACACTTCTTAAGCGGACTATTTTATATCACAATTAATCACGCCATCAGCAAGGCGCGGGTCCCGCGTGCGAGTGCGGCCGGCGGAGCCCCTCACATAAAATTAGACAATAATTGAAGCCATAAAAAGGCAGCCAAATCGCATTCTCGCTCTACTGTATTTAAATCTGTATTTATGATATTTCATAAGGAGTTATTGTTTCAGAAGCCACACAGGCTGGTGGAAAGTTGGGAACGACCAACAGATCCGTTTGACTCGTCGTGGCTCCCAGCTGTAAAAATTTACGAGGACTTGGAAAGGTTAAATTAGACTGTTGTGTTTGGTTGGCGAGCTCCCTGTAAATAATTCTTGTGGTCCCAGGAGATGTGAGTTTACCCGGGGCCGGTCAAGAAAAGTCAAATTCAACGCAGTATCCGTCCCAAACTGAGCCACCACCGCCCCTGTCGGAGGGCGCTGGTCAGGGACGGGCCGCCGAGAGGGCAGCACCTATCGTGGGCCCCCGGAATCTGCCCGACTGGAGCGCAGGGCGCCCGGACAGCTACCAAATTCGCCGCTGAGCCTCCAGCGAGGGCCCGACCGAGGAGCGGCCAGAAAGGGAGTGGCCAGCCGTCCCTGAGACGATGGGCTTGAGGACCTGGTTGTGACGCGCACTCGGCCCCAACTCCGCGCACACGCGAGCCCAGCGCGCCCTGCTCGTGGTCAGCCCGGAATCACTATCCCCCACCCCCGGCGGACGCAGCAGGCGGCCCAGCCCCGTGCTCCAACCTCGAAGGCCCTAACGCTGAGCTCTGCAGGCCTCGTCGCATTCCCTGAATCTGAGCTGCGAAAAAACACAAGGCAGTATCAATGAAAGGCGAGCCCGCTAGCAAAAAGGCAGACCCGCCTAAGAGATCCCGCGGCTCCAGTAGCTGGGAGGCCCGCACTGGAGCGGTTGGCCTCCGGGCTCCCGTATGAGTCCTTCAGGGCTCCTTCCTTCCTGGCTCCTATCCCGGGCCCACCTCGGTTACCCACCCGACCCGAGGCTCGGCAGAGGGCCGAGCGAGGGGCCGCAGCTCAAGTCCAGGGCTAGAGATTAAAACGGGGAGGGGCACAGGGCATTGACTTTTAATCCCATTCCTTAGTTTGGCCAAATTGAGGAAGGTATTTCTCACCCCTTAGAGTCTTTCAGAGGTAAATTAAAAGGCCTCGGCCTGGATGTTAATTGAAAAACAAAAACAAAAAGCTACTCCAAACCCGAACAGAAAGAGGCGACTCCTAAAATCGGGGTAATTAAATTCACGTGTGAACACTGCTTGCAAGAGTGTGTTTCTCATTAGTCCACTTCCCTGGCGGCGAGGGCGGGCGGGCGGCATCGGTCGCTTCCATCTTCTTTTTTGCCTTCATCCTCCCCAACTGTTCCAGTAATCCCCCAAACCCTGATACACCCCTATCCCAGGCGGGGACCCTCAAATGCCAGGCTCTCCCCGAGAATGAGGCTGCGAAGCCGCGCAGAGACCAACCGGGTGCCCCTTCCTCGGCCCGCGCCGGAAGAGGGAAGTGGCAAACACAATGAACTCCGACGTGGCCGGTCCTGGCCGCCTCGGCCCCCTCCTCCCTAATATTTTCCTTTCCCTGTAAATTCCTCCGCCTTATCCGCACCCTCACCGCAGCCCAGGGTGTCCCAAATATCGACCTCTTAGATTTTCATTAAGAAAAATTAACCCTGGAGGAAACCTTCACTCCTAATTGTAATTGTCTGCCAACGGGCTGGATACGCCTGCTTGCCGTTTCCATTTTTTTTTTTTTTTTTTGTAGCCAGAGAAGACACCAGTGATTATTAGTATTTTTTTAAATGAAAAGGCTGGGTTTCTTTAAGTAGCCTTAGCGCCCCAAATAGGATGCTTACTAAATAATTAGCAGGCTTTGAGAATTAAGCAGTCTTTACTGATGCCTAGAAAGGAGAGAAATCACAAAACTAAATGTTATCCCTATTTAGCCCACAGGTTTGGGGAGAGAATATGCAGGCTTTTGTGTCTGCCTTTATTTTGTAAGTGTAAAGGATTGTGTGTGCATACAGAAACAATAAATGGGTGTGATTACAAACTGCCTCTTCTAGCCTGAGAGTTCAAAAACCTTGGCCTCCAAAACAAATCCAATACTCAGGTCCTGAAAATGGCAGGGAGGAATTGAGGTGAATGCCCTATGCCGGCCTTTCAGATAACAGGAGGGCAGGCTGAGCAGTGAAAATAGTTCCTGGGCTGCTGGAGCTGGGAAGGGAAGCGCCGCTCCGTGGGCTTTAGCCTGAAGGCCCGCACGTGAGTTGGGGGATATGGAGGGGTAGAAGTTGTTTTCAGTTCCCTGTAGCGAGAATGGTCCCTCTGGCTTCAAACCATGGCCTACAACTTGGAACACGGACTCAAGTTTGTATTCCAATGGTTCTGGAATTTAGGATTCCTTTCCCCTATTATTTGAAACAGACTGGCACTGGAAGGGTTCCCTTCTCTAGCATCTGTCCCCACAAGGATGCCATATCTAACATACTCTAAACCTGACAGAAGTTACTGGCAAGCAAGCAGCCAATCTTTGCCCTAGTGGGGCTCCCTTATCGCGGTTAAAGCCGGAGCCTGGACTCACAGGCCGGGAAAGCCGAGGAAGCTTCCCGTCAGAGTTCCCTGCGTGACGCTCCACCGAGCCTGGCTAGGCCTCAGCCCAGGTCTCAGCCTCAGCTCCCCAGTGAAGTTGGCGACAGGCCTCCTTGCCCTCTGAGTGGGCACACAGAAACGCCGCGAATGCCCCTAATCAGATCTCCTAGGCTGCCGCGGAGTAGAAACGCCAGGCCGCCGCCATCCGGTCGTGATCGTAACCGAGGCCTTGTCTGCGCCGTGGCATACGAGGCCCAGATCCACAGCCCTCGACCGCCGCGCCCCTCGAGCCCTTCCTCTGCAGATTCCGACCTCTACTTGAACGCGCATAGAAAAATAAGACACCCCCCTCCACCGCTCTCCCCAGGCAAGCCCTGGATCTCTCCCGGTTCCCTCCCAAAGGAATAGTTGGGGAGGAGAGGAAGTGGAGATAGAAAACTGGACATAGACCGAAGGTGAAAGAAAAACAAAGAAAAGAAAAGAAAAAAGGTAAGGAGTAAAGAAGAGAGAGAAAAAAGAGGAAGGAAGGAGGGAAGGAAAGAAGGAAGAGTCAAAGGCAGCTCTTGGGAGTAGAGGGCGGTTTACAGAGAGAAGGGTAAGTGACAAATCCAGGATCCCAGCTCCTGTTAGCCCTGTCCCTCATAATTTAGACTGAGTCTCCACTGGCAAAGGGATCTTTCCTGACCTCGTACCCTGGATTGGGGCTGGAGGTGTCCCAGCCTTGCAGGAATATGGCAGAGTCCTAGCCAGGCGCAGGCCTGGAGCGGGGGAGGCCCAGGATGGAAGCGTGCGCCCCTGACCTTGAATGGCCCGAGGCCCAGAATTCCTACCACGCCCCTGGCGTCCGCGAAGGAGCAGCTAACCTGACCGTACCTGCTCCGGGCCAGGTGGGGGCGGGGGGGGGTGCGCTGAGGCCAGCAGCCTGGCAGAGCGCTGAGGAGGCAGCGTCGAGGCTCCTGCGCGGGATAAGCCGAGGTTGCCACCGCAGGCCTGGCACGACCAGGGCCCGGATGCCCCGCCCGGCCTGGCCCCCGCGCGCACAGGTACCTGAGACGATTTCAACTGAAGTAATGAAGGCAGTGTCGTGCTGTCGAGAGAAAGGTGGATCCCAACAACAGGAAACTACCTAAATCACCGACCAGTTCTGGTGCTGCCCGCGCGGAGCTGCCTCGCCCGCCGCCGCCGTTACTGCCGCCACCGCCGCCAAAGGAGAACCCTGTGATCGCGCCCGGCCCCTCGCCAACCTGCGCCCGCCGCTGTCACTGTGTGATCCGGGCTGCCGCTAAGGTATCACGGAGGGAGAAGCCACCGGCCCCGGTAAGGTAAACCTGGGAGAAGAAGGGAAGGAAGGTAAAGGAGAGAGAGGAAAATGGAAGGAGGGGAGAAAGCGAGAAGAGAGGAGGGAACGAGCAGTGTGCGGGCTAGTTTCCCAAATCTTGCAGCTCAGCGACCCGGCGAGGCGCCGAGCGGCGGCAGCCCCGGGCGATTCGAAAGCGCAAAGGACAGCAAGGAGTCCGGCTCCCTGTCTGGCCTCGGCCTCCCGCGCTCGCTCCCTGCCACTTGCTCTCCCCCTCTCTCCCTCCCCGCCAGCCAGCCAGCCAGCCGGGGCGCGCGCTCCTGCGCCCCCTCCCCCCTGCTGTCGCTCCCCTCCCCACCTCCCGCGAGCAGGAAACGCGTGGCCCCGCCGAGGGCGACCAGGTCGCGGAGGCCTGCTGGGGGAGGGAAGACCCATGCAGCCCCGCCGCGATCTACCTAACCGCTGCTGCGGACGCTAGTGACGCGCTGTGGGCCCAGCCTGCTCCCCGGAGTCCTAGGCTGGGGGTCATTTAGGACCTGGAGACCCACGGAATAAGCAGCCTCTGCGAACCTCCGGGGGGCTCCCGAAAGAAATCCTGTTTGGCTTCCTCTGTCTATGCAGCTCCCCTCTCAACTGAAACCACTGGTCCAAGACAGCCACAATCCAGATATACTAGCAAGTCATAAAACTGAACAAAAGCCGACAAACCTTACGGCACCAGGGCTATAGGGCCCAGACAAATTACGACCGTCTAGGTAATATTTAAATAGATGCCTAAAGTAATTGCAGGGGGCGCGGGCTAGTCCTCCTGTTGTAAAAGTGGTGGATGGGATAAAGTGGAAGGTGAAGATAAGAAGTCAAAAAAAAAAAGAGGTAAAATTAAAAAGCTTCATTCCACAGCTTTTATTCTTCTATAAGAACATAAACATCGTCTTTTTCCACGCACAGCAGCATTACAATATTAATTTATTCTGATTTAAGATTAGAAGTAAATAGAGCTAGAACTAACATTTATAATAACGATAGAATGCATTTGCATAAAACAAGATTGGCAATTTTTCATAATAATAGACATTTATACAGATTTGTATTTTATAGTTTTTTCTTTTTCTGCACCTACAGGTTTGACCCTTTTATGCATGTAACTTCACAGTATAAAGGAAACCCAACAGTGTCTCCCTTCACTAGTCTATTCCGCTTGCCCCAGCCCTCCTTGGCTTCCGTGAATTTTAGAAAGAAAAAAAAAGAAAAGAAAAGAAGAAAGGGGAAAACGAGGAAAAAAACCTCCACAAGATAGGGAGAATTATGGTGTGCTTGTTGTGTGTTACCAGTGGTAACAATTACTTAATGACAAAAAAATCCACTAAATCTGCAGGTATAAACAAAACAACATATGATTATTTATCTACAGCCAGAAGGGCATGGAAATTCAGAGTGATTGAAGTAATTTAGTCCCACAATGCGAGACCTTACACAAACTGGAAGAGAAGTTTCCTTCTCCTGGTCATTCTTTTCTTCTTTTAAAGCTGGGATATCTTACAGAGGAAGGAAAAATTAATCTTTCTGACTTTCTCAGTTTTGCCAATCGGCCAAAGTCAAGCCCTTTTGCCAACCTGCGTGTCCATGCCTGCAAGCCCTTCTCTTTGCCAAGGAAGAAAGGAAGAAAGAAAAAAGAAACCCAGGGGCCTGTATCCCCTGATTAAACACAGCCCAGCACTCCAGGCAGGCAAGCCCGGTGGCGGCTCCTTGCACCATTGACCTCAGGCCAGACACCTCAGCTGCCTACAATGCGACCTCCGCCTTCTGGCTAGGTTTGCCGGCCCTGCAGGAAACCAGCTCCACCAGGAGGACAGAGGCCATTTCAAGCAGTGGAACCCCGAGACAGCAAACCATCCCTGTCACCGCTTTACATTTAGGACAATATCTCTCTATATAGAATTTTAGCGCTATATGGCTTTTTCCCCCAGAAAACAACAAATAAACCAGCACCAAGCAAACAGAAAAAGAAACAAAAAGTCAGAACAAACCAGCCCTGCACAGATGTAACGGCCAGCAAGATGGTGAGTGTGGGAGGGAGGAATGGGGCTCCGGCACAGGTGCGAGTTCCTGGGCAGAGCCGAAGACAGAGGGAGCAGAACGGCTCTCTGGAAGCGAAAAGAGCCGCATTGCCTGGAGCTTCATCAGGAAAAATTAAAGTTGGCTGTGAGCTCCCGGATCCGGTTTTCTCGGTTCATTTTCTTCAGTTTCATCCTGCGGTTCTGAAACCAGATTTTAACTTGTCTGTCCGTGAGGTGGACGCTGCGGCTGATCTCTAGGCGCCGCTCTCGAGTAAGGTACATGTTGAACAGAAACTCCTTTTCCAGCTCCAGCGTCTGGTGCTTGGTGTAGGGGCAGCGTTTCTTCCGGCCGCTCTTTGCAGTGAGCCAGTTGGCTGCGTTTTCGCCTTTGGAATTGCCTGGCATTTAAGAGAATAAAGAGGGGAAGGTTAAATCGAGGCCACGCGGGCTGCACGCAGGGGTGAATTCGGATCGTGCCTACCGTAAGAGGGATGCCCTGAGTCACACGAAGAGAGTTATGCCCCCCTTTAGCTTGCCCAGGGAGAGCAATTCCTCCAAAAGTCATGTGCAAAACCGAGTGGGCCTCCAATCTACACCTACTCTCCCAATTTACATTTTCCTCCGCTTTTTTCCAAACACCTGTTTTAGCACAAAACTGCCAGGCGCTAGCAGAAGGAACGGCCTGGGAGGGCAGGCTGTATATCTTGAACTTAACGCCTTTCTGTGCTTCTCGCCCCGAGACAGACTAGCATTTCCTGCAGCCCCCAGGCTGGGGGCGCAGAGTGGTTACTTGGAAGGGGGGGGCGGGCCACGTGGCTGTGTCTCACTCCAGTTCCCTGGTTGCCCAAGGCCTGATGAGGAGAGGAAGAAGGACATAGATGGGACATGGGGAAGGCACGAAAAACTGATTGGGGTCAAGGGCCCTGCCTCACGTCTCTCCAGGAGCCAGGGACGTGCAATCTGGGCGATTTCGAGTTCCAGGGGAAGCGAAATGGCCCCTTTCTGACTCTCAGATCAGGGCCCAGGCATCCGGGCTGCATATGCCTTTTCTTCTCCCCGCAACGAGGATTGCCGTCCCTCCAGCAACTTTGAAAAAAGCAAGGGGGATCGTAAACTCGAACTTCGCCGGTTAATGGGCTTATTTATTGGTGCTGGCGGCTGCTTATTTTGGATGCCTTACAAACATCCGCGCTATCTGCATGCGAGACACTTTCCCTCCCTCCTCCTCCCCCCCGCGTGGGCCGCGCCTGGCAGGCTGGGCCCAGACCACCGCTTAGGGTGCTCCGGGGCTCGGAGAAGGGCACGCACAAGAGGGGAGCTGCTTGCCGGTGTCCTCGCCCCCAGCCGGAGGATGTCTTGGTGTGGGGCGCTAAGCCTGACATGAATTTTTACTGCGTCCCCACGCCCAAATATTAAAAAGCAAGTTCACAAGGTCAGCCTGCCTGCAGTTCGGGCCAAGGCCGACCGGCTGCCGTGCGGACTCCTGGCTCTCTGCTCCTTCCCTTCTCTGGGTCTGCCTGTCTGCCTGCCCGCCTCACTGCGGCCCTTCAGCGCGTCCTGCTTACCCAGGGAGTCCTTCTCGGGCGAGGCTTTGCTGCTCTCGGAAGGGGCGGGGGAGAGCTCCTCCGCAGCCGAAGACGACGCGTGCGCCTCCTCGTCGCCCTGCGAGCCCCCGCCGCCGCCACCGCAGGCCAGCGTGGGGGGCGGCGGCGAATCGAGGGCTCGCTCCTTCCGGGCTGCATCCGCAGAGCCGGAGGCGAGCGCGGGTGGCGGGTCGAAGCCGCGCCCCGGGGGCTGAGCAGGGAACGGGCCGGCGCCGAGCTGCTGAGCGCCGCCGCCGCTGCCGTAGCCCTTAGCGGTGCCATAGGCCTGAGAGAGGCGGAAGTAGCCAGGCACTGGCACCCCGCTGGAGGTGCCCAGGGCGCAGCCGTCAGGCGGCGGGCCCCGCGGGAAGGGGCCCATCTCGGCAGCGGCGGACGAGCCTTTGGGGCATTTGTCAGCCGAGTCGTAGAGGCAGTAGGAGCTCTCCTCTTTGATGTTCTGCGCGAAAGAGCACGAGGTGGCCTGCGGCGGGGGCTGGGGTGGTTGCGGCGGGGGCGGCGGCTGCTGCTGGGGCTGCGGCGGCGGCGGCCCTTCGGGTGGCTCCATCCGGCATGACCGGGGCGCTTCCAGCCACAGATCTATAGGCGCGGGCGCGTAGCCGTGAGCCCCGGGACCCAGGCCCCCGCTGCCACCACCGCCGCCCGGCGACGCCGCCTCATTGCGCTTGCCTCCCAGAGCCGGGAAGAGCCCGCAGCTCTGCAGCCCGTAGGGCAGGTCAGCGGCCGATGGCAGGTAGACCCCGCCGTGGGCATAGTAGCCGCCGCCGCCGCCGCCGCCGCCCCCCGCGCCGCTGCCACCACCGCCAGCCTCGCTTCTGCCGGAGCTGATGAGCGAGTCGACCAAAAAAGAGTTCGCGGCGGGGCTCTCCGAGCATGACATTGTTGTGGGATAATTTGGCGAAGGAAGCAGATAGCCCTTTCTGGCTGACATTTCTTGTGCAAAACATGCTGAATACGATTAGCAATCCCCCCGCACCGCGGCGAGCGCCCGCAGCCAATCCTGAGCCAGAGTTTCCGCGCGACCACTCCCAGTTTGGTTTCGTAGGCGCGGGGCCGCTCTCCGAGGGCGCCCTCCGAGCCCGCGATTGATATAAATATGTAATCTGTATTGATGGGCCGCGAGATGCACACCCAATACCTCAGCCCAAAGGCCAGGAGCTGCGGGGGCAACCCCAGCGTGGCTGGCGGGGGCCCTGGCCCCTGGGCTCGCTCCGCCCATGCCCAGACGCGCGCCCTCCTTTGGGGCCTGTTTGAAGGGCCCCTGGGCCCCGCGCAGTTAACAAGTGGGGTGTTTACGGTGCGCACCCCGGCCCGCCTTGGGTGCTCCCCATTTTAATTTCGGAATCAGCCACCAGACCTCGGTGCACTCTAGACACTAAGGGGGGGCCGTCAGGGCCTCAAGCTCTTCCCATTCAGCCCTGGACCTGGAGCTGTCTCCCCAAGGTGGTGGACCTATTCCTAAGGTCACCAGGATCCTCAGAGTGTCCGAAATCCAGAGCAGACTGGAAGCCGGCAGTTGCCGCTTCTTTCTTGCATCCCTCACAGAACTCTCCCCAAAATGCAACGCACTGGCCTCTCAACCCCGTAGGTGCTCCGCCTCTCCTCCGCCCGTGGGTTGGTCCAGTTAGGATGTTTACCTATGGCGTGCTCACCTGGCTTGCCGTCTCTGCAGCTCCTGTCGGTGAACCTTGGTGGGCTGCCACGAGTGGGGGGGTCGAGGCGACTGACCACTTTGGCTGAGAGACTTCCCCACCCTTTTACTCCAAGGCCAGAGCGAGGTCCAGCCACCCCGCAGCACATGGCCCCGGCAGCCTCCAAGCTCATACGCCTTTGGGGGAAGTGAAAGAAACATTGATCTTCAGGGTTTTTGGCTTACCAGGAGGCGAAGACCTGGAGGGGGAAACTTGGAGGGGGGTTGGCAAACGGACACCTCTGCCACACAGTTCTCCTGGAAATCTCCCTTTAGCCTTGGCATTCGCACGCTGCCGGAGGCTACGATAAGAACGAGTGTCACCACACTCCTGCCTCTCGGTCCCCTCCCCTCTTCCTCCCTCCCCTCCAAACCCACGGCTGGGGCATCCCTCACTCCCGCAGTGTGCGCATTTTAACGAGGCCCGCGGTGAGGAAATCCGTTCTCTGTGAGGCCTGGCTGGGCTCGTGGCCCAGTTATAGGCGCGTTCGGAGGCCAGGCCCTTTGCTCCACAGACACCGGGGCCTCCTTCTTCCCTGGCCGTAGGGACCGCGCTCTTAGTCAACTGGAAACGGCAGGCCCAGGGCGCTAGCCCCCAAGTGTGGGCCTCATACATGTCTCAGGAAATGCGACCTTTTCCGGCCGGATCCAGGGAGCCCAGGAGGTCGCTGCCTTGCCCCTGGCCTACGGGCTAGAGCTCTCCAGGATGCCCCAGGCCTGCCCACTCCGCCAGCTCTGGTCCCTGCAGAGGGCTTGACTGGAGCTGCTGAACGCCGGGATCCCGCTACGGCCGGCGGCGGGGAAAGACCCTTGCCTTCCGGGTGATTTGCCAGGCACTTGGCCTTGTTCCTCCCAATATGGACTCAGTCGGAGGAGGAAGCCGAGCCTGAGAGGACCCAGAGAGAGCGTATGGGAGAGCTGGCGGCAGAGCCCTGGTGCTGGCTTCTGAGATGCACGTAAGCAGTTGCGGTCTCTGCCGGCAGCGGCTGCTCGGCGCGCAGCACCCGGAGGCCGTGCCACCGCTTGCGCTGCGCTCCAGCCAGTTACACCTCTGCGCCCCGCGGTGACCGGCTCTGCGGACTGGACGTCTGGGGTGGAGAAGAGAGGGATAGAGAGAGAAAGAGAGGAACAGAAGGAAAGAAGAACAGAGGGAGAGAAAAGAGAGGGAGAAAAGGGGAGAGAGAGCATGAGAGAGTCAGCTCTCTCCAATCCGACAGGGTCTTGAGGCTGCAGTAGCGGCGCAGCCGAATCAAGTGAGGGGTCTGTGCCGAGCGATCAGGATCTGTCCTTCACTCTCCATATCGCTCAAACGCCCAAGGCCAAGGCAGATTTCAATCGGACTAGGCCCACGAGGTCAACGAACTTGAGTACCAAAAGCTTCAGACCACGCAGCCCAGGATCCTTCCCCAGATGGACTTGGTCCCTACCCACCTTCTAAGGACAGTGAAACTGACTGGAACTCTTGGCGCTCAGCAGCGCTACTGGGAAATGCCACAAAGCTGAGAACTGCCTGAGAAGGGGGTTTTGCCCCTCAGCACTGTCCATACCTCTCAGGAAATCTGCCCAGTGGGAAGTAGGTTCCAAGTACAGGAGAGGGTCCCTTGAGGAGAATGAGCCCCAGCAGGCCAGTGAGCCAGGACTTGGTGCCTTTTCAGACAAAATGCAGAAAGCAACTTCCCAGCCCACAGGTTAGGAAGGACCAGTGGCCACAGGAGAGAATGCTTGAGATGGCGGAGGCTAAAAAATAAAGTGAAAGACAACGCTCTAAAGGATCTAACCCTGTCTTTCTTAACCTTTTTGGTAGTTAAGGCCCCCTTTGGTAAATGTAAGGCCACGTTCTGACTCTTATCCTGTGAAAAATGCACATCTGTGCATTCCCACAATTGGACCCATTATTTTTAGGGAGTTCACAGACCCCTCAAAGCCTTTTTCTTGGGGTCTCCAGAATGTTCCAGGACTCTCCGGGAAATCAGCAGCCCTGCCAGTTTGACTAGTAAGACAAGCTGGGTACCCGGCTGTAGGCCGCTCAGGCCCAATCTAGTTAGAGCTCTGTAGGGTGGCCAAATGGGCTTCTAGGCTGAATGGGATCCAAGAGCATGCACGCTCCAACCAAGGTTACAAATATCAGTTTGGTACCGCATCTGCTATGAGAAAGCCACCTCAGCTGTGGAGTAGAGGTGGAAGGCCCGCTGAGGGCTCAGACACCATGGCATTGGCACTTGGGTCTTCACGGACCTTTGGGGAAAGCTAGATGTTTCTCTCCAGTGTCTTTTCCCCCCTCTAATAAACCAAACGGGATGTTGAGTTTGTGCCGTTTCTTGCTTGGAAAAAAAAAAAAAAGAATATGTAAGCCTATGTGGGATCCCCTCTCCGGCCCAGACTGCCACTCCACCTCCACTGCTGAGCCGAGAGTATGTGGAGAGCCTGCAGATGCGCCTGGGAAGCAGACTGGCCTGCCCGGCTGGCTGGTTCGAACAAGAAGATATCTACACAGCAGAAGCTCAAGTAAAATGCCTGCTGCCTTCTCAGTCAGTCTCAGAGCTCCCAGCATCCCTGACCGCCCCCAAGCCTCCACATGCCCCAGACTGTAACACCGAGGTGTTAGCTTCCTCAATAAGATATTCCATTTATCGATCATCTCAGCTTTCCGGGGGTTCCCCAACCCCAAGAGATTAAGAAAAACAATTCAATTGCAGCATGGGTTGGCTTCTGGACACTCTCTCTCCCTCTCGCCCATTTACCTTCTTTTTTTCTTTCACCCTCTTTCCCAGCTGCCGAATTTCTATCTTGTTGGTCAGGATGCCTTTGACCTAAAACTCTCTGGCGTCTACTTGCTTCAACCAGGCCTGTGCAGCTGCCAGGGCCCACATTTTATTTAGGAGTAAATATTGCTCATTTCTACCTGGTTAATTACATGTCCCTTCAGCTATGGAGCCGAAGTAAATGCCAGGCTGGTGAGATAAGCCCTTTGGCAAGGATTACCATGCAGTTCACCAGATAGCGGATTGCTTCTCCTGAGTAGGCCCTTGCAAACCACGAGAAATAATAAACTGTTATTACCAAAAAATATTCTTATAAAAAATACCAGGTACTGAGATTGAGATAGCCAGTAAACAATTTGTATCTGGAGGTCACTCTTGATGCTTTCTGGGCTCAGAATTATCTGATCAGCTGTGGAGTTGAGATGCAGCCCCAGAGAGGAAAAATAAATGCTACTTCCACAAATCCAGCTTTAACAAAAATTGTGGACTTTTTTGATTCACGCATTTACTGCATATTTAAAATTTTGGGGGGTGAGCAGTAAACTTCTTCTCCTGTTCATCTTTAAGAATGTCAACCTTTTCAGGGATACAGTATTTGATGTGTCTGCTTAGAATCAATCAGGTGCAATGTGTCCCTAAATTTTTTTCTATATCCAACCACTGAACTGGCCCTTCTCTCCTGATGGGGGGAGTGTTGGGGCCTTTTCATTCACCCCTCACATACACCCCTCAATTGCAATATCCTTAGTTTTGTCCATCATAAACTGCCTCTGGTCTTGAAACTAGAGGCAGCTTTGGGATTTTAGGGAAGGCTCAGGCTGCAGAGAGCAACGTGTGGGCGCCCACTCCTTGCTTTATTCTGGCAGAGTTTGGGAGACCCTGCTCAACAAAGACTAGTGACTGTGATCGGCAAAATTATACATGCACACACAGGCGGCACCTACTTTCTCTGAGATTCCCCCCCCCCACGCACCCATGCACAGTATATTTGGGAAAAGAAAAGAACTATTTTGAGAAACAAATGAAAACATACTGGAATAAAAAATTTAAAACTAGGAAAAAAGGAAATTTGAATCTGGCCTCTGAAATGTAAGTGATATGATTATTTTAAACTTGTTTTATGACAACTCTGATGGAGAAATTGTTTGATCAGAGTTTATCCCCAGTGCCAGCCTTGGAAAATGTATAGGTATTTACCAATACATTTTTCACGCATTTGCAAAATGTACAAAAGATCTCATTTTTGCATCTAAGAAATTGCTGCAAAACTCCAGCCAGGTTTATAGCGGTACATTCCAAATAAGCAACACAGACTTCCCTGGCAGCCTGAAAAATACAATGCTACTTTTCTGAACTGGCCTTTTTTGGAACAAATGTTACCCCCAATCTGCTGGGCAAACCTAGAGATCGCACAAAGTAGGAAATCAGCTACCTCCCTGACTTCTGCCCCAGGGAATAAGCCTGCCCCAGCGGCTACGGTCGCTGACCACCTCATTGTTTCGAGTAGAAACTTTCAGTTTTCCCCAGTCCCGCCATCTCCCCCCACCTTTTTTTTTTTTTTTTTTTTTTTTTTTACACCACCACAATCCCGTATCCCAGCACAGCTGGGACCCTTTTGCTTGGATGCTCCCCATCCCAGGTTCATCGCATTCTGAATATTTCTACAAAATCTAAAGATCGCCTTAGGGGAAATGCTGGCGCATAGCGTTAAAATCGTCAGTTTTTCCACTGAGGCCTCCCCCTGCTTTCCAACCTTAGGGGGCGACGAGAGGGGGGGGTCGAGTGGGCTGAGCGCCTATAGCGTCACCCCCCAGCTCACAAACCCAGCCACTTTCCGAGCCCTGCTCAGACACCGGCCCCACTCCCGCCCCAGCCAGATTGAAATTGCTAAACTTGTGGCCTCTTACCTTGACACATTTCCGAAATCACTGCCAAGGGAAAGCTGGCTTCTCCGCGCCGCGACGCCTGCGAGGCCTAGAGAAGGCGCGTTGCTTTAAATTACAACACCAACCACTTCTTGAAGGTGAACCCCCCTTTTTTTGATACGAAGGAGAGCGGGACAAGTGAAATAATGTAACGTGCCGCTCTTAGTATCAGAAGCGAACAAAGGCCAAGAAATGCGCTGGGGTTCCCGGCTCCCCGGCGGCTTTGACATTGATCGAAAGTGCGCCATCTCGTGGCGGCTGAGCGCCTAGGCCGGGCCCGAACTCCAGCCCGGAGCCGGGAAAGGAGAGCAGGCTCAAGGCAGAGACAGAGGGAGAGAGTGCGCCCAGCCCGCTGCTAAAGAGATCTCATTTTTACATCTAAGAAATTGCTGCAAAATCCCAGCCGGGTTTATAGCGGCGCATTCCAAATATGCAAATTGGCCGGGCCCGGACGGGTTTACGACCGCATTGTCACAGCCATCGGAGGATGGGCTTTTATAGGGCTCAGAAATCAAACCCGCGCCCGCTCGCCGCCCGCCCTCGAACAGTCCTCCTGGCTAGACTCTCTGTAGCAACTTGTGAGACTTGGTTAATCTTTAACCGTCCCAAAGGAAGTCTCCTTAAATCCTAGGCTTCCCTGCCCACTCCTTCCCTGCCCCCAGGAGAGTCCTTGTTCACCTCTGTGTGTCTATCAACCTAGGCATTCATCTCCGGGGTCCGTCCCATTCCCCTTTGAGCTTAATTTCCCCAGTCGCGCAAGTTAGACAAACACACAAACAAATAAACAGAGCGGGGCTATGGGGTCTGGGGCCTCTCTCCAAATTCCATCCTCTCTGCTGCTCTTATCCTGCCTGAGTGGCTAGGGAGAGAGTGGGGATGGGGGTGGGGGTGGGCAACAAAAGGCTCTGGCCTTTCGCCCTGCCCCTCAAGGTTATGGGTGATGTCCAAATTTAAGGCAGAAGTTCAAAGGCAGGAAACAAAGAGGAAACCAGTATCTTTCTTTCCCCAAAGGGAAAAGGCAGCCTCAACTGGGAGCTGGGGAGAAAAGAAAGTGCTCTTAGAGACTCCTAAGACTGCTCTGTCTTTGTACCCAGACCAGTCTCCCTCTTGCTGCAGGGCTCCCCAGGGCACCCTAGAGTGTTTCCACTTCAGGCCTCCTAGTCTTGAGGTAAGTGAGTCCAGCCTGGGATCAGACCCACTGGCCACCTCAAGCCCCAAGGCTTTCTCCCAGGGCTGGGGTCAGTTTGAGAGGATGAAGCCCTGTATTCCAGGCCCTGAGATACCCCATTCCTGGGACCCCACTTCCCCATGTGAGGGAAGCCAAGGACCTGGCCATTCACCTTGGCTTCCTAAGTTTGGCTTCTAATGGAGTTAAATCCTAAGTCACCTCCCCACCCGCTCAGGGGCCTAGTAACTTGCCCCTTTCCTAAGGGGGGTGGTGGTGTTGGTGCTGGGTGGGGGGCAGACATTTGGCAGTAAAAGGCGAGCGGGGAGAGGAATGTCACACCAGGACCCAATACTCAAGTTTCCACAGCCTTTATTTTCCTTGTGCCCTGTCACCTGTATACATGCTGCGACATACGCAGTGGGTGAGAATGGAGGACAGGCCAATACTCCTGTTACAAACAGAGCCACCAGACGCTTCTTAACACAGGGGGGCAGAGGAGATTTAATGGAAGGGTGCCTGCCTTTCTCAGCTGAGGTCCCCAGACCCTGGAGGGCCGAACAACCTCAGAGCATCTCCCTAACACTTTTCAAATATTGCAAGAAATTAAAAAGACCATTCCCGACACACTTCCCATCCCCTCCAATACCCCAAAGGCAATCAACTAATGGCAATATATATATATATTCAAACAAAATAGGTTATAGTTCCTTTATTTACAAGTCTTTTGAACACCATCCCTGTATGAAGCGTACATTCAAATATTTTTAGCAGTGAGTGAGTTTAACCATGGAACACTGTAAACAGATAGAGCCTTTAAATATTTTCTTCATCTTTTTCCCCCCTCTACATTGCATCTTTTAAAATTTGCTTTGGTTCTTTCAGGGAAATATATATATATATAATATAATATTTATCTTTTAAAATAATTCCAAATCACTCTCGAGCTCTTGGAAGGTCGCTGGAAGCTTCCAAGCTCAGTTCTGGGGTGACGATGGGCAGAGTGTGGCGTGGGAACTGGGTGCTTGGGGGGCTCAGGCCCCTCATAGCCGGGGACCGCTGGCCAGGCCCGCTGCTCTGCTGCTCCGCCACTCCGCTGAGCAAATCCAAGCTCGATTTAAGTGTGCTGTAGACTTTGCCAAGCTGCCGCACTCCACAGGCATTTCCTGCAGGGATCTGGGGGCCAGCGGCCTGGGTGCAGCCTCTCGGCTTTTTGATGTCTTCCACCTTAGGGAATGGTCTGCTCTGTCACTAGGCTTTAGGCCAGAGTGGCAGGCCAGGACGAACACCCTAATCGGTAGGAAAAACTAGGTGAGCTGCAGAAGTCGACTGCTGGAAGCTCAGGCCTGGGACAGTGTGGTGAGTGGCTAGGAGCGGGTGGAGAGCCCCTAATACCACCTGGAATAGTAGATTATTTTCCCCTCAAGGATCAGCAGCCCTCTCCCACCTCACAGCGTCCTCTTAGCCCAGTCATCTTTCACATTGGCTTTGGAAAGGAGCCCCAATCAGGATGTCTAGGAATCCTCCCCTTTCCTTCTGCTCCTGTTCCCAAACTGAACTGGGTTTGGAGATCTTGACGCAGGGGTCCTGGAAGTGGACAGGCTCCATGTGGAGGGTCCCTGGTCGGGGTCATTCTCCAGGGGGCCTGGAGGGGGCCCAGTCCCTGATGGAGACCACACCCAACCCGAAGTTCTGCAGTCTCCAAGAGTGAACCACCAGCGGCCCCGAACCATTCATTCTCGTTGATGCACAACTCTCCAAATCCAATTATTGTTAGAAATCTTAACCACCGATGCCCAGGAACGTCCCGAGAGGCCTCCTTCCAGGCTGTCTCCGTGTAGCCTCCTCTCTCTTGCACATTGCCTTTCTTCAAAAGTCACCGCGTGCCTTGACCTTGTCAAGGTCAAAATCTGCATATAATCTCATGTGTATGAAGCCCCCCACCCAGTTCCAGTTGGCTGGAGCCTTAGAGGAGCGGGTTGGCCGAGTAGTACTGTAAACGGTCTCTGTTAATTTTTTTTTCCTTCATTCTCCTGTTCTGAAACCAGATTTTGACTTGACGGTCAGTGAGGTTGAGCATGCGAGACAGCTGCAGGCGCTTCTCTTTGTTGATGTACACACTGAAGAAGAACTCCCGCTCCAGCTCCCGGATCTGGTACTTGGTGTAGGGGCAGCGCTTTTTTCGGGTTCGTTGGCCACCTGTGAAGGGAGAAAGAGGCAGGGAGAGAGCCAGGTGTGACGGCTTTAATCCATCCCAGAGCCCCAAGTGGAGGAAAAGGGCTGGCCGCAGGGACTGGAGGCCCTGCCCAAGCCCCATCAAGGTCCCCCCAGGTCCCTGCCTTCAGGTTCCTACTGCCGGCTGGGGAGAGGCTGCCGGTGGAGGCTCAGCTCCAGATAAAAGCCAGCTCCCTAGATAGGCCCCCAGGGAAGCTGCTTACTCTGCCCCAGAGCAGAAAGGAGGGCTCCTCAATGCAACAGGCGAGTTTGCGCCGCTGAAACCGCTTTCAAAGCAGCGAGCGGGGGTCGCCGGCTGCCTACAGCCTGGCCAGACTAAACAAACAGCCGCCCGCCCGCGGACATTTCACCTTCCAGCACCTGGGCGGCCGGTTCCCGAGGCAGTAAAGGCGGCCCCAGCCCCAGTCTTTCCCGGCTGCGGCGGGACTCGGCCCTCGTTAACATCTGGGGCAGCTGCCGGGTCTCCGTCAGCCTGAGTCCTGGCCATCAGCTCCTGCCTCCCCGGCCAGCCTCCTGGCTTCCGCGAGGTGGGGAGGTGGCAGCGGAAGCCCCCTACCCTGGGCCTTTCCTGAACACCAAGGCCACACAGCCATCCTGGTCCCCCCGGCAGAGCAGGGGTGCTATTCCGATAGGGTGGAGGAACGAGGGGTTTCCCAGATCTGCGGGCAGGCTCGACTTGCTCCCCTTTCAATAAAACTCCACCAGAAGTAAAGAAAAAAACCCGCTTTTGACAGATTGAATAACAACTGTAACATGCAGTCGGACAGAAGGCAGCACGTAATTGCCACCGCGCCACAGGAAAATGGCTTCCTTTGGACAAAAAGGCCAACTTTGGGTTAGTTTGTTTCTTTTAATGTATTACTCGAGCAAAGCGGGCTATTTTATATGTTAAACACGCTCCTAGTGCCATCGTTAAACAGCGATGTCTTTGAATCCCGGCCGGGACTGGAATCCCGGCGCAACACATGGCTTTTATAAAAATCTCCGGATTACCTCGCTATCAAAGGCTCCGGAGCCCTTGCAAGGGGAATTTACAGGCGCCCACCTCCGGCTCCCCAGCCCCGACCTGGTCCCGAGAGGGGTCGAGCTGCTGGGCTTGGGAGCTGAGAAGGGGAAAAAGGGGAAAAGGCAGTTGTGTGGGGTTTTTTGTTTGTTTTGTTTGTTTTTTTTTTTTTTTTTGCAGGCATGCCTTGGCCGGTGGGTATTTCACGGCCAATTTCAGCACTCGCCACGTGATCCCGCCTTTTATAACAAAGTTTTGTTGGGGGAAACCTAAAGGCCCTTCATAAACCTTATATGCTTATAAAACAGCATATAAAAATTTAACAGCGGTGCTGCGCTAGATTTCCAACTCCCCTTTCATAAAGCGCAGGGCGCTGCCTTTATACGTACTGGAGCCGCCGGCCTTGTCCTCAGTGTGGCCGGAAGACGACTCGGGGCTGCTGCTGCTCTCGGGGCGCCGCCGCCGCTCCTTTTCCTCCGCCGCCGCCGCCGCCTCCCGGCAGCCGCCGGCGCCGCTGTCCGAACTTGAAGTTGCCGGCGTGCCCGTGGCCGCTGCCGCCGCCGCCGCCGCCGCCGCCGCCGCGGAGGTCGCCGCGGCTGCCGGGGGCCCCTTCTCGGCGCTCTTGTCCCCAGGGTAGTCGGAGGAGGCGAGGTTTTCCGGGGTGCCGTAGGCCGTCTCGAAAAACTGGTCGAAAGCCTGTGGCAGGACGCCGTTTCGGCCCACGGTGCTATAGAAATTGGACGAGACGGCGGGGGTGGGGTGGTGGTAGACGTTGGCCGAGCTCTTGGCCAGCACGTCGCCAGGCACGCCGGCCGCGCTGGGCGCCTGCAGGCAGTCTCTGTGCACGAGCTCCTCCGCGGAGTAGCAGTGGGCCAGATTGCCGCGGGGGTGCCATTTAGTGGCGGGCTCAATGGCGTATTCTCTGAAGGTCACTTCGCGCACGGGTTGGACCTGGGGCAGGTTGGAAGAGTAGGAGTATGTCATTGGGCGCGAAGACGGGGTCTGGGGCAGAAAAGAAGGGAGGCTGGAGAAATCTGGACCCGAGACGTAGTAAGTACAACTTGGCAAATACATGTTAGAGGAGCAGGGGCCACGCTCATCAAAATCCATCATTGGGCTACCTTGGGCTTTCCGCAGTAGCCGAGCTTAACATGATTCTCCACTGCAGCTGCCTCTTTGAAGCGGATCCGTGAAGTAGAAATTTGGAGACGTAAGCTGACGTGGAAATCTATCCCCATCCTTAGCAGGGAGGTGCTGGTCATGTGACCCGATGTTGAAATTGACAAGCTGCTAGCTAGTCCGGACCTTTCCCCCCCCCCTTTCCTTTCCTTTCTTCCACCGCCCCCCCCCCGCCCCCGGCTTCCTTTCTTTGTAGCCACCTCAGGGGAAGCAACAGATCGTCACTCGGTGTTCTCACCGAAAGCACGTAATCGCCGGTGTAACTCATGTTGGCTGGGGGGGGCCTCCCGGCGCGCGGCGAGGCTGGGTGCTACCCCGTGCCAATTGCTTGTGCTCAGCTGCACGGTCCTGGCCCTCGAGTGCGCCGAGGGCGGTGAGAGAGCTCAACTCCTGCCACCCACCACTCCCCGGGTGAGGGAAGCCACAGGCTGGGGGTGGCCGGGTGGGAGCTCGTCGCTGCGTGGCCCGTGCGTAGTCTTGGAATCTATTCGCCTGGAGGCTCGCGTTCGCACCTCCTTCTTCGCTGTCCCCCTCCCACAGGCTTGCTTTGGGAACCACCTCTGCCTCCGACTTTGGCCGGACCCCCTTCGGGCCAGGGTTTGCAGCCGTGGATGTGCCTGCCTCGTGGCTCGCCCGATTTGCACGGTGACTTGATTACACGCTCGCATTCATGGTCACTTCCGAAGCGCTTTAGTGCCTTCCGTCCCTAAACCGCCAACAACCTGGGCGGCTTCCCCCGCGGTTTGTCAGGGATCCGCAGGTCCCGGAAAGCCCTTCGTCTCACCCGGGATCCACCTCCCTTTCATTCTCCCTGCCGGCCTCCTCACCCCACGCCCTGCCCTTGGAGAAACCCGCTCCTCCTCGCTGTCTGCCGGGGTTCGGAGTGACACCGCAGAGCCAGAGGCATGGGAGCTGCGCCGCTGCGCACTGGTCCGCCCGCCCCCCTGCCGGGTCTTCTGGAGCTGAGGACTCGGGGAACCATGGAATTGAGGCGAGACTTGGGCTGCTTTAGAGGCGCTGACATCCAAGGAGACTTCTCCTGGGTATGCTGCACCTTCCGGGAGCCCACAGCTGAGCTCCAGAGCTGTAGGGAGAGTGGGGGCAGTGAGCAGGGGGCGAGGGCCAGGGAGCTGTGGCTGAGAAAGGGGTAACACGCCACCTTTCCTCTGCAAAGCTTGAGAGCCAGGGATGTGCAGGGCAGAAACTCAGAAGGCTCGGCGCCTTTCCGGCTACTCATCCCACAGAAGGGACACAATGCCAAAGAAAAGAGGCGTCTGTCTGAACCTCCCAGCACCTTGGGTGAAAAGAACGCTTTGAAAAGGCAAGGTTTGAGCTAAAGAGAGAGACAGAGGCCATAGCAGCTAGTATGAGTCTAGCTTTCTTGGGAAGAGGAAAGAAAAAAAAAATGAGATGGTGAAAAATGCTTGCCATCCTGCAGCACTGAATGAACAATGTTTGGGAGAAGCAGAAGAGGAGGGCATAGAGCAGCCAGGCAGGGCCAGGCGCTGGGAGGGGTTCAGCTCTGAGGCCTCCCCACACCTATCTTCTTGGAGGGAACTGGATGTCGCTGAAGGAGAGTTGAAAAATGAAAAAGAATAACCTTTTCCCTTTCCCCATCCAGGAAATAGCCGAAGGTATTTATATATCTTGGGGAGATTTAGAGTATAACCTCTAAGATCTTTGGTATTTAAGTGTCAACATCGATTTATTTATTTATTGCTGAGCTAACTGTAACTGACACAATAACAAAATCTAATCGTGTATTGCACTGGAAAAGAAATATTCTCATTATGTATTTTCTCTAAATGATGGCCCACCATTGCATTTGAATACTCGCTGTAAATATCAATAATATCGAGTAATTACTCTGTAGTGGAGTACACTAATTTATTAGCATTTATGTTTATGTGGCTCCAACCCCCCCCTCCTTTACAGGGTTGCGTATCACAAATCAAACTACTCCGACACATTGGTTTAATGAACGCTTTATTCAGGATTTGCTGCAAGAACTTCCATGCCCCTTGAATCCCTGAGAGCTGAACTTGAAATTATTTGTGCATCTCCAGCTTGACATATTTGGCCACTGTGGCTTGTGCAGAGGGCAGTATCGGGGTGAGTGAAAAGGTCTGGTGGGAAGGAAGGTCATTGGGAAGGGCAGCTTGAGACCTCCTAAAGCTGGGAATCACAGTTACAGGATTGCCCTGCAGCGAAAAAACTTCTATTTCCAGCGGTGACCAACAAGGCAAAATATTTATTTCTCCACAGCATCTCTTTCTTGAAGACTGAATATAAAAGGGAGAAGGAGAGGTTTGCGAACAGCAGTATTTAAGTCATTCCCTGGCTGATTTTGGCTCTCTCAAACTCTCTCCCAGCAGCCCACCCAGTCCCCGTCACCCCGACCCTCGGACAAAAGGAATGCTTGAGGGGTTTCAGTGACTTTGCCATAACAAAGGCGCCACCATTGTGGGGCTTGCCCTGCCCCTGGGTGAAGGCAAACAAATTCTTGCACTTGCATTAGGGCTTTTAAGACTATAATTGAACCCGGGGGCGTCTAGGAGAACCAAAACCTGTTCTAGACAGACCTGGGGTTTTATAGCAGTGTTGGCAGTCAACTTCAGCCTGTGCCTGAGCAGACCGGCTGCAGTGGCCTGCCAGCGGGGGACGCCAGGCTACCTACCCTAGCTGCACGCAGCCCCTCTCCCCATTAGATCGGTTTTCCCCTTGGTGCCAGGAAGAGGGGGGTCACCACAGAAGGGTTGGTATAGGGATATGTGCCGTTCCGTAGAACTCGTGCCTCCCATGTTCTTGAGAGCCAAGCCGAGAGGGTGCTGGTCAGTCTGGATCCCATGGGTGTCTGCAGGAGACAAAGGCGAATTCCCGAGGAAAGGCTGGGGCAGGGGAAGGCGCTCTAGGAGCGGCTGGAAGGGCAATTCGGCTGAACCAAAGCGGGGTGCCGGGAGGGTCTTGCAGCCTGGAAGGGGGTGAGTGGGGGCGTTGCTGTGAAGATGGATGAGGATAAAGGCTCTTGATGCTAGAAGGGAAACCGCCTGGAGCGGCGAATGCTTTTAGTTCCCCGTTAGGGACGGGAGGGGGATGCTCTGATCCCCAGTGCTGCGCACTGTTCCCAGCTTTGCCTGCTTCTGCGCCCCTTGCCTGGAATATACTGGCGGTGTGAATGGTTTTTGGGGGTGCTATTCGGAGGTAGGTGCAGCTCTGAGGATCAGACCAAATCTTAGGGAGGCAAGGGAGGCAGAGCTTCGGGTCCTTGGTTTTGACTTTGCTCTGAGCCTAATTGACTCTTCCGCTTTGCAGGAGGCCCAACAGCCAAGCTGAGCCCACCCGGCTCAAGAGAACACCCGACGGGGTGGGGGGGAGCTAAGGCTGTCCTGGAAGGCCAAGTGCGAGTTGCATTTTTTGAAGAGTCCAGGACGGGCATGGCTGTGACATTGGCCCTGGAGACTGGTTTCCCATGAGTTGTTCTTTCTCAGGAGCTCCACAGTGTGAGGCCATCTCCAGAAAACAGTCTTCAGTGTGTATTTCCTTTTATCGTCAACCCGGAGCCCCACAGCAGCTAATGCAAGAGGCCAAAAATGTTTGGGAGGAAGAAAAACAAAGGCAGGAAGTGGCGGCGGCTTGACGGTGCGTGTGTGTCTGCGGAGAAGGGAGGGAGCCATTTCAATCTCTTCTTGTTTTTCCAAACTTCAGGGTCCAGGCAGCCCTCGCAGGGCCGACCCGTTGCTCCCTGCGCAGCATTTGGAGATGGCCAGCCGGAGAGGAGAAGGCTGGCGCCGGAGCCAGCCTTGTCAGGCGGAAACGGCTAACGAGGCGATTTGCTCAGCAAAGCAGACCAAGCCTTTCCAAACTTCATTTGATTTGGCCCTAAAAGTGGGGGGTTGGGGGATTCTGCAACACCTCCCGGACCCTCCTTGGCGGGCGGGCTGAGTGCTCCGTGGCGGGGATTCGGGAGCCCTGCACTCCACGCGCCTTCCCAGGCGGAATATGGGAATAAAGTGTGTCCAGATGCCTCTGCCCAGCACTGCCGCCTCCCCTTCTTCTTGCAGCCGAGGGGTCTGGGCAGCAGCCGGAGGGTGCCTGCTGGCAGTGCCCAGGCTGGGTAGCCTTGGCACAGTTAGTGTGCACCGGTGTTGTCATGCTGGGGGCGTTTCCAGCAGAGTCATTCAAGGGATGTGAGCAGAAAGGACCATCACTTGATAGGCAGCCTAACACCCGCTCACTCTGAGGGAGGATAGAGCTGGGGGGCAGGGAGCGCCTCCACACTCCGGGGTTCCCAACCCCAACTGGCCATGCTGCTAGGCTGCCCTCCTCTCTCTTCGGGGCTGGCTTGGCCTCTGGCAGCGGCTCATTGTCCCGGAATCTGAGAACCTGAAGTCCCCGTGCCACTTGCAGCCCTGTGACTGCTCAGTGCACAACCCTTAGTGTGAATGCCAACATCAGGCTGTCCGCTCACTCTATTACCTCCCTAGCCATCCGTCTCCATCTCCCTGCGGCTCCTGCTTGCTGGTCTCCTGCCTCTTTCCAGCTGAGTCTCCCCTTCTGCGGCCTCCCGCCTCTTCCGATACCTCCCCTAAGCTGAGCAAGAGCTGAGGTGCCACTGGAGGGCACTCAGTTCGGAAAGCACAGAGAAAGGAGGCTGGTTAAGTTCCTGACTCTCCCCCAATTCAGGCCTCCACCAGGGGTCTGAACTGGACCTCTCACTTCCTTCTTCTGAATACTCCATTCCAGGTTCTTTTTCTCTCCCTCCCTCTCTGATCAACACTCTCTCCTTCTCTTCTTAGGACTCAGCTCCTGATTTTCTAGGCCTGGCAACCTTGGATGGCAGCCGGCCTGGGAGGGGTAAGGCCCACCTGCCAAACCAAAATTCACTCCCAAAGATCAACAGTTGTTTATCTGTGGATCACATAGGGCACCAAATTTTTTGCTTTTTCTTACTGGTCTGAGCCCCTACCTTCCTCTGTCCCTAAATGCCACACCTGTTTCTAGAAGGCTATACAAAAGACCATTTCAACCCCTGTGATCATACTGCACACAGGTGCAAGAGCCAGCTGGAGGACCCAGGGTGGAAATGGCTATCAAGCCCTTCACGGGGCTGGAGGCCAGGCCGCCATTTGGGGGCTTTCTCTTTCCAAGTGGGAGATATCCTGGAGGTACATCTGTCCTCCATGGTAAGCCTGGGAGATGGGTTGTCTGGGAAGCTCAGGAGATCTCCTAGAATTTGTTCTTAGGAAATGGTCTATTGGCAGATCGTGGCCAACTAATCACATTTCCAGGCACCGTCTAGAGGAGGCACTGAGGCTTCAATGAAATATCAGGAGACCCCCTTCTATCACTACTAGGTGGAGGCAGGGGTTAATTTATCTCCTTGGCTTGGAGAGGCACCTGTCCCACCCACAAGCTCCTCCTCCCTTCCCTAAAGCAGGGGAACAGGTAATGCCTTGAACTTGACCTTATGGTTGGTTCTTATCTGACTCACAGGCCCAATCTCCAAGGTCCCTAAAGATCTGAAGAAGTCCACGTCCTTCCACTGGCCACTGAGGGGTGGGGCATAGGGTTTAGCAGAGGGTCTCAGACACCCAAGCAAGCTGGTTATTATTTAGTGTCGTGTGTCCCAAAGTGATGGGAGAAAGAGGGTTACTTCCTTTGAGAAGAACTATTTTTATTTTTATCGTGGTGGACTCATTAAAGATTTTTTTCCCCTACTGAGTGGGAACAGATGGGGGTGGGGGTTGAAGGGCAAAGCCCTGGTTCCCAGTGTCTGCCTTCCATTCTCCCCGCAACTTCGGCCCAAACGGGGCTTGGGTTGCCCCAGCCAAGTGTATCCGTAAGAAAGAGGACAAAAGACGGCAGCCCAACCAGAAGGCCATTTCTGGTCCTCGGGGTCTTGGTCCGCATGGCTGTGGCTAACAGGAACCTCCCATACTCCAAGCTTCAGCTGCCACCTAGGGCAGTTCCCCAGGCTCCTCCGGTTCTACTCAGCCTCGATCCATGGCTCACACTCCAGGCTGGAGAAGAGCGAGCCCCTGCCTAGTCAAACCCTGCCCTAGGAGTCTCCCCTATGTGCCCTGATAGGCAGTTCTGCGATGGTACCTGTCCACGGACAATCCTTCTACCTACCTACTGTCCCCTCAAGATTCCACCCATGCAGCCCTAGGGATACAGCTCAGCTTTCCTGTATTGTTAAAAAAAAAAAGATGAAATCATTTGCAGGGCCTCTTTGATTCACCTGGAGCAATAAGCTCGGCGGCAGAGCAGGTTTAAGCGATTGACCACTAGGCCTGATGCGGTGACCTGCTGCAAGCAGGCTATGGGCAGAGGGAAGGGGCCCCGACCCCTCCACAGCACAGTGAGGGGGTTCTTGGGGTCTGGGAGTCAGGGATTTTTACCTTTGGCAGAATGCACCTCACTTCTTGGCCCATATTTTAGGCAGGAGAAGAAGAGCATCAAAGTTCTCACCAAAGGCCTGCCATGCACTGAGGGAGGGGACCTGGACTCAGAGACCTCAGTAGAGGCTCCCAGCAGGTTCCTTGCTTCCCTATTCTATTCCATGCCCAGCTGGCCCAGCTGCCCCGCCAGGTCCCTTGTTTCTACCGGAGCTCACGACTCGGATCCAGCCGCGTCCGCTCTCCTGAGTTTGAAGGCGTTGCCTCTCACCCGGGCTAAGCTTCCGCGGGCTCAGCTCTTCCAGGACTCGACGGGCACATAGCCTGGGCCACCCCTGGCTGCGGGAGCTCCTCTTCAATGCGGCTGGGGGCGAAGGAGTTGGTGACCAAGAAAGAACTGCCTCCAGTCCACGATCCCAGGGTATCAGAACCAGCTTGCAGCCGGCCAGTTGTGTGTCCTGCGCCTTCCCGCGGCGACCGGCCCTGACCATGGAGACAGCCATGGTGCGGAGGACTTGACCTTTACGGCGCGAGAGGAGGGCGCTCTCTGAGCTGCCGGGAGGGGGGTTCTGCTCTTTCCAACCTCTCCCACCCAATAGCAGCCCGGACAACGCATGCCGCTCACCCCCATTCCCCCCTCCCTTTTGTGCAGTGTCCGCAGACCCGCAGCCGGAACAAAGCTCCCAGCAGTGGTCTCACCGTCGCCTTTGCGAGCTCTTGTCCCTAACTCCCCTGGGCCAAAAGCCTCAGAGCTTAAGCCTAGCGATCTAAGTCACCCCGCCCCCCACCGCGCCCTCTTTTTTCACTTAACCCCAGCCGCCCTCAGCCAGGGCCAGGGTACTACCCTGGGTGCCAGCCGGGCCCCCGTCTGTGCCAACTTCCCGTGCGCCGGGTCCTGGCCTCGGGCTGCGGGCGGCGCCGGGCCTACAGCCGAGCCTAGCGTGGCCGAGGCGCGGGATGAAGCGAGGCCGAATCTGCCTTCCGGCCCGGGCGGAGACCCGGGACTGCGCGGGGCGCCCGGATGCGGCCGCACGGGTCCGCAACGTGGCCGTGCGTGCCCCGTTCGCTCTCCGCTCCCTCGGATCTCACCCCACCCGTCAGGCCGGGGCTCAGAAAGCGGAAGTATTTGGTAGAGGAAAACACGGTTTCTTTTCAGCCCTTTTCAGAACCCCCTTTAGAGAAAATGCTCCTGTCAAGTTTTATTTCCCGTTGCAAACCACCTTCCACGCTGCCAAGAATTAAGACCGGGAGAGATTAAATACCCGATTATTCTCATGGGGAGGGAGGGGCGGGGCGGAGAAGGGGCACCCGCACAAAACATTCGTTTGACTCGGCTTGTCCTCATCAAATAACGCCTAGAGAGACCCGCGAAGGCCCGCGCGGGCGGCGGTGACGTCAGCCTGCAGCGGCGGGACGAGGCGCGGCGCGGTGGCCGGCCCTCCGGAGTCCGCCCGGCGCGGGCCTAGGGCGTCGGGGCCTTGACCTCTGCCTAATGTCCTGCTGCACGCCCCCTCCGGCCCACAAGCCGTCCGAGCGAGGCCGGCTCTCTAAGGCTTTGAGCCTCCATTTTGAGGAGAGAGTTCATACCGACGCGCGGAGGATTTCGAGCCTCCTCGGCCCCCGAGGGGCGCGGCATCGGGTGGCTCCCCAGGTCCGCGGCGGTACTTCTCCCGCGCGTCCCCGTCCCTGCACCTGGAGGAGGCCCCGCGCCGCTGCGCGACCGCCCGCAAAGGTTCGCACATCTCCGAGGCCCCGTTGTGAAGATTGCTGCCGGGTGGATCCAGCTCTTCGGCGACGCGACGGAGCCAGGCAGAAATGAAATCAACTGTGGCGAGGCCTTGGCTGCTTCCACGGAGGACTTTTCTGTGCCAGCGTCCTTTTTCTTCCCTTGAAAATCAAATTAAAAATAGCAAACACCTTTCAGGCATTCGTCGGCGCTAGGCAGATGCGCTAGGATTGAAGCAGCCGATCAGAAAGTGGGTATTTTCATAAAGAATGAAGCCGGCTGTTATTGACCCGGCGGCCTGGCGGGTGAAAACTTAATTATTGTGTGCGTGTCCTAAAACTGAGGCATAAATCTCCCCAGGCCTCTTGGATAACGTTACATCTTTGCTTATGAAAAATGGGATGTGAGCAACTCGCTGCACATTTCTCTGATTCTCCAGGTCTTGGGCTGCTGACACGCATTCGATCAACTTTAAAGGAATGCGCATAAATCAGCAAGCCCCTAGCGTCTCCTCCATAGAGGTTCGCAAATCCGGAAGGGCGCCTCTGAACCCCCTGGGTCTGGAGCTTAGCAGTCCCGGGCAGGCTCCGTCTCCCCTCCGAAAGAAACTCGGGAATTCGCAGAGAGGAAGCGAGTAGGCGCATCTTCACCAAACCCTCCAAACACACTCAGCAGGGTGTAATCCGCACATGTATTATCATACGGTGAAATGTGTCATTAGCTACCCGCACACATATGTATCATCCTCAGCTGAATTTCGCTGCCTCGTGAATTTTAAGAAAATATCTCAATTAGGTTGAATTTTTAAAAAGAATAATTTTCTCCCCCTTTCTTTAAAAAGTTGTTTTCTGTTTTCAAAAAAAAAAAAAAACAACTTAAATGGATGGCTTAAGCTCTGTATCAGGCATAAATAGTTGTGAAATGCAAAGTGGCGTTTTACAATCATCCACTTAAAATACCTCAATAAATTTGACAGTATTAAGAGCAGATGGAAAAAGTAGATTTTTTAAGTCCCATATTTACAATTTTTTAAAAATGGTCACATGACAGGCCACTACAGGATTAAAAATCATTGCTAATTTAATAGACGGAAACGGTGTCTAGTTGTTTCCATATTACAATTTCTTATTCCGAAAGTGTGTCCCTTTTAGGAAAAAAAAATACTTGAATCAGCTATTCAACAACACTATCCCAGTGTTTGGCGTTATTATTCCTACATAGTGGCTGGCATCCTCCTGGATGTCTTTTTTCTAAAGGTTCAGATTAATTGCTATTTGGGTATTGGGGAGCCATCATAATCCATGCTTACTTCAGGTTATCTGGTAGATCCATGGGAATTTTAAGTAAGAGGTAAGATCAACATTATCAACATCTGTTTCAGAACAGGGAGAAAGAAGCTCTGAAATATCTTCTGTCATTAGTTTCAAAAGCTGAAGGGAGAAAAAAAAAGAAAACTACTACTTTACCCAGAGTTCCTGCAGTGGCGATGGCTTGTGAAAGGGGTGGTATTCCGGCTGTAGAGCTGCTGTTGGCCTCCTTCCTAGGCCTGAAGCTCAGAATATTTCTTACATCTAAAGAAAAATATCCCCCGTCAACAGAAGAGTCCCCTTTGGAGCTGTTCGTAAACACACAGTCTGATCCAGCTTTGAGGGGATTTTCCACCACTTTAAACACTTTGGGAGAAAGCTGTTATTTTGGCTTGATGGCAGCTCATTTAGAAACGGAGTGCTGCGGAACAAGATGTGGGGAGGTTGATCTGAAGCATAATTTTCATTTGCTCCCACAAGTGGAGTGAAAATCCTCGGGGCAGCAAAATTTGATTGCACTTCACAAGACCATTCCATGCGTACATTTCAAGACCATGCTGTTTTTGAGACAGTTTTAGAGATTCTTTCTATAATCCTCCATCAATAAAGGAGCTCTAAGTCTTCAGGTTGGAGAGGTTTCCGTCAGCCAGGTTTGTAACCAACCAATATTATTTTCCATAAAATGATGAATAAGTTTACTCAGTTCACAATTACTTTCCTCTAACATAAAGATAAAATTAACCTCATCTTGAAATTCTGCACCCTAAGGATCCTGGTTCCACCAACATTTCAATACATATATGCGTAGCATGTTTCTGACAAAACACATCACCTTATGTTTATATTAAACATATAAACATACATATGTATTAGTTATGACTCTAAACACATCTGATGTGTTGTTTGGGGTCAATAAGTAGTAGATATGATTGTTATTACCAGTATAGTTTTGATGGTGGTTGTTAATATTAAATGTATATATTTCTTCCATAAATCAAACGGCAGCTTAGAAAACATCAGTATAAGATTGCACACCACCCAGGCGCAGCACTCAACTCTAAGCTATCCAGGATAACTCTCCTTCTGCATCCATATTATGGTCATTTTGTAGATATGAGATCTTTAAGCTCTCCATACTGACCTCTTAAGAGGTGAGTTTCTCTGAATTTCTGAAATGTAACTCTAGAGCTCTAGAGTTAGAAAGGCATCTGAAACTTTTTATTTACCGTATAGATTCCCCTATAGCTCTAATTAGGATGGAAGACCACCTTGGAGGGTGAGGGCCAAGAAAGAATGGTTATTTAAGAACACCTCTTAGACTGTAACAAAAATGTAGAGCTTAAAAGCAGATCTGCAGAAATCTGATGCAGAGCAAGCCACTGTGAATACAAATCAAACTTAGCCATTAAAGAAAAGGAGCAAAACTTCATCAATGTAAGGTACATTTTGTACCTGAACTCTTGAAATCACCTTAAATTATATCATCCTGGGTCATCAGTAATTAATGATGCTATATCTGTACAGATTCTACAAATACATATACAACCACACACAAGCACTGATATGCAAATGCCTACATGTATACACATATGATATATATTCACATATATACAGGCACATGTATAACTTACATATATTCAAATTTGCTCCATCTGGAGCCAAAGAAATGAGTACTAAATCTCTAAAACAAGGAGTCAAGGAGGTAAGACTTTTGATTCCCTTGAAGCTGAAGAATTACAAGGAAGCTTGTCAACGCGAGGTGGCGCCCTTGATCTACTAATCCAGCCGAGGCCAATTCATGAGCTGTCAAAAGTCAAGGTCACAAATTGTCTTTTTTCATCAAGGTCAAGGTTTAAGGCCTTTCCTAGTCCTGTCATTTCAACAAATATCAAAACCTGCCCTCTCAGACACATGCAGACCCAACAGCAGACTTTAAAATACGACAGCCTGGGCATCGCTGATACTAAACAACTGGTTTTCATTTTCCACAGGGAGCCTGGGAATTTATATTATCTCTTCCTCCTTTCTTTTCTCTCCCTTTTAGAATACCTGACACTTTAACCTTCTTGAAGCACTTATCTAAATTTTTAGGATTTTAGTTGTGAGGGATTTCTCCTTTTGCTTGAAAAATTTGTAGCCAAAAAACAAAATAAAACAAAACAAAACTGAATAATAATAGAAAAGAATGGTCCTTGGTTTGTATAGGACAAACCTGCTCCTTTTCTTTCTGTGCAGTACATGTTTAGCATAGGAAAATAACGAGTATTTCCTTCAGATTTTAATGGCAGTGACTATTTTATTAACATAATTAATACCACTGTATCAACTATCTACAGGTCTAAGTTGGGTTTTTTTACTATTATTTTTAGTAGAAATATTTGAAAGCAGGTGCACAAATACATTTTCACAGTGTGCTGAATGTCTTTATTTACAAGATAGCATTTTATAGTGAATATGAACAAAATGAATGTGCTGGTTGAAATAACTGCTTGACTAAAGATGTGCTGTGAAGATGAATCCCTAAACTTTCTAATGCAGTCTCATAACACAACAAACAAGGAAAAAATACTAATCCCTTAATAGAGCAAAATATAGAAAGTAAACATCTAACTGTCTCAGGGGAATAGATTTCCATTCTGACTTTTCTAAAAAATAAAAAAGGAAAATTATTTCTCCAGCAATATGTTTAGTAAGTATTGGGAAATACCAATTTAAATGAAAAATTAATTGTGTTCAAACCAAAGGCCACCATGTTAGGGTAGGACCTCTCAGGAGATCTGACACAAAGTGAATTCTGTGAATTATCTGATGCTTTAAATATTTTTTAAAGCTATCACATCCTTTGAAAAGCAGATTATATTGGGGCGGAAAATATTGTCGAAATGCCACAAAAAATCTTGTCATAAGCAAGTAAAAATTATTATCAGAAGGACATTCCCAACCTGGGGTTCCCCTGTAGCCTCAAAGGCTCACTCAGCTGGTTGTGTTTACTACCAAGACAAATGATCCTCGGAAGAGCTTTCTCTCCCTTTGCCCCTTCATAGTAAATAGTCCAAGATCATTATTTCAGTACCTTCTTCCCCTTTCCTTTCTAAATCTATACATGACATGTTTTGCAGAATATACAACAATGGTAGGACTTTCACCAAGATTTACCTGAGCAGTCACTTAACATGCAAAGGGGATGGTGATGGTGATCCAAGGACAAGCATACGTTTACAACAGCCTCTTGCATTTGTAACCAAGTTTCGGATTATTATCATATAACATAGTGTCCTAAAATATAACGGTCACATAAATACTTACAAGATTTCAGTAAATGTGTAACTTATCTGAAATTGCGTATTTCGGGGTTGATGTTTGACTCTAGAGTTTGTCATTTAACGGTCTGGTGGGGTTGGCGGGAGAACTGGCAGTCTTTACCATTTCTTAAAGTTTTAAAAGAGTTGTAGATTCCACAGGAGAAAAAGATACCCCTTAGGAAAGCAAAATGCCAGTATCTCTCTTTCTCTTTCCCATTCTTCAATTATTATTAGCATTATAATCATTATCTGGACAAAGCAACGAGTTCTGAAGCATTTCTTCAAGTTGCCCTCTAGCTCCACTTTTAATCCATTAACTAGTGGTCTTCAGTTTGTTGATAACTTTTTTCTCTTTGACCCTCCTGTTCTGGAACCAGATTGTAACCTGCCGCTCGGAGAGATTCGTGGTGGCTGATATCCGCCTCCGTTTGTCCTTGGTAATGAATTTGTTTGTAGCGTATTCCCGTTCGAGTTCTTTTAATTGCACCTTGGTGTAAGGGACGCGCTTCTTTCTCCCCCTCCTGTAGGAGCTGGCGTCTGAGGGATGAGAGACCACATCTGGAAAATAGGGAAGGCAAGTTACAGAAGGGTCAGATGCAGGCCAGGACACAGGCAACAGCTCTTTCTGAGACACCGCCTTGCAGTGCCCGGCTGCCCTTTGCCATGCTGTACAATCCAGCCTTTCTGCCAAAATCTGGAGGGCCAGTGGGGAAGGTGGTTAGTTCTGCACTGAAATGAAATCGCCCAGGGATCCAATGACCACCCCAGCCCAGGCCACTCTGCCCACACAGCAGCGGGCTTTGCTTGATCTCCTGGCCCAAACGTTAGCACCAAGCTCAGGGGACAACACTTCTATGCCCTGATTCCTCGCTGTATCCCCAAAGCCCCAACACTTGATGTTTCGACACTGAAGGATTTTTGAGAGAACGAATACGGGCAATTTGGTGAACCATTTCCAGGTCAATTTCCCATCCTTACTTAAGTCGATGTCAAGGGCTGGCGAGGGCGGGGCGCAGAGGGAGAAGGAAGCCAGCTAGGGTCCCCATAAGCTTCTTCTCAGCTATCCCTCACCCAGGGAGAGCCAGGACCAGCCCAACTCAAGAGCAGTGCGGGCAGCGCAGGCCAGCCGGGATCGGGCTCCCAGGGGTGCAGCACCACTAGGACAGGCCAGGGAGAGAGCAGATGGGCACGAGGGTGACCCAGGAGCGAGCGGAGGAGAAGCTGGAGCAGAACCGGAGGACCGGGACTGAGAAAGGGGCGCCATTTACCGGGCAGAGTGGACTTCCAGAGGTGGGGAGGCTGCGCCTGCTCTTTGGGGCAGTACATTTGGCCGTTCCAGCCATTGGGCAGCGCCCAGGGCTGGTAGCTTTCCATGGGAAGACCCAGGGGCTCGTGGCGCGACTCTCCGGGGCCCCCGAGGCCCGGCACCACCGGCATATCCAGGTAGCCAGGCACGGGCTGATGGTGGTGGTAAGGCCCGGGCGCATAGCCCTGGTGGTAGAAGGCGAACTCCTTAGCGCGTGAGCTGAACTCCTCGGCCGCGGGGCCGGCGGTGTCCATGTACTTGTCCGCGAAGGCAGCGGCGGCAGCCGAGGCTGGCTGCGCGCACGACTTGATGGCGTTGGGGTGCGGGCCCATGCGGGCGCAAGGGTAGTAGCCGCTGCCGAAATAGCCGTAGGGCAGCGCTGCGGGCCCCGACGAGCTCTGCGCCGCCGCCGAGCAGGGACTGCACTGCTTGGCGGCCTCGGCGCCCGCTGGGCCCGCGGGGCCCGGTCCTCCCGAGGACGACGCCGCCGCCGCCGCTGCTGCAGCTGCGGCGGCGGCGGCAGCGGCGGCGGCGGCCGACGGGGGCGCCTCCCCGGGCGCGCTGCTGTAGGCGGCCGCGGCGCCGGGCGCCAGGGGCGCCGGGTGCGCCATCAGGTTGCGGCACTGGTTGGCTGCGGCCGCCGCGGCCGCCGCAGCCGCCGCCGCCACCGAGAAGTTGCCCCCCGCGGCCGCGGCCGCAGCCGCCGGGTGGGGGAAGCCCCCGCCCCCGGCCCCGGCCGCAGCCGCCGCTGCCGCCGCCGCCGCCGCCGCCGCCGCCCCTTCCATGTTCTTGTTGAGCTCGTCGGCCACCAGGCCGCCGCCGTTGTCGTAGAGAAACATGACGGTGGGCTCGATCCAGCGGGGGTGGAGGAGCACGGAGGCTGTCATAGCACGAGCCGCATGGAGAAGACCCCAGTGGCGCTGTTTTAAAAAGCCCCCAAGAAGTGAAGAGCGCGCGGCGCGGGGCCGGGGCCAGGGCGAGGGGGGCGGATCGCGCCCCGCGGGGTCGCGCCAGGCGGCCGCCCATTGGCCCAGGCCCCCCCTTCCCCGCTCCGCCCATGGCGTATGCAAAGCGGGCGGCTCCAACCCCGGCTCTGCTCTGTACACCCGCCGTCCCTGCCGCCGCCCGCGAGGTCCCCAGCGCCAGCGCCCGCCGCGCGGCCGCGCACCATTCACCCAGGGGAGAGGCGGGGGGTGCGGAAGGATAGGGGCGGAGGACAGGGCGGGCGGGACCGGGAGGGAAGAGCGACCTCTTCGCAGCTCCCCTTCCCTTCCCCTCTCCCAGTGGGGCTCGGAGCGGGGAGGGGATGGGGCGAGATGTTGGGTTGCGACCTGAGGCGGTGGGAACGGGTCAGGTAAATCTGCGGACAGCTGGGGACGGTAAAGTAGCGAGGCGTAGACCAGGCTGGGTGTTTCTTGGGGCCTCCGGCGCTGTTTTCTTTCCAGGTATCCGCGTCTCTTTCTGCAGCGAGACACCAGCACGGACACTTGCGCTTTCGGCTTCGACAGCGTCGCGATTTGGCTCTCTTTCCGGGGGAACCGTGGCGGGCAGTTTGTGGATGCGCCTGGCTTATGGGTCCCAGGACATCCCACTGGAAAACTTGGACTACATATAGAAGCTTCCTCCCCTTCTTTGTCCACAGTGTTGGTGGGCAATCTCCTACACTCGCATTTAGGCCCATATGCTCAGAACGACCCATCACACCCACACGGACACACGCGCACACACACACCCAAGTGTACTCTGATCACACACTCACGCTTTTATATACAGACTGTTCCTCACTTTGTCCCAGTAACAACTCTTCCTCCTCCAGAGACTTTGAGATGGAGAGAGCGATCTTTGTGCACCGTTATTCAGTGCTCCCACATCTCCAGCCAGGCTGGCCTGTCTTGGAAGGTTAAGAGGAACAGGCCCCAGCTGGGTACTGAGCTGGGACTCGAGCCCCCCCTTCTGGGGCTTTAATGAGGCTTCACAGAGCCTGGGCCAGAGCTGACTGTCCAGGCACCTGGGCACTCTGTATTGCACTCCGTTTGGGGACAGGAGAAAGGGACTCTTTGGGGCCACTTCACACCTCTCCCCCCCCCCGCCAAGTAGGACTGGGGAGAGCACTGTCTCCAGCCTGCAGCGGGTGCCCGGTCCTCCTCTGGCCATGAAGCAGCTCGAGAAGCTTTTTTTCCTCTGTGCCTGGGAAATGCGACCCTTTCCTGAGAGCACAGTGGGGTGTTGGTGCTGGAAGAGGCAAGCAGCTGCCATATTTTGGAGAGGGATTCTGGGGGTCCTGTCGCTTTTGGTCACATACTTTCACCTCCGATTGTGGATGCTGTGAGCTGGTCAGATGCCCAGAAAGGGAACATGCATTCAAAGTGAATGTGAGTGCATTCCACCAGAGCATCAGAGTTTGGAAGAGTGCTGGACTCCCTTCCATCCCGGGCAGACTGGTGAGCAGCCAGGCTTGGACCTGTCTCCTGTCTCAGCTTGCAGACCCAGCCCTCAGATCAGGGCACTGCGAATATCCCCACCCCTTACCCCCGCCCTGGTCTGCTCTCTAAGGTTCCTGGTCTTCCCAAAGTGTCTGGACCAACGAGGCTGGGCTCCGGCTTTTATCCGCCCTAATCCCAGGTTTGCCCAGACCAATGTAAGTGTTGCCCAATAAAACCTTCCATGACCCGCCCCCCCCCCCACGCCATACACATACCCAGTGTGCCCTTTTCCTCCTGCCTTTTTAGTAGCTCCGGGTAAATATTGATTTGCCCCCAGTTTACCTCCTCCCTGACTGGCCATTTGCAGACTAAAGAACCAGCCTCTGTAGGGACCTGATTTTTGTGTTACTTTCCGGCCCATTCGGCCCCCCTTCCTTCCTCCAAGTGGCATTGTAAAACTCATGATGACAAAGAGACAGGGTAGGGTTTGAGGCCCCAGTTCCTGAGGACTTAAGGGCTGTTTTACATACAGGTCAGACACGGCTGGAGGCCAAGGTCAAGTTGAAAGTTGCAGTCTAGCCATCTTGAGAACTGCCATGCAAGCCTGGAGACCCAGGCAGCTCCTAAAGGCCCACTGCCCACCTCCCCTCACTCTTGATTCCCTTTTCCTTTAGAATTCCTCCTGTTTCTGGCTCTGTTTGGTTACCCAGCAATTTTTGCTGCCTTTGTGGAGTTTTTGGGGCGGTGTTTACAGACTCTTCTTCTCTGCCTCCGCCCTGCTCTTGGCCCAGGCTTCGTTCCTCTTCTGTTTTCCAGCCAGACCCGGAAAAACGAAAACACAGCTCGGGGAGCCCCCACCAGCCAGCGCCTGTGCCAGCTCACCTCTGGCCATGGCGCAGCTGCCTCCCGGTGCACACCGCGGCCAAGGCCAGCTCCACATTCCTCCCTCACTCTCCCCACTTCACCGGAGACCGAGCCCTGCATGCAGAGGAAGGGCCCCAGCTCCACCGACTGCCAGAGCCAGCTAGGTCCCTCCTCACCAAAAATGGTGAGACAAGATTTCATCTTGTCTGCTGAGGAGCCCCAAGAAGGTTTGTCTGGGAGGGACGGCACTGGGGGGAAGGCTTTGGATTGCATCTCGAATTAAGCTTTGCTTCCTAAACTTGGTAACCCCGCAAGGGAAGGGCTTCAGGCCTGACTTATTTATTGAGCTTTGTGGTGGATCTCTCGTGATCAAGTTATTGCGATATTTTCTTAGTTCTGCATATCTCTCTATCAAATTTTTAAAACTCTCGAGATGTGATTACTTAGAGGGAGGCAGCCTGCCTGTTCCCTTCTTGTCTTGGATCTCAATATACACAAAGTGATTTTTCTACCAGGCAAGTTAGTGGTGTCCTGGTGTGCCTTCACTGTTTTTAAAAGTCTGCAGGTCCCTTTAGATACTGAGTTGTAGCCACCAGTGGGGATGGTTTATAGAATTTGAATGAACTCCATGAATAATTTTGGGTTTCTAGAATTTCTCCTTACTTTGAAGTAAACCTCTTTCTCTCCCCTTCTTGTCCATTGCTGAGAGACCTAAGAGATCCACTGTAGGTTCCCGATATTGTTTCTTAGCCTCTTAGCCCTCCAGGCAGCCACCAAACCTGCTTGCTGTGGAAAAAGAAAGGTTGGAAGGCAGTGAAGAACTGGAGAGTGCTGTGGGAAGCAAGCACAGACTCTCCCAGTGCTCTTCCTCTTTTCCCAACGGCAAGGTCAAGACTCACTTGCCTGCGCAGCTGGTTGGGTCTGATCCTCTGAGCTGTCCCTCTGCTTTTTTGTCTACCAGGCTCAGGAATTCCTATGGGATTGCAGGGAGATGCCTCAACTTGAATCCCGGCAATGACAATTTTATCCTCAGACCCTTTGTAGGCTTTGCTGGGAAGCCATGGCACTCACTGGGATCTGCGGATGGCAGTGGCCCCTTGAGCAAGAGGGTGGCAGGAATGGAGGTGGGCTTTGCCTGGCGCTCCCTGATTTCCTTTAGAGAAGCCCCGAGTGGGCAGCACGGCAAGATTGGAGGGCAGCAGCTTTTGTTCCAGGAGCTGCCAGATCCTCTCTCTTGCCAGTGCCTTGGCAGGCATAGCTTCCGACCTCCTAGGGCAGGCTGGGGTGCCCTGAGGGACTTCGGTTGCTCTGGAGCTGAAGAAAGATACTGTGGCTGGGTTTTTTTGGGAGGGGGGTGGGGACTCGCTGCCAGCCTGAGCTATGAGGCCCTGGGTTCCCAGGGTTGGAAGAGAGAAGGACAAAGGGAAACCGGGTTTTAATCGAGTTTGATTTTCACTAGCAAATGAAATTTACCTGCTCTCACTTTAACTTGGAGGAGGCTGTCAGCACTGCTCTCTGGCACTATTTCTCTGCATCCATCCAGCATTAGGATAAACATTCCTTGGTTGGTTTTAAAGACACTTTGTATTTCAGGATATTCATGTGTTTCTAATGTATCCAAGCAGCTTTACGAGCTGCATTTGCAGAACATCTTAACCCTCTCTCTCCCATTGCAGAAGGGGTAGGGGCTCAGAGATAATGGCAAAGGAAGAAAGATCCAGACGGGGAAATGGCTGAGGAGCTGAGGCTAGCTTAGAGAGAAAGAAAGGGAGAAAGGGGGCAACACCAGAACAGGATAGCACTTCCAAAACTGTAGTCAACCAGACTGTTTGGGACAGATGCAGTTGAGGGACAGCTTTGTTCATGGTGGGCTTTATGAGTTTCCCCACCGGGGTGGAAGCTGTACTCTTTCTTAAGGAGAAAGGGTAGGTTCTGAAGAAATTTGGGCAAGCGCTGGCCAGTAGGCAGAGAAATGGCACATCCTGAGTCACTTGCTGAAGCTTTTGTTCTAGATTTTTTTTTCTTTTCTTTCTTTCTTTTGTTTTTTTTTTTCTTTTCTTTTCTTTTCTTTTTCTTTTTTTTTTTTTGGCATTTGAAGGCAGCACAAGGCCCAGGGCTGTAGGGACAGTTTTGGACTGTGGGAAGTCACTTGGCACTGTGGTGACCGAACGCTAACATGGTGAAAATGGGAGGATGTGCAAGATGCAGGAAAATCCACGAAGACCCCCACTTTGCCTTGAAAGATGCCCTCATCCTGTGGATTTTGAGGACAGTGAGTTTTCGGAGGAGCAGCTCTCCCTCTGCCTGGTGTGTTCCTTCTGGTACCAGGCCTTCAAGGCCACCAGTGCACAGAGCCTCAGAAAGGACCCCACTTCCAGCCCTGCCTTGTGGTATTTCTCACAGAAAGTCCTTGAGCAGGAATAGGGGCGCCTCCCCTTTTAGAACTACCAGGCCCAGGTCCCAGGCTCCCTTGAGGAGCAAGCTCCTCTGCACAGTGCCAGCCAGCGGTGCCCAGACTCCGCAAGCTTGGCGCAAACTTGGAGTGAAGGGTGCGTTCCTGCCTCTGAGACCAGCGGCCCTCGGGCTCAGGGAGGCCTGGGTGATTCCGCCAGTGGCGGCGGAGGCAGTGATGGTGAGGGGAGTGCTGTCTGCCCCGACGGTGCTGCCGCTGCTCTGCTGTTAACAGGACCTGGAAACTCAGCCTCCACTTAAAGGACGGGAGCCTGCGTTAGAAGCAGAGGGAACTCAGAGAAGCGCTCCTCAGAGGCAGGAAGCGCCTTCTCGAAGTCCTCAGTGGGCCGGCCAGGGTACCGGTCCACAGGACTGCGGGGCCCACGCCACCCAGGGAGTGAGCTCCCCGTCACTCCGCTGGGGCGCCAGGAGAGCGCAGGAAGGCCGAGGAATTCTGGGAGGCTGCGGCGTGAAAAGGGCGAGAGATCTCTGTCCCGACGCTGTCTGTTTGTCCCTGCACAACCCAAGAGGAGTCCCAACTGCCGGCCTCCACCCCCATCCTAGCTTGATGCTCGGGCCCGCAACAAAACAGGAAACCAGCTCTGGGGGCTGTGGATTCATTATGTCAACAAATACACCGAAGACATTCGAACATTTGAAGGAAATAGAGGGCTTGGACGTAAGCCTGGCCCCGCGGAGCCCCCAGCTTTCTTGCCAAGAAACCTGTGCAGGCGGCCACGCGGCCTGGGCCTGGGCCCGCATGAGTCCGTCTCTCCCCAAAGACTCCCACGTCCCTGACCCGGGTGGCAGATTCTTAATGCATAGAGCAGCTAAGGGAAGAAAACTCACCAGCGCAGCCACGAGAAAGGGGAACTCGGAACAGAGAACCGAGAGGTGTGATCAGACTTTTACGTGCAGGTTATATGCCCTAATCGTAACGGTGCGTGTGCACACACAGATTCACGCATCAAATGAGCGCACACACCCAGTGAACGCGGACATCCAAAGTCCTGTGGGTGAAATACAGCCATCATACCAAGTCTTGAGGAAGAATAGTTCACCCTGTCGGACCAGTCTGGTGACATATTTCGGGGTGGCTGGCGTCTCCCTACCCTTGCTGATTTTTCCAACCACTCACCATTCCCTCCCCCGCGGTTTTGCAAATACACCTGTCCCCAGTGGAAGGCAAGCCCCCGATTGGCATTTACCTGGTTCGGGTGTTCTCCCCAGAAACTTTGGCTGCCTCTGGGGACCCGCGCTGAGCCGATCAGAAACGCCGACGTTGCTCGTGGCGCAGCTGCCGTTCCTTTGTCCCGCTGCTCTGGCCCCGCTCGCCCCAACGCTCAGGGAAACGAAGCAGCTCAATAAAAACTTTTGATATTAGTTTTTATGGGTATTTACACTCTGGTCAGAGGAGCTGAGTACGGAAGCTCCATTAATCAGCCCCCAACCTCGGGTTTGGATGCTCAGTTTATGGGTTGGGAAAGTGAGCTTGCCGGAAAGAAAGCATGGGGATGGCTGGCTGATTCCAGAGAAATGAAAAAGGGAGCAAGGTCGTTTACCGTTTTTGGAAAACGAAGATTAAAAGGGTAACTCCAGGTGCTACCCGACGGACTACGTTTTTATTTGACCCCCTGGCAGGGATAATTTTTCCACCTTTGCCTAACACAACATTTTTAAAAAAATCTTTTTATTATGGAACTTTCCAAACACACACAAAAGTACAACGGACCCCTATTACCCAACTCTTAGTTTCAACCATTATTATCATTTAGTCTTTCATGTTTCATCGTCCACTTCCACTCTTTTTTTTTCCCCTGGCGTATTTTAAAGTAAATCCCAGGCATCACATCATTCCACTTCCAACATAGGATTTTGAAGATAAATTTCAAGGTTAAGCAAAATTGCTCAATAAAAGGAATCCTTCCTATGTCTGAGAGTAAGAGGTCAGTGTGTTTGAACTTGAATTTTTCTGATTACAATCTAGAAAGAACTTGAGGGTCCACCCAAGAGAAATCTGGACAAAAAAAGAGAGTGGCGTGTTGGGCATCTCGCCTGAAATTTTATGTGTCTCTTTATCAAGAATACATATGTGTGAGTGAGACACATGTTACCCTTTACCACGAGTGTGTCGTCCTTTAACTGACGATTTCTACTGCTGCATCAGGATTTGGGAGGAGAGATGAAAACCATGCCTCAGTCCTTTCTATGTCCTAAATTGACATCTATTTCCCTCTTATTGGACAAATAATCATTTCCCATTTCAACACACCTCCTCCCCTTGTAGAAAGCACAGAGAGACTTCTAATGATTAATCTAGGAAGCGAAAGTTTGTTCTGGGTTGATATATCATTGCAGTAACCACAGTTTTCAAGAACAAATGCAATTCTATGTGTTTAAAAAAAACTCCTCAGCACTAAAATATTTTTTAAAAAGAATTACTAAAGGTGTTGTGGCTTGCTTTGTTTTAATTCAGTGGCCTAATTGACAATGAGTATGATCCTCCTCTGAAGCATGATTTAACTAAAGCCTTGGCAATTTTAGAAAGCGAAAAGGCAAAAATGGAAAATAGCAAACCGTTGAATCTGACAAATTCTACACCAGCCAGCTACTTAATAAATTCGAATCCTACTTGTCTGAGTGGATATTGGTCATCCTTTCTGTGGCAGAGTGTTGGGTTCTTTTGCATTTGGATTGTTTATGTCTCCTTAATTAATTTTTTTGAGGAGTTGTTAAATATCTGGGACACTTTGACCCGGGGATGCTTTTATGCTAATAATATATACTAAGATATATGCTAAAATAACTGCTCATCATAGTAGAAAAGAGCTATTTGGCTAAACTCATAAGAGATGTGTAAATTAAGCAAAAGGAGAAATTACATGCACAGATTTTATATAACTTTCTGACAACTCCAACTACACCCAGCAGAAGCCCCTGGAGACATTGGCCTCGAGTCCCTCCCCTGCAGCCTATGGAGCATCAGCAAGATCAGTCCCTACCAGGGATCTGGGCAGCTCCTTCAAGGGGTCCCTGGTCTCCTGATTCTAGGATGGAGTTCACCACGGGTATTACGGTTTGGGTCAGGATTTGGTCAGGGTCACGCGTGGAGACTGCAGAAGTGGGAAGATTCGGAGGAAGAGGGAGAAGGGACGAGAGGTACCGCAGCAAAGCTGGGAGACAAAGAGGAAAGGGGAGACGGGAGGGTGCAAAATAAAAAGGAAACCATAACTCCCATCAAAAAGTCAAGCCATGCAGCCCAAGTCAGGCCCGTGTTTTTAAAGCTCCACAGAAACCCATTCTCTGCGGAAGCCTGTTCTCGGAGGAAGACTTGCTGGGGGGGCCCCCACCGCTGGGGTGGAGGGGACGCTTAAGCTGCAGGTCTCCCTGCGATTTCTTTAACGGCACAAAAATAATCTGAAGTTTGAAAAACCGATTGGAGTCCAGAGTTAAATGTGAGCATGAACTTCTGCCCATAGAGAGCCGGAGCAAGGAATTCTGGCTGGTATCCGCTGCCCCGGCATAGGTCTTGAGCCATACTTGGGACAACCCCTCGAGCCTGCTAGCAATTACGTGCTCTCAGCCACTTTTAAAAAGGCCATATTTCTTTACATTTCTAGGACCTAATGTGGGGTTATGTCAGGTCATGGGACCCTTGGCTGGTGCAAAGTAATTTGATGTCACTGAGAGCAAACAGACTCGTTTGTCACCCAGAGGAATAGACATCCCCATGGGCCTGAGCTGGAAGCAGAGCACAGCGGGGCTGGCTGGGGCTGGGGGATCCAGCCGTGGGTCCAGTGCTGGCTTAGCCAGGTGGGCTGGGAGGGGGCTTTCTGGGTTGTTCATGTAGGTGCAGGGGAGTGAGGGGTCAGCTCTGTTTCAAGCACACGTATCAGCCCGTTGAGCTTGGGTGGGACCCGGATTGTTTCAGGCCCTTGTATCCCAAGTTCATTTTCAACAGGACCCACGTCTCAGTTTTTCATTCCCTGAAGTTAAAGCTGGTTAAACCAGGAGAAGTCCTTTCCCCCTCACCCCACTCCACTCACTGCTGCTCTCATGGTCTGTATCGGGCTCAATAAAACCGAAGGGAGTCTCTCTACCTGAGGAACGAGATTCACCCAGCTAAGAGGTATGAAGAGGAGAGGGCACAAGGGACCATACACCTTATACTCCTTTGGGGATGACTTCAGTGTTGACAGGGCTGGCTAACATCTTGGTGAAGGGCTTCAAATCGTTTGCCTGCAATTGTCTTATCCACTGTTTCCAGTTCCTTTCATTTCGGGGGGAGTAGGATAACACAACGCAAAAGAACAGGATTCCCTGAGCCCTCCTTTGAGAATCAGGGAATGTTTAAGCCCTGGAGTATGGGTAGGTGTGGAGAAGGCAACCTGATGGACAAAAGGAGGAGGGAGGAGGCCACTTCTGACAGCCCTGGACTGAGCATAAGATGGGAGTCCTCCTATGGAGGGCAACTCTCAGCAATCATCACTGTCCCCTGCAGGCCCCACCCCAGAGGGCCTGGAGGGTCTATCAGCGGGGCCGCAGGCCCACACTTGGGGGGCCCAGTCGTGGATCCATGAAGTCCTGGGACTCACACATTGAAATGTGGCACATACATATCCCTTGGCCTTCTGTATCATCAGAAGGCATCCCAGGGCTGCACCTCCTCCCTGATAATTCTTAGATGATGTAGTGCCACAATCAATGGAACAAGAGGGAAAAGTTAGATCCAGCCAAAGTGGTCAGCCATGAGGGCCCGAGGAGAAGACCCTGCTTTAAACAGGTGAAGCCAGCCAAGAGAGAAGCTGCAATTGGCATCTCTGAGGCAGATGGGGAGGCCTGCAACAGAATACACCTATCCTTCCGCCCACCTCCAGGTTAGGAAGAGGTGCTCGCGCAGCTGGGAGAGCTAATGTAAGAGACGGCATTCCATGGCGGGGCCCATTCTCCCAGGGTTGTGAAAGGTGCCCAGTCCTCCATAGAAATGAGACAGTCTAGGCAAGAGAAAGAAGACAGGGCAAGGTCCAATGGCTCTGCAACAGAGATGCAGTGAAAACACACCTGTGCGCCCTGGGAAGCTGGGCTCCTACAGCTTTGCAGTGTGCCTGGCCAACACCAGCCCGCAGGTGGCGAGGGCTCAAAGCAGACCACTGGTGGGTGGGATGGCCTTCAGGGCATTTGCCTCACCTGAATTCTGCAGCGATCTTTTGGTTCCCAGAGTCACTCGGTACCCTAGAGGAGAAACCACATATGTCGCTCCAGCACTCTACTGGCTCTGGGTTCAGGATTTCCAGGAAGAGTTGAACGGATATCTGAGGATCCTGGGCCCAAATGCCCTCCGTCGGCTGACCAGGACCCCAACCTGGAGAGAGGAAAGCCAATGAGAGCTAGACCTTTCCTCTCTGAGGTGGAAATAGTGCCTTGGTCCTGAGTGGGATCCCTGCCCTGGCCCGGGAACACCGAGGCAGCCGCATGCTTCGAAGGGGCGGCGGGGGAGAAAGGGTCTTCTCTTTTAGGCCCTCCCACCCCCGCACAGTTTAGGGGCAGTCACGGTCACGGCAGAAAGAGGCCGAGGATTCTCGCAAGGCGCCGCTGCAGTTGCGACCTCTTCCCACTAGATGTCTTCCCAGTTAATCGGAATTGAAGGGCGTTGTCTGTTCCCGGTGCCCGAGACTCGATTTCCCCCGTTGCTTTTTGAAGTCTGGAGTTCCGCTGGGAAAGCAAACCTTTTTCTTTCTTTCTTATGGCCCCTGCCCCGCCCCGTGCTCCAAATTCTGGCTCTGGAAATCTATCAGAATTAAGCGCCGGCTCCCTATGGGCCCGCTTCGGACCCGCTCACGACATTGGAATCTTTTTATGACCTTTGATGTGTTTAAATAACATGGCAAGGCTGAGTACACACCTCGGATTAAACTTTAATCGGCTGCAGTCAAGGTCGCCCAGGTGGTAAGCGCGTTTCCTCCGACATCTCCTGGCAGACACTGCGGGGTCCAAGGTCTGGGGCTGAGGCCCTCACTGTGCCTTACTGCCTCTACCCAGGCCTGGGTGGGGGGCCAGGGCCAGGGCCATCCCACTGTGCCCCAAGGAGGACTGAGGAAATAGGGTTCGGAGGCAGACACCCAGGGTGGGCTAATGACCTGAGCACAGTTTTTATAGCTACTAGACAGAAGAGTTAAAAATTCCAAGAGGCACTTCCAGTTTCCCCTGACTCCAGAGAATAGTTGTAAGTCCAAAGTCATGGTCAGTGCCTTGATTATTTCCCCCAGCATGGTTCTGGTCGCTCAAGGAGAGAGGGGTATTGCTGGTAATGAGGGATGGTGCAGCCAAGTTAGCTGATTGTTTTTAAGGTTGCCAAGCCCTTGAGAGGTACTTCTGGATCTAGAACCCAGGGCCTTCCCCCCATGCCAGGCTACACAAAGTTAGCTTGAATGGTCAGCTGGATTGAGTCACCAGGGCTGAATATAACTTTCTGAACGAATATCCGTGTCATGGAGAATTGTCTTGGACAGTTATTTAGGGAAAAAAATCCAAGGCCAGGGCAGAATGTATATTGAAGGCTACCAGTGGGGTTTAAAAAAGGGGGTGAGTAATAAGGGCTGGAAGGATAGTCAAGCCACCAGTAACAGTGGCTTCCTCTGGGGGGAACTGGGCGTCAGAGGGTCAGATGGAGAATTCACTTTTTTTTGTATTGTTTGTAATTTGCACAAATTTCATGTGCTAGCCAGTGGGGTAGCCCTTGTCAGGAAATAGGGTGCCCTGTTTATCTCATGGCCAAACATCATAGGAAATTTCCTCCACATATCAAACCAGATTTGGATTCAGAGGAGACATCGAAATAAGGCACCCCCAGACTTAGATCTCAGTCCTACAGGCATCCCCTCAGATTCCCATCCCCTGGGAGAAGTTCTCAGGCTTTTCTCTGCTGGGCTTGCCCTGACCTGGAAGTGAACATGCCAGCCCAGGATATAGAACCCCAGCTATTCACAACAGCAGGAGAACCTCACTGTCTCAAAACGAAGTAAAGCCTTATCTTCAATTCTCCCCCAACCCCTGAGTGCCTGAGGGTTTGTAGACAAAGCCCCTCTATGCTCCTTCAGTTTAGAATGCTTACAGCCCCTAACCATGGTGTGGATAGTAAATATCCTTTCCGTGTATATTTGGTTTGTCAATTTTTGTCTCTAAGGGTCAAGAAGCTCCACATACTTGACTGGGGTGTTGACTTCTTGAGTTAGAGACAATAATATTATCACTGACTAAAGTTAGTTTTAAAAGTGCTTCTTCGTGGAGCCTTTTGGGGGTTGGTAATGCTCTATATCTTGATCTGGGTAGTAGTTACACAAGTGTATACACATATAAAAATTCAGTGAGCTGGGTGCTTAAGATTTTTATGCTTTGCTATATATGTAAGTTATACGGCAATAAAAAAATTTTTAAGTGCTTCCTCATAACAACCTGCGAAGTAGGTCCTGAGGTTATTATAATCATCTCCATTTTACAGACACTGCAACTAAGACTCAAGGGAAGCTAGAGCGTCCCTGGCCTCCGTGGGAGAAAATAACCACTCCCAGCTTCCTCCTCCCAATCTGGCTGCTTCAATAGGGAACTCTTTCTTTTCCAGCAGATTTCTCAGGTAACAGGAACCAGCCCAGTCTAAAGACGCCCTTCTCAGGGTGGTTGTGAGGCAGGAATGTGATAGCCAGCTCCTTCTTCAAAATTTTTAGCCTTTGAGTAGGGAGAGGATGCGGAGGGCAGTGCCCAGAGGCTGTAAGGCCTAGAGGGCCCCAATTGCGCCCCTCTAACGAGGAAAGCGGCCTCTGGGGCTCGGAACCTATTTTCTTCTCCTTATTCCAGTCACCCCTGCCCAGGCACCCTGCACCCTGCAGCAGAGCCTGCGTCCTGGGAGAACCCTCGTCCCGGGAGACCCCTCCAGAAGGCTGCACCCTCCCGCCTGTACACCGCCCCCCCCCGCGCCTTTTCTCAAAAGCACTAGAGGGGGTGGTGTGGGGTGTTCTGAAATTACGGTGGCTGCAGCGAGATGGCCGAGGATAGAGAAAGCGGTTGTTGTTTATTCCAGGCACAGTCGCAAAAGGCTTCCAAAAATATCGAGCCGAGATATTTTATTGTTCAGCCTGTCTGCAGCCTGTAATTATGCGTTCAAGATGTTTAATGTGTGCAAATGCATTAGCCGCTTTCGCTGGTGAAAACCCTAGCTGGGGGCGGGGGAGAGGCAAGTCTGGAGATAATTATGTCGTACAGTCGCAAACAGTATTCTTCTCTTACTGTAAACGGCCCCGGCCACCTTTACGAGAAGCCAGGAAAACTTGGAGAGTGACTCGTCGCGTTTACGCGGGCAAACTGGTTTCTTCCTTTCGTTTTCTCCCGTATTGTTCGAAGTGTCTATTGGGCGGCGTCTGTGCCAGGTTCAGGGGCTCGCCAGAGAGAAGGCGCCGGCCGAGGAGAGCCCGGAGCGGCCGGCGCGGCCGTGCGGAGCCCGCGGCCCTCGGAGGCCGGGCCTGGCGCGCGGGCCTGGCAGCAGGAGGCGGCTGGGCTGGTGGCCCGGAGCCCTGACGGCCCCAGGCAGCCCCCGGCTTGGGCAGGAGCGAGCACTCCCGCTCTTCCCGGCCGTTCGGGTCTCTTCCCTCCGCACCTCCTCATCAGGCCGCGATCGGCACACCCGCAAGCCCACTGCGAGGCGGCTCCGGCTGCAAATGAGAACGCTGGGCCGAGGCCCTGGGCCCGCGAGCCCTTACTGGGGAGGGGTGCGGGGTCGGCTAGCATTGGGCTCACCCGGGGTGAACTGGCTCTTTTGGGTCCCGGTTGCTGAGGGGCCGAGAGAACAGCTGGGATGGGGGAACCCCGCCTCCACACCCCCGGGCCGGCCTGTCGGCGCACCCACTCCACCCGGCGGAGGCTTGGTGTGCGGCGCCAGGCGCTCCCCGGGAAACTTGTAAGGTCCTGTGCTGGCACCTCCCACCGCGCGACACGTACATCTCGGTCCCCATATTCAGGCAGCGGCTCCGCCAGCCGAGCGAGAGTGACCAGCGCAGGGAAAACAGCAGTCCAGGACGGGGACCAGCCCCCTGAGGGACCAAGGAGTACGTTTGCAAGCCAACGACAGCTCCCGACTCCCCAGATTTCTGTTTCAGCTCAGGCTTTTAGGACAAAAACAAGGCCGCGGTGTGGAGCGGAGGCGGCTCTGGCCCGAGTGCCAGGCGGGGCGCACCTCTGGCTCCGCGATCCCCGGACGCGAAACCCCTAGAGCGCGGGCCTTGGGAGGCGCGTCTGGGGTGGCTATGGGAGGCTCCTCTTTGCTGGAGGCCGGCAGACTCCCTACGGGAATCACCGGGTCCGGGGTCCCATTAGTGCAACCTTCCGCCGCGGACCTGTGTCCTCTCATTTCTCCTTAGGAAACGACCGGATTTTGAAACTCATTTTTGGCCTCTGATTTCAAACAAAACAAAACGTAAACATTGGGCGTTCATTCCATGTTGTGGGACACGTAAGAAAATCGGTATAGGATCCAGGGTGCATTTTCTGAGGCCTGGCAGCGCTGTTGCCCCTGCCAACCCCCTGGCCCCAGGGCATGGAGAATAGGCGGGTGTGGAAGGATCCGGGAGGATGACATAATCCCATAATCCCAGGAAGGGAAATACTCACACAGAGCAGGAAAACAAAACCCACCAGACATGATTTGTTTCTGCTTCAAATGCATCATCCAAAGAGAATCCCTTTGGGCTACCAGTGACTTGGGCTCGGGGGTCGGGGTCCTTAGATCTACCAGTGTTGAGGGAGGCTCCCTGAGATGGGAGCTCCCAGCCTCTCCCCTGCGGGTGCAGGCTCCAGCTAACGGGGATGAAGGAGAAGGAAAGCCTAGTGGGGGTCCTGGGTGGCTACAACCCCAAAGCAAACACCATGCCTTGGATGCCTCCACGAAATGAATTTGCCAGACTTGGAGGACGCAGTAGGTTAGTTATGCAGCAGCTAGAAATCTGGGGACAGCCAGACCTGGCAGGAGGTGCGGACTGAAGCTTTCAGACTCCCTCTCGTTCTTCCTCCTTCCCCTTGTGTCTCCCTTTCTCTCTCCTATCTTTACCCCACTCAAGGGGGTCAGGCCTCCAGGTGCAAGTGGCTTTGTTCCCAGGCTCTACTTGGATTGGATGGAGAGACTGGGAAGTTTGAGGAGGGGTCTCACTAGTGGTTCAGATTTCGGAGACTCCAGAAGTGGCCACATCCTACTCCCCCCCCCAAAAAAAACCTCTCACAAACTTAACCACTTTCAGTGTCCCACAGGCTTGTGCCTGGAGGGCCTAAAAGATGCCATCTTCTAACCCAGAAGTTCCTGGTTGCCTGAGCAGCTAAGCAGAATTTTGCAAGCAGAAGGGAACGGGGGTGGGGGTGGGAAGCCACTGTTTCTGTTGATTTCCTAACTTAGTTCAAAATCAGTGCTCACAGAAGAAGGGCATGTGTCCCGTTACTGCTCTCTTAAATGTAATTTTTCTGTCTCTCTTTCTCTCCCGTAGGGTTGAGGGTTTCTAAATGCCCTCACAGCATTTCAATATTTGATCCTCCCTCTGGGAAGTGAATCTGATCAGGGCCTTCCTTGTTCTCCTCCTCCTCTGTTCTCCAGCCCCTCAAAAGAGCCCACAGAAACACAGAATGTCCCAAGGGGAATTTCTTGCTCTTGGAAGTGACTCTGCCTGGGACCCAGAATCCAGAAATGGTGAGTGGTTTCTCTTCAAAGGCTGCCTGGGTCCTGGGGCTGGGGGAAGGCTGGGCTGGGCTGCCAGGGGGCCTCCCTTGCAGCTGCACCCAGCCAGGGAAAAGGGTGGGCTCTCAAGAAAATGGGTGAATATAGGCCACCTGGAAAACTTAGATTTCTCAGCTCTCTAGATTGCCCGGAGGAGGAATTCTCTGGCTGGGACTGATTGTTGCAAATTCCACTTTCCAGATTTGGTTTTCCGGCCCAGGAAAATTGGGGCCTTGTTTAAGTCTTTTCCTAGAAGTTGTATGCTCGTTCTTCGGCTTTCTGTTTTCTATTAGCCAAAGAGAGACTACATATAAGATAATCTTGGTTTCTCCCTGCGACCTCTGAAACATGTAATTTGGGGGAGATACTGTATTTAAAGTGCCAATCCCCGTAATGAGCCCAGTTTAGCAGTGTGAGCTCCTGCCCTCCCCTTAATGAAGGGAGCTGTCGAGAAATAATTTCACTTTGATCTAGTTTGTGACCTGATTTTTTGGCTTAAAGAAGACTAGGCAGCTAATTGGATTCTTCAGGTGCCTTTAATCTCCACCTCAACACTTGGAACCTGACCAAGCTGAATTAAAATGAGTCTGATAAACAAGATGTAGCTCCCAGGGTAACAGCAATAAGAAAATCCCCCATCACGGTGGGGTTTAATGATCACAGCGTGGCTGGCACCTCACAAAAAACATGAGGCTGTAAGCCCCCAGAACCTGCAGCACGGAAGTCTTCGGAATCCTTTCCCCTTCCCTCCCAACACCCTGGATGTGGTTTAATTAGAGAGAGAAGGCGGGGTAGAGGGAGGTGGGGAAGAAAAACTTACAGTTGGTGAAAGAGGCAGGGTTTGGGGTATCGTCTCAAAGGGAGGCAGGACGTCGAGGAGACTTTGTCTCTAGGAGAGGAAGCAGGCCGAGCCTTTGAGGGCTGGACAGTAAAGATTGCAATTTGAATTTCCAACTGTGCTGCAAGAGTGAGGGGTGCAAGAGGGAAATAGGAGATGAGGGGCAGGGTTATGCAGCCTGAGGGGCTGGGAATCATGGGTTTCATTTAATCTTTTCAGATGCCAGGATTCTGTGTTCTGGACGCAGAAGCAGGAGGAGGATGGAGTCTGCTGGGACCTCCCCATTCTTAGTGTTGGGCCTGAGAAAGGGTTCTCTTGGGCTCCCTCCCCCACCCCCAGCCCCATGCTCTGATTTGCTCTCTGCTTAACTTGCTGGGGGAGTTCTGAGGGATTACTTCCTCCAAGGCAGGGAGAGTTTGCTTTAGGTCCACATCTCTCAGTCTAGGCACTATTGACATTTTGGGCTGGAATATTCTTTGCTGTGGAGGGTGTCCTGTGCAATGTAGAATGTTTGGCAGCATCTCTGGCCTCTATCCGCTAGATGCCAGTAGCCCCTACCCCAGTTATGACCATCAAAAATATGTATAGCTGATTCACTTTGTTATAAAGCAGAAACTAACACACCATTGTAAAGCAATTATACTCCAATAAAGATGTTTAAAAAAATGTCTCCAGACTTTGCCAAATGTCCCCTAGGGCCATAATCACCCCCTGTGGAGAACTACCAGTTTAGGCCTCAGTGAAGCAGGCATTTCTGGGAAAAAGAGTGGAGTACTTTGCTTGAAATGATCTTTGTAGGGTTCTAGAGAGCCGGGGGAGCAGGATGGGGGACGCTCTCTTCTTTTTTGGCCTTCTGGCCAGCCGGGTCATGACCACCTTCTCAAGGCTGCCTTGAACCTCCATTGCAACACCTTCATGAAGCCTTTCGGTAACCATGTAGCTTCTAGAGCATATAATCCAAACCTTTAGACATACTGAATCTAGGATAAATGTGTGTGTGTGTGTTTAGACGCTGCAGGAAGGGGATCCAGGCCTCGCCTGTTCGGGCAGATCTGAGTGAATGAAAGCCCCTTGCCTTGGCACACCTGCCCTTGAAGTGGGACATGGCTGAGCTTTTGTGCAGCCTGTGCTGCTGATGCTGTCAGGGAGTGGAGGGCCTATTGCAAGTGTGGAGGTGAGAGTCGGTCTCTGTGATGCTGGTGGGGAGATACTTATGCAGTCAGGGGCCCTATAGCTCTGCAGCCATTGCTTCCCTCCAGCTCTGAGACCCAGCTGACCTGACTCTGAGCAACCTCTTCTGACCTAGGTTTTCAAGAAACTGTAAGGTCCAGGAAATTATGTTGGGCATAATTTATTGAACATTGGGCATTATTATTCTAATGCTGATGGAAAGTAATTTAAAAAATAAGAATTGGGCTTCCCTGGTGGCGCAGTGGTTGAGAGTCCGCCTGCCGATGCAGGAGACACGGGTTCATGCCCCAGTCCGGGAAGATCCCACAGGCCGCGGAGCGGCTGGGCCCGTGAGCCATGGCCGCTGAGCCTGCGCGTCCGGAGCCTGTGCTCCGCAACAGGAGAGGCCACAACAGTGAGAGGCCTGTGTACCGCAAAAAAAAAAAAAAAAAGGATTTTACCACAATCCAGCCATCTCAATCTGATCCTCCCTTCTTCCCCTCTCCCTCCCCTTCCTTTCTTCCTTCCTTCATTTCCTTCTTCCCTTCCTTCCTTCCCCCGTTTTCCTTCCAGAATGTGTCCACGTATAACACAAATGAAGGAATGTAAAGATTGAGAGAAGTTAGTTTATTCCTAGGGACAGTTCTTTCAGGCTTAAATATCAATAATAAGACCAGGGTTAAACTGGATAGTCCTTATGTATATTTTTACTACAGGCATCCTCAGCCTCTCCTCCAGAGCAGGTTATAACCATTTCGGGCTAGCTAGACACCTTTAGTAGTCAGGGTCTCTAGACGTATTAAGCTTTAGGTATTTGACAAAAATCACTGACCGAGTGCTTAGAGTGCTAATCGATGTACAAAGATGAACTCATTTAATCTGCTTAACTCTAGGAACTATTACTATCATCATCCTCATCTCACAGATGGAGAGACAGAGACACAGCCAGTTTCAGTAACTTGCCCAAGGTCATCCAGCTAGTAAGAAGCAATGCTAGGATTGAACCCAGGCCCTGGGTCCAGGGGCCATGTTTTCAACTGCTCATGTGCTGCCTCTTGTTAATGTGCTGTGTACAGACAGTGGCCCAGAGGACAGAAGTTGGGGAGGTGGGCATCTCTGTGCTAAGCAGGTAGCCACTGCTCTAGGAACCTTACTCTGAGCTTCAGAGCCAGATTCCTGGTCCACAGCAGGTCTAGTAACTGAAGCTTTTCTGACCATTGAAAGTAAGTTATGGGAAATGTAATGCATATCCCTGGTATTTACTACCTCAGGAACACAGGAGACGTAATGAAGGAGGGAAGGTTGTAATTGTAGAAAAACATCAATTCTAGTAACAGAAATCAGTGGCAGCCAGAGACATTCTCCCCAGGTTTCTGGCCCTGCTGGTGGCCCCTCCACCAGGCTCCATGCCCGGCAGGAACCCCCCAGAGGAGGAAAGGGGCCTGTTATAGGAGTCATCAACCTGTCACCATGGCTAGGGTGAATATGGCTTCTGAGTTGGGGGGAGGGGGTGGAGGCTTAGTCTTTAGCACCACCAGCTGCAGGGAAGGGGGCAGGGGGCTGTGGGCTGAGGTTTGGGAGGGGGAGGCTGGAGGTGGAGCAGGCCTCCTCTACCTACAGCCCCCGAACAGACATTTATTGAGTCAGCAAGGCTCTGTGCTAGGCACCACTTTGCATTTAACACTAGCAAGGTGGGACTTATCCTCAAGCAGCCTTAATAGTCCATAAGTGTGTGCACGTGTGGGTTTCTGAGAGAAAGATGGGGTGACTCAGCTACATAAATGATTGCACTGAAGGCTGAGATAAGGACCCAGGGACAGAGCAGTAGGAATAGTGCGCTGAGAAGGGCGGGGAGTGGGGGTCCGGTTGGGGCAGGCGGCCAGGTGTCCAGGGTGCTTGTTCTGGGCCTAGAGGGTGTCTCTGACCTGGGGTAGGCAGAGAGGGGGGTTGTTGGGAACAAGCATAGACAGCAGTTTGGCTAACGGTCGGGGAGGGTAAAGGAAGTTCTGCCCGGCGCCCACTGTGTTCTAAACGATATGCTTTGCAGGATTATCTTATTTAACTCTCAACACACCCCTATGGGTTGGGCAGGGTAATTATTCCCGTTTTACAGATGAGGAAACTGAGGCAGAGGGTCAGGGACTCGTGCCTGGTCCCAGGGCTGGGTGGCCAAGGCCAGGATCTGTGTGACTGGGGAGCCCCCTCTCTCAGCCACTCTGAGCCAGGTCCATAGGTGGGCTTGTGTAGCTAAGTCCAGGTCAAGGGGAGCCCAGGTGGGAGGTTTTCGTTTGCGGTTCGCATAGGAAAAAGCTGTGTTGTTCTTACACTTCTGTATTTCCCTCCTGCCGCCGTCACATCCTACGTTTGATATCCAGTAGTGCTGAGAAATTGGGTCTTTTTTTTTTTTTTTTTTTTTTTTTTTCCGGAGCGGGTCAGACGGCCCCGTCGCTCGGGTAAGGGGACCAGGGAACGGAGGCCGCGAAGGCTTCGGCGGACGGACCGGAGCGGCCGGGAGGATGGCAGGCCCGGCGAGCGACTTCGAGAACGCGAAGCCCGGGGGAGCGCGGGCCGCGGAGCCGGCGGAGACCCCGCGGGCGGAGACCGCGCCGGCCGGACCGAGCGCGGTGATGCCTCCTCCCGCCTGCCTCCGCCGCGTCCCCGGAGCTCGCTCGGGGCTGCGGGCTGGAGAGTCGCCTCCGGGCGCCCGGCTTCTTCCGGCCGCCTCGCCCGGGGCTGCAGCAGGACGCCCGGCGCGGCGGCGAAATCGAAATGGGGCAGTGATCCACCCTCTTCCGGCTGGGGGACAGGAACCGAGGCTCCCGGCTCTGCGGCTTAACCAACTGCGTGGCGGGGCAAAGTCCTGGAACGTCTTCTAACCTGTGAAGAAAGGTTAATAATGACAACAGTATCAACAGCACTCTACGCGTCTGCTTCTCCTACGTGATAGGATCAAACGCGGTCCTTTACTCCATGAACACATATGAGATGTCCACCTACTATATGACGGACACTATGCTCGGCTCTTTTCATTCCAAACTATTTTTCATTTGTGCCTTTTCGGATAAATCATATTGAAATACTATGTACCAAAAAGTGCGTAAGATCAACAAAATATCCCAAAGTACCTGTGTAACCAGCAAGAGATCAAGAAACAGAACATAGCACCTTACTAGTCCCCAACGGGAGCCACTATTCTGACATCTAACACCAAAAAATAGTTATTTTCATTCGACGAATAAATGATGTGAAAGGGCACTGCACACAGGCAATAAAATGCTATCATTATCAAAGTTAAGTGCTGTTTTGAGCCGGGGTGGCATTTATCTGAGCACCTGCTTCTCCTGGATCTTTCCAAGGGACTGGAAGATTTGGTTTCTCATCCCCAGAAGACCTAGGCACCTCCTGTGATCTCAGGGCTTCTTCCGTGGAATGAGGGGCTCGGCTTCCATTCTGAGGACCCTTCTTTCTGCAACGAATGAGGGTGGCTTGGGTGTATCTCAGAAATAATAGGACAGATTTGGAGCATGCCTTGTTGTTGTATTTATTATTAATAAAACAAATATTATTAATGCATTCATAATACTGACACGTTTGAAGGTGAATGTTGCCAGCCTGAGGCTCATCATGAAACCTCAAAGAGGTTTTACTATTGTACTTTAAACAACAACTGGAGTTTTCTTTAGAAATCTTTAGACAAGAGTGTTTCTGCCTGTGCCAGCAGAATCTTCCTACTAAACAGTTTTCTCAAGTACCACTGGGTGGTAGATGGATCTAAATGTTCTCAGAACAGGGCAGCATCAGGTATGGAGAATATGATGGAGTGAAAACTCCTTACATATGAGTGGGGATTTACAATTGACAAAGCCCTGGACATTTCTCCATCTCTTTCGTGGGGTTAATGTGAATGTTTCCTCGGATTTTGTTTTTGTGATGAAGGAAGGGTATGAAATTTCAAGATTTGTTAATTTTGAAGGTGACTCTGGCTTTAGTTCCTGTGTGAGACAGATTTAGATTTAAGTCCCCACTCTGCCACCTACTTGATTTGTGACCTCGGGTAAGTCTGCTCACAATTCTAAACTTGTTTCCTCAACTCAAAAATGGATATGATATCACCTAGATAAACCCATAAGACGGTTGTGAAGTTTAAGCTTCATGATGCAAATAAAGCAGTTAGCCCAGTGCCTACAATAATGTAGGTGTAATAATAGCTTTAACTATATAATGTCAATATTGTTATATAATGTAATTCTCACAGACATGGTAGAAATCATTCTAATTTTACAGGCAATAAAACAGGAAGTATTGAACCACTAACATATGCTACATTATGGATGAACCTTAAAAAATTATGCTAAGTGAAAGAAGACACAAAAGACTAGCTACTGTGTGATACCATCCATCTAAAATATCCAGAAAAGGTAAATTTTTAGAGACCAAAAGCAGATTAGTGGTTGCCTCAAGCTGTAGGTGGGAAGAAAGATTAACTGTAGGTCATGAGGGATCTTGGGGGGGAGGGAGAGGAATGAAAATATTCTAAAACTGACTTATTGTGATGGTTGCACCACTTGGTAAAGTTACTAAAAATCATGGAATCATACATCTGGAATGGGTGGTTTAATAATATATAAAATATATGTCAGCAAAGTTGTTTTAAAAACTCAGAGATTATCACAGAAGAGGAGGTAGAACAGAATCCAGGTTTCTAATTAGATGTTCTTTAGACTGTGGTATAGTCATTTGCCTCCCACTGGGTAGGAGAGAGAAGGCCGACCGCAGGGGAGAAGCTATTGTTAGAATCTCCGTTAAATCAGGGATGGAGCTAAAACTATTAGGAGAATGTGGAGTGGACAGTGTCTTAAGGAGGCGAGAATGGAGGAAAGCATAAGCTTTTTTAGGGGCTGTAAAAAAGTAATAGTTGTGGCTAACTTTTATTAAACTCAGTATTCTAGCAAGCTTTATATTCTAAAGCTATGTTCTTAGTATTCTAAAGAGCTTAGTATTCTGAAAGCTTCATGTACATCACCTTGTTTAAACTGCATAGCAGATTGTAAAACGTGCAGGAAAAATGTCAAGAACTGAGATTGTGAGGACAAACGGAATAATAACTAAATTCATAACTATCAAAATTGCCTCCAAAGAGGTTTTAAAGGTTTGCATGTTTGTTTTTACCTTTAACCAACAGCGTGAGGGTGAGTGTCCTTGTACGCTGTCGTCCGTCTTCAAAGTTCTTTTGCACAAACTGAACCATGTAGAAAATAGGCTTCCGTATTTGAACTGGCCAGAGCTCCACCTCCGTGGAGGGCAGGCCGGAATAGGTGAGGGGCCTGGAAAGGAACACCACGTCGGGGAGCACTGGGGTGTGTCCAGGAGAGGGGCGGGTCAGAGCAAGGGCCCCCGGGGGTCGGGGTGTCTGCAGGGCTCCTCACAACTCAGAGGGATGGGACCCCGCCGCCTGGAGCCCAAGGCTTTCTCGCAGGTGGAGAATCCATGTTGAAGCCGGCAGGAATGGTCTCGCCCAGCCCACTGTTCCTCCAGGGTCGAATTTCCTCCCGACAAATACGTGGCGTCGGTTTGGAGATTCCCTGGCTACGCGCCCCCCTTTCACCCCGCGCCCTCCAGCCCGCCCACCGCCGACAGTGCCCGCGGCCTCCAACGCCCGAGTCGCCCCACACCTGCCCGTGGCATTGTTGGCAACGAGCCCGCCCGTCTCCGCTCTGGCTGGACCCTGGAGGTCCGGTACCCGCAGGCGACGGGTCGGTTCCTGCCTGCTACATCCTCCTTTTTCCACCCCGGGGGTAGAGGTAAACAGGCCAGACTGATCTACACCACTGCAGGTGGGCCGGGGAAACTGAGGCTGGGGTAGACTGGGGTAGGAGCTCCGACCAGCCAGCCCAGCCTTGGCCAGCACAGCCCTATCCTCCACGTGGGGGACCCTGCATCCACCACCCCTCCCCACCAGGTCCCCACCTAGTTGGTCTCTTCCTTGGGTCAGTGGAATGCACAAGTCCCCAACTGGCCTAGCAGGGCACTTCTGACCTAGAGTCATTGGCCAATACAGAATTTTATAACAATTCAAATTAGTTGCCAACATGTAAAAACACTTGAAAATGAAACATCTGGCAACTCTATTAGCTGGTGCTGAGAATCTGCCATCCCAGTCTTCTCAATTTCCTAATATAACCAAGACATCTCTCTCATTGCTACTACAGGGCTACTCCTGTAGGCATCGGTGTGCGTCCCCTGCTGGGGTCACAGAATGCCGTGGTGGGGACACCCTGAAAAACAAATCCCTTTAGCTTCCTCTGATACTTGATGCTGTGAATTGGTCAAGGTCACCAGTGTGTGACAGAGTTGGGATTGGCACTTTGTTTATTGACAAGGGCCCAGAGGAGTGAAGTGACTTGTCCAAGGTCACCCAGCCAGGCAATGGCAGGGGCAGTACTAGAGTCCATTTCCCCGACCATTGGCCAATTCTCTTGGTTGCCCAGGGGCCTCAGTAAAATGCAGTCATTGGCCAAAGATGTTGCACATGACCCTGACCTGGGCTTTTGGGCTTTTGACCTAGTCACTGGTTAGACCAACCACGTTTCCCTTGCTTCCATCTACACCTATAGAATGGAGAAATCTGTAATGGCTGGCATGTGTCCAACTTTCAGCTTTCAGGGGCTGGATTCTTGTCTAAGAAACATCACAGGCCTGTGGCAGCTATTCCTCATCCTCATGCACAGTCTGAAAATAGACCTGGTTGGTACCATAGCAATTATACTTGAATGTGCTAATCTGATCCCATTGGAAATCCACCTTCTAGCCATCAGGGGAATTTCCCAAAACCTTCAAACTTGCCACCTACAGGGTGGATGAAGACAGCAAAAGTAAAAGCCATGTCATGTGACCAGCCCTGTCACAGTTCTGCATTCTGTCTCCTGTTTTTCACTGGGGAGCCAGGAAGAATTGGCTAGACTAGCAGAGGGCCCACAGTGGTGGAGACTCCCTATTATAAAACCAAAACAGGGAAACACGGTGGGTGAAAAGGGAGTTGTTAGAGATAATAACCGATGTAGAAAAGGAGGAAGACTTCTGAAATGGCTTCTTATTTTACTTTGGAGCTTTTCCCACCCAAGACTAAAGCACATAAAACAGGCCAGAGACCCTCATGTTTCTCCATCAAGGAAATAAAAATCTGAGGCATTTATGTTAGGTTAGCATATGGAATATCTATCTGTAACTGCATGAGCTCTTCAAACAGATCCCCTTACCTCCTTAGCAGAAAGTGAACAGCTTTTTCCAAAAGCTACATTTTTGTGTGTGAGAGAGGCTCAATTTGGATTTGAAATCACGAAGGTTTAACAATACCCACTCTACATGACATTACCACCCATTTTAATAAGGTCCAAGATGTTTAATAGCTCACTTAAGGTCTTACAGCAAATTGCGAACAGAAATAGAAATAGAAGAGTTGGCTGTTTTTCTCAGTTGGTCTCCTGAGAAAGTCTTGTTCATTTTCATTCTGTCTCCAGAGGAACTTCTCATATGCCCACTTCACAATCTTTCTACAGTATCTCACTTAGCTGTTATCACTGTGCAGGTAAAATGATTTTTTAAAGTGGCATGTTGTACATGTAAAAATAATTAGATGACTGCTTGTACTCTAGCAACTTTTTCTTCGGTTCAGCTGCCTGCCTGGAAAAAGGTTTAGTGTAGCCTGAAGTTCTATTAAGATGTTGTATAATTTGTCAGTGGAAAATATCACACACACACACACACACACACACACACACATGCGCGCGCACACCCCTTTATCACCACCCACCTTGGGAAATTTACATTTTCTTATAGTTCTCTCTCTCTCTCTCTCCACCTCCCCCCCTCCGTTCTTGTTCTCTCTTTTTATTTTTTTATTATTTTTTATAAATTTATTTATTTATTTTTGGCTGCATTGGGTCTTCCTTGCTGCGCGCGGGCTTTCTCTAGTTGCGGCGAGCGGAGGATACTCTTCATTGCGGTGCTCGGGCTTCTCATTGCTGTGGCTTCTCTTGTTGCAGAGCGTGGGCTCTAGGTGCGCGGGCTTCGGTAGTTGTGGCTCATGGGCCCTAGAGCGCAGGCTCAGTGGTTGTGGCACGTGGGCTTAGTTGCTCCGCGGCACGTGGGATCTTCCCGGACCAGGGCTCGAACCCGTGTCCCCTGCATTGGCAGGGGGATTCTTAACCACTGTGCCACCACGGAAGTCCTCATTCTCTTGTGGGCCTGTGCTCTATGATGTCAGAGACCCAGGCTTCTTCCGCCTCGTTGCTCTGCCATATCTAGGTCCAGGATGTCAGTAGACAAACTCCAGGCAGCAGGACAGAGGAACAGTAAAGACGACAGTGCAAGGGCTTATATACTTCTGTTTTCAGTGAAATGTTGGGAGGTGGAAGGAATACATTACAAAGATTTCTCCTTTCTCCAGAGAGCTGGCTTAAAAGCACAGCCAATTCAGAAAGGGAAACTCCTTGATTCCCCTTCACCAGCTTCCACTTCCAGCTTCTTGCCCCCATGCCCACTGAAAACACAGCCCAACATGGCAGCCTCTTTGCATTTCTTATACTATCCACCTCCCACAGATACCAAAGAAAGTCCCACGCCACCAAAACTTAGTCTCTTCCCTCAAAATAGAAAAGAGACTGACAGGAATAGTTCTCATTTAGCAGTTTACTATATTGGTGGCATTAAACCAGTGACATTACTGTAAGGCACTGGGCGGGATGCTCCTCAGTTGACAATGTGAAGGAAGTGAGAGGTCTTGGAAGTCCACTCATATCCTGCTCTCCCCATTTCCTCAATTCTGCCTCCGTGCCTCCCTCCTGCCCTGCCCCGGCCTTCCTCTCACCCACTCCCATAACACTGGTAAAGTGTTGTCGGGTCGCTAAGGACTGAGCAGGTGATGGCGTAAAATGTCCTTCCTCCCAGAGGGCGTACTCCTTAATGAGCAGAAGAAAACTTCATGGATCCAAAGATTAAAGGCTAAAATGGCAGGCAATAGGGATCTATCTGGGCCAATAACTGCATGAAGACGGCCAGGCAGCTATTGTTCACCCCCATTTTACGGGGAAGCTCCTGAAGGTTAAGAGACTTGCCCAAGCCAACTAGTGGTGGAGTCAGAATTGAACCCCAGGTCTCTTTGGTTCTGAATATAAGTGGTTCCCCACTGGTATATTTGCCCCAGGCATGGAGTGTTTCCTTCACTCATCTTCCTTTCATTCCACAAACTCACAGAAATCCCTTGGGCTCACAGGGAAGTAGCACACCACAGTAGTAATAACTAGCATTAACTGAGACTTACTACAAGCTAGATACGCTTCTAAGTGCTATATATGTACTAACTCATTTTATCTTCATGTGGCCCCATTTTACAGATGGAGAAAAGAAGTTTAAAGAAGGTAAGTAATTTGCCTAACATTTCACTGTTAGTACAGTGAGTGTCAGAACCGGAATTAGAACCCAAACAGTCTAACGTGAGTTTGGGCACTTAACCATTATGCTAAGTGTCCACGACAGTTAAGAAAGCAACAATGGGTCCCTATTATTATTTATGTATCATCTGCCTATGCCTTCGATCTACCATAAAGGGGAAATTCCATTATCACACTAGACATATCTTGATTTTCTTCTCACTACCCAGTTCCCAGTGAATGGAGTTACAGAAAGGACACAGGAACCTGGACGCCATTTATGACGGCGCTGCAAAGATGCCAGCCAGATCATTTCTTTACTTCAGTTATACATTTACCATCTCCATATTTGTTTGAACTCCAACAAGTGCATGAATGCACGCTAGTTTTGCTATGTAGCTATTTCTGGGAAATGTTAGCCACCATGTAGGGAGAGGGGCATAAACATATTACTGGTTCCCTGGGCACCATTCCACTTCACATTCACTACTGGTTCTCACTCACAAAGAGTATAATGTTGAGAAAAGAGGATCAGAAACATAGGGTGAAGTAGGGGCACTGAAGTGAGTACCCACTGTAGGCCAGACACTGTGCTAGGCCCTTTCCACTTGGCATCTCATTCAATCTTCAGAACAGCTCTGAGAGGCAGGCCTCACATCATCCCTTAGATCTGACATCCTGCAGCTTCGATTTGCTCAAGGTCACTGAAGTAAGCTCCAGAAGTGGAGTTCAAGCTCTGGCCTCCGACTGCATGCTCTTATCTTGTTACCAACTATCTCTGAAGCACCAGAAATCCCGGTGGAGTGAGTTTGAGAGCACTCCCCCACCATCGATTCTGTTCTCATAGAAGTTGCAGATCATCGTCTATCTTCCCAAAGGTCTCTGGGATCTGTCTTTCTTCCTCCTGGACTCAAAATTCAGGCCTCACTACACTTCAGAACAGCTCATTTTTGTTCCTTTCCTGCTGGATCAGACCTCAAAATCTACATCCATAGGGAAAGTGGATTTACAGCTATTGGAAATAAAATTTTGTATTTACAAGCCTGGATTTTCCTGTGGCTCTCCCATTTACTATTTGTGTGACCTCAGGCTAGTTGGTTAACTTCTTTATGCCTCAGTTGCCTCATCTGTAAAATGGGGAGACCCATACTTTCCTCTGAGGATTGTTGTGAGGCTTAGATGAGAACACATATCATGTCCTTAGCTTAGAGCCTGAGCACACGGGCTTTTGCTTTTTCCTATTGCCTGTATTGAGAAAAGATGAGGGTTGTGGTGAAAGGCAGATTCTAATAAAAGGAAAATTCATCAATTTTTGGAGGTAGTCTGGCTCTTCAGTTGCCGATGGGCCATATTCAGGATTAAAAGTATGGCCTGAGTGTTGCCACTTGTGAAAGTGCAGACCCCTTCCTCAGGGCCTAAGACCAGGCATCCTGGATCTGGGTGTCTTTGGTCCTTTCCATGCCTATTTTTAAAAGTGACCTTTCTCTCCTCTTCTAATTCTTTCCAAGAACAGTAAGGCTGACTCCAGAATAATTAGGAAAACATTCCAAAGTTGACATATTGCCAATAATGGAAGTTATGAAAGAACTTTTAAGTCCATTATAATAAAAACTTGCATTAACATTATGTTTTGTAAACTTGTAAATTGTCAGTAGTATTTCACAACTGTCTGCCTTTCTTTTGAGCGTCTGTCCGTATTGCCAGGCTTTAAGGATGGACAGGGACTAAGAATAATTCATTCTATAGAGTTCTCTGCAAAATTCATACTCTTGTGTGTGAAATGCCCGAGACTTCGATCCTTATTGCGGCTCTGTGACCTTGGTCAAGTCCTCTGAACTCTCTGAATCTTGGCTTCCTCAACTGGAAACTGGAAAGAACAACTCTGACCTCTTCGACCTCATTAGAGACTTGGGGAGGAGCGAACAAAATGCTGGACAGAGAAATCTTTTGAATCAGCCTAAACTAGTAGAGAGGTGTCAAGGATTAATATGATATACATGAATGTGTGTCTAAAGTGAGAATGAAAGAAAAAAATAAGAAACAAAGCCAAAGAAGTCAAAAGGAATAACAGTGTTCCTTGCTTTGCCATTCATTAGCTGAGTGATTTGGGGGGAGGCATTTAACTTCTCTGGGCTTCAGTTTCCTCATCTGTCAAATGGGGCTTATGTTAATAGCTGCTCTTCCTATTACACAGAATTATTGTATCAAATGGGACAGTGGGTGTAAAAATGTTACCTAAGTAAGAAAAGACCACGAAATGGTTAATTGTCCTTAATATTAGTAGTAGTAATGCCTGGTGAAGTTGCATTATTCACAGGCATCAAACTAGTTTAGTCTTCTTTGGAAATGAAATCAATCCACTGACATCCCAGGGCATGACCTGTTGGCTTCCACAGGCACAGGTTGAATCCAGTGAGTAGGAGACTGGCCTCTAGCATCATAGTGTTGGGATTCAAATCTCACCTCTAACAGGATATGTGACTTTGAGTCAGCATTTTACCCTTCTTTGACTTGATTTCTCCATCTTGCCTCATGGAGTTGTGAGGATTAAATGATATAATACATGTAAAGCATTTAAAGTAGTACCCAGTACACAAAGTTACTTATGGCTCTCTTTATTCTTGGTGGCACCTTGGCCTCTTGCTGCCTAATTTATAACCTTAGTTGTAAATTTAATTTGTTAAATAACATCCCAGAGTATGTCTGATACTAGATAAATCTGACTGAATGAAAAAGCATTTACGTATATAATTAGATGGTTAGGCCTTTTAGATTCCTACTAAAGCTGCTTGCTTTTTACCAACCACAGCAGATGCCTAAATCACCATCTTGAGATATCTGAAAAGAAAAATACTTGTATATCTCAAGCCTAAGAGGCTGCAGGCAGGAGGTACTGACAAAACCCCTTGAGTCCCTGCCCACAGTCCGTGGGGGGCCCGTAGAAAACCCATTTCTATGCCTCACCTTTCCGTGTCCCCAGTTACTCCCACGGCCTTTCTTTCCATTCCATCTGTTCTCTAGCAGGATAGGGGTACACAGACACGGAAGATCTACTCTTCCCCACACTAGAGCCAACAAACCAATCACATCTCAAGGCCTCTGATTTCTTTTGTGAAGGAAATGTCTGGGTAGGGCAAGTTGTCGACCCTGCTCCAGCTGCTGCAGTTGCAGAGCAGTTTCTAATCTGCCACTGAGTAAGGTATGTCCTTAGGCAGTGGATGAATGAGCAGATGAGTGAGGACCTAAGTTAGATAATGACATCATTAGGTAGTAAGTTAGTGTGCAAAGAGATACCTAGAGGTGCTAAAGCGTAAAGAACATGGGTGAATAAACATGGGTGAAAGAGGCATAAAGCTCTGCACCAGAAATTTGAAATAAATAAACAAACAAAACAAAACAAAACAAAACAAAAAACACTTAAAAGAAGCCATTCCAGGCAGAGTGGAAAATCATGGGAACTTAGAAACCAGGGTGATGGAATCCACAGGGCAGCAGTTCTTAAACTAGAACGTGCACCAAAATCACTTGGAGGGCTTGTTAAAGCGCCAGTTGCTGGCCCCCCTCCAGAGTTTCTAATTCAATAAGTCTGGAGTGGGGCCAGAGAATTTACATTTCTAACAAGTTCCCAGGTGATGCAGGGACCACACTTCAAGAAACATTGTCGGAGGGAATCTGAGAATTGCTACGAGAAAAGTTGTTGCTCAGAACTAAGTGAGGCTCAAAGAATCGCTGGAGGACTGTGGAGACAGGGGTGTCCAAGGGGCTCCCCAATGCCTGGGGAGCACCACAACAAACAGGGTCGATCCGTGTGCTGGGGGCATGATTTGATCATACTGGCTGATCAGGGGAATCGATAAGGCACCCTCGCCTATGCGACCCTCCTTTAGGCAAGCCTCGACTGGTTGGGGGGGCGGTGTCAGAGGAGGGGGGAGGGTAGCGTCCCAGAGCTGTTTTGCTCCCTCCAGCCCCTCATGGGTAATTACCTTTTCCTAGAAGCCAAGGCTAAGGGACCGCGACCTGCCATCCATCCCTCCTGAGGTCCAGCTCAGATGGCGGGTGCGCAAGGGCGAGGTGAGACTCCCTACCGAGCGAAGGTGGGCTTCCCGGATAGGGGATTTGGGCTGCCGCCCGCTGCAGAGTCGCGGGATCAGAGCCAGCGAAGATGCTAAGACAAGCCGCGACTTCCTCCTCTGGCGGTCGGCAGTGGGGGGCGCACCAAGACAGCAGTTCGGGAGCTGCGCTTTGTCACTGTGGCGGCAAGGGGCGGGAGCGGAGGAGGGCGCAGAAAAGGGCCGCGGGGACAGGACGGGGCGGTTGACCGGCTCTCAGGCCGGACAGGGACGTTCAGGGGGCTCCCGGCCGCACCTCGCACGGCCCTGTGGGGGACAGGAAGGGACTGAGGTTCCAGGTCCGGGCCCAGACTGTGCGCGCACTCCAGTGCTGGGCCGCTGACACCATGTCCTCTGCGCCGACATTCCTCCTGCTTTCCCTCCACTACAACAACCCCCTGATAGCTGGTACCCCACCTACGAAACTCACAACTGCAGGCTCGTGCGCACCCTCACTGGCTCGCCGAAAGGCTTCTGAACCAGGAACTCACAGCCCCTCCACGTCGCGGCGCCCTACGGCCCTCCCTGTTCTTAGCCGCCCTTCCCGCTGTGACCCGCTCCTCTGAGACTTACGGTAAACAGCTGAAGCTGACTCCCGCTCACTGCTCACCCTCTGCTGGGGCCGCAGCAGCATCCACCCAACCAACCCGAGAAAGGTGGCCTCTGTCCAGGTCTTTCAGTCATACCCAAGGCACCGCAGTGGTCTATCTGCGGTCTCAGAGAACGTAGTCCTCGGTCCTGGAGGCGCAGCATTAACCTCACAAAGAGAATCTGGCTTTTGGAGGCTGGACTGCTTGGGTTAAAATCCCAGCTCAGCCACTTCCCAGCTGTGTGACCCTGGGCAAGTCCATCAACCTCTCTGAGAGTCAGTTTTCCCTCTGCATAACCGGAGGAACTGTACCCCATCGGGACTCCGTGAAGCTCAATAGGAGGAAGGGGCTAGTCCGGGTCAGGAGGGGCTCTATAAAAATCAGTCCCCAGAACTCCTCACACAAAGGTTTTTCCATTTCGTAGAGAGAGGCTTAGCCGGCCCAACTGGTTGGACTTCCTCGCGTGGGGGCGGTTCCCCTACCCCTCACCCGGGAGACCGACTCCTCCGTTCGCAGTCCGGCGCCACCGCGTCTCCTGACCCAGCGAGGCCGAGTGGGGAGAGAGGAGGGGGCTGCGGCCTCCTCCTTGGCCCGGGAACCGGGAGAGACAGACACGCGGTCAGTGAGCACACAGAAACAGAGACTCACACAGAGACCCGCACCGGGAGGGAGCGTTTAGGGCATTTAAGGCTAGTTAAATCTTAGAAGAGAGATCCTACTGGGTAACAACTCCACCAAGTAGGGGTCCCGGATCTCCCCCCCCCCGCGCTGGACCACCCAGACCGGCGCCTCAGTAGGCGGGTTCCCTCTACCAGCACCAGGGTGAGAGTGGGGGGCGGCGCCCCACTGGAGGGGGGAGGGGAGCTGTCAGGCTCTTTTGGCCTTTGGGCAGTCCAGAAAGCTTGGAAAGGGTTTGTGCCCGGTCAAGATCTATTAAAAATGAAACCGAAGGACTACTACCGCCACCCCCCACCACACGCAGGAGGGAAAGCAACCCATGGCGTGTGGGACTCCATAATAACCGCCAGTTCCTTGCACTCTGGATTGCCCTTATCCCAAGGGAAGGTCAGCCCAGACTAAGTCCTGCCTTTTACAGCAGACTCACCAGCGCCGCCATTCTCTCCACCCAGATGCACCTCCAGGGTCTGGTTTTAAGTGGAGGCATGTGCAGAACTTTGAGGATGTGTGGGGAGGCCTAGCCAGTCTCTCAGGTTTTATCCCTTGGGCCAATCAATCCTGGAAGACAGGTGGAGAGAGGTAGCTGCCATCTAAGGAAAAACATCTGGTAAAGCCATACCCCCTATCAAAGGGATCAGGCAATTGTGTCTGAAGTTTGGTGGCTCTATAGTGGCTGTAGAGGGTAGGGGAATCTTGGAAACTGAAGGCTAACTTCAATGTCTCTGTGCACTTTTCTGGAGAGAGATTTGCCAGATATGTGAATGGCCATGACTCCCAAGATGTTAAAACTGGCCTGATGAGTTTTGCCCCTTTCCAGATAGGTGCTCAGGGCCTCAGTGGATTGTAATGGTCAAAGACGGACCGGACTTTGTGTCTTAGGGTCTCCAGAACCAGCTGCTGCAGTGACATTCCTATTTTGGAATTCAGGCCTTGAGGACTCTTCCCACCTGCTTGAGTAGATCAGTTAGTCTCTCTTACCTCACATCCCTAAGGGTGACTCCAGCCACTCTGCAAATCATGCATAATCCCCACCCAGCCTCTGATCCCTTTCTTAAAAGAGGGTTAGGCCTGGAGGACTTCTCTGGGACAAGTCTCCAAATGGCTTTGGGCCATTTTATTCTTTAGTCTCCTTCATGCCCAAAGTGAGTGGCTAGAGGTTAGTTGCCTACACCTCTCCCCCCACCTCCCCCCCCCACCCACCCCGTGCCAACAACACACACTTCTCCTAGCCCCTGTGAATTTCTCTGGGAGTACGGAGGAGAAAAGGCCTTGGCAAAAAAAAAAAAAAAAAAAAAAAAAAACACAAGTGGAGATTTTGGAAGGAAAGGTTCAGAATGCGATGCCTGGCACTTTCTAATGGCTCCAGTTTTGAGTGTGGACCTGAAGTTAGAGGGATGGGAGTTGAGTCGTTTATACATGAGCCTCCTCTCTGTGCTTCAGAAAATAGGGATGATTCATAGTATCTTCCTTAGGGCCTGTTGTGACAATGAAAAGAGCTAATACAGATGAAATGCTTAGAACAGTGACTGCTCTTTATCATGTGGGGCTTCCAGATTTCCACATGGGGTTCCTCTTTGCCCTCCTGGGAAATCATGGAGGAGCAGGGTGAGGACAGCCCAGGTATGTGGGTCTTGAGCCTTCTGAATCTGGGGGCGGGTGGACACCCTCTCTGTGAGGCCCCTGGACCCAGCTTGATCCCAGAAAAGCCTGGGGGGTTGTGGAGGATGCCTTATGGAGAGTTAAGGCACTGTTGGGTGTTTGGGCATACCTGCTCGCCAGGGAGGGACAGGGACTTAGAAGGAGCATTAGTCCAGGGTCCAACATTCAGCGAGGCCCTGGCCATGAGTCAAGACCACCGGTCACCCTATCTATGTGGGAGAAAATGCACTGCTGCTTGTTGAGCTCTTTTAAAGGAAGTGCTATGTAGATTAAAGGAGAAATGAGCATCAATGCACTTTGTAATGAAAGCAAATTTCAGGACACTAATGGTGAAAAAACCCCACACCATCTCTGCTAAGATAGGGGAGGGGGATGTCTGGGTCTTTGGATGCTTGCGTGTTGGGGAATTACTTGACCAGAACTTGGGCCCTTCCAGCTGGTGGCTTGAGGAAGGAGCAAGCCTTGAGCCTGGGGAGGTCCTCAGGACTCCAGTCCTGCCCTTGGTCCTCCAGCTCCCGGATGGGCAGGTGGTAGGTGTAAGGATGTGGGCTGTCCAGTCCATAGTCCCAAGCTCAGGGTTCGGATGTCCCCGGGCTCAGGCCTACAGGAGCCTAGGGTTGACAAGTGTAGAAGCAAGAGTGACTGCAGGACTGGCTGGCTGCGAGTACCTGAGGAGCAGGAGTGGTGGGGTGGTGAAAGCCACCAGTTTCCTGTCCCTGGTGCCTTCACTCCAGGAGGTACAGAGAGAAGGGGGTGCTTGTTTGGAGTTCCAGAAGCCGCAGGTTCTGCCTGCCCCAAGGAGAAACTTCTGTGGAGCCCACTGCAGGCCCACTGCCACCAACTCCCTCTGCACGGTGGGCGAGGGACGGCGGGGGGAAGTGGTCAGGGATGATCCACACCGTCCCCCCATCCCGGAAAAACCCTACCTCTGGGCATCTGAGATCCAGTGGACCTTGTTCCAAGTGGGGCACACCCTGCGGTACCTCTGGGCTCTGGGTTCCCAGATGCGCATCGGCAGCTGCCAGGGATGAGACGGGGACCAACCGCCAGAAGTCCCCTCACCTCCCACTATTACAGCAGCGGCGACCCAGCCGCGCGGGAACTTCGACGGCCACAGCCCGCGCTCCACAGCTTGGAAGATGACCGAGGGCCCCAAATCAATGCCCCGGCAGCCCGGCGACGCTTATTGTTTAAAGGGAAGCTCCCTTTGTTCTTACGTTTTACTAAAGTGAGAAGCGAAAACAACTTTTTCCTGATCAAAATTTTGCTGGCACTGAAGCAGCCAAATCAGCTCCCGAACCCTATTCCCCGGTCCCAGGTCTCCTCGCCCCTTCCTTTCGGCGGGGACTTGTGCTTGCTGCCGGGAGGCCCCGCAGCTGGCTGGAGAGGGTACTCAGGGCCTCAGACTATGGCCCCGAGAGGGTCCGCAGGCCACTGAGGCGTTCCCTACCCCCTGCCGCCGCTCTCCGGAGCCGGGGTTTTCTCGGGAAGCGAAGAGGCTCCAGCGGATCAGCGTGTCTTGTGCCCAGGCCCGGCTTCCGATTCCATTTAACACAGCCCGCGCATCTTATCTCCGCGTCGCCTCCCCGGGGTTCCCACCCACCCCCTGCCCAGCCCAGACGGGCGGAAGCGGAGCCGCGAGCTTTTGAAGTCCGGAGAATTTCAATCCCTGAGGAGCCGGCTGGACCTAAAACCGCCGCCCCAGCGGGGGAGGGGACAGCAGGCCCGCGGAGGGGAGGGGGTTGTCCTCCCCGCCGAGGGAGGTGAGAAGCCGTGGGGGCCCGGGCCGGACCCCAGTTAGGCTGCTATCACCCCCTCTCTGCTTTTATGAGGTTGCCCAGACCTCGGCGACGCGGGCTTCATCCCCTCTGCGAATTTACCTTTTTTCTCCTGCCGCGTAGGGAATAACCTTCATGACACAGTGATAACCACGCTATTAAAACGCCTCCCCCTAAACCAAAAAAACCAACCAAACAGAAACAAACACCCCCCCAATAAAACACACACAAAACCCCAACCAGAAACGGTGCTCATATCGAGTCCCTCCTGTTTTCTTCTTTCTCTTGTTAAAAATTCGACCTCTTCATCTGATGTTGATGAAAGATGCTTTTGGAAGAAGTGACATTTGGTTAAAAAAAATTTTTTTTCCTCTTGCGCCCGGGGGCACCTTAGGTCCCTAAAGACAGGGAAAATTGAGGCGTTTTGAAAGGGCAGAGGCAGGAATCGGGAGAGGGATGGGGCATCCCTGAAGCTTCAGCTCCGAAGCCCGGAGGAGGCAGCCCCCCTACCGGAGAGGCTGAACCCGGGCTCGAGCCTCCTTCCTCCTGGGACGCAAGGGGGAAGCCCCGCTCGGATGGGCCGGACCCAGGAAGGAGACGCAAGTGCCACCTCTTGATCTTTCAATCCTACTCTGCTTTCATCTCGCAGGGAAAACCCAGAGGAAAAGAGGATCAAACGCAGAGCAGTCCCATTGAATGCAAAGTGGGGGCGGGGCGGGGCGGGGAGCCGGGAGTCGCTCTGAGGAACTGGCCTCTTGGAGGTGAGCACAGCGGGGCCGGCTGTAAGTTGGTGGAGGGCTGCGGGGGATGAAGGGGGGAGGGAAGGGGCGCCCCAAGCCCAGTGCTTGAAGGGCCCTGCCGAGGGTGGAGGACAGTGGCAGATCTAACACAAACGCTGGTGGCTCGACTTTGACAGGAAGGAAAGAGCAAGCCAAGTGCTCCCTCAGCCTCTGGCTACCAGCTGGAAAGCACAGGGCACCACAGAATCCTAGGACAACTCTGCACCAGGGCAAAAGCCTCTGGGATCTGATCCTTCTCCCGGCGTGGGCGAGATCAAACGCGGGTCCGGGCAGTTTGTGGCTGGCGGGGTGTAAGGAGCATCCAGGCGCGGAAGCCGGGAGTCCTCTCACCTGTAAAATATTCTCCAGGATTTTGGGGCTAGCGGTGCTCAGCACCTGGTGGCTTTGGGAGTTCCAGGGAGTGGAGACGTTTGTGCAAACGTTACCATCCAGATCCTTCTGCACACCCCACCCTGAGGGGAGGTTAATGAGCATCTTCTCATGGAATGGGGGAGAAGTCAAAGGCAGGACTTGAGAAGGGACTTTGTGTTTCCTTGCTTCCTCCACCACCTCTGGAAGCCCACAGATAGGAAGACTGAGGCAGGGAGAAGAGAGAGGAGTAGAGAAAAAGAAAAAGGAGGAGGAGGAGGAGGAGATAGAAGACCCCCCCAAAAAAAAAACTTAGTGACAGAGGGACTTTTCTTTAGAATTTCAGAAGTTGGGGCTTTGTCTTGGAACACATAGAAGGAGGTGGTGCAAGACAGACTTTTGCGGCTGTCAGCTTAGCGCTAGAAGCTCTGAGGAGGCGACAGAGAAAGGAGAGTTGTAGGGTTGCAGAGCCGAGAAGGGGCCTGCCTCCCAGCCTCAGCCAAGTGGGGAGAGACCCAGCCCACCTACCTGGCCCGGACACACTTGCTCAAAGCTGGCAAGGGGTCAGTTTCCTAATGGGTTCCACCTTCCCTGGAAGAAGACCTGAGAGGGAGCCTGTGGATGTTCCCAAATACATTCAGCACTGCTCACGCCCCCCAGTCCTGCCATGGGGGTCCCCTTTCTGTTCGCAACGACTGATGAGAACCCCAGTCACTTGTGCTTTCATGGCATTTTCAATGACTTCTCTCTCTTTTCTCCCAACGCCACCCACTTTTGGAGCAGGGGACCAAAGCCCCGGGGCAGGGCGTGAGGGAGAACCCTGCGAGTCAACCCTCTGTGAACCCCAATGCTGCGTGCTGGTCGTTCTCGGACCCCTGCCCCAAATCTCTGGGTGAGAATAACACCTTCTCCCAGCTAGGAGCCTCTGCCGCTGCCGCTGCCGCTGCCGCTGCCACTGCGGGGGCCGCATTTGCCGGCGCTTCTGAACTCCCAAAACCTGTTTCGGGGGAATTCGTTGACTCTGAACAAATACCTTAAAATACAGGCAAGAGAAGAAAAAAGGCTACCCTTAGAACCTCTCCCCACCCTACATACCTGAAGTGCAGGCGAGGCCCAAGCAAATGGGAAAGCGATTTCTTCCATGAATAGCCTTCTGGAGGTCAAGCTGGGCTGTGGAAAGCTTAAGGCCACCTAGATGGGGGGGGGGTTAAAAAAAAGCGAACATTTGGAGTCAACAGCCAAGGCCGTCTTTAAAGAAAAATATTAAGACATTTATCTCTTGCCCCTTGGGAAAGAAAAATGGCAAAGTTCTCTTTTGGTTCCCAGGAGGAAGGAGACAGCTGGGGGTAGGGGCTGGGAGGGAAGAGGAGGGAGGAAAGAGACCCCAGGCTCAAGCTCTCCAGACAACTTGCGGGGGAGGGAATATGCTTTTCAGTAGCTGGTAAAAAAAGACGTTGGAGCCCGGGCAAGATTAGCTCGCCAGGGACAGACAGTTGTAATAATGACGAGAGAAGGGAGGCTTGTGAATCGGCCTTCACACTTCTAAAATGCAGTTAAGGATTCTCTCATCGGTGTTAGAACAAGGCACCAAGTTAAGAAAACAAAAGCCCGAACAACAATAAGAAAAAAATATATATCAAAAGCGTATTCAATTACCGAGTCCCGCAGCCTCTGCGGAACTCACCGCGTTAAGCTCTCTTTTCTTTCTGCGGAATTCCATTTGCATCCCCTCTGCCTGGGTGTCTCCCTCTCTCAGTGTGTGTGTCTCTCTGTTTTCACACTCTCCTCCCCATTCGAGCGAGGCCCACACCTGGCGCATCACTGCCGAGCCATTAGCTGCGGGTCTCCTTTCATCTTCGCTGTAGCAGACGTTTCTATTTATCCACTTGCGCTCGCCGAGTGGCGTCACCAGCGGTACTGTAATGACGATTGCAGCAGGAGGATGACAGCTTAGAAAGAAGAGGGCAATGGGGCTTCCTCCCAGAGGCGGTGCGGCACAGAGGAGCGCTCGCATCACAAGGTGACCCCCAGCTCCCCACCGCCACCACCGCTGTCACCGTCGACACCGCGTTCCGGCCGCTCCGCGCTCGCCCAGTCGCCTGGCCTCTTTCTCCCCCCCGCAGCCAAGATCTGTCGGACCGCTGGGGACCCAGGGAGCCGGGGGGCTAGGAGCTCACTTGGGGCTTTCCCCCTCCCCCCTCTGAGAGCCCGGGATGGAGAGCCGAAAGGACATGGTTATGTTTCTGGATGGGGGTCAGCTTGGCACTCTGGTTGGCAAGAGGGTCTCCAGTTTGTCCGAAGCCGTGGGCAGCCCGCTGCCCGAGCCGCCCGAGAAGATGGTGCCCCGTGGTTGCCTGAGTCCGCGGGCCGGTCCTCCGGCCGCCCGGGAGCGCGGCGGGGGAGGCCTGGAAGAGGAGCCGGTCGACGGACTAGCAGGCAGCGCTGCGCGGCCGGGCGCCGAGTCGCGGGCAGCCGGCGCCGCAGTGCTCGGCCCTGGACCTCCGGCTGCCTCCGCCGACAGCCTCTCAGGCCAGGGGCAACCCAGCAGCTCGGACACCGAGTCGGATTTCTATGAAGAAATCGAGGTGAGCTGCACCCCGGACTGCGCCACCGGGAACGCCGAGTACCAGCACAGCAAAGGTAGCCACCGCGCCCCTTCTCTCCCCCGGCCTCCCAACGCGCCCACCTTCCACTTCAGCTCTAGAGGAGAGGAAGACACTCCTTTCCCCCAGGGCGGGGTGGCTGGGGGGACCCACCTGAGCAACTCTCCCCCGCTATCTGCGCCCTGGCGGGGGGTCTCCTTCTGTGCTCTGGCATTGGCGGGACTGAGGGTGACAGCTGTGCTTTGGGGGAAGGAGGGAGACGCAAGCCCTGGGCTTGAGGGGGATTCAAAGTGTACCCCAACCCCCCAGAGCTTTGAGGTACTGCTTCAACGGCGCGGGGAAGACACCTTCTCCCGGCGTGGGCGAGATCAAACGCGGGTCCGGGCAGTTTGTGGCTGGCGGGGTGTAAGGAGCATCCAGGCGCGGAAGCCGGGAGTCCATAAAGGACCGTAAAATAGCGGCCAACTCGGGCGCCCGGGTGCTGCGGCCCTTCGACCAGTTTGCACGTCGGTCAGAGGTCCAAATTACCTTGTCACTTCCCGGGCTCGGTGGCGCCAGGTCGGAAATGGTCCCAATGATCTAATTGCCTTTGGTCTCCGGTTGCATTTGAAAAGGCAGAGCTCTGGCCCTCCCCCCTTCCCCTTTCCTTCCTAGTCCCACTTCTCCACCCAAAGGAAAAGGAGCTGCAGGGGGCAGGAGCCCCCCCCTTCCTTGGGTTACACTCATATGGGGGGGCTGGCACATTGCTGTAACTGGAGAACCCCTCCCTGGCCAGGGGCTAGCGGGGAGGGGGGGGTGAATGAGCAGGAAGGGAGTCTCCCTGAGAGGGCTGGAAAGCTAGTTGAAAGAGCCCACCAGCAGACACTCCTCCACAAAGCCGTGCGGGTGGGTGAGAAGAGCCTGGTATGGAAGAAAAACCACCCCCTGGCCTTGGCAGCCAACACCTTGTTGAGTACCCACATCCACCCATTACCATCTTGTCCACTCAACCCAGACTAAGCATAGCATACCCTCAGAATAATCCATACTCCATTCATACATAATGAGGTAATAGGATACTCATACACACACTCCTGTGCCATTCCCACAACACATGCAGCCTAGTGCCCATTCCCACACCTGCACCGCAGCCTGGCACACAAAGCAAGGAAACTCAGTCCCTGCCCAACTTCCTGCAACACTCCAGCACAAAGGTGCTTCTCAACTCACTTGCCTGTCACATATGCATATCTTTGCCCACACCTGTCAATGGTGGCCAGAAAGTTCAGAGCGGCTGCATCTCCCCTGTGCCCCAAGGCAGGTAGCCAGGGCGGCTGGGGCTTTTGTTCCCAGCAGGCCTTACAGAGAGGCCTCCCAAACAGCAGCCCAGCCAGGCCTAATGGCTGCTATGTGCTCCTCTGAATGGTGAGCCTCTTTCCTCCATTCCTGGGTTCTCAACGTCCCTGCTGCCCCAGCAGAGGCAGAATCTGAGGCTACTGAGAGGGGGAATGTCCCTTTCCACCACCCCCTCCATACACACCCTCGGCCTACAGCCCCACATGAGCAGTGTCTGTGTGTCTGTTGTGTGTGCTGTGCTTGCGTATACTCTGGGCTCCCTGCACAGGGCCTGGCTCCGAGGCACTGGCCAGCAGTCCCAATGGCAGCGGCGAGGCTCCCAAAAGCAATGGCAGCGGTGGCTCCCAGGGCACCTTGGCCTGCAGTGCTAGTGACCAGATGCGACGGTACCGTACTGCCTTCACCCGGGAGCAGATTGCACGGCTGGAGAAGGAATTCTACAGGGAGAACTATGTATCCAGGCCTCGGAGATGTGAGCTGGCGGCTGCTCTAAACCTGCCGGAAACCACAATCAAGGTAAGAGCTCCAGGGACCAGGGAGACGGGGTGCACCCAGTCAGGAGGAAATAAATACCAACTCCCCACTTCCTAAATCGTTAGCTAGGAATTGGGGCCTGGAGTCTCCCTGCCCACATGGCAGCTAGGCCGGGGGTGTCTAGGCCTGGTGCAGGTGCCAGGTGCCAGCAGATTTGCCCACCTGACGGTCCCTGGGTGAGCACGGCTGCCATGCGCTTGACTGTCCCTTTCCTAGCCAAATAAACAGCGGGGATGAAGTGCCTGTGCAGGTGACAAGGAAGTGCCCCATGGGAGAGCAGCAGGAAAGGGACATGTTTCTGGGGAACCTCTGCCCGCCCCCTCAGACCGGTGGAGTCCTCGGTGCCCCCACTACTTTCCCATCCACACCGGGTTCCGGCGTCCTGGCGGCGTGGGCAGAGGGGAGGAGGGACAGAGACTGGAGTGGCTCCCTGCGCCTCTCCGGGAGGGATTCCAGCTCCGGGGGGTAGGGTGGGATCTGCATCTGCCCCCGCCCAGAGGGGCTCCGCCTCCGCTCTTTCCTGTGCTGCCGGCGCCGTCGCCCGCAGTGGGGCGGGACTTCTGGGCTCTGCGCACCGGGCCCGCGCGGCCGCCGAACCCGCTCCTCTCCTCCCCGCCAGGTGTGGTTCCAGAACCGGCGCATGAAGGACAAGCGGCAGCGGCTGGCCATGACTTGGCCGCACCCGGCCGACCCAGCCTTCTACACGTACATGATGAGCCACGCGGCGGCCGCGGGCGGCCTGCCCTACCCCTTCCCGTCGCACCTGCCCCTGCCCTACTACTCGCCCGTGGGCTTGGGCGCTGCGTCCGCCGCGTCCGCCGCCGCCTCGCCCTTCAGCGGGCCGCTGCGCCCGCTCGACACCTTCCGCGTGCTTTCGCAGCCCTACCCGCGGCCCGAACTGCTGTGCGCCTTCCGTCACCCGCCGCTCTACCCGGGCCCGGCGCACGGACTGGGCACCGCGGCCGGCGGTCCCTGTTCCTGCCTCGCCTGCCACGGCGGCCCGGCCAACGGGCTGGCGCCCCGCGCCGCCGCCGCTGCCTCAGACTTCACCTGTGCCTCCACCTCCCGCTCGGACTCCTTCCTCACCTTCGCGCCCTCCGTGCTCAGCAAGGCCTCCTCTGTGGCGCTGGACCAGAGGGAGGAGGTGCCCCTCACGAGATAAGGGGCCGCCCGCCGGCAGCCGGCTCCAGGACGCCCGTGGGCAACCCCCGGGGACTCAAGACAGCTCCCCTCCCCGCCCCCGGGGTACCGAGGGGAAAGAAGAGGGCCGCAGAGGACCAGCGGGATTTGGCCTCGAGCATCGGGACGCCCGGGAAGCGGCCGTGGCTGGCGCTTTTGGGGAGCAAGAGTCGGGGTGGGGAGGCCGTGGCTGAGAGACCTTCCTCTGGGGTGGCGCCTCTTTGTCGTTCTTCACCGGCCGCACTCCCCCTGACCCGGGCTGAGGCCGTGGCTCCAAAGCTAAACAAACTTAGCTGCAACAGCAACCGATATGCAGCCCCTAAGCTCCCCAGCCCCCCACTCCCAACCCCTTTCTCACCCGGAACCCCTCCCCACTGCCAAGGCCAAGCCCACGCAATGGAAAGGGAAATTGCTGTCTCTCGGAACAAAATGCTGTGTATGCAGAGCAGGTAGAGATTAATCTTTGCCAGCTTTTCCAAGGCATGGCAAGGGGCTTGTGGATGGCAATGCACCAGCCATCTAGGAGAAGGAGGGAGAGGACTTACTACGGCGGAGAATCCTGGCCCTCCCAAGGAAGCTTGGGGCTCTCTGACCCTCCTGGAGCCTCAGTTCCACAATATTCTCTGATTCTAGCATCTACCACCACCTGATCTTTTTCCTCTTTCCTAGCTTCTTGATATCTCTCTTGTAACTTCATCTCCGCCCCTACTTTTTGTGTACCGAGGGCAGGGAGGCTGCAGATACCCCAGGCTCCCCTGGCAGCTTCTACCAAGCCTCTTCTCCCTGAGCCCAACACACACCCTGATTAGCAAGTGATGTGTGTGAGGAGGGTTTTTGAATGTTGAATGTATAATATGATCACCATGCGGCTGGCTGGCCGTGGAGCCCAGAGCTGAGCTGTTAACAAGGCGCCCAGGGAAGAGCTTAGGGAGCAGGGACCTCATCTCTCTCCCTCAGTATCTGGTGGCAAATTAGAAGCAATTTCCAGCCCTTGCCTTCCCTTCACCAGGAGCTTTCTGGCCCTTCCCTTTGCATTTGGCATTTTACATTCTTCTGTCTCCCAAACTGCCAATGGGGCTTGACTTTCCAGTTACTAGTGGGAGGCTTCTGCCCCTTCTGGGGACCTTGTCTCTCCCCTCCACCAGGGTTTGTTTGGGAACCACTCCCAGACTCTCACTTCCACAGTCATTCTTGCAGCCAATTTTTGAGAGAGGAGAACTTGTACCCCACCCCACCCCACCTCCAAGGCAAGTTTCACCCTGACTGGGAGGGAGTGGTTCTTCCTGTAGGGAATGAATTTGATTTGGTTTTCCTTTGATGCCCAAAGAATTTGCTGTTACAATTTGTTGACCATGTTGCAATAAAGCTGGATATGATTCTCACTTTAGCATTTTAAATTTTTTGGCAGCGGGCAGTATGTTAAGTCCTTTTAAATTACTAGTTCAGCCGTCATAGGCTTGGGTAGGCAAGGAGTCAAAAGATGGACACACAGTCTCCCAAGCCTCTACTGGGCATTGGGAGGCTCCAAATGGACATTGCACAGAGGTGGAGAAGGAGGGTTCTGAGCTGAGCTGCCCTGGCGTGTAAGTTTCCTTAATTCTGTGCATGCTAGGAGACTTGGCTCAACTGGCCCAGCACAGCGCTGATCCCATCAGGGGCTCACCCTGATGGTTCCTTCTCCAGTTGCCCCAACCCTTTGAGGAAAGGGGACTCTGGACTCTGGTCTCTGTGGATCCTACCTCCACCCCAACCCAAGGTGGAGACGAATGAGGTAGTGGGGGTGGAGCTTGAGCACTGCAGAGAGCTGGGTTTGCTGGTCAAGGTGGGTCTGCATCTTAGGGTGAGGGGAGAGGAGGGAGGAGGACTCCTGAGTTGGGATGGGAGGGTTTGAATCTTCTTCAGACTGGACGTCATCTCCAAGGATGGAATTCTGGTCAGGGCAAAGGGACAGACAGTGCTGAGTGGCCACCTCATTGTCATCCTCTGTCCCCATAGGAGAGCCACTGTGGCTGTCTCTGAAGAGATGGGTGTCCTCAGCAGGCTGGGTGCTCGGGATTGCATGGACTCAAGGGTCCTCTGCTGGTGTATCCATGGGCAGGCGGGGACTCTTTAATCTGCCTCCATCCCTCCTTAGGGTTTAGAGCAGACCCTCCCAAACACAGCACTCCCTGCCCTCCCAAGCAAAGCCTTGTGCTGAGGTTTCCAGTATCCTCTCTGCCACTCACCCCACCCCCCAGCCCTGAGCAGCTCCCTCTGCAGTTGGGAAGCTCCAGGTGCCAAACCCCCGCAAATTTCTCGGTTACTTCACATCGGACCAAGATTGCTTGCGACAGGTAAATGGGCTGCGGGTTGCCGTAATGCCAGGCGTATTTTCAGTTAATAGGGAGGGAAAATGAGGTGTCTGCAGCAATATTGGAAAGTACAAGATCGATGATCTGGCCTCGTGTCCAATCAGCAGCCTTTAATTGACTGTATTTTCTGGGTAATTGAGCCTCTATTCCTCCAAATTGCAGTGGAAGATATAACAATACATCTTGCCAGGAGGAATTACTCATTATTTCATAATGAAATTTCCCTTTTGCCAAGGTTTGCGGTTTGGTGCTAGGCACCCACTACTCACACTCCCTCGAAGACCCCCACACCTAAAAATAGGCTTTTCTGCCTGCGCCGGCAGCAGCATCTGGCCGGATACTTCCCTTTTGGTGAAAGGTGGGGGGGGGGGCGGCTGGATGCGACATGATCTTGAACAAGGCCCTGCTCGTCCACAGCCTCCATCTCTTCATCTGTAAAAGGAGAAGACTAGACCAAGCAGTAGGACTGACACTGTTGTTTTTGTATTATTGTTTTTGTTTTTCAATTTTCTGAGCATCTCTACTTAGTTTTCCCCCATCTCGGTCCCATTTTGCAGGTGGAAAAGCAGAGGCTCTGGTCTCGCACAGCTATTAGTGACTCATGTAGCTATGAGCTCCCAGCTCCATTGGCTTCTCCTCCCCTGTCCTAGGCCTCTTTGGGGCCCAGAGTCCATGGTCACCCCTCGCGAAGTCTGACACCTCACATCTGACTCACACTTTCCCTGGGATCCTCAACCTATTCGGGACCCAGCGGGGCCTGGGAGCTCAGACCAGCGCTCAGCCGCGGTCCATCGGTCCAGGAAGGGAAGACCAGCCACCCAGCAGCCCCGAGTGCGCGCTCAGCGCGAGCCGTCGCCGTCTTGTTAGCGAGTGATTGATTGCCTTATTAAAGCGTGTTCTTGTAAGTGTGACCAAACTGATTGCATTGCATATGTTTGGGATAATGCTCATTTTAAACAACAGGATAAGGAGGATGAGCTCGGCAGAGCCTCCGAAGACGAAATGATTCCGGCCAGCAGCTCCTTAACTCTGGCATTAAATTGCCCAGTTACATAGCAAATCACTTGGTTCCTCCACCCTTGTCCCCATTTTTTTTCCTGGCCTGCAGTTTAATCGCATCCCCCAATGTTGTCTGTCCCACGAATGATTTCTCTAGTGACTATATCGGCCCTGCTTTCCCAACTGGGAAACCCGCGCCGGCACATTCCAGACATCGAGTCCCTCTGCCCCCATTCCAGGCAGAGGGAGAAGTGATTCAGAATGCACCCTCTCACCCCAGGCCTCCCAGGGGTATATGGCCCTAGACGGTCGTGGCAAACGGGAGCTTAGGTCCCCGCTGCAGTCGCGTGCCTCCCCACCCCCAGCCTAGGACTTTCACAAAAGTTTAAAAGATTCTTTTGTTCTCTAGGCTTTTCCCGCTCGGTTGCTTCCATTATTCCGCAATCGAGGAAACACCCTTCGCCATATGTCGGCTGAAGACCGTGGGTGTCACGGGCGGACAATTGTCAAGGGTGGCCAGACGAATGGCATTCTCGCAGTGGAAAGAGCCTTTCCTTCTTAGCATCCTCTCCAAGCACCGTCATCCGGAGTGAGAGAGGGAGTAGTGTCAGTGAATGGGGGGAGGAAAAGGAGGTTGGGCCAAAGAATTGGGATTTTCTTCCAATTACTCTACCCCCAACCAATCCTTGTGGCCAGGTTCTCTTTCTGGGCCTGTTCCCTAACAAAGAAATCCTCAGCCAGCCTCCACCCATTCCAGTTGACTTGCACGGGAGCCAAACTGCTGGCAGATTGAACTTCCTAAGGGACACCTTTCAGATACTCTGGAATTCTGATTTGTTCAAGCTGATGATGGTCATCAGGACAAGTCAGAAACGACGCCACTCTTTGGGGTGTCATTTGTAAGTGCAGTCGCACGGATTCGTTTGCAAGACCCAGCTAAAACGTGTCTGGATAAGTGACTTGATCTAAACGGCAAATTTCTCCCATCACTCAGCTTTTCCCTGGCTTTTGCGGGGGCAGACATTTCAGACCGCATTAGGGCGAAACCGAGGCCCAGCTCACCATTTGTGCCAGGTTGTGGACCCCGAGATGTTGATTCTGAAGGGGGGAAAAACCGACCGCAAAACGCATGCTACCATCTACAAAGCAAACAGAAACACAAAGTCGTTTCCAAAATCACCTTCTCAGCAAATAAGTGTATGATATTCTGAGCAGGAGAGAGAGAAAGATTGCCACTTAAAAATAACATGAAAGCATTAAGTAATTATTTAAAACAAGGCTGTTTAGAAAAATATTTGTATTTATTGCAGCTGCTCAATTGGCCTCGTTAAAGTCGGCGAGCATTTAAATTGTGTTACAATCTCATTTAAATCCCACGCCGTTCCAGCAGGCTGAAGAACTTGAATAGACCAATCACTTCATAATGATGATGAATGAGAAATTAATTCAGATACAAGCAAGACAATTTAGGCCTTCATCTGTTTAAATAGCCTTCCAATATTATTCGCGATCGCGGGTCACAGATTGAATCAATTGTCCAATCTTGTGAAAGTCATATCCTTGCATCTTCATCGAGATTATTTATAGCGCAGTGAGGACTGCTGAAAGGTATACGCTGTTAACAGGGACAGTTACTTAAAGGGAAGCATTTATAAAATGGAAAACAAATGCCGGGTTTAGTAACAAATGGGATCAAAAGCAGTCATTGCAGTCTGGCTCCTCGAGGGAAGCGAGCTGGCGTGGCCCCCGCAGTACGAGGGGAGCTAGGGGCTCGGCCTCTCGCCTCTCCTCCACCCAGGTGAGGCCGGGGCTTCCGGGCGCGCCAGCCGGCTCCCTGGTTGCCGTGGCGACCCGGGGCCGCCCACGCCTAGGCCCGCTTCAGGTTTGGCGGGAAGCCGCGGCGAGGCCCCCGCGCCCCGGCCCGGGCGGCCGCCGGTGTGGCCCGGGCCCCGCATCTGGAGGCACCGCGCCCGCGGACATCGACCCCAGGCCGTGCCCTTTGCGCCGGGGCCTCGACCACGCCCGGGATCCACCAGGGTCCGACATACTCTGGCCTCGGCCGCAAGGGTCGGGAGGCCTCGCCGCGCGCACGGGGCGGGGTAGCAGGACTTCTGGACTCTGGACGCTCGGTCTCTTCTTACCCTTGGCCTCGGGCTAAGCCGACAGCCGAAGCGCCCCTATTTCCATGGGGTCGCTCACCCCGCCATTCCAGGGCCGGAAGCTCGCCTGGGGTCGCCTCATGTCCTGCGGGGCCTGGGCCCCTCCCCGGCCTGCTTCTCCGGGTGCCCTCGGGCCTGCGAGTGGCATCCAGCTCTGCAAAGAAGAGCCAGTTCCTTCCTTCCGCCATCGAAGTGCCGCTCCCCGCATGCTGAACTAACCCCTCCCGGGGACGCCGGTTCCCAAGAGCTGTCCGTCTTGCATCCCCAGTGCAGCCCAGGAGGCCGTCACGACTTCGAGGTGACATGTGCCTCCCCGAGGTGTCCGCTTCCCCTTCCTCGGCCGGGTTAGGCAGAGACCCTGAGCAGTGTGCGCGGGGAAGTGGGTTTGTTTTTCCCCCCCCGAATCGGTCCGGGCGCGTTAGTGGTAATCGTGTGCCGCGTCTACACGGGCTTTGTTTGTTCGCGGGCCCAGGGGCGATGGAGTCTTTCCAGGCGGAGCTCTGTGGGGATAAATGTGAGATGGGCTCAAAACAGACGAGCGGGAAAGATCGTTTGACGTGCCGGGCCTGGAGTAGGAGAGGAGAGTGTGGGGCTCCCAGCGAACACAGAGCGGAGTCCACGCGGTACAGCACCCGCGCCACCCCCGTCTCGTCGAGGTGCTTTTTATTTTATTTTTTATTCCTCTGTATTTCTGTGTTTTGAAACAAAGGCCCAACTAATGGATTCCTGGCGCTCTGAGGACCCACTCCCGGGAGCGACTTTGATGTATTGCTGTCCAATTAGTGCCTTTAATTGGTGTCCTCGGGGACAGGCCGGCCCGGAGCTGGGACACAGCCTCCTCTCGCCTCTCCTACACACTGGAAAGGTAAAATTTATAACGCACTGTAGCAATCCCTTGGGAGAGCGAGCGAGGGAGGGAGGCCGGGAAGGAAGGGAGAGGTACAGCTCCGTGTTGTAGAGCCCGGACCCTCCAGGCGCGGGGTCGTGGATAAGGGTCCAGATCCCCCGGGTTTCTACAGTTTCCTGACTCCCTCGCGGGCCTGGCAGGAGGGCTCGGGTGTCTGAGTCGCTGAGGATTATGAATTTGCTCGCAGAAAGGCCAAGGGAGCGCGCATTGTCTGTAGCAGCCCACCCCATGTGGTCTCTCGTCTCGTTAATAATGGCTGTTTGTTAACAAGGATGCGGAGGTTAAATAATCTGGGTGGAAGATTAAACACGCCTCATCAAGGCGCTGGGAGCCGAGGTGCACAGAGACCTAAGCTGGAGCTGCCTGGCTCGCTGGAACCTAGAGGAAGGTGGGAATAAAGAGCCTGCGAGGAGCCCTGGGGGAGAGGAGGAGTGAAGTCCTAGGCCCCCTTTTCAGGGTGTTTCCCCCATAAAGTTAGCACAGACCCAACCCCAGGTAGTGTTGAATAGCAAATCCATCTAGGAGCCCACCCCATTGAAGTGTGGATGTCAAACCCTGCCAGGAGAGTCTGCTGGAGATCAGAAATGGAGACCTCGGTCTGAACCCAGGGCCCCACTTTGAGGAGTGGTGGCTGGCTGCTGCCTCTCAAGCCTTACAGACGCTTAACTCTGGGAAGTAAGGGGTATTTGTACACACATCATTCACAGTGAATTGAGTTGGATTGGAAAGCGGAAGATGAGGCTTCACGCTTGGGTTCTGTCCTTAAATAGCTGTGTAATCTGTATTACGTTATTTTCCTAGCTTCATTTTCTTATTGTATAAGATAGACAGTAGATAGGGCTTGATATAGATGATATATAATATTTCTTTTTCTTTCCTCCGGCTCTCACCAGAGTTAGGGATGTGGGCATCTTCTCAGGTACTCTGTCTCCATCCAGCCTTGGAGGGTTCAGTCAAGGAGGATTTTATTCAGCAAACACTTGAGGGCCTACTACGTGCCAGTTCCCGTGCAGTGTGTATTTTTTAAACTGTGACAGCAGAATAATTTGTATACCCCTGTGTGTATCATTCTCAAATATAATCTTTTGTGAAGGAAGACAAGACAGAAAGAACTCAAGGGAGAGAGTAGAATAGAATGTGCGCATGTGTAGGGTACAGTAGAGAGACTGTAGAGTGCAGGACAAAGGGATCAGTAAAAGAAGTACAGAACTTGTTAAGATGGCAAGGAAGTCAGGGAGGATGAATACTGCAGAAGTAGTTCCTTGATGGAGAGTACTTTCAAGGGAGCAGAGAGAAAGTCCTCTTCTGGATGCCCCAGTGCTTTGACAGTGAACTAAAGGTAAAGGATCCTTGAACTTGACTAGGAGACCCGTGACTTATTCATCTGATATTGCTAATTTTCTATTTATATGTTATTTCCATAGTTAGAGTTCCACTCTTAACTAATTCCCCAAACATATCACTTTCTGAAGCCACCAAACAGGAAACCCAGCTGCTAGGCAGGGTTTCTTCAAGCTTCTGGCTGATGGGCATCTGGGCTCAAGAAAGGCAGTGGGCAAGCACTCCACTGAGGTTTTCTTCAGCTCAGCAGTAACTGTGGCTCCTACAGTTCTCTGCGTTCACTTGGAAAGTCCAGTGACCAGATGTGTGGCGCTGGGCAGTGAGGTTGAAGAGCTAACCTTTATCGAGTACTTGGTCTCATGCATTTACTGGTCTATGCTTTCCATGCATTATTTCATTTAATTCCCACAACAACCCCTTGAGGTGCATACTATTATAATTCTTATTTTACAGATGAGGAAATTGAAACAGAGAGAGCTAGTAATTTGCCTGTTTCACACAGCTAGTAGTCCAGTCTGATTCCGGAGTTTACATTGCTGATCATGTCACTAAAGCTGCTTTTGTGGTGTAGTATGGTGGCTAAGGGCAGACTGAGAGTATATTTCACCACGAGTTTCTAACATCAGAAATGGGCTCTAGATAAGGGCAGCTAGTGAAGGAGGCAGGGTGGACTCGTGTCTGCTTGTAAAGACCACAACCCTACTCTGCCTTCCAAAAATACCATCTCCAGTTTCTTTGGTGGACGTGCAGTGAGCAGTGTAGTCCAATGAATATATCAATAAGTATTTATTGAGCCCCTACTCCATGGCCATACCAGACTTACGTTTACACAGTATTTCTTTCTCCTCCAGTTTAGTGCTGATGTGGCTTTGACTGTGTTTGTAATCTATTACAGCTGCCCAACTTCTCCTTATCATAAAGTTATAGCTTCAGCTGGAGCCATGAAAGATGATATGGCATGAATGCAGTCCGGGGTGTGGGGAGGCAGTACGTCAGATACTTGGTTAGGACTCCCAGCCCTACCTGACCTAGCTAGTACTATCGACTTGGCTAAAAGCTGACTCAAAAATGGGCAACCAGGAGGTCCAGTAGCAGCACCCAAAGGGGCAAGCTTCTTCTTTGTTTTTAAATTAATTAATTTTTGGCTCCGTTGGGTCTTCGTTGCTGCACGTGGGCTTTCTCTAGGTGCGGTGAGCAGGGGCTACTCTTCGTGGCGGTGCGTAGGCTTCTCATTGCAGTGGCTTCTCTGTTGCAGAGCACGGGCTCTAGGTGTGCGGGCTTCAGTAGTTGTGGCTCATGGGCTGTAGCATGAAGGCTCAGTAGTTGTGGTGCACGGGCTCTACGAACGTGAGCTTCAGTAGTTGTGACACGTGGGCTCAGTTGCTCTGCGGCATGTGGGATCTTCTCGGACCAGGCCTCGAACCCATGTCCCCTGCATTGGCAGGCGGATTCTTCACCACTGCGCCACCAGGGAAGTCCCCAGGGGACAAGCTTTTGATACTGGGCTACATAATTACAGAAGTGGAGCAAAAGTAGCAAAAGGATGGAAGATGCATTATTACTCAGCAGCCTGAGGTAAAAGATAAAAGCTATGGGACAGGCAAGAGAAATTGATGCAAAGAGAGCAGGACAAATAAGGCTCTCAGACTTGTTAGGCTGCTGCTGATGTTCAGGTTAGGGCTACAGTCCTAGAGGGGAAGGCTGGAGCACCAGGAGGAAAACATGGCTGAGACCTAATTGCCCCTGTCCTTTTATAGTAAAAGAACCCCTGTTTTTAGCTGGATAAATGGCCACCCTGTAACAAAGGCTACATTTCCCAACCAGCAAGATGTGGCCATGTGACCAAGTTCTGGCCAATGGGAGGTAAGCAGACCTGATGAGTGTGGCTTAACAGAAGTGTCTCTTTATTGTCTTTAAATATACTTGATGTACTCAGATTATCTACCGAGTAACCCAGGTTTTAGTAGTTTGGATATCCTGCATAACTGGAGGCCCCTTGATATTTCAAAGCCAGGAATAACCTCAAGGTCATTTAGCCAAACTACTTTACTTCACAAGTCTTTCAGTTTTCTCTAGGTAAAATGAACCTTGTATGGCTACTGTGGTTTTAGAGCAGACACAGGATGTTACATAGGATATATGCCACCTGTATTCTCGCTTTATTTTGATGCCAAGTCTGGGGTGACTGCACATTCCTTTCGTATTTGCCTTGGGCAATTCTGAGTCCCAACACCACGTCCAGATCCGAAGGCCAAAGCTGCATTACTTAACGGCACTCTAGGAACTTCACTGGAAGCTGGCGTTCCAACTGTACCTCTCCAGGGTTAGCAATTGAAGTTAGTGAAAGGCAGGGTGCTGAGAAACACAGGGTAATTGGGCATACTCTGGCCTGGATGTTACCCTCCTAATCCCCCAGGAAGGAAGTGCAAAGGAGGATTTATAAGCGGCACTGGCAGGTTTCAGAAGGTGAGCCTCCTGTTGACTTTAGTGTGCCTAGGGGGGCAGAACCTTTGGAGAGCCCCACCAGTTTCTGTTATCTAGATGACCAGAACCGGCCAGGTGACTTTGGGAATCGCAATTGTTCAAGATCAGAGATAGGGTTTGGGGGTGGCGGTGACTCTGGAAGAAATATGTATAAAAAACAGTCTTGCATCTCCAAAGAGAATTTCTAGAATTCCAGAAAAGTGATCTTAGCACTGCCTGAAACAGGGTCTTTTTCTGAACTATCATGATATCATTGCAGAAGAGCCAATAATTCTACTTTCTGCTGGGAAAAAAGGGGTTATTTTATTTTTTTCAGACATTGATTTAATTCAGTACATGCATAGTAATTCTTGAAATACCAGAGACATCTTGGTAAGGATGTCTTCTCTCGGCTGCCATAGCCAGAGGCTTGCATTTGCTGGGATGTCTGGATCAGATCAAAGGAGATAAAAAAGAAAAGAAAAGGGAGAGTGGAGTATAACCACAAGTCTTAGCAAACCATTCAAATAATAAAGTGGATGGATGGAAACAGGAAACACCACTTGGGTTGGAGACCCACACTTGGATTTGAACTCATGGAATAAAGTACACAAGCTCTTGATCGCTTGGAGGAAAGTCACTAATCTCGCCCTTAGAATATACTGACGACTCTACCCCAGATCTGATAATCTTTTAATAAATTAGAATTACCATCTTGGCCTGGTGAACATCTTATTCTTATTTTATCTATAAAAAGGTTTTTGTAAAATGTGACAAAGTGTTCTTAACTGGTCTCATTGTATTTCTCCATCTTTGGTGGAGTCGGGATTATGGGTACACAAGTGGGAGCACTGCAGAAACTTAGATGACTTCAAATGACTATCTATTTGAGGGTGGACACTTAATGGAACATTCTGTTTGTATGTTATAAGATTGCCTCTCTCTGGTTTGAGAGGAGGAAGCGAGAAGTTTATATAGGCTCTGAGAAGCAGCAGGGGAGTTTTTGGCTTTGTTGGTGGCGTGTGCTTGTTTCCTGGACTATTTGTGGGAAGGTCTGTGTCAGACTTAATTTCTTAAATTTGGCATTATACCTTCCTACAGTGAACTGAGGTTCAGATCTACTTCCCTTGACCCCTGTATCCACAGTACTACCCAGGAATGCTCTTCAAATCAGAATCTCTACCTTATTAGGATGAGTTTCACAAAACTTTTAAAAGATTATTAGAAGCCTTTCAAGCGGCAGTTTCTGCTTAAGGTTAGATGTGAATTTAACTGAGTGCTGTTTTAACACGGTATATCTATTTCCGGATGTGTGGTATGGGTTTGCCTAGGGATGGAATAGTACTTTACATCAGTGATGATTTTGAGATGGAATCCTACCTTCAGTGATCAACTGTGGACCCCTTAATTTTTCTCCTCACCTGTGAAGTTAAGTCCCAGTGACATACAGTGTTAGTTTGGCCCTTTTACTACCACGTAATTTTTAGATGCCGTCCCTAAGAAATTGCCTCGACTTACACAGTGAGTGTTTGAATGCTTTGTTGATGGACAATCTCGTTGGTTAAAGGAAGTAGCCTTGGTTACTGGCTAATAAACATGGTTTAGAACAAGTTCTGTGCCTTATTCCTTCCTTCCTTCAAAGTCAATTATTCCAATTTCAGGACAAAGCGACACATTCTTGGGAGAAGGGGTATGTGAACTAGCCTCATTTTTGGCTTGCACTCTGCCTTTAATCCCATTCTTCAGGCCATGTCTCATTTCCCATCAAGTAGAGTCATGAAATACAAATGAACGGCACAGGGATCTAACCGTGCTGTATGGACGGGTGAGGATAATTGATTTCCAAAATTTTGTTTATCAGTTACTTGGTGTAGTATAGTAAGTAGGTCAGTGTATATGGTGATTTTACAAAAGGTGAAAAATTAAGCTTCTTTAGTGTGGCTTATCTCAGAGGAAAATGTATGATTTGAGAAGCAAAAAATGAGTCAGATTAAAATGAATATTCATGTAAGAGTGTTAAATGGCTTTCAGAGAGTGAAATCTTAAAAGAGCACCTTCTCATTTCAAGGATTTTTAAGTACTAGTTATAAATATATGAAGGGTTGCTATAAGTAGACTTAATTTTGTGTACTTGGTGGGGGCATGAAAAAACTTTACTAAAAGAAATTGTGTATTTTGAACCATACTTTGCTAGTGATTTGTTATAATTTTGGAAATATGTCCTTATATAAACAATTTTCATCTAATACATATCAGAAATCTAGCACTAGACTTCTGGTATTCATGTCAAGCCGTATTATCTACGCTTAGTCTCTGTGCATTTAATTCTTCTACTGTCTCTTTGAAGGAGCAAGTCAAATGAACAATCAACCTGTATGATTTTCAGTTCCCATCGAAAACAACACTGATCCCTGTTCATTGTAAATTCATTTCTACAACACTGGTCTTTGCTATTGTTTGAGAGTCATTTGAACACTTTAGCTGGGACAGCAGTATGAACAGTTTCTAAAACAGCTCAAATGGAAGTAGATCCAGATTCATATGAAATGTCACTCAGAAACAAAAGAGGCAACTTGAGGTAGTGGAAAGTGTAGGCTTTGAAACCAGGAGAGCCTGAGCTCAAGTCCCCTTTCACCACTTAGTATCTGGGTGTGAAAATTAACCTCCTAAACCTCAGGGTCTTCTTTGAGGAAGGTACCTACCTAGTTTTTGTGCAATATGGAATGTAAAACTGATAGCAATGCCACAAACTTCCTGCCTGCCCCCAAAGCCTGAGCGATTAGTAACACACATCCTCCTAACAATTCCGGCACCTGAAGATAAGGTAGGAAGCTTTGAAGTGCAGACTGTGTCAGCAGGGGTAATCTTCCCTGGAGGCAATGTATACCTGAAATCTTCCAGGAGCGAGAATTGCAAATTGTATCACTAAAAGATAAGTTTAAAATCCTGTTTGGACCATTTTGAATTTTAGGAATATCAAGGTGAGGTGAGGCACAGCAGCTGGAGCAAAGACTTTAGAAACCCCGGTTGGTTCGGCATGGTGAGTTGTTTGGTGAAAAATAAGAAAAGCCAAGCCACTGGCATACGTCAGAGCCTGGGAAGCCTTTCTCTCTTCCCTTTTCTCAAGGATTCTGAGATAAATTTCAGAGGGTCAGGTTGGGGATTTGGGCCATGGGAGCAATTTCAATCCCTCTCTGTTCCATACCTTCTCTCAGCCCTATTTCTGGTCTGGAAAGATACCTCTCCTTATCCCCCTCTTTCTACAGACAACTAGATCACTGTTTTTCAAACTCTGGAATGTTTTTCACAGTAAAAAAAAAAAAAAAAGCATCTTATATCATGACCCAGTACACACAGATTCCCGCCCCCCCCAAAAAAACCACAAAGGTTTGCTTAAACAATATTTATACTTAGGCACTCTGATGGTTTCTTTTCCATTCCATTTACTTCCATTCCATTCCAAAACATGCTGGTGGTAACCCCCTAAATTTCTTGACTTGTTCAAGGGTCTTGATCCACAGTTTGAAAAGCACTAGACTTACATGACTTCTCAGTGACACTGACACATTAGGGAAGATTCGAACACTAGAGAGTAGCCCTGGATTCATCCTCCCCACCGACACTGCCTCCCAAATCTTGTCCAGGCTGTAACTGGACCACAAAGATTGGCCTGAACTAGATTAGGTATTTAAGGGCCATTCATATTCTTTCTACAGTTTTGGGACCCCCAGAAGTTTCCAAACTGGACTTCTAGCTCTATTCTTAGGGCACAGCTGATTTGGATCATAAAGTTGTGGACATGAAGGCCAGAAAGGGTAAGTTAATGACCTTAAGTCAGAAAAAGGAAAGAAAGCATTGACCACATTCACATCAAAGTGAAATGCTGGTTCTACATCCTTGTCTTCATCCTTTATAGCAAATCCTAAAACTTACCTGAGTGGATTAGCTCAGCTCCTTTAGGCTGTTGAATAATTGGCCTGGCTACGTCCAAAAGTCTGGCCTGAAGGGACATGATGAAGGGTGGAAGAGGGCAGAAATGACAAAGAATTTAGTAGTTTCCTGAGGTACTTGGAAATATGTTCCAGAGAGTGCTTTTCAAATTTGAATGTGCTTCCAAACCACTTAAGGAGCTTGTTAAAATCAAGATTCCCAGCCTAACCTCCATAGTTTCTCATTTAGATCAAGGGTGGGGTCTAGAAATCTTCTTTTAAAAAAAAAGTTTTTAATTGTGGTTAGAAAAAACATCTAATATACAATTTACCCTGTTAATCATTTTTAAGTGCACAGTTTGATAGTATAAGTTATCTTCACATTGTTGGGTAACAGATCTGTAGAAGTTTTTAATTTTGCAAAACTGAAGCTCCGTACCCATGGAAAAACAACTTTCCATTTCTCCCTCCCCGTGTCCCCTGGCAACCATCATTCTACTTTGTTTCTGTGATTTTGACTACTCTTGATATCTCATCCAAGTGAAATCATACAGTATTTCCTTTTTCTGACTGGCTTCTTCCACTAGGGATAATGTCCTCCAGGTTCATCCATGTTGCAACATGTGACAGGATTGCCTTTTTTTTTTTTTTTTTTACATCTTTATCGGAGTATAATTGCTTTACAATGGTGTGTTAGTTTCTGCTTTATAACAAAGTGAATCAGTTATACATATACACATGTTCCCATATCTCTTCCCTCTTGCGTCTCCCTCCCTCCCACCCTCCCTATCCCACCCCTCTAAGTGGTCACAAAGCAGGGAGCTGATCTCCCTGTGCTATGCGGCTGCTTCCCACTAGTTATCTATTTTACATTTGGTAGTGTATACATGTCCATGCCACTCTCTCACTTTGTCACAGCTACTTTCAAGAGCATCTCTCTCCTGTGTCCAGTGACTCCCTCTATCTCTTGAGAAAAACTAAACTAGATATAGTAGATATTATGTCCTGACATCAGAGTCACGATGTTTCATTCAGAGGCACAGTGTCAATTAGACAGATAAATCCTCAATCTGTAGTTCTTTTTTTTTTTTTTAATAAATTTATTTATTTATTTTTGGCTGCGTTGGGTCTTCGTTGCAGTGCGCGGGCTTCTCACTGTGGTGGCTTCTCTTGTTGTGGAGTACAGGCTCTAGGCTCGCCGGCTTCAGTAGTTGCAGCACGTAGGCTCAGTAGTTGTGGCACACGGGCTTAGTTGCTCCACAGCGTGTGGGATCTTCCCGAGCCAGGGCTCGAACCCGTGTCTGGTGCATTGGCAGGCAGATTCTTAACCACTGTGCCACCAAGGAAGTCCCTTGGAAAGGGTTTTGAATGGTCAGTTGATTTCTGTAGGCACTTGGTGGTGTCAAATGATAGCAAATAAAACTAGGTGCTAGATTTGGTTTGGTCATTATCTCCTCACTCATGAGAGCAAGAAGCAAGTACCTAAGTGAAAAGAAAGAAGTAAACTTATTTACTTGCTCTGTATTTGTGCTATTGTAAAAAGACCCCTAAAACAAACTGGATGAAAGGACCTAATTTTCTAGATTTATCTCTGTTCTGAGCATTGTGCTTATTATGCCATTCCAGGACTCTTCCATTTCTGTGTTTAAAACATTCTCCTCCAGTATTAACAACATGTATCTCTCCTCACTGAAGCAAAATGTCCCACTAGAGAGAGGCATGAGCAAGATTTGTGGAACCTTGTGAAAGAGAAACATGACAAATATTTTATAATAGAAAGCTACCAAGAAATGAAATTCTTGAACATGCAAGGGAGGTTGCTGTATTAAGAGACATTCACCTTTTTAAAAAACATGCTTACAACAGACCCAGTGAGATTTTGTAATTATCCTTATTATTAAAAGATTTGATTTACATCCATACAATTGATGCTGAAACTGCTCAGCAATAGATTTTCAAAACGCTGTACTTTATACATAGCACATTCAATTGATTTTCTCATTTCTAGATATTACGGTTTAAACATTTCTTAAATGCTATGCAGAATATTGAAGATTTCAGCAGACAGGGATTTTATTCAGGATGGTATATGTGCCCTGCAACTGGGCTTCCCAATGGGGCCATACGTTTCTGAGAGAAACAATTAGTGTTGAGTAATTAGTTACAGAAGGTGCAAAAAGGTAACCCGAAATGTCAAGGTAAAAATGCTTGACGATTAAGTGCAAATTATTTAACAAAGATGTCATGTGGTAATATGGTATTTTTGTAATTCAGCATTTTGATGTTTCATGCCATTTGATATTTTTAATGTACTAGGCACAGTTTCATATGTGTGTATAAGTATACACACATACCATTTATTGCACTTTTAAAAAAAGTTAACTGATATTTTAAATTATAAGAGTAATATATGTTCATGGAAAAAAATTAAAACTATGAAAAAGACAGAAATATACAAAGGGAAAAAACAAAAGTCTGCCTCCCTACTTCTTTCAATCCTCAGTCCTACTACCCAGAGGTAAACAATGTTAAAATTTCCTGCCACCAAAGTTCACTGTCATATATACATATGTCCTTTTAAAACTCTATAAATATGCTTATAATACTCTTCTGCACTTTGCTTTCTTTAGTAAACAATGTCTTAACTTCATCTTTGTACATCTGTACATATAGATCACTTTCATTCTTTTTGATGCTGCATTACATACCATTTTAAGAATGTGCTTGTATTTATTAACCAAATTGATGGAAATTTTGGTAGTTTCTAGATTTTTTTCTTTTCTTTTGCAAACCTATGCATAAAAATGCTCTTTACATCATTATCTATCCATACATGTGCAGGTATAGTGCTGGATGGTTGAGTAATTTCCTAGAAATGGAATCTCTGGGTAAAAGGACATGTATGTTTTTAATGAACTAGTTTTATACATTTAAGAAAATATGTGCTTAAGGTAAAAAATCAATCAGTACAGAAAGTGAAAAGCATAAATTCCCTTCTAAAGCTCTCACCTCCCCACCAATCATGGCTAAGAGTTTCTCAGTACCCTCATAACTTTAAAGTAATGTATATTTTATGTATGTGCATTTAAAAAATACACGTGGGATGATGCAGTATGGGGTATGTTCACTTTACATTTGCTAGATGCTGTGAAATTGCTCTTCAAAAAGATTACATCTGTGACATTCCCATCAAAAGTGTGTGAGGGTACCTCCCCACCTCCACTATCCTTGACAGTAACCCTGGACAGTATCACACTTTTCATGTTTTGCCAATCTGACAGATAAAAATGGCATTAAAAAACATTTAAATTTGTATTTCTTCATTTATGAGTGAGGTGGAGCCACATTTGATTGACTTCCTCACTGGTTTCTGTCCTTTCGTGGCACTCATAGTTACACACAAGTGTCTCTGCTGTTACTTGAAGCAGATGTCTACTCTGTCCCTTGGTAAGACGCTGTGATTTCCTCCAACCCCCAAAACAAGACCTTTAGATGAGACCTCTGTCCACCCCCCTTTCTCTGTTTCCTTCCTCTTCCAGATGAGATCTTTGAAATATTTTCATTCCTCTTCTCTTCCTATCTCCTAGGTTAGGCTGAGATATTTAGTAATTTTAGTTCTAGACTGTCATTTCTTCAGATGGAATACAGGGGGTGATACATTCTTTGAATCCTCCCAGATGTGTAAATATCATCCTTTCACCTCAACAGGTGAATGATATCTTTTTTTTTTTTTTTGCGGTACGCGGGCCTCTCACTGTTGTGGCCTCTCCCGTTGCGGAGCACAGGCTCTGGACGCGCAGGCTCAGCGGCCATGGCTCACGGGCCCAGTCGCTCTGCGGCATGTGGGATCTTCCCAGACTGGGGCACGAACCCGTGTCCCCTGCATTGGCAGGCAGACTCTCAACCACTGTGCCACCAGGGAAGCCCAGTGAATGATATCTTGAAAGACTATAGCATTCTTAGGTTGTAACTTCCTTTTTCTCAAATACCTGTTATTTCAGCTTCCCGTCTTGGGGGTAAGAAGTCCAGGGTCAGTCTGTCTCTTTTGTGAGTTACTTATTCTGTCTAGAAGCTGTTAAGCTTTTCTTTTTATACTTGGAGTTCAGGAATTTTACAATGATTTTCCTAGGGGTGTATCTTCTGTCACTGAACTGCTGGTAACTTGGCATGCCCTTTTAAGCTGAGACTATGGAACCGTTCTTCCATTTGTTTAATTATTATCTCTCCCCCATCTCTTCTTTTTTCTCTCTTTTGAACTCCTATATTCACATATTAGATACCCTCTAAGGCTCTTAGTTCTTTTCCTAATAACTTCTACCTTTTTGTATTTTGGTTCTATCTACTCAAAAGATCTTTCTAACTTTTGGCCTCTAAATCATACCTCCGCAGTGACCAACCATCCTCTTCTTTATTACTATATTTTTTTAAGTCTTTATTGAATTTGTTACAATATTGCTTCTGGTTTGTGTTTTGGTTTTTTGGCCCTGAAGCATGTGGGATCTTAGCTCCCTGAGCAGGGATCAAACCCATGCCTGCACTGGAAGGCGAAGTCTTAACCACTGGACTGCCAGGGAAGTCCCCCATCCCCTTCTTCTTTTTTCAAAATATAAATTTATCTATTTATTTATTTATTTTTGGCTGAGTTGGGTCTTTGTTGCTGTGTGCCGGCTTTCTCTAGTTGCAGCCAGCGGGGGCTGCTCTTCACTGCAGTGCACAGGCTTCTCATTGCGGTGGCTTCTCTTGTTGCGGAGCACGGGCTCTAGGCGCATGGGTTTCAGAATTGTGGCACAAGGGCTCAGTAGTTGTGGCACACGGGCTTAGTTGCTCCGTGGCATGTGGGATCTTCCTGGACCAGGGATCGAACCCGTGTCCCCTGCACTGGCAGGCAGATTCTTAACCACTGCGCCACCAGGGAAGCCCCTCATCCTCTTCTTTAATTTGTCTGTTAATTTTTTAAGTGAAAAAAATCAGTTTCATCTCCAGAAAATCATTTTGTGCTGTAACTGAATCTCCTTAAGTGCTCTTATTAATTTTTAGATAGAGTTAAATAAGCGACTATCTAGATAAACCCTTACTTTTACTGAGACTCAGTGGGAGTTCCTAGGTCTTCTCACAGGTACAATGCAGATAAAATCTTGGCCACTTAATCTCTGATCCACTTTCTTCTCCTCTTTACTGGGCTATTCACAAGAAACAATTTTGATGGTATCCAAATAAATCCTATTCTGAAGATCACAAGGTAAGGCATTTATGTGCTCACTTTAGCAGCACATACACAGAAGGTAAGGCATTTATTTCTGCTGATAGTTTTAAAAGCATGTAGGATAATATTTTTAAGTTCATGGACATATAATGGAAGTAGTCACGTGGATCTGTGCTATGAGAATAACTCTGGAAGGACTGCCACCAGGAAGTTTCTGATTTCCTTAAGGTACTCTTTCCTAAATGTCACCAAGTTTCATTCCACTGTGATTCATAGCTATGACTCAGGATTGTCTCTGCTCTCTCTAGTAATGACTTGAACCATATCACATGACAGTTAAATGAAAAAGATAAAAGTTTATGGGGCAATTATTCTTAAAGTCTCCTCACTCAAAACTAGTTTGTGTGGCTTTCCTGCCAGCCTACTAATAATAATTGTGTATGAAAGTTATATAAGGCAGAGTAGATTTAGGGTGTGGTAAAGATTATTGAATGATATGGAGGGGACTGGTTATTCCAGTGGAGAAGAATGAACATGCTTGTTTTGGGTCCTCTTCCAGATACATGTCTACCTCCTGGATTATTATTAAAGTATTTTGTTTTTTTAGCAACCTGAGTGCTTAAATTATTTTTGTTATTTGATACCAAGGTAGGGAGGAAAGATTTAAGATCTTTCTCATGCTGTTTAATAACTAGAAAACTGAAGCATTAAAAAGGTACCATATAGTGTCTCTTAGAGCCAAGAAGGAAAGCAGACCACTGACTTTCAGGCTATTATGTCCTCTCTTTGATTCTGAAGCTCTTTATGCAAGAGGTAGAATGTGTACTCCTTATATAACCTCTAAACTCAAGTTACCATGGTCCCCTCCTAATCAAATTTAGTGATATTTTCAACTCTTCTTTCTCTTTGCTATTTTTACGATATCTGATGAGGAAGAATCCTTTCCTTCCCTTTCTGAAGCCCCTTTGGCCTAAGTATTACGTGCTCCTTTGCTTTCTCTCTTAACTCTCTGATCACTCTTTTTCTCCCTTTCACTGGTTCCTCTTCCTACTCTCATTGTCTAAGACCTAGTTCTTGATGACGTGTTCATTCATTCATCCATTCATTCAGCAAATATTTATTGAATACTTATTACGTTCCAGGCACGATGCTAAGACGTGGTCATAAAAGGGTGAACAAGAAGGTGGTATCATGTTCATGGAGCTCACGTTCTAGAAGGGGAGACAGACAATGAGAAAACAGGCAAAATAAGGACCAACTGTGATAAGTGGAATTAAGGATTGTGATAAGTATAACTAGGAAAATAAACAAGGTTTGGTGAAAGAGAGCAATGGGGTTTGAGCCTGTGAGACCTGCTTTAAATAGTGTACCCTGAGAAGACTTCTCTGAGGAGGACGGATCCGCATGAGAAGGAGCTGCTGGGTGAGACGTGGGAGGGGAAATCGTCTCCAAGCCAGGATCAAGTGCAGAGTTCCTAAGGAGGAACTAACAGAAGGTCGTCATGGCCGTGAAATAATGGAGAAGAAGTGAGGAGCCATAACAAGTACAGTTAGAGGCGTAGGCAGGACCCAGATAGTGTGGAGCATTGTAGCCTAAGTAGGGAGGTCAGACTTAATCTAGGCAAACTGGAAATCTTTGAATTGTTAAGTAGGAGAATAATAAAATCAGACGTAAAAATTTAAAACAGTGATGTGTAGAGAATGGACCATAGGGAAACAAGTCTGGAAACAAGAAACTAGTTAGGGAGCCATGGCAGATACTGTTGATTGACCACATAAAACTTATTGCTACCTCTGCTCCATACTGTCTGGAAGCCTAGTTTTTACTTTCCCAGTCTCCCTTGCAGTTATAGGTGGCCATGTCACTTAGACCTGACCTTTGTGCCATAGAAGCAAGTTTTCTGGAAAGCTTCTGGCACAGAAACTGTGTTTCTTGATAAAAGGAACAGATAGGGTTGGCTGGTACTGTCTTGCCCCCATGGTGTTGTGTCCTTGCTTACTGCCTTTGATCTAATGATACCTGGAGTTGTGGCAGCCACTCTGTGACCGTGAGGGAAAGGCCAAGAAAGTTACAGAGACACAGACATGGAACCACTGAAAGAACCCCGGAGCCACTTTGTCCAGACTTTTTGATCTAGAAACAACTAAGTGCCTTTATTATTTAAGCCACTAACAGTGAGCTAAATTGCTACCTGCAGCTGAAAGCATTTTTACTAATCCAGAACCTCTTGTAGGGTATAGGTGAGAGCTGGTGGCTTGGACTAGGGTGATAGTGCTGACTACCAACTCATGCAGGTTACTTCATATTCAATTCTGATCTCTTCTCTCCTTTTCTCTCTCTCTCTGTCTTACTCTCTCTCTCACTCTTTCAATTGGTAGCTCCATTTTCTTGAAGTTTCCTCATGTCTAAACATTCCAAGAGGGACTTCCCTGGTGGCCCAGTGGTTAGGACTCCATGCTCCAAATACGGAGGGCCTGGGTTCGATCCCTGGTCAGGGAACTAGATCCCGCATGCCTCAACTAAGACCTGGCCCAGCCAAGTAAATAAATAAATAAATAAAAATTAAAAAAAATAAACACTCCAAGAGCCTCTAGTTTCCAACCACTAATTGATAATTTCTCCATCCAATCTTCCCAGAATTGTTGCAATAATACCAAGGTCACCTTCCCAAACCTCCATTCAAGAGCTTACAGCAGATCCCGATAGTGATTTTGAACAAACCTAAAGTGATTCAGCCTTGTATTCAAGGCACTTTGCTAGATGAACCCACTCTCCTTATACAACCTCATGGACTTGTTACTCTTTAAACATATTCTTTGTGTCAACTTCTGGTTACAACTTTGTTCCCCCCATTCATTTAAAGAGCATCTACATGCCTTCTATGTCAAACACTTGTTAAACACCATACTTTCACATATGCTCACTAATTTAATCTTTGCAACCAACCCACGAGATAGGTTTTATTATCCTCATTTCACTGATGTGAAAACTAAGGGTTATGGGGCTTGCCTTGTTCAAGGGCAGAACGCTGGTAAGAGGCAGAGCCAAGATTTCAACCCGTGTTTTCTGATTCCAAGCCCAGTGTCCTTTCTTGGGCCTTTATGCCACAGTCTTAATCATCTCAATCTCTAGTAACTCTCTTTTGCTTTCTACCAGTACACATCTACCACTACTCCCTACCCCTTTCAAGACATTTGTTTGAGATTTGCCTCATCCAGGAGTCTTTGTCATCTTTCCTCAGAGCTTTGTATGTAGTTGAAATTAGATCATTATAGATGGGGGTTTTTTAGTGGTAATATTAATTGCAGTTGGTTAATTGATCTCTGGTAATTCCATTTCTCTATGGCCTGTCTCTCCAACCAGATTTCAGACTTCCCAAGGGCATGAGCAAGCAACATATTCTTCTTAATTTTTTGGTATTCACTTTGAATACTTAGGAAAATGCAGTAGGTGATTAATGGATACTTGTCTAATAAAAGGCCAAATAAAACAATGAGAATCTTGCATTAAATCTATGTTTCTGGCTCCAGGTAATTCCCTATATCCTTTGATTTCATTCTTACATACATTCACAAAATCTAAGTACTAATAAACACCATTTTCTTGTTTTTTACCACAAAAATTCCAACATGTTCCCTATTATGGTAAGTATTGTATTTGATAAACTTTCTAATTAGCATTACATTTTAAATGCCTTTAAAATGCTCCATTACATATTTGTCCAATAGTCCATGACAATTCAGATATGTAATTGCTGTTAAGGATTACCTAGTGACCATCATTAAATAAGTAGAGAGACTTAAACATGTGTAATGCTAATTAGGAAAGTTATCAACTGTGGGAAGTTAAGATAATAGGGAACATGATGGTTTTGTTTTGGAACTGCAGTAAAAACATGGCTACAGGGATACAGACGAATCTTTTGTGAATTTAGCGCCCTCAGAAGCAAGGAGCCATTTTACAATGGAGAATACAGCCCAGCAGAAAGTGACTTTGTGAATTGTGCCCCCTTTTTGTCACTCCGTTAATAACTGACTGTGACTGCCAAGACATTTCTCCTGGACTGTACCAGGGAAGCACAAGAGGTCGAGCCCTGAGCAAAATATAGCCAGAGAGGGCCTCTTTTCTGTCCCCTTGAAATACTCCCCCCAAATCAATATCACTCTGTTTCTAGCCTTGCTTTCCTAGCCCTACAATCTATTAGGCCTCTATTCAACATGTTCTATTAAGTGATGTGGGTTTTTTCCCTTACTGAAGAAACTGATGAGTGCCTTATTAAAAAATCATCCAAGATTGCCCCCAGTTCTCACAAAGGCTACTTGACCCTGACTGCTGTTCCAAGCAGTTCCTGGAATCTTGGAGAATTGTTATAGCATAAAAGCTAGGTAGCTTCTCTGAAGGAACACGACGTGGTTTGGGAACATTTCATTTTTTTAAAGAAATAATATTTCACTATTCCTAAGCGGTAAGAAGTAGGTTTGGTGGGAGTGGTGAGGGAGCAAACTAGTTTTTTAAATGTCATTTCGGAAACATATGTGAAACAATATGCAACATTTGCACATATATGTGCGTTTTTCTTAGGAGAAGGACTAGAGCTTTCATCAGATTCTGCACATGAGCCTTTTGGTAAACTGTGAAATAGATGCACATTACATGCCAGGCACCAAGGAATAGTACTAAGAGACTTAGAATGTTCTATGCTTAATATTAGCAAGAAACCAAAAAACAAAAAACAACAAGCTAAAATCCAGTGGTGAAGCAAACATTCCCTCACAGCGCTTTCTTTCATAATTATATGGCAAAGAGCTGTGGAGCCTTCGGTCTCCGCTCATCATTGCCTGTCGGGCGCCTGCTGGCTCCCTGGTGTCTTGGGAAAATAGAGAAGAGGGTGGGATTTTTACCTCTGTTTACCACAGAGCATTCCAGAATCACATTGCCACCTTATGAGTCAGGCAGTCATGATTTGTTTCATAAGGCCAACTTTTAGGTAGGTTTGAGGTACATCTCTCTGGAACAGGGGTGGCTGACCTCTGAAATGATTGGGGGCCAAGGTCACACCAGTAGCTCATATAGACCCATATCTGTGCTCTAATTGCCCTTTTCCCTCCCCACCCAAGCATAATTGGGAACCCAAATTGTGTGTTCAGACACTCGAGTTTATCATTTGATTTTATTCAGTCTTGATACCAGGGCCTGGAAAATTTCTGACTCTTCACACACGGAATTCAGAAGGAGATAAACAGAGTAAGGATGATAGATTTAGCAGATATTTACTCTTGCAGATGAAATAAAAGCATCCTCATATATTCTGCCTTTTCCTTCAATCGAGTGCCTGTTTAGGTGTGGCTGGGCAGGTTTGCCCTACTCTATGCAAATTGGAAGCTATTTTCTTTTGCCCAACCCAGTTACGTGGGGGAGTTTCTTGCCTTTTGGGAGGTCTGAGGTCTTCTGTCAGCGTTCAGTAGGTGTTCTATAGGAGTTGTTCCACATGTAGATGTGTTTCTGATGTATTTGTGGGGAGGAAGGTGATCTCCACGTCTTACTCTTCCGCCATCTTGAAACTCTCTCTTGGAAGCTATTTTCATTCTTTTATTCTCTTAACTTGGCAAATGTTTGTGGCATGCTGCTGTGCTGTGTGTGTGGTGCTGGACTGTGTGCTGTGAAAGAAGCAAGACAGGCCTGCGTACTGCCCACGTCCTGGGGCCATTGAAGAAGGAAAGCTTATCATGGGAAGTTTAGTAGTGTAAGCATTGAATAGAATTCAAGGCCATGTTAAGGGAGGCCTCACAGGCTCTGATCACGATATTCCCCTGCGTGAGGTAAGACTTGCACTGAGTCTTGAAGGATGGCAGAGAGGAGGCGAGGAGGACATCTCAAGTGGAGAAATTAGTGTAAACAAAGGTTTGGGGTTAAGGAAACCTTGAACCCCAAGGGCATGCGTGTGTGTGCATGTGTGTACGAGTGCATGTGTTTAAAGCAGAGGAAGGAGATAAAATTAGAAAGGTAGTCTTGGAATAAGTCACGGGGGACCTGGAATTTTAAAACTTGATCCAGAAGATAATGGAAATTATTAGAAAGGTTATTGATGTGTTGAAAGAGGAAATCTGACATTTGTAAAGCACCTGTGATGTGCCAGGCTCTGTGCTGGCCCTTTACTTACATAAACAATTTGATCTCAAAATGACCTCTCCAGGAAGCATCCCCATTTTTCAGTTGGGAAAACCAATTAAAAGTATTTTATTATGGACATTATGTGCCTCCTGATAAAAGTACAAAAATCATCTATGAAATATTCTTGACCAAAATAGAATTTCTATGTGATCAAGTCTCTAAACACCACTAAGAGTTTCTAGGACATACAAGAACAGAAGAGCGTGTTAAATGAGACATGAGATGCAAACAACAGAATCTAGAATCTGAGAAACTGCAGGATTGAAAACGAGTTTATCTTGAGAAAATTTCAAAAGAAGAAGAAATACTATAATGAACCCCCTATGTACTTATCACTCAGCTTCAGCAATTACCAGTTATGGCCAATCTTGTTTCATCTTCACTCCTCACTTTCCACCTGCCACTAATTATCTTGAAGGAAATCCCAGTTGTCATACCACTTCAGAAACATTTCAGTGTGTCTTAAAAAGGTAAGGACTCAAAACCAAAAGCCAAAATCCAAAACCACAATACTATCCTCATACCTAAATTAATAATAATTCCTTAATACCACCAAATAGTCATCATTCACATTTTCTGAATTGTCTCATAAATTAGAAACAATTTCTTTTGTTTCAATCAGAAACCAAATAAGATCTACATATTGAAATTGCTTGCTGTCTCTCAAGTCTCTTTTAATTGAAAAGCTCCTCTTCCCTCTGCTTTTTTTTTTCCCGCAAAATTTGTTTGTTGAAGAAATCGGGTTTTGTTCTTAGAGTTTTCCACATTCTGAGCTTTGCTGATGCGTCCCTTGTTCCATGTAACATGTTCCTCTGTCCCTTGACTTCCTGCAAACTGGTAGCTGGCTCAGATTCTGAGTTGTTTTTTGGCAAGGATACTTAGAGGGAGTGGTATGTATCTTCTAATTTAAGCAACTCTATAGCCAGGAAATGGAGAAGCCTGGAGGTTCACTGAAGTCTCTCTGGTTCCAAAACTGTGCTCTGGCCAACTCTTCCCTCTAAGATTAATCTGACAGAGAAGAATGGGAAGAACTGACGGGATGGAGGCTGGGCACTGTGAGACTGATCCATCTCAACATTCACGTGCTAGACACTCCACTGGGCAGAAAGAGAGCAGGCAGCTGTTGTAATGACCCAGGCATGCGGTGATGAAGAGTGTGACCGCAGAGACTCTTGTCTTTTTGCGGAGGAAGGTGCAAGCCACAGGATCTTGTAATATTTTGATTCCTGCAGTTATGTTCTAAGGGGTTCCAGGCACCTAGTTTTGGAGAAATGTTTAGGTTTCTGTGATTTGTGAATGCTCTGCTGAGCTCTGGGGGTTAACAGAGGAACCAGAATTACCCAGACTATTAATAGATAACTTTGATGACTTTTAAAATATTTTTATTTCTTTGTTCTGCCCCTTTTTCCAAAAAGGATTTGAGATGGAAATTTTTTCCTTTTAAAATTACAAACTCTTTTTTCTCAGATAACAGCATTATATGTTCATTAACACACACACACACACACACGCGCGCGCGCGCACACACACACACACACACACTCTCTATCTCAGAAATATTTAACACAGAAACCCCACATGACAGGGCTATGCTAGTGATGGAAGGAGAGGATTACCTGGAACTGACATTTAGTGCTAACTTATTCTATGTTTGAATTTGTTTGTCATGTATTCTATTTGTAATTAAAAAAAAACCCAAATAATACAGATGTGATTAAAAATTATTATAAAATGGCATCATGTTGGACATCCTTTTACAGCTCCCTTCTTCATTTAACAATCTATCTTTAGAAGTGGAATAGTTATTATATAGGCAGAGTTATTAGTTATAATAATTATATAATAGTTATTATACAAATTATTTATAATAATGTAATATATTGTAATATATAATATACATTTATATAACATATTTATAATATAAAAATTTAATTATTAACTATTCTTATATAAACTATTATTATACTATTATACAATTATCATATAATTTCTAAGCAATGCCTATATATAGTTACTAAATATTTTCTGACTCAAGCATAAATTAGAAAAAATCGGATAGAAAGATAAAAATCTAATATAGTTACTATATATAGATATTGCTTAGAAATTGTAATCATGGAGGTGAAAAATTGAAATCATACTTATTAATTGATCAATGGTAACTCTATATATTCCTTAGGACAAATAATTGGTTTGCTACTGTTGTAATCCTGCTCTTTATTTGTCCTGCCTCTAGCCACTGCCTAGATTTGGCCCCAAAGTCAGTGGTCCAGGAAGCCCTGTAGCATGTGAACCTTTTCAGGACACTTATTTCTATTATGGGCAGAGGTTTTCTTTCTTTCTTTCTTTCTTTCTTTCTTTCTTTCTTTCTTTTTCTTTCTTTCTTCCTTCCTTCCTTTCCTCCTTTCTCCCTCCCTCCCTCTCTCTCTTTCTTTCTTCTTTCTTGTTTATCTTTTGCTTCCATAGACTAGGAAATAGGATCCTCTTTCCCAAAAACCTAAAAAAAAGATTTCCACTACAGTATATCAAAGAGAGACATTGTGATAAATTTACTTGTCTATTAATTAAGTACCTGAGTGTGCAGGAATTGAAGTGAGCACTGAGGTTCAAGCAAAAGTAAGAAGCAGAGTCCCTGCCCTGAAGTTGTGAAATATATATTTTCCTTAATAACCCAGGGCTGAAATAAAACTGTCTTAACTTTGATGGTAGTCCCAGAGCCTTCGAATCCATGTCCCCTCTGAATTGCCAGGTTGTAGGATGGGCTCGGAGGTAATGCTGCAGCCAGAGACTGATCATTGGGTTTCTGCATTCATCTGCAGTTTCCTCAAATGCAGTGCACAGGTCACAATGCAATTAAACGCCCAAACTGCCAAGTTCAGTTTCTGAATCCAGTATATCTCCCTAGGCCTGACCTGCATACTAAAGACATCCACTAAATATACAATTTGGATGTATAATCTGTTTATCTGTCATATGCACTGACACCAAGTTTATCTTATTTTAAAATAATTATTTTAAAGACTAGGCATCGTAGATATGGAACTTATAATATAATTATTAAACAAATGCACTAATAATTAACAAAACAAAACCACCCTGGAAATTGCACTCATGCAAGCATATTTCTGCCAGCTTGGATTTTACATTAACACATTATCTGCAATAGTTTTCTCAAACGGAGTGCCATTTATAGATATCTGCCAAGCTTCATCAAAACAAACAAGCCCCTATAATAAGAGTTAGCATGCAAAGTGAGGGTGGACAGAGCAAAAATCTTTTCCCCAGGGCTCTCTTTTATCAAACGGCCCTGCCTGAAGAATAGAGGCCAGTGTTTTATGTTTCAAGTGGACCATATGGCATGATATGAGTGCACTTTAATGACTTATTAGCATATTCTTCCAACTAGGCTTTCCTAGTTAAACCAGCTTGACAAAATCTGAATTTTAAAATATTTGCATGAAACCTCCTGGAATAAACAAGGCTTGGTGATTTGTTTGCTCTTCCTTGTAGATGAAAGAAAAGACAGTTGATCCTTCATGACAGTGCTCATGAAAAAATCAGGTCAGCCACCTCCTCTCTAGCCCTTATAAGTGGAAGATTTTTGGAATGTCTGCAGTGTTATTCAGACGTTTTGGCTCTCCATGACAAGAAGATTCCCTGCTCTACCTAGATTCTGTGCCTTAAAAATGCTAACTCTGTCTTCTGTGACCTTGATCCTTCCTGGGGAATGAGATGTTCTGGCTGAGATCTAGTTGCCTGCCTGCCTCATTAAAAAGCCTTTTAGCATTTGGAGGAAGACCAGGAACCAGATCAGGGCTTGGGGCTTAGGACTTCTTATCGTGGCTTGGTTATGGAGTTATGTGAACCTAAAGGCTAGTTGTGTCTGCTGTGACTGCTCAAATAGTCTCTGAAAATGGAATATGTGAGGAAGAACAGAATGGAGCTGCCCACACTACCTAGACTGAGAAAGCTAGCCTCTCTATATGCTGTTGCACACGCTGGAGCATTTACTGTTCTTTTCAGATTTGTCAGAGTGTAAATGTCTCCTTTCCTCTCTTTCCTAAGTTAGTTCTTGGTACTTTTTGTGGATCAGGATGCTCTTTGTGGAGGTTGCCACTGATCACATACGATGAGGGTGACAATCCTTGGTGACTCCACAATTAAGATTGTCATCTCTAGTACAACCACAATGATGTGGGCATGTGAATATGGATTTCACTCCAGGAAACTTTTCTACTTTATGGCAGATACTGCCACAACCCCCTTTTCCCTAGTTATTTTCCAGTTAGAGGTCTCACTGTGACAATATTATGGCCAATGAGATGTAAGTGGAAGCCTGTTGGATACAGTTTCTGACAAAGCTTTTGCTTTCCTGGGAAAAAGAGACAAACCTAGCTGACCTGTGCCTTGTCTTTACTTCCACCTTCTCCTTGGATGGAATGTAGATGAAATGGCTGGAGGTGCTGCAGCTCTCTTGCAATTATGAGATGGCAAGCAGTAGGAAAGAAGCCAACACACTAAATATATGAAATAAATAAACTGATTAGGAAACTGAAGCCAGAGTGGATGAGTGACTTGTTCAAAATTTACTAAACAAGTGCTCTGACTTCAAGTACTGTGTTCATTCTTTATATTTTGTAACAAGCTAAAAGGCAATACTTCTTATGGTTATTGCACTCTTACTAAATGCCAGACCCTAAGCTAATTTTTAACATGTACTACTTAAAAAAAAAAAAATTTAACCTGTATAAAAACCTGGTAAAGTTGTGCTATGGACTGAATTGTGTCCCCCCAAATGCATATGTTGGAGACCTAACCCCCAATGTGACTGTATTTGGAGATAGGCCTTTAGGGGGGTAATGAAGTCATAAGGGTGGGCCCCTAACCAGATAGGATTAGTGTCTTTTTAAGAAGAGGTACCAGAGAGTTTATGCTCCCCTCCCCTCACCCCCCTGAGTCTCACTCTCTCTCATTCTCTGCTCTGTGAGTACACAGAGAGAGCACAGACTTCTACAAGCCAGAAAGAGTGTTTCACAAGAAAATGAACTGCCTGGCCCTTTGATCTTGGACTTCCCAGCCTCTAAAATTTTGAGAAATAAATTTCTGTTTAAGCCCCCAAGTTGGTGCTATTTTTTTAACAGCAACTTGAACAGACTGAGGCAAGTAGGTACTATTATTTTGCCCCTTTTGCAGGTAAGGAAACTGAAGCTCAGAAAGATTAAGTATCTTCAAGGCCACATAGCTAGTAAATGGCACTTTTCCTTTCTTCAAGAGATGGTGTCCCCTTGGCCAGTAAGTGGTCAGTCCTGTTAATGAGTTTGTACTAGATGATTCCAATTTCTAAAGGTAAAACAATAATACTTGAGAACAGGGGTTGACAACTTTTTCTGTAAAGAGCTAGATAGTAAATAGTTTAGGCTTTGTGTGCCATATTGTCTCTGTTGGAACTGTTTAACTCTCCCTCTGTAGTATAAAAGCAGCCACAGATAATACGTGAATGAATGGGCATGGCTATGCTTTATCTGAAAGTTTTATTTACAAAATCAGGTGGTAGGCTAGGTTTGGTCCATGGTCCAGTCCATTGTTTACCAGCCATTCTTTAGGACAATGCTTTCTGAATTAGTTGCACTGGATTTGAATTCTGCCATATATCTTTAGGTGAATCCTATCATCTGGGCCCCATTTTCCAAGTTAGAATGGTCATATCTGCCCTGCCAGACTACCAGGGTCATTGTGAGGATCATGAAAGATACTAGATGTAGAAGGGTTCTGAAGAAGAGCAAGTGCTTATGCAGATACAATTTGATACCAGTAAAGTTGGATACCCATATAGTTCAGAGTACTCCTGGAAACTCCACCCCAGGCAAAACATCTTTGGTTTAAACACTGGAGTCAACTGAGGCTGATCTGGCTGCCCTCCAGGGAAGGTCCCTCTTCCTCTCACCAGGGGTCTTTGGGTGCCCGTCAGGCTTCAACTTCCAGTTAGATCTGGGGTAGAGTTGGCCCTTGGGCAGATTCCAGGCTCCCTGGCATGCAGAGCTCTCTTTGGCTTTAAGCCTGCATCTTCAGTGACTGAGTTGTTTATTTGAACTAGGGATGGGTAGGGAGGGGTGCCACGGTGTGTGTGATACTCCTGGTAAGGCAGAAATGGGCCAGCCTGGATCTCTGCAGGGCACAAGTCTAAAAGTGAAAACGGATTCTGTCTCCTTCTCCATGCCTTGAGAAACCAGGTCGGGGGCCCAAGCCAGAAACCAGAAAAAAATCTGTCCCTTTCTTCTATTCTTGATGCTTTCACTTTCTGAAATATTAGTTATTTCTTTAAGTGAGATCATATAGGCAATTTCTGGCCTATGAAAATTATTTTGGTCTCTGAGAATTTAGGATGCCAACCTCTTTTAAAAATAGAGAAGAAAAGGCAGAAGAAAACTCTTAAAAACATCTTGGGGGTCCAGGAAGAGCTTCTTTTAAATGTTGTTGAAGTGTTTTGGAATGCCATTCAAAGGCCTTTGGATTTGGGCCTCAACTACTCTTTTAAGCTTCCTCTCCAACTGCATTCCTGATCTGCCCATGAGCACTCAGCCTGGATTTCTCATCCTGGCTGGATCACGTGGGTTAAAGTGCGTGCTTTAGCCAGCAATTCCTCTCCCTGGAATGCGCCCCCATTTTTACCTTCCCTCCTTGTGCACATTTTCTTCCCTCCAACCAACTCTCTGAGCAACTCTTACTTTGCCTTTGAGGAAGTCTCAAAACCAAAGCAAGCCTTGCCCACCCTGCCCTACGCAGCAGAACTATCCCCTCCCTCTACCCTATCCCCTCAACGCTTCATGTAGATCTTCAGTTTAACCCTGCATTTTATTCATCTATTCCTCAGAGTTGCTTGTACATAGTAGGTACTTAATAAGTACCAACGGAATACTACTGAATGAAAGCAGCCAGCAGTAGAGGAAAGCAATGGCCTGGGAATAAAGAGACTCTGCTTCCCATCTCTCCCCCAAGAGCTAAGCAGGGTATGTTATGCACGAGAAAGTGCTTTGTAAACTGAATATGCCACGCACATTGAAAGTCATCCTTGTTTTTCAGGATCCGTTGTATTTATCGCCTTCATGCTGCTTGCCTTTAATTCCTACTTGTGTGTCTCCGTAAGAAAGATTTCAATCAACGAAATAGTGATTGGAGAACAAATTAGTGCCAGTCATGCTCTCTTATCTCCAAATAGAACTGAATCTTCTCTGAGATTCAGAGGCTTTTATTTCTGGCCATGTCCTCATGTATTTCTATTTCCATGTTCTAACCTAATACCAGATTCGGTTAGCATGTCAGCGTGAAGAGAGCCTGCTCTCTGAAATCCGATCCTGACCAGCTACATCTCTAGACTACATTTTCTGGAACCCTCCTCCTGACGACTACCCTATTAGGACCTCAGTCTGCTGCATGTCCTCATCTCCTTAGCTGTATTTTCTATGGTCACAAACTCAAGGGACGGCAGTGTTGGCAAACCTCTGAGGCTTAATGTGCCTAATTAACTCACATATGCCACAGACAGGAGCCTGTGCTATTTATGGCACCGAGAAGTGAGAAAATGTCCCCTACCATGGGTATCAGGTAACTAACGCAGTTCTGCCAAAGTTTGGTTGTGAAACACGAAGCCTCTGAAACCCATTGGTGTTAAGTGCACACCAAATATTCAATCCAGACGTGTGGTGCTTGAGCTATTCTGGGGCTCATAAACCTTTCATCAGCATCAGAGGTGAAATATTTGGCCTTATTTGTAAGTCCTATATTTCTAAAGACCTCGGGGGCTCATTTAGTATTCCCAGCAGAAAGGTCACAAGGTTGGTTTTCAGGGGTCCTGGTTCAAGGAGATACTTTCATGATTTCCAGGAACCAGCACCTTTACTCCTCCTGTGTGTTGTCTTCTCTGCCCCTTCCCCTAACCGCCCCCCAGCCAACCCCCCAAACACAAGCACTGTTGTATAGAGCTGTTCAGGGCCCTTACATTTTCTGACCAAAACACTGAAACATTGATTTACTAGTAATATTACGGAAGAAGGCTACTCCTTTTTAGGCAAACTATATTACAAAAGGCTTTGAAAATTGTCGTTTTATTGGCGGAGGAGAGGTTACTTAATTTCGTAGAAACCTGAAGTCTAAGTGTTAGAGAGTCTTTTGAGATCATCTAGTCCCCCCTTAGTTTTCCAGGTGAATGGCCTGAGATCCACAGAGGTGAGGTGACCAGCCCAAGAGCTCACAGCTGGGTCGTGGCAGATCTGTGCTCTATTACATACCAGCTCTCGGACCTCAGGCAAGTCACCTAGCCACTCATGGCCTCAGTTTCCTCATAGAGGTTCTGAGGACTGAGTGAGATAATCCACTCCAAATATAATAATTGGCACGGTGCCTGGCACAGAGTAAATATTAGCTGTTGATGTTACTGTCACTGCTATTATCCCCAGATCACTTATTTCTAAGTTGCACTCTTCCTAGCACCGAGTTCTGTCCTTCTACGACCCGCAGTACACCTAAATCTGGGCCTCAGAGGCTGCCTTATAATGGGATGCTGTGATGTTGTTTTAGAGAATGTAATGATCTTCCTCTCTGAAATATTCAAAGCCTCCAGAGGTTCAGAAACCTCCTGAACAAAATAGCACAATAGGCCACTCCTAGATTCCTATTATCACATAAGCTAAGAACTGAATTTTTAAAAGAAAGGTGAAACTGTTTCCCTCATAAACAAGCTGCATACTTAAAGTCATGGAAAAGCCAATTTGCTGCTGTTTCCCTAGGAGTGGTTTACTTCTCACTTGGTGATTGTTAGAGATGTTTGGTCAACCTGAGCCCGTTACCTGTAAGCATTCTCATTTGCTGACTTTGCTGCCTAGAATGTCCTCAAACAGCCTTGCTTGAAGGTGGTGGCACTAAAACAGGTCTCTGGGGGAGTCTGAGCTCTCCCTTACCTCCCAACACACCTGCCCTCTGGGTCCTGTCTTAGAAACTGTGCTGTAGCCCTCTCCTCCAGGAAGGCGGTGGGCAGGAAGGTGGTGGTTTGGCCCATGGCTGACTAACAACAGCTAATGTTTCTCGAGCACATATTACGTGCCAGGCTTTGCTTTAAGCATTTTGCATTTATTTTCTCCTTGAATCTACATAGCAATCCTATGAATTAGGTATATTACCGGTTCCATTTTGCAGATGGAGAAATTGAGGCACCCAGGAGTTAAATAACTTTCCCAGAGTGACACAGTATCCTCCCAACTGTCCAGGCCGGGATCTGACTCCCAGAGCATACGCCCTGCAGTGCACTGTCCCATCCATAGTCTTATCTGCTACTGGGCAAATCAACTAGGTGTTCATGCAAAACAGGGTTCAAATGTACTAATGTTCCTTTCTGCCCAACCTCACCTTAGATAGCTACTGTCATGGGAAGGCTGGGATGTACTTTTCCCTAGGACTCCTGTGCTTTAACAACAAATGTGCGTACCTATATACAATATACAGAATTATTTTCAGTGTTTATGTGTTTTATGATACCGAAGTGGTATTATGCACAATGTGTTGCTTTAAAACTTAAAAAAATTAACATTACAAAACCTGTTTTCTCACGACGGCCATAATACCTCCACATACACATATAATTTAGTTTATTTAGTGATTGCAAGAGGATATTTTTAAGTGCCAGAAATATTAATTAATAATTAATTACTATTAATTTTTAAAACCATACTGGTTATTAAATATTTTAATACCACTCTAGCTTTCAATTTTATTACTCACTGCTCCCCCAAACCTGACTGATATTCTAGTTAAATTGAACCAGTTTCTCTTACCTAAATATACCTTGTGCTTTCCTGTCCTAGTATATTCTTTACTTTTAGAAATGCCGAAAAAAGTCCTCATGTCAGCTAGTTCTGTTTTCCAACAGTTCAGTTCAGCAGACATATATAGAGCAATTACTGGGTAACAACTAAAGAGAAAACAGTAACAAGGAAACTTGAAATGATGGGAAATTCCAGGTTGTGGCTGTGTGTCTAGTCTCTGTTCATTGGCTGAGTCAAGTCTTAAAGGGCTCCCTTCTTGTTTTTTTTGTTTGTTTGTTTTGTTTTTTTATAATTTATTTTTGGCTGTGTTGGGTCTTCGTTGCTGCACCCGGCCTTCCTCTAGTTGCGGTGAGTGGGGGCTACTCTTCATTGCGGAGTGCAGGCTTCTCACTGCAGTGGCTTCTCTTGTTGTGGAGCACAGGCTCTAGGCGCACGGGCTTCAGTAGTTGTGACACGCGGGCTCAGTAGTTGTGGCCTGCAGGCTCTAGAGTGCAGGCTCAGTAGTTGTGGCACACGGGCTTAGTTGCTCTGCGGCATGTGGGATCTTCCTGGACCGGGCTTGAACCCGTGTCTCCTGCATTGGCAGGCGGATTCTTAACCACTGAGCCACCAGGGAAGCCCCAAGGGCTCCCTTCTTCACTGCACCCTCTGCAGGACACCCCAGTCCCTCTTTCTCTTTGGAAAGGGAGGAAAACATTTCCCTCTCCATTATTTTATTTGCTTCCATCTTCCTCATTTCTCTTCAACCTCCTTAACCCAAGGTAATATTCTCATTTTGAATTTTTTCCCATCCTTATTTAAGAACAGAATAGAGCCCTAGGAAGTTGTTGGTTCTGCACTCTTTGTGAAGCTATGTTTTGCAATGGGGCTGGTGATGGGGAAGTGGAGGGATGAAGGAAAGAACAAATGTGGCTCTGCATGATAATATGAAGGGTGAACATTGTTGTCAAGAGGTAACCTTGTGAATATAAGACTGTTAGGGAAAAAAGTGCCCTTCATTCTTAAGGATTTGGAGAGCACTATGAGTGAGGGCTAATGTGTGCTGTGGGAAGCTGCGTAAGCGTGTGATTTAACTGGAGCTTGCTAAACAACCTTTCGATAGAAGCAGGACAGCTCGCTTCTCTTATAGCCACATTGGTCTCTCTGTTACTTGAACTTCCCTGGCATTCTCCTTTGCTCAAGCTCAAGATTTCTTAACAATGGCACTCGTTGACATTTTGGGCTGGATAATTCTTGATTGTAGGGTGCTGTCCTGTTCATTACAGGATGCTTAGCAGCGTCCCTGGACTCTACCCACTGGAAGCCACCCTCCGACCCAAGTCATGGCGATCAAACATATCTTCAGATGTTGTCAAATGGCCCTGGGGGAAAGGGGGCAAAATTGCCCTCAGTTGAGAGCCACTGCTGTAGCTGTTCCCTGTGCCTGGCACACTCTTCCCCCAAAGATCCCTATTCCTACCTCCTCACCTCCTTTAAATCTCAGTGCAGATGTTACCCCATTGAGGCTACCCTGGCCACCTTATTTAATAATGCAAACTGTCCATCTCCTAACCACCTGTATCCCTTACCCTCCTCTACTTTTTAATTTTCATGACCGTCTAATGTACCAAATAATGTACTTTTTATGTTTATATTTGTTTTTTCTCACTAGAATGTAAGCTCCTTGAGGGAGCAATTTTGTTCCTTGTTACTTCCTAAGCACCTAGAGCAGTTCCTCACATACGATTTAAAAAAAATACAAATACATATACAAAGATCTACAGTGAGAAGTCTAGCCCTAACTTCTGTTCTCTGTGCTCCCAGTTCTCTACCCCAAAGCAACCATTTTTTTCTAGTTACTAGTATACCCTCCTAGAGTTTCTTTATGCAAAATCAAGCAAGTAGGAATATAGACTTCCTGTCCAAACTTTTATTCTATTTTATTTTTTTACAAGAGCTGGCGTACATATGTACCTCCTCAGGGCCTTCTCTTTGTCATTTAACCTTATATACATTTTGTTGTTGTTGTTGTTTTGCGGTACGCGGGCCTCTCACTGCTGTGGCCTCTCCCGTTGCGGAGCACAGGCTCCGGATGCGCAGGCTCAGCGGCCATGGCTCACGGGCCCAGCCGCTCCGCGGCATGTGGGATCTTCCCAGACGGGGGCACGAACCCGCGTCCCCTGCATCGGCAGGCGGACTCTCAACCACTGCGCCACCAGGGAGGCCCCTTATATGCATTTTGAAAATAGTATTTTTGTCTGGGAGGATTTTTCTTTCCTGTTTGAACTTTTCCTCTCTGTGCTTGAAACTTGGAGACCCACAGTCCTGGAAACACCGATCTGACTTCCTGTCCTTTAACAAAGAAAAAACTCGATTTTCCCTTTAAACTTGAATTCAGATTTCAGTCAGATTGGGATCTTGCATGAGAGCTACTCATTGACTCAAGTCCCTATGTCATTTGATTATTTTGGACTATGTGACAAGCTTTTTTTTTTTTTAATTAAATTGTATAAATTAAACTGGTTCCCTCTAGGACAGGGCCAAGCATTGGTACTTCTTGGAAATCAGCCAGCCTGTGAGGGGATGCAGTCAGTGTTGATCTGGACCTTTGCACAAGAATCCCCTGGGGCGTTCTTAGGCAGCATTTCCAACGGTGGCTGGAGGGGACCCTAGGAGGGGACCCTGGCAGGACAAGTATCCCTTGCAGGACAAATAACTCTGGAAGCTCTGACTGCACTGGAGGTGACCTAGACATTCGTTTAGAACTAGCTCCTCTGGATTTCAGTGCAGAGGGAGAGTGGCTCCCTTTGCCCTGTTTATACATATGATGGGCCTCCAGCAACTCTGAAAGGCAGAAACTGGGAGGCCCAGAGAGACTCCTAAGTTGCCTTAGGAGTCTAAATGTTCAAAAGGCCTAGGAAGAAAAATCTGGCTTGGTGCCATTGGTGTGACTGTGTGATGGGCACTTCATCCCGTGGAAGCAAATGAATGGTGTGTTCTGAAATTAAGCACTTAGTGATTATTATGTTAGAGGTCTTAAAACATTTAGCTCTCAACTTATCAGGCCTCCATGTATGACATTTCACGTTAACCAAAACGGCTGTATTTTTTAAAGACCTAAAAGATAAAATACATACCAACCTTCAAAATTATAAACAAAGAATTAGAATGACAGATTACTACAGGTTAAAAGAAACTGTTATCTTGGGTGTACATACAAAAGGTTCTCTTCTGATTTGGGAGGGACATGCTCAGGTCACGATAATTAAACATTGTTTTTCTCTCCTTAGTTCCAGAAAGTTTAGCACGAAGTTGCAGCAGGCAAAAAGAACAGCTGGATCATGCATCTTTCAAATGGGAAAAACTTGTGCCCTTAATCATGGATGAACCTGTGAGGAAATACTTTAGAAAAGACTGAACTCATCCATCCTTTCTTAGAATATGCAATCTGATCAGAAAGCAGAGGGGAAGGATTAAAAATAATAGTCTGTGTTTATTTTTGTCTGGGATCTATGGAAATGTAGGTTTATGACTTGACTTGGGCTCTTATAGTTAAAATAGATGGTGTATATAATAGCCCTTGCTGCCAGGCCTGGGCTGGGCCTCACTGGATTTCACGAGGTAAGTGGTGGACCGTGGGCCCTCTAGAGCTGCAGACAATTTCCTTTCCTGTCTCAGGTTTGGAACTCCTTGCACCAAGCCCTCAGCAGGGTTCCTGACTGCATAGTGTCCAGCTGTGACCATTGCCCTGCCATCTCCTACCCTCCACCTTCACAGTCACTGACCCCCATAACAAAGTCACAGTCAGGTCTCTGATAACCGTATTTAGTTATAGTTTGCTGGAAAGAGAGACACCCAATAGTTTAGGTCTTCTTTCACTATTTTATTTTTAGTATACAAACTAATATAGTTTATTTCAAGCTTGAAAACGATATTCTATTTCTTTTTTGCAATTTAATCTCAGATTTTTGATTTGTAGTGTGTTTTAGGGGACGAGTCTAGGTACTCTTTTTTTTTTTAAACAGCTTTATTGAGATATAATTCATATAGTGTATAGTTCATCCACTGAAAGTATACAATTCAATGGTTTTTAGTATATTCACAAAGTTGTGCAACCATCACCAAATGTCATTTTAGAACAGGTTCATCACTCCAAAAAGAAATTCTATGCTTCTTACCAGTTACTCCCTATTTCCCCCACTCCCCTGTGATTGGCAACCATAGTCTACTTTCTGTCTCTGTAGATTTGCCTATTCTGGCCAATTTCATATAATTTGAAATCATTCAATATATGGTCATTTGTGACTGGCTTCTTTCACTTGGTCCATTCATGCTGTAGCATATGTCAGTACTTCATTCCTTTTTATTACTGAGTAGTATTCCACGGTATAGATATACCACATTTTATTCATTCATTCATCAGTTCATGGGTATTTGGATTGTTTCCACTTCTTGACTATTGTGAATAACATTGCAATGATCATTCTTGTATATGTTTTTGTGTGGATGTGTGTTTTCATTTCTTTTGGGTACATATCTGCGAGTGGAATTGCCAGTTATGTGGCAACTTTACTATTCTCTGTGTTTTTACAGAGTCAGGGGTCTCTGTCAAGATTTGGGTGAAGAGCACATATTTGAAAGGGCAAAGAAAAGTCTTATTTCCAGACTTCTAAAAAAGTGCTAAATGAATACTATAATCAATTAAATGTAACCTTCTATGATTATTGAATTGAAAAATATGAGGTGAACATGAAGTTAATCAAACACTCTCATTATTTGAGCCTTAAAGTTTTTATTTAATTGGGCTTTATCTCATTGACCTTCAAGTGACTTCATTATTTGGGAATCTAAAGTTAGCTTTATTTTTTTCCCTTCTATTTTACTTTTCTCCTGTGTTCCTACTGCCATTTCAATACAACTTCCCCTAAGACTTTGTGCTGTATTTGTCAATATAGAGGAAGGTTTAGCCAATTTGCAAAAAAAAAAAAGAAGAAGAAAAGAAAAAAGAAAATGCTCCTCCCCCAACAGTGGTTTTACATAATCTTTAACATATATTTCACTTGCTAATAAGGTACAACATTATACTAATCTAGTTGAATCTTTTCTTAGTCATCTGCCATCTGGTCTGTACCCTGAGTTACCCTTGAATTCCAGTTTAACACAGCAGACCCATCTAACCTCCCCAAAAGTTTAAAATTCAAATATGAGATCTTCACTGCTACTCAACTTATCAAAGAAGGCTGAGTTCAACCAGGGTCTAATCTTTCTGGGGTGGAATCTAGGAAAAACCCAAGTACTTTCTTGTAATACTGTGAGCAAAAGACTCCTGAGCCATTGACTCACTTTGTTCCAATACTCCACACCACCCTATGGCAAGAAGAAAACCAAAGTCTGACAAATTAAACCCCAACTTTCAAGGCTTTGAAAGCGCTGTGGAAATAATTTTCTTTCCTATTTTAATGCTTCATAACCCTGATTATAATAATAAATAATGCTTACTTCATGTCTAATGGGGCTAACATCATGTATGATTGCACTTTATCTGAGGAGGCATAAAAATAGAGCAAGAAATCATTACTAAGAATGCAAAGCAAATTTGAAAAATCAGCAAAGTTTAAAATGAAATCTTCCTAGTTGATTTCATGTGCTACTTGCCTAATGATATTGTAACATATAATTATAACTCAATGTAGAACATTTTTCAACTTCTTTTGTGGTACTGCACGGCTTGGTGACTCCTCTGTGTATACCTGGGCACATCTGTTGCTGAGGAAACTCTTGCTTCTGGGCACATAATGGGTACCTACTTCTTTTGTCTGCCCAGCATTCATTCACCTCTTTTCTAGTAACCAGATGATTTTTAGGGAATTCCCCTCTCCTGTATTGCATGCAGTTTTGGAGGGACCACCCTGCCATTCCCCTGATTAGGTGAGGGTCACGTGACCTGAGCCTGGCCAATCAGATATTCTCTCTTGGTAATCTGACTCTTGAAGAGTGGAGCTTGTAAGACAAAGGTGGCAGTTAATGATTCCTCCAGAGGCACACTGAGGAGACTATCCTTAAAGCATGGAGCTGCTCTGGTCCTGGCCTTTCAGCCTTTCTAGATTTTTCCATTAAATTATCTTATCCCCTTGTTAACTTTGTCAATTCACTTCTGTTTCTTGCAACAAAAACCCAGCTACCATGAGGTTCTTAGTGTGGCAGTACATGCACTCACCCACCAAACCTTATTTCAGAAGGAAAGGTCATGTCTATACCTTCTTAGAATAGAACATCTCTCACTGAGCACCCACCTATGGTTTAGATTTCAATTGTGGTACATTTTCTTCCTTAGAAGGCAGCACAGTGTATTGGGAAGACAGTCCATGCTCTGGAGTCAAACTGCCTGTGTTAAAATCCTGGCTTTGTGTCTTAACTAAATCTCAGTTTCCTTATCTGTTAAAAAAGAATAGTAGCATCTACTTTACAAGGTAGTTGAGAAAATTAAATAAGATCATTCACATAAAGTGCTTAACCTGGTGCCTGGTACATAATAGATCCTCAACAACATTAACTATGGGGACAATAAGCTTAAATATACTTCCTTAGATTTCCTTTTATTTGGTCTGTGTGGCATCTCTCTTGGGATAATAGGATCAAGCAAATGTGATGTCCCTCAGATACAAAGATACATTATCAGGTGAAAATGTGTTTAGATTTATTTAGCAAGTAGTGATTGTAAGAGCCTTGAGTCAGGGACTTTGTTGGAATAGAGCTCTCTGTATTTAATTATTATCTGTTACATTCTCCCTCTCTCTTTCTCTCTCCCATTACATCATCTCTTTGGATTCCTCTTTTTTCCTTGACTCTTTATGGTCAAATCTTGCAGCTGAACAATACCTCTAATTCAAGAAATAGTTATTGAGGGCCAGGCCCTGAACATAAAGATGAATCAGAATGCTTTCTGTCCTTAAGACCTAACACTCTCCCGCGTCTTCATGTCCATTTCTTTCCCTGACATTCATGCTCTTGGGAATTCTTACACAAATGGTCAAAAGGACTTCCTAACTGATCTTCCCTACTCTTCCTTTCAGCCCTCAAATCTCCCTGCTAGATTAATCTTCCTAAAATTCAGCTCTGACTACATATATCAGCAAAACCCCCTATGGCTCCTCATTACCCACCAAATAAGGCCACCCATCTTATCTCTAGTGTGTGGGGCTCTTACTATATGGTGTTACCTTTCTTCTCTGTTGCCTTCCTTCTGTTCTCCATTGCCCTGACCATTGTCTCTTCCTTCCCAGCAGGATTTGCAATCCCCTCCCCACATGGGTCAAAACCCTGACTATTCTTTAAGGTCAGGAATAAATGCCACTTGTCTAAGTTTTTCCTGGTTTCCTAAAACACTCAAAGGCTCTCCCTCCCCTGAGCCTCTAGAGCACATTGTAATGCTGTCTCAGCTTTTTAGGACTCTGCCTTGTCTCATAGACACTGAGGTAAGACAGAGAGGACTCCTGGACTGTAAGAAAAGAGACTCTGAAATGTAGTTCCAAGGAAAGAGTGGGGAATTTAGCTTTCTCTGGAAAATTTAAAGAAAGAAATATATATTTCAGGGAAATTTTTTTATAAGGTTCTGTCCTGCCTGGAAGTCAGTCAATGAACTAATGTCTGCCAAAAGGTTTGGCTAATTAAAATTCTAGTAAATTTCTTGAGATAGTTTAAATTTCTTGAGACAGCACACACATTTAGTTTAGAATGGAGAACACTAGCACAGACTCTCACGAAGAGATTAAGGACTAACATGGAGGTATTTTCACTTGGCCAAAGGAAATAGTAGCATGATAAAATCCTAGAGGATGGGTTGTTTTGAGACTCTCTGTACCTTCTTGGGACTAGATAAGTTATTTTTCTTTCTTCCATGGTGAGTTGGGTCCTGGGATCCTTATCCAGTTCATTTTATGGTTCTTTGCAGAAACTTTGAGTACATGAGTCCCTATCAGGAAGCAGTGTGAAAGAGGAGAGATACTGTATTGTCAGCACTTATCAGATGTATGTTTAACTTCCATATCAAACCATAAGTTTGATACTACTTTCTCCATTTTTATAGGTGTCAGAATATTAGAAAGGTTTATGGACTTGTCCAGGATTACACAATAAGTGTTGAAGTGGGTATTCAAACTGAGGTCACACTCTTTCTGATTCCATTCAAACTTCCCACCACCCCTTTCTTGTTATCTCTTCTCTTTTATTGACCTTCTCTCCCATATGGCCCTAGAGCCATCCTACTCCCCAACTCCTTGCCCCAACTCCCCACTGAACTTTCCCACTAACATATCAATCTAAGGCCTGTCCTTCACCTTCCAAAAGAATCAAAGGGAACTTTTCCTGTGTTTCTTTCCTTCAGGGCTAGGTTACAAGCCATCTCAGAGATGATTTTGAGCTAAATAATCAGTCATATATCATGACTCAGAGGCTACAATTTATTCACCTATGATTGCAGATTTATTTATTCCTCCTTTCAGGAATAAATTCCTCCTTTAGTTCTATCAATTTTGCCTTGTGTATTTTGAAGTTTATGTTAAAAGGCACACGTGAATTTAGGATTGTTACATCTTTCTGATGAATTGACTCTTATCATTATGAAATGTTTCTCTCTATCTCTGGTAATATTCCTTGAAGTCTACTTTTAATATGGCCACATCACTTTTTATGGTTGGCATTTGCATAATAATATTTTTTTCCATACTTTTACTTTCAACCTCTTTGAGTCCTTATATTTAATCTGTCTCCTGTAAACAGCATAACAGTTGAGTCATTGAGTCATTTTTTTAAAAAATCAAGTCTGATAGTCTCTGTCTTTTAATTGGAGTGTTTAATTCATTAACATTTAATGTAATTATTGACATAGCTGGATTTATGAATCCCATCTTCCTATTTGTTTTCTGTTTGTTTGTTTTCATGAAGTACTGCATTTGAATAGGAGACTCATGGATACAATGCTTCTACCCTTATTTGGTAATATATTTTAGAATACCTTAGCCCATGAAGTAAGGGGTCTTTCGGATATTACTCAAGTGTTGCCAGGTAAACATCTGAATTTTTTGCCTATCAGTAAGGAAATGTGCAAATTATTTGATACTTAAGCTATTTTCAGTTTTTACTTCTATAAATGGTAGCTCAATAACCATCTTAGCCCATGCCTTTTACCCCATTTTGGGCTGATATAATACAATAGAGTTCCAGAAGAAGGATCATTGAGTCAAAGAGTATTAAACATGTGTATAGTTAATGGTACACATTACTGTGTTGCTTTCCAAGTGGGTGGTAGCAATTTACTATGCAACCAGCAGTGCATGAGAGTGCCAATTTTGCCACATCTTCACCAGCATTGGATGTTTTCATGTAATTTAAAAATTATTTTATTTACAAATTTAATTATACCTTAACTTTTGGGATTGTATTTAGTATATCTTAATTTTTTTTATGTTCTGTAAGAACCTCAGAGCAGTAGGGGAAAATACAAAATCACTATTATGCTGAGAATTCTAAAGAATGTTTTTATATAGGCAGAGTGAAAAATTGTAGAGAAGATCCAGGGAGACTAAAGAATTCCCTGGTTGATTCCTGAGGAACACAATTGCTACTTGATAGATCTCTCCATCCCCTCCTTTTCAAAAATCTCATGCCAAATCTATATTCTGTTTCATTCTAAGGCATTGTCTCAAAAGGAATTTGCAAGATGCAAATTTTGATGCACCTAAGGGACAACTATGTGCTTAGAATAGTGATGCCCGCCCCACCCCACCACATCAGGGAAAAATGAAAATCTTTGCTAATTAGGTACCTTTGTAGTAAGGAAACATGATTTCTATTATGCAATCGAATATGAACATTTCTTTCATTATAAACTGCAATTCTTCTTTGTTACGTGAAAGCAAGAACTAATTTTATTTTCAGATCAATAGTTGGTGTGATGAATTAATAGATGTGAAATGTTAATATAGTGTAAAATAGCAAATTAGGCTGGTTGAGTTTGGGAGCATCTTTCTCATCAGACCACATGGCTATGGACAGACAGGTTGCATGAATCACAGTAAGTTGTTGCTCTGGAGTTTTCTGGGTTGTAGAGACCTTCCTGATTGAGACAGGCCTCCTGAAAAATCACAATGGGACTTTGAATAAATGCTTTCATCTTTCAGGCTTGTCTCATAAAGTTGGTGTGGTTCTGAAATGTGTTTTCTAAAGGAGTGTAATGTGCATCTGCTTTCTGCTGGGCAGGCTGAGCCAATAATGATTGCAATCAATAAGAAACTCTTTCATCACTAGAGTTTTATGATAGTGGCTTTAAGGGTCTCCTGACATGAGATGAACTCAGTTAAGTTTCATTGGTAATTTGCCAGATATACTTCATGAAATATACTCAGAGGAGTTCAGAATTCATTTTCACCTGCACCTATTGAAAGCCTCCAAAGATTATAGGAGACCCAAACCCATTTCCAACCTGGCCAGCACCTGAGGGTACTAGCCTACACAATTGGCTCCCAACTGTCTAAACCAGTTTTCACAGGGACATTGGCTGGCACAGATTTTCTTCCTTTTTTAAAAAAATATTTATTTTCTTTATTTTATTTTTGGCTGTGTCAGGTCTTAGTTGCAGCATGAGGAATCTTTTGTTGCGGCACGCGGGCTTCTCTCTAGTTGTAGCGTGTGGGCTTCTCCCTAGTTGTGGCGTGTGGGTTTTTTTCTCTCTCTAGTTGTGGCGCGCGGGCTCCAAGGTGCATGGGCTCTGTAGTTTACAGCACGCGGGCTCTCTCGTTGAGGAGCACGAAGCTCAGTAGTTGTGGCACACAGGCTTAGTTGCCCTCCACTCCGCATGTGAGATCTTAGTTCCCTGACCAGGGATCGAACCATGCCCCCTTCATTGGAAGGCGGATTCTTTATCACTGGACCACCAGGGAGGTCCCTGGCATGGATTTTCTATCCCAGCTTTATTCCCCTACTTTACCTGTCTTTCCTCTAAATGCCCCTCCCCACCCCTACACACATACACACTCACATACCCTATCTAGCTGCCCCTTCCCCACCCCAGGAGATATTCCAGTTTTGATGGTGTCCTAAGCTCTAGCGGCCTTCATGAAACTTAAAAAAAGTCATAAAACACTCCTAAATTATTTTTGAGTTGTAGTGATGCTTTACAGCTATAATTTCACTTAAGCCTTACAATGGTATTTTGAGAAAGTAATAATTATTTTATAGAGGAGGAAATTGAGGCTCAGAAAAGCTAAGCAACTTGCCAAAGGTCATGCAACTATGACTTGGTGGATGAGGGTTACTGAACCCAGATCTAACTTGACTTCAAAGCCCATAACCTTACCAGATACTACTTTGGCTTCCAGGGAGAAGTAGGTAACTGAACACTTGCTTTAACCTTGTCTAGACCAGTGAGTAGGTGAATAATCCATACTTTACTTGCTCAAATGAAAGGCTGTGTGTAGATATGCTTTATAAATGCAAAAAGCACTATAGAAGTATAAGTGGATATCAGTAATATGTGATGTGACTGTTACTTGTTTGAAGGTCAACAAAGACATCTAGGTCCAAGGATCTCCTGACATCCTGGCAAGGCTTCTAGAAGTGTCTTTGTACTTAATTCTTTGGGTTGATGGGTCTGGCCCACCTTACTTCTTCTACCTCTGCCATCCTTGGCCAGCACCAATTTATCTATTAGGCATACTAGGCACAGTGCCTAGGGCCCATGGTACTTTTAGAGGCCCACAAAAATGTTTTAGTTTCTTTAAAATCAGAAGAAAAAAGTGAATAGAATTCAGCCTGGATTATATTCATCTTTATGCCAACTCAGCAACAAAATAAAATTTTTAGTATATATAATATAATTTTAAATATATGTATATTTTAAATGGAAGAAACAGCCCATGAAGGCAAAAGTGCCTGGGGTCTGTGAAAGTAATAATGCGGTGCTGACCTCAGCTCCTTCTGGCTGGGGCCATCGATGGGTCCAATCTGAAGTCTGCACTCCAGGCCACAGCCCCACTCTCCAGTGGGGTTTGGAGTTAAGTTTGGGTGCTGTGAGCTAGGGTTGGTTAGCCAGTTATAACCAATCTTAGTTGGTTTGTGGGCTCTCATGTATGTCCCTGCTTACCATGTGTGTCCTGAGGCTTCTAGCCCCCACTGCTTCCTCTGTCTGAATGCTTTCCCTTCCAATCTTTACCTGCCTAACTCCTGTTCAGCCTTTGAGATAGCTTAACTATCACTTCCTTAGAAAGTCTTCCTGGACAACCTCTTCCCAATCTAAATTTTGTATCCTTGGTGTAATCTAGAGCAGGGGTCCCTAACCCCCAGGTCGAGGACAAGTACTTGTCGGCGGTCTGTTAGGAATGGGGCCATACAGCAGGAGGTGAGCGGCAGGTGAGTGAGCGAAGCTTCATCTGCCGCTAAACCATCCCCCCATTTACATTACCACCTGAACCATCCCTCCCATCACTCGCAGTACCGCCTGAGAAAACCCCTCACCCCAGGGTCTGTGGAAAAATTGTCCTCCACAAAACTGGTCCCTGGTGCCCAAAATGTTGGGGACCACTGATCTAGAGCATCTTGATTCACCTATGAAGTACTTGCTACACTCTATTGTTGTGTTTATTTGTCTGAATCCCATATTGGCTTAAGATCTATCTTCCTCTCCCTCAAAATGGGAGAAAATATTTGCAAACAAATCAACGGACAAAGGATTAATCTCCAAAATATATAAACAGCTCATGCAGCTCAATATTAAAAAAACAAACAACCCAATCCAAAAATGGGCAGAAGACCTAAATAGACATTTCTCTGAAGAAGATACACAGACTGCCAACAAACACATGAAAGAATGCTCAACATCATTAATCATTAGAGAAATGCAAATCAAAACTACAATGAGATATCATCTCACACCAGTCAGAATGGCCATCATCAAAAAATCTAGAAACAATAAATGCTGGAGAGGGTGTGGAGAAAAGGGAACACTCTTGCACTGTTGGTGGGAATGTGAATTGGTACAGCCACTATGGAGAACAGTATGGAGGTTCCTTAAAAAACTACAAATAGAACTACCATATGACCCAGCAAAGCCCACTACTGGGCATATACCCAGAGAAAACCATAATTCAAAAAGACACGTGCACCCCAATGTTCATTGCAGCACTATTTACAATAGCCAGGTCATGGAAGCTACCTAAATGCCCATCAGCAGATGAATGGATAAAGAAGATGTGGCACATATATACAATGGAATATTACTCAGCCATAAAAAGGAACGAAATTGGTTCATTTGTAGAGATGTGGATGGATCTAGAGACTGTCATACAGAGTGAAGCAAGTCAGAAAGAGAAAAACAAATATCGTATGTTAACGCATATATGTGGAACGTAGAAAAATGGTACAGATGAACCAGTTTGCAGGGCAGAAATTGAGACACAGGTGTAGAGAACAAACGTATGGACACCAAGGGAGGAAAGTGGTGGGGGGTGGAGGTGGTGGTGGGATGAACTGGGTGATTGGGATTGACATGTATACACTGATGTGTATAAAATGGATGACTAATAAGAACCTGCTGTATAAAAAAATAAAATAAAATTCAAAACAAAAACAAAACTTAACAACAAAAAACCAAACAACCTGATTGAAAATGAGCAAAAGACTTGGATATTTCTCCAAAGAAGAGATACAAATGGCCAATAAGCACATGAAAAGATGCTCAACGTCACCAATCATTAGGGAAATGCAAATCAAAACTGCAACGAGATACCACCTTACACCCATTAGGATGGTTACTATCAAAAAAATAGAATATGAGTGTTTGCAAGGACATGGAGAAATTGGGACCCTGGTGTACTACTGGTGGAAATTGGTACCATCACTATGGAAAACAATATGGTGTTTCCTCAAGTAATTAAAGATAGGATTACTATATGATCCAGCAATTCCACTTCTGCGCATATATCCCAAAGAATTGAAAGTAGGATCTCAAAGAGATATTTGTACACCCATGTTCATAGCAGCATTATTCATAATAACTAAACCATGCAAGCAACTCAAGTGTCCATCAGTGGATGAATGGATAAGCAAAATGGATATACATGCAATGGAATATTGTTCAGTCTTAAAAAGGAAGGAGATTCTGCAGTATGTTTACAACATGGATGAACCTTGGGGACATTATGTTAAATGAAATTAGCCAGTCAGAAAAAGATACATACTGTATGATCCCACTTATATGAGGTACTTAGAATAGTCAAAATCATAAAAACAGAAAGTAGACTGGTGGTTACCAGGGGCTGGGGGCAAGGAATAATGGGGAGTTATTGTTTAATGGGTATAGAACTTCAATTTCACAAGATGAAAACAGTTATGGGGATGGACAGAGGTGATTTTTGCACAACAATGTGAACGTATTTGATACCGTTGAACTGTACACTTAAAAAATGGTTAAGATGGGGCCTCCCTGGTGGCGCAGTGGTTGAGAGTCCGCCTGCCGATGCAGGGGATACGGGTTCGTGCCCCGGTCTGGGAGGATCCCATATGCCGCGGAGCGGCTGGGCCCGTGAGCCATGGCCGCTGGGCCTGCGCGTCCGGAGCCTGTGCTCCGCAACGGGAGAGTCCACAACAGTGAGAGGCCCGCATACCGCAAAAAGAAAAAAAAAAAAAAAAAAATCATAAAAACAGAAAGTAGACTGGTGGTTACCAGGGGCTGGGGGCAAGGAATAATGGGGAGTTATTGTTTAATGGGTATAGAACTTCAATTTCACAAGATGAAAACAGTTATGGGGATGGACAGAGGTGATTTTTGCACAACAATGTGAACGTATTTGATACCGTTGAACTGTACACTTAAAAAATGGTTAAGGGCCTCCCTGGTGGCGCAGTGGTTGAGAGTCCGCCTGCCGATGCAGGGGATACGGGTTCGTGCCCCGGTCTGGGAGGATCCCATATGCCGCGGAGCGGCTGGGCCCGTGAGCCATGGCCGCTGGGCCTGTGCGTCCGGAGCCTGTGCTCCGCAACGGGAGAGGCCACAACAGTGAGAGGCCCGCGTACAGAAAAAAAAAAAAAAAAAAATGGTTAAGATGGGGCTTCCCTGGTGGCGCAGTGGTTGAGAGTATGCCTGCCGATGCAGGGGACACGGGTTCGTGCCCCGGTCCGGGAAGATCCCACATGCCGTGGAGCGGCTGGGCCCGTGAGCCATGGCCGCTGAGCCTGCGCGTCCGGAGCCTGTGCTCCGCAACGGGAGAGGCCACAACAGTGAGAGGCCCGCGTATCGCAAAAAAAAAAAAAAAGTGGTTAAGATGGAAAAAAATTGTTTATCTTGAAATATATCAAATACAAAGTATAAGTAAAATATATATGTATAATTTAAAGAATAAAAAAAAGATATATCTTCCTCTGTTACATCTATGCATTTTCACTGGGTATCTCTGGTACCTAGTACCAGAGGGCCTGATACTTCCAAGATGCTTGATAAATACTTGTTGAATGAATTAATGATTGATTAAATGTCTTCATAGCCAACCAAGTCCTGTAACCAGTGGTCCAGGGCAAGCTCTGGGCCATATTCATACAACCCTCCCATGCCTTCCCATCATGTTGGATCTCCCACACGATAGAGTTCCAACTCATTGAGCTCTAGCTTGCTTGGTTACCTTGAATAGTGCCTCAGATCCCCTGGGATTGGGGCTCACCCTCCCCTAGTCAGAAATTCGACTGACACTTCTACCTGGACGAGACAACCATACTGAAAGTTTGCCCAGTTTACTTCTGTGATATAGGGTCAGATCTTTGGCAAGCATGACTAGCACCCTCCCTGGTTCCTGAGTGTTCAATTCTCATCTGAATTCATCCCTAGTGAGCTCTGCTTCAAGACTACTTCACTGCAGTGTGGATTCTGCTTGGTCTCAGATTCCCCTTTCTCTTCCATGGCTTCTGTGTCTCTGTAGGTTTCATGCTGCTGCTAATGAGGTTACAGAAAACCTCAGCTGAAATGGAAGAGGTTTATCTATTAAGCCATTATCAACCATTAACACCAAGTGACTTTCTTTTCTGAATTGTTGCAATTCAGGTGAAGCTGAGGAAATATGAGAGGCATGATCAATACTTCAAAATTTTTTCATTATGAATAAATATATATTCATTGTTGAAGATTTGTAATATAAAATAAGCAAAAGAAAGAAAATAAAAATCATTCAATAAACATTTTTCTTTTTGCTCATCTATATTTTCAATTTTTCGACACTGAATATGTATTATTTTTATAATGAGAAAAAAGTTGTTTTTAATTTTTAAAAAGTTCAGGAAGGGGGCTTCCCTGGTGGCGCAGCGGTTGAGAGTCTGCCTGCCGATGCAGGGGACACGGGTTCGTGCCCTGGTCCGGGAGGATCCCACATGCCGCGGAACGGCTGGGCCTGTCAGCCATGGCCGCTGAGCCCGGGCGTCCGGAGCCTGTGCTCCGCAATGGGAGAGGCCACAACAGTGAGAGGCCTGTGTATCGCAAAAAAAAAAAAAAAAAAAAAAAGTTCAGGAAGGTATATTCCAAAATGTTAACAGCTTTTTTTTTCTGGATGGTAGGATTTTGGGTAATTTAAATTTTCTTCTTTGGGCTTTATTTCTTCCTATTTTTATATAATGATAACTGCTATTTTTATGTTAGAGATGAAACAATTTCACAATAAATGTTATTAAAATTAATTCCACCATTCAGAAAGAAATATTGCCAATATTTTGGTGTGTATCATTTAAGTCTTCTTGCCTATGTCTAGACAGAGTTTTAAAAAAATTGTTGTAGTCACACTGTATTGAAGCCTTATTATTATTTTTTAAAATTAATTAATTAATTAATTTATTTTTGGCTGCATTGGGTCTTTGTTGCTGCACATGGGCTTTCTCTAGTTGCGGTGAGCGGGGGCTACTCTTCGTTGTGGTGCGTGGGCTTCTCATTGTGGTGGCTTCTCTTGTTGCGGAGCATGGGCTCTAGGGCCTGTGGGCTTTAGTAGTTCTGGCGCCTGGACTCTGTAGTTGTGGCTCACGGGCTCTAGAGAGCAGGCACTGTAGTTGTGGCACGTGGGCTTAGTTGCTTCGCGGCATGTGGGATCTTCCCAGACCAGGGCTCAAACCCATGTCCCCTGCCTTGGCAGGCAGATTCTTAACCATTGTGCCACCAGGGAAGCCCTGAAGCTTTATTTTTAAACTTACCCACACATCTTAAACATCTTTCTCCATCATTAAGATTTTGTCCACAAAATTAGTTTAAATGACTCCCTAGTACTCCACTGTACAACTATAACATAGTTTATTTAAACAATTCACTGTTGTTGGACATTTATGTTGTTTCATACTATCATCATTGTTAGTAAAACTAATGACTATTTCCTTTGAGCAAATTCCTAGAAGCAGCATTGCTTGATCTTTTTTTTTTTTTGCATGCCCATTTGTAAGGCTTTGTATTCATATTGGAAATCCAAAATATAAGGTAGAATCACCACAATGGGAACTTGAATGAAGTGGGGACCTGAGAGGGAACAGGAGAAAAATATTATGGTTATGGAGGACCACAAGTCTGGGTTGGGTAATGAGGCCTGTGTAAACTATACCAAGGTAAATACTGGTAAAGCCATGACAGACTAGGATGAGTCAAAGAGTTATGCTATTACTGTGGATGCCTGTACCCATCATCCAAAATCCAAAATTTCTGCTTGGCTTTGACTCTTTTGCCCAGGCTCTTCACTTGAGTTCCTGATCCAACGCTCAGTCTCATTGCTGTGTTTTAAATTTCTGTGTTACTATTGCTTAGGGCTGCATTGCAATTTGTTTAGGTTGTGTCCCGTGCTTTCTAGGGGACACCACTCATTGTAGTTTGTGATTTGTACTGTCTGTGCACCGCACAAGGGCACAACTCCATGCAGTGGTCTTGCTCCTAATACTATTCCCATTCACTTTAGAAGGTTGGTGCTATTATGAATGTAATAGAAACTCTGGATGGAAATTTGGACAAAACAGTTCCTTGAAACTCAAACTATCTAGATTTTCTACAAATCTTTTATTTTTCATTTACCTTTGGAACCAGCTGAAATCAGAAGCATTAAGTATAACTGATCTTAAAATACATTAAAGATAGAAAAAAGATCCGAGTACCTGGTGTGCAGTCCCAAATACTAAAATTTTATGTTCATTCATTATACTTTCCTCTTAGAATAAAAACATCTGAATGTAATAGTAAAGCAGCAGGGACTCACCAAAGAGTGAAGTTATCACCTGCCTGCAGGAGAGGAGACATTTAAAAGCACTCTCTTCCTTGTGACCCTCTCTATTATAAAAGTTTCATGATAAATCCATCCCCAGCTAATGCCTACGGTGATTTAAATATATGGCAGCAGAGTCTCTGGTGGTCAATTGAGGGATAATGAGTTGTAGAACAACCAAAGTGAACAGAAAAATCTTCTTAGTTCAAGCTTTTTGTTCTTCCTTTTTGAAGAGATGGACACATTAATTGCAAAGGAAAAGAACAGATGAAGAGGAAAGGGAGGAAGAGAGGCTAAGTGAAAAGACTGAGTCTAGGCTTTGTGCTTACATCCAAATAAACACCAAGTAGTGTGCTAAAAATTCTGTATAGCACACAGCATATTCCATGTTGAATGTCCAAATGGAACATTTCTAACATCTTCCAGTGTTGCTCATAAGCAAAGAAGTGTATTTGGCATAAAGAAATATTTGGGTATATTTTGTGAAGTGGGAGGTAACAGAAGATTCACCTCTGAGATCTGCCTGTCCCACTATACGTGCACACACACACATACACACACACTCACAGTTGTTATGACTTTCCACCTCTCTATACTTTTAAATATACCAAAGGCCTTAAGACTGGCAATCTTCCTACCCTTCCCTCTCAGGTCTCCCTTCTCCTCTCTGTGGGTACAATCACCAATTATAATCAGCTTCAGAATGCCTTTCCTTTCAAAATACATGGACAATGATGAAAAATTTATTTTTCATTTGTGACATTTTATCTGTGAGTAACTTTGAACTCTCATCCTTGTCATATATTTAGGAGTACTTGGCAATACGCATCCTCAAGAAAAATAAAGCAGAAGTCTGAAAGCTTGAATATTGAGTATTTTATACTATTTTCTAGACCATAACAAATTCCTTCAAGGCAAGGAGAGTGTCTGATTTATGAAAAAATTATTTCTCTGTTACATGTCCTTGGAATCCAAAGAGCCAGGGATTCAAAGTGAAAACATACCTCTTAGACCTTATATTCTTAGAGAGAGGAGAGAGAGAGAGGAAGAAAGGGAGGAAGAAGAAAGAAAGATAACAAAAATAATAACCCCTTAAGCACTGGAACACAGTAGTTCTTAATAAAAGTCATTTGTATTTACCACACTCTCTGAATGATTTTAAGATTTTTCTCTTTATCTCTATTTTAATTATGACATGCTTTTGGCATGGTTTTCTTTGAGTTTCTAGTGCTTAGGGTTTATTGAGCTTTCTGGATCTGCGGGTAATGAAATTTGGAAAAATTTCATCCTCATTTCTTTACGTATTTTTTCTGCCTCACTCCCTCCTTCAGGGATTCCAGTTACATATATGTTAGGCCTCTTGAAGTTGTCACACAGTTCACAGATGCTCTTTCCTTTTAGTTTTTCCTCTCCATGTTTCATTTTAAATAGTTCCTATTGCTGTGTCTTTAAGTTCACTAATTCTTCCTTCTGCCATGTCTAATCTGCTGTTAATGTCATCCAGTGTACTTCGTATCTCAGACACTGTAGTTTTCATCTCTAGAAGTTTGATTTAGGTCTACTTTTCTTGGCACATGATGTTTTGTGCTGTCACTTTTTAAAGACTTGTTTTGAAATAATTTTAGACTTAAAAATGAATTCAAAGAAAATTAAGTGCCTTGGAATGGTTTGATCCTTTCAGGTCTTGTTTTTAAGCTTTTTTAGACAAGACCAGGGCTTTAGCCTAGGGCTAAAAAAAAAAAAAAAAAAAAAAAAAACCCACTACTGAGGCAAAACACTTCTGAGTACTCTACCAAATGCCCCATGAATTATGAGTTTCTCCACTCTGGCTGGTGGGAAGAGGAACTACTTCTGCTCCTGAATGATTTCTGGAGATTATTTCCTCTAATCCTCATGTGCTTCTTTTCTCAGCTTTAGGCACTTTCTTTACTACAGGGCAGTAATCAGTACTTAGTGTGAGTACTTGCTCAAGGGCAACTCCTCTGTAAATCTGTGAAGCTCTCTATGCAGTCTTCTCTTCTCTGGTACTCTGTTCTGTGTACTGTAGCTGCCTTGGCCTCCCTGTATTCCCAGTTCTCCCCAATGGAGGGAGATCTTGGGGTTTTCCTTGGGGTTTTTCCTGGGTTCCCCCTCCCTGTGCCAGAGCCAGGTCGTAGAAGACTGAGGTAATTTCAGAACTCATTTCATATGTTTCCCATCTTTCAGGGATCGCTGTTCTTCATTGTCTCATGCCCAATGTCTTGAAAACTATATTTTGCATTTTTGTTTGTTTTTTACTGTGTCATGGCCAGAGCAAAGTCTCAGTAAATGTAATAAATATTTTTTGAATGAATGAATAAACTCTGTATCCTGTCCTGTGGTGGGAGTTCATTAAAATGTTTTTACTGAAAATTGTTCTGTTCCTTGGAAAGCTAGATCAGAAGAGAACAGTAGTTCCTAATGGCAAAGAAGTTGGAACTACTTGACCATTTTGTCAGGAAACCTTGTTGTAACAGGTGACCTCCAACCATTTAGTTTCCAAAATCCCAAGGGCTTGATGGGTCCAGCTTGGACCACATGCTCTTCTCTTGGCTTGAGAGTGCAGTGTGCCTTGGTTGACAATCCTATCAAAGTTGCTTACTGTGACAGGAAGGTAAGGCGCCAAAAAGGAAGCAGGGATACTCTGTCCAAACAAAGGAGATGGAATCTGTGCAGCCAAACAAATAAATGTGTCCTGCCAGGAGTCATTTATGAAGAGGTTTATTGGATTTTTTTTTTTTTAGTACTGAAATCTTATTGGCTTATGATACCATGGACTTGCAGGTAAATGACTGCTGATCACTTTTCATTGTGTTCTAAAGCATTTCTAATGATATAATTCTCAGATGATTGATGTTTCATCCTATTATTAGGAGAATTTAGACATATATGCCCTGCTACACAAACTTGGCTTCTTTTCTGAACTTCTAAAAATGCTCTTATACCTAACATATTTTGACAGCAGGATGGCTACAAGATAGGACAAGCCTAGAGGCGTCTGGTCTGGGAACCAGGCCAGGTTGGGTCAGGCAGAGAGCTTGATGTGAGGGTAAGAGGTTAGGAGTGCAAAGGTTCAGAAAGAATAGTTGGAAATGTGTGTGTGTGTGTGTGTGTGTGTGTGTGTGTGGTGTTGGAATCCAGAGAGCATGATTAAGATCTAGGCCTGGGGTGTCTGCAGTACCCCAGATGGGCAGATTGATGAATCACAGCATGTGGGCAGAAACAGAGACTAAGCATACAGGTACAATCCAAACTGAGCTTAAAGGAATAAGCAAAGAACGTATCCTCTAAGTTCTGTAAGATGAGGAACCATAGCACAGTGTCAGTACACATGGGAAGACATACCCAGCACCTGAATTTCTTGTGATCTTTGAGGTTGGGCCATTTGTTCCCTGGTGGCTAGTGATTAGGGCATTGATGCCTTGTGGGTTCCTTACAATTCTAGCATCTGTTTGTTTTTTAAGTAGCTTAGCTGGTCCTTAAACTTGTGCCTGTGGCAGGACACCTGCATGTCATGGTGCTCTTTATGAAATCTCATAAAGTATTGATATGACAAAATATGTAGTTTTGTGCTAAATCAGATATCACCTTATTTGGATTCTTGTACAGACATGTAGTAATATGTGTTAAAGATTTAAGAAGAATTTGAGACTAAAACTCAAAAAATAAGAAAACATGCATTATCTGGGTTTTTGTTTTGTGAAAATGGAAAAATCATCATCTTTTCATCTTTCATTAGTGGAATACTTTGATTTAACTTGTATAACACTGGGGTTCTGTGTGAGTAAATGTCAAGAACACTTAGAATGGTGCAGTCCTTTTTCTTAAAAAAAAGCTTTTAATCACAATATAATATATTTACATACCATGTTATTTATAGTTACTATATATCCACAGTTCACCCCCTGCACTGTATGGATCCATGTGCTGCTCAAACTGCCTTTAAGAAAGAACACATTTTCCAGTTGTAAGGAGTGTGGTCAGCTGACAGCTTCTCATTGTTCTTTCCTTCACGTCTGCTTTTGAGCTGCTCTTCTCAAGGTGGCCCCAGCCAAGACCAGGTAAGGCTTTGTACAAAGGCTTAGTCATTTCTACCTACCATGGAATCCCTCCAGTGAGCAACCTTTGCTGTGGAGCTCCCAATGAGCTGCTGGATTCTTTGCCAGCTCTGCCTGATGGTCTGACAGCTCTTCCTGCCAGTCCTACTTCTTCCCTTTTCCTCACCAATGTTACTCTCTAATAAACCTTTTGCACCCTCTCTCCACCTCGGCACCTGCTTCTGACTCAACTGACGGACAAGTGCACATATCACAAGTGTACAGCTTGATGCATTCTTATAAAGTGAACGCACTCATGTAACCAGCACATTATGAAGAAGATTATAAACAGCACTCTAGAAGTCTCCTTGTGCTACCTGCCTTCTAGTCATTACCCCGCTTCTAAGGGTAACCACGATCCTAACTCTTAACATCCTGGATTAGTTTGTCCTGGTATTGTACTTCATGTAAATGAAATTTTAGTGTATCTCTTTTGTTTGACTTCTTTTGCTCAAGATTATGCATTCATTTAAATTCTTTTAAGTACATAATAGTTGAGGTCTAAGTTTTCAAGTGAATGTTTGTACTTTTTCATCTTTCCGCTCTGTTTACTTTCTCTCTTTGTTTCTCTGTCTCTGTCTCTCTTATACACACACACACACACACACACCACACACACAGAAAACATAGTGAATCTTTTCCAGTTCAATTTCCAATCTGATGTAGAATATATGTGTGACAATAGTAAAAATTTCATTGTATGTTCAAAATACTAAATTAGCAAAATTAAGACAGGCTGGAATTGTCCATGCCTCTATTTGTCTCAAGCTTACCAAGTTTCTCTAGTTTAGCTTCCACTAGATCTGAGTCATGAGAGATAGATCACCTTTCAATACTATTACAGAGGACAGTGACTGGTTTCAAATGACTACCAATGGACCATCGATACTATACCTATGTTAAGCAGATCTTTCCCGAGTTTTAGTTTAATCAATTCCCCAGCTCTGCCCTAGAGAAGTGGGGATCTTATTACACAGTCTTTTTTTGTTCAATTCTAAAGACATTTCTTTGCTCATTAACTGCCTCCTGGTTCAATAGCTTCTAGAAAAACTCCTCTTTCTCAAGTTGCTTGATGGTCTAGGATTTCACTATATGTCTTGAAAGAATTTCCACCTCTTGATTCTTACTCCCTACCCAATTCAGGAGCATTCTTGAAAATAATAAAAGGAAACTTAAAGGCATTTCTCTTACTTGAGTATGTGCACTTATGTATATTATAGAGTCCTCTGGTGAGAGGACATCTTCCAAGGTGTTTTTGTTTATAGCTCTCTTGTTGGTGGGATTATTTTCAAACCATTTTGGAAAGAGAATTCTCCATTTCTCCCTGGAGCAGAGAACATCTTGCTACAGATTGGTGTACTTTTGCATATGATTTTGTTTCAAACTCTTGAAACCAAAATGTTAGTTTAGTATAGTTAGCCTTCTCTTTCCATCCTTGCAAGCATTCCCAAATCTTCATGTTAGAAAGACAAATGAGATCAGGGTTCTTCCACCCTAGAAAATCATTTTTTTCCTAATGCAGTGATATGTCAGTAATATTGACCAGATATAAACTCTTTATTGGCTTTCTTTGGGGAATCAAATGCTGCACTATTCAGAGTAAACTTCAATAGAATGACTTGAATTGATATAAAAGGCTTTTATGTTTATATGTTTAAAAATCTAAATAGTGATTCTAAAGAGAGGGGTAAATGATGTGAATTTTTCCCCAAGGTTTTAAAAGGTTTCTGTTTTTATGACTCACACTAGGAGTAGTCTGTTATGAAGTGGATTATGTGTGAATCTAGGTAATTTCTTTGAGATCTCATCTGTGAGCAACAATGAAGCTTCATAGCCTTTAGCAGGGTTATATTTAATTAAATGTAGAATCTTACAATTTTAGAACTATAAATGACCTTAAAAATAATCTAAGGTAACTGCCCCTCCCTTTGCACACCTTCACAGACGGGGAAGCCGACACAGAGAACTGGGAAACAACTGACCATGTCACCCAGCTGACAGATCTGGGGCTTTTCATATTGTCCTCACTTTAGGGACTCTGGCTAGACTGGACAATTGTTTTCCAGAGGTTGTTAGTGTTATAACCTTGAATTTACATATTTTCAGTAAAGAAATGACTGACATCCAAGGGTCATCTCATTTACCTCAACATTTAATGTTATTCTAACCTATTCTAACAAGTTTCTCAGTCAATGTCCATAAACATGCATTTAAAAAATCCAAACTGTGCTGGATGAACCAGATTTAGGCCCTGCCTTCAGGGAGTGCAGAATCAAGAGGAGTTGTGATGATCACAACACCATGTGAAGAGTGTGATGATAGATGAAAGTTACAGAGGGACCATTAACCCAAACTTGAAGGGGGCTTGAGAAAACAGGAGAGGACGAGAGCACTTCAAGGAATGGGCAGAGTGTGCTGGGTTCCAGGGTCACACCTGTGAGCCTACAGGGAAAAGTGATTTTAGATTTACCATGCAGAAAACCAGAAGGGAAAACAACAGAAGTGGAGAACTTGATCTAAGGTTAAGAAAACCAATAAGCTCTGGATGGGAAGTCTGGAAACCCAGATTGTCCTGGCTCTGCTGGTAACTGGCAGTACGACCTGGGCACGTCACATAACCTCTCTTGGCCCCGGGTTCTTCACCTGAACAATAAGGACTGTGGGATGATATCCAAAGTCCCTCAGACTCTAACATCTGAGGATTCTATCAGTCTAGGTAGCTTTATGCACTTATGCTTACTACTTGAGGACATGTAATAAATAAAATTTCTGAATTCTATCCCATCTTGATAAGAATTAGATTACTAATTAATCAAACTGATTTAGAGAGGCATAGGCAATGCAGACTTCCCAGTGTCTTCCTTACCTTTTCTAAGGGGAAGGAGAATAAATATTTATAATTTATTGTGTTTCAGGTATTTTATTTAACCATTAAAATAATATCGCAGGCTAGGGATTACTATTTTCATTTTACAAATGAAGAAACTGGGGCCCACAGAATTTAAGTCATTTGTTCTTCCATACACATTAACAGTGGTGCTGCTGGGATTTGAACCCAAGTCCATATACATTAATCCACTCAAACAAGTTCAAGAAAGAAGCACTTTATGTAGGAATTAACATGGATCTTCATGGAATTCCATGAGTACAGCTAGAAAAGGACCAGGACCTCACAAAGTCCAGAACTCTAGGGAATTTCTGGATCCAAGGTAGTCCTTATGACCCAAGGACCAGGAGTCTAAGATCCTTACTCTGGTGTTCCATCAGTGATGTGATTTGACCGACAATCTGGGTATCTATTTATCTTTGTCTCTGATTATAACTAGCTCCAAAGCACTTATTCTTTTCATCTACTTTATCCTTTAAAACATTCATAGTTTTTGATTTCTCATAGTTTTGGCTTAATCATAACTTCAGCTTGCCAAGATCCCTCACTCTACTACTCTACCTCCCTCTCATAACCCCTACACTACTTCATGGCTGCTTTTTCTACATTCTTTAAATTTCCACTCTTTCTCCTAATTGCCTACATTACTCCATGTTTTCCAAACAAAATTACCAAGGAACTGGCCCAGCTCATCTTTTGTGTGAGCAGTGTGAAACACAAACCTCCAGGCACACCCAGATCAACAGTGGGCACCTGACTCAGAGAAGACAATTCAGTGGCTAACCAATGACTTATGACAGAGCTTGGAATGAAAATACTAATAGGACTTATAACTCGTTGCCTGAAAGCTTATTTTTTTTTTTAGGAGGAAGTCTATGGGAGTCCACTCAACATGTTAACAGGTAAGCTGAAAGAACAAGAGAATTAATGCCCCCCAAAGCAGCGCTCAACCAAAGATGTATGGGGATTGGCAGACATGTTCCTGAGTTGCTCCTGCTGGGAAACTGAGCTATGGTCCACATTGCTCCCACAGTTCCTTCACCAGGAAGATTGAGTTCTAGTTGCTGAGAGTAGTAAATGACTTGATAAAGCACCCCATTTTGGCTCCCTTCCCTTCCCTGATTCATTTCCCACCCCCTATTGGCAGTTCCTGGGATCACCTCCTAAGTGTACTATTTGTACTTTAATCCTTGACCCAGGCTCTATTTCTGGGGGAACCCAAACCAAGATCCTTCCCTGTTGTGTGGGTGGGGTACACATCAATTAACATCTAATAGGTCCTGAGAAATGTTGATCCAAGGTACATGGGAGCTAGGAAAAATGACCTTTATCTCAAACTAGTTGAATTTCCTGAGAGTTGTTGATAGCAAAATGAATAGCTCAAGTATTTTGTTTCAAGGTATTATTCACTGGGAATAATTTGACATATATGAGGATCCTTGAATCTTAGATGTGTAACCATTCCATTTTTATTTTGCCTCTTTGTTACTCTCACTGAAACACAGTTTACATTGTATTCTTTTGTATCTTCTTACACATCTCACAAGGAAGACATAGTAGAGCATTTTTCTCAGCATGACTAAATCCTGGTTGTGCTTTTGAGCTGGATCATTTTAGGTGTCATTTTGGGGACTCTATGAGTTACCACAAACATCTTTGGGATGTTAACAGAGGCAGAGACACAGTTTGGTCTGTCAGTATAAGAACCTTCTCCATTGTAAGATTTAGAAGCATAATGGTTTTCCAAGACTACATTTATTATACAAAGCTTTTAACTAATAGATTTCTAACAATTTCATTATTCTGATCTCTGAATTTTTAATCACACGTTATTATTAAAATACTGAGATGATTCAGGAAAGGAGTGAATTTGGAGAGAGAAGACCTAAATTTGTTTCTTGACTTCAACAGTTACCAGTTTGACCTCAGGTGATGAATCAACTTTTCTGAGTCTTAGTTTCACTACCTGTACAATGGAAATATTATCTACCTCACAAATACCTCGAAGCTCGCTGTGAGGATTAAATAAAATTGGATGCAAGGGAGAGTGCTTTGTAAACAATTAAGATCCATACATGAGAGATATTTTAAAAGGGGAGTAATAATCTGCCATTTATGTAAACAAAAATATCCATGCTCGAGGAGGCTCCAAGGGAAAACACCTGGAAGAATTAGAGTGTATGAGTAGGTTTTCAGTGAAACAAAGCTGATTTATTAACAGTCTCAACAAAGTTAGTCTCTTCAAACTTTTTTTAAATTTAATTTAATTTTTATTTTATTTTTTTTACATTGGAGTATAATTGCTTAACAATGGTGTGTTAGTTTCTGCTTTATAACAAAATTAATCAGTTATACATATACATATGTTCCCATATACCCTCCCTCTTGTGTCTCCCTCCCACCCTCCCTATCCCACTCCTCCAGGCGGTCACAAAGCACTGAGCTGATCTCCCTGTGCTAAGCGGCTGCTTCCCAGTAGCTATCTACCTTACGTTTGGTAGTGTATATATGTCCATGCCTCTCTTTCGCTTTGTCACAGCTTACCCTTCCCCCTCCCCATATCCTCAAGTCCATTCTCTAGTAGGTCTGTGTCTTTATTCCTGTCTTACCCCTATGTTCTTCATGACATTTTTTTTCTTAAATTCCATATATATGTGTCAGCATACAGTATTTGTCTTTCTCTTTCTGACTTACTTCACTCTGTATGACAGACTCTAGATCCATCCACCTCATTACAAATAGCTCAATTTCGTTTCTTTTTATGGCTGAGTAATATTCCATTGTACATATGTGCCACATCTTCTTTATCCATTCATCCAATGATGGACACTTCGGTTGTTTCCATCTCCGGGCTATTGTAAATAGGGCTGCTATGAACATTTTGTTACATGACTCTTTTTGAATTATGGTTTTCTCAGGGTATATGCCCAGTAGTGGGATTGCTGGGTCATATGGTAGTTCTATTTGTAGTTTTTTAAGGAACCTCCATACTGTTCTCCATAGTGGCTGTACCAATTTACATTCCCACCAGCAGTACAAGAGTGTTCCCTTTTCTCCACACCCTCTCCAGCATTTATTGTTTCTAGATTTTTTGATGATGGCCATTCTGACTGGTATGAGATGATATCTCATTATAGTTTTGATTTGCATTTCTCTAATGATTAAAGATGTTGAGCATCCTTTCATGTGTTTGTTGGCAGTCTGTATATCTTCTTTGGAGAAATGTCTATTTAGGTCTTCTGCCCATTTTTAGATTGGGTTGTTTGTTTTTTTGTTATTGAGCTGCATGAGCTGCTTATAAATTTGGAGATTAATCCTTTGTCAGTTGCTTCATTTGCAAATATTTTCTCCCATTCTAAGGGTTGTCTTTTGGTCTTGTTTATGGTTTCCTTTGCTGTGCAAAAGCTTTGAAGTGTCATTAGGTCCCATATGTTTATTTTTGTCTTTATTTCCATTTCTCTAGGAGGTGGGTCCAAAAGGACCTTGCTGTGATTTATGTCATAGAGTGTTCTGCCTATGTTTTCCTCTAAGAGTGTGATAGTGTCTGGCCTTACATTTAGGTCTTTAATCCATTTTGAGCTTATTTTTGTGTATGGTGTTAGGGAGTGATCTAATCTCATACTTTTACATGTCCCTGTCCAGTTTTCCCAGCACCACTTATTGAAGAGACTGTCCTTTCTCCACTGTACATTCCTGCCTCCTTTATCAAAGATAAGGTGACCATATGTGCGTGGGTTTATCTCTGGGCTTTCTATCCTGTTCCATTGATCTATCTTTCTGTTTTTGTGCCAGTACCATACTGTCTTGATTACTGTAGCTTTGTAGTATAGTCTGAAGTCAGGGAGCCTGATTCCTCCAGCTCCATTTCTCGTTCTCAAGATTGCTTTGGCTATTCGGGGTCTTTTGTGTTTCCATACAAATTGTGAAATTTTTTGTTCTAGTTCTGTGAAAAGTGGTAGTCTGATAGGGATTGCATTGAATCTGTAGATTGCTTTGGGTAGTAGGGTCATTTTCACAATGTTGATTCTTCCAATCCAAGAACATGGTATATCTCTCCATCTATTTGTATCATCTTTAATTTCTTTCATCAGTGTCTTATAATTTTCTGCATACAGGTCTTTTGTATCCTTAGGTAGGTTTATTCCTAGATATTTTATTCTTTTTGTTGCAGTGGTAAATGGGAGTGTTTTCTTGATTTCACTTTCAGATTTTTCATCATTAGTATATAGGAATGCCAGAGATTTCTGTGCATTAATTTTGTATCCTGCTACTTTACCAAATTCATTGATTAGCTCTAGTAGTTTTCTGGTAGCATCTTTAGGATTCTCTACGTATAGTATCATGTCATCTGCAAACAGTGACAGCTTTACTTCTTCTTTTCCGATTTGGATTCCTTTTATTTCCTTTTCTTCTCTGATTGCTGTGGCTAAAACTTCCAAAACTATGTTGAATAAGAGTGGTGAGAGTGGGCAACCTTGTCTTGTTCCTGATCTTAGTGGAAATGGTTTCAGTTTTTCACCATTGAGGACGATGTTGGCTGCGGGTTTGTCATATATGGCCTTTATTATGTTGAGGAAAGTTCCCTCTATGCCTACTTTCTGCAGGGTTTTTATCATAAATGGGTGTTGAATTTTGTCGAAAGCTTTCTCTGCATCTATTGAGATTATCATATGGTTTTTCTCCTTCAATTTGTTTGTTAACATGGTGTATCACGTTGATTGATTTCCATATATTGAAGAATCCTTGCATTGCTGGAATAAACCCCACTTGATCATGGTGTACGATCCTTTTAATGTGCTGTTGGATTCTGTTTGCTAGTATTTTGTTGAGGATTTTTGCATCTATGTTCATCAGTGATATTGGCCTGTAGTTTTCTTTCTTTGTGACACTCTTGTCTGGTTTTGGTATCAAGGTGATGGCGGCCTTGTAGAATGAGTTTGGGAGTGTTTCTCCCTCTACTATATTTTGGAAGAGTTTGAGAAGGATAGGTGTTAGCGCTTCTCTAAATGTTTGATAGAATTCGCCTGTGAAGCCATCTGGTCCTGGCCTTTTGTTTGTTGGAAGATTTTTTATCACAGTTTCAATTTCAGTGCTTGTGATTGGTCTGTTCATATTTTCTATTTCTTCCTGATTCAGTCTTGGCAGGTTGTGCATTTCTAAGACTTTGTCCATTTCTGCCAGGTTGTCCATTTTATTGGCATAGAGTTGCTTGTAGTCATCTCTCATGATCTTTTGTATTTCTGCAGTGTGAGTTGTTACTTCTCCTTTTTCATTTCTAATTCTATTGATTTGAGTCTTCTCCCTTTTTTTCTTGATGAGTCTGGCTAATGGTTTATCAATTTTGTTTATCTTCTCAAAGAACCAGCTTTTAGCTCTATTGATCTTTGCTATCGTTTCCTTCATTTCTTTTTCATTTATTTCTGATCTGATTTTTATGATTTCTTTCCTTCTGCTAACTTTGGGGTGTTTTTGTTCTTCTTTCTCTAATTGCTTTAGGTGCAAGGTTAGGTTGTTTATTCGAGATGTTTCCTGTTTCTTAAGGTGGGATTGTATTGCTATAAACTTCCCTCTTAGAACTGCTTTTGCTGCATCCCGTAGGTTTTGGGTCGTCGTGTCTCCATTGTCATTTGTTTCTAGGTATTTTTAAATTTCCTCTTTGATTTCTTCAGTGATCACTTCGTTATTAAGTAGTGTATTGTTTAGCCTCCATGTGTTTGTATTTTTTACAGGTCTTTTCCTGTAATTGATATCTAGTCTCATAGCATTGTGGTCGGAAAAGATACTTGATACAATTTCAATTTTCTTAAATTTACCAAGGCTTGATTTGTGACCCAAGATATGATCTATCCTGGAGAATGTTCCATGAGCTCTTGAGAAAAATGTGTATTCTGTTGTTTTTGGATGGAATGTCCTATAAATATCAATTAAGTCCATCTTGTTTAATGTATCATTTAAAGCTTGTGTTTCCTTATTTATTTTCATTTTGGATGATCTGTCCATTGGTGAAAGTGGGGTGTTAAAGTCCCCTACTATGAATGTGTTACTGTCGATTTCCCCTTTTATGGCTGTTAGTATTTGCCTTATGTATTGAGGTGCCTCCTATGTTGGGTGCATAAATATTTACAATTGTTATATCTTCTTCTTAGATCGATCCCTTGATCATTATGTAGTGTCCTTCTTTGTCTCTTCTAGTAGTCTTTATTTTAAAGTCTACTTTGTCTGATATGAGAATTGCTACTCCAGCTTTCTTTTGGTTTCCATTTGCATGGAATATCTTTTTCCATCCCCTTACTTTCAGTCTGTATGTGTCTCTAGGTCTGAAGTGGGTCTCTTGTAGACAGCATATATATGGGTCTTGTTTCTGTATCCATTCAGCCAATCTGTGCCTTTTGGTGGGAGCATTTAGTCCATTTACATTTAAGGTAGTTATCGATATGTATGTTCCTATTCCCATTTTCTTAATTGTTTTGGGTTCATTATTGTAGGTCTTTTCCTTCTGTTGTGTTTCTTGCCTAGAGAAGTTCCTTTAGCATTTGTTGTAAAGCTGGTTTGGTGGTGCTGAACTCTCTCAGCTTTTGCTTGTCTGTAAACATTTTAATTTCTCCATCAAATCTGAATGAGATCCTTGCTGGGTAGAGTAATCTTGGTTGCAGGTTTTTCTCCTTCATCACTTTAAATATGTCCTGCCAGTCCCTTCTGGCTTGCAGAGTTTCTGCTGAAAGATCAACTGTTAACCTTATGGGGATTCCCTTGTGTGTTATTTGTTGTTTTTCCCTTGCTGCTTTTAATATGTTTTCTTTGTATTTAATTTTTGACAGTTTGATTAATATGTGTCTTGGTGTATTTCTCCTTGGATTTATCCTGTATGGGACTCTCTGTGCCTCCTGGACTTGACTGACTATTTCCTTTCCCATATTAGGGAAATTTTCAACTATAATCTCTTCAAATATTTTCTCAGTCCCTTTCTTTTTCTCTTCTTCTTCTGGAACCCCTATAATTCGAATGTTGGTGCGTTTAATGTTGTCCCAGAGGTCTCTGAGACTGTCCTCAGTTCTTTTCATTCTTTTTTCTTTCTTCTGCTCTGCAGTAGTTATTTCCACTATTTTATCTTCCACATCACTTATTCATTTTTCTGCCTCAGTTATTCTGCTATTGATCCCACCTAGAGTATTTTTCATTTCATTTATTGTGTTTTTAATCGTTGCTTGATTCATCTTTAGTTCTTCTAGGTCCTTGTTAACTGTTTCTTGCATTTTGTCTATTCTATTTCCAAGATTTTGGATCATCTTTACTATCATTATTCTGAATTCTTTTTCAGGTAGACTGCCTATTTCCTCTTCATTTGTTAGGTCTGGTGGGTTTTTATCTTGTTCCTTCTCCTGCTGTGTGTTTTTCTGTCTTCTCATTTTGCTATCTTACTGTGTTTGGGGTCTCCTTTTTGCAGGCTGCAGGTTCGTAGTTCCCGTTGTTTTTGGTGTCTGTCCCCAGTGGCTAAGGTTGGTTCAGTGGGTTGTGTAGGCTTCCTGGTGGAGGGGACTAGTGCCTGTGTTCTGGTGGATGAGGCTGGATCTTGTCTTTCTGGTGGGCAGGTCCACGTCTGGTGGTGTGTTTTGGGGTGTCTGTGGACTTTTTATGATTTTAGGCAGCCTCTCTGCTAATGGGTGGCGTTGTGTTCCTGTCTTGCTAGTTGCTTGGCATAGGGTGTCCAGCACTGTAGCTTGCTGGTCGTTGAGTGAAGCTGGGTGCTGTTGTTGAGATGGAGATCTCTGGAAGATTTTCGCCATTTGATATTATGTGGAGCTGGGAGGTCTCTTGTGGACCAGTGTCCTGAAGTTGGCTCTCCCACCTCAGAGGCACAGCACTGACTCCTGGCTCCTCAATTTGGGATGATTCGTTGTCTATTCATGTATTCCACAGATGCAGGGTACATCAAGTTGACTGTGGAGCTTTAATTCACTGCTTCTGAGGCTGCTGGGAGAGATTTCCCTTTCTCTTCTTTGTTCTCACAGTTCCCGGGTCTCAGCTTTGGATTTGGCCCCGCCTCTCCGTGTAGGTCGCTGGAGGGCGTCTGTTCTTTGCTCAGACAGGACAGGGTTAAAGGAGCAGCCACTTCGGGGACTCTAGTTCACTCAGGCCGGGGGGGAGGGAGGGGCACGGAGTGCGGGGCGAGCCTGCAGCGGCAGAGGCCGGCGTGACGTTGCACCAGCCCGAGGCGCGCCGTGCGTTCTCCCAGGGAAGCCGTCCCTGGATACCGGGACCCCAGCAGTGACGGGCTGCACAGACTCCCTGGAAGGGGGGCGTGGACAGTGACCTGCGCTCGCACACAGGCCTCGTGGCAGCGGCAGCAGCCCCAGCGTCCCATGTCCGTCTCTGGGGTCCGCGCTTTCAGCCGCGGCTCACGCCCATCTCTGGAGCTCCTTTAAGCAGCGCTCTTAATCCCCTCTCCTCGCGCACCAGGAAACAAAGAGGGAAGAAAAAGTCTTGCCTCTTCGGCAGGTCCAGACGTTTCCCCGGACTCCCTCCCGGCTAGCTGTGGCGCTTTAGCCCCTTCAGGCTGTGTTCATGCCGCCAGCCCCAGTCCTCTCCCTGCGCTCCGACTGAAGCCCGAGCCTCAGCTCCCAGCGCCGCCCGCCCCGGCGGGTGAGCAGACAAGCCTCTCGGGCTGGTGAGTGCCGGTTGGCACCGATCCTCTGTGCGGGAATCTCTCCGCTTTGCCCTACCCAGGTACGTGGGGAGTTTCTTGCCTTTTGGGAGGTCTGAGGTCTTCTGCCAGCATTCAGTAGGTGTTCTGTAGGAGTTGTTCCACGTGTAGCTGTATTTCTGGTGTATCTGTGGGGAGGAAGGTGATCTCCACGTCTTACTCTTCCGCTATCTTCCCGGAAGTCAGCCAAACTTTTTTTTAAATTAATATGCTCAGGAGGGGGTTTAGATGTACAAATGTGTCACCTGTTCTTCTAACTTCTGAGCTTAGGAAGGGGTACACTGGCCTGAGACTAATTAAGAAGCATGTAGACTTACGTTTTAACACAGTTAAGTCTGGAAACCAAAGGTCTTCACCGTCACAGCAGGCTTGCTCTCTTCATTATGACCAAGTTCACACAAGGTCCTGTTACAAGGTGAGAAAGCTTGGTCACCTATTTAAGTTCTAACTAGCTCAAACCTGTGCACTTTTCCAAATGGCCTACCAGAAGAACATTATTTTCGTAACTATAAGTTACTGGATCTCAGTTTCTCTCCCTTCACCCTCATCCCTTCAGAGACTGAATCTTCCATTTCCAGCCTTGGTCCTGAACTTCAGTGGCTCATATTGAAGGAGGCTCTGTTGACCTTGAGCTAGAGAATTTGTTATGTGTTTTAATATGGATGTCATTAAAATATAACATTTACCCACTGAGAACATTATACTATTTATGAAACTGTACAATTTCAATAACTAAACTCAGCAAGATTTTATTGCTCTCCCCACCTGTAATCACAGAAGTGCTGACTCATCATTCTAGAACCACAGCTTACCGGTATGCAGCTTCACTAAAATCTGCACCGAGTCTTGTTTTTCCATCATTTCTGTGTAACCCTTTTTTTCGTAGTTAAACAACCCCTTTCTAAAAGGTTATAATTAATTAAAGGCTCAAATTAACACCAGGAAAACTTTCATCTCACAAAATTCTCAGTGCCTCCATGGTTAGAAAGAACTATATTTCTAATACTATGATGATAAATTAAAATTCATGATTGTCTTTTTAAATTTTATAGGTTTTTTTAATGAATCTTTTTTAAAAATAAATTTATGTATTTATGTATTTATTTATTTTTGGCTGCATTGGGTCTTCATTGCTGCGTGCTGGCTTCTACTCTTTGTTGCAGTGCGCGGGCTTCTCATTGCGGTGGCTTCTTTTCTTGTGGAGCACGGGCTCTAAGCGCGCAGGCTTCAGTAGTTGTGGCACATGGGCTCGGTAGTTGTGGCTCGCGGGCTCTAGAGTACAGGCTCAGTAGTTGTGACACATGGGCCTAGTTGCTCTGTGGCATGTGGGATCTTCCCGGACCAGGGCTCAAACCCATGTCCCCTGCATTGGCAGGTGGATTCTTAATCACTGCACCACCAGGGAAGCCCAAAATTTTATAGGTATTTTAACAGTCAATTTCACTTTCTCTGAAGATATACCAAAAGAACTCTTTGATGTACTGAAGTGATTTCTTCCTTATTTCCTTACCCTCTACTCTGGCTTATTTATTTTATTTTATGTTATACACACACACAATTTTCTTCTAAGTATCAGTCCATTTTTATTGGAATGTTTAAGTGATTTTGTATTTCTCTTAAGGTCCTTTAGACATAGTCAAATAACCATTTACATTTGGTCCATTTGGTTTAAGTGATTTTGTATTTCTCTTAAGGTCCTTTAGACATAGTCAAATAACCAAACAACATTACATCTTGATTCCCCTCCCCCCCCCAAAAGGGAGGGGGAATAAAGAGTGCCACATAGAAATGGACAAATAGTTCACCTGATCCCATTTTCACTTTGAACCGCAGTTGACATGAATACAGTTAAGGTGAGAGGAAGGTATGAGAACAGCAGAAAAAGTTAATTGTGCACCAGAGAGTGCTATATTTATATCTCACCAACTTATTGTTAGTATGTTGAGGGCATGTGAAAAGTCTTCCTGTCTTCAACTGTGGTATGAGTGTATGTACAGAAATGTGAGGATTGATAGAGTTACCAGTCACTAATACGATTCTGACGTCTAGAAGTTTTACATCATTTAAAATTTTTTACTAAGCTGTTCACCTCAATCATACCCTGAAGCAGTTATTTCCAAAGGTTAATGATGTGTTATATAAAGAACGACTTCCTTTTTATTCTTGGTGAATTTGCCTTTTAATTTCATTTAGTGACCGTTTTGTCTTACATGATGGAATGGTGTAGATTTAAATGAACTCTCCAAAGATTGATAAAAATCGATGTCTGTTCACCACGCTTTGAACTATACTTCAACCTGATAAATGAAATTTGCTGTTTTCTTTTAAAAGGGAGGATCATAAAGAATATTTGATTATTTTGGTAAAGACAAACTTCCCTTTGTAAAAAAGATGGTATATTATGGAATGACATTTATAACCTAATGTTATTTAGATAAAGTGGGGATAAAAAACCCCAGCAAGACCTCAATGAGGGAAACAAATCTGGAAAATATGGAAATCTGATAAAATAGAAGGCAACCATTTTCGTCTTGTTCTGTGGGACCTTGTCGTTACCTGCTGGGGAAGTCTGGCAAGTCTGTTCAGACAGAGACTGGCAAATGCATTTATTAATCATTTCAGGAAAGATGAAGAATGCCTTCAAAGACAACACTCTCTCTCCTTGGCTTCACAGGATCTTTTAAGGTTTTACTGTTAATAAGATTAAATAAGAGATGGGCAGTAAAGATATTAGAGCAGAGTTTATTATGAGAAAAAGTACACATTAAGAATCGGGCTCCTCCACCACTTAGTTCAGCACTCTGTACACATTCTTCCATTCAGATTTTTTTATTGCTGTTTGCTTAGGGAAAAAAGTCCCTGGTGAAAGAATGTGTGCATGAGTACATTAGCTGCCTCTCTAGTGCTCTGTCTGCTGTGTGGGGCCACTACAGCTTTGTAGTTGTCTGCTGGTCAGGGTTGTAGGCCGTTGCTGGCTACAAACCAATCTTCTCCTTACAAATAAAGGAGTCATCTGCCAGCATTGTATTTGTTGAGGCTCTTCGAAGCCAATCAGGACTGCCCTGGATGGAGGGGATGAGGAGAAGTTTATAATAGGATCAGTTTTGTTTGCAATTTGTTTCTAATAGATGCCAATAAGCCAGTTAACTAGGCTCCAGTTAATGGACATTTTATTGTTTCTCCCCCTGCCGTGCACATGACCTCTCCTTAGAAGCATTTGCAGTGCCCGAAAGCATGGATCTGCCACCTGGTAGCCGAGGGCTCTCTCCACTCTAGAGAACTTGTTCGCCAGCCCCAGGCTGCAGACCAGGCCAAAATACTTTGATCAGCCTGTCATGGGAAATTTACAGCAACATTCGGGCTTTTGTTCCACGTGTATTTCTCCAAATATAATATCTCCCTCAAGAAATCAATGATAAGCTGTTAAACTAAAGAGCATGGTAACATCCACAGAGCAGTAAATTAATGGTCTTTTGTGGATAGATGGTTACAGATTTCATCATAAAAAATGGATAAAAGATTACATATCACATAGAGCGAAACTTTTAATAACTCAACATGACTTTTCTTAATGGGTTATATTCATTTTAATCATTATAGTGTCAATGATGATTATAGCCTTATTAGATTGTAGTGATTGAGGGGATTGTTTATGAGATATTGAAAATCTCAGGCTGCTCAGAATAGCCCAGCAGCCTGTGTGGGTTTGATGTGTAAGTTTATCTGGAGGAGTAGGGCTTGTCAGGAGAGTTTCAATTAATACTTTTACAAAATTGCTCCTGTCTTTAGTGACCTAGGTCACAGATGACTTAAGGATTCCACCACATCAGCTTTTCAAAATAGTTGAGCTGCAGCAGTGTAGATCAAAGCAGGTTCTGAGTAAGCGTGTGTGTTTAAATAAGGTAGAGCCAGGAAAGGCCTCGGACAAAAGTGGCATAAGTCCCTCTACCTCCTTCTGCAGCCAGGAGAGTCCTCATTCTGCCTTATAGTTCCTCCCCAGAAAGGAGGTGCTTTAATAACAGGATATAAATTTGGCCACAAGAATTTGGAAGGTTAAATTCTCCATTTTTCCCTTAATGTCTGGACACATGATTAAAATGTAAGCCAGGACTCTATTAGTGATTAATAAGGTGTTATTCCAGAGAAATGCCCCAGGACCCTGTCATCCTAGGAAAATTATAGTAACTAAGGTGTAAATGTAACTAAAAAAAACCAAAAAGAACCCTACAAATGAACACCTTCAATGAGACCATGATCAAAATACCATCCACCTGATATCCTCTTGGTTTAGTATTGATTCTTTAGAATGTCTATTTCCATTATGAACAATTCTGTCACCTATCAGTTATTCCAAATGTTTCACTATAATGGAAGTCATATCCAGCAGGCCCAGTAGAAGCAGTGCATCATGGTGTCATAGCAGAAGACCTGGTTTGCGTTTGGGCTACCCTCCTTTAGCAGCAGTGTTCTGGGGGGCAAGTCACTTGAACTGTCCCAGCCTCCATAGGAATAAGAATAATACCTGTTTTGCTTATCTCTTTCACAAGGTGATTAAGATAATCAAATAAGCCCACATTTGTGCTTAAGAAACCTTATGTTTTCCAGTTAATCTTTAGAGCTCCACTAAGATCCAGGAGCCAGAGGACCTGGCTTTTGTACAGGGTTCAGCTCTAGGTAGAAAATATCAAGTGGTTTGATGAAGATCTGGAAAAATCAAATTCAATCTTCATTTAATTGATTTTGCCCTAATTATTTGAAAAAAGAACAGTGAAAGTCAAGAGAAACCTAGAAGAGCTTCTCTTTCTTTTTCTGGAGGGAGAAGAGATGGATATTTGAGTTCAAAAGGATAGTACAAGCCACTGGGAAAGTCTTAGGAAAGTACGAGTTGTCTGTGTTCATCTGTCAGATGGGCAGAGCTGAGAATCAGCCTTAGTCTAGAGCTTACCAAAAGGGAAAGGAACCAAGGGCTGCAGAGGAGAGCAGTTGACAAGCAGCAAGTGGGTGAAGACTATTGAATGTTCCAGTGAAAAGGGAATACACAGAAAGTAGGGAGGTGGTCTAGTAGGGGGAAGAGCATGGGTCTTGGGATCAGACAGCCCTAGTGCAATCCTCCACCACCAATGACGATGCTCCCCGCCCCACCCTAGCCCCCCAGTGGCCAGCCCTACTCAATATCCACTCACCTAACAAGGGACGCATGTGGAGTCAGCCATGTTTACTTCTGCTAAGGATAGGTCTAGTCTAGTTGGTGGCTGGGGACACTCAAATGGCCTCAACATTTAATTCCCTCTGTCTATGCACTCTCGCTGGGAACTTCTATTCAAGCCTATGGCCTCCTTATATACCAGTCACTCCCGGATTTCTGTCTCTAGCTCCAGCTTTCTCCTGGGGTCTTGACATAACTTTCTGTCTTGCTGGTCATCTTTGCTTCAGCATGTCCACCTTAAATCTACCTCTTTTTTATCAAACATGTTCTTCCTCCTGAATTTCATAACTTGACTGGTAACATTCTCACTGACCCAGAGGTTAAAAATTGAATGTTTTTGTACCGCTTCCCCCCAATTTATATATTGAAATCCTAACCCCCAGTGTGATGGTGTTAGGAGTTGGGGCCTTCAGGAAGTGATTAAGTCATGAGGATGGAGCCTTCATGAATGGGATTAGTGCCCTTATAAAAGAGTCTGCATGAGGACTTCCCTGGTGGCACAGTGGTTAAGAATCCACCTGCCAATGCAGGAGACATGGGTTTGAGCCCTGGTCTGGGAAGATCCCACATGCCGCGGAGCAACTAAGCCCGTGTGCCACAACTACTGAGCCTGCACTCTAGAGCCCGCGAGCCACAACTACTGAGCCCACGTGCCACAACTACTGAAGCCTGCACTCCTAGAGCCCGTGCTCCACAGCAAGAGAAACCACCGCAATGAGAAGCCTGCGCACTGCAATGAAGAGTAGCCCTCGCTTGCCGCAACTAGAGAAAGCCCACGCGCAGCAACAAAGACACAACGCAGCCAAAAATAAATAAATAAAATAAATAAATCTAAAAAAAAGAGAGAGAGAGAGACCCCAGAGAGCTCTCTTTTCCCTTCTGCCATGTGTGGACACAACGAGAAGCAGGCTGTCACCAGACACTGAATCTTCCAGAACCTTTATCTCAGACTTCCCAGCCTCCAGAACTGTGAGAAATAAATGTTTGCTGTTTCAGTCATCCAGTCTATGGTATTTTTGTTATAGCAGTCCAAACAGACTAAGATACCAGGTGACTGATTTTGGAGTCATGTTCCACTCCATATTCCTCACTCCCTACATCCAATCAGTCGCTAAGCCCTGTCAATTCAAATTCCTCACTTGGTGGTTTGAAAATAGATCCCCAAATTCTTTGACATTTCTCCCATTGACAGGTGAGTCTATGTCTCTTCAACTTGAAACTAGACTTCTGTGATTGTTCTGACCAGTAGAGTGTGAAAGTGACACCATGTGACCCAAGGCTAATCCATAAAAGGTGGCTCAGCTTTGGTGGTTTCCTCCTTGGAACTCATCAGCAAAAGGCCTTCATGCCGTGGGGAAACCCAGTCTAGCATATGTGAAGGAATTGCATAGAGAGGCCCTGAGACAGGAGGAGACAGGGATGCTTGGCTAGCTCTCACCTACTCTGCCCCTCTGCTTCTGAGGCTCCAACCACCATCTGACTACAACTATGATAAGCCTCTGACTAGATAAACTGCCTGGCAAGCCCTTCCCAAATTCTGACCCACAGAAACCATAAGAGTTGATAAAATAATTGTTGTTGTTTTTAGGAATCTGAAAAGAGGGAACAAGTGAACTTATCTACAAAACAGAAGTAGAATTACAGATGTAGAAAACAAATATGTTTACTGGGGGTAAGGCGGGGGAGAGATAAATTGGGAGATTGGGAGATTATACACACTACTGTATATAAAATAGGTAACTAGTAAGGACCTACCATGCAGCACAGGGAACTCTACTCAATGCTCTGTGGTGACCTATATGGGAAAAGAATCTAAAAAAGAGTGGGTATATGTATATGTATAGCTGATTCACTTAGCTATACACCTGAAATTAACACAACATTGTAAATCAATTATACTCCAATAAAAATTTTCAAAAAGAGAAAAAAATATTAAAAAAATAAACTCTAAAAAAAATTGTTGTTGTTTTTAGCCACAAAGTTTTGGGGTAAACTATAACATAGCAATAGTAACTGGACTGCTTAACATCCATCTCTCTCTCCTGTCCTATGACTGCCACCTTGGGTCAGGCCCTCGTCACCTTGCATGGCCAGTGGCTGGCACAGAGGAGGACTAATCATCAGTTTTGCCTGAAGGAAAGCCAAGTCCATGAGAACAGGCTTTGTGGACAAGATTAGGATCTTAAATCTAGTTAAGCCAGAATTTTGTGACAATAGATTTCTCCCTACATTGTAAAACTACAGATCTACGATCCAGATAAATCCAAGAACTAGGATGAGACACAGGCCACCATCAGAAATGAACAATGAAAAGGAAGAGAAAAGGTTTTTAAAAATGAGTATTATCAAGTCCTATAAGAATGATTTGTTTAGAGTTGGTTCAGATCATTTTTTCTCCCCAATTTACTCTTTTTGTTGTCTTGTCAGTTGAAATCAGCCCAGTTACTTGAGTTTTTCTTCCCAAAGGGCAAAACAAAGATTGTCTTACATTTTTCTTTTCATGCCAGCTGGTACTCTCCAGTTACCATCGGAGACATTAAGGTTTTAACTTCTGTTAATCCTTAGACAACACTAAAAGGATTCAGAGAGCTTCTGATTTACACATTCAGTGAGAAACAGCCTTCTGATTCTTATTGCCTTTTACATGTTCCATTTTTCAATTTTATCTATTGGAATGTAAAATTTCAGCTCTTTTATAAATTGCCTATTAATATTTAATTTCTTATATCATTGTATTGTTACTGGATAACCACAATTGCTACATGGAACAATAACAGAAGATGCATTAACTATCAATAGACAAGGACTCAGATAGAAAAAGTAATATACATGAAAAATAGACTGTCAAGCAACATCAGCCTCAATGAGCATGAATTTACAGTCGTGTACAGTAGCCACAATGGCTCTCACCGTTGATTCATCCTCTGATTACTCTGTGTGCACTGTAGACAAAATGGTCTAAATGAAGACCAAGGTAATAAGTGAACTATCTATCATCTCTTTCATTTTTATTCCAAGCTAGGGGAATTGGCAGAAAGAGAACAGTAAATTGAGATTCCTGCTGGTTCTGTGTCACAGGACTCTTTTAAAAACACTGAAGTCTCCGTGAATTACTTAAGACAGAGAATAGAAAGTAGGACTTCGCAATTTTACTGAAGCTTTATTTCAAGTTCTTTACCACCACTGTCATCTCAGGCTATGGGTTTTTGTTGTTCTGAAACTATCAGTACAAGAACATTTGCTTTCAGTAAAAGGTAGAATGTCCAAGTCAGGAATTAATGAAAGAGTCAAAAATGGAAACAAATATTGTAGGTGCAGGTTGAGAAGTCAGAGGAATATTTTCAGTTACTCAGAGAATCTCTGATTTTAGACCCTCTTTAAGTAATTTTACTGCCTTGACATGTCTACTTGGAGGTAGTTAAGATAAAACTTGCCATTAACTCACCATAGTTAAGATAAAACTTGCTATTATATTTTCCCCTAACCATTCTACAACACAACAAAACTAACCCCATCACTTTCGTCTTGATTTTCTTTCTTGCCTTAATGGCACCATAATTTTTCCCCTCACTGGTGCTCATAACCTTACTTCCTGCTTCTATGTCCACTTACAATATTCAACCAGAGACATTTACCATGAAGCAGATGAAGCTCACTTTCAGGGCTGCTCTTGTGCACAGGTCTTTTCCAGGGCTCTGGCAGCGGCACAGCACTGTGTTTTTGTAAAGGCCATATGTTTTTGTTTTTTTTTTGTTTTGGTTTGGTTTTTTTTGCGGTACGCGGGTCTCTCCCGTTGCGGAGCACAGGCTCCGGACGTGCAGGCTCAGCAGCCATGGCTCACGGGCCCAGCCGCTCCACGGCATGTGGGATCTTCCCAGACTGGGGCACGAACCCGTATCCCCTGCATCGGCAGGCGGACTCTCAACCACTGCGCACCTGGGAAGCCCCGGGCCATATGTTTTTGTAAAACTGGGGGCAAGAAGATATTTTGGCTGATGTCTCTTTCCACTGTGACCTCTCCTCAGCCACACTTGCCCTCTTGTCAGGTGCCAGATTGGAGACTGGGCAAAAGGGATGTCGAATTGAGTTTGGGGATACATTTATTTGGGTTTAATGAGACATATTTATGTGTTCTGAAGGCACTTCTGTTTATATTTAGTTAGTGCTAGTTATCCCAGTGTAGGGAACACCTTCCAGTATATTCCTACTGTCCACTGTGCTGACTCTTTGGTTTTATAATGTAAAGGAGCAAGGCCAGCAGTGCATCATGCAGTGCGGGTGGGGAAAAGAAACAAGACATGAGTGTGTGGATCCAGAAGTTGGGCTATGGAAAGTTCTTTCAGTTCCCAGGCATGTAAAGTTGTAAGCAGATGATTCGCTTCTCATCAACTCCTGGTCAACAGAATAGTTCTTTCCTATCAAGAATGTACTCTAAAATGCAGTATATACAATTATGAATCCACCATACATTTTTTTCTTTTGTAATGGGAATAATGAAAAATAGAGTTTATCAGCCTCTGTTTGTATGGCACAAATTGGTAGCAGGTCTATAAATATTAAGTCTGTCTCTAACAACTTACACACAAAATAAATTTAATAGAAATGTTTTTCAACCTTAAAGAATCCTACAAATTTACATGACATCACCAATAATGAGTTGTGAGTCAAAAGAAACTTTTCTCAACTATCAATAATAGAAAACCAATTTTGGTCACCGATGCTAGAGGAGAGACTAAGTTATCTTCCTATTCTCTCCATAGAAAATGGTATTATAAGATATTGGCTATATGAAGAAGCAATCAAACAGTGTATAGCCAAAAATGTACAAAAATAAGAATTACAGAGGTTTGTCAGGCAGTTCATTTTTTAAAATACGCTGTCTTTTGTTGACACTAGGGGTATTTGTCAGGTTTCTCGATTTTGTAATTCATGATTTCTTTTCTCATTCTAAATAGATATTCACTTTTATACTTAATATTTTATTTTTCTTTATAAAGGAATCATATAAGCTTCTTGATTATATGAACTTCATACCCTCCAAACCTGGAGTCATCCTGACCCAGCCCTATGGATGCTTCCTCCGTGGTGTTTCTTGACTCTGCGCCATCTTTCTGTTTACTGCAGACATCACCTTTCTTCAGACGCCATTTCTTCTTGTGGTAGTCCAGCCGAGTAAGTACCAAAAGTGGTTCTCACTGCATCTTCTCCTTACTCTCATCCATGCTGCTTCCTCATATCAAATTACTCGTATTGATAACAACAATAAGTATGATCTATGCAGTACCTGTTAGGTACCAGGTATTTTATAGATATTGTCTTTAATCCCCACAATCACCCTAATAAGTAGGTATGACTACCATTGCAGAGATGAGGAAATCAGGGCTTATAGTCCTTAAGGAACTTGCCCAAGGCCACAAAATTACCACGACAGAGGCAAGATTCAAACCCAGTTCCCCCAATTCTCAGTCTGCCAATAGCATGCAGCCTCCCTCTTTTCTAAAATGCTCAGCTTCCCTCACTGCTTTCAGAAAGAAACCTTAACCTTCAGCCCTCCACAGTAAGATGCTGGCCTCTCCTTCCAGGCAAATGTGTCACCTTTCCTATTTACATGCCCCCAAGGCAGCCAAATGGAATCCCTGATGGTGCCCAGATGTGGCACATCTTTTCCCTGGCACTGAACTTTCTCCTCCACAGTAACCCCTTCTCAACTTTCTGCAACCCTTGAATGCAAGTTTCACATGCCATCTCCACAGTCTCCCAGATGGGTGTGATAGCTCCTCCTCTTTAGGTTGCAAAGCATTTTGGTGTTGCTGTTAGGGATTATAGCACTTACTCTACTTCTTTTGATTTATAGGAGGAATATGGGCACTCATCTGTACGTTGTTGCAATCATCTCATTTTATAGTTTACTTAGTTCACTTAATACCATAGATAGTTTCCATATTTCTGCACAGTCAGTAGTTTCCATGTTGAATGGCTACATGTTTTATTTTTTGACATGAGTTATTTAAATATTTCCCTATATGCAGACTTTTTGTTTCAGTTTTTGTTTGTGTTTTTATCGTTGTTGTTGTTTGTTACTGTTAAAGTCAGCAATGGAAAGAACATCTTTGGAATGTAGATTTCTTTCCTCTATGGCATTATTTCCCCAGGATAAAACTCTAGACATGGTCTTACAGGATCAAAGAGCATGGACATTTATGACTCCTGTGGCTCTGTTGCTTTTCAAAGGTTTCAAATTTACATTGTGATTGGTAGTACTGGATTGTACTAGTTTCACCTTAAAGCATTGGATGATATTTAATTTTCTGGTTTTTGCCGCAAGAAGGTTGTTCCCTTTGTGTGTTTTTTTTTTTTTTTTTTTTTTGAGATTGTCTTTTGAAATTGGGGTAGAGAAAGGAGGGACACTGACAAATTACGTGAATAAATTGCTTTAAATTTTTAAAATTTTAAGTTCAATGGTGGAGGAAGGAGACAAGTTTGTGGATAATTTGATACACAAATATATCATAGTCTTCAAATCTACACAACTGTTACCTGATAACCAGGCTCAGTTGGCTGATTGGTTGACAATATGCAGATGCAAATATTATGACTATGCCAGATGTGTAATTGGAAAGCCACTGCCAATTAAACGAGGCAGCAAATTGAAGGAGTCTGGGAGACAATTGACTCTCCATATTAGTAACCCAATTGGTCAAAATTATAATACCTGTTGAAGTTACTTTAAATTATGATCTAATAGTAATTAGAGGCTTTGCCTCATGTTCTATGAAATATTTCTCTTTGCTGATGAAGTATTAAGGGACTGGTAATTTAGGCAAATAAATGATGATTGCCTGATCAAAGTTGTCAGATTAATATAAAATGTAATGGTAGTAAATTCTCCAATAAAAGAAAATTGTTTAATATCTCTGTAGGGAGGTAGCCAAAAATACATTCTGCAAATATTTGGATACATTTTTTTTTTTTTTTTTTTTTTTTTTTGCGGTACGCGGGCCTCTCACTGTTGTGGCCTCTCCCGTTGCGGAGCGCAAGCTCCGGACGTGCAGGCTCAGCGGCGGTGGCTCACGGGCCCAGCCACTCCGCGGCATGTGGGATCTTCCTGGACCGGGGCACGAACCCGTGTCCCCTGCATCGGCAGGCGGACTCTCAACCACTGCGCCACCAGGGAAGCCCTTGGATACATTTTTTATAAGGTCCAGCAGCCCATTCCATTTTGCAGGTTTTCTTGATAGGCTCATAGACCCATCTTTCTTCTTTTACTATGGCAATAAGTAATTGTGTCTATTCCATGCCTTTGTCATACCTAATTGCCACTTTATTGTTCCCAAAGGGCAATTGGATTAAGACTTAAAAAGCTGAATTTAAAATGACTAATAAGAATTAAAAGAAGGAACCCAGAGATTGCAGAGCCATCACATTCTGATCCTATTTCCTACAGTTATATTTTAAGGTAATTAATAAGAATCACACATTGTTGAGAGAGTAACTGTCTTTTCTCAAGATCTAAACTTTAAGAACCATTTGTGACACAGCATGTTCTGATTCTCTCAGATACCTTTGGCTAACCTTTCCCATCCAACACTGTCACTTATTGAAAAATAAAATTAGCCTGATGTTCAGCAGGATCCTCAAAGGAAAATGAATCTGAAATAAAAACCATTGCTTCTCCACATACTGAGAATTCCATTTAATATGCCACATTTAGAGTGTGATAGGATTTCTGGCATCTTCTTAATTGTGGCTCCTGGTTGCTTTATAGAAAAGAAGACTACGGCTCAGTCTATGCCCCCTAGAACAGAGAAATCTGGAGGGCACTCACTTTTCACTTAAAAAAAAAAATTGTAAGTACCCACTAGTTGCAAGACCAATTTCTGCAGCAGTGATACTTCTGCACAGGTGAAGAATTCGGCTGCCTTGAACAAAAGTTATAGTCAAAACTGTTTCTGGGACTCTTGAGTAAATATAACCTAAAAGTATAACCCTCTACTGCTGCAGAAGCAATGTAAAAATTGAACATGACTTTTAGAATCTTTTTTGACAAAACAAATTTCTCCTGGATCCTGGGTCAGTGCACTAGGAAGGAGGCGGCACTTTCTGTGTTTAGAACTTACTAAGAGTTAGTGAATCCGAACCTTAATCATTGCAATTCTAGTTGGTATGCTCCAAGTAAAGCACAAAATTGTGTTTTAAAGGGGTGAGTAGATGCTTTAAAAATGTTTTAAAAATAAATGTCTGAATGTCAGTTTGGTTTCTGGGTTAAATTGCCTCTAAATTACCCAGTTCTAAAATCGCATTTCAAAGCTTCGGGAAACCCTGTCTGGGGCCTGTCTAGACCTCAGAATTGGCCTGGTTTGTTTTAAGGTTTCAACAAGGCCCCGGCCTGCTGGGTTTGCCTAATGCCAGGGGAGAGACATGTGTGAGACGTGATGCAGATTTCTGAGGTACTGTTGTGGTTTTTTTTTTATTATTATTATTATACTCTGTGTGGAAAAATAATTTAAAATATGATATCATGGTATATTTCTGGAGTTACATCATCCCTTGGCTTCAGAGCTTCTTAAGTGAAGAAGGGCAGAGTGGTGGATCACAACCAATGAAGTGGGATCAGAGGCCTGGCTTCTAGGCTGACACCATCACTAACCCACTAGGGTCTGGAGAAGTCACTTAATCTCTCTGTGCTTCATTTCTAAAATGAGGACATTTAGAATATAAACACTCTACAGTCTCTTTGGTTCTATGCATCTATGATACTACAAAAAGTGCTGACAGGTTTTCTAAATTTTATTGTATGCTATATGTTTTTACTGGAAAACAAACCAACAATTCAGCTCTAACTATATACCAGGCGAATCTAAACCTTAGAATGGACTTAGCAGCTGGGCTGTCATGAGTTAGTAAATAGGGGTTTATGAAGCCTCAGAAGCTCATGCAATTAGGGCACCAAGCCAGTGGGGTTATACATCTGTCACAATTGGTGTGATGAAAGATTCTAACTGAATATACACTTTTAAGACATAGACAAGCTTTGGCTATTTTTTTAAAAGTAAAGTTTTGGAGAAAACTAGAAACATTGATCAAGTCAATTAGCTCATACCTTAGCAGTTCTGCTTTGCATGCATTTGACAGGATGGAACACTCATAAGTAGGTATATTTAAGCCCCCATCAGGGCTGGATTATATACTAGTCTGGCATGTGTGACTTCTACATTTCTTTAATTACTGCTTCATGCAGCACCTGCATTTCAAGTCGAGCACTGTGGGTCTGGTGGGCCCAACTCACACTGAAGGGATGAAGGGTATCACTCATGTCTGTTGCCTGATCCTTTGAAGTTGGACAAGTAAGCGGGTCAGTCATTGGAGGATGGACAGCTGGGCATCATATTGGGCCCTGTCATTCTGGCCAACAGAGGTGTTCCCTCAACAACCAAAGCCATTTACACATGCTTCCTCTGAGCAAGGAAGCTCCTAGCATACAACAATGCTCCTACTTCTGGCACCTCCATCCTAATTTATGTGGTTCTTGCTCTGTGAGGAAACCTCATCTAGAGAGAGATATATTCACTGTCTACCTAGGGAAAATGAGAGGAAGTCTTTTTAACTAGTTGAGAAAAAACACTCTTCTGTCTCATATAATACCTATTGAACAGACTCATTGGCTAATTGTTAAACTCTCTTCTTTAGACCCATGTGGTGATGTGAATTTTCTCTTAAAGCATATCCCTGAAACTCTGTCTCATAAGAAAATTGGCTATAGAATGAAAAGTGAATGAAATCTGTGAGAACAGTGTTTTACATTTTTAAGAAATTGAGGTGCAATTCACATAACATACATCTAACCATTCCAAGGTGTGCAATTCAGTGGCAGTCAGTGCATTCACAGTGTTGTACAATCACCACTTTCTCTCTAGTTTTCAAAACTTTTTCATCATCCCCAAAGAACACCCCATATCCATTAAGTAATAACTCCTCATTTCCTCTTCCCCCATCCCCTGGCAACCACTAGTCTACTTTCTGTCTCTGTGGATTTGCCTAGACTGAATGTATTTTAGGTTTTGAGGAGCTACTTTTATTCCAAAGTATTCAGCTCCAAAAGATATGAAGGAAAAGGGTATGGATCTGAAGAGAGAGCGTTTCTGTGATTATTAAATGTTTATCTGTCAGGACCTCCGGCTTCCTTCCCTCTGAATTACAACCACCTTCAGAGCACAACAGGCTGCCGACCAGCCAGGAGGGAAGAATGATGTCCATTTAGAGTTCCAGGAAAAGCATAAATAGGGCCGAATAGAATGATTTTAGTTGGAGTTTGGCCATATTCAAGGGCTAATTAATGGGGATTATGAACAAAGTGAGGAATGTGCTCCCGGCTGCCACCAAGTTATCAATGTGGTAAAGGATGGCCTGTGAGTTTCCTGACCACTGTAGAAGGACACCCTTGTGCTCCATCCAACATACTCAACCTGTTAAGTGCTGAAGAAAACTGGACTCTCAGAAAAGGATGTGTAGTCTTTTATTCACTCTCTGAGAGGTTGGTGCTTAAATCTGTGGGAACTTGGACGTTCACTCTTTTTTTGTTGTTGTTGCGGTACGCGGGCATCTTACTGTTGTGGCCTCTCCCGTTGAGGAGCACAGGCTCCAGACGCGCAGGCTTAGCGGCCATGGCTCACGGGCCCAGCCGCTCCGCGGCATGTGGGATCTTCCCGGACTGGGGCACGAACCTGTGTCCCCTGCGTCGGCAGGCGGACTCTCAACCACTGCGCCACCAGGGAAGCCCATGAATCATCTCTTGAATGTATTTTCATATTTGTAACTGTGGGACTTACTCATCTCAGAGCTGTAATACTTTTTATAACTGTAAGTGGAAGCTGTTCCCTAGGTTTGATTTGTTAGTCTTCTCTTCTGCTGTTAATTTATTGGTTGGGTCTACATATTTTACAAAATTTAGCCCTTGAAAAACAAGCCTTGGCAATTTAGCACCATATACACTTTAACACTTAAGAAATGGCTAGATGTATTTCCTTTATATTCTTTATTATTCATTTGACTTACTAAGTATATAGGCATGGAAATTGCCTGTCAGTTTTACTACTGAAAGCTCCAGCTACTCTTACTTAAGATTAAAGTCATTCTTTTTATAGTCACTCACTTTCTTCCAGGAAAATTCTCTGTGTGGGGGGGAAATCTTCAGTGGAGAAGGATCCTCTGTGGACTTCCACCCCTTTAACCTAGATTATAGTAGGATGGTAAGTCAGGAAATGACATATCGGGGCAGGAATCAGTTGTGCTCCCTCCCAAGTCTATTTTAAAGCACTTTCCATTTTAAATATAGCAATAAAATATCAGCCTCGAAATGTCTGATAAGGATAAAAGCAATAGATCCAAATCCAATCTAAATCTGACACTGCCAGGAATAAGAATTCACATTGGTAAGTCAGGACTCATTTATGGCACCATAAATGGGTGGACCAGCTATAATTTGGGTATTAAACTTGTAAAACATATTGATAGTATGTAAGAGCTAAATAAATAATTTACTACAAGAAAATTGGAAATCTTACATGGTACTTAATTGACCAGTTGGTCTCCCAGATTCTTGATGGTGCCTTGCTTTGCATTTGTGTATTTTTCACAGGCTAGATTTTTCTTTTCCTCACTTCAGTTTAATTTCCCTCTGCAGTGAATGATCACAAGTTAGTGCATTTCTGAAAACACACACAATTTCCATTTAAAATTCTGCCAATCCATTACATGCCTTTGACAATTTCATTTACCTTTTAGGAGGATAAATGTACCACACATTCTGTCTGTTCTGGGATTAGACAAATTTCTTTCTGGCCCAGAAAATCTGCAGTACTCCATCTCGGATTTCTGTGCCATGCACAGAACAGGAGGGGTTTCAATGAGATGCTTTAAAGAATTTACTGTATTCTTTTGTTTGATATTTTGGGGAAATACTGAATGGGGAGAAAAAATGACTTTGGAAAGCTCTGTCACTGCCTCCTACACATCTATGAGATGCTAAGTACAACTGGAGAAGGGAAAGGAGAAAGAAATAGGGAAACTCAAACTAAGTCATTGTTATTTACCCATGTGTATCCAAAAAAACAAGTGGATTTCTTGGACACATTATAAACTTACCTACTAAGAGTAACAGCATCTCATATGTATACAACAATGACAAGTTTCAAAGGGCTTTTTTGTATCTTTGATCTCTTCAACCCTAGTAATATTTCCCCAAAGTAAACAGGACAGGTATTATGACATCCAATTTTACTAGATGAGAAAACTGAGGTTTGGGGAAGTTGGGAATTGCACAAAATAATTTGTACAGTAAATAATTAGGTTGGAGCCTAGCACCCAATTCTTCCAAATCCCAGATTGGCTCTAGTTTGAAAGGTCATTTTGTTCTTTCAGCTACAAGGAATAGAAAGGCCAACTCAAGCTTAAACAATACAGAGTTACATTGGCTTGTATAAGGGGAGGGTCAGAGGCAGTGGGCTTCAGGCTTGGTTCCATTCAAGTTTTGACTTTATTTCTCTGCAGTCCTTTCTCCTCCATGCTCTTCTGGGTGCTGACTTTGGCTTCTGGCTGGCTTTTCTCATGGCTGCACAATGGTGGTCAGTAGCAGTGGGGGCAGCATGCTCCCTAGTTCACTCCTAACAGGCAGGAGAGTCTGATTTCCCCATTGCTATTTCTTAAAAGCAAGGTAGAACTTTCCTAGCAACTTCCAAAAACCCCTTTCTTTCTCCAGAATGATGGAGCTAGGGCCATGGGATTAGTATGATTGATTTAGTCTAATCAAAGCAATCCCGAGCCACATGGAATATTCAGGAGAAGGGAGCATACCCAGACAAATCAGGGTTCTTATAAGAAGGAAGAAGTGGGAAAGGTTGCTGAGTAGATAATCAACAGAATTCTCTGCAGTTAAAGTGATTCTGGTAGCCAGTGGATTTGAGAAGATCTGTGTGTTTGTCATGGACTGAGGCAGCAAAAAGAGATTCTTTTATTTGGTCAGAGGGACTGACCAAAAATTAAATTCTGTTGTTTCACTGTCTCTTATGTCTTTCCTTATTTTATTTCCCTAGCAACATCTCTGTTGTCCCCCGTGGCTTCTGCTTGCCCATGTCAAGACCGTGGACTGCTCACAGGCACAATGATTGTGCACCACTCTTAGGAACCCACTACTGTGGCGGAGCATCCACTTCCCCAGAGGCCCAAACTTAATTCTATGCTGGACCCCATTTTAAAAGGGAAAATGTGCAGGGAAGTTAGTCGTATGGAATCCAATGTAATTTTGAGGAAAGGCAGATGAGAGTTCATTGCTTTTCTGTAGTGATGTCTGGCAGTCCAGAATATTCCCAAATATGCTAAAAGTTAGTTTATCAGCAATGTATTTTTTAAATTTTAAATCAGCTTTATTGATGTGTAATTTACATATAATAAAATCCACCCATTTAATTTATTTTTTAAATTTTATTTATTTTTTTATATAGCAGGTTCTTATTAGTTATTTTTTTTTCTTTCTTTTTTTTTTTTTTGCGGTACGCGGGCCTCTCACTGTTGTGGCCTCTCCCGTTGCGGAGCACAGGCTCCGGACGTGCAGGCTCAGCAGCCATGGCTCATGGGCCCAGCCGCTCCGTGGCACGTGGGATCCTCCCGGACCGGGGCACAAACCCATGTCCCCTGCATCGGCAGGCAGACTCTCAACCACTGCACCACCAGGGAAGCCTTAGTTATCTGTTTTATACATATTAGTGTATGTATGTCAATCCCGATCTCCCAATTCATCCCACCATTGGTGTCCATATGTTTGTTCTGTACATCTGTGTCTCCATTTCCGCCTTGTAAACTGGTTCACTTGTAGATTTTTCTAGATTCCACATATAAGTGTTAATATATGATATTTGTTTTTCTCTTTCTGACTTATTTCACTCTGTATGACAGTCTCTAGGTCCATCCACATCTCTACAAATGACCCAATTTCATTCCTTTTTATGGCTGAGTAATATTCCATTGTATATATGTACCACATCTTCTTTATGCATTCATCTGTTGATGGGCATTTACGTTGCTTCCATGACCTGGCCATTGTAAACAGTGCTGCAATGAACATTGGGGTGCATGTGTCTTTTTGAACTATGGTTTTCTCTGGGTATATGCCCAGTAGTGGGATTGCTGGGTCATATGGTAATTCTATTTTGGAGATTAATCCTTTGTCCGTTGATTCGTTTGCAAATATTTTCTCCCATTCTGAGGGTTGTCGTTTCATCTTGTTTATAGTTTCCTTTGCTGTGCAAAAGCTTTTAAGTTTCATTAGGTCCCATTTGTTTATTTTTGTTTTTATTTCCATTACTGTAGGAGGTGGGTCAAAAAAGATCTTGCTGTGATTTATGTCAAAGAGTGTTCTTCCTATGTTTTCCTCTAAGAGTTTTATAGTGTCCCATCTTACATTTAGGTCTTTAATCCATTTTGAGTTTATTTTTGTGTATGGTGTTAGGGAGTGTTCTAATTTCATTCTTTTACATGTAGCTGTCCAGTTTTCCCAGCACCACTTGTTGAAGAGACTGTCTTTTCTCCATTGTATATCCTTGCCTCCTTTGTCATAGATTAGTTGATCATAGGTGTGTGGGTTAGCTCTGGGCTTTCTATCCTGTTCCATTGATCTATATCAATCTTAAACTAAATGCTGCCTATCGAATTGGCAAAGAATTACAGCAACTCTAATGCTAGTAAGGAGAAATAGGCATTCTCATATTCTACTAGTGAAGTGTAAATTGGGACTGTCATCTGGAGGGTACTGAACCCCCTGTGTATCATGGATGAAGATACAGTTAGATGCAACTAATAGAAAACTTAGACAAAAATGACTTAAATAAGAAGGAAACTTATTATTTCACATAACAACATGTCCAGAGGAAAGAGAGTTCCAAGGCTGGTTAATTGACTGACTCAGTGGTCACCAGGATCCAATGTCCTTTCCATCTTTCTGCTCTGCCATCTCCAACATGTTTGGGTTGTCTTCGTGATTAAGTCCTCATAGTTGCAGGATGGCTGCAGCAGCTCCAGGCATCACAGACTCATTCAACAAAGTACAAAAGCTGGGAGGAAGAATGTCCCTTACTTATGTTGCTACTTAAGAGGAAGAAAATTTCCAGAAGCCCCTCTGTCTACCCCACTCGAAATTTTCCTTCACATGGTTCATTGGCTACAATCATATCACTTGCCTATTCTGAACTCTATCATTGGCAAGGAGAATGAAATTACACAGCTGACTTGGGGCTGGCTCTTAAGCACAGACCCTCTCAATATCTGAATCAGATGTAAGGTCAGTTAACAAGGAGGAAATCGGTGAATTCTTACTGTCTAGGCATCAATAGGTTCTGCCATCTTGGCTAAGGTAGTACTTTCCAGTGATTTCCACACATAGAAAATTACAATACCTGCATGCCACACCGGAGTAAATTGGAGGGGATTGGGGAGCCTCTATGGGGCTTGGTGAATATAATCACTACTTATGTTATATAATTATGATAAGAAAAATAATTAAAAATACTAAGAAAGATATTAAACACTGAATTTGTATAACACTTCCAAATAAAACCTTTTCAAGTTTTAAAATGAGAAACTTGAGCTTGCTTCTCTAGACATATTTTTTTTCTATATTGGGTTTCATGTTTGAAATGGCTACATTCAACTCCTAATCAAGACTTCTAAAGACGATCTCTTCAAACTCCCTATAGCCACCAGAGGAAAACTTTATTCTCAAAATAGGTGATAAAAAAATTTAAAACCACTTTTACAACCATTCAGAAATTTCTACAGTTGCAAATCTATTAAAAATTTAATAGGTCTTCCTTTTCTTTCACTGACAAATATAACGTTGAAAATTCTGTTATTAATGCAATTGAGTTTTAATCTCGTTTGAACTTTTTCATAGCAAGTCTTTCAAAGTGACAACAAAGTTCTCATGTGCGCATGCAGTGTTAGACCATACATCAGTACCTAGCCTAGAAGCTAGGGCATCTCAGCTGCAAACAGAGGTATATGGTATATGTGAAGAAATTTGGTTCCCTGTTGTATACACTGCTGGTGAGAATGTAAATTGGTACAGCCATTGTAAAAAACAGTATGGATTTGATTTGTGGTGGTTAAAAACAAAATTCAACTGAGTAATTTCAAAGATCTTACTGGCTTTATTCAGCAATTCATAAATGGGGCAGCATCCAGTCTAGCAGATAGAAAGGAGCTTCGAAGAGCTATACAAGGCAAGGAGGGACTTTATAGGCAGAAGGGAGCAGGAGCAAGGAAGTTGTACTGGGCAAAAAAATGGATAGATTAATGCAATAACTTTCCTTATGGGGGATGGCAGGGGTCTATCAAGCAGATTACCTAACAAATGCTGCTCAGGTGATTCCTGATTGACTGGTTAAGATTCCATTTCTGGGAGAGCTGAAACTATAATGAGGTCTTGGTTTGGTGATGCGAGGCTTAGCATAAGTTACTCCATTTAGGGCCTATTTCCTTGTTTTTAACATGGTGAAGCTGAGACTTGTATCCAAGTATTTTAACTCTAAGCACTGTCCTCTTCTTGCCCCAGTACAAGACCTCCTTGTCATTTCACATTACTCATCCTCAGCAGATCAGAGTCAATCTCATTCTTACAGACTTTAATGATGTTCTTTCCTGGTTAATAAAAAGTGGGGGAGTTTGGGATTAGCAGATGCAAACTAGTATATATAGGATGGATAAGCAACAAGGTCCTACTGTATAGCACAGGGAACTATATTCAATATTCTGTGGTAAACCATAATGGAAAAGAATATGAAAAATATATATCTATAACTGAATCACTTTGCTGTACAGCAGAAATTAACACAACATTGTAAATCAACTAGACTTCAATAAAATCTTTTCCTCACCTCAACTTCATGAAGTAATTACTCATTTAGCCCCATTTTTTGGGTAAGGAAAATTGAGGCACAAGATATTAAGTAACTGTCCCAAGATAAAATAATAAAAAGACTAGGGGACTTCCCTGGTGGCACAGTGCTCTCAGTGCAGGGGGCCTGGGTTCGATCCCTGATCAGGGAACTAGATCCTACATGCATGCCTACAGCTAGGAATTCACATGCCCCACAGCTAAGGAGCTGGTGGTGAGCTGCAACTAAAAAGCCCGCCTGCTGCAACCAAGACCCAGCACAACCAAAAAAAAAAAAAAACAAACCAGTAAGTGGTTAAACAGGGATTTTAAGTCCTTAAACAGGGATTTTAAGCCCAGGTGGTGTGACTGCAGAATTGACAGGCCTAACTCCAATACCATGTTGACTTTAAATAAAGAGATCCCTGATAACCTATTTTCTTTTTGTACAATTCCTTTATTCTGTCTCTCCAAATAAATCCAGCTGCTTTTGCAGTTTTCCCCAGGTCTTACCATCCAGTTCATCTCTTTTTTTCCCATTAGCCAGACTTCAGCAATAAACACAGTCAGGAGACTTTTTGTACATTGTTTGATTCCTGGGTTATTACTTACACTGTGGTAAAACTGTTATACCTAATTTGGGAGTAGAACTCCCTCAGGAAGTTTTTCCAGGTCCTACCTCTTTAAGACTAGCAGGCATTTCCCTCCTATACGCTGCTCCTATTCCCTCCAGGCAACATTAGATAAAGACTCTGCCAGGACTTCCCTGGTGGCACAATGGTTAAGAATCTGCCTGTCAATGCAAGGGACAGGGGTTCGAGCCCTGGTCCGGGAAGATCCCACGTGCCATGGAGCAACTAAGCCCGTGCACCACAACTACTGAGCCTGCGCTTTAGAGCCTGCGAGCCACAACTACTGAAGCCCGCGTGCCTAGAGACCGTGCTCCGCAACAAGAGAAGCCACCCAATGGGAAGTCCCTGCACTGCAAAGAAGAGTAGCCTCCGCTTACCGCAACTAGAGAAAGCCTGTGTGCAGCAACCAAGACCCAAAGCAGCCTAAATTAATTAATTTTAAAAAGACTCTGCCAAGCGTTTTTCTTGAAGCTGCTCTAAAATTTCCCAATATAATGAGTACAAAAGATTTTCCATTATTTTGAATAATTTTCAGGTTAATTTACATGGACTAATCAAAAGAAAATAACATCAAACTAAAGTCAAATTTTCAAGTGAACCTCTTTCAAAAACATGGAATTCAAGGACGCTGAAAGGAATGGGATTAAGCCCATCAGACTGCAAGGCTAAGAAAAAGTGCTTTCATCATTATTTCTACAAATCCAGAGCAGTTCTGGGTATGAGATTGGGGAACAGACACAGGGACTGACCCATCCAACAGGACACCTGTTTTTTCCCTGGAATGAAACTTTTTGCTAATTTGTTCTGAACCGTCCCTAGCTACCCGCATTGTCTGTGTCCACTTAGACATCTCCTTCTCTCTAGGGAGTCTTCCCTGATGCCCCCAAGTTTGGATTAGGTGTCCCATCATGCCTCTCCCGCCATCTTGTACTTGCCCATTCTGCCTAACAGCATGGCCTCCATTCTCACCCACACTGCAGGTCCTTGTGAGGAATGACCTTGTCTTGCCCTTCACTGGATCTTAGTCTTACCTACTAAAGGGACTCATTTACAGATGCTCAATAAATATTTAGTAAATGAATGAGTGAGTCCCTGTTAGTTGGAGACACTTTTTTAATTTACTTTTTCATTTCTATAAAAAGGCAACCCGACTTTCCTATGTTGGTGAACATAATTAGAGTGTTTTTTTTCCCCTGACTTCTTTAATTATGTGGATCATGAAAAATCACAAAGTCCTATTATAAATGAACTGGTTCGGAACACCCCTCTCCATTATTAGCAGCTCCCAAGGATTCCACAGAGTGCTTTCGAGGTGCTCCCCTTTCTTCATTGATATTTCCAGAGCCTGGGCCCAGAAGAGCGTCATCTAAGAAGGAAAAAAATGGCGTGCTGCTGGACTGCTCTTTCAGGCAGCTCCCAGCCAAGCCTTTTTCTCCTACGGTTTCCCAGTGATCCAGCTGGTGACGGCTTCCTGCCCGCCTGCTAGGCTAGCCTGGGGTCAGGGTTGGGGGGCTGATTGTTTTACTGTTCTTCAGTAATCATGCAGATTAACAGCTGCGCGTTCAGTAGCTCGAGGCCTCCCTTAAATTGAGAAGGCTGGGGCCACACATTCCACAAGCGGTTGGAAACGTCTCCCCCTTGGCGTCCTTATTATGAGAATGTGACTGTGGCTCTGGGCTAGACGAGGAAAAAAGCAATGGTTTTGATGTCTTTTGTTTCATGCAGTCCATAAAAAGGTAGCCTTGCATCCCCAAACGCGCTTGGTTTGGGCAAGTAGACCCTCTGCCGTGAAGCCCTGAACTTTCGCTCTCACCGCCCTCCCTGCAGTGGGATGTCTTGCCTATCACTTTTCACTTTACATGGCAGGTAGCATCCTCACAACGCCCATACCCACCCAGTTGCTCTGAGACCCTGACTCAGGCCGCTCAAGAGTATTGTCTCCATTTGGTCTTTCTTAGAACTGTACACAGTTCATCCCCCTGCTACCACCGTCTCTCCATTAATTAGCTACGGCCAAATTTTGTGGTTTTCTTTTCTTTTTTTTAAAAAATTAATTCTTTCTCTCACCAAGTATTTCTTTCTTTAATTTATTAATTAATTTATTAATTTTTGGCTGTGTTGGGTCTTTTTTTTTTTTTTTTTTTGCGGTATGCGGGCCTCTCACTGTTGTGGCCTCTCCTGTTGCGGAGCACAGGCTCCGGACGCGCAGGCTCAGCGGCCATGGCTCACGGGACCAGCCGCTCCGCGGCATGTGGGATCTTCCCGGACCAGGGCACGAACCCGTGTCCCCTGCATCGGCAGGCGGACTCTCAACCACTGTGCCACCAGGGAAGCCCTGTGTTGGGTCTTCGTTTCTGTGCGAGGGCTTTCTCTAGTTGCGGCGAGCGGGGGCCACTCTTCATCGCGGTGCGCGGGCCTCTCACTATCGCGGCCTCTCTTGTTGCGGAGCACACGCTCCAGACGCGCAGGCTCAGTAGTTGTGGCTCATGGTCCCAGTTGCTCTGCGGCACGTGGGATCCTCCCAGACCAGGGCTCGAACCCGTGGGAGATTCTCAACCACTGCGCCACCAAGGAAGCCCCTGTGATATCGTTTTCTTTTCTGCCTCTGAGGTGATTTCAGGGAATACGTGGAAATCTAAATCTGCTGGTCAACAGGCAAGAGCTGGGTACTAGAGGCCTTGCGGTTGATGGGGTATTTGATTCTTTTTCATTCTGATTAAGCCCCTGGAGACTCATAGTCCAAACATGAAGGACAAACGGATTTTAAATTAGTTCTTCAGATCCAAAAACTCTGGGCTGCGAGTACAAAGAGGTTAATGGTCTTCTAGGCATTTTTACTTTCGTCTCAGTTTTACAGCTTTGAATCCTTATATGAGCCAATGCGGGCTTCTCTTTGGCCAGAGATGTGAGAGAACTAAATCCAGGAATGATAGATATAGTTTAAGGAAAGACAGGTAACCTGAAGAAAGACTATGAGGCTGTTTTGACTTCTCTTCATCCCAGCAAGCCTGCCCTCAGTAGGGCAGAGGAAGACATGTGAAAGCCCCCTGTATCGGTCTGTAAGTGTCTAGACAGCACAGAATCAAGGGCAGGGAGTCAACCTTCCTCCCTGTTCTGAGATATCCACCCAGGGGTGATGGCCCTGTTGCTTTTTTTTTTTTTTTTTTTAGTTTTCTGAAGAGTGGACATTTGTTAAGTAAGGAAAAAGTCCACTTGCAGATCTTTGTGCAGTAGGCGATTATTCATTCAACACTGGAAATGGTGGAAGTCACATGTAAACAGCATATATGAACAGCTAAGCATGAGATGTATGATTTCCTCAACTAGTACCAAAGAAAGTGATAAAATAACAGATACTTGATTAAGAGAAACTCAAACAAAGAAGATAAATAACCATGGCTGAAGTTGTAATGGTCTTCCCTGTATATCACAGTCATTCTTTCAGCTCAGGTGAAGGTTTGAACATACAACTACCAGAAGTATTTTCTGATTCCAAAATTGAAAGCAAATTTTCAAGTGCCAGGATGAAATCTCCTGCAGTGATATATAATGTAATAGCTCCACTTACTATTACAGAGATTATTAAATCTGTTGCTGTTTTTAATGGAAATGTGTCTTAATATCAGTGTGCTTTTTCTTTTATCTCTCTGGTGAAAAAATGGCCCTAAATCAGCATAAAATAGCCCTGCTGAGCACATTTCACACTTCTGCACAAGGCCCTTGGGATTCTGTGGGAAGAGTCCGCTTGCTTGGGTTGAAAGAGACTTGATTTGGAAAGGGGGAGGGGGGTTGTTGAAGGCAGGAGGTACTTCCATTCAATTAAGGCCACAGATAACTGTTGTCCTTCCGCCACCTTCCTCTAGATCATGGGGGCAGCAGTGGGTTAAAGGCGTTGTTGAGTTGGTGGAAGTAAAGAAAATAAAGTCCGTGAAGTCGAAGACTGAGTGCTAAGTGGAAAAGTTTTACCACCAAGCAGGGAATCTGTGTCTAGGCTGTGGGGTATGAGGTGTGAGGAGTGGGGAGAAACGGGGTAGGTCCTTCAAAGCCAAAACACCATAAACTTCTCTGAGTTATATTAGAAAGCAAAGTCTCTGAGTGTGGTTGGAGGGCTGCTAATGTATGACCTGGTCAGTGAGCTGGCCGGACGTGGTCAGCTGCACGTGTAGGGCCTCTGTCTTGGGATATGGAGATTGGGATATGAGACACAGTGTCCAGCTGCCCCTGTTTGGCACGTGACACCCGGGTCAGGATTGCATGGTCCCGTCAGCTCAGCAAGCTCATGGCCAGGTCAAGGTTTGTCAGTGGCCAAAGTAGTGGGAGATGAAGAGAGGGTCCTTCTCATATGTCCCTTTGGTTTATGATACTCCCTTGGCCATTTCTACATTGAGTCGCAAAGGAGTCAGGAACAAGCTGTTTGATCTGGGCAGTTTGCTTAGCTTCTCTGAGCCTCAGCTTGCTCCCTGCTGATGACCCTCACCTCCCTTTATGTCCACCCCCAACCTCCAACCTCAAAGTATGATTCCTTATTCTTGCATTTCTTCCCATATACTACTAACTCCTCCAAACACTGAATAACTCATTAAACTGGCTAATTTAAAAGGTGATCAATTGAAAAGTCAAGATGAGGATTAGGGAGCCACCTAGCAGCCCCAAAGTTGTTAATGTCTTCATATTGGAAAAAAAACATTTATGCTTTACAGCAGCAGAAGAAATGCATTAAACTCTGTGATCTAGAACATTTATAACACATCTGACCCCAAATTGCAAAACCCACTGAAAACAACACTTAAATCTCATAGCACCCTGAGATTTAGCCAACACCAGTGAAGAATATAGCTAAGAGATTGTGTTTCTTCTTTGACCTGAAGTTTTTTTCCTTTCAAATATGGTCTTAATAAATGATTTCCCATATACCTTCTTCCTTCCTCTGTTACCTATAACCTTGAAACTTGATTTGCTATCCCCTGAGCAATACTGATTTGCAACTTGACTAGATGAGATGGGGAAGGAGGGATTTGCAGATGCAAAACAACCCTGCTTTTCCCATTTCAGGGGCCAGAGAGAGGCCATCTCTGAGTGGGGCTTTGCTGGGTGTTACTCAAGGTAAGGATCTTGTGGGTGGTATTCCCAGTCCCCAACTGGGTGAATTACCCCAGGGAACCTTAGGCAGCCCACTGCTAATGCAAAAAGGTGGGTCTGCTCTGCAGAGTGGTGGTGTTAATGCCCGCAGGACTCTGGCTGCAGTGTTGAGTCATTGGATGAGAAAGCTGTACAGAGTGGCCTTCAGGCCTCCCAGGTAGAGCACAGGCCAGTTCTCCCTGTATGCATCAATGGTAAACTAATAGAAATGCGTTTAAAAAAGCACGAAAGAGACATTAACTTTTTCATAGAGGGTGGATTTTCGTCCTGGTGCTAAAAACACATTATTCTTTAATTGTCTTATTTATGTTTCTATAATACCTATCATCTACCTTCTCCATCATTTCTTCTTTCTTGTTTTCCTACCTCCAGTCATGCATCTGGGCATCCCGAGACAAAATCGTGGTGTAAGCAGAGCTTGCCTGTGGCAGCTCCAGGACCCCGTTGGTGCCGCCTTTCATCCCCCTGCACCCCACCCACAGGGCCCAGGAAACACCTTTAGTGACTTGCTCTCCAGCAGGTGTCAGAACACAGGCCGGGGGTTAACCACCAGCTTCCACTCCAACTTCTGTCCTTTACTACAGAGTCTCCAAAACCACTCTCTGCCTTGGTCTCTCCATATATATATATATAAAGTGATAATAATCCTCACTCTATCAGTAGGATGTTTTCAGCAATGAATAACAGAAAATCCAAGTCAAATTGTCTTCAACATTCAATGCTTATTGACTCCCAGACAGGATGCTAGGGATGGGTTAACCCAGTGGTTCTGGCTTCCTTTCCCAGCATCTCCTGTCCTCCTTCCTGTGTCAACCACACCCTTCAGATAATCCAGAAGTGGTGGCAGCAATCCCCAGCCTGACAAGGGGGCATGGAAGCACCCAGTAGAGAGAGACAGGGTTGCCTCTGGAAGCTGTCCTGAAAGAGTAAGGTGAGCAAGAAATTGCCCAGCAGCCTGGAAAACCTGTTCTTGAACCCTAGTAACCTGAATTGAGTCACAGGAGAGTGGGATCACCCTTAGACCAAAAAGGCTCACCTCTGGAGCCAGGGCAGGTAAGCTTCCCTGAGGACACCGGCGCTGCGAGGTGAGGGAAATGTGCTGCAGCACAATCTGAACCCCCATTAGAAAGGGGAGGGGGTGGGCTTCCCTGGTGGCGCAGTGGTTGAGAGTCCGCCTGCCGATGCAGGGGACACGGGTTCGTGCCCCGGTCCGGGAAGATCCCATGTGCCTCAGAGCAGCTGGGCTCGTGAGCCATGGCCGCTGAGCCTGCACGTCCGGAACCTGTGCTCCGCGATGGGAGAGGCCACAGCAGTGAGAGGCCCGCGTACCACAAAAAAAAAAGAGAAAGTAAGTAAGAAAGAAAGGGGAGGGGGTAAAGGAGGCCAGGGCAGCATCTGACATTGTCTGCTACATGTGCTTCTCTGGATTGTCTGAGGCCCAAAATAAAAAGGAAAAAAGGGATGAAAACACACTGGACCCTGAAAATATTAAGTTAATATAAAGTACAGTTAAAAAGTTAATGCTGCCAGGTTGTAGATGACATTGTTTAGGGGAGCACCCACCCTAATAGGAGATTTTGACCTATAAAGGTCCCAGTATTTAATGATGAGAGTTAGTGCCTTACAGTCACTGGCATATATTTGGGGTGTGAGGTGGACTTCCAATATCTGGCTGTCACAGCTTGCAAAAGAACCTAGGGCCAGCCTGGCTTCCCTTGGCATTCTGGAGTATGTCCACACGGCAGCATAGGAGCTGAATGGCTGTGCCTTCTGTGGGATAACCATTGTAACCAAATGATGCTCATTTTAGAGGAGGCAGGTGCTGATGTACTCATTAACACCCAGAGCTGAAGATGCACCTTCAGGCTAAAATTCTAAAACTTGTCCAGAGACGTCAGGTTGTGTCACTTTGGGTTCTCTCAGAGGAAAGAATGCAGAGTAAGCCAGCACTCATTCCTGTTGATGGGTGGTCTTCTTCCAGAAGCCACAGATGGCCAGGCCACACCCCAGGAGTTTCTGATCCAGGAAGTCTGGGAAATTTGCTCCTTGCCCAAGTTTCCAGGTGATGCTGATGCTCCTGGTCCAGGGACCACAGTTAGCAAACCACTGACCTAGGGATGAACAGTGGACTGTGATTTGTAGCTAAGTGAAAACAGCAGCTCTGCAAACTCAGTTGTCTTCCTCCCTACTCTGGCTTTGTTTATTTATTCTCAGTATGCTCACCCATTCATTAAAGTGTCCTAGGTCATTTATTCATGGAAGGAACCCCATTTTTGCTCGATAGTCTGGAGCTCCTTGTGGGAGAGTGGTAGGTTTGTAGTTTGTCAGCTATGAGGAGCTTAAGATTTTGCCCCCATGGCTGTTTATAATGTACAAGAGAAGAATCAAGTTCCTAGAGGTGCTGCCCTCTCTGCACTGATATTCAACGCTGGAAAGCACAAGGAAGTTCAGAGCAGAAACCCTACACAGTGGCTCTGGAGAACTTTTAACTAATGGGCACTTGTAAATCTAACAGGATTTCCTACCAGTGTGAATGTCTTGGGTAACATGCTCATTAAACTGTCAGCTAGCAGAGAGGTGTTGCTCCTGGGAAGAGGGTCACAGCATCCTGGGGAGGAAAGAAGCCTCCCCAGGCCACCAGTGTCCTTCCCTCCCCCGATCACTCACCACCCACTCCAGACTCAAACCCTCTTTCAAAAGCCCTTCAGAGAGTTTTACAACTCTGCACCAATTCCATCAGGAAATTCTTCTTTTTCTCCAATCCAAAATATGTATTCACTTTAAATTTGATCTTTCTTCTTGTTGGAGATCTCTTCTATGGAAATTGAGAATGGCTAGCCACTGTCCATGGTAGAATAGTACTTCTATACTTAAAATCACTAATAAAACCATTTTGTTTCAATACTGAAAAAATCAATATTTATTTTTACTCAAATAACACTTGCACAACGGTAAAAAACATTTATATAGCACAAAAGGGTATACAATGAAAAGTGAGTTTCCTTCCCATCTCTGGTCCCTGGGCTGATTGCCTAGAATTAACCTCCAACACCACTTTAATGTATACCTACCAGAAGTTTCCAAGTATGTATTTGTGTACACACACTCACATTTTTTTTTAACTTAATGACACATCTTGGAGTCACTTCACATTAGCACATATACTTCTTTGTAAGAATATACTATAAATTATTTAATTAGTTCTCTATTTATGATCTTTTGGCTGTTTGCAGTTTTGAACTTCCAGACAATGTTGTAGATGCATCTGTGGTTATACTGGAAAATGTAAGATTTCCTAAAGCAGAGTTGCTGGGCTAAAAGTTTTGTATATTTTTAATTTTGGCAGATTTGGTAGAGGTTACACCAATTTTTTTTTTTTTTTTTCTTTTTTTGCGGTATGCGGGCCTCTCACTGTTGTGGCCTCTCCCGTTGCGGAGCACAGGCTCCGGATGCGCAGGCCCAGCGGCCATGGCTCACGGGCCCAGCCGCTCCGCGGCATATGGGATCCTCCCAGACCGGGGCACGAACCCGTATCCCCTGCATCGGCAGGCGGACTCTCAACCACTGCGCCACCAGGGAGGCCCGGTTACACCAATTTTTACTCACTTCAACAATGTTCAAAAGTTTCATTGTTTTGCTATATACTAAACAATGTGTTAAAAAACTTAAAATTTTTTTACCTGATAGGCAAAAATAATGCTATTTCAGACCTATAATTCACATCTCTCATTATGAATATCACTGAACACCTTTTCATATGTGTAAGAACCATTTGCATTTCTTTTTCTTTGAAGTTTTGTTTATATTCTTTTACCTATTTTTTTTTATTGGTTGTTGACATTTTTCTTATAGTTTTGTAGGCTATCTTTATATATCAGGAATTAGCCTTTGTCTGTCATACAAATTTTAAGTATTTTTCCCCAATTTGTCATTTCTCTTTTGCTTAAGTTCTGATTTAGTTTAATGTGTTTTATGCCATAGAGCAATTTCCTATTTTCATGTAGTTAAATGTAATCATGTTTTTTATTAGTGACTTCTGGGTTTTACGTGATGCTTAAAAAAGAAAGGGCTTCCCCACTCCAAGATCTTTTTTTTTTTAAAGTTCTTCCTTGTTTTCTTCTAGTAATTTTGTGGTTTAATATTTATTTTAGTATAAGGAGAGAGGTATGGATCCAGCTTTGTTTTGCTTCCTGATGGCTCCCCACTTTTTCCAACATGACTTACTGAATAATCTATTTTTAATTTACTGGTATGCAATGTCACTGTGATAATAACCTAAATTCCCATTTGAACTTGAGAATCTTATCTGTGCAATCTATATTCATTCCATTGATTTGTATTTCCACTTGTCAGGATCTCATTATAAGATATAGTGCAACTTTATAATGCATTTTAATATCTAGTAGGACTAGTATCCTCCATTACTCTTCTTTTTCAGAATGTTCTAGCTATACTTACTTATTCACTTTTTCATAGAAATTTAAAAATTAAGTCTGTATGAAATTGAATATTATCTTGTTGGTATTTCTATTGAGACTGCATTGAATTAGGTTAATTTAGGGAGATATTAAGTCTTCCCACTAAATAAAAGCATTTACATTTCCATTTATTCAAGTTTTCTTTCATATCCCTTAGTTAAGGTTTTATTCATCTATAACTTGAACATTTTTGTTAAGTTCATTCCTACATATTTTTTGGTTCTTTATGGTAAATGGATATTATTTTCCATTTGGTTTTCTAATTCATGTATATTTTTGTATCTTATTTTCATATCCATCAATTTTCTGATTTCTTTTAGTCTATTATCATTTTCAATGGAGTATCTTTTTATACTCTGCAAATAATAATTTTACTTACTTTTTCCCTATGTTTTCACTTTTTAATTTCTTTCTCCTACTCTACTGGAATGATTTGTACATCTAGAACATTGTCAAATTTCAATGAGGTTAGTGGATACCATGGTCTTCTGATTTGAATAGGAAGGCTTCTAGGGTTTCCCCAGGCAATCAGTATGATTCATGCTTTGGTTAATGATCTTGTTATTTTATTGAGTTAAGATATTAGGGAAGCATCCATCAATAATATTTTGTTAAAACTGTATAAAAATAAAAAATGAATGTCAGGTAATTCCATGATTCAGCATCTGTGGAAGTGATTACAACATTTCTCTTTTGATCTGTTAATATGGTGAATGATAGTAATAGCTTTCTCCACTATTAAATAATAAATTGCTAGTATTTATTCTGTATTTAGTATGTGCCAGGGCTGTTCTAAGCACTTTACATGTATTAATTCACTGAATCCTCTCAATACACTATAATTAATGAGAAAACTATGGCATAGAGAAGTTAAATAATTATGTGTCCAAAGTCCTATACCTGGTGAGTAACAGAGCTGGCAACTGAACACAGGCATTTGACTCCTGAATCTATGTTCTGGACAGCTATGCTCAGCAGCCATCTTTGAATTTCTGGTCAGGAGGTAGCATTCTCTTAATGTACTGCAGGCTTCTGCCTGCTAAAGTTTTATTTAGTTTTTTTTCCCCTCGATATTAATAGATTAGTTTGGACTGTAGTTTTTCTTTTTGTATGTGCATATTATCTTTGTAAGGTTTTGGAATTGATATCTTGCTAGCTTCAAAAATTAATTTGGAGGTTTTTCTTCTTTTGCTGTGGACTGAAACAATTTAAGTAGTCCTGGAATTATCTTTTCTGTAAAGATTTGGTAGAAAACATTCTTTACACCTATGAAAGTGCCTGATTCTGTTGCTGGGGAAGGGAATGAATTTTTGATAATTTTGTTTTCGATTTTTCTATGGTAATTAGTCACTTAGATTTTCTACAACTCCTATGGTTGGTTTTAGTCATTTATATTTTTCTGAAAACCATCCATTTCATCCAGATTTTCAGTTCTATTTCAGTAGGTCTGAGCAAAGGAGTATCTCAGAACTTAAAAAATTTTGTGTATATCTGTTAGTTCCCCACTTACTATTTTCATTTTGTATTGTTCACTTTTCCCTTAATTATATTAAACAAGAGATTTATTCTTTTGTTTGTTTTCAGAGAATTAGCTCTTGGATTTATTTAGCCCCATATCTCCTCTCTCTTTCGTCTCCCTCCCACCCTCCCTATCCCCCCCTCTAGGTGGTCACAAAGCACTAAGCTGATCTCCCTGTGTTATGCGGCTGCTTCCCACTAGCTATCTATTTTACATTTGGTAGTATATATAAGTCCATACCACTCTCTCACTTCATCCCAGCTTACACTTCCCCCTCCCCTTGTCCTCAAGTCCATTCTCTACGTCTACATCCTTATTCGTGTCCTGCCCCTAGGTTTTTCAGAACCATTTTTTTTTTAGATTCCATATATATGTGTTAGCATATGGTATTTGTTTTTCTCTTTCTGACTTACTTCACTCTGTATGACAGACTCTAGGTCCATCCACCTCACTACAAATAACTGTTTCGTTTCTTTTTATGGCTGAGTAATATTCCATTGTACATATGTGCCACATCTTCTTTATCCATTCATCTGTTGATGGACACTTAATGTTGCTTCCATGTCCTGGCTATTGTAAACAGAGCTGCAATGAACATTGTGGTACATAACTCTTTTTGAATTATGGTTTTCTTAGGGTATATGCCCAGTAGTGGGATTGCTGGGTCGTATGGTAGTTCTATTTTTAGTTTTTTAAGGAACCTCCATACTGTTCTCCATAGTGGCTGTACCAATTTACATTCCTACCAACAGTACAAGAGGGTTCCCTTTTCTCCACGCCCTCTCCAGCTTTTATTGTACAAAGATTTTTTGATGATGGCCATTCTGACTGGTGTGAGGTGATACCTCATTGTAGTTTTGATCTGCATTTCTCTAATGATTAGTGATGTTGAGCATCTTTTCGTGTGTTTGTTGGCAATCTGTGTACCTTCTTTGGGGAAATGCTATTTAGGTCTTCTGCCCATTTTTGGATTGGGTTGTTTGTTTTTTTGATATTGAGCTGCATGAGCTGCTTGTAAATTTTGGAGATTAATCCTTTGTCAGTTGCTTCATTTGCAAATAGTTTCTCCCATTCTGAGGGTTGTCTTTTCATCTTGTTTATGGTTTCCTTTGCTGTGCAAAAGCTTTTAAGTTTCATTAGGTCCCATTTGTTTATTTTTGTTTTTATTTCCATTTCTCTAGGAGGTGGGTCAAAAGGATTTTGCTGTGATTTACGTCAGAGTGTTCTGCCTATGTTTCCCTCTAAAAGTTTTACAGTGTCTGGCCTTACATTTAGGTCTTTAATCCATTTAGGGCTTATTTTTGTGAATGGTGTTAGGGAGTGTTCTAATTTCATTCTTTTACATGTAGCTGTCCAGTTTTCCCAGCACCACTTATTGAAGAGACTGTCTTTTCTCCATTGTATATTCTTGCCTCCTTTATCAAAAATAAGGTGACCATATGTGCATGGGTTTATCTCTGGGCTTTCTATCCTGTTCCACTGATCTATATTTCTGTTTCTGTGCCAGTACCATACTGTCTTGATTACTGTAGCTTTGTAGTATAGTCTGAAGTCTGGGAGCCTGATTCCTTCAGCTCCATTTTTCTTTCTCAAGATTGCTTTGGCTATTCGGGGTCTTTTGTGTTTCCATACAAATTGTGAGATTTTTTTTGTTCTAGTTCTGTGAAAAATGCCAGTGGTAGTTTGATAAGGACTGCATTGAATCTGTAGCTTGCTTTGGGTAGTATAGTCATTTTCACAATGTTGATTCTTCCAATCCAAGAACATGGTATATCTCTCCTTCTGTTTGTAATCTTTAATTTCTTTCATCAGTGTCTTATAGTTTTCTGCATACAGGTCTTCTGTCTCCTTAGGTAGGTTTATTCCTAGGTATTTTATTCTTTTTGTTGCAATGGTAAATGGGAATGTTTCCTTAATTTCTCTTTCAGATTTTTCATCATTAGTGTATAGGAATTCAAGAGATTTCTGTGCATTAATTTTGTATCCTGTTACTTTACCAAATTCATTGATTAGCTTTAGTAATTTTCTGGTAGCATCTTTAGGATTCTCTATGTATAGTATCATGTCATCTGTGACAGTGAGAGCTTTACTTCTTCTTTTCCAGTTTGGATTCCTTTTATTTCTTTTTCTTCTCTGACTGCTGTGGCTAAAACTTCCAAAACTATGTTGAATAAGAGTGGTGAGAGTGGACAACCTTGTCTTCTTTCTGATGTTAGAGGAAATGGTTTCAGTTTTTCACCATTGAGAATGATGTTGGTTGTTGGTTTGTCATATATGGCCTTTATTATGTTGAGGTAAGTTCCCTCTATGCCTACTTTCTGGAGGGATTTTATCATAAATGGATGTTGAATTTTGTCGAAAGATTTTTCTGCATCTATTGAGATGATCATATGGTTTTTCTCCTTCAATCTGTTACTATGGTTTATCACATTGATTGATTTGTGTATATTGAAGAATCCTTGCATCCCTGGGATAAATCCCACTTGATCATGGTGTATGACCCTTTTAATGTGCTGTTGGATTCTGTTTGCTAGTATTTTGTTGAGGATTTTTGCATCTATGTTCATCAGAGATATTGGCCTGTAGTTTTCTTTCTTTGTGACATCTTTGTCTGGTTTTGGTAACAGGGTGATGGTGGCCTCGTAGAATGAGTTTGGGAGTGTTCCTCCCTCTGCTATATTTTGGAAGAGTTTGAGAAGGATAGGTGTTTAGCTCTTCTCTAAATGTTTGATAGAATTCACCTGTGAAGCCATTTGGTCCTGAGCTTTTGTTTTTTGGAAGATTTTTAATCACAGTTTCAATTTCATTACTTGTGATTGGTCTGTTCATATTTTCTGTTTCTTCCTGGTTCAGTCTCGGAAGGTTGTGCTTTTCTAAGAATTTGTCCATTTCTTCCAGGTTGTCCATTTTATTGGCATAGAGTTGCTTGTAGTAATCTCTCATGATCCTTTGTATTTCTGCAGTGTCAGTTGTTACTTCTCCTTCTTCATTTCTAAATCTATTGATTTGAGTCTTCTCCCTTTTTTTCTTGATGAGTCTGGCTAATGGTTTATCAATTTTGTTTATCTTCTCAAAGAACCAGCTTTCAGTTATATTGATCTTTGCTATTTTCCCCTTCATTTCTTTTTCATTTATTTCTGATCTGATCTTTATGATTTCCTTCCTTCTGCTAACTTTGGGGTGTTTTTGTTCTTCTTTCTCTAATTGCTTTAGGTGTAAGTTTAGGTTGTTTATTTGAGATTTTTCTTGTTTCCTAAGGTAGGATTGTACTGCTATAAACTTCCCTCTTAGAACTGCTTTGGCTGCTTCCCACAGGGTTTCAGTCATCGTGTTTTCATTGTCATTGTCATTTTTTTCTAGGTATTTTTTGATTTCCTCCAGTGATCTCTTGGTTATTTAGTAGTGTACTGTTTAGTCTCCATGTGTTTTTATTTTTTACAAATTTTTCCTGTAATTGATATCTAGTCTCATAGCACTGTGGTTGGAAAAGATACTTGATACGATTTCAATTTTCTTAAATTTACTGAGGCTTGATTTGTGACCCAAGATATGATCTATTCTGGAAGATGTTCCATGAGCACTTGAGAAGAAAGTGTATACTGTTGTTTTTAGATGGAATGTCCTATAAATATCAATTAAGTCCATCTTGTTTAATGTATTATTTAAAGCTTGTGTTTCCTTATTTATTTTCATTTTGGATGATCTGTCCATTGGTGAAAGTGGGGTGTTAAAGTCCTCCACTATGATTGTGTTACTGTCAATTTCCCCTTTACGGCTGTTAGCATTTGCCTTATGTATTGAGGTGCTCCTATGTTGGGTGCATAAATATTTACAATTGTTATATCTTCTTCTTGGATTGATCCCTTGATCATTATGTAGTCTCCTTCTTTGTTTCTTGTAATAGTCTATTTTAAAGTCTATTTTGTCTGATATGAGAATTGCTACTCCAGCTTTCTTTTGATTTCCATTTGCATGGAATATCTTTTTCCATCCCCTCACTTTCAGTCTGTATGTGTCCCTAGGTCTGAAGTGGGTCTCTTGTAGGCAGCATATGTACGGGACTTGTTTCTGTATCCATTCAGCCAGTCTATGTCTTTTGGTTGGAGCATTTAATCCATTTACATTTAAGGTAGTTATCGATATATATGTTCCTATTACCATTTTCTTAATTGTTTTTGGTTTGTTATTGTAGGTCTTTTCCTTCCTGTGTGTTTCCTGCCTAGAGAAGTTCCTTTAGCATTTGTTGTAAAGCTGGTTTGGTGGTGCTGAATTTTCTTAGCATTTGCTTGTCTGTAAAGGTTTTAATTTCTCCATCGAATCTGAATGAGATCCTTACTGGGTAATCTTGGTTGTAGGTTTTTCCCTTTCATCACTTTAAATATGTCCTGCCACTCCCTTCTGGCTTGCAGAGTTTCTGCTGAAAGATAAGCTGTCAGCCTTATGGGGATTTCCTTGTATGTTAATTGTTGCTTTTCCCTTGATGCTTTTAATATTTTTTCTTTGTATTTAATTTTTCATAATTTGATTGGTATGTGTCTTGGCGTGTTTCTCCTTGGATTTATCCTGGTTGGAAATCTCTGTGCTTCCTGGACTTGATTGACTATTTCCTTTCCCATATTAGGGAAGTTTTCAACTATAATCTCTTCAAATATTTTCTCAGTCCATTTTTGTTTCTCTTCTTCTTCTGGGACCCCTATAATTCAAATGTTGGTGCATTTAATGTTGTCCCAGAGGTCTCTGGACTGTCCCAGGACAGTCTCTAAGACTGTCCTCAATTCTTTTCATTCTTTTTTCTTTATTCTGCTCTGAGGTAGTTATTTCCACTATTTTATCTTCCAGGTCACTTTTCAGTTCTTCTGCCTCAGTTATTCTGCTATTGATTCCTTCTAGAGAATTTTAAATTTCATTTATTGTGTTTTTCATCATTGTTTATTTGCTCTTTAGTTCTTCCATGTCCCTGTTAAACGTTTCTTGTATTTTCTCCATTCTGTTTCCAAGATTTTGGATCATCTTTACATCATTACTCTGAATTCTTTTTTGGGTAGAATGCCTATTTCCTCTTCATTTGTTTGGTCTGGTGGGTTTTTTCCTTGCTCCTTCATCTGCTGTGTGTTTCTCTGTCTTCTCATTTTGCTTATTTTACTGTGTTTGGGATCTCCTTTCCGCAGCCTGAAGGTTCATATTTCCTGTTGTTTTTGGTGTCTGCCCCCAGTGGCTAAGATTGGTTCAGTGGGTTGTGTAGGCTTACTGGTGGAGGGGACTGGTGCCTGTGTTCTGGTGGATGAGGTTGGATCTTGTCTTTCTGGGGGCAGGACCGTGTCCAGTGGTGTGTTTTGGGGTGTCTGTGACCTTATTATGGTTTTAGGCAGCCTCTCTGCTAATGGTTGTGGTTGTATTCCTGTCTTGCTAGTTGTTTGGTGTAGGGTGTCCAGCACTGTAGCTTGCTGGTCGTTGAGTGGAGCTGGGTCTTAGCGTTGAGATGGAGATCTCTGGGAGAGCTTTTGCTGTTTGATATTACATGGGGCCAGGAGGTCTCTGGTGGACCAATGTCCTGAACTCAGCTCTCCCACCTCAGAGGCACAGGCCTGACACCCAGCTGGAGCATGAAGATCCTGTCAGCCACACGGCTGCTAGTGTTGGAGGGTCTCCTGCGGAGGTGGGGGGTGGCTGTGGCTCACCGTGGGGACAGGTCACTGGCAGCAGAAGTTCTGGGAAGTGCTCCTCGGCGTGAGCTCTCCCAGAGCCTGCCATTAGCCCCACTGAAGAGCTTATCATCTTATTTTATGATTCTTTATTTTGCTCTTTCTTTTTTTTTTTTTTTTTCTTTTTGCGGTAGGCGGGCCTCTCACTGCTGTGGCCTCTCCCGTTGCGGAGCACAGGCTCCGGACGCGCAGGCCCAGCGGCCATGGCTCACGGGCCCAGCCGCTCCGCGGCATATGGGATCCTCCCAGACCGGGGCACGAACCCGCATCCCCCGCATCGGCAGGCGGACTCTCAACCACTGCGCCACCAGGGAGGCCCTGCTCTTTCTTTTTTATCTTTTCCTGTATGGCCTAGGCTTTCTTGCTTTATGCTCTATGCTGAGTGAATGTACTTGCCTTCTAGTAATTTTGAAGACTGACATTCTGATTTTTGTTATTCTAATGATACCACAGTAACTTTCAATAATATATTGAAAACTTTCTTGATTTGTCAGCTTCAAACAATATATTTTAACAGCCCACTGTAAAAATGAGGAAATTAGCAAGACTTCCTCTTGCCCTCCATACCTTCCTGCCCTTGAGTATTAGCTCCCCTCCCCCATTATACTACAACACTACCATTAGTTTAGTTCTTCTTGGCACTAATCACAATGTATAATTACACTATTTATTAACGTTTGTTCTTCAAGTCCCTCAGTGGACTATAAAACACTTGAGGCCAATGGCTTTTTATGCTTTTGCGTGATCCAGAAAGGTGACACAATTGCAGAATAAGAGCCAGCATTATGAGACCGTTGGGATCACCTCATCCAAATTTCTCACTTTACAAGTGAAGAAACCAAGCCCCAGGTGGTGGAGACACTCGCCCTATATCATAGAGCTAGTGTGTGACAGGAGCTGGGTTAGAACTTAGATGTGCTCACCCAAGCTTGTTCTAAAACTCCAGCCTCCCTCAAAATGCATCACACAAAGTTTACATCTTAACACCAAGGGAAGGTTCACACTTAATGCCGAACCAATGTGGAAAATGATTTTTCATTATTTCAATTACTATCACTCAGTGCCTTCTAAATGACATACTTGAAAATAGCTCCATTATAATGTACAATTTAAAAAGATCATCATTTCATACATCCACAATAACTTCATAACTATTTATAGATATATTCTGAATCTCCAGACATGTCTTGACTGAGGAAGCCCAACAGGGAGACTACCCCCACTGTAAGTTGGGAATCAAGATTCTAGTAAGTGACACACTCAAAGACACTTAGAATGGCAAGAATTCATTCCAGAAAAGAATCTCTGTTTCCTGGTAACCAGTTCAGCACTCCCTGAAGGGCACTTTGAAGGAAAGTTCAATCAGTGGAAGGGTCAAATGTGTTCTTTTTCAAGTATCCATTTTGCATGTAATGGCTGCTTCATGCAGACTTTACGGGGTGTTCTTCTCTTGTTCAGGAGATCTAGGGTTCTTCTGTGTAAATACTTGTGCTATGGGTGAGAAATTACTTCAGCTGAGTTTATTGGCATTTCTTAGAGCATATGAGTTCAAAGAAAATTATTACAGGTATGAGCTCTGTCCATTGAAACACCACTGTATAGATTACATAGTGATATCCAAGAAAAGCTCAGTACAGAGCTTGCCAGTTCTGAAGATCAGCTTTTACAATGGGTTGATAAATCTTTCTCCTGACCCCATAGCCACCTGCTTGGCCTTGATTATTTTTTCAATCTGACTGAAATCTCCCTAGTGGAAATGAATGGAATATAGAAAGGGTACTGTAGTCAAACAGTCCTTGGTTTGAACCCGGGGTTTTGCATGGCCCTGAGAAAGCCATTTAAATTTGCCAAGCCTTGCTTTCTCTTGATGTGGATGGAGTGGAATGACACTATTTTAGAAGGTTGATGTGATACTTCAGTAGGATTACATGAAGGAATCTGCTACGTGGTATGAACTTCACTTGACAGCTTTATTGGTTATCAAAGATGGGCATGGAGGTGTGGACCAAATGGAAAATGGAGGACTAAGTAATGCTGTATTATCATTTGTGCTCAATTAGAAGCTTATGTCAGTGTCTCTGTCAGCTCTCAAAATTATATCAAGCATATATATGATAACTCCTTAGGACTTGGGAAAAGGGATTTCTACTAAACAAAAGGAAAAGTGAGGTCATCAAGAAGTAAGGTCATAAACCTCAATCTACATGAGTCACTGGTCAGTTCTATGGATGAGCAGCTCTTACCTGGGGCACTGTGGTGTTCTGGAGGCTACCTCTGTGATTGTGAAAGGGATGTCGTGGATCCCTGGAGCCTCGGTACTCTGGAGAGCTCTCTGTTTCTGACCGATATGATACATTTCCTTAAACTGCCCATTGCCACACTGCAGACATGCATTCCCCTATCCATAGCCATTGTTACTTTGTGTACTAGTTAGAGAGAATAGGGCAGCCTTTCAGAAGACAGACCCATGAGGCACCAAACAGAAATAGTTGCCATTTCTCACTCACTCAGCTCAGGTTATGGAGCACTTATGTAGTGTGCTAGACCCTGTGAATGCTGGATGGAGGGACACACAGGTGAATCACACTCAACCTGTCTAGTGTAGAGCTGTAAATAACAGAAGACTGTGTGGTGTTAACCTTGGCCAAGTTAACCTGGACCTCAATTTCTTTTTTTTTTTTTGCTGTACGCGGGCCTCTCACTGTTGTGGCCTCTCCCGTTGCGGAGCACAGGCTCCGGACGCACAGGCTCAGCGGCCATGGCTCACGGGCCCAGCCGCTCCGCGGCATATGGGATCCTCCCAGACCGGGGCACGAACCCGTATCCCCTGCATCGGCAGGCGGACTCTCAACCACTGCGCCACCAGGGAGGCCCCTCAATTTCTTAATGTATAAAAAAAGGAGGCCCGGGCCAGGATTCATTTTACTTCTCTGGTTCATATTTATATGAAACTTTACCCTAATTTCCTTAAAACAAAACAAACAAAAAATAAACCTTAAAGGACAGAGGGATGTAATAAGAAACAGAAACATTTAAAATGACTTTACATCTTAAATTTCCTCTCTAAAAAGATTTAGACTGAACTAATAATGATGGTTTCATTCAAGAAGCCAATTTTAGCTCATTGTGGAAGAGTCCCAAGAGTCTCACTTTTCCTTTTTTTCTTTTTGCTGTTTCAAAGTTTTCCATGTAGACTTTTTGTCCTTCTCTTGCTGCTGACTGTTTCCTCCATATTGTTTGCTGCCTGTGTTAATTCAATCTTATTTGACCCCTCGCATCATCCATCAAATTCTTATGTGGCCATTAGCATGTCATTGTTTTAGTCGGGGGCTTAGTGGCTTCAATCAATCTCTGGCCAAAATTCCTGTAACTCTTGCTGCTCTTTTTTCTTCCTTCCTCATCTGGCTCTAGCTCTTTATGAGTGATATGAACATTTAGAGGTCTTCCCCCACCCTGTCCACCCCCATCTTTCTCCCCACAAATCTCAGCTTTCAAAAATGAACAGAGCAATAACACAGTAGACATTATTATGCTAAGAAAACTGGGACTTTGCTTATTAGAGAAGCGAGGTTTCAAGTCATAATGGAGTTGAGTCTTTCTTTTGAAAATATTACATTCAATTAAGCTGTGTGTGAGCTAGGCTCACAGCCTATGGTTTATACTGTTATAAACCACAGATGAAATAAGGATTATAAAACACACTGAAGAGGAAAATGCAACTTGGGAATATGATAGAAGTGCTAATTCAAGACATTTACAGTTTTTTTTTCATTTGCCTCTTTGTAATTAAAAGCACAAGCTAAATGAAACTGAAGAATAGGATAAAGGGAGAAAGATATTCTAAAAGACCCAATTTAAGGTAATTATTGGACATTCCCAGTTTTGTCCAAAGTCATCTCCACCCATCTGTCCATCTGTCCATCTGTCCATTCAATAGCTGGGCCCTGGACGGGTAGGGCATACAGTTTGCAGCATACAGCAAACAAATTAAATGTTGTCCCTTCTGTGGAGCTTTTATTCTAATAGTGGAGACCAAATAAAAAAACAAGCTAACAAATAAATGAACATAATAATTTCAAAATGTGGTAAATTCTATGAAAAATGGTGCAGAGAATACTTGGGGAGCCTTTAGGGTACTAAAGTCTGAGGTGGCATTGAGAGGAAGCCGAATGGTGAGAGGGAGGTAATCATGCACATATTTGAACAGAGTGTTCTTTTTTATTTTTATTTATTTATTTATTTACTTTTTTTGCGGTACGTGGGCCTCTCACTGTTGCGGCCTCTCCCGCTGCGGAGCACAGGCTCCGGATGCGCAGGCTCAGCGGCCATGGCTCACGGGCCCAGCCGCTCCGCGGCATGTGGGATCCTCGCGGAGCGGGGCACGAACCCGTGTCCCCTGCATCGGCAGGCGGACTCTCAACCACTGCGCCACCAGGGAAGCCCCAGAGTGTTCTTTTTAAAAAAATTTATTTTATTGAAGTCTAGTTGACTTACAATGTGGTGTTAATTTCTGCTGTACAGCAAAGTGATTCAGTCATATATATTTATACATTCTTTTTCATATTCTTTTCCATTATGGCTTATCACAGGATACTGAATATAGTTCCCTGTGCTATGCAGTAGGACCTTGTTGTTTACCCATCCTATGTATAATAGTTTACATCTGCTAATCCCAAACTCCCAATCCATTCCTCTCCCCTCCCCCCTCCCCCTTGGCAACCACAAGTCTTGAACAGAGTGCTCTGAGCTGGAAATATTGATGTTCATAAAAGGGAAAATGAACTCCCACCCTAGAAACATGTTTTCTGAAAGGGCTTTAAGAAGATGAGGAGAGAAATGACCAGTCAGGAGTTAGTTCTATAAATAAAGCTGTAGCTGCAGGAATATAAATCCTTATGTTATAGGAGCTGGGCAGGCATGCGGCTGTTAATCAGCAACCGTTAGCGGTCCTGCTCAGCCATTGGTTGGCATTGCAGTGGGTCCCTCCCCCACCCCTTCCTCTGTATAAAAGGAGCACAGATTTGGACTGAGGGAAGATGGTTCTTTGAAAGACTAGTCTGCCATCTTCTCGGTCTGCTAGCTTTGAGATTAAAGTTGTTATTTCTTGCCCCAGCAACTCATCTCCCAATTTACTGGCCTGTCATTCAGAGAGCAGAGCCAGCTTGGGCTTGGTTATCATTTACAGTGACAGTTTCTAAAGCCAGAGATGATATGAGCCTGACCCCCACCAACCTCTCTGTTCTCTGCTCCTCCTCCTTTTCTCTACTCAGTCACACTGACATCCTTGCTCTTCCCTGAACATTCCAGGCCACCTCAAGGCCATCAGACATGTTCTTCCTCTGGAATGCTTTTTCCCCAGAGTCACATATCTTGCTCTCTCATTCCTTTGGTCAAATATCACCTTTTCAACAAGGCCTTCTGTGGCCATCCTATTTAAACATGAATGCCCTTCTCCCACCCAGCTTCATTTTTTTTCTGTAAAACGTCATCATATTATGATATATATCTTATTAATTATTTTGCTTATTGGCCAGCCATCCCTCCACATTCTATGTAGGTTCCATGAAGGCAGGGAATTTTGTCAGCTTTGTTTAGTGCTGTATCCCCAAGGCCTAGAATAAGGCCTGGCATAGAGTAAGTGCCCTCTCTCTATTTAAGCAAATGAAAGAATAAATGAATAGTCATATTTGCAGAACTAAATCCCTAGTATTCTAAAAGGAAATTATTATACTTCAGGCTAAATATGGTAAATGAAACATATATGTTTATCTCTGTTCCCTCCAGAAACTGCTGTAAAAGAATATAAAAGGCATAAACTCACAAGGACTAAGAGAATGAGAGGAGACAGTAGCAGAAAAGACATTTCAACAACATTTTCGTGGCTGATGGTCTTAACTAGTTTTCCAGGCTGGGAAAAGCTGAAACACAAAAAAGCCTTCAGGGGAGAAACAAATAAGAAAGAAGTCTTTTGTACCATGGATCCTTAGACAGGTTCAGGATTTGGAGGCATCTTATATCCCCCAAGCACCTTTCTCAAGAAGCTACTAGAGGGTATACTCCACCAAAACATGGGAGAAATTGAGAAAGAAAAACCTAGGACTGAGGAAATAGGAATCTAACACAGGAGAGAGGTAAAGGAATTTCCAGAATGAGAGTGAAGGGAAGTCCCAGCCTGACAGATGGTCATCAGGCCTAGGGAGCAGCCAGTCGAGGCTGTAGCAGAAAGACAAAAGACTTCAAGGTTGATGTCTTAAAAAAAAAAAAAAACAGAAGAAGAAATTGATAGACAACCTGGTATATTTGAACATATGGACAGATTTTACAGTTCTATCAGAGGATTTAAGTAAGGTTCAATTAGTTATAGGGACATAGAAAACTAAACACATGAGAAAAGCAGTGATTAACTCTGGGGAAAACAAAAAGCTATACAAAAAGAAAGAAATGGAGTTATAGTCTACTATTATGGCTCAACTGTGAATAATATTTACTTATTTATCACAATACTACAACTGAGAGGTTGGAGGGCAGGGTAAGTCTTTGATGTGTGTGGGGAAGTGATAGTATAAAAAGAAAAAACCCAGTACCTTCCATAGTTGGGAATCAGTAGATATTATCTAAAACTGAAATATATATTTAAAAAAAAACAATAGAAACATATTATTTAGAAATATGGAGATAAAAACAAGAAGTGGCTGAAAATTGAAAATGACCTCTGGAAAGCAGGATTAAGGGTAGGGAGAAGTAGAACAGGAACTGTAATTTTCCTTTACAAGCCCTATAAACCTTGACTTTCTGAGTGACATGGGAACATTATATTTTGCTGTAAATAAAAATTAAATTAACAAGAGGAATGTATGATTTCTTATTAATCTCAAGGGAAAGATCTTGAAGTAAGACATGTTCATCTTGGAATACCCCTACATAGAAAATATAGAAGATATCTGTTAAGTGATGAGTGGATGAATGAATGAATGATGAGAGTTGTCATGAGTTTATTTAGAGATAAGAACATATCACCGGCAGCAGGTGAAATGAAGAGAGGCTCTGCATTGGAAAGTGATTTAAGGAAGCCCAGAAAAGCTCTGCACTTGTGTTCCCCACCACAATGGAGCCCCAGGGTTTCTGCTCAGTTTAACCTATTACACAGTGTAAGGCTGGCAAAAATTGCTCATTTCCATAGAGCTGACTTCACAGATTTAAAAAGTCCTGAATGGGAAATAAATATGCTGCTCTTAATAAATGTCTAGTTAAGGTAGAGTTAATATAGTTAAATGTGAAAGTATATAAATGATATATTTTAATAGCATTCAGAGCACATTTCAGCATTGAGATAAATGCAAACTTGAAAAACCTCTAACATCCTCTAAACACATTGCCTTATCATAGCAAATGATAAATTACTAAAGAAAAATGATATTCTGCAAGGTTTTGAAGATTAAGTAGAGTATGAGTGAAATTAACATTGTGTGTAAGTGGGGCTGTGACTACATCATGTCAGAGTGGTAATAAAATTTCAAAGGAGAGAGAATTAGAGTTTTATGCCACAGAAATGGAAGTAGTTTTCATTTTAATTGTTTTTCTTTAAATGGATTGTTTCTATAATATACTATATTCTTTCCAGTTCACAGATGTTCAGGAGGGATAAAAGAGTTATAAAATATTCTAATGTGAGCTTTTAAAGTAGCTTTTTTGGAACAGAAAAAGAACAGCCTAAAGAAATCAGAATTTTTAAAGTACAATAAAGCATTCATATTGCAAATTTAGTGATTCGCGTTTTGTGATATGGGAAAACAAATGGACTTTTAACATTTATGCCACGGCTGCCCTTTTAGTCAAATAAATCAGTTTCATCTACGATATTCCATTTTAAAAGTCAGGTATGTCTACAATTCAGTTTCTTTCTTCCTTGTCTCATCTCCTGTTAGGAGTTCTTTATTCCTGGCATTAGAAAAGTACTCCTTTTCCCTATAGCATAAATGTGGTTCTGGGCTTCACTGGAGCTAACTCAGCTGGATGGATTTGTTGTGCCAATGTCAGAGGCTCCCAGCTGTCCCTCTGTCACCCTCAGAGTCCCCTTCTCCCTTCCCTCATCCTGCAGCCCCTACCACGGTCTACCTGGAAGCTCAGCTGCATCAGCACCACAGGGATCCCATGTTCCTCACCAATTCTCCACATGGCATTTCTCTTCTCCTTCTTCGATTCTTCTTATTTCTTTTTAGAAAGCCATTGTTGGGGCTTCCCTGGTGGCGCAGTGGTTAAGAATCCGCCTGCCAAGGCAGGGGACACAGGTTCGAGCCCTGGTCCAGGAAGATCCCACATGCCACGGAGCACCTAAGCCCGTGTGCCACAACTACTGAGCCTGCGTTCTAGAGCCTGCGAGCCACAATTGCTGAGCCCACGTGCTGCAACTACTGAAACCCACACGCCTACAGCCCGTGCTCCGCAACAAGAGAAGCCACTGCAATGAGAAGCCCACACGCCACAATTAAGGGTAGCCCCAGCTCGATGCAACTAGAGAAAGCCCATGCACAGCAACAAGGACCCAACGCAGCCAAAAATAAATAAATAAATAAATAAATAAATAAATAAAATACATTTGTAATAATAATTAAAAAAAAAAAGAAAGCCATTGTTTTTCCATGATTCTAAAGCTATTTGTATCCCTTGTGCTGTGTACAAAGGCTCCTGTTAATCCTGACGGCCCTGATTTTCTCTTACCATCATAGTTGCCTTTTCCTTCTGGACACATGGTCAGAGCCTCATATATATGTCCTGAGAGGTGGGATCAACTGCCCTGGGTAGATTAGAGTTCTGTGGGAGACTAGCATCAGGGTTAAAATGGCACTTTATTTGCTTATTTATCAAACATCAACAACAAATATTTACTGAGCGCCTACTATGTAGCAAGCACTGTGCTAGGTTTATAATGTTGAACAAGATAGAATGAGCTCTGCCCTTAAGAAGCTTACAATCTAGTAAACAAAATACGCATTCAACATACAATCGAAATGAATTAATCAGTGAACCCATGAATTGCAAGTAACATAAGTGCTAGGAGAAAGAAGTACAGGGTGCTCTATGTGCATATAACTGGGGCATCTGACCTAATGAGGAGGTTAGGGAAAGTTTCCTTGAGAAAATGGCATTTAAAGAGCTGAAGAATAAGTCGGAGTCAGCCAGGGGAAGTGTAGAACGTTGTCCACAGAAGGAACCTGAGAAGCAAAGGCCCCAGGCAGGGGAGACAGCGAGGTGTTTGAGAAACTGAGAGAAGGACTGTGAGGCAGGACACAAGCAAGGAGAGGGCCCAAGGATGAGGTGGGAACCAGAGGAAGGAGTGGATCATGTAGGCTGGTGCCCAAAGGGCAAGAGGGGGCTTAAATGGAAGCATGAGGGGTCCGATTTGCACTTCGACAAAACTGATGTACCAAATGGATTGGAAGGGCATGAGTGTGGATGGAGGACATTTACTCCAATCCTCTTTCATATCTTAGGTAAATTAGTACTCCAAGATTCACTGGGTTTATCCCAGGGCTTCCTGTGGTCCTGCTACTCTGTCACACATGGTGGGTGGGGGAGTTGGGGTGGGGTGTGGCACACTGACCCCCATTGAGAAGCACAGATGCCTTGACTAGTTCCTCACCTAACAGGAATATGGCTATTAGGAGACTCTCTCAATTTTGGGGGGGCATTTCATTTCTCAATGCCCAATCAATGATTGTTTTAAGCTTGCCTCTGCATTCCTAGTCTGACCCTCTGATCCACCTTGTGGGTGGAACATAAAGGCACTAAAGGAGCAAAGAACTGGGAGCTTGCCCTTGTTTAGCGTGTGGGTCATATCACTGTCCACAAAACAAAGCTACCCTTGAGGTAGGGAAACATGTGCAATTTTTTTTTTTTTTTTGCGGTACGCGGGCCTCTCACTGTTGTGGCCTCTCCTGTCACGGAGCACAGGCTCTGGACGCGCAGGCTCAGCGGCCATGGCTCACGGGCCCAGCCGCTCCGCGGCATGTGGGATCTTCCCGGACCGGGGCACAAACCCGTGTCCCCTGCATCGGCAGGCGGACTCTCAACCACTGCACCACCAGGGAGGCCCCACATGTGCAATTTTGAACGGAAAAATCTAGTCATTAACTACATTGTCAAAATTATTGACAAGAAAAAGACCAGTGATAGAACGAGGCATTAAAGAAAAACACAAATACAAAAGTTTCCTTTTGCCTAACTGGAGAGTTGTATTTCCTTCGGTTTTAAAATTCCATCAGTCCAGCCAGAAGTTTAGGGTGACCCACCCCTCCGAACCTCCTCTGCACAACCCAATAAAAAACATATTTACTGTGGGAAGCAACACTATTTGGCGATATTTTATTTTCTATCACCTATTTAGAAAAATAAGTTACTTTACTCATCATTCTATGTATAGTTTTCAGCATCAGAGTATTTTCTAACGTTTTCCTTGTAATTCAGCACTTAGTTTCACCAGGCAAAATGCTTTCTGAGTATAAGAGCAAATTCCTCCCTCTCTCCTCCCTCCCTCCCTCCCTCCCTCTTTCCCTCATTCCCCCTCTCTCTTCCTTCTCTCTTTTTCTCCTTCCATCAGTAAGTACTGTTTATGACATTCAAAGCATTAACTTCACTTCAAGGTCAAATTTGGATGACATTAGTAATTTTGACAATGATTGTCCTAAAATGGCCCAGTACTACCTGGTCAAGTCAGATGACGTCCTGGCCACATAGATTTTGCAGATACAAATCCTGTCTAGCTTGTTTATTTTGGTTCACCTGGGCCTTCCCTACATGTGTGCCTTCTTTGGAGGTGTATGAGAAAAGATTGAATGTTTGTGTAGAGGGGGAGAGTCTATTCTTTTGCTGAGTGAGAGCCAGCAAGGACTGCAGAGGGTGGAGCTGGTACCCACAGGCAAGTGACAGAGGTTTGTCAGGGAGAGAAGGTGGGAAGCAGCAGGAAGCCTGGGGAGATGGGCTTATCCAACCCATCATCGTGCTTGACTAGGGCAACGCTGCCTCCCTGACCAGCCAGTGGAGATGCTGAGGACATCACACAGTCCCCTCAGATTCTGTTCATTTGCACTCTGTTCACCCAGCATGGGCTCAGCAGACATTTATTGAGCACCTCGCATGGACACACCATTGAGATGATCACTGATCTTTTCATTCTTCAAGGAGCATAAAGTCTGGTAGGAGGGAAATAAATAGAGTGATAAAGAAGGTACTCTAACAGAGTGACATTGGCAGAGATGCAGAGAGAAAGGAAGATTTCATTCTGGTCGAGTTTGAGGTTCAAATATGCGAACTACATTCTTAGCCATGAGAGAAGGTCATGAAATATGAGACTGTACACATAACATACACATGAGGTGTTTGTTAACCCTTCATATCAAAGAAGCCTAATGTATGAAAATTTAATCTTAGAAAAAATAGGTAGGACTGTTACATTATAAATAGGTGACCTGCTTTACAAAAAAAGATTCTTTAAATAACAAGTGTGTCTTATGTTACTATAATATTGACTAACAGAGGGTGTAAAGTTAGATAAAGGACTTGTAATGTTAATATATCTGTGTGAAATATGGTTCAAGCTACAAACGTGTCATTGCACGTGACTTTTCATAATATTTCTGTTGTGAAAGTCAAAATATACCCGTAATTGTGATCACAAATCACAACTAACATTTTATAAATGCAAACATGTTAATTTGAATGTACCCAACCAACTGAAAATAGGTAGGATGGCCAAGAGGCTCCCGCTGTAGGTTACTTGGCAAATGGCCGCTGGCATGGATTCTGAAACAATTCTTCCTTTAGTTCTTTTTCCTGGCTGCATATTGAAATCAAATAGGGAGCTTTGTAAAAATCTCAGATCCCAGGACACACTATTAGAATCTCTTGGGAATAAGACCCAAGTATCAATAGTTTTTTAAGCTCCCTGTATAATTCTGGTGTGTGGCCACTACTTTGGGGAAGTGCTTCTCAAATTGTAATGTGCATAGGACCTTGTTAAACGCAGGTTCTGATTCAGTAGGTCTAGAGTGAGGCCTGGGATTCTGCACTTCCAACAAGCTCCCAGGTGGTGGTGATACTGCCAGCCCAAGGGCCACACTGTGACAATGACATTATATCTAAATATCGTGCACCAGTGCATCTGGGGAAGCATCTGGTTTGACAACAGGGACTTGGTTTCTCCAGGTCTCCTCATCCTGGAGTACAAATGGATTCCGTAACAACAGTAACCTGAATTCCACTAGCTCTTGTTTAAACCAGTTCTCCCAGGTGGACAGCACCCCTGCTGCCTCTGGAAAGAGACCCCATGAATGTGTCCAACAGTCCCTTGATAGTTCTTGGTGGGGGGGGGGTCTTAGGAAGGTGTCATATGGGCTCACAAATATTTCTCTCCTTCTCTTCATTAGCTCTGTTTGTTTTTACTGAGACCCCACCCCTGGCCCCCAGTCAAAGGACCCACAATGATCCCAGTGGGGGCTCCAGCCAGCAGACAATTCTGGGTAAAAGACACGACCTTGTCTTCAGAATCGCTTGTCCCAAACTACTCTGGACAGCTCCAGGGCTCAGGGTTCTCCTTCCCTTAAAATGACTTCTCTCTCAGGAGGGTCCCCATGGCCTACTGCCACTGTCCTGTCTGAATCCTTGCTCATTTTTGAATAGGAGCCATGGACAAACCAAGTTTTGTTTTGCTTTTAGAAAGAACAGAACAGGTCCAATAAGAAAAAGGAGTGTGGAGACAGGAAGAAAGGAGTTCTTGGGAGGAGTTCATGCCAAGGAGCACTATAGCCACCATCTCCGTAGCAACAGGAACACTTCCTGTGATCACTGACCAATAGGCTATGCTGGGTCAGAAGGGCTGGACTCCCTGGCAGTGTGTCAGTGCCAGGACTTACAACTTTCCACAGACTGGCTGTATCATCCTAGTGTAGCCTTACGTGACTGGGCAGCAGATGGGCAGGGTTGCTCATCAGTGAAGAGTTCTGTGCTTAGGGAAGCACCTCTCCCTCCCTCTGTGATCAACCAACCTTTGTGATTGCTTCCCACCATTTCTCCAAGTTCTATTTTTTCTCTCCATGTGCTCCATTCCCACCTCACATGTGTATGATATATGTGTTTACAACCTATGCTACTCTTAAACACACAATTATCTTTTCTTTTACCAAAATGAACATTTCTTTTGGTTATCTTAGGGGTAACTAACCAGTCGAAGTGATCCTCATAATGATTTTAAATGCCCCCTAGCAACAATTTACAACCTTCAGGAAATACTGGCACAGTGTCTATTAACATTGTAGTATAAAATAGTAAATCCTGGGAAAATTCAATGAGGCCCAGATTTCCAAGCTGTTCTGCTGACATTTCTGCCAAGTGTGTCTATGACATTATATGCCTCACCCTTTTGTGCATATTTCTATTGTTTTATAAATAAAACTCTCTTGAATAAGCATCATTTGCTTTCTAAGTGGAATGGAGGTGCCAAGATCCCCTAAAGTTTTGTCTTACTGAGGCAAGTAGCTTGAGTGACACTACATTCAATTATTTTAGTGTAGTTTATATGTAGGAAAGCAGAACCGTGCCTTACTGCAAATCACCACCTCTACCACCGCTGATGTGTGAAAACCCAGGCTTTCCAAACACACAAACTAAATTAATATTGGACCCTTCATTTTACAAAATCTCCCGTTAAATAGTGGGTTTCTAGAATGCATTCACATCAAGGCAGCTTTTCAGAAGTTAACCTCCTGCACAATATGAAGCATGCATGCTTCTCATTCTGCATGAAACATTCCAACCAATTTTCAATTACGCAGTCTGGATTTAAATGCTTTTCAAGGAGGAAACCTCCCCCCCCCACATTTTCACATTTGTAATCAGAGGTTAAAACAAGATCAAAAATCGTATTTGAAGACAAAAAATTTAGTCCTGGAGAGCAAATAATAGTGTACAATGATTGCCAATGTTACAGCGCCCCTGGCAGAGCTGCAAAACCAAGCGGCTCTCCGTTCAGGCTACAGCAAGCGGTTGCTTGAGCACGCGGGTCCCACTCTTGCTGGCACCTTGTGTAAGATGACAAGGCGGTTGCTGGCTCTGGCTGTGGCGCTCAGTCATGTTCACCGTGTGGGCAGCTATTGGTTCACCACTCACTGTGACTTTCCCCAGACCTGGTAGACTCATCCAGCCAGCCCTAAGTGGGTGATTGACGAAGCATTTCTGGACTGGAGGGGTCTTGGGAAACCATGTATTTCAGTCCCCTTGTTTATTATGGATGAAAAGGTAAAGAACTTGCCCAGAATCTAACACAACTGGAGGCTGGCTTTGAGACTACAGGCTCGAGCTCTTGGCTTCCAGTCTGAGACTCTCTGTCTACCTTTTACCATAACTCTGCATCTCTTTACCTCCAAGACGGAGTACTTCCTATAGTCAACTTGCCAGTTAACCAGTTCATTAATACTGACCAAGGAAAACTCTGGGCCCTAAGCTTCTACAGCCATAGCTTGGATTCATCAGCTGGGTGACATAACCAACCCCAGGCTTCTACAGATTCACCTGCTGCTGAACCCAGCTCTCTGGGCATTTAGGCAGGGTCTCAGCCCTCTCTAATTCACTCCCGGTAGAAACCTTAACCTGATACTTTCAGCTCTGACATTAACGCTGCCTTGATTTCCTCCAGGAACAAGCAGTAGCTCATGGAGTGTTTTCTATCGACTCCACATGGCTCCAAATCACAGCCCGTAGCCAGGAGAGCTGCCAGCTCCCTCAACAAAACTGGGAACTTTGTGGACCCCACGAGAGGCCTTATTTATTACATCTCCCAGAGAAAGCAGACTGGGGCAATAATCGTCAAAGTAATATTTACCCCTTAATAACTGCCTATTTTTATACTGGTGTTAGAGGTTAATAGCAGTGTTATTTACTCCTCTGCCAAAAAGAACTGAAGGATGTGAAATGTGGCAGTCAATAAAGCTGAACAGTCAGATAAATAACATTCATATTATTTCCTGACAAATCCTTCTGCAACCCAGGGATATAAATAACCCTAAGAAAGCAGTTCCTGCATTACAAGTTTACTGATGTGTAAAATGTAATTTTAAAAAGAGCTTCAAACCCTAGAAGCATTGGATTCTATAACTATATACACCAACACACAGCCCTCAGGATGTGTGCGCACGTGTGTGTGAGTCCTCTGGGAACACACATGCATTCTCTGAAGTACTTACCATCATGTGTCCATGTGAATGAGGTGTCAGTGTGTGTAGTCACTGCCTGTCACTTCCTTTCCACTCCTGTGACATGCACTCCCCTGCTTCTTTTCCTACCTCACTGATGGCTCTTTCTCAATATCCTCCTCTTATGCTCTTAATTTGGAGCACGTAGGGGCTCTGTCCTAGTCCCAGGTTTTCTGCTCTGGCATCTTCCTAGGTGATGCTATCCATTCCCATGGCTGACACACAAATGTGTATCTCTAGCTCTCAATCTCCTGGAGCTTTAACTCCAGTATTAACAGACTCCTTGACATTTCCACTTGGATGTATAATAGGCATCTTGGTCACGCTCTGGCCACGGTGTAGCTCTAAATTCCACCCCCAAACTGCTCCCCACTCCCCTACTCTCTGCTATCTTCCCCAGATCGGCGAATGGTACCACTTCCCATGCAGCTGTTCAATTTAAAAACCAAGCACCTTTTTAATCTCTCTGATATTCACCTGCCCTCCACCTTGTATCTAATCCACAAACAATTTCTATAAACTTTTCCTTCAAAATACATCTGGAATCCATCCATCCATCTTCTTCCTTCTGTCTTCACCACTCTCCCCGAGTCCAAGTGTGCCATCTTTCTGACTGCTTTCCCAGCTTCCACTCCAGCCGCCTCATTCATTCTCCTCCCAGCAGAGTAAGCTCTTAAAATATGAATCCAAACGTCTTTCCTTGGCCTGCAGGCGCTGTGTGATCTGGCCCTGTTCCTCTCTGACCTCCTCTCCTGCCATCTCCCCTCCTTCGTTGTCCTCTGGCCACAGTGTCCACCTCTTTGATCTTCCAACAGATCAACCACGTTCCTTCTGCCTGGGACGCTCTGGAGCTTGCGTTCCTACACTGGCTTCCTCTTGTCAGTCCATGAGCAGGTCCTCCCTGATGTCCAACCATCTAGTCTGAATAGATGCACCATCACCCATGTTACAACCTTCATGTCATCGTTACTGTTTTCTTCATAGCATCTATCATTTCTCAAAATTATGCTGTTCCCAGATTTGCTTACATGTTCATTAGTTATCTCCAGTAGAATGTAACCTCCATAAAAGCAGAGCCCTCGTCTGTCATCTTCACCACTGTATGTTCAGTGCCTGGGAAACAACCAGGCACATAGTAGGTATCTGTACTAGTGTCCTAGGGCTGCCATTAAAAAGTGCAACAAATCCAGTGACTTAAACAATAGAAAGTTATTTTCTCAAGATTCTGGAGGCTGTAGATCAGGGTGTTGACAGGGTTGGTTTCTTCTGAAGTCTCTCTCCTTGGCTTGTAGATGACCACCTTCTCCCTGTGTCTTCACATGGTCTTCCCCCTGTATATGTCTTTGTCCAAATTTCCTCCTCTTATTTATAAGGACACCAATCACATTGGATTAGAGGCCACCCTAATGACATCATTTTAACTTAATTACCTCTTCAAAGGCCCTTTCTCCAAATACAGTCACATTCTGAGGTACTGGGGGTTAGGACTTCAACGTATGAATTTTGGGGAGGGACACAGTTCAGTCCATAAATAATAAAACAAATAGTGATCATCATGAAAGCTAATATTATTGAGACATTATGTATTGACATTGTTTTAAGTGCTTTTCCTGTATTATCTTTATCTTCATTATTAAGGTTAAGAATTAAGAATGTCACTATTATCAGTTCCATTTTCCAGAGGAGGAAACCAAAACAAAAAGAAATTAGATGACCTGCTGGAGGTCACAGGTTATAAGTGGTGGAAACTGATTCTATGTCCTTTTCCACTGCCCTACACTGCTCCCCTGTGTTTGTAAATCTCTGTTGAATGAACGGGTGAAGGGGAAGCACGCATGTTATTCAGCATGCTGTAAGTGCACAGACACCAAAGGCAGCATATTAGCCAAGACTACCTTATTTATACCTTGGGCTCCCTTCTTTTTTTTTTTTTTTTTTTTTTCTTTTTGCGGTATGCGGGCCTCTCACTGTTGTGGCCTCTGCCGTTGCGGAGCACAGGCTCCGGATGCGCAGGCCCAGCGGCCGTGGCTCACGGGCCCAGCCGCTCTGCGGCATATGGGATCCTCCCAGACCGGGGCACGAACCCGTATCCCCTGCATCGGCAGGCAGACTCTCAACCACTGCGCCACCAGGGAGGCCCCTGAGCTCCCTTCTAAAAATGATTTGAAGCAAAATATCTTAAAGGCACCTATACAATATCATTAGTAAAATAGAAATTAAAATCAGAAAATCAGGAGGAAGAAAAGGAAGAAGAAAGAAACTTATAAATCATGAACAGGAATAGATGTTGAGATTAAACATCAGTTTTGTCTCTGATCTTCCTTAGTTCTTTCATTCCAAAAGAAAGCCTGCCAATCCCCTAAAAAGATAAAAAGTATCCTGGAACTAAATTCTAAATGCATGTCTCATGCAAGCTTTTACATAACAGCAATCTTTAAGTGACATAATAGAAAATGGTCTTTCATCAAACTCAGGAAAAAGAACAGCTGGATTTTACTTTATAAGGTTTTCCATTTGCATTATCCTGAAAGGACCCACATACTTTTTTCTGCCCATCAATGACATTCTGTGATTTCGCTCATTCTCAGTTTACTAATCCATTCTGAGTTAGGCTCAGGAATTCCACAGAGCCCTCACTGACTTTCTTCCAATTAGGTGGAAGAGCTTGGCTGCATCTCCAGCAGAAAGCCTCAGAGGGTGTTTATCTTGGTACTGAAATGCTAACCACAGGGAAAGAAGTCCCCATTTCAAAGGGGAGGGCTGGGTGTATGCGAAGGAATGAACTCATCGTTTTCTTTTCTTTTTAAAATTAAGGTGGGAGTGGAGAGTTGGGAAGGCCAGAGAGATTAGCTTCTCTTTTAAAAATCAGTTCCCCCAAGAAATAACTCAGATTCAACTTCCAGCAGCAAATCAGAATTTGACAATGGACATTGCTTGTAAAACACCCAGCATAGGGCCTGACATGTAGTAAGTAGCACTCAGTAAGTATTTGTTATTGTATTAGTGGCTTAAGAGAAGTGTTTGGAACTCCTCAGGCATTTTGATGAGGTGTTCTCCCTAGTATTTTTAATAATATGGACACGGAATAGGTGCTTATTAAATTGTGGGATTTCTGGTAAAGAAAAAATTGGAAGAACATTTCCAGAGGCATTTTTAAAAATATCAATCTATAGCCTTAATAATGGTCGTAAGGCCCAGTTCTAAACATCTATGATGTTACTCTGAAATAATAGCATGTAAAGTGTGTAAAAAGACTATGAACAAAGATGTTCATTATGGAATTATGTGTAATAAAAGAAGAAATTAGGGGATTAAATTTAGGTAGATCCACAAATGATGGTTCAAAAATTGAAAAACTCTGAATAATACTACATACATTCTTCTGCAACTTATTTTTTTTCACTTAATCTACCTTGGTTTTCATAATATCATCTATTAGTCTACACTATTTTCTCCCTACTGCCCAACTTTCTATCACAAAAATTTTCTAATAAACAGAAGAGTTTAAAGAATCATACAGTGAACATCTGTGTATTCACTTTCTCAATTCTATAGTTACTGCATTCGTTTTAAAAGGCTGCAGTGGGACTTCCCTGGTGGTCCAGTGGTTAAGACTCTGTGCTTCCATCACAAGGGGTGTGGGTTCAATCCCTGGTCGTGGAAATAAGATCCCACATGCCACGCAGCCAAAAAATAAAATTTTTTTTAAAAGACTGTACAGTAGCCCATCTAAGGGCAAGCTAACTTGTTCCTTACTGAGGCACATGTATGCTTCTTTCAGTTTTTGGTGTCACACAGCACATCAATAATCGTACTTGATTATTGGGGAGTGGGGGCGGGGTGGTTATGGAGATCTGATGACTAGTCCCCTCTCTACTTGGAGTCCCTAAAAATCAGGGCAGATAGAATGATTAAGCAGATTAGGGAAAGAGGGGGAGGAAAATACAAAGTCCGGTATGAGCAGGCTGACTTGGAGATTGACCCAGAAAGGCTTAGAACTCTATTAGTTGTAAATATCATAGTCTTTAAAAAACAAATACCACTGAAGTATGGCATTCACGGTATTGTGTGTCCCATTCTGGAAATTTCAGGCAGCTACGCTGGCATCATGTAGCACATCATCGCTATCTCTTCTGCAAATTTCTGAGAAAAAAAGAATTGGCTGAAAAAACCCCTCACATCTCCATCAGTTTGTAATCAGTGAATACAGTAAGTGCAGGAGGTTGATGACTGTTTGCAGAGTATGTAATTTTATATATCTTGTGGGAGACGTTGAGAGGATTCTGTTTAAAAAGGCTGCCCTAATAAATGATTTACCAGGGCAGCCAGAGATCAAAGAAATTGCTCAGAAATTGCATCTCAGGGCACCTAAAATTGTAAGCTTATGGAAGTCCTCAGAACCCCAAACATTTTATGACTTTTATATTAGCTAACCACTAAATTTTCAAAGCAGTGTGACTGCCATGGGTTTTAATAAGAGCTGCATGCTCAACCCTTCCTCCCTTTAATAAATGTAAGGGTGATGTTGCCGAGAGACATTTTGAAAATATGGCAAATGTCATGGAAGATCTACCATGGACCAAGGCTCAGGCCGGATAGCAGAAATGTTAAATTCTGATGAGAAAAAAATTGACTCCAAACAAATTCCGTAGATCTTGTAAGAAAATGAAAGGAAGTCTCCCTTGGATGCTACCTCTTAGCTGGAGTCTGCATGTAAGAGCACTGTGAAGGAGGCTAAGTCACTCTGGAGATTGGAAACTGAATTTAGTGACGTCAGTCAGGCTAGGCACTGATTGCTCTTGCTCACTGACAATTAGGAAAGTTCCCTAGCACCCTCAGGACTTCAGAGATTTTCCCCAGAGCTAACTGGTATCCCTCGTCCCAGACAAGCCATGGTCCAGTCTGAAAATGAAGAGCCAAAAATAGGTCAGCTAGTGGTTCTCAAAGTAGGTTCCAGGGACCCTTTGGGAGGTGATCCCTGAGACCCTTCTAGATGTAAGGTCAAAACTATTTTCATAATAATAATGAGATATTGTTTGTCTTTGTCATTCTCATTCTCACATGAGTGACCACCAACAGGACTGAAGGAAGAACCACCCAGCTGAACACTGTTCAGATTGCAGAATCATGAGCAAATAAAATGGTTTTGGTGTGGCTTGTTTTGCAACCATAGATAATTGGAATAGGCATGTCAGAGATGCATACTGACGCTGGTAGTATTGGTGACCTTGATTGGGGATCACTTTAATTTTTTTCAGCCATGTAGGGACTGAATCTGCGTGTCACCAGGGAAGATGGATAGAGGGATTATTCACAGGGACAGAGATCAGAATGACTGATTTCCTAACATGTTCAGAAATCAAAAAGTGAGGCTCTAAGCTCAGTCATGGTTTCCCCCTTGTGGACAGAGCTAAAGATGTCTACTGACACATGAAGGAGATTTCTTCTGATGAATAACTTTGAGGAAATTCATAGCAATGATGATGAAAATGATGGTATGAGGAGAATGGTGATGATGAGGGTGATGGTGGCGATGGCAATGATGATTGTGTAGATAAGATGGAACTTGGTCCTGGGACTCCAGTCCTGAAATGAGAAATGACTCCTGGGGATAACATGTTGTGATGGGGAGGGTGTAGGCTTTGGTGTCAGAAGACCTGGTCCAAGTCCTGGCTTCACAATCTTGGATAAGTCATGCTTCCAACCTGAAGTTCAGTTTCCTAACTGCTAAAATGGGAAGAGCTATATTCCCTGCTCTTCCCCCTGACACAGTTTTCATGAGGGTCAAGTGAGAGTACGTGAAAGTGCTCTATAAACTGTAAAGTACTATACAAAAGGGAATAATATTAAGATAAGGGATATGAGATTGTTGCTAAAAGGAATCTTTCCTATACTTAAGCAGTTCTGAGAAAACACAGAGCAGATGATTAAAGACCTTTCTGCAGAAAGTTTTTAAGTTTGCTTGTGGGAGTTAATGAGCTTGCTGCCCTCTATGACAGACAGCCAGGAAAGGTGATGTGGTTCCGAAAATAAATACAGGCTCCACGTTTCCCAAGTTCTGGAGAGTGTGGCATTTTCTGTTCTTTTTTCCAGCATTATATATAAACCAGTCAGCATTTCCTAGATGTTCAACACTGTGCTAGAAATTGGGGATAAGAGCTGAGGAAGAAAAGTATCTCCTTCCTTTCTAGCCTGCTAGTGGTAGGTAGAATGATGGCCCCCAAAGATGTCCTAATCCCCAGAACCTGGGAATATGTTAGGCTGTGTGGCAAAGGGAACTAAGGTTGCAGATGGAATTATGGTTGCTAATCAGCTGACCTTAGGATGGGGAGATTATCGTGGGTTATCCAGGCAGGCCCGGTGGAATTACCAGCAACCTTAAAAGTGGAAGAGGGAGGCAGGAAAAGGAGAAGCAGAGAGTTGGCAGTGTGAAGGACTCAGCTCAATGTTGCTGGCTTTGAAGATGGAGGAAAGGGCCATGAATCAGGGAATGTGGGAAGCCTCCTGAATCTGGAAAAGGCAAGGGAATAGATTCTACCCTAGAGCCTCCAGAAGGAAAATGATCCTACAAACACCTTGGTTTTAGCCCAGTGAGACCCATTTCTTACTCCTGATCTCCAGAACTGTAAGATGATAAATTTGTATTGTCGAAGTCCCTACTTTTGTGATAATTTATTATGACAGCAATGGAAAACTAAGATATTGCCCCACAGTCTCCTAAGGAAGCCACCTTTGTGGGAGGACTGGGCAAAAGAATGAGAGGTTTGACTCAATGCCACACGTGATGTCAATGGAATTTTAGTTCCATTTGTCACGATAAGTTCAAAGACCTAAACCAGTAGGCAACAAGCAAGGTCTGCGAATTTCCCCATTTCTGAAGCTACAGTTGTATACACAGGAAGTAGTATCAGCACCATTGGCCAAGCTGTATACAACTTACCATCTGACATTGATGTATTGACTTATTTGTTTTATGTCTGTCTTCCCCTCACATAGAATATAAGCTTTGTCAGGTTCACTGCTGTAGCTTCAAAGCTCAAAATAATTCCTGGGTCACAGTAAGTGTTCAATAATTTTTTATTAACAAATTCACTTATTCAACAAATTATTGTTAAGACTATATGCATCAATACTAGAAAATAAGTTCAATGTAGGCAGAGATTTGTATCCGTTTTGTTAGCTGCTTTATTTGTGTTCATAGAATAGTACCTATCACTGAATAAACATCTACAGGATGAAATGAATGAATGATTTAAAGAATGAAACATAAAAGCCCCTGCACTTCAGGAGTTTGTAGTCTAGTGGACTTCGGTTTCAGATTCATCAATATAGTTACCTACACCAAAACTGGATTCGCCTTCCTCCTCAAATTTTCCAATAATTTTCAGTGATTTGTCAAGTCGCTGTGTTGTAGGGGAGGAGAATGAAGGCATGGAGAAGGGTTAGGGAGTTAAAATGGGATTCTAAGTTGATGCTATTTTTTGCCAGATAATATGAGGACTCGTCTAGACATTTATTTTCTGACACAATTCATTTCTATTTTTATTATTTTTATAAATGTATGTTATTTGTAATTTGACTAAAGTATGTGCTCACTGTAATAAAGTCAAGAAGCAATAGAGCCCTCTACCTCCTAAGGTCTGCTCCAACCCCCCTCAGAGGTAACCACTGTTCAGAGTTTGGTTTATATTCCCCTGTCTTCAAATATCTTATTGGATGCCTCATTTTCAGAACGGCTTAAAATAAGTATAAGCCTAGACCTTGATCTGATCCAAAATTGCTGAGAAAAAGAGTTTAAAAACATATACTAAAAATAATGTGAAAGAGGACCATGTAACAGAAATCCCTACGTGGGAAAAATCATTTTTAAAATTGTTGTGATTTGTACAATAACTGGTTTTCCCATGCTCTATGTTTTGTCCCTTTAAATTTTTTCATAGCTTGAAATTACCAGGATCCCCAAATCTATCTGCCTGAGAATGAACAAATAAGCCTCTATTACTGTAAAAAAAAAATTTCTTGATGCTTACAGGAATGATATTTTTGTGAAAAGTTGAATAAAATACTTTGAAAAACTTTTAGAAAAATAAGGAGGTGAGGTTATCAGTCACTGTCTATCATCCTAATGATTCTCACCCAGGATTGACATTGGACCCCTTGAGAAGAAAGACATGTCAGCAAACTAGGACTGAAGCCCAGTCGATGACTTTATGGTTGTCCTTGAACTTCTCTTTCACTTACATTCCTTTCTGACTTTATGTTGGCCTGACGTTTAAACGCCAGGTTTATACTGTAATAATAATTAATATTTGTGTATCACTTAACAGTTTACAAAGCGATTCCTCACCTGTTTTCTTATTTGCTCTTTGAACTTCCCAAGAGATGTGTGCTATTGCTCTTTTGGTGACTATTAGCTTCCATTACTCAGGTGAGAAAACTGAGGCTCAGGGAGCTTAAATGACTTGCCGAAATCACATGGTCCATTAGCAGCAGGACTTCTACCTTTAAATCTCTTGCCTTTTCCTTGAAGCAATGTTGGCCCCCAGATAAGCAACGTCGGGTCATACCCTCCCATTGTCATCAAAATTCTCAACAACTTGAGGAAAAAAATTAGACAAGGTGTTTTATATCATTGTATTTTTTTTCAGGAAGCCAATACAAAGTGTCCAGTGTGTCTCTGAGGTGTCTGCTGAGATGAGGAATGGACTTGCTTGTGGGGAAATAGTCAGGATGTACATGTGGCCACCTCTGACTCCAAGCCCTGACAGGGGCCCTGGTTAGCATGTTCCACGTGAATCCAGGGCCATGAACTCCCCTTTTGCTCAAGATGGCACTGGGGTTCCTCACAGCATGTTTGCCAACACCACTCACCCCAGCATCTTTCTTTCTCTAGCCTGCTGACTCACTGTCCATACCAGCCTGCAGTGGGCCAGAGAGGCAGAGTGAGACTGACACTCCAGGAGCCTTCGGAGACTTTACTGAGTTTAACGGCAGGTCTAGAAAGAGGGAAGTCCTATGGGTAGGACCCCTAGGCCCTCCTGGAAGGTATGTCAGGCTTCAGGCCTCAGGTGGTTTGGCTCATGAGCTTCATTTGTGCTCATGGTTGGAGCAAAGCACCTTGGGAAAGCCCTGCAGTGAATAAATACAAGATGGGGTCAGGGGGAGCTGAATTTGAATCCTGCCTTTGCCCCCGAATAGCTAGAAGCTTCCTAACCTCAGAGATTCCCTTTGATCATGGAGGTGAGATGGAAGAGCACACTTCTGTTATATAAGGTTGTTGTAACGACCCAATGAAAAAAAATTTGTGAAAGCACTTAACAGCTCTAAAGCACTAAAGCAACATCTGTTTGGGTTTTGTTGGTTTGTCTTCCAGATAGAAATCTCTGCCCACAAAATCTTCCACAGTAAAGGGACACTGATACAAACACACGGCTCCTCTCCACTATTTCATCAATTATGTGTCTTTTAAACAGCTCACCAATGAATTCCCTTCTTCTTCTTTTTCCCTGTACCTACTGGAGTCCTTTCCCTGATGATTTATCTTAGTACCAAGCTTTAGTCCTCCTTCCCAAGTCATCTGAAGAGACCTTGAGAGAGACCCATTTAATGGGTGGGAAAGTAACTATAGGGTGAAAATGGAAGTTTCCTTTCTGTTCCTCCTACTTTTAGCAACACAGCTCAGACTGGTATTCTGAGTGTGTTAATAAAGTTGGGGTTCTATGTCTAGGACTCTATTTTTGTCCCCCCCATATGTATTTTCTTCTGTAATTACAGAGCTTTTATCTAGGCACATGGCTGTTGAATTAAAGATCACATTTCCCAGTCTCCCTTGGGGGGTTCATGTGACTAAGTTCTGGCCAATGGGAGTGAGCAGAAGTGATGTGTGCAAATTCTGGGACTTATCCTTAAAGGGAAGGAACATAACCTCTTTCCTTTTCCCCTCCCTGCTGGTTGGAATGCTGATGTGACCGTAGCTTGGGACAGCCATCTCAGACCACATGATGGAAGCCATGTGTTAAGGATGGCAAACAGGACGTTAGAAGCAGCCTGGGATCCTGACCCTGTTGAGACATCCTACCTTTGACACGAGACAGAAAAATGAATTTCTTTCTGGTTTAAGCTATTATTTTTGTAGGTCTTTAGTGATGGCAGCCTGACATACATCATAACAGAGGTTATAGAGAGGAATACTTTGAGGTCTACAGCTTCATACATTTTGAGCTTGGGAAATTCCATGTTTGCCCCAGATCCTGATCTAAAATAGGAAAAACTCAGAGATGCTCTCCTATGACTTCCTCCTTCTGTGTTAGTGTTCAGTGTTATTATTAAAGTTGTTGTTATTGTTGCCATTAACATTGATTTAAATAAACCAGGTAAAATGCACATGAATGACAAGAACAAATAGATAAATAGGCATTCATCAAAATTAAAAACTATTGTGCATCAGAGGACATTATCAAGAAAGTGAAAAGACAACCTACAGAAAGGGAGAAAATATTTATAAATCATTTATCTGATAAGAGTCTAGTATCCAAATATATAAAGTATTCTTACAACCCAACAACAAAAAAAAACAACCCAATTAAAAAGTGGGCAAAAACTTTAAACAGGCATTTGTACATTTGTTTCAAGCACATGAAAAGATGTTCAACATCATTAGTCATATGGAAATGCAATTCAAAACCACAGTGAGGGGGTTTCCCTGGTGGCGCAGTGGTTGAGAGTCCACCTGCCGATGCAGGGGACACAGGTTCGTGCCCCAGTCCAGGAGGATCCCACATGCCATGGAGCAGCTGGGCCCGTGAGCCATGGCCGCTGAGCCCGTGAGCCATGGCCGCTGAGCCTGTGCGTCCGGAGCCTGTGCTCCACAACGGGAGAGGCCACAACAGTGAGAAGCCCGCATACCACAAAAAAAAAACCCCCAAAAACAAAAAAACACAGTGAGATGCCATTTCATGCCCACTAGAATAGCTAAAACTTTTTTTTTTTTTTTTGCGGTACGCGGACCTCTCACTGTTGAGGCCTCTCCTGTTGCGGAGCACAGGCTCCGGACGCGCAGGCTCAGCGGCCATGGCTCACGGGCCCAGCCACTCCGCGGCATGTGGGATCCTCCTGGACCAGGGCACAAACCCGTGTCCCCCGCAACGGCAGGTGGACTCTCAACCACTGTGCCACCAGGGAAGCCCACTTTCTTTTTTTTTTTTTTAAAGGAAAATAGCAAGTGTTGGTTAGGATGTGGAGAAATTGGAATCCTTGTACACCGATGAAGGGAATGAAAATGATTCAGCTGCTGTGGAAAACAGTTTGTTTTTCTCCTCAAAAAGTTAAACATAGAATTACCATATGACCCCCCAAAGAACTGAAAACAGGTACTCAAACCAACACATGTATACACATGTTTATAGCAGTGCTATTCACGATAACCAAGAGGGGGATTCAAACGTCCATCAACGAATGAATGGATAAACATATGATGGTATAGACAAACAGTAGAGTATTAGTCAGCCAAGAAAAAGGAATGAAATACTGATACATGCTATAACATGTATGCACCTCAAAAACATTACACTAAATGAAAGACATCAGACAGAAAAAGGCCACATATTGTATGATTCCATTTATAGGAAATATCTAGAATGGGTAAATTCATAGAGACAGAAAGTAGATTGGTGGTTGCCAGAGCCTAGGGCAAGAGAAGAATGAGGAGGAACTGCTAAATGGGGTTTCCTTTCGGGGCGATGAAAATGTTTGGGAACTAGATGGAGATGGTGTTTGAACAATATTTGAACATACTAAATGCCACTGAATGGTTCACTTAAAAATTGAAATGGTTCATTTTATGTTATATGACTCTCACCTAGGTTTTTTTTTTTTTTAAAGCCATGGGGCCCCAAAGCAATAGTAGCATTGTTTGTTTGCAGAAAGGTAGCCGGTGGTGCAGGGGTCTGCTTGAAACAAGAGCCTGAACCATCTGAGCAACTGGACCGCTAACGAGCACCTCTCCTCTCCCAGAAGCAAATGCTCCTGTTCCTCGTTCTCCCAGCCATTCATTAGGCTCCAACCTGCTACTTGTCAGGTAGCATTAGTCATACAGGTATCCAGGGGACTGGAGAGCTCTTGCTCTTCCCGATTCCTTATTTATTATGATAATGAGAACATGACCATGGCTCTGAGGCCCAAGGTGGACATTTGGGCTGTATTCAGTGGCAATGGCACGGGGTGGACTGGGGGACTCACCCACAGGTCTGGTTTCAAACCCAACTTTGTTACACCCTTGCTTTATATTCTTGAGAAAGTCAGGTACCCTGAGACTGTCTTCTCACTTTAAAATTGGACTAAATAACATTTTCCTTAATTCATTTCAATATCCAGAAACTGATTATTTCTCAGCACCTCCCTTGCTACCACCCTGGTTTGAGTCACTGTCATCTTTTCTTGATAAATGCAGTGGTCTCCTAACCCACCTCCTTTCTTCTGCCTTTGCCCTCTTCCCAACCTATTGTTACATTGCCATAAGACTGGTCCTTCAAACATAAGTCAGACTGGGTCATTCTTCTGCTCAAAGCCCTCCAGTGTGCCCATCTTAGTCAGGGTAAAAGCCAAGTCTTTCCACTGGCCTTCAAGGTCCTATAGGATGGGACTCTTGCTTCCACTCTGATCTTTCTTACCATCAGCACCTGGCTCACTTCACTCTACACCCAATGGTTTCCTTTCTGTTCCTGCCTCAGGGCCTTTGTATTTGCTGTTCTCTCTACCTGGAAGGTTGCTCTTGCCCTTGCCTCCTTCAGGTCTCTGCTCAGATGTCACCTTACCAGTGAGGTCTTCCCACCCTGGCACTCCCTGTTCCCCTTCCCTGCTTAGTTTTTGTTTTCTATTACAATTCAGTTAGCACCATTCAACATTTAACACCAAACATACTTTGTTTACTTCTATTTTATTTTAAAACTTGTCTCCCCCTAAAATGTAAGTTCCACGAGGTGTTTTGCTCACTACTATATCTGGAGTGCCTAGAATAGTGCCTGGAACATAGAAAGTGGTCTATAAATATTCACTGAATGAAAGAATGGGTTCCTTTGAAGAGCAAAGAGGACAATGAGTGTGAAAGCACTGTACAAAGCACAGTATTTTGTTATTTGTATCAAAGTGAAATTTGCCTTAACAAGGCCTACACCAGAACGATTTGTGATATTTGGGGAAAATAAATAACGCAAATTAAAATTTTCACTATTCAAAAGACTTCCATGAACCCCCCAAGGATACTTTAGAACCTGATAGAGCCTCCGTTTTTAAGCCCTCATCATTAGTAATCTTCCCAGAACCCATTTCATCAACCTTAATGGAATGGACTTGAGATGAGCAGCTTCCTGATAAGTGTGAGTCGAAGGAGTCTGGGTATTTCATAGCTTGTGTGGGATTTTATGAACATAGCAAATTGGCTTTCTATTTGCTACTGCAAAAAATTAAATTAGGAATGAAAGTAATTTGGTTCAATGAAAAAAAAAAAACACTAAACTCAAAGTAGTGGGGGAAAAAGGCCAAATCACACAGAGGTCAGGACTGCCAGGAAGGTTCCTTCTTAAAGTCTTATAAATAGAAGGTAATTTCTAAAATGTCAAGGGTTTCTCGGCTCAATTAAAATTATTTGTAGCACAAATGGTTGAGACCAGGGAGTACTTTAAACCATGGAAATGCAGTAACAAAAATAATAAGCAACTAGGTTATTGTTGTTTCGGAGAAACCTTATTTAAATGTTGAAGAATTTCAATCATGTGGGATGCCAGAAAGAGCCAGTTATAAAGGGAAGTGGAGCTGTTTTCCCTCAGATTCCTTTCCCCCTGCTTCCACTTAGAAATAGGAAACTGCCAAGAGCCATTTTGCAACCGAAACAACTTCATTTCCCATGTCCATTTGGAAGAAAGAGCTATAACTCAACTAATACACATTTAGGACAGGTTGGGGAATGGCTGTGATGCTGCAGCCCTGAGCTCAGAGCATATAACTTCTTTCTAAATGTGTTTTGGACTCTGTGGCTGTCATCTACTAAAGAATGAATTTTGCAAATATTATGAACTTATCCATTTGGGAAGCAAAAACAAATATCGGATAGACCCAGCTTTTGTCATAGATAAATAGTTCTTTACATAGCAAGCCCAGGAGTGTTCAGAGCTACCTCGCAAAGTCCAATGAAGTGTCAATTCAAGCCAGAGGTGTTATCATTTACTGTCAACATGGACTGTCACCACGTATGGCCATAATCGGAAAAATTACTGATGATTGATACTGACGGCGATGATGATCACTCTTGCAATAACCTTAATTAAAATAATGAAGTGCTACTGCATGCGACTTGTGGCACGGGTGGGATAATGTATACACGCCACAAGGAAGTCACCAGCCAGCATGGCATTCATATTTCAATCCTGACACAACTGGGGAGCCCCAGAGACATTATGTGATTTCCGTAGTCCCCCCAGTTCCTCATCCCTCTTGTACACATAATTGCTGGAATAAGTAAAATAACAAGAGTTCTGCTGGTCACTCCTTTCAGCTGCAAACAGAGCCCAGCAGATGATTGGGACAGTCTCCTCCTTATTGGCCTTCCCATGGAGCTACTTACCAAACTCTGTGGGGATGACAAGTTAAGCTCTGTGCTTTCCCCACCACTAGCAACTCACACAATCAAAGGTGAGGGCAGCCCTACAGAGAGAAACACTTCTTACCTCCTGGAACTCCAGCTCTGAAAGCTGACTCTCCCCTAGCCCATACCATCAGTTCCTTTTTCTTCCCAGAGCTTTTTGCTGCTTTCTTTTCCTCTGTTCCTCCAGTACCTGAGATGAGGGGGAGACAGGAGGAGAAAGAACAAAAACCTTGGAGGGACTTCTGAACCACCCAGAAGGCCAACCTCAAACCCAGTCCTGCGTCCATTTCACATAATTGGTGAGGGCCCTAAAAACACAAACAGCTCTCATCCACAGCGAGAAGATCAAAGGGACATTTACCCGCTCACTTAACTTAGAAAAAATAAAACACCCAGCGCAAACCGTGGGCTTTTAACTATCTTGTGGGACCAAAAACCTCATCAGAGTGCTGAGGACTATAAACATGTAGGAAGGGAAGCAGACAGTCATTAAAATCTGATTATGAGGCCAGCAGCGCTGATAGGGCCTGACGGCCCGCCTCCCTGCACAGGGATCTGCTGAGAGAGCGGGGAGAGTGAGCGAAATCAGCCTTGAGCATCTTTCCTGCACATTTAGAAGAATGTAGAGCCGTAGGGGCTGCTACACCTTACCTCTTTTCAAGAGAAAATTTGGCCTCAGCAGTTCATGGAATTTTCTCCCTTTTGCTCACTCACAAAACATTCATGGTATACTGATCATAGAAAAACAGAAAAATGCAAACTCTCACGTAGCATATAATAGCAACTTTCTCTGACTACTGGGAACTGGGATTTGTTTCATTTGTTCATTCAACAAATATTTATTGAGCATCAGCTATATGCCAGGCTGTGTCTTGAGTGCTGAGGACACAGCACTCGACACGACAAAGATCTTTGCCCTTATACAGCTTATATTCTAGTACAGAGAGATGCATGATAAACACATAAGCAAAATATGAGTATGGCAGATGCGGAAACGATGTAGAGGAGGATAGGAAGTGTGAGGGGAGGGCTTCCATCTCAGATACACAGCCAGAAAAGACCACACCGAGAAGGGGACACTTGAGTAGACACCTGAGGAAGTGCTTCTTGGAAAAACTAGGATTGGAATCAGGAAGAGCTATCAGTACAAGTTCTTAAAGAAGGGACAGGACTGGCATTTATGGAGTGCCACCCTGTGACAAGCACAACACTGGCCAGTTCATCCGTATTATCTCTTTAATTTAACAGTGCCCTCTGTTGGCACTCATCTAATTGCAACAAGTTAGGTGATCAAGGCCAAATGCACTTAGGCCAGTGCCTCAGGGTGTCTGTCATCCAAACTCTGAAGTCCTCTTGGCGCCTAAGCGACTCAAAGGAGTCACTCTTGGATTAAGGTCTTGCTTGCAGCAGAGCAAAAACACACATTTCCTGGACCTGCTACCTCTAGTCTATTAAGTTTTCTGTTGACTGTATTACCCTTGGCACTACCAGCATTTTAGACTGGGTAAGCCTTTGTTGTGGGGACTGTCCCATGCATTGTAGGATGTTTAGCAGCATCCCTGGGCTCTGCTCAGTAGATGCCACTAGTACCCTGACCAGTTGCAACAATCAAAGATATCTCCAGACTTTGCCCTGTTGCCCTGACCACACTCTCCCCTCTACCTCAGTTCTCGTTCCTCACTTTTAAATAGCAAGGACTCCCTTATCCTTTAAGGCCCAGCTCCAATTGCATCTCTTCAGCCAAGTCTTTCCCAATATTCGACTCAACCCTTTCAAAACAAATGGCTCTGGAACTACATTCCCATAGCACCTTGATTACACTTCTACTACTGCATTAGATCTCAGCTCATCCATCTGTCCGTCCATTTATCCATCCACTTGTCTATTTATCCATTCACTTATCTATCCAGCCAACAAATGTTTATTGAGCACCTGCTATATGCCAGGTACTCTTCTAGATCCTGGGGATCGAGATGTAAACAAATCTAGCAAAAAAACTCTGCCTTTGCTGATCTTATACTCTAAATAGGGAGCTAGAAAATAAAATAACTAAATACATGTCGTATGGTCATGGTGTCAGGTGCTACATTAGGTTCTGGGAATAGAAATAAGCTAGGCCCAATGACTGCTTTCAAAGAGCTCATGGTCATGGCAGGGGTGGGTAGAGCAGGGGGCCTGTAAGAAATGGGAGAAATAGCAATAGGGGCTGGGGGAGAAAGGAGGAAAGAGCAGTTAAATACTATGCCCAAGTGTGAGGAGTCCCCAAGGTCACAGAGAGGCCAGTGAGATATGCCTGAAGCCTTGGGGAAGGCTGCAATTTTGAATCTTCTGGTCTAAGCTTCAGGAGAACCTTCTGAGAGGGTTAGGACATTTACAGGGTGGAATGCATTTTAGGGAGACCTAGCCTCAGAGGTAAGACAAAGAGACAGTTTTTAGAAACAGTTAAATGGAATCCCTAACCAAATTTACCTCAGGCCAAAATTTTTCCCTTTGCTTCAAGATCACTTGACAAATGATAGTGAAGACTGGACTGGAAGCCCTGAGACCACACCCCTGATTCACATCTTGTTCCTGAAACCCCTAAACTTCCTGAATTCCTGTGCTCCTCAGGGGGGACTTCCTGTCGGTGATGGAGCTAAAGGAACTGAAAAACACCTCCATCCTTCCTAGAATAGGCCTCATTTACACATAAAGGTAGACACATTTCCATAATGCTACCCTGGAGGAAACACCCAGTAAACATAAAGGCTGTCTCCCATGCATACTCCCCCAAACCAGAATATGTAAAATAAAAAGTCAAAGATCATACAAAGAAGTGACATTAAATCGACAAAAGACCCTGTGGGCTTTACTGGCGTCGTTTACCTGGTTTGTCCTAATTCTCTCCCACCTCCCCATCTGCCAAGACTTCAGGGATGTGTTGACTTTCATTTCCTTGAAATAGTTAATTTTTGCAACCAGGTTCCAAATGAGAGGTTTAAACTGGGGATCAGCTTACTCTATGTGCAGGTCATTTAAGAGCTCAATCTCATCTTTGAAATATAGATTAGCCAGGAGAGTATGAGTTCAGCATTTCTATGTAATGTTATTTCATTGATCCTGCAGGCCAGCTGGACATGGCTTCAGACGGATACCTAAAAATTAGGTCTAAAATTTTCCCATCTTTTAATATTTTATAACCTGTCAGAAAATCAATTATGGACTCTACCCCCTTCCAATGCTTGGTTTCATAGGAGCCGACGTTTAACCAAAGTGAGGTTCTTTCCTCTCCTTTACGAAAAGCAATGGACAAGTTCAGAGTGAATGATAACTTCAGGGAAATTCTTGGATTTGTAAAGATTTAGAGATGAATTGAATAGCTTTGACCTGCCAAGGCCAGAGCTTGGATTTTTCTCTCTCCCATGCAATAACCAGAGACTGGTTTCCCTAAACCCTGGGAAAGATCAGGGATCCAGAGTTTAGTGCTGTGGCGACCCAGCCATAATTTGAATTTGTCAAATATCTTGATATATTTCTTCAAGCCCAGTGAATCACGAAGGGCTTTCTCCAAAACCCATCCCTCCTTTTATGTACACGCATACACATGGAGCACAGTCTTTCAGATTTAAATATATTTTCCCACTTTTTTGTAGTAAAGGAGGGTTTAAAGGAAAGAAAAATGTTAGAAGATATGCCAAAGTGATTTTTATTTTCTTCCTTGCCTTTTCTATATTCTGTAAAATTTCTAATATGAAAAATACATTAATGTTTTTTAAAAAATAAGAACCTAGGTAAAGTCCCACCAACGTAACACCAAGAAAGTGGAGTCAATTTCAATATTAGTTTAACAAATAAAAATTCCAACTTCCATACCATGGGAGTTATTAAAGAAAACATGCATGCACCAGTCCCTACTGAATGGCCAGGTACATCAGGATAAACCATAGTTTGTCCCATGAAAATATCAAGCATTCATATTCAAGAAATGGGGTGAGGAAGGAGGGAGAGAGAGAGAGGAGAAAAGATCAATTCCTGGGCTAGGAGGAAAGGGGATAAAAGGAAGAGGAGATGAAGAGTCAGAAAAAGAAGGTGAACTAAGTCAGGTGGCTGAGGAACCAATAGGGCATTGGGTTCAGTAGGGAAGTTCCAGCTCGCCTCGTACCCACAGTTATTACAGTAATAGCAGAAGCCGAAGTACAATAATCCTCGTCCCTGGTAGAAGCTATGGCACCACTGAATGTTATTCTTTAAGTGGAAGTAAAACACTTGCTGTCTTTGTTATTCTGACATTCAACAACCAGAAGAGTCCTGGGAGAAAGACACCCACAAGTAGCTGCCTTTGGAATGCTGGCCACTGCTCCCAGAATAGTGATGCCAGCTACCTGCCTCTCTTTCCACTTTCTAACAAATTGTAGCCTGAAAACCAACAGTCAGCCGTCTAGCTACCAGCTGAGTCTCTCAGACCTCCTGGTGGCTAAAAGCTTGGGAAGTCTTGGTGCCTAGCCTGGGGCACAGAGAGAATGAAGCGGTTTGCTGGTAAAAAGAAGGCAGACCGGAAAAGGGGATGGGGTGGCCGTGTTGAATCACAGTGAACAGTTACCTAACAGATTAACAAAGAATATGTTCAATTTCTGCTTTGTGCCTACCTGGTTCTGAGAATTCAAGTTCTTTCTTGCTTATCGCATTTGCCAAATTTGCCAAGTCCCTGAAATATGTCACCAGGCGAATTAACCAGTTTGTTTTTTTGGAAGGAACAAACAGTAAATGGAAGGAAACATGTTGTTTTCTTAATCTCACTTGGCAATGACATTTCACCTTGGTTGAGGGAAATGTCTAAACATCCTCCTACTTATTAGTTACAGAGGTGCCCCAATGTAGGCCTCACTCTCAAATCCACCTCTCACTAGCAGTGGGAACTTGAGCAAGTGAACATACCTCCCTATCTGAGTTTCCTCACCTCTGAAATGCAGAAGATGTTAATAGTACCTACCTCCCCCAGTGGTTGCAAGGATCACCTATATTAATGAATGTGAAACATTTAGAAAAATGCTTGAGGCGAGTTTAGAGCTGTTATAATTTTGATCATCGACACATATTTTTAGTACTTGTTATGTGCCAGGCACCAGGCTGAACACCAGGAAGAGAAAAGTGAGGATGTCTTTGGAGCTTACATTTCAGTGAAGTAATAAAATCATGATAAAAATAGCAGTAACAATGGCAACTAAAATTTATTGGGAGTGTAATATGCGAAATCTAATTTGATCCTCATAATAACCTTAAGAGGTAGGTAAGAATATTACTTATAGGAGAAGAATCCACGGGCTTAAAAAGGTTAAATACCTTGATCACAGAGCACAGCTGGGGAGCGGCCGAGCTAGGGCTGGAACCAGCCAACATGGCTCCGGAGTCCTAGGTCTTAACTGTGTCTTTCTATCATTTTAGGGGAACACGGGCTACTTGCAAATAACAATCGTGGTACTGGGGAACAGCACACCCACCTTGTGCCTCCACATTAAAGCGTCATTACCCTGTCTCCGCTTCTTTTATGCCAGGCATTGAGGTTTTTGGTACCACCCATTAAATGTGATAACATTCAACTACCGGGTGTAAAACATTTTCCCCCCTGGTCAGAGGAACAACTCAGCATCTGAAAGAACATTTAACACCGTTCAGCTTGGCCTTCGTGCTGGGAGACAAGCGCACATCTCGAGGCCTACCCGGAGCCAATCACTGGAGAATGGTTTAATTGGTTAATCATATAAATTACAATCACTTAATCATTTTAATCACCATCAGCCAATTAGCTCAGAGTTATGGGCTCTGAGGTAACAGTTATGCAAATGTTTGTTCCATTGTAGGCTATTAACAGCCATATTTTCTCCATCAAGCAGACAGAGACTGATGAGTGGGGGAAGAAAAGGAAAGTGAGCATTTGTTTAGTTTAACTTCTTTTCTGATGGGTTATAATGAAGCATTCAGTGGGGAGAAGCACCAAGCACAGTGATTTCTTTATTTTACTCAATATGAGCCTGCCTCGTGGATTAGGGGGAGGCCCCTGAGGACAGTGCAGGTGATGGAGGGGTGGAAGGACCAGCTAAGAAACTTGCGCGAGGCTGAGCTTAGCACGCTGCCGCCGAGAGTGCCGGCTTTGCTGGTTGCCCAGGGTACTGTCCGTGTTGCAGATAAGGAAACTGAGGACCAAAATGGGGTCATGACTTTTGCTGCTGCCTTTCCTCCACTAGGCAATAGGGAATGTCCACCAATAATGTAGTGCGATCAGATCAAGTGTGGACAGAGCATCTGTCTATACTTCCTCATTACCAACTGTAGTAATAATAGTTACCTTACAATAACAGTGACGAATATATAATAGCCCTGGAAAGATAAGCCATGATCAGTGGACCAGAAGCTTTGAAGGATCCCTGAAACATTGGTGATGTGGGAGTAGATGTACTCTATACAACCAGTGCCTGGTTTAGCACCTGGCACCTGATAGCTGTTCAATAAACACTTGTGAATGGACAAATTATTAGTGGCTAAATGGGAACCTTTTAGGACATAAAGGAGTTCTAATCGGTTTAATGTGAATGAGCTCTGCAAATATGTATGTATGTGCTAATGTGCCCAAGATGGTTGGCTTCTGCAGTGCAGCCTTCTGCTTGCTTTTATCCCCCTTAGCACCCGATGTAATAGAGCTTTCTGTTGTGTGGTCAACAGAGTGGACCAGCTTATTCGTGAGCCTCCCACTGTCATATTTTCAAGAGCTATGACAGGGAGAAACAATCAGAATTTCAAAGAGAACTAATTTTGTAAGGACTGTGCAGGAAGTGACATGGCTTTGCGGTACCCAGAAAGACACTTTGTGACTATGGCAGTCTAGTCTTTCTTCAAGGAAAGGCTCAAGTGCCCCCGAGACTTTGCCTGCCTTTGCTGGTAGTTAAGCGTAGGCTTGGGGTTGGACCCTCCCCTTCCCTTTTACTAAGTGTGTGCGCGCGTGCACACACACACCATGTTTGTTACAAAATCTTTATTCATTTATTTAATAGTTCATATTGAACTACTGTTATGTGCCAGAGATCATGCAAGGGACTAGGCAGACAGCACTGAACAGAAAAACACTTGTGATATGATGACAAAGTATTGTCAAATGCAGAGAGGAGAGGTCAGTTCTTGAAGGCTGACAGAGTCTTGGAGAACTCTGAGTAATATCCACGTCATTAATGTAGTGATATATTTTTTAAAGGCTTTCTATTTTCCAATTTAGTAGTTTTTAATTGCCTGAAGGGAGTAACTGGCCTTTTTGAACTTGTTTACATAGATGGTGCCCAGAGGTGCTTTACCCCCAGGCTGGTGGGTCAGTAGAAGTTTCTTGGTAGCTTCTTGTTTGACCTGAACTGATGACATTTCCCCTCTTGCTTGCCTTGCTTTTCTCTTCCTCAAACAGGGAAAATGATATTGACCTAGCCTACCACTGTTGTGAGGAAAAACATAAAAAATATGGCAACACACTTTAGAGAACAAGGAACTGCTATAAAAAATGCCTAACAATGAGTATGCTTAGCTTAGTGAGAAACAGAGAACAATGGGTAGAAATGGAAAATTGGACAAAAATCATATACAGAGGTTTTAAAGATTTTCTTCCTTTTGCATTTACAACACTCTATTATTGCCTTTAGATTTTTTCTTGCACTTAATTAGTCAAAAGCTAGGTGAACACTCTCGGAAATCCTTTTACAGGTCAGACGCTAGCTAGGGTCCATATTCCTAAGGACAGAGCTGTGGACCCACTTCCATCTTTGATTACTTCCCTGTTTTTCAGTTTTCATACATACAGCTTGCACTATATTTCTTTGCCTGTGTAAGTAGGAAGTCATTTTGTCTTTGGGTACCCCCCAACCTTCACCCCAAAATATAATATAGATTCCTGACTTCCTGGGGAGCGTGCTTAATGAAGACACTTTGGCAAGACAACTCTCTTAAGAGAGCTTATAAAATTAGACAAGCAGACTCAAAACTGATTCTGATGCCAGCACCTATGGTGGTCAGGCCATATGCCCAGTTTGGTTCAAATTCCTCTTATTTTTCATGGTTCAGGATGGAGTTGAAACTTACCCTAGGCATTCTCTAGACTCTAAGTCCAGATTGATTTATATAATATAGGATGTTTTGTGTCCTAGTTTGAGTCTCCCCAGAAGCAGACCCAGAGACAAGGATCCAAACACAAGTAGCTTATTTGGGAGGGGTAGGAAACACTGGCAAGGGAGAAGGAAATGTTACAGTGAGTGACTGGAGCTAATCCTGGGGAATGGTATAGGACACACATCTCAGGACTAGCCTACTAGACGGCTGGTGAACCAGGTTATTTAGACACCAACACCGGTCAGCCATTGATTGAAGGCTGCTGAGGGGTTGTTAATTCCTGGCAGAGAGCTTTGCGCAGTTCCAGAAAGAGCCCTTGGGCTTGGAGATGCAGGGACTGGCAGCAGGAAGTCGGCCTTCTTGGGAGCATACTGAGATGGCGGGGTTAGAGGGATGTGGATGGGACAGGGAGGGTAGCCACTACAGTTTGGGTCATAATGTTTGTCCTTTCTTGCCTAAGGGTGCAAGTTGGAAGATGCTTCGGGGACCGAGTAGTGGGCTCTCACCAGGTGACTGCCTCCTTCCTCCAGCAGCTATAAAAATGGCAAGGTCATTTGGAATCACTGTTGGCAATGTGCCTTGAGTAACACTACAGTGAAAGGGTCTGACGTGCAGACTTACTATAAACTTATTATAGCATAATCACAAATATTCATCGGGATACAGAGGATGGTCCAAAACAGCCCTTTATTTTTCCCTTGGATCATCGGTCAGAGGAAGCTGGACCTGCCCTGGCACCCTGAGGGGAGTCATGTCTGGTGGCTTCAGTCCTCTTGCCAGATTGGTGTAGACATGGTCACGTGCCTGCATGGTCCCAGCTGTGTCATGGTCCCAGCTGTGGCCCATGAGATCTGAGGAGAAGTTAGAGTGTGGGTGCAGGGAATGTGGAAAATGTTTTTCCTGCTCGTAAAAGAGATGATGACTGGATAAAAACATCCTTTTTTTTTTTTTTTTTTTTTTTTTTTGCTAGACATTGTAGGGTCTGCTTCTGATGCCTGAGACTTCTGTACCCACTTTGTCACCATATGGGGGTGATGACTGACATGACAGGGGAGACACAATTCAGTCTATAACATTAACCATTTAGATGTAGGGGTGGAGAGGAGGAACATTCTCCTTAGTTGTTCTTGATTTTCTTGTGTTCATCCTCCATTTATAAGCTAATAATAATTATTATTTATTAAGCCCTTCTGACCTCACAACTTTATGCTAAGCATTTTGCATAAATCAGCAGTCTCCAAAGTGTGGTCTGCAACTCCTGGGGGGTCCCCAAGACTCTTTCGGGGGGTCTGCAAGGTCAAAATTATATTCATAATAACTTTAAGCCCTTATTTGCCTTTTGCACTGTGTTGACATTTGCACTCATAGTATAAAAGCAGTAACAGGTATCCAGGTAGCAGCACAAAATGATATAAATAGTCATATTTTTAAAAACCACCACATACTTCCAGGGGAAAAAAAGCCAGTTTTGCTTAAGAATGTCCTTGGTAATGCAGTAAAAAGTATTAGTTTTATTAAATCTTAACTCTTGAATATACATCCTTTTAATATTCTGTGAGATGAAATGGAAAGTTCACATAAAGCAATTCTGTGTAACAAAGTATGACAGTTGTCTTGAGGAAAGGCATGTGTGCAATTAAGTTGGGAATTGAACTAGCTGCTTTTTTCATGAAATACCATTTTTGACTTGAAAGGACAACCAACAAATAAGCTATAATTAGCCAGACCTGGGAATTTTTCAGACTTCCTCTTGAAACTGAACAAAGTGAGATTGTCACTTCAAGCAAAACAAATGACAGTTTTTGTTACCAATGATAAAATTTGGTCTTTCAAGTGAAAGTTAAAATTTTAGAAAACTTGTATTTGCTCCTGGGAGCTTGATAGCTTCCCAGTACTTCAAGAGTTTTCTGATGAGATTAGAGATAATAATAATTGAGATGATTTCTTTAATATTACATAATGAAATGCTGAATGTATATTTTTCAAATGACCGATGTGTGGTGTTTCAAATTCATGCATGGGTAAAAGATTTAATCAAATTGAAAGAGATATCAATGAATTTTAATATAATAGCATATAAAAAGTTCATTGATTGCAAGTAACATTTAAGAAAGTACAACTTGTCGAGTTTTGGTGTAGTATAAGAAGAACGTCTGGAATTACTTGAAAGCCTATTAATATCTGAGTAAAATATTTTTATATACTTCAACCAAAACAACATACTGCAACAGATTAGAAGAAGATACAAAAATTGAGCTGACTTGAATTTACCCAGACATCAAAGAGACTTGCTTAAATAAAAGGAATATGTTTTTCTTCTCACTAAGTTTTTGTTTTGGCAAGTGTAGTAATTTTTCATAAAAATATGTTATTTATGGTGACGTGAAATGGGTTTACTGTTATTTTTAAATGAATTTATAGATATATTTAAACTTTTTTAAAGATATAATATGGCAAATATTGATACATACGACCTACATAAACAAAAATTCTTTGGAATCCTCAATAATTTTTAAAGAAGTGAAGGGATCCTGAAACTAAAAAGTTTGAGAATTACATAGAATAATCAAAACCATCTGAATAGATAGCTGTCAGTGTTCTCAGTGGCAGACAACAGAAACCCCTCTAACTAGCCAGTTTAAACAGAAAAGGAATTCATTTAAATATATTATGCAACTCCCCCAAAGCCAGATGTTATCTCTACCACCTTTGTGAAAAGATGGATTCCATGCCTTCTCACCAAGAAAAAAGTGACACACTCTCTACATAAAAATGTGTTGGTTCAATTCAGGTGTCATGTTTCAGAGTCCCAAGATTTGCAAGGCCATGTGAAAACAGGAAAGGGACATTTTAAAATTCTCCTTTCTTGTGACTGTCAGATATCCAGCTGTTACAGAAGCAACATCATGAGATGGTACAATTGATAGTGGTCACAGGCTTATATTCTGCAGGATACAGAACAGGGTAAGCCGTGAAGCTTAAATAGAAAGCTGAGAAACATGAAAAGTATCAAAGAGCCATTATAAACTCCTGATTTAGATGTTTAATACAACTGAAAAGTGGCATTGCTGCCAGTAAGGATAACGACTAAAAATCATGCCTTTTTCCAAAGGTGGAGAGAGAGAGAGAAAACAGTGAGGAAGACTAGATGAAAAATAATGTGGCTAGCTTTATTTTTAGCAAAGAGCTGTTAAGCTTCCAGTATCCAATAACCAAAAGATCCTATTCACTTTGGTTCGAGGAGAAATTCTTACTGCTCGTTTACTGTGTACCTGGGAAGGTAAGCTCTATGAGGGCAGGCACTGGTGGGTCTTGCTCATCACTTCACCCCAAGTGCCTAGAACAATATTTGGCATGTGGTAGGTACTCAATAAATATCAGCTGAGGAAGTGAACAAAGGAGAATTCCTTGCTTTTCTTTTATACTACAGCCTCTCTACATTCTCCAATTCAGTACAACAAATAACTGAGCTCCCACTAACCGTACTGGGCATGAGACATAACATGAACAAATGGCACCGAATCTGCCCTTAAAGAACTCTTGACTGACCAGTGTACTATGCCCGTGCTTCTCAGACTGCAACGTGCATATGAATCCCCGTGGATCTTGTTAAAATGAAGATTTTGCTTCAGTAAGTCTGGAGAAGGACCTGAGATTCTGCATTTCTAACACACTCCTAGGTGACACTGTTGGTCCACAGCACTTTGAGGAACAAGGTGTTCTGGTACATCTGACTGTGTCAGGGCAACTGTTTAGATGGCTGTGTCAACAAACTGAGTCATAGCCTGATTCCCTTACCAAGTGTAGCCTTAACCCTGGTCTTGTTGTCCCCAGCAGTGTTTGAGTCCCAGAGTGCAGGCTCCCCAGCACAAGTGGCCTGAGGGCAGTCAAGTCTACCTCACGTTCTGCTGGGGTGTGGAAGACACAGGATGGTGGATGCAGTCTGGGTGTGATGGGAGGTAAAGCATTTCTATACGTTGTGCCGGTAATAGAGTCAGGGTCTCCAAATATATCATTTCTTTTCCACTGCTGGAGACAGTTAAGCACATTTTCATTGTCACGCCTAGTTGTGATATTTCATAAATCTGCAGGGTAATCGTTTAGAATGTAAGTTCTTTCCCACTAAAAAGTATTCACAGAGGATATGAAACTTAGCAAAATGTAAAGGCTTTTTTTCCCCTCACATCTCGAATGTGCTTCCTCAGCAACTAACAACTTTCAAATGATCTGTCACACTTTGCATAATTAAATCACAGTCTCAGTGGCAGCAAAATCATTGCAGGAACAGCTAGACGGCACTAATAGAACATGGAGTATGGAGGGGGAGAATTTCTTGGTTAGTAAATTTCTCTGATATCAGGCTAAGTACTCCACTCCAGCGAATGGAGGCGGAGGGAAATAAACTCTCAATTTAGATCCACTGAAAGAACATTTCTAGAGCACCAACTGGGTGGTCCCTGCCCATGAGGAACCCACAGTCTTATGAAGAACAAAAGGTCAACAGCAAAATAGAGTTCACGCTTGGTGTGTCAGGAGCACCATCCAGATAATGATATGATAATTACAGATTGGTTATAATAAGGGTCATTTGCTGGAGTCACTTTAAGTACAACTTTTCATGTCCACTTTCCTAACACTCATGTCAGCCACCCAACAACACAGGTTCTTCATCCCTTGGAACTTTTCTCCCTCCAAGACTTTAAATTCAGATTCAGTTCCCCATCACATCATTATTACCCTCTACTTTTCCTGTACCCCACCCTCATTAAGCATCACCAGGACTTCCCATCTTTTTAGACGAGTGTGGTGTTTTGGAACATACAGGAACATAGACTCTGGAGCCTGACTTTCTGAGTTTGTGTGACCTTTGGTGAGTTACCTAATTACAGTGTGCCTCAGTCTGCTCATCTGAAAAATGAGGGTAACAATGGTACTATTTCATAAGGTTATCGTAAAGATTAAGTGCATTTAGTAACACGTAAAGCACATAGAACAGTAGCTGGCTCATAAGCACTAAGTATGTGTTTGCCCTCATTACAATCACTGATCCTTAATCCTCACAGTTCGTCTCCAGCTGCATGGCTTCCCTTGTCTCCTGACCGATAGCAGTTGGTCTACCATGCCCGCCTTCATGATGTACAGCCCTGGAGACCCCTGGAGTCGGTCTTCTCCACTCCCACTGCTAAGATGTCAAGTGTCATTAGAGAAGATGGGGTCATGGACCCCTCTGGCCGTGTCTGTCAGGCTCACTGTGATCTCCATTCTTGGGAACTGTCTCCAGTACACAGCGGGTGGGCTGCCAGCCGTTGTGAGCCCTTGTCTCCTGGCTGCAGCTGATTGGTCCACTGGCCCTTGCTGGGCCCACCATTCTCTCTCCCAGGAAGTTGAAATTGGAACAGAGGTCTTGATTTGAGCCTTTGATGGCCGAACTTTAGAGAGAGGATCCCTGACCTCTTGATGCTGAGGCCCCTAGCATTGCCCTGGCTGCCTCACTTCTCTTGCCTTCTGTTGAGATACTCCCTTATCTTTCCAAGAAATTCCTTTTTTCTTGTATGCTGACCATTTCTACATTCCACACACCAAGGGAACCTCAACTGAGGTACCAAGAAACAATTACAATGAGTTCTTCTTCAAAGCCATGCTATTTAATCTCAGATGGTCCATCACTACAACTCAGCACTTTTTTTTTTAACATCTTTATTGGAGTATAATTGCTTTACAACGGTGTGTTAGTTTCTCCTGTATAACGAAGTGAATCAGCTATACGTATACATATATCCCCGTATCTCCTCCCTCTTGCGTCTCCCTCCCACCCTCCCTATCCCACTCTTCTAGGTGGACACAAAGCACCGAGCTAATCTCCCTGTGCTATGCAGGCTCAGCACTTATGTATTCATCTCTTTTTTTTGACTCTTTGGAGCATTCCCCACAGGAGCAGTTGGAAATTCTCTCCACTCAGGATGCACTCAACCCTCCACCTCTTCCTCGCCCCTATTCTTCAGTGCGGAGGTTCTCAACCCTGGCTGCACATTGGAATCACCCAAGCGTGAGAAATACCAAGCCTGGATCCCACCCCCAGAGATTTTGATGTAATGGGTTGAAGAGCAGCCTGGGTTACTCCAATGTGTAACCAGGGTTGAGAACCACGCCCTGCCAGACAAAGACTACCCTACATGAGCTCCTTCAACAGACTTCCACTTACGCCCACAATTTTCCCTTTCTCTGGTCCTTTTCTCCTTCCTTCCAGGCTTAGAGGATGCCATGTACCTGCCCTTGCTAAGGCCTCTGCTGGTGAAAGTGGCCAGTCCCTACACTCTTAGTTACCCCAGTCCTCCGCTTCCTCCTTGTTCCTCCAGCCGAGCTCCACTGCAGCCTAGGTTCCATCGTGTGCTAAACCAAATTAGGAAGACTGAAAAATATATTTACCCTTCCAGGTATCACATGACCTTTTTTCCCCTTAACTATTGCAATTCAGAGTTTTTAATGAGTGGAAAATGTGCAATAATAATAATAGCAAACAAATAATAGAGCACTTACTATGTAATACGAGGCACTGTACTGTGCACATCCCTTATGTGTGTATCTGATCTCATTCTCACACCTACCCTATGAGGTAGAAGCTACTGTTGCTACTTTACAGATGGAGAAACTGAGATATGGAGAGGCCAAGGAGCTTGCCCAGAAACACAGCTGAGACCTGTGTAGCTGGGACTCAAGGGGATTCATAACAAACATTTAGTAACAGCCATTGTTTTTTTATTTAAGAAACATATACATGTCTGTTTTGTTCTAACTTAAACAGTTCCCTACATATGGTTAACCTGGAGTTTGATTTTTTAAATGACAGTCTGACAGAATTCTAAAATTAAGACAAAAATTAAACAGCTGCTGTCCCTTAGCCTACAATCACTTATTTCTGTAGTAATAGCCCCCCCCCCTTTTTTAATGAGAAAGAGAATGTAGCAGGGTAATTGACAGCATTTTAGAGTCTGTGTGAAGGCCAACAATTGTCTAATATAGCCATGTCATATGCTAATATTGATTAAATTCAATGCTGAGATTTTTCAGCAAAGAAAAGAAATTCGATCTATTTGTGTCAGCCTAAGAGGGACCATTTATGGAATTCTTGCTGTTTGTGATTGACTGCTGCTAGGGCAGCCACCGTGTAACACAGTTACTCTCAGTGATTATTTTCTGCTGTCCTTTGGCAGTTACAAGTTACAGCAGTGCTCGCTGGGAGCACTCTTTGCCGAGCCGGTGTGAGCGGGCCGGCAGCAGAATTACCAGCCGAGCACCAGCAGGCGAGCGAGGCCACTGCTACCCCCGCCATCACAACCAGTTCACTCACGTGACAAACAGGCCAACGCGACCACCTCCGCTACAAAAAGTAATTGACTGCTGCTCAGTTAAGCAGAAATGAGACTGTCACTCACTGAGGTGGAGACGTGAGAACTGCCTTATCTGGTTCTCAATAGCAATTTGGGTTTTTGAAAGTTATTTTACAGTTGCAATGACAAAGGGGAATGAAGTCTGCTTTGGCGATGTTACCAGGTGCTCTTCCTTCCATTATGACCTGGATGAATAGCCCCCCCAGAGCAAACGCACTGGCTGGTCTGCTAACTGGTTCTATTACGCAAATGCAGGATTGAAAAAACACCATTCAGTTGAGGGAGCGGCTTAAGACCCAGGGGGGCAGCTGTCTGTCCTCATTCAGACCTTTAGGTGAATCATACAAACTATCTTTAAAGTCAACAACATCCTTTTAGACCAAGGAAACCAGATTCTAATCTAGAATTTTTACTTAAAAATTAGATCTCATGAACAAGTATAAACTTATTGCCATCGGCTGAACTCTCCTATGGACTTGTTCCTAGTCCCAGTGAATCACCCGAGACAAATATAATCACATGACAAGATCTTAAGTTGGTTTCAGGGAAAGCAGAACTTTTCTAGAATCTTCTGCTTATTTCTCATGGTCAGATCACAGGGTGAGTCCCTTCACTTTTCTGTGCTCTGCTTTTCCCTTAAGGGAGTTTTCTAAAATGGAATCACTTCTAAGGAGGACTACTGAGAAAAATGCTATAGAAACAGACCAGAGCAGGGACTTCCCTGGTGGTCCAGTGGTTAAGAATCTGCCTTCCAATGCAGGGGACGTGGGTTCGATCCCTGGTCGGGGAACTAAGGTCCCACATGCCATGGGGCAACTAAGCCCGTGCGCCACAACTAGAGAGCCCACACACTCTGGAGCCCACAGGCCACAACTAAGACCCGATGCAGCCAAAAAGAAAAAGACCCAGAGCAGAGTCAGGGTTCCTAGAATGTTGGAAGGGACTTGAGCAGCCATGCCATCTTGTCCTCTCTTTGACAGTGGAAGAGATTGCGGGCCTAGGAGGTAGAGTTCTGACTGCCTGCCCCAGGCCACATGGCCAGTTTATTGCAGGGCCAGAGAAAGAAGCAAGTCTCTGAGTTCCAGGCCAAGGGCCTCTTTAGAAAATCCTTAAGCGCTGTGTGGAATCCAATGCAAAAAATCACAACTTACTCCTTCAACTTGACACCCAGTGGGTTGTACCGTATTTATTGCCTGTATCTCAGAAAGAGCACTAGCTGATGGGAAAATGGTCTAGGCCATTCCCTCTTGAAATGGGCATCACTGCCATGGCTATATTAAAGCAGGCACCAGTGATATGACATTTATTAAGCATGGACCATCTGTCAGGTGCTGCCCTGATCAGTAAGCTTTCTGATGGGATTCCCATCCACCACCCACCACTGCCCCCCTGCAAATAAATGAGTAGAGTTGGATCCTTTTATACCCTTCTGCCTAAAAAGTTTTTTCCTCTGAAGCTCAGACACAACAATGGAACTAACCAATGAATCTTCATCTCCCAAGTATTTCAGAAACTCTACACCTCTGGTGGCCAGAGCAAGAAATCACTTGCAAAGAGTTGCATTGGTGTGCTAAGAGCTAACCTTCTGACCCTTGCAATAAACAAATAGTAAAGTTGTCTTTTGCTAGTCAGTACAAAACTCCCTCTCGCTGCTCTAAAAACCATTTGGAATTGGTCCAGCTAACATATCTGCTGGATGTTTTAGAAATAGATTAAGAGGTCAGCAGGGAAAACGAGACATCTCCAGATGGTTGTCTAAATGGACAATGGTAAGAAGAAAGGAGTGTGGGGTGGGGGACTGGGGGAGTCCGCTGTGGTGAAACAGAAAGAGACTACTCGAGACCACAGAACCAGGGAAGCCTAGAGTCACCAGGTGAGGGAGCCTTCAGTTAACAGTAGCAGAAAACCCAAGTCAGTGGGATTATACTATATTGGGCAGTACTTCTTAAACTTTAAAGTACACATTAATTACCTGGGGATCTTATTAAAATGCAGATTCTGACTCAATAAGTCTAGGATGGCGCCTGAAATTCTGTATTTCTAGCAAGTTCCCAGGTAGTGTTGATTCTGCTGGTCCTTAGACCATACTTGTTAGGGTATTTGATAGGCCATGTCCCTGACAAGACAACTGTAGGGGCAAGCTTCAGGATTCCTTATCCAGAGGCTCTACCTTGTCCTCAAGAATCCAGTTTCTTTCCACTTCTCTGCACTGCCAGTTACAGCTTTGGCCAAAGTCGAAGGATGCTTCACCTACTGCTCAAATAATGGCTTCCAGTAATAATCTGGGCTGCTTGCCTCTTCACTCTCGAACAGTAAGTGAGAGATTGCTAAGCAAAGCTCTGGAAATTCACCCCATTGGATCAGCTCAGGTCACGTGCCCACCCATGAGTTGGTGGCTGGTCAGAGGAATGGGATAGGTGAAATTTGTTTAAACTCATCAGGTCCCATCTCTCAAGATGGGAAAAGGAGGAGGTTCTCCTGAAGCACAAGGGCTTCATGGGCAAGAAATGGCCAACAGATTTTAAAAATTGGGTACCTCAGGGCGGGCACAGAGGCATGGATGCTAGGTAGCCAATCAACAGAGGCTTTGGTTATGAGACTTGGTGAAGAGTGTGGGCCCTGCGTTCTTCGCCAGTCTTGGGTCTCCTGATGACCTGAAGTTTCTACTGTTTGCAGAGTCACACCCATAACGCATCCTGACAGTGTTATCCCTGCCCCCTATAATCCACTCAGTGAAGAAAGTAAAACATTTGTGTTTCATGAGTGAAGTGTGTTTTCCAGTCTCCCTCTTCTATATTATGGACCTCCTTCCTTGACCCTACCATGTGTATGGCACTGCTACAAGATCCAAATGTTTTCTTGGGGGAAACCAGTAAAATGTACCTACCCTCTGTTTCACTTTCCAAGGTGATAACTAGCTGACCTGATAAACTAAGTGATATCATGTGTGCCCAACAGTGAACTGTGTTGTTTCTCCCAGAGGGACCATAATTACATTTTTAACTTGTGTTCTCTGGAGTTTCAGCATCTTGAGTTAAAAGACTAAGCCCAATAATGGGATTTCAGGTGTCGTAACAGGCCCCTGGGAAAAGACATTTCTGGGTAATGGAGCTTTTGGAGCCCCTTAGGCCATAGCATGTTGGTAGCCATGTATTCTCACCCAGAGAGAATGCTAGCCCAAGAGTGGTGGGAAAATGACTAAGAGTTTAAATGCACTTCCCATAGGGAAGCTTTCTCTAATTGCAGCGCGCGCGCACACACACACACACACACACACACACACACACACACACAGAGACGCACACCCACCACCTCTATCATTACCACCATTAGGTAAAAACCATGCTGTTTACAATTCTGTTTAGAACTTATTTCACTCCAACTTGCTGCCATTTTTGTTTCTCTCCCCCATATTGTAAGTTCCTTGCAGGTGGAACCTTCATGGTGCCAAGCACGGTACTTGGTACAGTGCAGATATTAAATAAATGTGTGTGGCAAGTGGAGCTGAAGTGGTGAGGACAGTCACAAATCCACACCAAGATGCTTGCCGTGACTGTTCTCCTTACTAGAGATAATCTACAACAAGCATAACAAGCATATACCACCACAGACTCACAGTTGTTTTTGAAATTGAAAGATACCATCAGGAGTGTTCATTTCCAGCCATCAAGAAATATATTCCAAAATGGGGAAGCAATAATAGAATCAAAGATTGAGAACTAATAAAATCTAAATATAGTTTCTCCCCACATTTATAACACCCTTTCTCAAAAAAGGAAGGGAGGGAGAGAGGAAGAAACGGCTGGCAGGGTGAATACTTTGGCTACTGGGCAGTGGGGCTGAGTACTGACTTATTTTCTCTTTCTACATAGGTTCTCATAAGATAAAGCAAAATTAAAGTTTAAAACAAGAGTCTTTTGAGGATTACATGGCATTGTCTATATATATGTTCTATTAAATCTCCATTTGAGAGACAGCCGAGGCAGCCAGCCACGTTAGGAGTGGGACACTGCCTGGTCTCCTAATGAAGGCCAGAAGTGCCATCGCTGAGAGGTTCTTGTGTAACCACCATCGTCAACTCTGACACAGGATCACTTTGTTTTGCACCCAGAGGAACCCTGTACCAAGGGGGAAGTAGAACAATCTTGGCTCCCCTAGAGATCTTGCACTTTTCATTTTTCCCCCAAACTGGCAGGAAAACTATTTAGATTTCCATTTTTAAATGTGCTAAGTTTTGCTTAACACTGGTTTAAATGATCGGATATTGGACCAAAAAAAGAATAGTTTCAGGTGTAAGTTGAGACTGTAAAAATTTTCTAGAATCTGCTTCCACAGTAAGTTGTAAAAGCTGCTGCTTTGCTCAGAGAACCACTAGAGGTAATTTTCAGTTCCTTAGATCTGGCTGAGGAAGTAAAAAGAGTGGGGAAAGGAGATATTTTTAGTTTTCTTTCCTCAAAATGGGCAATATTCTATTGGAAAAAAGACATAGGAGATCACATGATTTTGTATAGCCCCATTGTGAATGTAAGTTCTTGGGCTTTCAGCTTCTGCCCTGGAAAACACAGGTGGGTGTTTGGAGAAGAGAAACAAAGGGAAATTTCTTTTTTCACCCCCCAAGAAGCTCATCCTCAGCCTCCTCTGCAAAGGAAGATATGAGGATGAGGACTTTATCTTCAGGGAATGCTTAGAACTTTCTAGCTATGGGTACAACTGTACACAAGAGAGAAGCGTCAAGTATAACGCCCTATAAAAAATGAAAAGGTTTAGGTTTAAAACCTAAAAGCGAAAGAAGAACAATTTAAACATAATAACTAAGAAATGGACACCAAATTGTTCTAGATGCCTATTTTGAACTCTGGCTTTCATAAAACCACATTCTAAGATGACATTTAATAAGGGAAAAGAGCTACATTACCGGGCCAGAGGCTTGGTCCATGGTGCCATTTCTGCTATTCACTGCTGTGTGCCTTTAGGAAAACCACTTAACCCAGCAGGGCACCCGAATAATCTTGATTTTAGCCCTGAAAGTCCTGAGTCCCTGGAAACTTCTCAGTCTCAGGAAAATTAGGATGGTTTTTCACTCTCCTTAGCCATGCTGAGTCTTCTTTTACTCATTTATAAAATAAGGGAATTGGATTAGATCATCTCTTAAGTCCCATGTAGCTCCAGATAATACTGATTACCTTAAGTTGTTCCATTATTTTGTTTATTTACACATACTTGGACGATTTTACCAAAGATCTGAGGAAGCTTATGAGGATAAGCAGTATAAAATCAAAAAACTTAAGTAGATTTTTAAAACCAGCGTCACAAAAACATCTAGAATAGAAGAACAAGACCAAGGGTAAAGTGTAACATAGATATGCTGCCTTTTGATCCAGTAATTATTAAAATTGAGTGGCAAATCTGGCTCTGAGCTTCCTGTCAGTCAAAGCAAGAGGGAAAACATAATATATATGTGATACACCTTATCCATGAGGGAAAGTATCAGTTTCTCTGGGCAATAAAAGATCTTTCTGGGATTTTGTCTGAAAGAACATTTACACACTCATACTTATGTAGAGGACATTGAATCCTGTCAGAAGCACTGCACTTAGGAGTATCCTAAGGGTAAAAGGAATAACGACTCTCATATGGCTGTTTTTTGAATGTCTGTCAATGTAAGCAGAGGGCATTATACCAAAACAAACTCAGTGGAAATAATCCTAGAGTCTGCCAAAACAATATGGTACAAGAAGATATGTTTGAAGTTGGCTTGAAGAAGAGAAAACCTACATAATCTAGAACACCTGGTGTACTACCTGGCCATCAAACAATCCTCTCTAAATTAATATCTTTCAGTCAGACGTTTTCTTGGTGTTCAAGAAATCTAAGATTGTAAATCATGGAAGAGAAGCTTAAAACTGGATCTCAGATAGAACCACTCTAAGGGTCCATTGTCCCTGGTCTTGTGGGAGGCTGCCCACTGGATCCCTTTCCTCATGCCTTTCCCTCCCCCCACCCAACACCCACATTGCAGACCCTCTTACTTCTCCCAAATGGAGTTCTCAGGACTAGTTTCCTCTCTCTTTTTAACAGATTGAATAAAACATCAGCCCATAATACATAGATTCCTCATATTACTGTCCAGAACTATTTATCATGAAACTTCTAATTCAGAGTTTGATTTGGATTTTATCTTTTAAAAAAATATTTATTTATTTATTCGGCTGCACCAGGTCTTAGTTGCAGCACACAAGATCTTCATTGCCACATGCGAGATCTTCACTGCAGCATGCGAGATCTAGTTCCCTGACCAGGGATCGAACCTGGGCCCCCTGTGTTGGGCACGTGAGTCTTAGCCACTGGACCACCAGGAAAGTCCCTGGATTCTATCTTTAAATAACTAAATGTCTATTTAAGTGTTTTGTTCTCAGGGAGCTCAAACTCCCAAGAGTGAATTCAAGTCTCCACCTTGAACTATATGAGAAATTTTAAGGCCTTAGATAAAAGTATGGTGGTTTTTGCAAGCTAATAGGGTTTCTCCAAGTAGTTATGGCACCCACAATTGCCTGGGGAATGTGGGTGGGGATTTTGGAAGAGAACTTTCTTCCTTTTCCATGGCAAATGCCAAGGATTGTGAACATTTCTTTTTTATACCTACATACAGATGTAAAGACAGGGAAATTAAGAAATTATATCCAGGTGAAGGTGAATGAGCATCTTGCAGAAGCAAGGTCCTTTTTAAAAATTAACTTTTTTGGCTTTGTTTTGCTTTTATTATTGTTATAAAGTCATTGTATGCTAATAATTAAAAATTTAAACAACAAAAAGGGTAAAAAGTTAAAAGTACTGTTTCTCTTCTTACAAAGGAAGATATGCTTCTTACATATCTGATGCAAAAATGATCAAAGATGGTCTGTCAAGGACCTGAATGCTGATTTAACAAATAACATTACTTTTTTTCCAAAAAGTAGATACAAGCTACTGACTGAGTATAAAAGTCATGGTTCTCAGGCTTCCCTGGTGGCGCAGTGGTTGAGAGTCCGCCTGCTGATGCAGGGGATGTGGGTTCACGCCCCGGTCTGGGAAGATCCCACATGCCGCGAAGCGGCTAGGCCCGTGAGCCATGGCCAATGAGCTTGCATGTCCAGAGCCTGTGACACACGTGTCCGGAGAGTGTCCACAACGGGAGAGGCCACAACAGTGAGAGGTCCACGTACCGAAAAAAAAAAAAAATCAATTGACATACATGTTTATTTATGTTATTTTGTTTCCACAAAGATTTGTTTCTGGTTTATCAATTTTACTCACTGATCTATATGTCTACCATTAATGCCAATACCACAATGTCTTGGATACAACAGCTTTGTAGTACATTTTGAAATTGGGACATGTGAGTTCTCCAACTTCATTCTTCATTTTCCAGATTGCTTTGGCTGATCTGGATCCCTTGTATTCTCATATGAATTTTAGGATCAGTTTGTCAACTTCCACAAAGAATGGGATTTTGAAAAGGATTGTACTAAATCTATAGATCAATTTGTGGAATATTGACACGTTAACAATATTACATCTTCTGATCCACTAACGTGATGCTTTTCCATTTATTTAGGTCTTCTTTAATTTCTTTCAGCAACATTTTATAGGTTTCAGAAAAAGAGTTTTGCGTGCATAATTTTGTTAAATCTACTAAACAATAACTTTTTGTTAAATTTATTCCTAAGTATTTTATTCTTTCTTGGTGCTATTGCAAATGAAGTTATTTTCTTAATATACTTTTGGTTGGTTCATTGCTACCATACAGCAATACAATTGAGCTTTGTGTGTTGATCTTGTATTCTGCAAGCTTGCTGAACTCATTTATTAGTTCTAATAGTTTTTTAGTGGATTTTTAAGGATTCTCTATACACAAGATTATGCAAATAGAGATAATTTTATCTCTTCATCTTCAATCCGTATAACTTTTATTTCATTTTCTTGCTTAATTGCCCTGGATGGACCTTCCAGTACAATGTTGAATATAAAAGGTAAGGGTGGACGTCCTTGTTTTGTTCTTGATCTTAGGGGGAAAACATTCAGCTTTACACCATTAAGTATGATATTGGCTTTGGCTTTTCCATAGATGTCTTTTAACAGATTGAAGAAGTTCCCTTCTATTCCTTGTTTGTTGAATGTTTTTATCAAAAAGTAGTGTTGAATTTTGTCAAATGCTTCTTCTGTATCTATTGAGATGATTATATAGTTTTTGTCCATATTCTATTGGTGTGGTGTACTACACTAGTTGATTTTCAGATGTTAAACCAACCTTGAATTCCTGGGATAAATCCCACTTGAGCAAAGTATATCATCTTTTTATATATTGCTAGTATTTTGAGAACTTTGGGGTCAATATTCAGGAGAGATATTGCTCTATAGTTCTCTTTCCTTGTGATATCTTTTGTCTGATTTTGATATCAAAGTTAAAGTGCCTCACAGAATGAGTTGAAAAGTCTTCCCTTCTACTTTTTGGAAAAGTTGGTGAAGAATTGGTATTGAGGGCTTCCCTGGTGGCGCAGTGGTTGAGAGTCCGCCTGCCGATGCAGGGGACACGGGTTCGTGCCCCGGTCCAGGAAGATCCCACATGCCGCGGAGTGGCTGGGCCCATGAGCCATGGCCGCTGGGCCTGCACGTCCGGAGCCTGTGCTCCGCAACGGGAGAGGCCACAATGGTGAGAGGCCCGCGTACCACACACACAAAAAAAAGAATTGGTATTGATTACTCTTTAAATGTTCGATAGAATTCATCAGTGAAGAAATCTGGGCCTGGGCTTTTCTTTGTGAGAGGTTTTTGATTCTCAACTCAATCTCTTTACTTATTTTAGGTTTAGTCAGGTTTTCTGTTTTCTTCTTGAGTAAATTTGATAGTTCATTTCTTTCCAGTGATTTTTCTGTTTCATCTAAGTTATCTAAATTGCTGGCATACAGTTGTTCATAGTATTCCTTCATAATGCTTTTTATTTCTGTAAGGTCAGTAATAATATCCCTCTTTCATTTTTGATTTTAGCAATTTGAGTTTTCTCTCTTTTCTTGTTTAGTTTAGCTAAAAGTTTGTCCATTTTTGTTGATCTTTTTGAAGGATCAACTCCTGGCTTCACTGCTTTTATCTACTGTTTTATGTTCTCTATTTCATTAATTTCTTCTCTGATCCTTTTTATTGCTTTCCTTCTGCTTGCTAAAAAAGCTATTTCTGAGTTATTGAAAAGAAGAAAAACTTATTTATCCAATATACTATTGATGATCATTTGGATTATTTCCATATTGAAGCTACTATGGATAAAGTTGTATGAATATTTTTAACATGTATTTATATGAATATATATTTTCATTTATCTTCAGTAAATAGGTAAATATCTAGAGAAGGATTAGGAGTGAGGTAGGTGTAACTTTTCAAGAAACTGTCAAACAGTTTTCCAAAGTAGTTGTACCATTTTACATGCCAACCAGAATCATCACACCTTCCCAACATTCAGTATTGCTAGCCTTTTTCCATTTAGCCCTTCTGCTAGAAGTATAGTGGTATTTTCTGGTTTTAATTTGCATTCCTCTGATAATCAATGAGATTGATCACCTTTTCACTTCTGTCAAAGTAAAGTGAATTTCTGCTCAAATTTTTATCCTCATTTCTATTGGGATGCCTGCCTTTTTCTTAATGATTTGAGTTCTTTATATATTCTGCGTATGTATCCTTTGTCAAATAAATTATAGTACTGATGGGGTTCAGGACACACTACCTCAAAATATGGTACCTTGGCATATTGAATATTTCAAACTGAAGGAATCTGAGAAATTGCATGTGCAGGAAGGACCTTCTGATCTCCTCTTGAAGTAGGTCATAAAACCCCTCTCATCTCTCACACGTCGTCAAGTGAGAGATGGCCTCCCAAAATCCAGAGGAAAAGAACATCCTTATCTCTAAAGATGAAGGGACACAGAGAGGAATCTGAATGAATGGGCCTTGCTAAGTTTCCCCCAGTTTACTGCACTTACCTCATACCCTTTGTCCTATCATATCTTTTCACTTTCCACCCTTCATCAAACCTAGCATAAAAACACCCAGATTTAACCATTTCCTCAAGTCTCCATTTCCTTATGAAGGCTCCAGTGTCACATAAAACTTACATTAAATAAATCTGTATGCTTTTCTCTTGTTAACCTGTCTTTTGTTACAGGGTCCCAGTTAAGAACTTACAAGGGAGGAGATATGGGGATACATGTATATGTATAGCTGATTCACTTTGTTATAAAGCAGAAAGTAACACACCATTGTAAAGCAATATACTCCAATAAAGATGTTTAAAAAAAAAGAAAAGAACTTACAAGGGTAGAGGAAAAAGATATTTTTCCTTCTTTACAGTAAAAATATTTTTCCTCCCTTACAGTACATTTACACAATGGACTACTAGACAGCAATCAAAGTGAATGAACTATTGCTATATACAGTTAATGTGATAAATCCACAGACATAAAAATGAGCAAAAGAAGGCATTATAAAAGAGTATATACTGTGTAATTCTATCTGCATAAAGTTCAAAAACTGGCAAAACTAACCTACTGTGTTATAAGTCAGGAAAGTAGTTCCCTTTAGAATATTGGGTAATAACTGAGATGTTGCACATGGAGATCTCTGGGGTCCTAGTAACATTCTGTTTCTTCAACAGATCACTGGTTACATGGGTGAGCTCACTTTGTGAAAAATCCATTGAGTTGTCACTTTGTGGTTTGTGCAGTTCTCTGAATGTTATGCTTGAACAAACAATTTAAAAGAAGGAAAATTGTGTTCTTGAGAAAATGTGGTAGTTACCAAATACTTGGTATTTACTAGCACGTTCTCTACATATGATGCATTTCTCACTTATTGTATTAAGGTGGTTTTTTTCCTTTGCACTAAATATTTTCCTTTTGTGCATACGTTCTTTATATTATAAGACTAAAATTTCATCTAATAATAGGTCAATAGCAGAGTTTAATTTTTCCTTTGCTCTGGACTGTAGACACCTTGGCAAATAACACGGTCTGAGGTCCCAAGGGCTATAAGGTTGTAAAATCTGCCCCTTCCCCATCAATCTCATAATGCTGAATACAGTGCTCCTGCAATGAAATGCCGCAGCTAGCACCACTGTGGCTGCCCCCTTAGGAATTCATTGTAAAAGGGTTTCACTGTACTTTGTAAAGCAATTTGGAATCCTTCATGATGAAAGGTTCTATATAAGAAGGTAATATAATGGACTTGGCTTTCAACTTCTTTCACTTAAGCCTTAACAGAAACATGAATCTACTATATTAGCATCATAAACCAATAGGTGCTATATAAATGCTGAATAGAAATATTCTGGGTGAATAAAATTACAAATATAGCCATGTATTAGCTAAGTGCTTTACCAAGTATTATGCAAATGAGGATTAATAAGGCAATTATACTTAATTAAAATAATAATAATAATAATAATAATAATAATAATAATGCTACATTCTTCTAATTCTCTTGGCACGCATTGACTTAGTTATTTGGTGTGTGTCTGCTTCCTAAATCCCAAGTCTAAATGCAAATGCAAAGAACCTACCGTATAGCACAGGAAACTATACTCAATATTTTGTAATAACTTATAAGGGAAAAGAATCTGAAAAAGAATACACACACACACACACACACACACACATATATATACACACATATGTAAGAGAGTTCCTTGGTGGTCCGGTTAGGACTTGGCGCTTTCACTGCCTTGGCCCAGAGTTCAATCCCTGGTCAGGGAACTAAGATTTTATAAGCCATGCGGAGCAGCCAAAAAAAAAAAAAAAAAAAGAATATATATATATATATATAAATGAATTGCTGCACTGTACACCTGAAACTAACACAATATTGTAGATCAACTATACTTCAATTAAATAATTAAAAATAAAGAAAATGCAAACTCACATGAGATGCCTCTTTGGAAGGAAACAGTCTTCCTCTGAGTTGAAACCAAACAAAAGCTCCAGAAACTTAGGAGGCATAGGGGCAAAGGAAGCCTCTCTCATATATGAGATTGACTTGATGTATTTAAAGAGTCCATGGTACTTGAAATAATTCTCCCAGGCCCTAGAAAATATGTAATACTGCCCAGAGTTACTTTTATGCTTCTCAGCATTTCTTTTGGTGACTAGATTCTCCAGTGCTTCCCAACACTATGATCACCAGGCCTTGCATCATTAAACAGTTGCTGTACTTCACCCCAAAGATGATGATGAGCAGAAATACCCAATGTCATCCCTACATGGAGTCTAAAAAGTTATTAGAATGCTTTTGATAAAAGGTGTGTTAATATGAATCATTATTATCATACTGTTCTTTCTTTATAACATCTTTGGGGACCGAGTGGTGATCCCCACTTCTATAGGATCCAAACAAAATTATTTTGTGGGTCTTCAAGTTCAGATTTACAGACAAATGTACTAAATCTACAACTATTAGTTCTGCATGTATGTCAGATGAACTACTCAACTTTATGGGTGAAAAAGAGGCATTTCTATTTCAAGTTCTTATTTTTGATCCTTACCGTGATGGGACAGCACACAGTAAGGATCTCGCTAGACGCCGATTTTCTTGCAGCCCCAATGCACAAAATGATATAAATCATCAATCCCTTTGCAGAAATCTTCAAATTTCACTTTAGATAGGCACAAAAATTTGAAAATGGTGGGGAGGAGAGATTGCACAGACTCGAGAGGATGCTAAAGAGAGGATGATGAGCAGCTGTTTCCTGTCTCACTGAAGATGCGGCAGGGCTTAACTGAAGTGGGAAGGGTGGGGTTTTATGTCTAAAAGGAGCCGCATTGAAACGTGCAAGTCCCATATCTCAAGGAAAGCCTAGAATGAACCCCATTCTTGGCTCTATTCCTTTTGGTTGCAACATCACAGATATTTTACAAGAAATAGCATATTCTATGCAAGAAGATTCTGGTCTTAAGGTTGTCCAGTGGATTCCAGAGCTCTTTTTGATAAGGAACACTTTGTTCAAGGAAATCTTATAATGAAACCCCAAACAGAAAACAAATTGAAGCCCTGCAAGGGAGCCCTCAGCAGTCTGTTTCCTCAGCTCTAGTCTAGTATTAGGTAGACCTACACACTCTTCAGTGACGTCTTCATGGAGAAGATGGGATGTGAGCCAGGCTTTACATGGCCAATAGACTCTGCCTGGATGATGTATCTCTCAGGTTTCAATGCAGGAAAAATAAACCACTCCAGGCATGTCAAGTAGAAAGAGATGAAACACAGGGAATTAGGTGCCTACAGTATCATTGGAAGGACTGGAGGAATAAGTCAGGGGTTCTTTCGGCTGGACTTTGGCTTCAAGGTCACACTACAGTAGTTGTGATGCAGAGATCAGGAAACTGCCAAGACTATACTGCCACCAATCTGGCCACTCCAGAGCCACCCACCACACATGAGCTGGTAAAGCTGGGCTGCTGCAGCCAGTGTCAGTGTCTGTGTTAAGCAGCAACATTGCAGGAAGATAGCACCTGTCTCCTCCTGCCTTCTAATCTTCATGCAAGAGCATCTCACTGCAGAACCTAAATTGAACCACAGCCTCAGAGAAGTCTGGGAATAGAGCTTTTAGCCTATTTTCATCTCTATGACACAAGATGGAACCTAGAAGAAGCTGAATGGATCCAGTCCAGAAGAAATGGGAAGAGGCAGTGTTTGGGGAGAGACAGCGAAGGTGGAGCTGATGCAAACTGGAGGACCAATTCTGGGTCAAGTGGAAATCTGCAGCCTCGCTGTGAAGTCAATAAGAAGCCTTGAATGGATAAATGGAGGGCAAGGAATCACTTTCCATAGAAAGTTTAAGAATAGCCCAAGCAATCTTTTTAGGATGATTTGAGATGAAGTCTTTTATTTCTTTCCTGTTTTATAGCATAAGCAATCTATGTTCATGGTAAAAATATTAGAAAATGCATTAATCCAAAAAGAAAAATAAAAGTCACTCATAATCCCACCATTGGGAGATAATCATATGTTGGTGAATCTCTTTCCAGATATTCCAGGGTTTCCTTTACTATGATATCATGGTTTTTAACTTTTTTTAACTTATAAACGACTTTCCACTTTAATAAATGGCCATCTAGCAACAATGTCAATATGTTAACAGCCATACTGTCAATAGTATTCTGTTATAGGGATGTCTTATATTTTATTTAATAAATACTTTATTTTAAAGCCCATCTTTGTTGGACATTCCAATATTTTAGATTAATAGTGATGGAATGAATAGAAAATGCAGTATTTCAGAGAGGGGTCGAATTGTGAGGTGCTAAAAGCAAAAATATCAATGAGATGGGAGATGTAGCAAAGCTCATAATGTGTTAAAGCTGGAAAGAACTTAGAGGTCATCCTCGTCCATCTTCCTCATTTAACAGATGGGTGCAATCGAGACCATATTTCACTCTCGTTATCCCAAACTCATCAGTCCCTGTTGTCCATCTTTCTTTCCTCTTTCCTAAGCCTTGTGTACGATTCATACTGAGATCCAAATCTAAACAACAACTGACAGAAAATATGACTTAAAGAACAAGGTCAACAAAAACCCAAGTTATTACAATTCAACTCAGTTCATCTAGTGTTTATTGAGAGGCTTCTCAGTGGTTAATACAGGGTTTGGGGAGGAGGGGATGTAAAAAAAAAAATTCGGATACTGACCCTACCCTCAAAGCACCTACTGTCTTATCTCCTTTGATGAGAAGGAAGGCTTCAGGCATGTTGAAGCACTTGCCTGTCTTTTATGTGGGAATGGCCTTGGGTCCCAGAAAAATTTCCTCCACAATTCCTCACCTCTTGGGTTTTGGTTGTAAAAAAGCAGGAAAGTGAGAAGGAACTGTATAAGGTTTTCTATTTTCCAGTACAAGAACATTTAAGACATGATCTCTAATATTTTTCTTGTCTAGACATTCTCATCTTTTTACTTTTTAATAAAGCAATAGGCAGTTATCCCTTGTGGTTTGTAGCTACAGTTCATTATCAGAGGAACGCCTGGCTTTTAAACGGCGTTAACACTGAAATCCTCTTCTCTTGTCTCTTTCTAGTAAAGATTTCCTTGTCTTGATCCTCTCTCTCCACATATTGATCACACATTGCCTGCTTCAAAGTGTTCACTTAATCATTCCACTTTTTCCAAGGGAGTATCTAACTCTTAATATGCTGCAGGTTTCCTATTACACTTCCTTTGCCTTAAAAATATCTTGAAAGAGTAAATCTGCCAATAAAGAAACTACCCAGACCAAAAAAAAGCCCTTCCACAAATTCTCCCAAATGGAACTGGACTGTAAGCAGAGAAAATGTAGCAGTGACATTCGAACACTGTGTCCGAGCTCCTGGACCCATACATGGACTGGTCCAACTCCAGTGGAAGCCTCAGCCCGTCACTCCCTCGCCACTTGACTGGTACCTTCTGAGATCTCAGCTGGATGCACTGGAAGCTGTTTGGGGTTAATGAATTCCAAGCATGGTTTGAGATCTAGTCATTTTGCCCTGTTGTTCTTGTATTCCTTCTGTTTAACAATTTGTAGCTTTTAATGTTTTTGGTCAGAGTTATAGCTCTTAAGCAGATGGTTGTAATCAGTCCCCAGGGGTGAGCCTTGGAGGGAAACTGGATGGGAGACTCAGCAAGGAATGAGAATTCTGTGACTCACTCTGCTCGACCGCAGGGCCAGCAGTGAGGGTGCTGATTGCTCTCAACCTGTTCTTGGACAAGTAGTAAATGTTGACTGATCTTTCCTCATACGGTAGGGATGATATCCACATAAGAGAACATGAAAAATAGTATGTGCCAAAAATGTATTCACGGGAGTCAAACTCATGCGTGCTTAGAATCAAGTTGCTGAATCCAGTCCATCTGTCATTCTTTTTATGTCCAAGTTTTAGTAACAGGATGTTTACAAATAGTTTACATTCCTCTTGGGACATCTTCCCTAACCAAATGTCATACGAGTGTTAGCCGGGAGTTATTTGGACTTGCTCAGTTCTTGTTTCCAGCCCCATGATTTAGGCTATTTATGTAAGCAGAATCCTGCATTGAAGATAATGGGCTTCTCTTGTCTGTCCATACGGAGAAAAATTATTAGATCAGTGGGAATTTTACAGAGTATGTTATTAAATCCTCAGACGTTAAATATTTCAGTTACTTGGAATGCACACATGATAGAAGCAAACTTCAGCTGACATTCAAAAGCATATTTGATGAAAATGTCAATGCTGACATTTATTTTTATTAATATTATTTTATGTAATGTTATTCTCTAAGGAAATTATATTTATCAGGCCTGTCTTTTTTTCTCTAATCCCTTTCATTGTACTCCAAAATATCTTTCTTTTCTGGTTATAGAGTGGTAAATCTTTATTGTAGAATATTTGGAAAACATAGAGAAGTAAAAAGAAAACTAAAAAGTACCTATGATTCTTCGATCCTGGGGTCTTCAATTTTTTAAAAGATAGTCAACAGTCAACACTACTTGAAACCTTGTAAAACTTTAAAATTTTTTTCTGAATTGAATATTTCCCAGTTTAAACCCTGATTCATTCTTCTGATAGAAATCTTACCCTAAAGTGTCAAGGCTCCCTGATGCCACACATCAAATGGAGCTTAGTTCTAGAATGACTCCTTTTCAGATAAGTAGACAAGAAGATGGGCAAGAGGTAGTTTAGCCTGGTTCCTTTTACTGGAGTCATGGTTAAACTACTATTTCCTTTTTTTAAAAAAATAAATTTATTTATTTATTTATTAATTTTTGTCTGCGTTGGGTCTTCATTACTGCACACGAGCTTTCTCTAGTTGCGGCGAGCGGGGGCTACTCTTCGTTGCGGTGTGAGGGCTTCTCATTGCGGTGGCTTCTCTTGTTGTGGCTCGCGGGCTCTAAGCGAGTGGGCTTCAGTAGTTGTGAAGCACGGGCTTTGTTGCTCTGTGGCATGTGGGATCTTCCTGGACCAGAGATTGAACCTGTGTCCCCTGCACTGGCAGGCAGATTCTTAACCACTGCGCCACCAGGGAAGTCCCACACTACTTCCTTTTTAATGTAATATTCTGAGAATAAAATCTAGAACCATGCATGCAGTTGAGGAGATCACTCAGTTGTAATATGAGAATATATTCAAAAGGTTAGAAAATGAAGCCTCAGCCTTGGCTGCAAGGAGTCCTGGGCGGTGAGTATTCTGAGTTGGACATATTGCTGCTGTGGGCAAAATGGTGTTTCTGAAGTGAGGGGCAGGAAGAGAGTGAATACCCTGTAGGCAGCCAATGAGTCTGCTGAGGCAATGTTACTCACAGAGCCAGTCGGGGCAAATCTGGGTCACTAACTGGAGGCCTCTAACCCCACATGCCACAAGCTTTGAGCTAAGTGGACTTCTTGTACCCACTTTTCCATATAAACCTGAAACCAGATGAGCAAGACAGTTAGGTTTTAGAATTGTTCAGCACAAGCAGTGAAAGATAAAGTAATATTCTTTTAACAGGGTACATGGAGTTTTTACAGAACCAAACCATGTAGATGTATTTATGACTGAATTCACCTCCTTTCTCCAGCCAGGTCTCTGGAAGTAAATTCTTTCCAGATACAACCATGCTAAGATCCATGCCAAGAAATGCTTATTCTAGAGCCAGTAGTTTTTCACACAAGCAATTTCTAAACTGAAAAATACACTCTGGCTGATAAATATCAGATAGGAAAAAAAAAAACCCTATGTATTTAATTCAACAAATTTTTATACCGGTATAACTTAATTCTACGGATTTGTGTACAGATGTAATTCTAATCTTGTAGTATATCCTTCATTTAATGTGCTTCATATATATCTTGATTCTAAAATTCTCTCTCAAGTGACATTTCTATAGCTTTTTCTTAAGCGTATGCCTTCCGATCCCTGTTTGAAAGTGAAGGAATTCTCCAGCTAATACCCACCACCTGGAATGCTAAGCTGAGAGCTTGCTAATTATTCATCACCTTTCCATTCTTTGCCTTCTTTTTCCTCCTATTTACCACCTCAATTCACTTACTCTAGCCTATAGATGGAGAGAACAATCTAGAAGCATAATTGCAGATATTATTTGGAACAACAACTGTCATACAAGTTTTTGTTTTACTGCTGTCTTGCCCTTCCTCACTCTTTTCTGCAAGTGAGTGGCTAATTGCCCAGACTTTCTAAGATCTGGGGTTTAAAACTCCACCGTCTCAAGGCTGTACCTGTTATCAGATGAGATAACTACCTTTGGCAGAAGTGTGTGGAGCTGTTTTGATGGCAGAGAACATTAATTTGCAACTCCTGCCACACAGAACGAAGGAAATGCAACTGCTGTCTTCCTGGGAGAAGCCACTTAGGCAAGAAAATAAATAAGAGGATTTTGATTATATCAGGAACTCTTATGCTTGTGTCCAGGGAGGCTCCATCTTTTTTTTTTTTTTTTCGGTACGCGGGCCTCTCATTGCTGTGGCCTCTCCAGTTGCGGAGCACAGGCTCCGGACGCACAGGCTCAGCAGCCATGGCTCACGGGCCCAGCTGCTCCGCGGCATGTGGGATCTTCCCGGACCGGGGCACGAACCCGTGTCCCCTGCATCGGCAGGCATACTCCCAACCACTGCGCCACCAGGGAAGCCCGGGAGGTTCCATCTTTAAACTTGTGTTGTTTCATGTTTACACAAGAATTATAATGGAAGAAAAAAGGCTCAGAGCTCTCTGGACCAGCATTTCACATTTTTAAAATGTATCCATGTTCCACGAGGGTGATAAAAGCCACCATTTGCGCTTGTTCATTATTTCATCTTGTTAAATGAGATAACAAATGTAAAGGGCCCAGCGCAGTCCCTGGCATGTAGTAGGCCACCTAGAAATGTCCTTTCTCTTCCCTTCTACCTCTCTCGCTTACATCTTTTTGCCCCTGCTTCTTGTCAGAAGTCGTATCTGAAGAGAATCCAGAACTCCAGCATGTTGGTGCAGTAGTCCGTCAGAGCCAATGAACACATGCTCTGCTCTTGCGCCTCAAGCTCTCCAGGTCCCACTATTTTCTGTGTGTATCGTGGCTCATCCTTGTTGGGTACAGAGAATCATGTTCATGCAGGTTGCTCTTACCCGACCTACTACTTATGGAACAAAGGGAGTGTTGGTCTAGTGGAGGGAGAGATATGCACTTGAATAACTCCTAATAATACTCTGTGCCAGGCACTGGGTGATCATACTATAATAATAATAACCATTGTTAGTAGAGCTAGTAATTATTGAGCACTTACTATATGCCAAACACTATTCTAGATGTTTTTACATACTGGATATACTTATTTACTGAAGGGGCCCAATGAACTAGGTTTCAGTCTAGAAACACCTTTATCTCCTTCAAACACAGTCTCTCAGAAATTCGACAATATCAGATTCCTATCTTTCCTTCTCACTTGCAGTTATTAAACCAGTCCCAATTTCAGGTATGACAAAGTCCAGACCAGACTAAAACAAAACTTCAGACTCAGGTCAGGTTTAAATCTGCCTGGATCCCTCCTGGCTTCCCAGTTCCCATCTGCAATCCCCATGAAGACCAGCTGTGCCTGACTGCATGAGCTGCCCCTGTAATTGTTCAATATCCTTCTCTCTTTATTTGAGCAAGCTGGCAACCTTACAACGAACCTTCCTTGACTAGAAGAAGATGGGCAATAAATTCTCAGCAGAGCTTTTGAGAAACAAGACACTTTGGCTGCTGCAACCACATTGGCCACCACCCAGTTGCTCTGGTAGTAATTGGTTGCCTCTTGCTACATTTTCCCCTTGGACAGCTCATGTGTTGTGGTGTCATGATTTTTTAACTAACATCTTTGTTTCTGTAGAGGGATGTTGAGGCTGACGTCTCAACTAGGCACCGAAAGAGGGGAAAGGGGAATTTTTCTGAGGAGGGTTTTTTGGCGGAAAGCTTCACCCTCTATCTTGAGAGAGATTCTGCCCTCTCACCTCCAGGGAGATGAGGTTACTGGGCAAATTTAATATGTAAACCTCATGAAGTCCACTTCCTCTCTAGCCTTCTCTCACACAGTCTTTTGGGGCCGTGATTGCTGGATCTCGTAGGCCCCTCTTTGTAAATCCCAAGGAATGTGTCTTGTTCTATTCTCTCACGTGGGGTTCCTTATCACCTCATGGCCACCCCGGAGATTCACTGGGAAGCTAAGGCAACAGGATAAGCCCCCTCCCACATTCTTTTGCACAAACATTATCTGACCTGATCCTCACAACAGCCCTCGGAAGGAGAGAGTAAGGTTCTTGAATTACAAATGAGGAACTGTAGGGAGATTAAATATCTTATCCTAGATCACACACTCAGTAATGCTATTACTGGAATAAAACCCAGGTTGGGCTGATGCCAAAGTCCATACTTCCCACCACACCCTGGCAGAGAAGGTGGTGAAAATATTACAGAATAAGCGGGGCTGTGAGGGGTGAGCCTGCGATGTCTGTGTCTCTGATGGCAAGTGCTCCCACATGGGTCCACAGAGGAAGCCTGAGGCCAGACTGTGGAGGGCCATGAGTAGGTGATGGGCCCGGAAAACAGGGCGGGCGAGTTTGGACTCTGCCAGAGGTAATCAGCGTCATTCAGGTTTTGAGCAGGCGACTCCCTCATTTCTCTGCTTCAGAGATCGTCCAGGTGGTCGAGTGGAGAACAGGTGGACGCAGCAGGGCTGCAGTGAGAAGTATTGCAACTGTCTGAGTGAGAGGGGGTAACAGTCCACCAGGCAGCGCTGGTGGGGCTGGAGGAGGAGGGGCCGGTGCAGGAGCAGAAGCGGTGCCCGCGGTGCCCACTGGTTCTCCACACACACACACACCGAGGATGGAGGCAGGGACAGGAAACAGCGTGGGTGCTATCCAAGGTGCCCTAGAAAAAGGCAGATCTCCAGGCTTCCCCAGGCAGCCCAGCCCAGCTGGCACACACCACGTAGAGGTGCTGAGCTCTGCAAAGGGAAGATAAATGCTCAGCAAAACGCATCCCTGCAGCTTTAGACAGGGAAGGCCCGAACATGTGTTTGTAATGGGTTCCCAGGCTGCAAACAGTTAACACTGTTAGTGACCTGTGGAGAGTGCAGAGGCATGGGTAAGGGCTACCTGAGAAGCTTGGTGCTCACCTGTGACGTCTGCAAAGTGAGCCTGGGCTGGCTCTCTTCTTCTCCTTTTCAAAATGCAGATGCTAGAGTCTTAAGGGGGTGTGGGCATGTGCGCATGCAGGTGTTCGTGTCTAAATCGTCTTCTCTCCACGTTCAGCAGGCTGATTTCCCTGCCTGAGTCAGGTCACCTTGCTGTGGCTGGGAAACTATGTCACGCATGAAGCTTTTCATTCTGAATCACTTTTTGTTTCTAAATGAGTTTTACAAAACAGCAATCATTAATCAACACCTTGTTCGGCCATGGGTCCTTTTCAGCTGTATTAGGTGTGGTGGGAGCGTCTGCCTGGGGCTCCCAGATGAAGTCCACATTCCTGTCCCTCCAGCCCTTCACGATCTGCCTGCTTCTTGCCCTTCCAGCCTCGTCTCTCACCACTCAAAAGCTCCCTAGTTCTCAGACTTTCTGAACTTGCAGTTCACCCTACGTGCTTCTTCACATCCAGGGGCAGGGGCACATTTCATCCTTTCTGCTTGAAAGGTCCTTCAAGCACAGGCACCGTGAGCTCCCTCCCTTCTCCTGGCAGTTCCGACTCACTTTCCATGAGGTGATGCCTTTTCTGAGAAGCTCTCCCTCACTTAAAGGCTCTGAGTTTTCTTCTTCTGTGTTCACATGGCTTTGTCACACTTTCACACTGTATTTTAAAGTCTTTTTCTTTCATTATAAAAGGCACTCAGACTTATAGTAGAAAATTTGGTCAAGACCAAAAACAAAAAACAAACAAAAAAACAAGCTTAAAGGAGAAAAAAAATTGAGACAAAAGTCATCAACGTGGGGGCTTTCCTGGTGGCGCAGTGGTTGAGAGTCCGCCTGCCAATGCAGGGGACACAGGTTCGTGCCCTGGTCTGGGAAGATCCCACATGCCGCTGAGCGGCTGGGCCCGTGAGCCATGGCCGCTGAGCCTGCGCGTCCGGAGCCTGTGCTCCGCAACGGGAGAGGCCATAACAGTGAGAGGCCCGCGTACGGCAAAAAAAAAAAAAAAAAAAAAAAGTCAACAACTTGGGGTTATTAAGTACTGTTAATAGTTTGATGAATTTCTTTCCAGGATTTTTTTCTGTACATATATTTATACATTTTTACATATTTAGAGAAGGAAAAAAATAAATCAAAGCTGCAAAAAAGACAAGGACAATATTGCCTGTAACAGTTCAGTGCATGTAGTGTTTTTAGGTGAATGGTAATTTTTAAAAATAGTTCAGAAAGTTTGCAAATCAGATTGCAAGGGATTTTTTAGCACTGGTTTAACAAAAACATATGCTGGAAAATATGCCTGAACAAATCTGTTTAAACAGTTTGTATTCTCTTTTTTCATTTGGTATTTTTCATGTCCTAAATCTTCTTTGAAAATGCATTTTTAGTCCATAATCCTCTGTTTTATAATTCTCATGGTATAGTATTTGCTTACTTTTTGGTAGTCCCTACCAGACTGCAAGCTTATTTAAGGCTGAGCCTGTGAATTTTATCATTTTATCTTTAATACCTAATGCAGTCTGAGTGGGTTCAGTTGGCATGAAATACAATGAATGAATGAAAGATTACCTCATTCTTTCTGAATTCTTTACTCAGTCAACCAACCTCTGACTATTTGTTATCTGTCTCTGAGCTGACCAAGATTATGCTTAAGTCCACAGATCTGGTGGATGCCAGGAAGCAGCACCACAAGCCACACGTCCCTTCAGTGATGAAGGTGTGACTCTCCCCACTGCTGACAGAAAGCCCTTGGGGATTGCCTCTCCTAAAGGGAGCTGCTTTGTCCAAGGTCAGCCCCTTTCCTAAGGTCGCCTGCATCCAATGACTGGTCCATGGAAGTATAAAGCCCAACTCTTCTCTGAAGAGTTGCTGTCCCAGCTTCTGAACTCCCCTTAGTGTCTGTCTGCTGAGGCCACCACAAAGACAGCACAGCTCAACTTTTCCCTTTGCCCACTCCTGCTTCTTTCTCCTCCTTTACTTGGGTGTTGACCTCAAGAGCACCACCCCCAAACTTTCTGTGCACTAATCTCCACCTCAGAGTCTGCTTCCTGGAGAGCCCAACCTGCAACAGTAGTGATCTAGAAGATGCATAGACACACCCCTAACTTGAGTCTCATGCACTTCCAGATCACAGACTGTAACACCTTGAGCAGAGACCATGACTCAAACCTGTCATAGCATTAACCTCACCACAGTCTCTAGTACATAGAACACTCTCAAATTCTGAGTAAGCATCAGCTGAGTGTTGCCAGCTATTGGGATTAAAGGCAAGACTGACTGGTTCTCGAGTTCCAAGTCTGAGAGGCTGAGTAAAGGAGATGCTACTGGGAGCAGACATTAATTTTGTGGAAAATTGGTTTGATGTTAGTTTGGTGCAAACATGTTGCATTTGAACTGTGTCAGAATCTTCAAAGGGAAACGTCTGATAGGCAGTATGCATATAGAACCAGGTCTTGTGTATGAAACAGTTTGGAAATAGAGATCGAAGCACTATAGATTCACACAGAGTTACTAGTTGAACCTATGAGAATAAGGAAAGCTCCGAGTTGGGGGTTTTTCTTTTTAAATTTAGAAATAGAAGAGTAGCAGATCCATCAAATGATGGCCCCTCGATTAAAGAAGGAGAGAAGAGGATGCATTGATGGGAGAGAGGAGGGGTCAAATATATTAGGAAGAGACTCAGTATGGTGCAGTATCTCCAGAAACAAAAAGAAGAAAATTTCAATAGTGATTTCTTCATGTTAATTTGGCTCGAGCCACGTTGGAGCTGCACATTGAGTTATCGTCCCACGATGCAAGTATGGTAAAGGACACAGAGGCAACGCAGGGATCAGGGCAAAACTTCAGGGAATAATAACTGTTATCTTCAGAGAGGAAGGGAAATAGCAAGATGCTAGAAAAGAGGAATATCCAGTGTACAATAGAAAGCTCTGGGAAATTAAATGCATGATAACAGAAAATTTTAATGTAATAGAATTGGAAGATAACTGATTAACTCATCCAGAAAATAGTATAAATAGGGAAAAGTATGGAGAAGAGAAAGCTGGCGAATCAATTCAGGAAGTCTAATATCTGAAAGATAGAGAACAAATAAAACAGACCAGGGAACTATCAAAGAAATTACATAAGAAAACTTTCCTGAAGGATATTTTTCAGATTGAATGAGATCCACAAAGGCCCAATACAATGAATGAAAATAATCCACAACAATGATGTTGATAGATATCAAAGATATTGTAGATTTCTGGGGATAAAGAATAAAAGCTCTGAGAGACAGAGAGAACAGATAACAGATCACATGCAGAACCAGGATGGTATCAGACTCTTCAATAGCAGTACCAGAAGTTAGAAGACAATGGAATAATGCCTTTGAGGTCCTAAGAGAAAATAATTTCCAAGCTAGAATCTCATACCCAGCTAAGCTTTCAATCAAATATAATGGCAAAAAAGGACAAGATCTCAAAATGTATCTTCCATGTGTAACTTTTTTTTTTTTTGGCCGTGTCTCGAGGCTTGCAGGTTCTTAGTTCTCCGCCTAGAGATTGAACCTGGGCCACCCGGGGCCACGGCAGCGAAAGCACCGAGTCCTAACCATTGGACTGCCAGGGAATTTCCCATGTGTCACTTTTCAAAAAGTTCCTAGAGGATATGCTCCACCAAAACAAGGTAGTTAAGAAAGAGCAAGACATGAGATTAACAACATCAGTCACAACAAATAAACAAAAATTAGAGGATCCAAAAGAGAAGAGAAGAAAAAGGAATTTCAAGGATGATAAGGTGGAGGAGCATGAGAGAGCTGAATTCTGATTTCCATGACAGGAAGTTAATGGGTAGTAGCTGTAACTGAAAAATAAATAGCAGTATAATATTGCTATTTAGAAATATGAAGGTAAATAACAGGAGGTACAGCTAAAGAGATGAAAGGAATTTCCTGGAATCTCATGGAAGAAGAAATTGGGGGAGGGGATCAGTTGGGGAAAGGGTTGCTGTTTTTCTTTCAAAGTCTTGTAGTAGTATTGGACTTTTAAACTAAGCACATTTATTACTTTCTTACAAATTAAATTTAGGTAAAAAGTCCATGAGTATGCCAGAAATCATTTGTAAAATGTGTGTAAAAATAGCCCCTTCACCCACACTATTAGAACTCATCTTTCAGGAGAGAAGGCAAGCTCCTCTGATTGGTCTTTCTTCTTCTGTAAATGGGTTTTGAGCAAATTCTTGGGAGCCTATCAATCTGCCAATTAGAAGAAAATGCAAGAGTAACAGCAGCAATCAGGACTGCAAGGAAACAGTTACCATCCCATAAAATTATTGCCTTTACCAAATTAGAATAAACCTGTCAAAGCGATGTTTAACTATCTTTATGTAAAAATCAAAATGGTCTGACTTCAACTGTCAAACAGACTCTTCCAACTTGGCTGTAACAAAGTGCTCCCTTAGGAAGTCATATACTTCAGGTTGCATTTGCACTTTGGGGAGATGGAGCTGCCAGCCCAGGAATCCAGGAGCCTGCCTTTTCCACGGCTGCCTCTGGCACACATAGAATGGCCCGCTAGCTAAGTTGGCCTGGCAGTTGCAGCAGGATGGGTGAATGTCGCTCCTGCAGGAAAACTATGAAGTAAAATATCATTGTACCTACCTCACTGATCAATAAAACAAAATTAAAAATCTAGCTTCTCCACCTGAATGAGAGGTAATTTTCTGTGGCTTCTCACATTTGCTAGAATTTTACAAATATGTTTCCCCCAAACCACCAGATGAGAAAAATCAGTACAATACTAGTTATTTTTATGTGCTGCCTCATCCTTTACACAAAGTATCTCAGATCACTTTAAAGTGAGAGGGAAGAATGGAGAGTGTGATTTATAGAGCCTGAGGGACCAGAGCTAATGCTGCAGAAGTAGGGGATGGCCCACGGAGGACTCAGGAAGGAAGGAAGTCTATGAGTCGGATACGAACCACAGTTACTGTCCCTTGCAGGGACAGTTGTGACAGGAGTCACAACTTTACTCTCAGAGTTGAGGAGGTCATCATGGAGGGGATGGTCAGAACTAGAAGATAGGTGAACACTAACAAGGGTTGAAATGCTTATAAATCTCTCTTCACACTATTTTTTAGAAAGAGCTTTACTGAGATATAATATACACTTCATGCAATTCACCCACTTAAAATGTAAAATTCAATGGTTTTTAATATATTTAGGGAGTTATGTAACCATCAATCAATTTTAGAACATTTTCATCACCTCCCAATAAAACCCATACCCCTTAGTGGTCACTGTCCCGTCTCCCTCCCTGCCTGACATAGTCGTTCGCAACCACTATTCTACCTTCTGTCTCTATGGAGTTGCCTTTTCTGAACATCTCATATAAACAAAATCATACAATATGTGGTCTTCTGTGACTGGCTTCTTTAATGTAGCATAATTCTTTTAAGGTTCATCCATGTTGTAGCATGTATCAGTAGTTCATTCCTTTTGATGGCAGAATAATATTCCATTGTATGTATGTACCACATTTACTTACCCATTCATCAGCTGGACATTTGGATTGTTTACACTTTTTGGCTACTATCACTAGTACTTTAGAGAACATTTATGTATCAATTTTAGTGTGAATATGTTTTCAATTCTCTTGGATACATCTCTAGGAGAGGAATTTCTGGGTTATATGATAACTCTATGTTAAACATTCTGAGGAACTGCCAAATTTTCAAAAGCACCATTTTACATTTCCATCAGCAATGTATGAAGTTTCTAATTTTTCCACATCCTCATCAACACTTGTTCTTACCTGTCTTTTTAATTATAGCCATCTTAATGGGGATGAAGTGGTATCTCCTTGTCCCAGTAATTTCTCATCTTTAATTTCGTTCCTACACTCTCATGATATGCGGGCTTTAATGGCCAGTGGCTGTTTCATTAAAATTCCAAAATGGAAAGAAAAGGATCAATAAAGAACTCTGAACCTCAGTGCACCTCTTAAAATTGTCCACAGACCCCAATGTTTGGAAGAAAAATTACCCCGATGCTTGGAAAGGGTAAACCCAGAGATTAAATAAACTATACATTATCACTATTCATTACCATCATTACTTACTGAGGACATATATACCACCAAAGGACCATGCCAAGTGCCTTAGAGGAAATGAAAAACACACAGGCTCCTGACCACCAAGGATTTGCAGAATTCTGGAACTCATAATGATGGCACTAATACTGTTTGCACACAACTTAACAGATTATAAAGGGCTTTGAGATCTTAACTCTGGGTCGTTTTGGGTTTTTTCCTCAGAAGTTGAAAGTTAAAGCAGCCAGGGGCTCTGGGACCCTTCTACTCCCACAAGACAAGGGATCAGGGGCTTATCAGGAGGTAGATGTGCCATGGGGCAGCATGGCAGAGGAAATGTATCTGACAATGGCTCTGACAAGGAGCCCCACATGCACGGAGCATATGAAGAGCCAAGAAGGACTGGTAGCCTGGGAAGGAAGTCCGATCATGTTATGACACCATGGGCAGGAGAAACCATGGGGTACAGAGACACGCACTGGGGGGCCTAGGCACCCAGGGAGGAGATTGGGGACCAAAGGGAGGGTGCCTGGGCACACATCTGCAATGGCCTCGTGAGCTGCCACTGGCTTTCCCAGGCCACCTCCACTTCCCTAGAAATACTGGCCCATTTGTGAATTTTCAAATGTGCCGCCCATTCTTATCTTTGTGTGTTTCTTCTATAGGTTGTTTCCTGAAACACGCTCCTTCAATTCCTACACAACATTGCCAAAGACATTACCATTCAAGACAGCATCGGCTGCTTATTAAAAACCTTTTGCTCCCTCACCACCACTTGAGGAAACGTGACCAAAATGTGGCATTCAATGCTGTTCCCAATCTGCCCCAGTCCCCCTTTCCCAGCTCCTCTGCTGCCCCTTCCCCTGGCATTTCCCACTCTCCCCACACACTCTGCAAAGCCTTCCCTGACTCTCCTAGGCAGAGGTGATTGCCCTTTGCCTGTGTTCCCTCACTCTTTGCTTTACACCATCATTGGCCTCATCATCATCTAGCGTGCTACAGACAAAGTTGTGTACATTTCACTTCCACAGATTGTGGGGTCACTGCAAGCAGGGCCTCCGCCTCATTCATCCCTGTAGCAACAGTGCCAAAGTGGGTTATCCAAGTGGACATGTCCAAAAGGTAACGTGTGAATGAATGATGGATGAATTAATGAATAAATGAATTTACGCAAAATGTTAGACCAAACCTGGCAATATTTAGGAAAAAAAGTTGCCTTGGACAAATGTTATGGCTAAGAGTTAATCTCCACATCAGATCAGAACGACTGGCGAACTGTGTTTTTGTTTATACCTTTGTTCTTAAAAAACTTCTATATCCTTTATGAACTGGAATCAAAAAAGAGCTCTAGGGCTTCCCTGGTGGCGCAGTGGTTAAGAATCCACCTGCCAATGCAGGGGACACAGGTTCGAACCCTGGGCCGGGAAGATCCCACATGCCTGCCGCGGAGCAATGAAGCCCGTGCGCCACAACTACTGAGCCTGCGCTCTAGAGCCCGCGAGCCACAACTACTGAAGCCCGCGCATCTAGAGCACATGCTCCACAACAAGAGAAGTAACCGCAATGAGAAGACTCCGCACCGTAATGAAGAGGAGCCCCCGCTCGCCGCAACTAGAGAAAGCAGGAGTGCAACAATGAAGACCCAATGCAGCCAACAATAAACAAATAATTTAAAAAAATAGGATACAGAAGTATTATTCAACCAAAAATGCAAAATGACAAAATATAAACGAAAAAGTGAAATGCAAGCATGCTTTTATTTAACAGTGGTCATCAATATCAGTGAGCCAGAAGAGTAAACAGAAGCGTAGTTCCTGAGCCTGATTATTCTCCATCGTAGTAAGATGTGTATAAGAGAGGGGATGGTGCTGGCCTTTGAGTTGATTTTTTAAGAAATGCAGCAGACTCGTACATTTGTGAAACAACTGGGCAATGTCAGAGATACATCTTGTGGTATACTGTGTCCTCAGCAAGCAAATTGATCTCTAGAGGAGAAAATACCTATAGTGCATTAAACATGGCTGCAAGTTCTTTGCCACTCCTCTCATTAAGAGGTGGATCTATATCCTTTCACCCTGAGTCTGCGCTGGCCCTCTGACTTTCTTCATCCAATAGAAAGCAGCAGAAGTGACACTGTGTAACTTCCAAGGCTGAGCCTGGAGAGGTCTGCAGTTTCTCTTGTGTGCTAGAAATGCTCCCTTTTGGAATCCAGACTCTGCTATGAGACACTCAAGCCATGTGGAAAAACCGAATGGAGAGAACTAAGGTGCTCTGGTCAACAGTCCCAGATGAACTTCCAGCCACCAGCCAGTGCCAACTGCCAAGCACATTGGGGAGGCAACTTAGAAGTTCCATCCTGGTGAAGTCCCCAGATGACTGTAGTCTCACCCAACACCACACAGAGCAGAAGAAACATCCAGCTGAGCCTGGTTAACTCTCAGAAATGTGAAAGACAATAAATGGCTGTTGTTATTTTAAGCCACCAAGTTCTGGTGTGGTTTGTTTTCCAGCAATAGATAACCAAAACAAACCCTGATTCAGAACCAGGCAGGTTCAATTTACTGGAAAGTGAGACCAATTCAAAATTCTGCTCAGCCCTAGGAATACCAAGGTGGGACAGAAATAAGACTTTCTGCCTCCTAGGCAATTCCCAAGAGAAAGAGCTTAGTTGGCTGGGGAAGAATTAATACGAACAATGCGGTAAAGTGAGATAAACTGTGCTTTGTCAGCAGTGTCACTGGCAAAGTGTACAAAACCTATCATGCCATTAAAGTAAGCAATCTAATTACTACAATATGTATGAAGTGAAATAATCAACTTGCAGTTTGATGAGAAGAGTATATAAAATCAGTAGCTGTAAACAGCACAGTGGAATCAATAAAGTTTATGAAAATGGGATTTGTTTTGTGTGAATGTGAGTAACAAATGCACAATATGTCTTGTTCTCAGGAAACGAGAGGGCCCTCTGTGGTCTGAGGCCACATTCAGGATAAAGGGTTGATGTATACCTATCTACTGCTTGATTTATTTTGATTACATCCAGGACTGTTGGGTTTATTCTAATTTTTTAGGTTTCGCATTTGCCCAGACACCTGTCACTTGCCCATTTTGCCTCCAGCCCAGTGGACTCCTACTTATCAATGTCCAGTTAACACCACCTCTGTGAAGCCTTCCTTTATTCCTCCTACCAATAACTAATCATTTTCCTCAGTGTGTCCCAATGACACCTTTTACAAGTTGTTAAAACAGCACGTATCACCTTTTTTCAATTTCTCATTATGTGAGCTTATTGGGGATGGGACTAAGCCTTATTCAGGTTGGTGTGCCATTAGAGGGGGTAAGACCTGGTCCTGGGCATGTAGAAAGGCTACACAGTGGGTATTCAGTATTCAAACGGATGTGGAAGGACAGTAAGAAGGTTAGATGGGGGGGGGGGTGGATTCCCCTTAAATGGTGACTTATGGAAAATCCTAAGAGTTGAAAAGATAGGAAAGGAAATTATGTGATGGCTTGAGAATTTCTCTACAGGAAGGGCCTGAGCATGGGAGTACTGTTGGAAGGAGAGGTTACAGAGTCTGCTTAGAAGCACACACTCTTTTAATTTAGACTTCATGTTTATTTGGGGTGGATTTGGGGCTCTGTTTGAGGCTATGGAAAAGCTAAAGCCACCCCTTGGTACAATCACTGAAAAAGGTGCTTGCAAAATAAGTTTGATTGGTTCTCAAAAGCTTACTCGTTGGTGGCAATATCTAATGTACCCAAAGAAGGCAACTGGGACTGAGAACAAAATTACCTGATTGGGGTCTGAAGCTTGACCAATGGGGCAACAGCAAGAAAGCGTCATGATTTCACAGCACCGGGCATAGAGATCTCTGTAGATGGGGTCTCTGTCTTCCAAAACTGTTTCTCAACCATGCCTGGGCTCGCCCCCATTCCTTGGAGACTTTGATTTGATTGATTTGAGGACAGACCCCTCAGCATTTTCTAAAATCTTTCCAGGTGTTTCTAATGGACAGGATTAGAAACCATTCATTGCTCTAGGAGCTTACATTCAGATCCAAATACAATGACAAGGACCATAGTGTTTTCAGGATACTCTGGCAACAGAATAAAAACATTGCCTGCATATGAAGAGAGCCACATTGTATATACATTAATTGAGCTGACATTTATTGAGTGGCTATGATGTGCCAGGCCCCATGCCAGGGGCTGGGAAACAACAATGTGCAGCGCTCATGGCGTTTACATAAGTCTAGTTGGGGTATTATACATTAAATAATAAACACATATGTAATTACGAATTGTGATAAATGTTCTGGAGGAAAGGACAAGATGCTGTGATACAGAAAAATCCAATTTAGGTGGAGTGGGGCAGGAAAGGGAAGCAGAGAGCAAGTCCCATTTAGGTTGAAACCTCAGAATACAATTCAGTGATAGATGTGTTTGAGGAGATGAGGTTAGCATTAAATGCACATGAAATTGCTGAGATTTAACCATTTATGACCTACAAAATGGCAATTTCATACGGTTCAACCTAATATAAGCATGTAATCTGAGCAGGGACCTGGTAGAGAAGGCATGGGGTGTTCTGTTTTCATCGTAGCAGGTATAGATGGCTGCAAGATTAGAGACAGTTGCAGCAAAGGAAGGGAAACCTGCAACCCCGCATTATAAAAGTAGCACTGGAATCTGAGCAGTATACTGAATGTTTATAGCATCCTTTGATTTTAAATACCCATACTTGCTCTCAGATCACTGAATCGATGTTTGGAGAAAAATCCAAACTTCCGTTATCTCCCCTCCTTCTAAAATAGAAGTGGAGAGGGGCTGTTGTTTAAAGTTTGGTTCCTGGGGGCTGTGCATTTCTGAACAAATCAGCTGCTCCCATCACCGGGTAACCACACAGTGGCACACAACATGGTCCACTTACCATGACTGCATAACAAAACTCCCTGAACTTAGTGGTGTAAACCAACAACCATGTAGTATGCTCATGGATCCCAGGAATCAAGTATTGGAAAGGCCACAGTGGGGATGGTTCTTCTCTGCTCTACCATGTCTGGGGCCTCATCTGGGAAGATTTGGACTACAAGGGGCTGGAATTGCTGGAACTGGAGGATCTATCTCCCATATGGGCTGTTCACTCCCTTGTCTGCTACCTGAGCTGGGATAGGTGGAAGGCGGCTCAACTGGGACTGTGGGCTGGACTACTGCCCTTGGGCTTCTCACAGCCTGCTAGCTAAGTTCTGAGAGGAAGGGTCCCAAGAGGGGACCTTTGAAGAGTGAGCATTTCAAGAAGACCAGATCAAAGCCAACTGGCGTTTTGAGCCTGTTTCAGAAGTCACAACGAATCCTTTCTGCCACACTCCATTGGTGGAAACAACAACCACCTTACTCAGATCCAAGCAGGGGGAGAGAGGGACAAAAACCCCACCTCTTGATGGGAAGACTGTCAAGGTCACATTGCAGAAGAGCATGGGGGATGGGAGATATTACTGTATCCAACTTTGAAAATACAATCTGCTGTCAAGTGATTAGAGAGTAACACCCAGAGAAGCCTTCATGAGGGGCCAGGTAATGGCTTTGCACAGGATAGTTGTGCCTGGACAAAGTGAAGGTGAGGGCGAGCTACCCCTGTGACAAGAAAGAAGTGATTCCAGCAAAGGGAGTTTCCACAAACAACACTTCTATTGTCATCGTGTGCAGAGCAATGCTGGTTCTTCTTGAGAGGATGGAGACACACACACTCAGTTTAGAGAGAGACAGAGGCCTTCTGCTGGCAGAGCCAGAATTTTGCAGAGCATGTTAGAGGGAAACAGAGTCTTCCAAAGAAATCAACGGCTCAGTTCGAAAAGACCTCTTTAAGAGAACTGCAGAAGCAATATCTGAGATTTAGTGACTGGAGGCAAGAAGCAGATGTCAAGATTTAAGACGCCTTAGACTGCAGCCTGGAAGGAAGGAGCCAGGGGGATAAGTACCCTGACCTTTCTCAACTCCTGACCTTTGATCTCCTGCCAGTACCTCCCTTTGGCCAAAGCAAACCAGAAGCCAGAGGGCAGGAAGCTTGGGCCAGGCAGCCCCTGGAGGCCTGCTTTTCCAGGTACAGAGCGGTGTGGAGAGCGGTAGAGGTGGATCCAGAGCACAAGCCCTGAATGAAAGAACACACTCAGAGTCTGTAACCCACACTATATGGACACTTGGACCTGGAAGGTCCAATCTGTACGCCTAACCTAACTATTACATTCAAGGTTTGGCCACCAGGATGAGCAAAACTGGGATAAGCATTGTCCTTATTTTGTGTTACTGAGGCTGAACTCTGTTCACATACGGTATTTGTTGGAATGCTCCTGCAGCGTTGGTACACACAGACTGAGTGTCTTTGTGTCCCACGTTATTTATTATATAAGGCAGGGCAGCGAGGGGGTTGAGATCCAAGCTCTGGAGTCACAGCCTGGGTTCAAATCCTTGTTCTGCCACATATTAGTGTGGTAGGTGAGTTACTTAACTTCTCTGTGCTTTAGTCCCCTCATCCTGAAAGGAGGGACGAAGATTACTCTGCATGGGGTAGTCTAAGGGTAAAATGAAATCGTGTATCAAGCACAATGCTTGACATGTAGTTTAAGGATTTGATAAATGCTGTTATTGTTTTCTTGCAACAGAAGCTTTCTGAGGGTAGTTTACATGCGGAAAGCTCCATACTTCTTCAATGCAGTGTAAAGTTGCTTTAACACCCTTTTCAGTACTATTTTAATAACATGTCTCTTAGTCATACTTTAACCCTTACCCCCGATGCACTGTCAGGTGAACAAACACGTAGAACATTACAGTCACAATTTAAAATACGTATGCCTTTTGACTCAGCAATCTAAGAGTAGGATTTTAACTCACAGATATAATCACAGATACGTCTATTGTACCCAAAGAACTGTGCACAAGAATATTCTCTATACTTTATATTTCAAAAGATTATAACACAGTTTAATCTTAGAAAACATCTTTAAAAACATTTTAAAAAATCTTTTACTGCTGAAAAACTGTAAGAACAACACAGTTTTTCAGCAGTAGGGGACTGGTTAAATCATGGCACACAGAATGAGGCAGATCATTCTGATATGAAACAAACTCCACGATATACTATTGAGTGAAAACATTAATATGCAAAAACAATGCTTACAGTGTACCACCTCTTTAAGTTCAAAAAGGATACGGTGTATATACACGCATGCGGGCGCGCGCGCACACACACAGGCTGATATATATGTAGACTAGCTCTGGGAGGACACAGGAAAACTAGTAACTGGGGTTGCTCCTTGTATAGGGGAAACAAAAGCCTGGGTGGGAGAGGGGCAGAGGAAGGGAGCCTATTCTTTGTCATACATTGTTTTGGACATGTTCAGTTTCTAATTATGTGCATGTATTACTTGGTAAAATTGATTAAAAATCCCAACACAGTAAATACACAGCAAAGGATACTGCTCTATACAGTATTCAGCAATGACACATTTGGGTGCTGAAGGAATAATGTGAGCACATTATTGAAAATGTAATACTTAGGTATCACATTTCTAATGATGTACAGCTAGGATTTCTAGGGATGTGGAAGAAATAGGGAGGGAGGATCCATATGAAGGTGGGCTGCAGGGGAACATTACCTTGGTTTCCTCAGCTAGGAGATGTGGCTCCATGGTGAGGGCTCTGACGATGAGGAGGGGCCTCTCTCTGGGTGGCTTGGCCAACTGTCCACGTCAAGGATCATTCTCACTCCTGACGTCTGGCAAACTGGATGTGAATTTTAAGAGGCAAAGCATCAAACTCTGACTCATCCCATTCATTCTTTTCCAAGATGTCAGTTGCTAACATATTTTTAGCAAAATAGGACTATCTTAAGGATGCAGAGAGAGTGAGGAAGCCTGGCAAATGCTGGGAAAGTGAAGGCCTTGCCTGGAGAGCAGGAGAGGTTTCTGAGTGACCTTCAAAAGCATGATTTACCGCCCTGCACCCCAAACCCTCCCTGTTTCTAAAGGGGAAGGCTGCCCATGCAGAAGCAATGCCTACACCACATGGGGCTCTGTGAGCTCCACCACCGGGTTGCTGCCGGTGCAACTGAACCTTAGCCTAGGCCCCAGGAGCCAACCAGAAGTGGCAGCCTTCCCGTGAGGCTCAATGGCCTCCAAGACCACACTGCATCCTTAGCAATGGTCCATCTGCAAATGATCAGGGCTCTCGGTGATCCCCCTGAAGAAGTCACAGCCCTGGACCCCCTTCCCCTTCCACCCACTCTGATGGACTGAGCCAGCACCTCCATTGCACAGGGGCAGTACTCATGCTAGAGGCTGGTCACCTAGTGGACAGTGATTAGACCCTGAATCAGGCAAAATTAAAGCACAGGCTTCTAAATTCTGGTGTGCAGAGCTTGGTGGAGTGGAAAGTTCCCTTGACTGAAATCGTGTGGACAAATAAATATATCCCATCTCGGTGCCTACATAATTGTTCACAGGCTTCCCACATAGGCCAGAATTACCACAACAGTACACACGTTTGATGCAGAGAAAATCAAGGAAACAAAGGCCTGAACCAGAGCAGCAGGGCACTAAGTAGCTGATCAAATCCAGCTCCTCTGATTTCTCTGGGGTCTGGCTTCCTCTATTGGATACTCACCTGGCCTGGGAGTCCTACAGATGACTGCACGCTTCTCTTACCTCTGAATCCCACTTCATACTGGGCGTATTTGCCCAGAAGGAATTCACCTGTCCTACATAATTTTTTTAAAGAAATATATTTTTCTTTTAACGAGAAGCCTGTAATTTTCACTTGACCCCTGACTGCAGTGGAAGTCCCAACCCAGGTAGCCTTTCCCCTGGAATCTGGAGTGTGAATAAGTCCTAATTTGCCCTCACTTCCTCTGGGCCAGGCCCCTACTAGATGGATAACAGCATCATCTCACCTAATCTTCACAACATTTTCTGAGCTGTGTTTTATTTTTAGCCCCATTTTACAGAGAGGAGACAGGTTCAAAGAGGAAAAGCAAGTCACCTATAGTCACCTGGGCAGTGTGACTATCACTCAATACACCTCATGCTCTTTAGTAGCTTAACAAACAACAAAAACTCAAAAGTTAAAAATCCAAGATTCCATTTCTTGACTCCCAAAGTCCTGCTTTTGAATTCAATGACATGGCCCTGAAGTCCAGGCCACGCAGGGTGGAGATCAAAACCTGGCGGCCGCGCGGTACCCAGGCGCATGCAGGGAGAGGGCACCGCTGCCCGCCGCCGTCCCAGGGATGGCACCTTTTCCTCTGCCAGGCCAGATGCGTTCCCAGGTGATCTGCCCCAGTGAGAAGCGGCTGCTTCCAGGCAGGCGGGGACTGTGTGTAGGCAACGGCGGGGTTTGACTAGGCAGGCTCCTGGGAGTGGGGTCTGCCCTGGCAGCCGTCATTGGGCATTCCCTGGGGCTCAGGACGCCCAGCTGCGGGTCCCAGCGGGCGCGCGTGGGGCGTCTCCTCAGGGGCGGTCCTGAGCGGGTCTCCACTCAGGCTTCCTTGCACCTTCTCCCAGCGGGGAGACCGCCTGTTTTCATCAAACTCTAATGAGGTCGCTACCTGATTTAACAAGAGCCAGCGCTGTCTCGGCTATTCCTGGAGTCTTTACAAATCTTTACTTTGAAATCCCTGGAGAGAAGGAAAGGTGCCCTAAACATCTTTCTGCCTCACCTTTAAAGGGGTTCCCATCCCACATCCTCTCCACTCCCCAACTTCCCTAAACCAAATGAAAAGCATTCTTTGCAATCCCTCTAATTAACAGTTTGTTTTTATTTTTCAATACTTGGTGGTCAATTTAGTTTAAGGTCCTTGGGGAATTTAAACTACATAGATTAAATAAAAGCAGCTGAAAAATGGAGAATGTTTCAGCAGAGTTTCTTTTCTCTCTCTTTTTAATTGGTAGCAGCACAATCTGTAACAAGGTGAGTCTAATTCCATTCTGCTGAAAGAGGAAAGTTTTATTTTATTATCCTTCCAAGAATATCTAGCAAATTGGCAGTGTTGGTGGGGTTTTTTCCCCCCTAATATAATGAAAGGGAGAAAAGCCCCAATTTCTTTCCATTTCTGAGGAATCATCAAGTGTGGGAGTCAAATGAGCACATGGATACATCCCTTGCATCAAGACTTTGCCTTACTCCAGAGCCCTGACCCTGGCACCCATTTTACCCAGTCCAGCACGGGCTGGCTGCCCCATCCCCAGCCATTAAAGCCAGCCTGCTCCCGCTCCACTCGGCAGCACAAAGTGCCTTCTCCCCTGCAGCCACTCTGAGACATCTCCCCACTGGGGACAGGTGGGCCTCTGCTTCACATCAGCTGTTTCCTTGACCTCTGGACCAGTCAATTACCTGCTTTCAAGCCTCACCTCCTCCATGAAGCTTCCCCAGACTAACACAAACTCATCAGACTACTCCCTTTCTGTGAATTCCACACAATCCTGCACTGTTGGGCATAATTCTCTAGCATGGACAGCAAGCTTCAAGCTTTCACAGACACTGTTAAAAACTATTATTTATATATTCTCAGTACTCTTATACTGGTCAATTATAAAGCAACTAGATACAGTCTTAATGAAAGGCAGCTTAGTAATATGAATCAAAAAACTTAATATTTCATCAGCCCTTTGACCCCAATTATACCTCTAGGAATATATCCTCAGGAAAAAACATGTATGAAGGAATGCTCATTAGAAATCTTTATTACTTCTAAAATTTGGAAATAATCCAAGTGTCCAATAATAGGAAAAGGGTTAAATAAATTATAGAGCAGCTATACAATGGACTATTCTACAGCCATTAAAATATTATATAATAATACTTCATGACAGGGAAAGTTATTCAGGTTATATTTTTAAGTGTAAAAACAGGCTTTAAATTAATGGCAAATTTTACTTTTGATCATCTAGCTTTAGCTCAGAAGAGCTAAAAAGGGAAATAGACAAGTCATAAAATTACAAGGCTCCCTTTATTCTCCCTTCTTCACATGTTAGATGAAGAAAAATTAAATATAGAAAAGCAAGGAAAAAATTAACCAGGTTGTTTCTATCCACATATAGCCACAATTAACATTTTGACGGAACGTCCTATCTTTTTTCTATTGTGCGTGCGTGTATGCATGGGGGTGATTGCATGTATCATGTTATACACTCTTTTACTATTCTTAGTCATTAAGAGAGACTATAATATACATCTTTGATTTTAAAAAGTCTAATGTTATTTTGTATTTTTACTCTCTTCTGATGACACAAGAACCTTAGGTCACTACTTTATCTCTCTTCCACTTCTGATCTCATATGATATGGTTGACATGTATTTTATTTATTTATTTATTTATTTATTTATTTTGCGATACGCAGGCCTCTCACTGCTGCAGCCTCTCCCATTGCGGAGCACAGGCGCCGGATGCTCAGGCTCAGCGGCCATGGCTCACGGGCCCAGCCGCTCCACAGCATGTGGGATCCTCCCGGACCAGGGCACGAACCCATGTCCCCTGCAATGGCAGGCGGACTCTCAACCACTGCACCACCAGGGAAGCCCCTGACATGTATTTTAATTCTATATATATTATAAATTCCACAAAGCATCTTCATAATCAATATTTATTTATGTTCCCTACATACTTATACTTCCCATTCCTCTTTATTCCTTCCTACACCTCTTATTTCCATATGTGATCATTTTCCTTATGAGTAAAGAATACTGCTTAATATTTCCTTTAGTACATGTGACAAACTCATCCATTTTTGGCTGAAAAATCACCTTCATTCTTGAAGGATATTTTCACTGAGTATAGGATTCTAAACTGGCAGTGATTTTCTGTCAATTCTTTGAAGATGTTTTGAACAAATTTACTCTGATTTGCCTAGGTCTGGTTTCTCTTGTATTAGTCCTGCTTGGAGTTTGTAGTGATTCTTGAATCTGTGGCTTGATGTCTTTCATCAATTTTTTCAAATTCCCAGCAACTATCACTGCAATTGCTTCTGCTCAATTTCTCTCCTCCACTTTTGGGATTCCACTTACACATTATGTTAGACCTTCTCACAGATTCTCCATATCTCTTATTCCTTCTTCTGTTCTTTCCTCATCCTTCAAAATATCATTCCAAATATTTTTTAGTGACCTTTCAGTTCATTAATTTTCTATACAGCTATGTCTAATTTTCTATTAAAACCATCCAATGAGTTCTTCAGTTCAGTTACTGAAATTTTCAGTTCTACAGTTTCCATTTCATTTTTCTCTGCCCAAAATCCCAATTTTATCTTTTATATCTTTGAACATATCAAGCATGATTATTTTAAAATCTTCATTAATACCTCCATGGTCTGGATAATACCATTGTTTCTGTGGGTCTATTGTTTCTCTGGATTTTTATATGTGTGTTTTCTTTCCTTGTGTGTCTGGTTACTTTTGATTGAGAGTCTGAAATTGGATAGGAAAAACAGTAGAAAGAATTTGAAGTCTAGGGTGATGTTATCATTCCTTCAGAAAGGATTTATGTTTGCTTCTGGATGATAACTAGGGACATAGCAATCCAAGCTCAGATATGAGAGGATTTGAAACCAGGGTTCAGACTCTTTGAGAGTTAGTTTACTTCTGGTCACCTTTACTTCCAGAATATAGATATTTAGGGTTATCATCCAAATTATGGGATGCTTACTAGGCTGCCTCACCTTGGGAAGCCATAGACTCCAATTTCTGTCTCCCCATGTCCTGCAAGGCTACCAGAGCCCTGCTTAGCTTCTCAACCTCCCAACCACCTCTTCTGTAATTGGCAGATGTGACCCTACATGCCACTGGGTTTCCATTGCTCTGGGTGTCTATCTTCTCCCAAATCTTAACCTGGTAATTCTTTTCTGCCTTATTCACTCTCTAATGCCTTCAAGCGGATTTTTTTTAAAAAAATGAGTTGGCCCAGCTTTTCTAATTGTTCTCAACAAATAAGTTGATCCAAGTGTCCTTATCTGCCACTACTGAAAGTAAAAGTCTGTCACCTATTATGAAATTCAGTTTTTAAAGGGCTCCTATAAATATGTTTAACCCTTGTTATTGGGTAATTGGCCACTGTCTGTTTCTTGTCATTATTATTGAGTTAGTTGTTCTTTGTTCCTTTGAATATCAAAAGAATTGCCAACAAAAACTGTAGAAAATCACTTCTGCCTGGGGTAAAGTTGGGGTAGATAGCCATTCAAGGATCCTTTCTTTGTGGTTTATCTCCTTTCACCCACTTTACTGGTCAGAGACTGATCCATGATGTTGCCTATTTCCTAGCAAACCAAGGCCAAGTGAGACTAAATCCTGATGTCTGAGTACATACCACACTGCCTTTTCCTCCCTGAGGTCTGATTCTGGCCGAGGGGTGGAAGCCTGTAGTGAGTCAGTTCTACTGCCTCAATTCTATTGCATGGGGCTGTGGAGAAGAAGGAAAATACAGTCTGCAATTCCACACACCATATACCTGGGAAACCAAGCTGATGCATCCACAAGATAACACTTTAATTTGCCTTTTGCCCCCCTCACTTGAATTGGTGAGATCTGCAGCTACTGGCCCCTTTTCTGAGTGACTCACACACTTCTGTGGCTAGTGCTGAGTTTCGCAGCTACCAGAAAGAGAACCTAATGTTTCTTTTTCAAAGGTCAAGTATATCAGTGTTATTAATTTCCTGTTTAAGCTAATTTTAAGAACAGCCTTTGGAAGGAGAGAGGATGAGGTGGTATTCTATAATAGCGATTCCCTCTCCAAGGCTCATGATGAACAGAAGTGGGTCTCGGGAGGAGGTGAGTGTAGTGGTGTTGAGGACCTCAGGGCATGGTGCTTCATGGTTTCTGACTTCTTAAGAAAGCATCAGAAACAATGGGTTTTCTGTGCCCCATAAAGCCTATGTCAGTTAGTGACCTCTGGACACTGATTAAGGATGAGTACCATAGAACTCATGCCTTTTAGAGAACTGGGAGGTTTCTTTTTGTTCCTTTTTTTTTTTGCCATGCCACATGGCTCACAGTATCTCAGTTCCCTGACCAGGGATTTAACCCAGGCCATGGCAGTAAAATCTCAGAATCTTAACCATTAGGCTACCAGGGAACTCCCTAGACAACTGGGGGTTTCTAAGCCTGGCAGGGAGGGATCTATCCTAGTTCTATCACATTCCTTCCATCTTTCTATGAGAGGAAGATCTGCCAGACTCCACCTGCTCATGTGAGCACCAGCTCCCCTCATGGCTCATGCAAGATTTTAACAACACTGCTAGCCCCTCTCCCTCAGGCAAGTTCTTAGTAGCTCTTTCCCCATCCTAACCCGGCTTCCAAACCCATGGGATCTAAAGTAATAAAGGCCCTGGGGAAGCAAACTTTAGAAATTGAATTCAATTCAAATCACCTTTGTTGAATTCTTGGGGCTGAGGATATGACCAGGACATTGCATCTTTTAAAGAAACAACAGTCTTTAGTATTGATATAGTGACCTCAGGATGTCTATCATATGCTTTTGGGGGGAAAATATTTGATAATACCATTTTAGACAAATAGACACATCTACATATAAGTAAATGATAGTATATACATTTAAAAAATCTAAAAGAACACAAAACATGCTGTTAATATAATTAGGAAGGGAGGACTTAGTTTTTTACTTTATATACTTTCCTCCTTTTTTTTTTTTTTTTTTTTTTACAAGCAAGAATTACTTCTTAATAAAGGTTTAAATTTTTTTAAAATAGAGGCTTTGGGAGAGTTTCAGGAAAAATAAAATTATAACAAAATACACTGGAATACTCAGAACTTTAAGTTATTTTAGATTTAAAATTCTTTTCAGTAATTGATTCATTTTTTATTCATTCCACACATATTTTTGAACATCTCTGTTCTTTGCATTTTATTACTAGGTGATTTTTAAACTTAAAATGGATTGGGTTAGGGGAGGGTAGAGGGAGCAGAAAAGAACCATGAAAGGAAGACCAAAGAACTAGAAAACAATGTCCTTATGCTTAAACTTACATAATTTATTCATCTCATCCAAGCATCCATCCATCCTCTCAATGAATATATACTCATCAGATACTTATTTCTTGCAGGACTCTATGCTAAGTACTTCAGGGGATAAAGAGATTAGAAAAATCACTCCCACCTGTAATGATTCCACAGTCATGGCCCTAGAGTGTTTGTACTATGTCTTGGACATAGTAATGCACCTCCCAGATCTGCCTTAAACAAAAGATCTGCTAACCCAGCTGCTGGGAGTGTTGGACAGGCAGCCTTCAGTTGTCAGTTCCTTCAGGGATGGCCTCAGCTCCAGAGAGCCACCTGGCCCAAGGTGTGGCCCCTTCCCAAGTGGCCGATATCCAATGACTGATTGTTACAGGAGCATGAAGGCCCAGACATCTCAGTACAACTTGGGAACACTCTGAGGGGATATTCTATGTCCAGAGCTCGTGTGGAATTGGCTGAGTCTATTGCTGGGCCTGTATCACAGCTTGGCTTCTCTATCTACTCCAACTCCCCCCTCCCCCATTTTCCACAGGTGATGATACCAAAGGCATTCCTTAATAAGCATTCTATTCATTAAACTACCTCTCAGAGTCTGCTTCATAGGAAATTCAATCTGCAAGACACTAGCCCTAGAAAATCGAATGGTTACAGAAAATGTTAGAATAAGTCAGGTTCATCTACTTCTTGGCATTAGTCCAGCCAGGGCTACAGAAGCAGTATTGCATAGGGCAGGGGTTGGCAAACTTTTCTGTAAAGGGCCAGATAGTCGGGCTTTGCAGGCCACATAAAGTTTCTGTTGCATATTTTGTGTGTGTGTGTGTCTGTGTAAGTGTTTTAAGATGTAAAAATCATTCTTAGTAGATTGGCAGTAGAAAAACACAGGCAGTAGAAAACACAAGCTGCATGCCATTGGGTCATAGTTTACTGACCCTGGTGTAGGGTATTAAGAGCATAGACTTGTTAGGAGACCATTCTCCGTGGGTTGCTCGTATTTCTGCACATCTAGCAAAGCAGAGGCATGAATAACATTGTCCCACACTAACTTTTTAAGTATTTTGTATAGCCTACAGCCTAGGAAGATACAGCCTCTCCCTCCACAGAAGAGGTCAGGCATGCTCTCTGCCCACTGTAAAAGACTGCCACTTAGGTAACATGGGAGATAGAGCCCATCTACGTCTCTCTTGGCGTCAAGCCTATTTCATGATTTTTCCAAAGTATACTGTGCCTCCTTCTCTACCCGCTTTCTGATGTGCCTTCATGAGGGAACATGTTTCCTTCCCTCCCCCACTGAGAATCTCTGATTTAACGTCAGTGGAACCTCAACAGGGTAAAGAAGTATAGACCAAGTACTGTAGAGTGTGTTCAATTTTTATTACTTAAGTGAATTCTCTGTTATTTATAAAGTGTAGGCCTACAAATACAGAGAAAAGAAGACTTTGCTAAGGGCTGAGTGCTGTACACGCCTTCCCCCAGTTAACTACACAACAGCTTTCACGGATGGCAGCGTCAGCACCTCCCCTTTGCCGATTAAAGAAATCGAGGACCCAGGAGGTTGGGCCTCTGCCTGAGGGACTGGCAGCTAATCAGTGGTCCGGGGGGTCCCCACATCTGCTGGACCCCGAGGCCTGTGCTCTCTTTCATATCAAGCGGTGTCCTCGCTGTTTGTTTCTGTTCGTGGGTCTCTAGTCAGGCTGAACCAGGATCACCTGGGAGTTTTAAAAAATATGGCTGCCCAGGCCCCAACCCAGACCAATTCAATAAGAAACCCTGGGGGGCTTCCCTGGTGGCGCAGTGGTTGAGAGTCTGCCTGCCAATGCAGGGGACACGGGTTTGAGCCCTGGTCCGGGAAGATCCCACATGCCGCGGAGCAACTAGGCCCGTGAGCCACAACTACTGAGCCTGCGCGTCTGGAGCCTGTGCTCCACAACAAGAGAGGCCGCGATAGTGAGAGGCCCGCGCACCGCGATGAAGAGTAGCCCCCGCTCGCCGCAACTAGAGAAAGCCCTCGCACAGAAACGAAGACCCAACGCAGCCAAAAATAAACAAACAAACAAACAAATAAAATTCACCTCTTAAAAGAAGAAAATTTAGGGCACTGAAAATTATATAGGACTTCAGCTTAAAAGGGAACCCTTGCTTCTCAGTTGCTGGAATTATTAAAAACAAAAACAAACAAAGAAACCCTGGGGATGGAGTCTGGGCATCTGTATTTTTAAAAAACACCTCCCCGGGTGGTTCTCACGTGCAGCAGTGTTGAGAGCCACTGACCTCTCTGCCTCTGGGGGGAGGCCTGTCCCTTCAAGGCCCCGCGCTCGCCTGTGGGTTGAGGGGAGGGGAAGGCTCACTGAAGCCCGCCTGTTCTGCTTTTCCCCACACACAGAGCGAGGTCACTGGCTTCTTGGGTGCCTGGGAAGCTGCCAGTCTTGGGCCTGCCTGCTCTGGCCATGGCCCTGGAACAGAAGACTGGAGTCCCTGCACCGCCGATGGCACTCTTAGTCTGCCACTTGCCAGGAACATTCTGTGGCTGAATAGTTTTGTCAAGAAGGTGATCAATAAAAATGGTACCCGCTCGAGAGAAAGAGCAGCTATTAAAACACCGGGATGCCTGGGGTGGAGGCTGGGGGCTGGGAGCTTACTCACAGGGCCAGACAGAGAGAGGCGCGACCTGGGCTTCTTTCCAGAACTCCTCCAGAACCAGAACTGCTGCTCTGACCCTGCACAGTTATTCTCTTCTCGGTGCCAAGTGGGACGGAGCGCAGAGCTCTGGGATGTTAGGTCTGGCAGATCCCAGAGCTGATCATCTAGGAGAGGGTTGTCCGAGCTCCTTGCCTGCTTCTGCCTCCGCCTCCCTTACAGCCCACCTGGTGGTCATTTCACTGCTCATTAGCACCTTCTCCAGAAGGTGAGGCACTGGGGAGGAGGTGAAACTCAAACCCAGCAATCTTGCCTGTTAGCAGCGCTTATAAAAGCCTTGACGCTTATAAAAGCCTTCACGGAGGAGCAGGTGAATGCAGTTGGCTAGAACCCGAGCCTCCAGCATCCTGGTGCCGCAGCTGCCTGGGGCCTGGCATTTGCCGAGCATCTCCTGTAACCACCAGAGCAGCAGCTGATGGTGTGAGAGGCGCTTGGGAATCTGAGAGGTGCTTCAGAAGTGATCCTCCACCAAGCCTGTGAGGTGGGTACAATTCTTGTCTTCCCTGACGGATCTGGAAGCTGAGTCTGGGAGAGGCCAGTGACTTGTCCAAAGCCATGCAAACCACAGTGAGTAAGTCTACCAGGAGTGTGAATTCTGGCAGAAGTCGGAGTCCAGATGCTACAGGCCTCACTCTACCCCTCTGGTTTCCTACCATGCGCGCTCCATGTGAGGCTTAAGGTCCCCACTCTCAAGGGACTTCTGACCCAACAGGAAAGGAATGTCATTTTTTGAGTTAAAGTTGAACAACCCACAAAACCCAAAAGGGAAGTGACGTGTGAGAGTCACAGCTGCTGAGAGGAAGAAAACCAGGAGGGGGATCCTGAAGGGGCAGCATCGGAGACCCACTTTGAAAGGGGGCAGCATTAGGGTAGATGAAGATCAGAGGAGATTCTAGGCAGGGACATGCGACTTCGGGGCTGGAAGCCCTTCAGAATGACAGGGGCTCTGGTCAGGTGAGCAGAGGTGGGATTGAACCTGGCCTGGGGCAGTGGAAACGCCTGCTGCTGCCTGGCAACCTCTGAAGGCTGAGCAGGTCAGGTCTGAGTTGCGGCTGTGCTCCAGGAAGGCTGCAGGGGCAACCGTGGGTGGGACAGGCGGAGGGGAGAGCGCACAGGAAGCAGGATCAGTTCTGCTGCCATCCTGGTCCAGGCTGAGCCAGGAGGGAGGAGGGGCCCGACCAGCAGAGAGATGCCCCACAAACCAAATCATCCCCGTTTTTGGAGCCTGTAACCAACTCCAAGCGGTGCCTTTAAAATGAGACTACGGGGCTTCCACGAAGTCAGGTTACCTTGTTACGGTGTCAAAGGGGTTAGTTTTTGGTCCCCGGATGGCTGATATATCTGCTCTGGGATTTACAATTTTTCTAGAAATACTCAAGTTCCTGGAATTCTTAAAGATTTCAAATCCTTCAGTAATAATTTTTAAACATTAAAATTTTCTCCAGCAATTTCTTCCAGGCTTCATAAAGTCAGCTGTGCTATTAGGCTCTTGGAAGAAATACAAGGGGGTGGCCTGTCTTCTGAATAATCACCCAGCAAATCTCAACCAGTGTGACTGTCTCTCACCAGGCTCCCATGTACATAGTTTTATATCTTGTCATGATATGTCTCTAAAATGAACCGGCCCACAGAAGATCTTAAAATTAATGCTCAGTTCCCCATACACATCTTTCCCTCCTTCCTACCCTAGAATAGGTCTGGCAATAGATGAGTTTAGGAAAGTTTTCTATTGTCTTGGCTCAGACTGACATTTGCCTTGGGAAGCAGGTAAGTGCTTTTGCCCAAGATGCATTCAGAATTTCATGCTGTGTTTCTTAAAAGCTGTGATTAGACTGATGGGTGGTCAGGAGCCCACCTCTCAGGACTCTCTCCCTGCCTGCCGGTCAAGGAGCAGCCTTTATGCAGACCGTTTGTCTCCCATTGAGCTGATCGAAGAGTCCAGTCCATACGCTGGCCAGTGACTGTGGGTGGCTGGGAGCAGAACACTGAACTGGGCCAATCAGATTCTAGCTCTTGAGAAGCTGATCTGGCAAATATGGAGGAAATCAGACACCATTACGAGCTGAAGTTGAAAGGACGTGATGATGGAACAAAGTATTCGGAGAGGGACCCTGATGGGCCAAGTGGAAGACAAAGCTATGAGGCAGCAGAAGCAGAGGGCAGCCCATTCCCTAGAGCTGCCTCGGATCTTGATTTCAGATTCCAGCTCAGGTCCATGTATATCCCACCAGTAAACCTTCTGCTTTTGGAAGTGCTCTCAGTCTGTGTTTTCTGCTCCCAAAGAATACCCCCTTCAAACTAAAAACTTACGAATTATAACCTAACACAGTGGGCTTCCCTGGTGGCGCAGTGGTTGAGAGTCTGCCTGCCGATGCAGGGGACATGGGTTCGTGCCCTGGTCTGGGAGGATCCCACATGCCACGGAGCGGCTGGGCCCATGAGCTATGGCCACTGAGCCTGTGCTCCATAATGGGAGAGGCCACAGCAGTGAGAGGCCCACGTACCACAAAACAAAAATAAAGCAATTATGGTAACCTAACACAGTATCCCCTAACACAGCATGGGCTGAGCACTACTCAGTCACCAGCTCTTCTCAGACCTGAATGTGAAAAGATCCTGTTACTTTGAAGATTCTGATTCAGCAGGTCTGGGCTGGGTGCGGCTGGGGTTCTGCTCCCAGGTGATGCCATTCCTGCTGGTCCTAGGTCCACAAGAGCCAGGTGATAGGTAACTGTTGTTACTTACTTGGAAAGAAAGAAAAACCTAAACCAAACAGCCAACAAAGACTAGGTTTCCAACCTGTCCAAAAGATAGGCACTGAAGAAGCAAAATCAGTGATACTTTCTAGCCCTTTTCCTTTCTATGGCATTTAGAAAGAGAGTGGATGTAGATGGTCAAAAGTGACACGACTAAGGGCCTCTGAAGTTTCAGGATACTGTAATATTTGAGGCAATCTTTTTTTCTTTAATTTTTTTTTAGACCAGAATTCTTGGGTTTTTAAATAAATCTGTTCTCTGGCATCAATAACTTCCATCATTTGCTAAACGGACTGGCTTTGAATAATGTCTATGACTCTCATAAGAAACTGTTACATTTCACTAGAAGGTAGTATGATGGAAGTTGGTAATCATTCTAAACTCAGCAAGTAAGTTTCCTGCTGCGTCATTTCCAACAATGCTGCTTTCCACTGCTGCTGAAGTTTGGGATGTATATTTTGTTATTGAAATTAGAAGGCTAATTCTTGACTGAATGCAAACATCATCTTCCTCACATGTATTTTCCTGTTCTAACTGCAAGATGGATCAAACTGCACACCCTCTTCCAACACCAAAAAGCCCCGCTGGGGTAGAGGTAATAGTGAGATGGGAAATAAAGGGAAGACAAGGGGTACATTACTGCAAACATGAAAGCCAAACTTGGAGCTGGTTTAATGAAATCAAAAAGCATAATATAAAAATGTGAGCTCTAAAAATATCCAGTAGACTACACACTTATCTTAAGGGGAAAAAAAGGGCTTTGCCTCGGTGGTATCTTGGGCAATGGCTCTTTTAGTCCATTACAGTTTGTGAGCCTTTACTGCCTGTGATAAGCTGGAGCCTCACCATGAATTTTTAGTGCCTCAGGTAGGGTGATCACAGCTTTCCAAACTGTAAATTACTTTAGCAAATACTCTGGACAGAAGGAAGTAAAACAGAAGACTCAAGTTGAGAGGACCTTTTTTTATACTCCCTCAACCCTGCTGCTTATCTGCATGGGGCATTTGGGTAAAAGCAGGTTTTATGCCACCCTCAATCCCTAATCTGAGCAGCCTTTTTAGTTGGATTTTGAGTAAACTTCAAAGCCCTCTGTCAGTCATGCAATAGATGTGAACACAACTCACCATGATGATAAACACAAGTGCATATTGCAGGCCTAAGCACCACCTTTCATGAGATCACATTTTTAAAATGTTTCTCTTGGCCTTACTAATCTACTTCTTCACTATTCAACCAACTTCTTCTTGAATCAATCAACAACAGGGTCTTTAATCGACAAGGTTAGTACGAGGGTAAATGCTTTAAAATCTCACTAAGATAATGAAAAGTATGCAAACTATATAAACCAGACCATTCACATCTGGGACATAAAATAATTTTAAAGATGTTACATTGATCATGTCCTCTGAATTTGAAATCAACACACATTGTACAGCACACAGTTTTCTTGAGGGGACAACAGGACCAAATATTTGAAAGTGGAACTGAGTTTTATTGAGTATCTTCCATGGGTCAGATGCTTTATATATACTCTTTCATCTCATTTATTTCTCCCAAAAGCTCTATGAACTGCTTTTCCATTTCAAAGATAAGAAAACTAAACTTTAGAAATGTTAGTGTGCTAATGCCATGCTGGTTTTCAAATATAAGTCTGCCATACTCCAAAGTCACTATTCTTTCCCCTGTCTCTCTAGCTGCCAAATAAAGGCAGCTCTCTCTTTACTTCTCTCTTCTCCCCTATTCCTGACCCCATCTTCTCCTGGCTGAGCACAGTAACTCTATTTTATTTTCTACGGCTCTATTATTTATTCTAGGATCATATTTGTCTGCCTATGTACAATCATTTGTACATAACTAGGTATTTTGTACTAGGTAATTTGTATGTACCTCTCCAATAACTAGGAGGGCTATAGGTAGCTAGAAGCAAGGATGGATGGATAATTTTCACTGGCCATGCTGTGCCTCCATTGACAATTTAACAGATGTAGGGAAAGTTCCTATAGTCAGGGGTTCCTATAGTCCTGTGGTAGCTCTTCATACCTTTCTCCCACCTCCAAAGCCAAACCTCTTCTCCAGCTGACTCTGGGCCTGACAAAGCTTGGCTGGAAAGAGCCCGAGAAGGAGGCTAAAGCACAGAAAAGGCACCGAACCACTTGTTAATACTATAAAACAAGCTAAGATGAAGGAGTACACTTGTAAATGTATCTCTGTGTGCTGAATTACAAACAAATGTTTCATTATTTCTTTAAGATGCATTACTAGGAATGAAATGACTGGGTCAAAGCGTTTACTCTGTGGCAGGCACTGTGCCACGCGCTGCACATATATTGTCTTTTTAAAGCCTTTCAACTCCACCATAAGGTAGGTAATGTTATCATCCCTATTTTAAGATGAGAAAACTGAGACTGAGGGAGGCTGTCACCTGTCCAAGGTCACACACTAGGAGATGGTAAAGCAGGGATTCACACTCAGGCCTGACCTCTTTATGGCCCAACCATCCTGCTTCAACGTTGCCATGTTAAAAGATGCAGGAGATGAGTGAGGGAATGAAGGATGGCTTTCATCATTATTTTCAAAAGTTTGATTATAAGTTTGTAAAATAAAGGTGGGTTTTTAAACCTATGTCGCTCATGTCTATGAACCCAGGAAAACGAGAATAAGCAAAGCTTCTGGCTTTCTGTTACGATGGGTTTCCATGTTCCCTAAGCTTGGTGATTAGCCAAGCAGCATTTCAACGGAACGGGCCTGTGAGTCCAGTCGAAGCTTTTACCTGCCAGCATCCAGATACAGCCGTACTGGGACAGGGACGTTTACTGAGTATCTGCTATAGGTCAGAGGCTGGGCTAGTGGTTTTACATGTGTAATCCTGATGCCTTGGAATTGGCCTTGGGGCCCTTAATAACAGGGGCTAAGCGTTGTTGCTAACTCAGGAGAGCTTCCAAAGCTTGGGGGCAGCACCCAGATGGCGCCCCCTCAGGTTTCCTGAGACCTGGTAAACCTGCCCCGTCACAGCCAGTCCCCTTCCCTCCAACCCCTCCAATCCCTCGTGCTCAGAGCCCATGGCAGCAGAGCCCACAGGAGCTTTGGCTTTGGCTCTGTTCCTGATGTTCCAAAGGAGGGGGAGTGTCGGAGTATTGCTAATAAAAACTGGGGATGCTTATAACAAAAACCTGGTATCTCATTAATTCATTCATTTATTCATTCATTCTCCCAACAAATGCAGTATCTAGTGAGTCTATACTATGTGTCAGGCACGGCACTGGGTGCTTGGGACACATGTAACCACAACGGACCTTGCCCGCATGGAGCTCCATCTGGTCGTCTGCTCAGGCACTGGTCTTGCTGATCTGCCTCAGGCTGGCCTGAGCTGGGAAGAAGTGAGCTGGAGAGAGATGTCTATAGGAAGAGGGGGAGGAGCCAGGAGTCCCAGTGTTGTGCGTCTAGGATGCAGGTGTTGCCACATGTCAAAGACTCCTGAAAGGCGGGTTGGAGCCTTCTTGTCAGTACCCACGTAGAGGGCTCCTCCCAGGCAAGTGCACCTGCCTGAAAGACGCCGTCAGGTGTATTCCCCCGTGGAAGCTGAGAGAGATGTAGAAAAGGGCAAGTTGGAGGGGGATCTCCCTATGAGGAAATACTGTGTGTGTATGTGTGTGGGTGCGGGGGACGGGAGTGTCAGAAAAGGGACCTGTAAGGCCCTCCAAGGCCTCATGTATGTTCCCTTGAGAGATACAGAATGCATGTGACCCAGCTTTCCTAAGGAGTACAGGTGTCTTGCTTGGTCACAAATGGACTTCACTGGAACCCTCTCCCTAGCAATCTTCACAAGCAGGCAACTCAACAAGACCTCCTCTTTCTCCTCAGCCTAATCAAACCCATCTGGAGAAACACAGGGCACGGCCTCCCTTTACACCCCCTATCCATCTGAATTACCTGGACAGGACCTGGAGTCCTGGCCAAGTCAGTATGAAATTGTCCCCGGACTTTTTTCTAACACTTACCAGAGCTGGAACTTTTTTTTTTCAGAGTGGAATGTCTCCAAGGTGACATTTATACGAGTGTGCTGATTTGATCTGGCTTCTAGGAAGCAGGGTAAGGTTGAGGTCCTTGGCCTTGACAAGGCCAGACACAGAGGCTGAAGGTTATTATTTAAACCCAAGTTCCCAAATGAGCAAGTTAGTGTCACCAATGTTTACAATACTTAAAAGCATCTCTCATAAGCAGAATGATGCTGCTGCAAGCCAAACAGACCACTGCCCACCATCAATTCATTGCCTTTTTGGAAGGTCAGAGTTGAAAACTTCCGATATTATTTCATTTTCTTTAGAAACTGTTTATTTTCAAAGTTCTCAGTTGTCTCTAACTGAGCTGCCCATTTGTTATCTATTCAAGGATCAGAGTAAGCAAAGGTTGTCTTTTGACATTTTCTTCACTCCAAAATTTAAGGAGAGAAGATATTCTTGATTTCTGATAGCAAGGCAATTACTAGTTATTCTGAAAATCAAAAATAAAAGTGCAGTTAGACTGATCAGAGGATCTTTTCTCTCTGGGAATACTGGTCTTGCTATCTCTCAAGCAAAGGGCTGCTAACTAGCGGAGATTTTAGAACGTGTGCTTCCTTTCCTCTACTGTTCCCATTTCTCCATAATGGTAGGCTCTAGAAGGTAGGCTCCGTGAAGGCAGGGCTTCTGTCTGCCTTGAACACTGAGGGAGGGAAGCCCAGCCCGTAGAACACAGGCTGGCTCCAAAGAGGTCCTCCAGAAACTTTGGAAGGTAAATAAATATTTGTGGTCTGAGTCTGCAGCTCCATGTTACCTTTTCTGTGATAATTCAGATTAATCCTCCTTTATCTCTCAAAGAACATAGGAAGGGAGAAAAGCCTTTTTGTAACCCAATTTTAAACTCATAACCTACGTCCTTCATTATATCCTTCAGCATTTGGAGCAAGCAAAACAGGTCATCATTTTCCCATTAGCTGCTGACAGCAAGGGTTCACTTTATATGAATATTCTTTCCCTTTCCCACAAAGTAATTACCTAAGATTTCTAGCTAGGAAAAAAAAAATGGTGTAATTTCTAACCTGAAACGGCATCGCTCATTAAGGTTGAAAAAGTGACTGGGGCTTGCTGAATCCTATGCAAATCAGTCCTGATGAGCCCTTAACTAATCTGTTTACAAACCAGACCTGCTAGACAGGCCTCAGTGATTTTCTATCAAAGCAAAGCACTGCTCTTTATGGGCATCTGGCTGTCCCTGAATGGGGAGTTTAAACATAGACTCTTTCTTTCAAAGTAAGATCAAAGGCTTTATTACTCTTAAATGAGTGCATTATTTCCACTTACTACCTTCTTGTTTGTAATCTGTGTTTATTAACAGCACTGTCTCAGGTTTACTTTGTGAATTACTAGTTTCTGAGAACAGTATGGCAGTTTTATGGACCACAGTATACATTGGTGGAGATTATGTAGCATATAATACATAGAATGGCCCATCAGATAGGACATTATGCAAAGAAAATTCTCTGCAAAGATGACAATACCTGACCATGCAGAATTCATTTATGATTTCTTTTTGTAAGAGGAAACCATCTGGGGACTTCCCTGGTGGCACAGTGGTTAAGAATCCACCTGCCAATGCAGGGGACACGGGTTCGAGCCCTGGTCTGGGAAGATCCCACATGCCGCGGAGCAACTAAGCCCGTGCGCCACAACTACTGAGCCCGCATCCTGCAACTACTGAAGCCTGCGCGCCTAGAGCCTGTGCTCCGCAACGAGAAGCCACCGCAATGAGAAGCACACACACTGCAACGAAGAGTAGCCCCTGCTCGTTGCAACTAGAGAAAGCCCACGCACAGCAACGAAGACCCAACGCAGCCAAAAATCAATCAATCAATCAGTCAATACAATTAAAAAAAAAAAAAAAAAGAGGAAACTATCTGGCATAACAGGGCTAACATAAGAAAAGATTCCCCAACTCTAAAGAGCTGGAGATGATGTAACTCTTTGACTGCCTTGAGGAGAATTTTCTCTGAAGTTTTGTTTCCTCCAAAGAGAGCAAGTACGCCAAGCTGTACCATGGATGAGGGATGCCATCAGTACTGTTCCAGGAGAGGCACAACCAGGTAGTTTCAAAAGATAACACGCAGATTGTTGTTAAAAACCAGAAATGCCAGCGTGCGACTAATATCACTAATGGAATCCTTCTTTCAGAGAGTCCTTCAAGCCAGCAGTCTCCCCAGGGCCCGAGTGCGGGAGGACAGAGGCTGTGCCCTCCCTGGTCTTAACACGGAGGTCAGAACCCTGTCCTTCACTCCCACCCTCCAATTCACCTTAGGAGGATGAAGCTGCCAAGAAAAGTGCATCTTTTAAGATTTGTGGTGACACAGGTATACAGGCTCGAGGGTGTCACTGACCTACAAAAGGGGCCAGACTAAACTGCTATGAGCACAGTGCAACTCGGGGAACATGCAACGTCAGAAGAGGCAGCTTTTAATGCCGCTAGTTGGACCAGCCAGAAATTAAATGGGATGGCCGGGAAAGGCCATAATCAGGAATCAAGCCACTGTTCAGAGTAATATCAATTTTTAATAGTGTTTTGTTTTGGACACTGAAGCAAGAATAAATTCACAAGGATAAAAATACATTTGTCAGAACCCCATGGTCAGACTCTTACCAACCCAAAATGAGTTGGGCTGAAAGTGGAGAGGCGGACCACAGGGGAACTAAACCTATCGTAAAGTCTCTTCCTGCTTATCACTTTCCAAGCGTTCTTGATGGCCCAGGTATGCCACTGCAGAATTGAAAAAAAAAATCAGATAATATGTATTAAAAACCATGTCAAAAAAGCATTCCTGCACACACAAACAGGATCAGAAATTACGTTACAGAGGCTGAAGAAATAAGACATTCAGACCGCAAAGTCGCAAGCTCAAAAAATATTTAACCTGGAGACATTATGACTCCTACAACTCAGAAGAGGAAAGTGGTTCTGCGAAACAGCACACTAGGGCGTAACTGCACAATAAAATATGTTCTTAATGAACGTTTGTACTGTTATCTATAACATGGTACACATATTTGTGTGCAGAGGCACAGAATACAAAGACTCTCTCCTTCTCGAGCAGTTTGCTTTATCTTTCATTCCTGGGTAGTGTCTGTCTCCTGACTGGCTTGTTAATGTTAACTGTTTGCATCTCCTTTGTCTAAAATATGGACTTTTCATCTCTGAGACAAAGGGCCAATTCTAGGCAAAAGTAAAAGCCAAATAAATGAGTTAGGAGTTAACTAGTAGAGCATACTTATATTAGCACAAATAAGCTATCAGGTCTCCCCTGGTCATCTTGGCTCATTAAAGGGACAAAACTAAACCAAGCAAGGAGAATGAATCATGTTTGGCACTTATAGAGAGCAGGCTTGGGGTCAGGGTTAAGGTCATTAAGAGGAGAGAGGGATTAAAGCTACATTTGCCCTTAGGGTCTCTGAGATTGGAACTCTAATGTGAAGTTTCTGGAGAAAAGCTTCAAATTGTCTAAAATTACCATAGACTATTTCAAGTTCTATCCATAAATGGAATGAAAATTAAGTTCAATAGGCATAAAACAAATGTAAAAGAATAGCGAAATTGATATCATCTGAGCTCTACTCAGAGGGGCTGAGAAGCTCCATCTGGAGGTGAGTTAACCCTTTCAGGGCACAAAGCTATCTCTTCTTAGCGTCAGGAGGAGTAATCCACCTCCAAAAGGGCCAGACTGTACATTTTTATAAGGAGAACTGGCGACAATTATGCCCAATTTCCTATGATTTAAAGGGAAAATCATGAAGGATTTTTAAAATTTTCTGATTTGACGATGTCAGTGAGAAGTTTTCTACTGTAGGATAGCGTTTGGTCCTGAAACAATATTTGTTCTAACCTACAATAATCCCAACTCTCAAGCATTTTAGGCATTTATCATTTTTAATGACTATAGCAAATGCCAAATTTTGTCCTTTTGAAGATAAAATGCTACACTCAAAAAGTCACGGGATTTGCATATACAGCCAAGGCTGAGAAACACACCCCAAACCTGCCCTTTGATTTTATGAGTCTGGCTGTGAGGAAGGTTTCCATAGTCTCTCCCTCTGCCAATGTCATTATTTTACAGAGAGGCCTGCCAAAACGCAGCTCGGAGCTAAGCGTGTGTGTCAGGTTTATTCAAGTGGCTCATTCTAGATGAGCTCTCTTGCCATCTCTTTACCAGGCATGACGGACTATCATTAATAAAAATGTATTGATCTCTGAATCTATTCCCAGCTATATATATAAAAAAAAAACTCTAATACATGAAATGGCTATATGAGCAATAAATAATCCCTAACCAGACAGAGTCCAAAAACTGTCAGAAGCACATGCCTCACATTTTCCTAAACCCTTAACTAAGAGGTATAAGAATTTTAAGCTAAAACAAACCTCGGAGATCAGTGCAATGCCCTCATTTTAAACAGAAGGAAACTGACCCATGATATTAGACAGGTGAGTGCTGACCCAGGGCTAGAACGCAGATCTCCTGTCTCCCAGCCAGGGGCAACTCTAGGAACCAGGACACTTGAAGTCACTCCCTACAGGCTGCTTGCAAAGCGCCTCAGCTTTACTGTATTTTCCTATTAACATTCTGAGAGAGTCAAATTCTAGTCTGAATGAAGAAGTCTTCATCCCTTTTAGGTATTCTTGAATTATTAAATGATGAATACAATTAAATAGTAAAAGGTCATCTTCAATCTCTCTGCCACCAATGAGAGACGATTCCCCGTGCACATCGGCGCGATGGACGTGCTGGTTTATGGGCCTGACACCTTGCACGGAACGTTACAAATCCCTATGATGTCCTTAAGCTCCCTCTTCAATTGAACTGAAAGATGGCTAAAAACCCTACTCAGGCAGATGACTCCCCATTGGCTGGCCATCTGAGAATGCTCAAGGGGGCAGTTACTGCAGCTGAGGCTGGTGGTAACCTGTGTGCTTTTCCTGAGCAGCAGCAGGCTTCTGACAGTAGCCTGGGTAGGATTTATGCACCTGGATAACACCGCCCCCCATTCTCTGCCCACGTTTGCCTTTCTCTCCCACCCCACCCCCACCCCCCCATAGGAAGCAGACAGATCGCACACATTTCTGAGTGCTTAGAAAACAAGTCAAGATCAAAATCCCTGCAATGAGAAGAATGGCCAAAGAGTAGACCCAAACCATTTGGGGTTCACTTAAATACGGACCCAGCTGTGCCTGAGCATATGCTCCATCAACATGGTGTCAGATCACTAGGATAGCAAAAGAGTCTCTCAAACACCTAACTATTCACAGAACCCCTTGAATAAATCAAACTTGTGTTATTATGAAATTTACCTCATGCCTCAAGGCCTAGGCAGCACGGTATAAAAGATCCCATTCGGAACTGCTGTGCTCCTTAAAGGGGAATATGTGTGCTTTATCTGCATTCAAGTTGACGTTTAAAGTACATAAAAACATGAGAGTAAAGCTTGCTATCAAAAATGCATATTTTGACCCCATAAGTTTCTTCAGTCAAACAGCATAAGCTAACCTTTTGACTAAGAAACCTTTGTAAAAGATCCACATTCTGCAAGACTGCTGTGTGTAGCAAACTGCATCATTTATAACCCAAAGGAAAATAAACTTGATCTGCTAAGGAAGAATCTTTCAGGGAAAAGTTCATGCAGTTTGTAGTTGACCTAACACAAAGGCAATGCCGCCGCTTCCGCTCACTTGGTCATTTATTGAGCTCTTATTCAATGCCAGGTGCTGTCCTCACCAGGGGGACTCAAAGCTGAATAAGACACATTCTATGCCCTCAAAGAGCTCACAGTCTGTTGTAGAAGACAGATGAACATAATGCAAACATAATGTAAGAAGTCCTATGATGCAGGCTGTATCAACAAAGAGCTATGGAAACATAGGGGAAGTGACTCAGCCTGAGGTGGCCAAAGAAGGCCTTTCAGATGATATGGTGCCTGAGCCAGTCAGTCAGGAGTGGAGAAGGGCATTTCAGGTGAAGGAAGCAGCACGTGCAAAGGTCCTGAGGTGTGAGAAACATGGCATGCTTGGGAAATGGCAAGTGCTGTGATTCACAACCTGTTGCCCACAGGGTACCATAGAGGAAGCAAAGGGCAACAGCGTTGGTGAAGTAAAATAAGAGCCAGAGCATGAAATTGAGGGGTTCACACTGCACCCGAGACTAAACAGTTTGATGCAGGTGAATTTCAGCCTTCCACTTCCCATGCAGCGGGGTGAAAAATGAATTGTGGAAGAACCAGATTGGTGCCCAAGAAGCAGCTGCGAATCTACAGAGGCAGAAAGATTAGTGGTTGCCTGTAGCTTCGAGGTTGGGGGAGGGAGAGAATGCGAGTGACTAAATGAGACTTTTCAGGGAGGAGGTGGCAGTGATGGAAAACTGGATTGTGGTGATGACTGAAAGTCACTAAATCATACATTTAAAATGAGCAAATTTTACTGTATGTAAAATTATACCTCAGCGAAGCTCTTAGGAAAAAAAAGAGAAGCAACAACAAAGCGACAGAAGTATTCTAGACAGGAATCCATGAGGGTGTGAAGTAGGCACCAGAGATTTAGAATTCGCTTTGGAGAGTGGGTGGAGGAGAGAGCGGAGTCAGGGATGGCTCCTGGGAACCTGGATGGGACAGGGACCAGGAGGAAAAGCAGGTCTGCTGGGGAGGATGCAGAGCTTGGGTTCTGATACACTGAGTTTAAGATACTTGTAGAATATACACCTGAGCAAGGTTTCTCAAACCCCGTTATTGACATTTGGGGCAGGATTATTCTGATTGAGGGGGCCTGTCGTGTGCACTGTAGGATGTTTAGCTGCATCCCTGGCTTCTACCCACTAGATGCCAGTAGAATCCCCTCCCCCAATGTCTCCAGACATTGCTGTATGTCACCCAGGGCAAAACCTGGTTGAGAACCACTTATCAATAGAGAAGGATCTTAACTCATGACTTTTCCTTAGTTTTTCTTTTTCAAAGTTATTTCACACACCACAGAACTCACCATTTAAAGTGTACAATTCGGGCCTCCCTGGTGGCGCAGTGGTTGAGAGTCCGCCTGCCGATGCAGGGGATACGGGTTCGTGTCCCGGTCTGGGAGGATCCCATATGCCGCAGAGCGGCTGGGCCCGTGAGCCATGGCCGCTGAGCCTGCGCATCCGGAGCCTGTGCTCCGCAACGGGAGAGGCCACAACGGTGAGAGGCCCGCGTACGGAAAAAAAAAAAAAAAAAAAAAAAGTGTACAATTCCATGGTTTTCAACACATTCGCTAAGTTGTGCAACCATCACTACTAATTCCAGAACATTTTCATCACCCCAGAAACCCCATACCTAGTAGCAGTCGCTTCACATTTCCCCCTCTCCCCTAGTCCCTGGAAACCACTAATCTACTTTGTCCCTGCAGATTCACCTTTTCCCAACAGTTCATATAGAATCACAGTGTGTGGCTTTTTGTGACTGGCTTCTTTCACTTGGCATCTGTTTTCACAGTTGATCCATGTTGTAGCGTGTATCAGTACTTCAATAAATGTATTTCTTTATCTATTTATTTATTTATTTTTGGCTGCGTTGGGCCTTTGTTGCTGCATGCGGGCTTCTTCTAGTTGTGGCGAGCGGGGGCTACTCTTTGTTGCAGTGCACGGGCTTCTCATTGCGGTGGCTTCTCTTGTTGAGGAGCACGGGCTCTAGGCGCAGGCTTCAGTAGTTGTGGCACGCGGGCTCAGTAGTTGTGGCTTGTGGGCTCTAAAGCGCAGGCTCAGTAGTTGTGGTGCATGGGCTTAGCTGCTCCGCGGCATGTGGGATCTTCCCAGACCAGGGCTCAAACCTGTGTCCCCTGCACTGGCAGGCGGATTCTTAACCACTGTGCCACCAGGGAAGTCCCTTCATTCCTTTTTATGGCCTACCTTCCATTGTATGGATATACCACGGTTTGTTTATGCAATCGTCAGTTGAGGGATGTTTGGATTGGTTTCCACTTTTTGGCTATTTTGAATAATGTTGCTATGAACATTCATGTACAAGTTTTTGTGCAGATGTATATTTTCATTTTTCTTGAGCACTTTCTAGGAGCAGAACTGCTGGATCATATGGTAACTCCATGTTTAACCTTTCGACGAACTGCCAAACTATTTTCCAAAGTGGGTGCACCGTTTTACATTCCTGGCAGCAATGTTACGAGGGTTCCACTTTCTCCACATGCTTGCCAACATCTGTGATTGTCTTTGACTCATGTTTTGTTTCAAGTTTCCAAAAGAGCACTTAATATTAGGCTACACTGTTCATAACTTTATAGATGAGAAAACTAATGGTCAGGAGGGTGACTTACAGGGGTAAGGCTTAGAGGTCAGTAAAGTACTTTCCAGCACTAAAATTTATTATTCTCTGTTGAAAAACTGTATAATTAATTACAATACTACTCTATCCTTCATATAAGATGCTGGCAGCTTGACACATGGTGTCTGTGCTGGGTTTTAGTTTTTAAAGCTCCATCCATGCTTCTACCCTTCCTCTCTCAACTACTCAAAGATACCACTTAGCAAGTATCCTCTTTTGTGCATCATTACTTTTTCCCTCTATGTGATCATTCCACCTCCATCAGCATAACCCCATAACATCTCCCATCCTAAAAATATAATTAAACTTCCCTTGACCCCATGTTCCCTACCAGTATCTATCCCATTTGTCTGTTTTCTTTTTACAGCAAAACTTGAAATTTGTCTCTATTCACTTCTTCCAGTTTCTTTCCTCTCATTCCCAATCTCGTTTCTAACACTCCACCAAAGCACCTGTCAGAGTCAACTTCTATTTCACCAAATCCAAATGACTAATTCTCAGCCCTTACATTACTCAACTTATCAGTAGCTTTTGATACAAATTTGCATTCCCTCCTTAAAGCGTGTCTTCATTTGGCTTCTAGGACACTGTTCCTAGAACTGGTTTTTACCTACCTTACTGGTCACTGAGTCTCATCTGCTGGTTCTGCCTCATGTTCCCAACCATTAAAAGCTAGAGTAACACAGGGCTTGGTCCTTGGACCTGTTTTTCTCTACTCACATGTCTATTAGGCACCTCAAATAAACTCCTGATTTTTTTCTCCTACACCTCCCCCGATCCTCCCTCAATTCTTCTTCTACAATCTTGCTCTCACAGAAGATGGTCTTTCTTCCACCTTCTCCACCAACCTTGGAGTCATCCTTGACTCCTCCTTTTCTCTCTCTCCCCATCCATCAGTTAGTGGCTCTATCTTGTACGTTCAGAATCTGACGACTTCTTGCCTCCCATCTTTATCATTCTGGTCCCAGCCACCATCACGTCTCACCTAGATTATTATAACTGCCTCCTACCTGGCCTCCTTGCTTCCACCCTTGCCCCAGGCTCTATTCTCCACACCACAGCCAGAGCGATCCCTCTAAAAGTAGCTCAGAGCACATCAATCCTCTGAACAAAATCTCCCATGGGCTGGCTATGATATTACGGTGTTTGCAAAATGGCCCCCCTACTGCCCCTGTGTCCACACTCTTACGTAGTCCGTGTCCCATGCTAACTCTGGGCTTGGCTAGGTGACTTTGACCAATGGGACAATACAGCCATAAAGCAAGCAGAGGCTTAAAAAGCACTTGTTCATTTGGTCTTGTCCTATGTTGCTGCTGGGAACCTTCTGCCACCAGGTCAGCAAACTTGGGTTAGCTTCCTGAAGGATGAGTGACCATGTGGACAGAAGCCCCAACCATTCCAGCTGTCCCTGCTGAGTGAGGCCAAACTAGACCCTTCAGCTCCAAATGAGTTAGCCCAGTCAGATGAATAACAGAGCGCACCTTGAGAATCTTGAAAAATAATAAACGTTTGTTATGTTAAACCACCAAACTTGGGGGGTGGCAGTGTATCAGTTAGCTTTTGCTTTTGGTAACTGACACACTGCCTGTTTCACTCAGAATAAAAGCCAACGTCCTAACATGGCCTCCAAGGTCCTACACGATCTGGCCTCCCTCATGTTATGACACTTCACTTACAGCCTCGTTAGTCCTCCTATCTGCTGTTATCCTACCTCAGTGCCTTTGTACTTTCTGTTCCCTATGCCTACAATGATCTTTCCCCAGATACCTACATGGCTTGTTCCCTCATTTCCTTCCTATCTCTGCTCAAATGCCACCTTACAAAGATACCTTCCCTCGCCACCCAAATAAAATACCCCAGGACGCCCCATCCATCCCCCTTACCCTGCTTTATTTCTCCTTTTAGTCCTGATTATCACCTGACATACACATTAAACATTTATTTCTTGTCTGTCACACCTCCTCACATACACACATACGAGACACCAGAATTTATGGTCTACAAGGGCAAGATTTTATCTGTTTTGCTTATCGCTGCAGCCCCAGCACTTATACTAATGCCTGGAATTTTTGATCACCAGGAAAATGAGGGACATAGCAGTCCTTCTGCTAAATCTGGTACCTAGGCCTAATCGCCTGAAGTATTTCTAGGGGCTGTGGTGGGGAAAGTGGCAACTATGCTCCCTACTGGGACATATTTCATTTATTGCAGGCCAAATTACTACAGCACCCACAACCCAGAAAACACTCAAACAAATTCCTGTTAAGGATGCAGGCAGAGCAGTAGGCTGAGGGCTGTGGCCGCCGGTCAGTTCACACTCGGTTCCTCTTGACCTCCCCTCCCTTCCCTTTCTTCTCATCCTTTCCCCATTAGTCTGCAACACCAGTTTGTCAGATCATTTGACTGTGCACCAAATGGTTAGGAAGACACAAAAACTCCAAGAAAGTATTATCAGCATAGAAATTTATTTGAATTCAAAATAATATGGTTATATTTAGGATAATATAATAATTATCTAAAGCACATATCATCGTAGGCTCTGGAACAGTCCTAAAGATGTCATTCTTTTGAAGTCAAAAAATATGTAGTAAGAATGTACAAGGAAGCAAAAATATAAAAAATAAGTTTGCTGAGTATTGGGAGTTGTTACAAGAGGGGCACACCAAGGTAATGTAACAGAGTCCAAATTACGCAGCATGCAGCAAGGAGTTCTCTTGCTTTATCAAGTCCTGGAAAATAAACCGGTAACTTCAGAATGCAAAAATACCACCATTGGGTTAACAGGACAAACTTTCTGAGGGACACAGGGAGTAATTCACTATACTTCCCCTTTCTCTAACTCCTTTCCTCACACCGATTTCTTTTCTTTCCTCCAGGAGAGGTTTTATCCTGTGGAAAAAAATTTGGTTTTATTTGTAAAGTGGAGTAAATAATATCCTGATTGAAGTAGGCTAATGATGCTCAGGAATCAAACTTTTGAAAAAGGTCAATCAGCTAGCTAGCAGAGACCATCACTGGCTTGCAGGAAAAAAAAAAATCAGATAATACGTGTTTGCTAAATAGATAAAAAGAATAAGCAGGACTTCCCTGGTTGCGCAGTGGTTGAGAGTCCGCCTGCTGATGCAGGGAACACGGGTTCGTGCCCCAGTCCGGGAAGATCCCACATGCCACGGAGCGGCTGGGCCCGTGAGCCATGGCCGCTGAGCCTGTGCGTCCGGAGCCTGTGCTCCGCAACGGGAGAGGCCACAACAGTGAGAGGCCCGCGTACAGCAAAAAAAAAAAAAAAAAACTAAAAAAAGAATAAGCAGTTAAAAATGGGTGAAAAATCCCAGGGTTTACTGTGAACTAGACAAACAAAAGCAGACAGGTGACCTTTGATTAAGCCCATTTACTTGTGGAGTGAGCTATAATAAGAGGCTCCAAGACAGAGTTTGGTTCCCAACAGTGTCCACAGCCAAAGGGCAAACTCAGAACGTCTCCTCCTCTCGTAGAAACTGGAACACGGATGAGAAGTCTTTTTTGGAGTAGCCCTTCGCACACATCACCCTGTAGATCTGATGGGCCTGACTGCCCAGAAGGATTGGGCTCTTCGTGCTGGTAGCAGAGTCTTGTGCTAATCCCAGATCCTAAGTCAAACAAGGGCGGAGGGAATACATTGAGGTTGGTAGTTAAGGCTCACTTCAGAACCGTGGCTCCTAATGCTTGGGTTTCAAAGAAGAAAAAATGAAGCCTGAAAAAATAAGGTACTTACAAGCACGATGTTAAGTTATATATATATATATATATTTTATACGTCCTTTCTTATAGCTGTAAAACTGCTCCAGAGAGAAACCTTGATTTCTGAGTGGCCTCTCCACTCCTCCACCCTCCACAAAACCTATCTGTTTTGTTTTGACTTCGGCCAGGTGTTCCTTTCCAGGTGAGATCACACAGGGGAATGCTTTTTCAAATCTACAGAAGCCTGTAAGCCTAAGACAAGCCCCATTATGAAATTGAGCATGATGAAATTATCAGTGATGAAAATATCCATTCAATCTCTTAGTCAACACATATTTAACAACTGCTGTGTGCTGGGCACTGGTGATGTGCAGTCATGATAATAAAACCAAGTCACTGTTCTCAGGAACTTACTATCCAGCGTGGAAGATAGACAGTAAAACAAATACTAAACTTCCAGACAATGACAAGTGCTCTGAAGAAAAATAAAGCAGGGTAAGGGGTCAGAAAGTCATACATAGCAAGGGGTGGGGTGGAAGGAAGAGAGTTCTGATTGATGAGATGTTTAGGGAAGACCTCCCGAGGCAAAGACACTTGACCTAAGATCTGAATGTGAGGGGGCAGAGAGTTTCAGGCAGGTGGAAGAGCAAGGGAAAGGCCCCCTGGCGGTGGGGGGCATGGCTTGGATGCTCAAGAAACAGTAAGAAGGCCAATGAGGCTGAACTAGAATAAGCAAGGGGCTGGGGAGGGAAATGAGACTGGGGATGGGCAGAGGTGCAACATGGAAGCTTTATGATGTCTGGAGAGGAAGCTGGATTTTCTTTCAAGTGCAACAGACAATCAGCTTCATAACAACACTTTAACATCTCTGAGAGCTAATGTTTCATTCAGAGAGTTTTGGAAAACTTATGGTTGTTTCAAAATAGACAAAAGTTAACGTTATAAATCTTTTATAGTTAAACTGTAGTTAATGGTATCCTCTACTCTAAGAATGGAATCTTGTCCAACCTTGAAACATCTGGGGGTAGATGGAAGACAAGGAAGGCATGGTTAACTGAAACAATATTCCCCACATTTCATTTTATTTGTGATTAGATAAGTGCTGAAAACAAGTGGCAAAACCAAGACTTCCTTCTTACCATTACCATCTTCATTTCCTCCATCAATGGAAAAGCCAACAAGCAATGAAAGAGGAAGACAAGAAGCAAGATGAGGACTATTTGTATTCTTTGAGGAACACCCTTGATAACGGAGTAGTTATTGATACCATCCACTCAAAGGAGGAAATGATTCAAGGGAAAAATAAGCAAAGTTTAAAGAACGGATTAGATCTCTAGCCTCCTGGATATCTGCGATGCTACAGGTGTTCACAGTATTTTGTGCTTACTTGTATAATTGTCACATGTAAACCCACAGATTTGGAAAATCTACTAACCTTAAAGTCTTCTATAGCTTCCACTACAAAGCAAGTTTAACTATTACCCACACACTTCACAAATGTGGACAGCTACATTATTGCTTACACCCAGACAAGCAGATAAGCCTCTTTTGTCAACATCATTTTGCTGCACATCTGCAAGATGCATTTATTTTAAAATGACAGAAAATCTACATAGAAAGACTGCCTATAATTTTTAACCTAGTAGTATAACTAGAATATGAGAACTTAGAGTAAACACAACGTATCGAGGAGAAGACAACGCTATTGAGAAGAAGAGGCTATTAGAGGTGTTCAAAGGGGCAAGTAAATATCCCAAATAAGAGCTAATGAAACCAAAAAGGGGAAGCTAAAATAGCTTTGGTGGCTGCTACCTTAAAGGGTGGACATTCTAAAAAGAGAAAGGTGATTTAGTCTGTAAAATCCTAAGTGGCTTGTCAATCCTGAAATGTTAGAAAAGAAGGTATCCTTTGAAGCTTGTAACATATAATTTAAAATAAACAAACACCTCACTTCACTAATCAAATAAAAATATTTATGAATTCATGAGCTCAGTGGGTGGTTCAGGAAAAAAATATAAAACAATTGCAAAAGGTTTCAACAAGTTAATGGAGGACCAAATGGTTACGTATTACAAGGACACAGGTACACTGGGTGAGTAATAAGAGTGGTCATAATTTTCCATCATTTGTGCCTTAGTGGCCATCAGAAACAGACTTCTAAGTTGTGGGGTTTAGAAGAAAGATCTAGTTTTTGTATTGATTATGTTCTGATTATATACACACAATATATTAGCATTTTATGATGTTAAGACCTAGAAATAGGGCTTCCCTGGTGGCACAGTGGTTGGGAGTCCGCCTGCCGAAGCAGGGGACACGGGTTCGTGCCCCGGTCCGGGAGGATCCCACATGCCGCGGAGCGGCTGAGCCCGTGAGCCATGGCCGCTGAGCCTGCGCGTCTGGAGCCTGTGCTCCGCAACGGGAGAAGCCACAACAGTGAGAGGCCCACATACCGCAAAAAAAAGAAAAAAAAAAAGACCTAGAAATAAATGTACAAGCCTCTACTTCAAGGACACATTAACATCATCTCCCCCAACACAATGAGATCTAATGGCAGTTGAGCAAAATATCTCCTAGTAAGTAAAGGCCTGATCTGCCCAAGCAGGTGTGATTGCTTTAATCAATGTAGCACTGATGGGGACTTCTTTAATCTCTATCAAATTCTCTACACAAGTCTAATTAGTTATGGTGTGTTTTGCTAACAGCTATCTGAGGTGATGAAAGCATTTTTTAAGTTCCTTTCTAAATGCTTTCATTTTAAGCAAAATTCAGAAATCTTGCTCTTTATAAGGGAAATAACAACTTATAAAGAGCAAAAGAGAACAGGAATGTCCGTATGTTTTACTACTGTACTGTCTTATGCTATCTTTTATAATCAAGAAAATAATTTTAAAGGACCTCAACAGGCGCAGATTCTTCCTGGGCAGGGACACTGGAGAAAATGATGGAAGTAAAGGTGTGACGTAGAGGAGAGTCCCCAGATAAAGCCAGCACTGCTTACAGGTTACTTGTTAGCTGCTTCCTCTGTTGGAGCCATTAGCAGTATTTTAGGAACCAAATAAGCTAACAGGTCACAACCCACTTCATACATGTACATAAAGCAAACTGGGCATAAATGCGATTCTTTCACTCTTCTGTGTGCCCTAATAAACGACCCTGCAGCTTTGTGAAAACAATCCACTTAAGGAGCTACTTTCTGTTTCCAACAAGAGCAACACAGCACAACTACAAAAGCCTGCGTGGAGGATATGCAAACCTAAATACAAGGTACAGATTAGCATAAAAACAAATATTTTCTTAAATGAAACACGAGGAGAAATAAAACTACAAAATAAGAAACATAGTTTCAAACATTGCTTGATCCAATAAATATTTAAAGTGGGCCAACAATGCGCCAGGGGTCCAGCTGGAGGGGCAAGGAAGAATGAGGCAGGCTGAGGGAAGAGCAGGCGTGGAGGGCTGCCAGGGAGAGGGAACAAGAGGCCAAACGAGTTCGGTGTGGCTGAAGCAAAGGAGGAGGGTGGGAAGGCAGAAATGAGCTGGTGAGGAGAGCAAAGGCCTTTAAGACAATGTGCAGAGATGGACTTTAATCTACAAGTAACTGGAAACCACGAGAGAGACTTAACAGGAGAGATGACATAATCAGGGTTTTGCATTTTAGGAAGTCCACTCTTTACCACAGAAAATGAACTGGAGAAGAAGATGAGAATGAAAGGCAAGGAGACCAGTTAAGGGCAGATGTGGTAGAATCTAAACAAGGTTCAGCCAAGGTACTGGTAGTGGTAGAGAGGGCAAGTGGGTGAATTCAAGGCACAGCCGAGAAGTAGAATGGATGAAACATCATGGGAAATGAAGGAGAGTAAGCTGAATACGGTATACAACTGTACATATTACTACTTTTGTCAAAAAGTAAATGGCAGGGGTGTGGGGAGTGGGGTAGGGAATAAGTTCTACACAAAAATCTACAAGTCTGTTTGTCTAAAAAGTATTTTCTAATGTTGAGATCACAAATGAGAGGAGGCCAACAATTTGCATTTCAAATGACTTTATACATAAATATATATATATATATTCTTAAAGTAGGAAGATGTATTTAGAAACCTAGCATCATGCGAAAGGTCCTCTCCTTTTGTGATATGTATATCCAATATCATTATATTAATAACCGTCGGAAAATACTTATTACTGCTTCCATTCTAAGGGCTTGGTAAATTAATGTAAATTTATGATGAAGAACAACATTTTACCGGCTCACATTACAAACAAACCCAAGCACAAAAGAAAAATCTCATCTGAAAGGCCAGGATTAAAAATGAACATGATAAAAGGTTTTTATCCAAGCTAAGTTTTAAATAATTTCCAGTGGCTGGGTCACTATTTTAGTAACCTTGCCTTCTAGGATAGACGTATGCTTTGTTACGAGAGAAGTGGGGGTGGGGTGAGGTGGGGAGAGAGAGAAGGGAGGGAAGAAGAACGAGACCACTAAACATCCCCCCCCAACCCCCACTCTCTTGGGTAGTCTCTGCCTTTACCATACCTTAGCCATGAGTGTTGTTCCGAATCCACCCTGATAGTTATTAGCCGAGGGAACTCCATCCATCACCCCAGGTACAGGATTATAGGTGTCACTTGACCAACATCGTCCTGAGCTCATATTTAGGATTTTAGCCAAGAGTTTTGGGTCAAGCCCTAACCTGTCAAAGAAAAGAAGTGTTAAATGTCAAAATGTACAAGTCACGTGTGACTTATTTACGTGTGAGGATGCTCCATCTTCTCTCTCCATTTATGATATGTCTTCAAATATCTAAGCAGACTGATGAGAGTGAAGAATCCAATCTTAAATTATAGGGTATTAAAAGCTAGTGATTAAACATTTCTGAGCCAGGACATTCTGCACTGAGAGAAAACCTTCTGCACTACCCTGCTTTTAAGAAATAACATACGACTGCATAAAAGTATTGTTGGTTTATCACACACATGGGTTTTCTAGTCTTTTGGACATTATTGCATTTATGTGTCACATAAGAACCTTAAGCCAAGATGATCATCTAAATTCTACAGTCTTTACTCACAAGTGATGTATTTCAGAAAGAAATATTGACAGTTAAATTATGTATCATGGGAGTCCATGTGGATGCATTTATATGTATGTTTATTCCTTTAGCTCTTATGAGAGAATAAATGCAAGAGATGAGCCACGAGCAGTAAAATGAGCTTAAGGGAAGTTACCATTATAAAAGAAGACATTTCTTGCTGTAAACTTTTCCTTATTTATTAAATCTTCATTAGACATTCTTGCTTATGAAGCAAGTCTGCACAGAGTTGTGACATATGCTATCTATTCAGAGACATGCATTATAGTTCTGGGTCAACTGCTGATAAGGTTACTGATCCTGATAAAACAAAGCTTGCCCAAGCGGAAACATCATTTGTTCTATCACTGAGCTGATGGCATAAACGGCTGTTCAATGCGGACCCAGAAAAAAAGTAGAATTAAAATGCTCTATTACTTTATTCCAAGTATCTTAGTGCAGCCTGGGAAGCACAGTTTTGCTACGTATCTTTGAATCCAGTTTCAAATAAAACTTTCTGCCTTTTCTTAAAACCAATCCCTTCCAGAATAATAATAAAAAAAAGATTAAACAGAGACACATGTAAATATTAAACGAACTGTGCATTTTGGGGTGCTGCTTATTACTTGTGTGTTCAAAATTGTCTATTTCCAGATCAGAATAGAATGACGAGTAAAACCTTTTTCCAATGCTCGAGCAGGGTCTAGGGCCAATAGCCACAATATGTACGGACTTACCACATAATACAACTGTTATGTAATCAGGCTTTCAAGGAGCAGCTGTGGTTCAAGGAATACTATATGGCATGCCATGAAGATGAACTCACATGGTGGCCTGTGTTATAATGAGCAGTTTTTACTAAGATTATAACTGATAAAGATTCCATCTAAATCAGCTGTCATACATTCTGTTCAATTGTACACTGCTGGAAAGAAACCTGATGGTTTCATTCATTCTTTTATAAAGATCCAAGTTTGTTACATGTATAATTTGCTACTGATGCTTCCTTTCCCCTTTCAAATATAATTAGGCTATCAGGATGCTATGGTAACAGATGACTTAGGAAAAGATAAAGCCAATGCACTTAGGGAAAAACTGTGAAAAGTAAAATCACAAATGAACAACTAGTTAATTTGCTATAACTGCAAATATATTGTCTAAGCACAAATATGCAAGAATATATGTCTAATGTGCTCTATGAGCAGGGGATATTTTTAAAGACCCCAAAACACTGTCTTTACCTTCCATTTGGAATATAATTCAGGCTTCCTAATTTAGATTTTTAAAAATGGCTCATTACATTCAAAGCAGCAGAGATACTCCCCCTCCTTATAACCTACCAGGTTAGACTCAACAGTGCCTCACAACACTCTTTATTGCTAAAGAAATTCATACTCTGTCTATAATACTCACCAAAATGGGAGCAAAGCTTATTATCCTTTGTAAAACGCTACATTTCATTTTTCTTGAACGTTCAAGGAAAAATACTGGCGCTGATTTATGGAACCCTTTTTGGTGAACATATTACTATTTAGAAGCATCCTGACGGGCACACACAAAAATGAGGTGGCAGTTGTTATGTGCTCACTTTTCAAATCTGATGCTTCCCCACCATGCTGATTCTCTTTAGGAGATGGCTACTCCCTCTCCAGTCCCCCACAACCCCCCAACAGCAAAGTGTATCATTAAAAAGAGCAAGTTAGAAGTGTTTTGCATTTCATCTTTCTGAGGATTCTTTCACTGGCATATATATAACTGACAGTTAAAATTAGACATGATATTAAAATCAGTTACTGAAGTCCTCTGTCTTCCACTGTGCCCAAGGCTTGTAATGGTCTGAAACCAGCTAGAATACACAGTAATTGTCATTCAGGGAGTCTATCCTAGAACGTCATGCTTCACTGGAGAAGACTGAGTTTCATTTGAAATCAACAAATTAATCCAAGACAGGTATCTGAAAGGGCAAGTTTAATAGGAAGCAGCTACTGGGCTCTCAACCATGATAAAATGTTATTGCTGTTTCCCTGTAAATTGGCTGGGAACATATGATACTTTCTGCATAAGAGCCCCATTGCTGTTCAGGAGATATACAGCTCAAGCCGTCAAAAGGATGACAGTCTGTCAGTCCCCATAATAACTTGCCACTGGATGTGGTTCGAGAGTGTGCGCATGCATGCATGTGGCTTTACAATTGCTGGAATGTTCTCTGATATAAACAGAATGAATTCATTGCTCTGACCGCATATATAACGCAACTCAAATAAACGTCACTGTGTCAAATCTACTCACCTTTAAAACGCAAGAATTTTAAATGAACTTTTGGGAGAAGTAAAAATGATGCATAAACTATAAGAAAAATTAAAGAGAAGCCAAGTGTTTGCCTTCACTGTAACCAAGGCTTTTAAGGGCCAAAAAAGTTTGTTCACCTTATAGTCTCTCTAAGTATCTATACTGTCTGGTTTTATGTAAGAACAAAGCAAACAATGTCCCTAAACTGAGATGTTTGTATCACAGAACCAATCTGGAAATGAAACATCTAAGACTATGTCAACTTAAATCAATCATTCCGTTATTCACCAATGTTTACGCAGACCTGTCATCTAAGAAGAGGCTGTGCCTGCCCTCCAGGAGTGGGCCAGTTAAGACACCTGCCCAGTAACGTTTACCTGAGGCAGGGGAAGGGCCCCCCGACCCCCACCTCATTCGTCTGACAAATCTTCATTGAGTGCCTGTTACATGCCAGGGATGTTCTTAAGATACAGTGGTGAGGGACTTCCCTGGTGGCGCAGTGGTTAAGAATCCGCCTGCCAATGCAGGGGACATGGGTTCGAGACCTGGTCCGGGAAGATCCCACATGCCACGGAGCAACTAAGCCTATGCACCACAACTACTGAGCCTGCGCTCTAGAGCCCGCGAGCCACAACTACTGAGCCCGCGTGCCACAACTACTAAAGCCCGCACACCCAGAGCCTGTGCTCTGCAACATGAGAAGCCACCACAGTGAGAAGCCTGAACACCTCAATGAAGAGTAGCTCCCATTCTCCGCAACTAGAGAAAGCCCGCGTGCAGCAACGAAGACCCAATGCGGCCAAAAATAAATAAATAAATAAATTAATTTAAAAAAAAAAAAGATACAGTGGTGAGCAGACAAAGCTCATAGAGCCTGCATTCTAGTTGGGAAGACAGACAATAAACAAACAAATAAATATATAATGCTAGACAGTGAGAAGTGTTATGAAGAAAAAAACATTAACGTACAATTCAATTCAAATACAAACCACCACCACCATCACGTCAATAACTACCATGTATTGAGCACCTACTATGTATCGGGCACTGTTTTAAAAGATTTACATGGATGACTTAATTTACTCTTCACAACAGATACTACTGCTACTGTGGATAGATACTATTATTTTTGTCATTTTACAGATGAGAAAAGCTTAAGTCTGTGACAGAGCTGGGATGTGGTCATCAACAGACACCCACACTCACTGCCCTGAGTCTCACTGGGTCATATGGGTAGTCACTTAATCAGCCAACATGATGGCATCCTATCAGTTTAATAAGAAATTTGGCCAAACCTTTATTATAAACCTTTTGCCATATGTTATATCTATCAGGGTATACAACTAAGAGGTTTCAGTCATCACCTAAATGAAATGGCAACACCTCCTTAGGGAAGTAACCAGGAAGCTAAAATTATGCTTGTGGGAAAGTTCTCATCTTGAACGGCCTTCCAGAAGTTTGACTGTTTTAAGCTTCTTTTGGTGGAAGGAGACAATATGGCTGTTGCTAGAGGGGCCTGGGCCCTGTTGGCAATGCAAATAACTTGTTATACCACCCATATTGAAAAAAAAAAAAAGCAAACCAAACAAAAAACATAATTTCCAGCAGAATAAAAATGAAAACAAAAAAACAAAACTCACATTACCAATGTTATTCTTATGTGGTGCACGGGAATAAGACCTCTCTAACGCAAGTAAGGCCCTTTCAGTACCATAAAACTAGGTTCTGAGTCCTAAATAGATCCCAATTAGAAGGCAGAAAGCTCTAGTAAAAAAGAATTTCCAAATATGTTGTATACCAATATTTTTTATGCTTTACTTTTTTACAGCATTTAAAAATCTCACTAACATCCATAAACACTCATTGTAAAAGATCATAGGGTCAACAGGAGTTTAAAACTATAAGGTTTTTTTTTTTTTTTCTTTTTGCGGTATGCGGGCCTCTCACTGTTGTGGCCTCTCCCGTTGCGGAGCACAGGCTCCGGACGCGCAGGCCCAGCGGCCATGGCTCACGGGCCCAGCCGCTCCGCGGCATATGGGATCCTCCCAGACCGGGGCACGAACCCGTATCCCCTGCATCGGCAGGCGGACTCTCAACCACTGCGCCACCAGGGAGGCCCTAAAACTATAAGGTTTTATTCTTCTATTTAAAAAAGGGAAACGTCAGTGTTCAAGAAAAGACACTGACTTATGAGAATGAAATTAATCAGAAACGATCACTTCATAGGAATAGGTAACTCAATTTGTAAATGTTGACATTAATTCTCTAAAAAAATTTTTACTTCAGAGTGAACAGAATATAAATGTGGCTGAACCACTTTGATGCTATACTACTTTGTGGGAATTTACTACTTGGGAATTTATGCTTGCTGATGCCAATTTTCTCTTTCACCTTGCAATGCTCAATAAATCGTGGCCGCTCTCTATACTCTATTAGAGAACATTCCTGTCATTTTAAACCATGTCTGTAAACCATGGAGAAAAGACAATAGCAGAAGCAATCATTTTTAGGACTTTCAAACCACTGAGAATCTCTGTAAGATAAACCGATAAAATCCTAATGTCATGAAAATAAGCAATTCATTAGTACAATGTAGTGCACCATAAACTTACAAATTATTGTAACAGTTAAGTAAAAACAATGAGTTCCTGCTTTGTGTTCAGACATATGTGTGTGTGTGTGTGTGTGTGTAAATATTTCATTTACACACATATACATCAGTAACAGTAATAGAGTTTTGGAAAAATTAAACATTGAAAGTTTCATATTTCTAAATATTGTTTTTGTAATAGTGGATCAAGGCCAACAATAAGGGAAAATCTATTTATTGCTTCTGCTCTTAATATTGCTGTTTGGAATTTTATCACTTTCTTTTCTCTTTGATAATAAACTTGCTCTAGTAGCCAGTGTATACATTTCATTGTATACATTTTATTCATTTGATTCAACTGATTTTCATACTATTCTTTATTAGCTGGCTTTTGGAGTTAGACTTCCATAAGCACTTATTGTACAAAAACTTCATTTTAGAATGATCATCTAATAAGACTTTTGCTAGGAAAATTATTTGAGGAATGCTAGAGGATGCCTAAGGAACATTCTAGATCCAGTGACGTTTAAAGTAAGAAGCAGAATATAAAATAAACTGGCAAAAAGAGAGGGAAATTTCAGTATAGTATAACCTAGGCTTTTACTTTTTTTATTATATACTCATTTATATCCAGAAAAAAATGAAAATAAAATTCTAAAGATGCAAATGCATACTAATGCTCTAATCCTACTGTCAACACCAATTAATTTTGTATGCAATTTTGGTTCCAGAAATTTACATTTTCCTCCTCCATAAAATTAATCTAGAGGATGAACATAAAAACAAGTTACTAGTAACTTGTTTTTCAATTATGATAAGTGACCCATAGCCTAAACTGGCTACAATACAGACATAACACTCTGAACAGCTTCTTATATACCACCAGTTTTATTAAGGCTTTGTACAAATATGCCTTACCATCTTACAGACATTCAATTTTAAAATGTAAATGGTACAGGATATTGATAAACCAATTAGCGCTGATGCAAAGCAAATTCCTCTTTTGTCTCAATTACAACATGACAACTTAATAGGTCAAGACAGTTTAACATCTGAGACAAGGGCAATTCAATAAAACAACAGCATCTTGATATGGTAATTAAGAGGAAATGTGAATCCATTACTGTGTTTTAAAAAATATCTCAAACACTTTGGCTCTTTTTATTGCTTTCATCAAAAGCTATGGTATGAAACACTACTCTGATTTGTGATATATTTGGCAAGCAGTTTGGGGACGTGTGAAGAAAACACCTCAGTAAAAGCATCTTTCTCATTAAGCATTTTCTAAAGTAAGAAATGTATATTTATTATATTCATGAAATGCAAAACACCCAAAAAATTAATTAGGTGATTAATCATATGTAGCATTCCTAACCCAAAAGATTAAAGGCTAAAATTAAGACATTAACCTTAAGCATTCTAAAGGATGATCACCATTGTAGGAAAAACTGAATTCCTGAATCACTTTCAGCAAAGTATGAATGCCATTTTATTTCAATGAAAAGATATGTACTTAATGTAAAGTAACAAAACCCTAGGGAAGTTAAAATGAAAAGAGTTATGATGCATACGAGTTGCAGCTTCATGAATGCCATCCAGTTTATCCTGAGAATAAACAACCAAGAACCCTTTTAGTGTAGATTTTGGGGACTATATTTAAAATAGATACATAAAACCAGTCACATGGTAGCATAACACCTGAATTCACTATACATTAAAACTGTATTTTATACAAATTTGTCCTACACTACCAGAGATTGTTTAAATTTTATAGTAAAAGTGTCTCTTGCATTTCAACATAATAGAAGAAATGGAGCTCCCATATAAAAAGGATAATGTAACTTCAAATATAAAGCACAATACATTTTATGGCTTACGGCAGAGAGCATTCATGCTCTCCAGGGTCCTATTGGTCGTCCAATAAGCAAAGTCTATTAAAGTTCAATAATGAAATACTTTCAAAATGTTCCTGGATCAACGGATTTACCTCTCATGAACATTTGTTTTCAACATCAGAAAATCAAAACGGAAAGCTCATAAAAACTGTTAGTATATGAAAATGTACTATTCAACAAACCTGATTCCCAGATTCATAGCTTCAGCAGTTCCAATCATACTAATAGCTAACAGCAAGTTGTTGCAGATCTTCGCAGCCTGAAAATAAATTGAGTACATATTAAATATCTTTATTTTCAAGCTATAACTCACAGGAAGATTTCTTCACCCTATTCCACATTTCTAAAAGTAAGAGCATTCAACTGTTGATTCTTTCAAAGGAGGAAAGGCACTTGGTGCTGCAAGCCTCCCTCTGAGCCTAACACTAGATCCCAGAGCAGACTGGGAGGGGGTCCTCTTCCCCTAGGGAAGAGCTCTGCAGTGTGGCGACTGAGCTACTCCTATGGGCGCAAGCACAACAGGGAATACTGATTGATGTGGCACAACTGCTCCTTCAGGAATGAGGCTGACATTCTAACTGGGGAAACAGGAGTAACACACCAAATGAAAAGGCAATGAACAAGGAAACACAACTAAGTGGTAAACTGTATGGTAGAAACTGTAAGACAGACAGAGTGGGAGTTCAGAGAAACCAGATCACTGAGGGCAGGTGCAGAGAGGAAGCAGAACCTGAAACCATCTCTCAGAAGGCCAGGCAGGATTTAAATAGGCAAGAGAGGGAAAGAAGGAGAGCAGGGAAAAAAATAAATACACGGGCCTCCCTGGTGGCGCAGTGGTTGAGAGTCCGCCTGCCGATGCGGGGGATACGGGTTCGTGCCCCGGTCTGGGAGGATCCCATATGCCGCGGAGCGGCTGGGCCCGTGAGCCATGGCCGCTGAGCCTGTGCATCCGGAGCCTGTGCTCCGCAACGGGAGAGGCCACAACAGTGAGAGGCCCGCGTACAGCAAAAAAATAAAAAAAATAAAAATAAATAAATAAATAAATACACAAGGGCATGAGATATTCCTGAGAACAGTAAGAAAATGGACTCATGTGCAGTGGTTTTAAGGAATGAGGAGAACTTGGATAGTTAAGACTGGGTCAAGAGCTACGGAAGCTAGTGTCCAAACTTGACGTGGTACGAAATAGGGATCTATGCAAAGTGTCAGAACTGGGAAACCTATGATGATACAAGCATCTTGATGGAGTTGGTTTTGGTTACAATGTTGGCAAAGTGGTAAACCTGGTATCCAGAGATCTACTAGGCCCTGTGAGCAGGAAACAAGGTGTGAGATAATGAAAGATTGAACCAGGTAATGTGTGGAATGAACAAGATAGCCAACAATGAGAGCCACTGAAGCAAAAATCAACAGAACCTGGAGACTGACTGGACAAGGGAATGGAGACAACAGATATATCTAAGATCATACCGAAGTCCTGAATAAGATAAAGCTGGTACCACTGACCAGGACAAAGCATGAAGAGGAGCCAGTGATAGTGTGTGTGTTGGGTGGGAGGGGGACAACCAGTCTGATTTCAGAGTTCATTGTAGTCATTCACCTCTACCTGATTAGAGAATCGATATAACACATTTCTTAATGAAAATGGTCTGGTTTTTTAAGAAAAAGATTAAAGTGCATAGGTTGCTTCTACCCGACAGTACTACAGAGCTGTGGCGAGCAATTACAAAATTAGAGGGAAGATAACAGCAAATCAGATAACACGAGCACTTCATACAGAAGCCGTTTTAAGGATAATTTCTGTGGTCACTGGGATAAATATGTCAAAGTCTGAAAGGATGGAACTTTTGATGTCTTTTTAAATTATTGGTTTATCTCTGCTTACTTCCAACAGGAATGATGGAAAACTAACTCATTCCAAATTAATTTAAGAAAATCTGAGCAAACAAAGAATCCACAGATTGAACAGAGTAAGGAGGAATCAAATTGTGGTCAGGAAAGAAAAATGAACATTAGCTGATTCTACATCATCAAGTCAGTGTCACTGCTGTGCAAACGTTACCTGCCCAGTCCCGACGGCTCCACAATGCACCACATTGGAGCCCATGCACCCCAGAAGCTCTTGGGCAGCAGCAAATTCTTCTTCGACTCCGCCCACCATAAACGTGAGGTTCCCAGACCGAGCAGCTCCCACACCTGAATAGTTTGGGGGGTAAAGGGATAGAAGAAGAGGGATACATTTCTTCAAGTGTTTAAGTATAGTATAAAATTAGAGAAAATCCTCAAACCAAATGAAAACACCTTGCCTCCAAGTTATATTTACGTCAGGCATAAGCCTCTCTTGGAATATTTTAATTGTCAAGTAACATGCAGGTTACTTATAAGCCAAAGGGGACATACAGATTCAGTCAAACTCTGCATTCATCTCAAATATTTTGGCACGATCATGGAGTACCATGGGGATTTAAAATGTGAATTTTATTATTCCCGTGCATCTCTTAGTCTCCTGAGAAACCTATTCAGTAATAGAAAGTATATAAAAAAGATGACCTGTGCCCTGACCAGCATGGGAGCAGCCAGAGGGGTCAGCTGCCTGAGTCTGGATCTGGGGTCTCTGGCTCACTCACTCGCTCTCCGTACACTATGTACAGATGAGATCTACAAAGAGAGGGACTTGTCTCTTTCTCCCATAAACAAGTAGGCATTTCAGATGGAAAGACTCTTTGTAGGTAAAGAAAGATTCTTTGCAGGTAAAGATTCTTTAAGGTAGGGCTTCTCTGGTGGTGCAGTGGTTGAGAGTCCGCCTGCCGAGGCAGGGGACACGGGTTCGTGCCCCAGTCTGGGAAGATCCCACATGCTGCGGAGCAGCTAGGCCCGTGAGCCATGGCTGCTGAGCCTGCGCGTCCGGAGCCTGTGCTCCGCAACGGGAGAGGCCACAACAGTGAGAGGCCCATGTACCGCAAAAAAAAAAAAAATTCTTTAAGGTAAAGAAAACAGTTGCTTAGCTAGACTGATTATTCTGATGTGCACTTTCTAATACTATTTGATTTTTCTTTTCCCTCCTGCTATACAGGCACGCATAGCTTGAAGATTTTGTGGGGTCAGTTCCAGACCACCCCTATAAGGTGAATATTGCAATAAGGTGAGAGTCACATGAATACTGTAGTCTATTACATGGGCAATAGCATTATGTCTATAAAAACAATGTACACACCTTAATTTAAAAATTCTTTACTGCTAAAAATGCTAAGCATCATCTGACACCTCAAGGTTACCACAATATTTGTCTTTTTAAAATAAATTATTGAAGTATAGTTGATTTACAATGTCATGTTAATTTCCGCTGTATAGCAAAGTGATTCAGTTATACATATATACATTCCTTTAAAAATTCTTTTCCATTATGGTTTATCACAGGATATTGAATATAGTTCCCTGTGCTATACAGTAGGACCTTGCTGTTTATCCATTCTATATACAGTATAATGGAAAAACCCAATATTTGTGAAGAGCAATAAAATGAGGTATGCCTGTACACCTTTTGGGCAATTCATTCTTAGTGATATGTCAGGAAGAAGAAATAAATTTTAACATTGGTTTGGCCACTCCAAGGTTTGATGTATGTTCACTAATGGAAATGATTGGAGAAGCAACTTCTACTTCAGCACAGAAAATATGGCTGAGACTTGTCTTAAAAAGGAAGTGGGGGGGGGAACTTCACTCATCTAAGTTTTTATTAACTATAAAATAAAACCGAGAGCATTATTACTACTTTTAGCATTAGAGAAATCTTCATTCATAATTTTCAAGTTAGATTTTGTTGTTCACAACCAGGAAAGTGTGTGGAAGAGCTATATTAGTACAATTTTTGCCTTTACAACTTATTTATAGTACAGCTAGGAATAAAGAAACCATAATTGGGGCTTCCCTGGTGGCGCAGTGATTGAGAATCTGCCTGCCAATGCAAGGGACACGGGTTCGAGGCCTGGTCTGGGAAGATCCCACATGCCGCGGAGCAACTGGGCCCGTGAGCCACAACTACTGAGCCTGCACGTCTGGAGCCTGTGCTCCGCAACAAGAGAGGCTGCGATAGTGAGAGGCCCGCGCACCGCGATGAAGAGCGGCCCCCGCTTGCTGCAACTAGGGAAAGCCCTCACGCAGAAACGAAGACCCAACACAGCCAAAAATAAATAAATAAATTTATATATAAACAAAAGAAACCATAATTGTACTATGTATCAAACCTGGCCATTCGAATATAGACAGCTGCAAGTAATGGCCTACTTTTGAATTTAACTTATTCAATGAAATACACAGTTTTTAATACATAAAAAGCCAAATGAGGAGATCCTTATTTCATTCAAATTGTGAATATTTTGCTACTGCCAAACCAAGTAGCCTTTCTATTTTACAGTTCATGCTATTTTTAACTAATTATTGAGAGGAAAAGAAGTCAGCATTATGTTAGCCAGACAGTGTTGGCAGAGGAAGTGTTCACATGTTATGAAAGCCTGAGATGCTTATATATGGTTAAATTACATTATTTCACAATATTTTCAGACACTGTGGAACTGATTATGTACAAAAACCCAATTATAAGAAATGCTTTTAATTAACTCATCTGTGTCATTTGAACATTCTGATAATGTTGAAGTTTAAGTGACTGTCATTTCATTAGTTTCTAATTTACTTCACCAAGATGGTGGGATCATTAATGTTTTACAATTATTTTTGCTCAATTTCTATGCCCATTTTAATTCGAACCACATAACCAACCTTATTCTAAATCCTGTTGCTCTGACCTGGAGAAATTATGTAGACGATATAAGTCAAAGCTTACAAACAAATCCAGCACTATCCATCATAGGTCAATAGCTTTGTATCTAGATTACAGGCTGCTAAATAGCTTCAGAGAGTCATTTATTAAAGGAAAATTAATGCTGACAATGGTTCTCAGCTGGTTAATCTTTTGACAGGTGTACTTTCTCACGTGTTCAAACATGTACTTCAAAAAGAAGAAATAAGTTACTTAAGAGAAGACCACAAAAGAAAGAATAATTCATCTTTTAATTTACAAGTCTGTGGTATTTCCACTCCTTCCTCCTCTCATTATGGTGGGGTTATTATTTCCAACTTTATCATAATCTACATTCAAATGTAAGTGTCTGACTAAACTGGGTAATTCTGAAGTTTTGGCATTCCCTGGGACCAAATTCTAACTTTCCATGCATATTCAACCACATGACACTATCAAGGCTAGTCCCATTGCAAAGGCAAAATTAAGAACTAAGTTATCCCAAAATAAATGCAACCATTTTGAGCTTTGAAATAACATATAGAAAGCTAGAACTCTAAAGCTGTGTAAGACATCTCATGGATTTCAGAAGACATTGTATATAAATATTTTGATGTCTATGAATAAGAAACCATAAATTACATTGCTGCGCCATTTTAATTCAGGTCCACTCCCCAAAATAGGAAAATATAGAATATATAATTAGGCAGCTGAAAGAATATTGGGAGAAGTATTTATTTTACCTTATATTTTAGTAATTGTACATACAAAACCAAAATATGCCCTGTGCTTAATTTTATTACAGCATTTATACACCTTATTAAATTAAAATCTTTGACTTTCTTACCCAATTCCTCTGTGACACCATAAAGCACTCACAAGGTGAACACTGGGTCATGTTTATGTCAGCATTCCCTTATCTGTCACAGTGCGTGATACATTCAATAAATAGTTGTTCAGTAAATTAATTTATGAGCATGGAACAAACAGTAAATGATCTAGAGATGAAATATCTGGTTTGGGGATGTGCTGGCTATGTTATTTGTTATTATAAACAAATTATATTATAAACAAATTACATAAGTTCTCTAAGTTTCAGTGTATAAAATAGGAAAAGCATTAATAACTTCTTCATAGAGTAGCTGTGAATATATGATGCTATAAAATATAAAATGCTATTTAAATGTAAGGCATTACTACTTTATAATCTGAATCTGCAAAGTGGGAGTTTTATCCTCACCTATATAATGCCTTGAGTCCTTTCCTATTTGGTTACCTAAGCCACTGTCTTTTCCAGGAAAATTTTAGCCTCTCTGGCTAAACATTGGCTGGCTTGAGCCAATCCTATAAATAATGGAAGCAGGTTGGTCCAGATTAAGAAATACGGGACTGGGCTTCCCTGGTGGCGCAGTGGTTGAGAGTCCGCCTGCCGATGCAGGGGACACGGGTTCGTGCCCCAGTCCGGGAAGATCCCACATGCCGCGGAGCGGCTGGGCCCGTGAGCCATGGCCGCTGAGCCTGTGCGTCCGGAGCCTGTGCTCCGCAACGGGAGAGGCCACAACAGTGAGAGGCCCGCGTACCGCAAAAAAAAAAAAAAAAAAAAAAAAAGCAATACGGGACTTCCCTGGTGGCGCAGTGGTTAAGAATCCACCTGCCAATGAAGGGGACATGGGTTCTAGCCCTGGTCTGGAAGGATCCCACATGCCGCGGAGCAACTAAGCCCATGCACCACAACTACTGAGCCTGTGCTCTAGAGCCCGCGAGCCACACCTACTGAGCTTGCATGCCATAACTACTGAAGCTCGCGTGCCTAGAGTCCATGCTCCGAAACAAGAGAAGCCACTGTAATGAGAAGCCCGTGCACCGCAACAAAGAGTAGCCCCCATCAACACAACTAGAGGAAGCCTGAGCGCAGCAGTGAAGACCCAATGCAGCCAAAAATAAATAAATAAATCTTAAAAAAAAGAGAAATACTAAAGTGGTCCATAGCCAGTGGTATTAAGATTACAGTGAAGACCTCTTGTAAAACCTCTCAAAAGCATCATAGCGTGGGAAAATGACAAGAATGCTGCATTTGTTTGGTTTTATTCATTCAGCAAAATTAATCTACTAAGAATCAAGCCCATGGTAAGCCCTAGGGTTATAGATGAATAACATATGTCCCTGATCCTTAAGTTACACATTTGTGATCCAGCCTCTTCTCTCCTTAGCCATCACTACCACCTGGGCTGAGCCATCACCATCTCTCACCTGAATTACTGCAATAGCCTCCTACCTGATCTCCCTTTAGCTCTTGCCTCCAAAGTCTGTTCTCCATACAGCAGCCAGAGGGATCCTTTTAAAATACAGCTGACCCTTGAACAATGCAGGGGTGAGGGGCACTGACCCCCCACACAGGTGAAAATCTGAGTCTATTTATGGTCAGCCCTCTGCAGCTGCAGATTCAACCAACCATGGATCGTGTAGTACAGTAATATTTACTACTGAAAAAAATCTGCATATAAGTACATCTCCTGCTGTTCAAGGGGTCAACTGTATAAATCTAGTTCATGTTCCTTCCCCACTCTCCAGACTCCAAAGTGTCCCATCGCTCTCATATAAAATCCAAAAGTCCTACAAAGCGGTACATGATGTGGCCCTTGGCTACCTCTCCTATCTCATTTCATACCATTCTCTTCATTGCTCTCTGCTTTCCAGCCATCCTGGCCTCCTTGCTGTTCCTGAAACAGGTCAAGTAACTTCCCATCTCAAAGCCTTGCACTTGCTATTCCTTCTGCCTGGAATGTTCTTTTCCTAGATATTTATGACTTGTTTCCTTTATTTCATTCAGGTTTCTTCTCAAAATTCACCTCTTTAGAGAGGCCGTCCCTGACCCCTCAACCTAACAATCTAAAATGGCATCCTGCCACTCTCTATCCCCTTTCCCGGATTTAATTTTATTCACAGCATTGATTACCACCTGTTTATATTAACACCTCTATTTGTTTCTGATCTGTATTCCCTACATGAAAATTAGCTCCATGAGAGCAGCGACTCTGGCTTATTCACCCCATATTCCCAGTGTCCGGTACATAAGAGATGCTCAGTAAATGCAGTATGCATTCCAAGAGAGAAGAGGAAGCAATGGTGAAGGGAAGAGCAAGGTAATGAGTGACTGCAGTACGTGCGAGAGCTGCTCTCCTAGAGACACGAACAAAGCATTTGTCGTTCTAGCAAGTTTTTTCACCTATAAAGTGAGATGATCAGACAAGATTATCACTGAGTTCATTTTAAGCTTTTGAAATTCTGTAATTTGGGATTCTCAAGTTCACATACATACACTTTCCCACATCATATTAATACACAAAACTGCAGCATGTTTCATTTTATACAAATAATATATTAAATGTTCCAGATTAGAGAAAAGAGATAGAAAATGAATTTTCTCATGTAACGACGGTAATTAAATCTGACAAGCCTAAAGACTTGTGGTTGCCTTTAATGCTTTATCTAACACTTTCCTGTGATGATGTCTTCCGTGTTTCTCTCCCAAGACCCTAGAATCAGAAAAACTGAACTCATTTGTACAGACAGATGAAAAGGAAAATGCCCAAACCATTCAAAATGGGTGGCAGACTACCCTGCTTTTCAAGTGACAGACATCTATCACTTCTCTTGGTAGCAGTTTGATTTCAGTCAACCTTACAGTAGAGAAGCACTTTAAATCTAATCCAAGTCTCTAAGTCTCTCCTCCCCTTTCTAGAAAAGGTATCACAGGGAGCCTCCATTATCTAAACTACCTTCCTTCTTTCTTTCCTGCCACTCCTACTAATAGTTGACATAAAAAATGTGACCACTCGAAATCCATTCCTCAGTGGTTCTCAACCCTGAGAATGACAAAGAAACAGCCCTTGCCCTCAAGGAGCTCGACAACTAGTGTTTGTGGTGGTGGCAGTGTGTGGGTGTGTGGGTATGGAGATGGGAAAAGAGATAAGGAAAACACACAAATATGATGCACAATAAAAGACTGTTGGGCTTCCCTGGTGGCGCAGTGGTTGGGAGTCTGCCTGCCGATATGTGGGACACGGGTTCGTGCCCCGGTCCGGGAGGATCCCATATGCCGCGGAGCGGCTGTGCCCGTGAGCCATGGCCGCTGGGCCTGCGCGTCCGGAGCCTGTGCTCCGCAACGGGAGAGGCCACAACAGTGAGAGGCCCGCGTACCGCAAATAAATAAATAAATAAATAAAGGTATTATGAATCCACTTGTAAATTGTGTTCAGAGCAGTTTCAAATAACATGAACTGAGCAAATAATTTTGGCTGTTTATACAGACACTGAGTTCTGCCTGTTATCTAAATGTACATAATACCCTACCCCTCTTTACAACAGATTTCAGTTTGCTTACTAGAACAAAACAATCAGAAAACTGAAAATCAGAATTAAGAACAAATACCAAAATGAAACCATAAGATTTCACAATGAATTTCGAATACAGATCTCAGTTTTTTGGCAAACCCTATTTGGGAGAGAAATAAAGCAGTCTCAAGGAAAACGTAACTTATCCTTGAACTAAATTACATGCTTAAAATATTATTTGGAACTTTATGCAGGCGACAGTAAATGAAGTAATGGACAATGTTCTTCATATTTTTACATCAAAAGCAGTGATAATTTTTTCAAGTTAAACTGAGCTAAAACTCAGTTCCCACTTTACATCATTTTCTGGCTAATCTTAGCCTTGTACCTGTAATATAAGTCAATATTAATAACCTCATTCTAATATTTATGTTTATCCTAATCTTTGGCATTTTTATTTGACAGAAGAACCAAAACAAGCTTAAGTCTTAAGTTATGCATTAACATGAATGTAACCAGCGGCTGAAGACATTATTCATTATTCTTCACCATTTCTATATAGTCTCACAGTTTCTATTTTTTCCATTAAGTAAAAGTTATTTTTTCTGAACTACTTAAATGTTTATGTTTCGGCAAAAAAGAGAACTACGTAACTCACTGTATCTTCCCCCCTCTTCTTGAGTTGCAGGAAGCAATAACTTTCTCTTCTTTCTCCTTAAATGGTTTCTGATAATTTCATTTTTAATATTCTTCTCAATGAACTCCAACCACTACTCTGGTTTCCTCATCTACCCCCTGCAACAAAACCCACTAGGCAATGCATACTGGAAACCATTTACAGTGGCTGTCATGTGCAATGACTTTTCATGCATCCATGCCTTTCCTGGGCTGTTCCCTCGCAAGAAATTCCCTTCCCTTTCTTCTTTGCCTAACTCCTGCTTATCTTTCAAGACTCAACTCAGGTCAACTCTGAGAAGCAGTGCATGACCATGACCCCCTTCTTCTATTATAACATTCCTAGTGATACCTCTAATAAAGCACTGATACTAATCAATGATTTTTCTGGTGTCTTGATAAGATCCTTATAGGCATGAGCTGTTTGAATCTTAGCATCCAGCATGTGTCTGATAAACATTCATTGTCTTTTTAGGAGGTAGGCAGAGAAGAAATCAATGATCAATAAAATGACCAAGAATAGTAAGACAATGTTTTCTAGCTTATCAAAAAAGCTCAACTTTGGAGCAGCATGATTCTCCACATGTGATAATGGCATTTTCACTCATTGCTGAATAAACATGCATGAGCATAAGTGCACATGTATGGAGACATTATCATGAAGACTTAAAAAATGAACTTGTGATCTGAGTTAAGTGACCTGGAGTGAAGGTCACACCACTTGGACCAGTTACAACATCTCTCAATCTTGGTTGCTCCATCTGAAAATGGTGATATAAAAACACTTGCCATCCTTAATTTGAAGCTCAAATGAAAGAATACATTGGAAAGACATTTTACACCGTTATTACCCTGGTGTTATAAAAAACTTAAATATAACAAAAAGTAGATCTACTCAGCTTGAACACGTCGAAGACTTTAGCCTAGCAGTAGCAAAGAACTGAAATATGGAATTTAGCCTTACTGAGAAGCTGAACCAAGGGTTTTGATAGAAAAACTATGATGCAAGTGCAGGTAACTTAGAATAACCATTTATAAGTCACAAATAAGGAGATCATTTTCGATCCTATGACTCTTGAAAGAAGTCTTCAAATCCAGAGAAGGAAGAGATGGAAATCTAAAAAGTACAGTCGAGTTAGATTTGTCTTTAATACTGTAAAAATCCTGCCACCAAAGCACTCTCATTGATATATAGCAAAACGTAGTACATCACTTAATTTACTCAAAAGAACGTAAACGTTTTAACCAGCCTGCCATCAAAAGAGATCAAGAAGAGGGCCAATGGGACTTGGGCTGCAGCGTGAGCATCTTTAAAATGCAGTTGTTCTAATCAGTTTCTACAGATGCAGCCTCACAAGGGGCTGCTGTCACAGGGACCATTTACGACTTGTTATGGTGTCTCTATTGTTTACCAGCGACATTCGCTGAAAAAGGCGACAGCTGGGACAGAAAGCTGCTACTCAACGAACAATATAATCTCGTGAAAGTAATCAACAAATTTAAGGGTGTTAATTAACTTTACACTTTATCATGTTCAATTAGTCGTCCTTTCTAGAAAAGATTGCCGTGCACAATCAGTTTAGAGCGTGCCATGTTTGATTTGTAAGTGATCACTGTTTCTGTTTCAGAGTCCATGTCAGATGTTCTCTTGGGTTTTGGTGACACAGATGAATGGCTCTGCACATGTTAGGGGGTGATCTGGTTTAACATAAGCCAGCATAACATAACCCCTTGTTAACACTATTTCTGGCATTATCCAAGCTGGAAACGGAAAAGCAAAAACGTTCACTGCACTGTTCTGGAGCCAGATAAACAAAGTTTAGTTAGTTTTTTCCTGAAATAAACATAGACACAAATACATGGAGAAATAATCAATTTTTCATCATTATTTTTCAAAATAAGACTTTTCTTTTGGGGGCATGTTTGGGATCATTTCCTCCCAGCAAGATCTCAAAGCTCTGCTGCATCATGCACAAAGCACCACTGTATCCTCAGCCTTTACAAAGGCAGATAGCCTTTTCCATGGCAGGTGAACAAATGCTAGGGATGTGTTGTTAAGTACTAGCTGGTGTTAAATTCTAGAATGTGACTTTTAAATCCAGACGCTCTATTTTATAAGTGTGGGAAATCCGCAAGGGAGTATATTAATCTATGAATGCAATGTGTTTTTCTCTTACCTTTAATGCACCTGTTCCTACTTGCTAATAGCATAAGGAAAAGTTCATGACGCAGTGACAATATATTCAGTACTGCATTTTAATGAAAGTCACTGCAGTTCCTCTGAACTGATAAATAAAGCTTTGTATCAAAATATTTCATAAGTCATTGATGCAGTGAACAAAACCCAAATCTGAGGTTTGGCAAAAGGTGTCCATCTATAAGAAAACAGAAGCAACGGACATGCATCTATCTCTTTAAAAACAAAACAAAACAAACAAAACACCCATCTACATAGGATTTTGAAACATCTTCATAAAGCTGCAACTTGCTCTTTCAGGCTAGCTGTTTCCCACATAATACAAATTAAATGCATGCAAATAAACTACAGCTGGTCAGCTAGTTGTAGCACACACAAGGACAAAGCTGAACTTCTTCAAAATAGAAAAGTTGTTAACTCTGAAAGCTAATAATGTCCTAAGTTAAATATTAAAGAAGGAAATTATAGGCTCTATCTGAAACAGCTGAAACCACAATACACAGCAGCAGAAAACATTAGTTTTCTCCAGAAGATCTGCAGGGAGAAGGGAAGTGGTCGATAGATCCTTAAATTGGAAGCAATAGCCATTCTTCTATCCCAAGTTGGCAGCTGCTACATTTGCAGACCTGGTTCATTATTTACCCATAATGACCATCAAGCTGCAGTCAAAGTCAGATCACAACAACTGTCAGCAGCTCTTTTAATTAGCCTTGTTTGAATTCACATAAATATCACAATAGACCTGCTTATGCTGAAAGAGCAACAGAATGTTCCGCATGGAGCTGGGCTGGTTTGAGAAGGACCGACGCAGAAAAGAAGCCATCAGAGTGGGGTTTTTTAAGGGTGGGGTAAATCAGAGAATGAAATGGTTTGCTTTTATTTTGAAAATCACTTTAAAAACCAATTCTCTGACATCCACCCCAGATCAAGATGGTACATAACATTGGATTTGCTATGAAACTCTAGCCTCCTAAAAGCTACATAACTGGAGCCCAAGGAGGAAGTTAACGATGTCTTGGGAGAATGTAATTTTTAAAACTCCATCTTGCAGATAATGTATCTTTCAGCTTTAAAAAAAATCATTTTAAAAAGCCAAATAAGAAATCTGGTATTAAACAGCTTGCAGCCTTTATGTCCTTCTATTTTACTTTCTTTACAAGTTGCATAATTTGCAACATTTTTCTGTGATAGGAGTCAGATACTTCCCTGTACATTTTCTATACATTCCTTGCATTCAGCATTAACAATCACAAAGTATAGCAAAGGCTAATAAACCAAATTGAGTAATCCAATCACTGCCATATTCCACAAACCTCTGGGGTTCCCCTCGATCTCCAGTTTGCTTGAGAAGAAACACAAGCATAATGATCATCCGCCCTCTATTTTATAGAGAACTGATTGTTCACATGAGTTCTGTTATAACTTTGGGGGAAGGTAAAAGAAGTGGTGGCTGACAAAGAAGGGAGGGTAGACAATAAGGAGGAATAAGCAAAAGGCCAGGTGATAACCTGGTAGCAAATCAGAGTAAACTCAGGATAGCAAGAAACTAAAGATTATGAAGGCTGTGCTAACAAGCTACACTCAGCTAACTGGGAATTATCGTCTCCAGAACCCACTGGGGAATCCCTTGAGAATCTGGACTCTGGAATTGTGGGGCAGGCATAGTTGAAGAGGTGGCACTTCCAAAGGCAAGCCAGACTTAGTCCACTCTGCCATTCTTTCCAGCCCCTTAGTTATTCAGTACCCTTTTGCCACCATTTCTATGTTGCATGATATCATATTAAGAAAGGGTAATTATCAGATCTGCATGAGGATCAAGGACACATTACTGTTTATACAGAGTTTAGAGCTCACTTACTATTTCCTTATTGAATAGAGAAACAATCCTATAGGAAGTAATAAAAAATCATTATATTTGTGGTCAACTTCAAGTACTAAAACCTACAGAACAAAACTTTTACTGAATGCTGTGAGACCAAATATGTGGTAAAGGCAACTACTGAATGTTGACGATGTAAGTGGTATGAGAACTCTTCACCTGGTTTCATGAGAATGAATCATGGCAGAAAGGAATGTTTCTTGCCCTACGTTTTTTTCCCCTGAAAGTAAAGAATAAGCCATATACATCGTCCTATCACAGATGACAGCCTTCTCCCTCCTCACCTCTTAATACAAACTACCTCCTGACGACACTCACAGCCAGCAGCTTCATTTTGTTCAGGATGCTGAGTACAAAGTCAACTTGTCAGTTCCAAGTCTGGCTCAGGGTACTTGAACCAGGATCTATTCTGTAAGAATACCAAAGAAAACCTCGTATCTGTTAGGATGGCAACTCTAAAACAAAACAGAAATATAACAAGCAATGGCGAGAATGTGAGAAATTAGAACCCCTATGCGTTGTTGGTGGGAATGTAAAACGGTGCAGAAGTACAATGGAGTATTACTCAGCCTTAAAAAGGAAAGAAATTCTAACACGTGCTACAACATGGATGAAACTTGAGGACATTGTGCTAAGTGAAATAGGCCAGTCCCCAAAGGACAAATGCTGTATGAGGCACCCAGAGTAGTCAAATTCATACGGACAGAAAGTAGATGGGCTTTCCGGGGGAAAGGAGAAGAGGGAAATAGGGAGCTACTGTTTAATGGGTACAGAGTTCCAGTTTTGCAAGATGAAAAGAGTTCTGGAGATCGCTGATGGTTTAGTATTTGCAACCACTGTACGTTTAAATTAAATAAGTAAATTAATTAGAATACCAAAGAAAAATTTTTAATTGGTGGCATTCTGATTCTCACATACTCCAAAAGATCAGAGTATTTCAATGAGATGCTATTAACTTCAATATAATGAATTTTACAAATCATTAATGCAGTTACGTAGAGAAAATTGAAGACTAGAGTCTTATAACCTCCATTTAAAAAATACATAACAGTTAACGGGAAATAAGTAAGTGTACACAGTTGAGCCAAATGGCTCAAAACTAGGATCCTCTAATTTTCAATATTACGCTCATTCCACTAGGCCAAGTTGCCCCCCCAAAGAAAAATGCACAAATTCTGATGAGAGGTCAGCTAGGAGTTAAGGTGAAAAAGGAGACTGATCAAAGCACAAGGTCTAGGATCAAGAACTGGTTAAACTAAAAGCACAGGCTAAAGAAAGAAGCAAATGATTTTAAGTCCATGCAGATTGGTACTTAAATTTAAACCACAAACATGGGAGCAGGGGAAAATATCCCAATATGTTATACATGCCATATATACACATGCCATCATACATAAAAATAACACCTAGTGGCTTGACTTAGTTGGGGGGAAGGGCAGGCATGTGGAACATGAGAAAATATAAAACAAAGTGAAATGGCTTCAAGATTCAAGAGAAGGCAATAATCCCAAGATAATACGACTTGGAAGCAGAGTGACGGTTGTCTGATTTGCCTAATTATGAAGCCAGATTTAGGCCAATGGGTTAGGGTTATTTAATCTTCTTCTAACCCAAAGGCATGAGACATGATGGTGCCTTTGTGTGAACTGTAAAAAGGTACCCTTCAGGGCAGATGACCCAGAAAAAGGCAGCTCCTTTGGGTGACCAAATCAGAAAAAGGCTTTACCTTAAACAGACAGAAGAAGGTGAGAACACCAAGTTTGGCATGTGGAGAGTAAACTGAATTTCACCCCCAATTCAGGTCTCCTCAGCGGGGCACAACCTGCAGAGTGTAACACCTTGAGAAGGCACACCAGACCTATGTTCCAGCTCCAGTTCCGACAGGACAGTGTTATTTTGGGTAAATCAATTGCTTTGAGCCTTAGAGCCCTCTCCTATAAAATGAATCTCATCTCCAACTGTTCCAATCTGTGAAAATGACAAGTTAATCACAGGTAATCCACATACCCATTCAGCATTACTGAACTCCTACTACAATCCACAGCATTAGGCTAGGCAACTTCAAGACAGGGTTGAAGTCCCTTGGCCCCCAAATCTTCCAATCCAAAACTGTCCAATCTAACGAGCTCAGCATGTTTTGTCCCCCCAGCCCTCCTCTCACACAGACCCCAACCTGGTTCTTCCTTCTGCACGTCCTTTCTCAGTTAAGATATTACTACTATTCACGTACACTAGAAACCCCACGGCAACATTTCTCAAGGCCAGTTCCTCAGAACACTACTTCTACAGGATGTTTTTGGATGTTTACAGTGATGTGGTGGCTATGTTGTTTGTTTCTGGCCAGTAAGGTTTCCCATTCTCCTTCTGTTAACAAATCCTGCCTCTCTGGCCAAAGGGTTGCTCTCATAGACAATAAGGTACCTCATCCTCAAGAAAACAGTACCTAGTCCATGGGGCCAAGGAAATCCACCAAACCAAGAGTTCTGTCCTGAGTTGCTAAGCTAAGGTTACTGAAGGCCCAGGTGAACAGTGTCTGCAGTAAAAGATAATGAGGTTGAAAAGCAAAAGCACAGCAGAAACTAGCAGATAATAAAGACCAAAAAAAGTGTTTTAGCAGCATCAGGTGCTCAATTCTAGTCACTAACACCCTGGTTCTTGAAGCTCTTCTTTCAATTTGAGAGCTACCCAGTAATTTCCTACCCTCCTGACCCCAGTCTGTCAGACTGATTAAAGGTTCTGTGGTCAAATACATACTGGGTTAAACAAAGTTAAACAGATATCTAAGAATTTAAGGGCTTACTTTAATATGCAAATATGCACTTTGAATAGTTCCAAAAGGGGGACAAAGAATGCATCATTTCTCAAATTTATTTGAATACAAAAAAAGAGACCTCCTCAGAATTAGTTTTCTCAGGAGCGATGTCTCAGGAAATGCTACTTCAGTCATCTGACTTCTTTTTAACTGTCTATATATCCAGCTACTGATTTCTGTCGATTCTGATCTGAAATTTCTACTTTAATATTTTCTCAGTGTGCTTTCTCTCCCCTTATGTTTAATCTTTTTGTATAGCTTTTTTTCCCTTACTTTCTTTCCTTTTTTTTTTTTTTGGCCACGCAGCTCAGCTTACAGGATCTTAGTTCCCCGACGAGGGACTGAACCTGGGCCCTTGGCAGTGAGGGCACGGATTCCTAACCACTGGATGCCAGGGAATTACCTCTTTTCTTTTTTTAAAATATGTTTGGTACATGACTCTTTTTGAATTATGGTTTTCTCAGGGTATATGCCCAGTAGTGGGATTGCTGGGTCATATGGCAGTTCTATTTTCAGTTTTGTAAAGAACCTCCATACTGTTCTCCATAGTGGCTGTATCAATTTACATTCCCACCAACAGTGCAAGAGGGTTCCTTTTCTCCACACCCTCTCCAGCATTTACTGTTTGTATATTTTTTGATGATGGCCATTCTGACTGGTGTGAGATGATATCTTATTGTAGTTTTGATTTGCATTTCTCTAATGATTAATGATGTTGAGCATTCTTTCATGTGTTTGTTAGCAATCTGTATATCTTCTTTGGAGAAATGTCTATTTAGGTCTTCTGCCCATTTTTGGATTGGGTTGTTTGTTTTTTTGATATTGAGCTGCATGAGCTGCTTGTAAATTTTGGAGATTAATCCTTTGTCAATTGCTTCATTTGCAAAATGTTCATTGCAGCTCTATTTACAATAGCAAGGACATGGAAGCAACCTAAGTGTCCATCAACAGATGAATGGATAAAGAAGATGTGGCACATACATACAATGGAATATTACTCAGCCATAAAAAGAAACGAAATTGAGTTATTTGTAGTGAGGTGGATGGACCTAGAGTCTGTCATACAGAGTGAAGTAAGTCAGAAAGAGAAAAACAAATACCATATGCTAACACATATATATGGAATCTAAAAACAAAAAAAACCCCAAAAAACTGGTCATGAAGAACCTAGGGGCAAGACGGGAATAAAGACACAGACCTACTAGAGAATGGACTTGAAGATACGGGGCGGGGGAAGGGTAAGGTGGGACAAAGTGAGAGAGTGGCATGGACATATATACACTATCAAACATAAAATAGATAGCTAGTGGGAAGCAGCCACATAGCACAGGGAGATCAGCTCGCTGCTCTGTGACCACCTAGAGGGGTGGGATAGGGAGGGTGGGAGGGAGGGAGATGCAAGAGGGAAGAGATATGGGGACATATGTATATGTATAACTGATTCACTTTGTTATAAAGCAGAAACTAACACACCATTGTAAAGCAATTATACTCCAATAAAGATGTTAAAAGAAGAAAAAAAAGATGTTTCGGTATGTCTCTTATAGGGGGTAGATAGCTGAATTCTTAAATTACAATCTCATGAGAAATGAATTTAATTTGCTTATATTTATTGTAATTAGATTTATTTCTAACACATTTTTTTGTATTCACTTTCATTTTTCCTTACATTTTTTTTTCCTCTTCTCTCCCCTTCTGTTGGATTGGAAAAAGTTTTCTAAGATCCTTTTCTTCCCCCCTGTGGGCTCTGGAAGCTATGAATCACTTTTCTATTCTTCTGATGATAGTCCTCACAAATTTTACAGATACAAAATTAACTATAAAGTTTTCTAATAATATCTGAAGGTTTTCAGTGTTTCTATTCGCTTCTCGATTGTGAACCTCAGCCTGCTTTAAGCCAGGGGACACCACTCTACTCCCCCACCACACTCACACCTCAAATCTTAGTGTGGTCCAGTGTTAGTTTTATCTTTTTTTAACACACAAAAACAGGTTTTTTAAACAGTCAGTACTTAAAGTTTGTGATTTGATTTTTAAAATCATTTCATGTTCATGGTTGTTTCTTTTTTTAAAATTAATTTTTATTGGACTATAGTTGCTTTACAATGTTGTGTTAGTTTCTGCTGCACAGCAAAGTGAATCAGCTATACGTATACATACATCCTTATATCCCCTTTTTTTGGATTTCCTTCCCATTTAGGTCACCAGAGAGCACTGAGTAGAGTTCCCTGTATACAGCAGGTTCTTGTTAGTTATCTATTTTATAGATAGTGGTGTATACGTGTCAATCCCAATCTCCCAATTCATCCCACCCCCAACCCTTCCATCACTGGTATCCATACGTCCATTCTCTATGTCTGTGTCTCTGTTCCTTCTTTGTAAATAAGTTCATCTGTATCATTTTTCTAGATTCCACATATAAGCGATATTATACGATATTTGTTTTTCTCTTTCTGATGTACTTCATTCTGTATGACAGTCTCTAGGTCCAATACACGTCTCTGCAAATTGCAGTTTCATTCCTTTTTATGGCTGAGGGTTGTTTCTTATATTTTATGCCTTTCTCCTTAGATTCATTTTTAATTCTTACTGAAGAATATTTAAAAATAATTTCTTAGGTAAGGTTATTATTATTATTATTTTCTTTCTTTACATGTGTAGAATTCCAGTTTGCAGGCTCACAAGAATGAGAGCTTTTTGTTTAATCCCTACTCCCCACCCTCCCACCTCTCCCTCTGGCCATCTGTGCTCACTTCTCCCTGTATATTTTATAGTTGACTCTTTTGGCCTCCCAGGCCCCCAGTTTAAGACCAGTTCTTACACTGGTGGGGGTTGGAGCTCCTGCTCTGTGGGATATTAGGGACATTCCAGAACCAGGCATGGAGTCAGCAGGCAGCTTGGTTCAGTGCCTCGACTTACCATTGTAATTGTGTCTTCCCATGTCCTAGGTTCAGGACTTGCTTCTGGACTCAGAGCTTAGCTGGCTGATGGCTGGAGTGCCACTCAATGCACTATATTTCCACTCTATTTTTGGTCCATGGAGACATGTATCTTATCTTAAAGCACAACTATGTCTTACTGACTTTCTCATATATTTGATTACAATATTCTATTATTTTCATGCACTTGGAACTAGTACATCAAAACATGAAGTTATTCTACCATCTTAACAAAATACATTTTATTTTTCTCTAATTGCTCTTTTCTTTCCATTATCATCTACTATGCTGGCTATGACTCTGTTCATCTCTCACCTAGAATATCGCAAAACTTAGCTGGTCTTCCTCGGTCTGCAAACACTCCCTTGAACCCAATTCTCACCAATTCCATGAGAACCATTCATCTTATTTGTCTCCTTGAAATCTTTCAATCTCTCTAATTTACCTCAAAATTGGAGTTTTCTTAGCATGGCATGCTAGGTCCTTCAAGGTCTGGTCTCGCTCACCTTTCTAGATTAATTTCTCAGCCTCTGAACCCAACACCTGACACTCTAACCAAACCAGATGACTCTTTCTTTTCTCCACTAGAAAAGATGAACATCTTTCTTGCCTCCCACACTCATGCTGTCTCCTCTTCCTGGTATGTTGTATCCACATGCACTCCCTACTCCAGCACCCATCTCAGGTTCTGCTTAGCCAGCAAAACTCTACTTACTCCTCAAAGTTCAGCTCAAGGGCTATATCCAACCACCATCCCCTCAAGTACTCAGTAAGCCTGTCTATGCATCCTCCTCAAGTGCTTTATTCATCCCTCTGTTCTCAATCACATCACTCTGTTATACTTGTTTACCTGTTTGCTTGCCCTAGACCATGAGCTCTTTACATAATGGCCGTTTAACAAACTGACAGAAATTTTCAGCAAAGAGAGGTAGAGGAGGTCTTATAATGTAGAAAATAATGACTAAGAGAAATAATGAATAGCATTTTATTAAAAATTTTTTTTCTTGATTTGTCAATGAAAACAGAAGGTGAGGAAAGCCATGGAAATCTGTATGATACAATGTATAAAATACTATTGAGTTCTGGTCACCGTAATATCAGAAAGAAAGTCATTACATTACTTAAAAAGAATAAAAAAAGAGGGTTTGCGCTAGCACTGTTGGTGAGAATGTAAATTGATACAGCCACTATGGAGAACAGTATGGAGGTTCCTTAAAAAACTAAAAATAGAATTACCATACGACCCAGCAATCCCACTACTGGGCATATGCCCTGAGAAAACCATAATTCAAAAAAATCATGTACCACAATGTTCACTGCAGCTCTGTTTACAGTAGCCAGGACATGGAAGCAACCTAAGTGTCCATCTTTGGATGAATGGATAAAGAAGATGTGGCACATATATACAATGGACTATTACTCAGACATAAAAAGAAACGAAATTGAGTTATTCGTAGTGAGGTGGATGGACCTAGAGTCTGTCATACAGAGTGAAGTAAGTCAGAAAGAGAAAAACAAATACCGTATGCTAACATATATATATGGAATATTAAAAAAATGGTTATGAAGAACCTAGGGGCAGGACAGGAATAAAGAGAAGACGTAGAGAATGGACTTGGGGACACAGGGATGGGGAAGGGTAAACTGGGATAAAGTGAGAGAGTGGCATGGACTTATATATACTACCAAGTGTAAAACAGGTAGCTAGTGGGAAGCAGCCACACAGCACAGGGAGATCAGCTCTGTGCTTTGTGTCCACCTAGAGGGGTGGGATAGGGAGGGTGGGAAGGAGACGCAAGAGGGAGGAGATATGGGGATATATGTATATGTATAGCTGATCCACTTTGTTATAAAGCAGAAACTAACACACCATTCATTGTAAAGCAATTATACTCCAATAAAGATGTTTAAAAAAAAAAAAGGGTTTGGTGTTAAAAAACCAACAAACAAACAGAATTTAACTGAATAAATTTTAAAGAACTTATTGGATTTATCCAATGCTTCATCAATCAGACAGCAACCAATCTAAAAGACAGAAAAAGGAGTTCTAAGGAGCTATACAAAATGAAAGATTTTACAGGAGGAAGGGAGTGGGAACAAGGAACTTATACTAGACAGAACAGCACATTAGTTTTTGGAAGGTCATTTTCCTTTAGGTGATTATCAGGGGTATACTGGGCAGATTACCTAACTAGTGCTGATCAGGCAATTCCTGATGGACTGGTTTAAGATTACATTTCTGGGAGAGCTGAAACTGTAATTAAGGTAAGTCTCAGTTTGGAGATGTGGGGCTTCGCATAAGTGACTCCATTTTGGGCCTGTTGTCTTGTTTTTAACAATTGCTAATCGTAGGATTAAAAAAAATAAAGAAAAAAAATTTTACCCACTAAATTAAAAAATACACACACACACAAACACACATATATAAATATATACAACAAGAATTAAGTACACTGTTCAGGAAAATATTTTTTACCAAAGAAAAATGATAAAGAAGCCATATATCATAAAATAATCAATTGCATGATTCCCCATCAAGCTTCCAAAAACAAAAACAAACAAACAAACAAACAAAACACTGGATCATCAACTGAAAGGCAATTCAATAACTATTATATACCAGGAAGTATCCACTATGCCCAAACCTAGAGACTAGATTTAAGCAGTATTCACCAAAATAAAACAAAAATACATCCTTGCAAAACTCATGTTTATCTTCTCAAGTCAAATACATGTGTGTATGTGTTTGTATGTCTTGAAAGCTTGACTAGAGGGTGAAACCAAGAGTCACATGATCAAAGGTGTAAACTGCATTTCTTTCCTTGCCCTCTTCAGGGACTATACTAAATTAACACCAAAAATGTATTCTGAAAATAAAATTTATATTAAAGATAACCATAAATTAGAGAATATATAGTTTCAATTTAATGGAGAAAACAGTCCACTCTCCTTCCATAAGCTGCAGTATTGGAAGAAATGTCCATCAGTAAGTTAGTTCACTAATCCTAAGACTCAGTTTTCTCTTTTCTTTTTTTTTTTAATTGGAGTATAGTTGGTGTACAATGCTTTTACTTTCTGCTGTACAGCAAAGTGAATCAGTTATATATATATACATATATCCACTTTTTTACATTCTTTTCGCATACAGGTTATTACAGAGTATTAAGTAGGGTTCCCTGTGCTATACAGTAGGTTCTTATTAGTTATCTATTTTATATATAGTAGTGTGTATATGTCAACCCCAATCTCCCACTAACACTTGTCATCTTGTTTTGTTTTTTCCATAGTAGCCATTATAATGAGTGTGAAGTGGTATCTCATTGTGATTTTAATTTGCATTTCCCTAATGATTAGTGATGTTGAGCATCTTTTCATGTGCTTATAGGCCATTTGTATACCTTCTTTGGAGAAGTCCACTCAAGTCCTTTGCCCAATTTTAAATTGGGTTGTTTTCTATTATTGTTGTTGACTTAATTTTATTTTTCAAAATGTGTTTTATTTTTGTTTTGAAAATTAAAAAAGAATTTAGGAGCTCTTTCCTATACTCAGCTTGCTTCCCTATAATATACTTTCAAAATCTATTCAAAATTTGCATTTGCATTCTCCCAGAAGTCTTACTTTAGCTGCATCGCATTTGAATATATATTTTTTCCATTATTGTTGAGTACTACTCTTTTTCTCTCATATGACTTCTTTGAGTAAAGAATATGAACTCTTTAGAAATGTGCTTTTAAATTTCAAATGTATAGAAGCTTTTAATTGTAATTAAATTGCACTGTTAGACAATGCAGTCTATAAGATATAGATTCTTTGGAGTTAGAGACTTGCTTTATAGCCAACTTTATGGTCGCTTTTTAGTACTTTTTCCATATGTCTTGAGAAATACATTTCTTCTTCAATTTCCGGGTATGAGGTTCTATATACATCCTCCAGATCAAGCTTGTTAATTGTGTTACTCAAATCTATTGCATTTTTAAAAAATTGATCATCAATTGCTTAAGAGAGGTACACTGAAATCCACTATTATGGTGGACCTTTACCAATTTCTCCTTGTGGTTCTATTCTTTTTTGCTTCATAAATTTTGGACGTTATTTTATTACGTGCAGTACATAATGTTTTTAAAGTAGGTCTGCTGGAGATAAATTCTCTTAGTTTTCCTTTAGCTGAGAATGTCTCTATTTCAACTTCATTCATGAAGGATATTTTGCCATATATAGAATTCTGGTTTCAGCACTCTAAAAATGTTGTTCTACTGCCTTCTGGGCTTCATGGTTTCTCTGAAGTCATTCAAATCATTGTTCCTCTGTAATGCATCATTTTTCTCTGGCTCCTTTCAAGATAATTTTCTTTTTCTCTGATTTTCGGCAGTTTGTTTGTGATATATCTGGGCATGAATCTCTTTGAGTTTATTCTGTTTCAGGCTCACTGAGCTTACTGGATTTATAAGTTTGTCTTTTGTCAAATTGGGGGAACTTTCAGTCACTTTCTCAGTCATTTTTTTCTTCAAATATTTTTTTCTTCACCACACTCTCTCATCTCCTTTTGGAACACCAATGGCACAAACATTAGACCTTTTGATGTTATTTCACAGGATCCTGAGGCTCTGTTCATTGTTTTAAAGTCTTTTTTCTCTCTGTTGTTCAGAACAAATAATTTGTATTCGTGTCATTTCTATCTTTGATTTCACTGACTCTTACCTTTGTCATATCCACTCTGCTTTTGAACACTTAGTGATTTTTTTCAAATTTCTAGTTACTGTTTTTTTCAGTTATAAAATTTCAATTTGGTTCTTTTTTATAGCTTCTATTTCTTTACTTCTTGGAACATGGTTATGATAGCTATTTTAAAGTCACTGCTTGATACGAAATATCTGGGTAATCTCAGAGTTGGCATTTTGATTGTCTTTTCACTTGAGAATTTATCAGATTTTCCTGGTTCTTTCCATGTCAAGTAATTTTTCATCATATCACAGACATTTGGAATATTATATGCTAGGGGACTTTGGGTCCTGCTCAAATTCTATGAAGAATACTGTGTTTTGGTTTTTGACTGTCTGTTTGCTTTACCAGACAATTGGCCAGGTTAGGGTCAAGCTGCACACTGCAAACCTTTTGTGGGTTGTGGTTTCAATGTCAGTTCAGCTTTCAAAGTCTCAGTGGTGCTATTTGAACTGTACTACATATGCATTAGCAGGAGCCAGTCTGATACTTAGGAGATTGTCTACCCCATAGTTAAGTTCTTAAAGCTTCTGGTATGCTGTTTAGGGTGAGATCCATGCTGTATGGCTCTGGGATAGACCCAACAGAACAGAAAGGTAGAGATTCTTGGCAGAGAAATATAGACTATTAAAAAGGACTAAAAGGGGGGCTTCCCTGGTGGCACAGTGGTTGAGAATCCGCCTGCCAATGCGGGGGACACAGGTTCGAGCTCTGGTTGGGGAAGATCCCACATGCTGCGGAGCAACTAAGCCCATGCACCACATCTACTGAGCCTGTGCTCTAGAGCCTGCGAGCTACAACTACTGAGCCCACATGCCACAACTACTGAACCTCATGCACCTAGAGCCCGTGCTCCACAACAAGAGAAGCCACCGCAATGAGAAGCCCATGCACCGCAATGAAGAGTAGCTTCTGCTCACCGCGACTAGAGAAAGCCCGTGCACAGCAACGAAGACCCAACGCAGCAAGAAAAAAAATAAATTCCACATATAAGTGAGATCATATGGCATTTGTCTTTCTGTCTGACTTATTTCACTTATCATACTGCCCTCAAGGTCCATCCAAGTTGTCACAATGGCAAGATTTCCTTCTTTTCTTCAGCTGAATAGTATTCCACTGTATGTATGTATGTGTGTATATTTAGATAGATAGATGATAGAGAGAGAGGAGAGAGAGAGAGAGAGAGAGATCTCCACATCTACTTAATCCATTCATCCATCAATGGACACTTAGGTTATTTCCATATCTTGGTTATTGAAAATACTGTTGAAATGAACACAGGGGTACATGTATCTTTTTGAATTCGTGTTTTCATTTTCTCTGAATAAATACCCAGGAGTGGAATTGCTAAATCACACAGGAGTTCTATTTTAACATTCTGAAGAACCTCCGTACTGCTCTCCATAGTGGCTGAACCAACTCACATTCCCACCAGCAGTGCACGAGGGTCCCCTTTCTCCACACCCTCCCCAACGCTTGTTATTTCTTGTCTTTTTTACATTAGCCATACTAACAGGCATGAAGTGATGTTCTTGTGGTTTTGATTTCCATTTCCCTAATGATTAGTGATGTTCAGCATCTTTTTATTTGCCTGTTGGCCATCTGTATGTCTTCTTTGGGAAAATGTCTATTCAGATCCTCTGCCTACTTTTTAATAGGACTGTTTGGTTTTTTTGCTACTGAGGTGTGTGAGTTCTTTATATATATTGCATATTAGCCCCTTATTAGATATATAATTTATAAATATTTTCTCCCATTCAGTAGGCTGCCTTTTCATTTTGTTGATGACTTCCTTTGCTGTGCAGAAACTTTTTAGTTTGATGTAGTCCCACTTATTTATTTTTACTTTTATTGCCTTTGCTTTTGGAGTCAGATCCAAAAAATCACCAAGACCAATGTCAAGGACCTTACTGCTTGTGTTTTCTTCTAGGAATTTTATGGTTTCAGATCTTATATTCAAGTCTTTGATCCATGTTGAGTTGATTTTTGTGTATGGTGTAAGACAGTAGTCTAGTTTCATTCTTATGCATGTGGCTGTACAGTTTTCTCAACACCATTTATTGAAGAGACTGTCCTTTCCCCATTGTATATTCTTGCCTCCTTTGTCATATATTAATTGACCATGGGTTTATTTCTGGGCTCTCTATTCTGTTCCATAGATCTAAGTGTCTGTTTTTATGCCAATACCATACTGTTTCGATTACTATGGCTTTGTAATAGTTTGAAATCAGGGAGTGTGATGCCTCCAGCTTTGTTCTTCTCAAGATTGCTGTCGCTATTTGGGGTCTTCTGTGGTTCCATACAAGTTTTAAGATTATTTGTTCTACTTCTGTGGAAAATGCCGTTGGAATTTTGACTGGAATTGAACTTAATCTATAGATTGCTTTGGGTAATATGGATATTTTAACAGTATTAATTCTTGCAATCCATGAACATGGAATATTGTTCCATTTATTTGTATCTTCTTCAATTTCTTTCATTAAAGTATTATAGTTTTCAGTGTACAGGTCTTTCACCTCCTTGATTAAATTTATTCATAGGTATTTTATTCTTTTCAAAACAATTTTAAATGTGATTGTTTTCTTAATGTGCTTTAGGTGTAAAATGAACACCAGATTTTAAAGACTTAGTGTGGAAAAAAAGGATGTAAAACACTTCCATAATTTTTATATTGATTACATGTTAAAGTGATAATATTTTAGGTACACTGGGTTAAATGAAATATTATTAAATTATGTTCCCATGTTTTTAATGTGACTACTAGAAAAATTTTAATTACCTATATGGCTTGCATTATATTTCTATTGGACAGTGCTGTTCTCAGAGTTTAAACCTAAAAGTTAAAAAATTTGAAACTGTAGCACACTATAAATAGAGAATCAAGAGGAAGAACTTGTTTTATAGAAAAGATGAGCTTGACTGAGAAAATGAGTTTAATTTAAGGAGTCCAACAGATTAAAATGCAGGTCTAGAAAGTAAAAAATCTGTGATGGAAATACAGAATTAGGAAAACACTTCAGAGATGACCTACTTAAATTTTGGAAGAGTAAATAAATGCTCATAGGAAAATTTAGAGCCCACAGCTTAGGAAGAGGAGGAAGAAGCAGAAGGTAGATTTTCTCAAAGAACAGGAAGGGCTGGCATCCTGGCTGGCATTCCAAGCTGGATCTCTGAAATCACTTCCCACAGAAACATGATACTAATCGTAACTTAGGAATATTCTGTGTTGACTACATTTTAGGTAGAAAATAGGGACCTAAATATATTAGAAAATGTTTCCAAGGAAAAGTATATTCCAAATTCAAACAGGTAACACTTTACCTTTTTATAAACCCTCTGTAAGTTAGTGTCTATCATAATAAAGTACATACTTTATTCCTCTAATAATATGGAATTTACATATGTATTCAGTCACTGGAAATAATAATTGAAAAGAGCTGGAGAATACAGTTCAAGTTCAAAATGCACATATCCTCCAACTTTTTAAAATTTTGATAAAAACACAAGAAATTTGTAGCTGTTATAAGCAAAAGGTTATCTTTAACTAAACTCTCAATCTCTTTATAAATAGAGCTATGCAAATATGAGAAACATCATTTCAAAGAATAAAATACATTTTCCTCTCCCCTAGATGATTTAATAAAGAACTATTTGTACTTAATAAGAACTGTTTGTATTTTAGTACTTTTAATTTATTTGCCAAGAATCCTTGGACTCAATGGATCTGCAATGTAGTTGAGGAGAGAACACAGGTACACAAGCCATTACAATGCAAGGTGGGATAGTAAGTGTCCTATATGTTACGGTGGTTCACAGGAAGGGTGACCTCTACCTAAGGAGAGTATCACAGGAGGTGGCATCTATGTTGGGCTTAGAATTTGACAGATAGGAAACGAGGAAGAGATTAAAATCCCAGTAAAAGAAAAGTATAAACAAGAACTGGAGACTTGAGTAAATGAAATATACATTTAAGAAATAGTGAAGGGTCCAGTTTGGCTAGAAGTCAAGGCATGTAAAGAGAAGTAGTAAGAAACAAGAGTAGAAGAGTTAGCTGGCTCCAGACTCTGGAGGACCTTGAATGGCAGGCTGAGAAGACTGGGCTGGCCTGGGTGAACAATGTATCAGGTGCAGACAGAAGCAACCCTGACAACACTGAGTGGATACAGGTGGCACCTCCTACCTGTGAATGCGGAAACTCGGGTACCAAGGACCGACTGTTCTATGCCTTTTATATAAGAGACTTGGGCACAGGTGGATTTTGGTAACCTCAGGGGGTCCTGGGACCAATCCCCTGTGGATACTGAGGGCTGACTGTATAAGCACTCAGCAGTTGCCTAGGAGCAGGGATAGTAAAGGCAACAAGAAGCAGAGGAAGTCTGAGCAGCAAAGCGCTGAGGTACCTGCTTTCTGAGCAGAATGCCCAGAATTGTTTTCAAGAAAAGGAAACACGTGTGCACGTGTTCCGTTTTCTTCCCTGTGATTAGGAGGCCTCCTCTTGGGCAACCAGCCTAGTCTTTAAGGAAGAAAACAAATTTTTACCACATGAGCAGGGAAATCTGCCTTTTCCTTAATGGATTCCGAGCTGGACAGGCTGAGGAGAGACATCTGCTTGGAGCAGCGGTGGCGGTGGCGGCGGCGGCAGCAGCAACACAGCACACTTGCTCACACGCGTACAGTCTTCCCGTTGGTGGCTGGCTCAGTCCAAGTCGCCCACCCTGGGATGCCTTTAACATATGCAGTAAGAGTCACATTCTACTACTCACTGAATCAAGGCTGGAAAGCTTGAGGAGAAACAGTCACTGAGTAAATAAACCAGCTGATTCACATTAAAGTAGAAAAGAAGCCCAAAGGAGGGAAGAAAGAAACCAGGTGAGACAAAACAGAGAGCAGAGATGGGATCAAGAGAAACCAAGAATGAAGCATGAAGATTTGAGACAGGGGAAAGAGGGTGGAATGGATCAGAACCATTACATCTATGATCACATAAATGGATCTTTCATTTACAGTGGAACTTTAAGTTCAAAAGAACTTTTGGTCCATGAAAGGGGTGAAGGTGATAACAAAGTTAATTACATCTCATAATTAGTAATTAAGACTAGATAACAAAGCCTTTGGCAATACTACTCTAATGATGGAGGACCAGCATCTCAGAAATAGTATATTAGCATAAGCACATATGCAAAATACATAGAATCACTGCCACAGTTAACCTGTCATTGAATGATTAAATATGAATTCATAATTAGAAAAACCCACACTGTAATTTACTGGCTTTTCTGACTGTTCTGGTTCATTAAACGTTGATTACTAAACAGTGACCTCTAGTGGCCTGTAATTTTCTAACGCTATGTTTCTCTTTGAGTCAGCATAGATTCCAAGAACGTGTTTATTCTAAATAAGGCTGTTACTCTAAAGATGTTAATATTCCTTTTTCTTATAAAGGGAAATATTTCTTTTACCGTCCCTCCTTAAAATACATTCTGTGTGACAAATACAAAGTGCTAAGTAAGTTTTTCTGCTTCTGCCCAAGTGTCACATATTCATTAACAAATTGTTACTGAGCACCCATCTATATATGACCCTGAGCTGGGTGTTTGGGGTATTTTATTACTACTTTATTACTACTTGACTTCATTCATTCTATACTGTCCAATCAGAAACTAAATCAACGTTAATACAATAGTAATGCTACTATTCATTGCCTATACACACATGGGACATGCTGAAAACACATTTTAATTTAAAACTCAAAGAGACTAGTAACTTCAGATTCACTGCATTACTGAACTACTGAAGTTTATCTTAAAAGGTAGTTGATTAGCAGCTGTTCTTTAAAAATCTAGCCCAATTCTTAAAATTTTTCTTTAAAAAGAGGTTTTTCTAACAATGACACTTCTCAAGAAATCTACTTCCATAGTACATAAGTGAACTTTCCAAGTATCATCTCTCCCTTAAAATGAATACATCTTTTTAAAATATCCATATGCCTAAAATTTAATATTAAACCCAACTTACAAGACTGTAAACATACTTGCATTTATTAGTTGCTACCCAGGTATACTCATTCTTCAGACAAGTTTTCAGAAGGGTTCACAGTATGAAGAGAAGACTTTGGGTATGTTATTAAAAGAATTCTACAACCCTCTGTCCCCTAAGATCAGTCAAGTATTGATCCCAGTTCTCTAAAGTAGTGGCAGTGTTGCAGCTTCTTTAGAGAACATGATTAAGCCTCCAATAAATTTAAGATGTATCAATAAACAAAAGAAATACATACTTCCTCATCTACTATTTCTACAGAACACACTGGTGTGGGATACCAGTTGTTTTCCATGATGATTTAATATAGTAGCTGGATAATGAGTTGTACCTTCTGCAACAACCGAATCACCATTTAATGCTATTATCAACAGTTCATGACCCACCAGCAAGAAATGTCAACCTGATTAATCTAAACACTGCTGACCTCAATAAAAAAAAAAAAAGGAAAAATACTTACTCCCCACCGTTATTAACATCTACTGTTCCTCGGTATGAAAATACAGAAAACAAATCTTTAGACAAAAAAAGTATTTTTAGAGAATGTGGTATTTTTTTTTAAAGTTTTGCTAAGTGAAAGTTAATACGAGTTCTGAAAAGGTAGAGCTGAAAACAATAAATATAAACATTTGTTACAACGAAGGGAACTATTTTTTTGGAGATACCTGTTTTTATAAGTTCAATTTATTATTTAAAGTATTTGCTTTATTTTCTTAAACAGAGAACATCCTAAACCAGGGTTAGAGTAAGATGTCATTTTGGTTTTAAAGTTCACTGTTAAACTCTTCTTATACACAAGTTTCAAAATTAACCAGAGATAAGCTCAGAATAATCTAAAAATACAGATTTGGGAATGCCATTTGCAACCATGAGCATAAGGTATAAGAGTGCTGGTATGAAATACTCATTTTCTTGGTATTACTGTAGTATATCCGCTTGCATTTCAGCCTGTTTCTGTTTTACACAATGGGTATTTTTGATGGGATGTAAACCTGAATGACTTGCATTTCAGAAGAATTTATTTAATCCTGCTGTTTTAAGATTTCTATGAGGTAACAGAAAAGCACACACCCTACCATCAGGTTTCAGAAAGGCTCATTAGATCACAAATTGGACAGATGATTTTTGCTTAAAAAAAAAACTTTCTTCTTTACAATATGCCAGGTTTTCAGCATCTACAAAAAAACAAATTCAACTGCTGCTTCCTTGTACCTGACTGAGACTCTAAGGAAAGCATCTGAAAATAGGCAGAACAAGTCAAGATTCTCTACAATTGAATGACAACTTTTTTTTTTCAAATCAAGCCCTGTATGGTAACTAAAAAGGTTTAACCTGAAACCAATAATAAGGAAATAATCAGACAAATCCAGAATGAGAAAAATTTCCATAAGATGACTTATCTGGATTCCAAAAATGTCATCATGAAAGTTTTTTTAAAGGAAGAATATGGGAACTGTTCTAGATTAAAGAAGGCTGATGAAACATGACAATCAAATGTAATACATGAACTTTTATTAGAAAGTGGATCACAGAAAAGGAAAAGCCCAGTTATTTGGGGGAGTAATTGAGAAAATTTGAATATGGGCTATATATTAGATGACACTGAATCAATGTTAAATTTCTCGGATGTGATAGTAGTCTTGGATTTATACAGGAGAATGTCCTCGTTCTCAGGAGATTTATGCTAACGGTTTTTAGATGGGAGTGAATGCTTCAGACAAAAAGAACAAAGTATGGAGGCAAGAGTCTACAAATTGAAACGAAAAAGAGAACAAACACAACGTCATAAATCAACTATACTCCAATAAAATAAAAAAACTGAACAAATAAATAGCACTGATCCACATGTAAATGGCACCTCTGTATACTTATTATTTAGGAATGTTTCACAAATTCTACTTTTACTGTTTTTTTTTAAAAAGTCAGGAGGTGAAGGAGGAAAAATTCTGACAGAAAGACCAATGGAGGTAAATACTTGCATCTTGATTTACAAAAGATACTTTCCTAAAACATCTGAGTCAAATTTCTATAAATGGAGTAATTCTTCATTAATTTACATTATTTTATTATATTGCTGAGTTACTCGGTATCTCCATTTTTTTTTTTTCTTTTTTTGCGGTACGCGGGCCTCTCACTGTTGTGGCCTCTCCCTTTGCGGAGCACAGGCTCCGGACGCGCAGGCTCAGCGGCCATGACTCACGGGCCCAGCCGCTCCACGGCATGTGGGATCTTCCCAGACCGGGGCACGAACCCGTTTCCCCTGCATCGGCAGGTGGACTCTCAACCAATGCGCCACCAGGGAAGCCCTGTATCTCCATTTTTACAATCAGGTTTACATATGTGCTTTCTGTCCCTAGTAGCTCTGAGTCTGCCCTGGCAATAGCTTTCCAAGTAAATGACTAACCACACTAATGGTATTTGTTCTAGGCTATCTACCATGGCATACATATAGAAATTACCTGAGTTCCATTTTATGTTTGTTTTACAAATAAAAATTCAACTGCCAAAAAACAAGCTAGTATCTTTATCCTAATATTATTGGACTGACATCAGTAAGTAAACAGGGCTCAGGAACTATTTCTGTAACATAGTGCCATGCTGTTGAGTTACAGTCCATGAAAATCCATAATGCTTCTGTACTAAACCACACGCATGTACATTGCACATGTACATTTTCAAAATACACAGAAGTCCGAATAGCCACATTTCTATAAATTCGGATTTAGGGAAAAGAGATATAGAACAAATTGAAATATGTATGGCTGTTTTTCCTATGACTTTTCATGAAACAGAGGTGTCAGGAAAATAAACACTCTTCTTCTGATTTTAATCAAAGAAATTCAATCAGTTAGATTACGGCCACAATAGAATCTGCCTCCTTAACAGGAGAGAAAAAGGATGGAGCAGGCATTTGAACCCAGGCCTTCTGAGCAGCAGATTTATACAGATCTACTCATTTGTGAAACTGCCACCAATGAAATCCATTAGAAAAAGCTTGAGCACTTAGATATCAGAAAAACCTCAGCTCTCAATAACCAAAAAATATCCAAATAACTAGAATTATCTGCAAAAAAATTCTAGGAAAAAATTTCAGATAAGCATATTCGTAGGAACTCAGTAGAAAACTCTTTAAAACAATTATTTTTTGGTGAACAGATCTAAACTTCTAATTATAAAACATAGGGATTTATTAGGTATGTATGTTTTGTCCTTTTCAGAGCTTATAATTTATATCTTTTTTCTTTCTAGAAAGATCCATTCATTCACTAATTTATCCATTCAACACAAGTCTGGGTGCATAACTATTATGTGTTATGTACTGTTATAAGCACTGAACAGAACAGAACAAATCTCTGCTCTCAAGGAGCTTATATTCTAATAGAGTAGTTCTTAACTGGAACTGCAAAGAACAACTGCTAGAGATTCTGATTTAATTGGGGAGAAAGCAAGAGGGGTAGAAATCAGAGCAGAAGTACAGAGGTAAACTTTAGATAGAGCCCTCCAGGTTCATCCACTGCGACAGGAGGGAAGGCAGAATATACGCATAATACGCATGTAGGTTAGTAGATGTGGTGCTGGGATCACGTGGAAGTTCTTTCAGGACTGTCTATTTCCTCAGTGAAAGTTAAGAAGGAAGCTCACGAGCTGACGTTGGGGAAGGGTCCCAGAAGTCTGAAGAGAGAAGAGAAGGTATGAAAGAATTGTTTAGGTAATGGAAAGGGTGGATGAACTAAGGAAATGAAGAACCGCCAAGCAGCCTTAAGGGCCCACTTGAGATTAGTGATAATTACTCAATAATTTAGAAGTGAAACCAGGCCAACATGAGCATCCATTTACTCCAACCATGTTCAGCTCCTCAAGGGCAAGTGAATGGCAGAACAGTTGGATTTGGCCTGGGATGGGGTAAATTCAACAGAGGGAAAGAGGAGCAAAGGCGCTGATCGTGTAAAATCATGTATCATGGCACATAAAGTGAGTAGGAAAAGAAGTGAGACTTGAGGAGGACAGGGATAAAGAATAGGCTGTTTTACTATTCTGCTTCAGTTCTTGGTTCCACCAGGCACAGCCAGTAACTATATTGCTTGTCTTCTCAACATCTGAAACTCCCTTCTTTTAAAATTACTCAATTCTTTTTCTTTTACAAGAGGTAAATTTCTTGAATACTACTGTTCAGGAATAACCAAACATAGCCTATAATCTTAGTCTTTTTTACAGGTCAGGAGAATTTAGTATTTGCAGGTCTTTCAGTATTTAAAGACCAAGACACAGAATATCATTTTTCCATTCTCACCAAAAAAAGAGAGGGAGACATTTTTTTAAGGGAGACATTCTTTTAATCATCTCAGTGTGGAAAAGGTCTTTCCAACTATGACACAAAACCCAGAAGCCACAAAAATTTATTTTACTACAAGAAAAAATCTGCGTAGCAAAGTTAAAATGATAAACCAAAGAAAATACTTACAATTTACATCTTGAAAGCCTACTTTTCCTTATATGTGAGTCAGGTACCAAAAATGAAATGGGCAAAGACAAGGACAGTTCACAAAAAAGAAGACAAAGAGCTCTTAAACGTATGAAACAATGCTTGAGCTCTTTTGAAAGAAAAAGAAATACAAATTAAGCCTTCACCAAGACACCATTTTCTGCTTAGCAGTTTGGCAAACATAAAACAATCTGGTACCTCACTGATTGGTGAGTGTTCTGGAGAACAGCCTTCACATGCCCTGAGGGAGGTTGGGGGGAAGGGCAGTACAGGCATAGCCCCAACAGAGGGACATTTGTCAAAGTTCCTCAAGATGACAATTTTGACTTGACCTTTGGCTGAACAACTCTTCTAGGAATTCACTCTGCAGGTATCTTTTCACATTTGAATAATGCTGTTCTTACAAAGTCTTAGTGACTCTCTGTTAGCACTGTTTGGAATAGCAGAAGTGTGGAAACAAATGCCAATCAATAAGAAAAAAGATACATTATAGTACATCCATACAGAGAAATACTACACAGCTGTCAAAAGGAATGTGCAGACAAGGAACCATGGGGGGAGAGGGGGAGGGGGAAGGGGAGGGGAGGGGGAGGGGAGGGGGGAGGGGGAGAGAGGGAGAGAGGGAGGGAGGGAGGGAGGGAGGGAGGGAGAGGGTGAGGGGGAGAGAGAGAGAGAGAGAGAGAGATTCTATTATAAGAAATCTGGAAAGAAGAGACCAGTCCAAATGGGTTTGGTTTCTTGTGGTTTTTTGATAAAGGCAGATCCTCTAGATGAAATACTGTACTTGAAGCATATTTATATGAGAGAAGATAAAAGAAGTGGTGTTTGTTTTCTTCTCTTTGGATACAACTAGTATCTGAGATTAGGGGCAAAAAAGACTTACTGCTTCTGACTTAAGATGCAGGGTCTCTTTTGAACAGAACAACCACTTGACTGTTCCTCAGTTGGTAAGGAAATCTATGCTTCTTTATTCTCCTTGAAACATTATTTTGCATGCTTTGAGTCCACAATCCCATCCCTACAACTCTGTTCTACAAAACCTCTAAAAGCAAAAGGTTTTTTCTTCACTCATTTGACAGCAAAACTTTACCTGAACTGACGTGAGGTTATTTATATATTTATAGTCTTTATTTATCTCTATATATTAATGGCACATATTATGCTTAGTGTGAATATTCATATATTTCACTGCAGAAATAATTAATGTGTTTGATTACAGAGGGTGGCCCTGCCCTGCTAGGGATGTTATGTAATATATGGTTAAGTATAGAGTATTATCTTCCTAAAAACTTTAAAACAAAACTCACGGTTCCAAGAGTTTCAAGTAAAGGATTATGAACTTAAAGTGGTATTTTTTTCTTTTCCTATTTTATGACCAGGAACCCAAATTCTGGCTTGGCCATGGAGTTATATCAATAATAATTCACTTCCATTTACTGAATGATTATGATGTACCAGGCACTGTGTTTTATATGTTATTTTAATTTAATTGAACACTGGGGAATAAGTCTTTAAGACCCAGAGATCTTGAAGTCTATGAACCTTAATCCAGGTTTTCCCCGCCTCAGAATCTCCCAGAGTGAGGAGCTAGGCTAGCTGTTGCTTGTGTTCATCCGGTGGTTTTCATTTCTCTTTTATCAGAGGCAGCATATTATAGGGTTCAAAGCACAAACCTTATAGGTCTGAATTTACTCCACCTCCACAAACGACTGAAGACATGTTCTGTAACTTCTTTGTTCGACCATTTCTACATCAGTAAAATGGGGGTAACAACAGTCCTGACTTCACAGAGTTGTTGTGAGGATTAAATGTGATAATGTCTGTAAAGCATCCGGCTATTTTACAAAAAAGTACCTGGCTGAGGACTTATGTAACTGCAGCTCATTAAATACTAGTTTCCCTTACCTATTTTTACCAAAAGGCATGTGTATGATGCTATTTACTTTCTGTATTATAGCTATTAGTCCACAGGTTTTTTTTTTCCACAAAAAATAAGATGACAGTCACCTGATATGCTCTTCTTGTTTTCAAAGGACCCTTATTTTGACTTCAAAGGAAGATTTACTAGCCACTGAATGTCACCGATATGCTGCTGGCATACAGAATTTTAGAGCTGAGAGAAATGTTAGAGGGAAGTAAATACATGGGACAACTATCATATACCAGGCATTATTACCTCACTTAATTCTTTCAACAAACTTGAGAGGTAGCTATTATTGTCCTGATTCTTAAAATAAGAGGAAAAAATTTCAAGTTAGGTAACTTGGTCAGTAAAGAACAAGATGTTTTCATCAAAAGCCAGGAGGAAACAGTATCTCATGATGCAGCCTAACATTCTTACAACTTTTTTAGACTTTTTCTACCTTCTTTCAACTGCTTAATACGTGAGTGTTACAGAATACATTTGAAATAAACATTATTTATAATAATTTTTAAATGGAATATTGTATACATTGTTTTATAGCCTGCTTTTCTTACCTAACAAAATACTGTAACATTTTTTCATGTCAAACATTTAACATTTTGATTCATATTATGTAATCTCATCAATTCTCCCCTACTGGACATCTGGGTTATTTCCAAGTAATCATTATTTTAAACCAGTGATTCTTAAACTTTCTGGCCTTAAATATTATTGAGGACCCCAAAGCTTTTGCTTACGTGGATTATATCTATCAGTATTTACTACATTAGAAATTAAAATTGAGAAAATTTAAAAATATTTATTCCTTAATTCACTTAAAAATAACAATAAAGCCATTACATGTTAACTATTTTTATGAGAAATAACAAGACTTTCTAAAGCAAACGGTGAGAAGAGTAGCACCATTTTACAATTTTACAAATTTCTTTAAATCTGCCTTATTAGAAAGCAGCTGGATTTTCATACCAGATTGAATGCAGAGGCAGATATATGTTGTTTTGGTTGATGCATATAAAGAAAAGTGGGCTTCATATGGGTATGAAGTTAAAAAAGGGAGGAGTGGGCTTCCCTGGTGGCGCAGTGGTTGGGAGTCCGCCTGCCGATGCAGGGGACACGGGTTCGTGCCCCGGTCCGGGAGGATCCCACATGCTGCGGAGCGGCTGGGCCCGTGGGCCATGGCCGCTGAGCCTGCGCGTCCGGAGCCTGTGCTCCGCAACGGGAGAGGCCACAGACAGTGAGAGGCCCGCATACCGCAAAAAAAATAAAAATAAAAAAAAATAAAAAAGGGAGGAGTATCTTAAGAACCTTTTCAGATAATTGTGGACATTTTTCTTTGATAGTAAACCACAACTTTGAAAAATCATCGGCAACAAATACTTGAAGTAACAGGCTCACTTTGTTCTTTTTCTGTAAAATGTCTTATCGGTCATTCTTTTAAATAAAAATGATATTCCATGGAAAAACAGACAATTCAGCTGGCAACTCAATCACAAAAGTACTTTTCCTTAAGACAATCACAGTACCTGTCATAGCAGAAGTGTTTTATGTATGCTTTCCATTTTATCACATGGAATATTTTAAAAAAACACATGTATTCAAAGATCAAGATTTAACAAAATTAATAATTTGTATTGCTTCATCAAGGCCATTCTTATGTGAAATTGCATGCAGGTGGCAGCGAAGAACCTGATGCCGGTGCCTCGATTCATGCTGAGGGCCAGTACTTCTACCCACCATTCCTTTGGCACTGTAATATTAGTATTACCACGAAAATAATTTTGACCTCGTGGTCCCCCTTGGGGTCCACGGATGGCACAATGGGAACCAGTGTTCTGAACAACACTAAACGTGCATTCTCACAGCTAAATCTTTACATACATTCTGAATTCAGGGGGATACATTCTTAAAAGCAGAATAACTAGATAAATTACTTTACATAATTTTTTAAGCTTTTGATGCATCTAGCCAAACTGTTCTCCGAATTGGTTGAAATAATTTACATCCCCAATAGCAGTCAGTGAGGCTACATATTTCCCGTCTTAGCTAAGAACAGACTTTTCTATCTTTGCTAATTTGAAGGTTAAAATGGTAACCTTCTGGACTGCTTTTACTGCCATAAAGTCCAAGTTGCTCCAGTATGAACTGTGTTGTTTCACTAGAATTCGGTTGTACTGAAGGGAAATGAACTTGGGGCTAGTAACAGCAAATTTCTCATTTTACTGAAAAATGCTTCTAAGTAGAGTTTTCCTGCCCTTAAAAAATATTGTACTGTCTAGTTACATGATTTTTTAGAGCAGAAGTGTTATAAGATGGCAAAATTCTCAACTTAAGAACACAGATGTAAACTTCATTAATAGCAAGCACAGAGCTGGACTTCCTGCATGTTTGTTCTAATCTGAGAAGATGGGTGGTTATATAATTCTTCCACATAAATGCAGTCCACCTGGACATAGGACTGGGGTGGGGGTGGGGGTGGGGTGGCCTGAACAAACTAACTTCATACCAGTTCACTCACTTTCTCTGCAGCTTGTTCTTGAAGCATATGGTTTTTTCCTATGAGCAATAAATCCAAGATAAATCATTAAAGTATCACCAATTTCCCCCCAAACAAATATGCCCTTGTTGCCAGTATGCAAAGACAGAGGGAAAACATAAAAAGTAATATTCTCTTCCATCTCGACTGACAGTCAACACGTGCTCCCAGGAAGGTGGCCACCTTGGTTTCAAAGTTTTAAGAATACAACATAGGGCTTCCCTGGTGGCGCAGTGGTTGAGAGTCCGCCTGCCGATGCAGGGGACGCAGGTTCGTGCCCCGGTCCGGGAAGATCCCACATGCCGCGGAGCGGCTGGGCCCGTGAGCCATGGACTGAGCCTGCGCGTCCAGAGCCTGTGCTCCGCAACGGGAGAGGCCACAACAGTGAGAGGCCCTCGTACCGCAAAAAAAAAAAAAAAAAAGAATACAACATAATCCAGAATGACTGCAGTCTAGAGCAAATGTGTTTTTAAAAAAAAGCCTGTCCTCTTTGAAAAGGAGGGGAATCGCCCTGGGAGGCGTTAGCTTTGCGGCTGCGACGGTGACCACCTCTACTTCCCTGGGACAGATTTCTTCAGCTTAACAACCCTCACTGGTGACTTGTGACATTCTCCTGCCAGTCCCTGCAGGTCCCGTACCCTGACAGGCCATTATGAAAAGGCTCTCTAACAGGGCCACTGGCTGTCAGAAGCCACCAGCTGGCCTGCCACAGCCCTGCAGTCGCCAGGGTCCAGCTGCCAGTCTGGGCAGTGCTGTCCATGCTGAGCAACGTGCCGCCCAGCTGCTGCGTGGTCACGTCCATCTGGAGCTCGCTAGCTAGACAAATCTCTATGCCTGTCAGATCTCCTCAGCAAGCCTTATTATGCAAATTCAATTACTCAAGTGTGCCCTATTACTGCTGGCTAACTGCTCCTAGAACCAAGCTCACACTGACAGTCAGTTCACATTTTTTGCTCACCAGAAAGTACCTCATTTATTCTTGCTTTGCTATTCCCTTGTATCATTAAAGCTGAACAGCCAAAGTCCACAGTATTCTAACCTCTCTGCAGTGGGCTACGGTTCTCCACAAAAAGCTCAGAGGAAAATTAATTACAAAAGGAAACCTTCTAATCAGACATGAAGTGGTGTTAAAGCTATAGCCTCCCTACACTTGACGGGGATGATTTTACTACTAGAAATGTGAAATTTAAATCTTAATGACCAAAAGAAAAATCTAGTATAACAAGTTATACTGGGCCAAAAAAAAAAAAAGAATTATTAGGAGAAAAATGCTGTAGTAGTACTTTTACTAATATCCACTTTTAAATAAAAAGGAAAGAAGTGACAAGAAATTTCATCAGGTACAGTTCATGTTGATGGCTCACTGCCTTGTCTACATTCCTCCCTCCCCAGCCAGGCACCCCCCAGACATGCACACCCTCCCTCCTTTGCCTGCACCCTCACCTCCCCTTTCAATTAGGTTTCTTTCTCTTTTAACACCTCTTTTTAACCAACCAATAATTTGAAGATTATTTGGGATATAAGTATTCAAGGGCATTTAACTATTTCTAACCCTTTCAAAAAGCACCTGAGAAAATATTCCACCAGGCTAAAGCTATAGTTCAAAGAGTCTCACCCAAGTAATGTCATTATAAAATTAGACATTTTAAAGAAGTGAGAAGGTAAGAGAAAAAGATGAGTGTATCAAGTAGTTGTACTTCCAAACTAGTGGTTTCTATGTTCTGAGTAGAGCAGTTTAGGAGGCAGAGTAAATGTTTATGAATCATTCAGTGGTACAAATACCAACAGAAACGTAGCTAAAACAGATATTGCAGAGTGACAGAATGATATTTGGACCTCAGTCCCCAAGGAATGTTTCTGGTACAGGAAAGTTTAGGGTCTTTACTCTGAAAATAACAATTTACTGTTGACTGCAAAACTGAAAGAATGAAGACACTGCTGGCCATGCACAAGCCACATTTAAAACGTATTTCAGGTTTAAAGCCTAAAGACAAGGGAGGGAGGGTTACTACTGGGTTTTTTTTTTTATTTTGGGTGAGGTTTTTGCTTCATTTTCTAGCTAAGTAAGGAAATAAGGAAAGACAGTCCAAGATAAATGCAAGGCAATATTTTGGTAACTACTGATACAGATACAGTATTTTTTTTTCTTTTTTTAAAATTTTTATTGAAGTATGGTTGATTTACAATGTTGTGGTAGTTTCAGGTGTACAGCAGAATGATTCATATATATTTACAAATATATATATATATTATTTTTTAGATTCTTTTCCATCATAGGTTATTACAAGATATTGAGTTTATTTCCCTGTGCTTTACACTAGGTCCTTGTTGGTTATCTATTTTACATATAGTAGTGTGTATATTTTAATCCCAAACTCCTAATTTATCCCTCACCCACTTTACACATTTCTCTCCAGCTTGATTAAATCTTTTGTATTTTTGTAGACTACAGATACAGTATTTTTAATATCAGTTATACAGTATTTTTACATCGGTATATACACTATTTTCAATATATATAATAAAATATATAGTACTTTAAAATATATCTCAAAACTATCTTGTTATCTGATAAGATTATTTAATTCATAATTCTCTAGTTTTGCTTCTAGAAATTACTACCATTTCCTTAATTATATCTGAAGAATAAACACTCTAAAAGCATGTAATAGGGAATTCCCTGGTGGTCCAGTGGTTAGGACTCCTCGTTTTCACTGCCAAGGGCCTGGTTCAATCCCTGCTCAGGAAACTAATTCTGCAAACCATGTGGCATGGCCAAAAAATAAAATTTTAAATTAAAAAATAAAAGCCTATTATATTCTCTAATTATTTTTACTGCTTTACCTGTTCTTGATCAAATGGGGAAAGCACAGTGCCTACGATATGCTTGGCCTTAAACCCCTAAAAATGTATTGCTTAAGAATCACTTCTCAAATGCTTCATCATGATTTTAAAAATCAAGTATCTTTTATCTTTTGAGAGACAAATTTCAAGAGAAATTTACACAAGTTAAAATTGAAATGGAAAACAAATGATTTCACTGAAGTATATAAAAGTATAAATATATTATGTATGCAAATTAAAAATCATTTGTATTTCTAAGAACAAATAGCTATCCCATAGTCATGACGTTAAAAATAAACACTGTAATGGCAATGTTAGGAAATAAAGGTAATACTGAAAATGTGTATTTTTATCTAATGAAATGTTTTTATCAACATGCTATATTTCTACTTATAAATTCAAATTAATAAAAAAGGGTAAGTATATTTCTGTTACATTTAGAAATCATTAAAATGTATATACTTTGATTAGGAGAAACCTAAGATTTATTTTAGTTGTTTTAATTTTTATGGTGGTGATGGGATTCAGAACACACTATCCCAAAATAGTGTGATATTGATACACTGAATATTTTAAACTGGAGGAATATGAGAACAGCAGGTATAGGAAGGACTCTCTGACCTTCCCTTTTCCCTAAAACAGATTGTAAGACCCTCACGTGAGAGGTGCCCTCCCTATATCCAGAGGAAAGGAGCATCCTTATCTCCAAAGACAAAGAGACACAGAGGAAACGGAATGAACAGGCTTTGCTACATTTACCCCAGTTTACTATCCTTAACTCACACCCTTTTGTCCTATCATGTTTCTCTACGATTTTCCACTCTTCATCAAACTTAGTATAAAAACAATCAGGTTTAGGGCTTCCCTGGTGGCGCAGTGGTTGAGAGTCCGCCTGCCGATGCAGGGGACACGGGTTCGTGCCCCGGTCCGGGAAGATCCCACATGCCGCGGAGCGGCTGGGCCCGTGAGCCATGGCCGCTGAGCCTGCGCGTCCGGAGCCTGTGCTCCACAAGGGGAGAGGCCACAACAGTGAGAGGCCCACGTACCGCAAAAAAAAAAAAAAAAAAAAAAATCAGGTTTAAACACTTCTTCAGGTCTTCATTTCCTCATGAAGGTTCTCTATTTCACAAAACTGATATTAAAGAAATGTTTGGGACTTCCCTGGTGGTCCTGTGGTTAAGAATCCGCCTTCCAATGCAGGGGACATGGGTTCGATCCCTGACTGGGGAACCAAGATCCCACATGCCACGGGGCAACTAAGCCCGTGTGCCACAACTAGAGAGAAGCCCGCGCACTGCAACAAAGAGCCCACACACCTCAACGAAAGATCCCATGTGCCACAACTAAGACCCGACACAGCCAAAATAAATAAATAAATAAATATTTAAAAAAACAAATAAAGAAAGAAATGCTTATGTTTTTCTCTTGTTAATCTGTCTTCTGTCAGTCTCATTTACAGGGCCCCAGCCAGAAAACCTAGGAGGGTAAAAGACATTTTTTTCCTCCTCTATAAAACCATTTCCCCCAAATCTTTGTATACAAAGTAGAAAATCAGTAACTTGGATTCACCCTTAAACTACTCTGCTCAAATTCGTATTAACTAAATGAGAACTTCACCTTTTTCTCCTTAATACAGAAAGTTCCCGGCTTAGTAATGGTTCGACTTAATATTTTTCAACTTTACGATGGTGTGAAAGCAATACGCAATCAGTAGAAACCGTACTTCAAATTTTGAATTTCTATCTTCTCCCTGGCTAGCGATATGCAGTATAACACTCTCTTGTGGTGCTGGGCAGGGCCGCAAGCCACAGCTCCCAGTGAGCCACTTGATCACGAAGGTACACTAACAACCCTTCTGTACCCAAATCACAACTGTTTTTTACTTTCGGTATAGTATTCAATAAATGACATGAGATATCCAACACCTTATTATAAAATAGATGATTTTGCCAACTGTAGGCTAATGTAAGTGTTCTGGGGACATTTAAGGTAGGCAAGGCTAAGCCACGATGTTGGGTAGGTTAGTTGTATTAAATGCATTTCAACTTATAGTTTCAACTTAAAATGGTTTAACGGGATGTAAATCCATGTAGGAAAGATCTGTGAAAGATCTATAATTCCAATGTGATTTTAATGATAATAGGAGTAACTAACACTATTGAGCGCAACTATGGACCAGGCACCTTTCTCTAGAAGCAACCCTATGTGGTAGGTATTATTTATAACATCCATTTTATACATGAAGAAACCGAGGCACAGAGGTATTAAATAACTTGCTCAAGGTCATATGGCTAGTACGCAGCAGAGAAACTGACCCTAAACTTCACTACCTCCAATTTATTGTAGAAACTAAGAGAAAAATAGAAATCAACCACTTGGTGTAAGACAATCCTAAAAACATGATCTGGGGAAATACTCCTCAGCACATAAATTAAATTGAAAACAGTTATGTTCTCTGAGCCGTTTTCTCTATGGCAGAGATTCTATGGTTCACTTCTGGAAATGTGTGAACTTGAAGACCAGACATCTAGTAAGCAACCTGAACTTGAATCCTGAATCCAAATCCTATGAAATTTCCATCGCACCATGCTCCCTCTTCTCAAAGCTCTAGAAGTCCTGTTTTGTGAATCGGAGTCAGATATCTGATTTGGGATACAACATACCCAAATAAATAGTAATGTGTATCTTTCCTTCCACTCTGATTACATTAGAACATTCTGGTAAACTTGACCCTGAAGTTGGAGTTTTGGTGAGGGAAAAAAAAGGAAAGACAGAAATCTCATTATTTTATTTTCACAAGAACCACAGACCTTAAAAATGGCATTACAGAAAGGAATATGCTCACTCTGGAAATTCAATGGTTTTATTTTTATGGACCAATAAGAGTTTTCATCTCATACAATATTTCACTTAAGCCTCACAATAAATAACTTATATAGACTCAGTATTAATACTCTCACCACTTTTATATATACCCAGAAAAGCCGAGGCTCAGAGAAGTCAAGTTATTTTCCCAAAGCTACACTACAGGTGGTGGAAACAATGGAACTTAAACCTGTCTTCAGATTCCTCCTAATGTAAGTGTTCTTTTCACTACACCCAACTCGCTTTCATACAGTAATTAAATACTCTGCTGCCCCACTATAGTAAATCAGAATTTCCTTTCTATGCAAATCTGTCTGCTTTACAAAGCAAAAATACTGGTCTGCAATCATCTGAATAGTTTCTTCTTGATTCTTTCATAAGCATGAAGGTTTCCCACAGAATCAAGTCAGCAAAAAACAAGCACCATTCTTCAAAGACCTCTGGTTTGAAGATTTTAAAAGGAACATCTGCTATTACTTAACTACCACCCATCTGGTCCCTTTAGAGCTTTACCTCTATCTATACCTCAGTTGTAGAGCATTCTGAAAGTATCTGTTAATTCCTTCAGAGTCCTAGATAAGGATCTCACTTAATTCTGTAAACTAGCAATATCACTTTCCTCAAAGTCTGGACATAATACTAGCACCTGGAATTAGAAAAGTATTTTCTTCTCACATTTAGAAGGTACCACCGGAAACAGTTAAGTGAAATTATATTTCCAGCCTTTCAGTGAAGCACTCTGCTCGCATCACTGCTTGGAGAGCTCTTTCAAGGAACAGAGAAATGGTTAACAGGAGAGAACAGCTCAGGAGAAGTGCTAATACTGCAAGAGAACTGCCTTAGTTTTCCTTTTCATAAGCGACTTAAATGATAACACCAGCATATTTTGGTATCAAATGGTCTCGTCTAAGGTGAAATTTTGTTTATAAGCTTAGCTTTCATCTTTTCTGAATAGAGGCATTATCCAATTCGATTAACTGAGTAGAGTCAAAGTTATCATTTAAAAGACTCTCCACAAACCTCAAGTCTCTCCAGGCCCTGAGCCCTCTCAGCTCACTCATCCCTGAGCCCATTGCAAGTTATGACTGCGTCCAGTCAATGACGCAGGCACTCTCATTATTTAGTTTTATTACCTGCAAGCATTTATAGTTAACACAGCATAAGGCATTTACAAAGATGATATTTTCTACAAAATACAACGAAATGTGCCTTCTTGAAACTCAGTTTAACAACTTACTTGTTAACTAGGCAAAAAGACATTTTTAAAAATGAAATCATGGGGTTTCCCTGGTGGCGCAGTGGTTGAGGGTCCGCCTGCTGATGCAGGGGACACGGGTTCGTGCCCCGGTCCGGGAGGATCCCACATGCCGCGGAGTGGCTAGGCCTGTGAGCCATGGCCGCTGAGCCTGCGCTCCGCAACGGGAGAGGCCACAACAGTGAGAGGCCCACGTACCGCAAAAAAAAAAAAAAAAAAATGAAATCATGAGCTTCTAAAAACAAAATATTTTGTTATGTTAATTTCTCAGCTAGCCTTTTCTACTCCCCAGTCAACACAAATGCTTTTCTGAATGCAGTGATTCTGGAAGAACCTTCACGGTAAATGTCTTGCCAATCTGGCCCATTTCATCTCTTGCCAATTCCCCCTCCATTTACAACCAGAAATGCCCAAATCCAGAAATATCAAACTGCCATATTTCAGTAAAAACACTGTGCTATTTCAAGTTTCTGTGTCCTTGCACATGCTATATTCCCTTTGCCTGTTCTCCCCTGGCAAATTTCTATTTCGCTTTTAAAATGTAATTTAGACCTCACCTATTCCAAAAAGCCAACCATGAGATCCTCCCCGCCGAAAAGGATCAATAACTTCATTTTGCATGTTTTATGTTACATTTAGTAAAATGTGTTGTTTTATGCATATGCATCTGCCTCATCTAATACATTATGATGACTCTGAGGGCCCACTCATCTCTATTCCCAGCACCCAGCAGAGAACACAGCACATGAGGTCTCAATAAATGTTTGCCGGATGAAGAATGCTGAAGAATAAAGGAGAGAAATCTGATGAAAAGAGACTGGATTTTTAAGTCAGGAAACAAAAGAGTAAAGATGAGAAGCAATAGAAGACAAGGATAGAAACAAAACAAACCACTGGGATGAACATGGATATTTTTTATTCAAAAGCTGCACCTCCGCCTGGCTTCCCCCATCCTGAGTTATCTTGGTGAATTTCATACACTGACTTCTTGTAATGTCTAAATCTAAGATACTTTTAGGAACACAACCAAATAAACAATCAATTAGGTTACCATTTTCTCTAACTCCACAACCACAACTCTAGCTCAAACTGCAATCCCCCTGTGCCTGGCCTATTGCAATAGCCTCCCAATTAGTCTCCCGGCTTTTACCCTCACCCTGCCTCTAAAATATTTTCCACACTGTAGCTATTGTGATCCTTTAGAAATCCAAATCCGATCGTGCTGCCTCCCCGCTTAAAACTTTCAATGGCTTCCCATTCTCCTTAGCATAGAGAACAAAATAAGTAGCATGACTGAAAAGGTCTTGATAGTCCAACCTAACTCCTCTCTTCAGCAATGTCCAACACCATGCTTCCCTGCAAATGTGCCACCCTCTGCTTGGAATGTTCTTCCCCTGTGCCTAGTTAATTCATTCCCTTATCGAAGATCACAAATCAGTGGCTACTTTCTCCAACAAGAAAATCTCCCTCTGTATATACTCCTATAGCCCAATGTATCCCCACTGCACCACAGGAGTAAAAATACTGTACAGCTTTTTTTTTTTCTTTTTTTTTTTTTGTGGTACACGGGCCTCTCACTGTTGTGGCCTCTCCCGTTGCGGAGCACAGGCTCCAGATGCGCAGGCTCAGCGGCCATGGCTCACGGGCCCAGCCGCTCCGTGGCATATGGGATCCTCCCGGACCGGGGCACGAACCCATGTCTCCTGAATCGGCAGGCGGACTCTCAACCACTGCGCCACCAGGGAAGCCCCACTGTACAGCTTTTTGTGATCATATGACTAACATCTGACTCCCCTCAACTAGATGATAAATTTCGTGAGGGCAGGGACTGTGCCTATTCTGACTGTTTACTTTGCAGTACCAACGTAGTGTCTGACCCACACTAGAAACATAATAAATATCTGTTGAGGAAATGAATAACGAAAGCACACATTAAAATAAGAATAATGGGGCCTCCCTGGTGGCGCAGTGGTTGAGAGTCCGCCTGCCGATGCAGGGGATACGGGTTCGTTCCCCGGTCTGGGAGGATCCCATATGCCGCGGAGCGGCTGGGCCCGTGAGCCATGGCCGCTGGGCCTGCGCATCCGGAGCCTGTGCTCCGCAACGGGAGAGGCCACAACAGTGAGAGGCCCGCGTACCACAAAAAAAAAAAATAAATAAAATAAAATAAGAATGGAATACTTCCCTCACATAAGTTTTTCAATCTCCCTCAAACCAAAAGCTACCATTGTATTTACGATCAAATCCATAAAAGCATTCTCATTAACGTCAGAAACAGTGGCACCTGTTACCACTACTGTTATTCAAAACTGTTCTGGAAGTATTAACCACTGTAATTAGTTAAGAAAGAAATAAGAGATCTGAAATTTGGAAAAGAAACAAAATTATTATTTTAGAATTGGAAAATCCAAAAGAACCAACTGAAAAACCACTAGAAACAGTAAGAGAATTCAAAAGGGAAGTGGAATTCAAATTAATATATAGAAATCAATACTTCTTATATTTATAAACAAGTTAGAATTATACAAAAAGAAAGGGCTCCATGTTTGCCAACAACAATAACAAAGATAAAAAGACTTTGGAGGGACTTCCCTGGTGGTGCAGTGGTTAAGAATCCGCCTGCCGATGCAGGGGACACAGGTTTGATTCCCGGTCCGGGAAGATCCCACAGGCCGTGGAGCAATTAAGCCCGTGCGCCACAACTACTGAGCCTTCTCTCTGGAGCCCGTGCTCCGCAAAAAGAGAAGCCACCGCAATGAGAAGAGTAGCCCCCGCTCACCACAACTAGAGAAAGCCCGTGCACAGTGACAAAGACACAACGCAGTGAGAAAAATTTAAAAAGACTTTGGAATAAACTGCACGAGAAACATTTGGTGCACAAATAGAAAACTTTAAAATCCTAATAAGAGACATAAAAGAAGAAATCAATAATGTGTAAATCTTACTCTTCAATCGTTTTGTAACTATATCAATTTTTCATAAATTCATCCATAAACTCAGCACAATCCCAATCAAAATATTAACAGAATGTTTTGGGAGGAACATGATAAAATGCCTCTCATGTCTATTTGGAACAATAAACAGGCAAAAGTAGTCTGGAAAATTCTGAGAGGGGAAAAAAAAGACTAATGAAAGAAGACTAACCTCCTAGACAGGAAAATAAAGCAACAGAAAGTTAAAATGTCCTACCTAGGAAAGAATCAACAATAAGGTATCAACAGAAGAGTACAGAGAGCTCGGAATAGACTCAAATACATATGGGAATTTAGTGTATGAAATTAAGAGTATTTGAAATTAATAGGGAAAGATGGATTTTTCATTAAGTGAGTTAAAAAAAGTAATTTGGATCTCTACCCTCATTCCCTCCACCATAATAAATTCTAAATGAATCAAAGATTTAAATTTTTTAAAAATGAAATCATAAAATAACTAAAAGAAAAATGTGAAATTAAAAAAAATTTTTTATAATCTTGGAGAGGGTAAGGCTTTTTTAAATAGGACATAGGGAATTCCCTGGCGGTCCAGTGGTTAGGACTCCACGCTTTCACTGCCAAGGGCCCTGGTCAGGGAACTAAGATCCCACAAGCCGCGCAGTGCAGCCAAGAGAAAAGACAAAAGAAAAAGAAAAAGAACTAGGACATAAAACTCAGAAGGCATAAAAGGTAAGACTGACAAATTCAACTACATATAAATTCAAAACTTCCATATTTCAAAAAGTACTATAAACAAAATGAATAAAGAAAGGACAAACTGGCAGAAGATATTTGCAGAATATGTATCTCCCTATACATATTCACACTCATTAAAAATATAACCTAAGAGCATGTGTGTGTACACACGCATGTGTGTGTTTTCTCATTTATGTATTCCCAGGCCTGAACTAGTACTTAATATATGGTAGATGGTCAATAAATATTTGCTGAATAAATGAATGAGCATCTGACATTCATACGTATCAATTAGAAAAGATCAATGCCTAGAACAGTGCCCTGCACCCTCTAAGTACTCAACAAATAGCTGCTGAAGGAATGAATCCAATAAAAACATGCCTAAAGGACAGGAAGAAGCAATTACTGGAAAAAAGAAAAACAAATAAATGGTCAATAAACATTCTTAAAATGCTCAAACGAACTCATAATTTAAAAAAAAGAAGAAAGAAAGAAAATCAAGGCCACACTATGACATTTTTAAACAGATTAAAAAAGAAATGTAAAGATAGTGTTGACAAGAGTGTGAATAAATACTTTCCTATATTGTTGGTGGAAGTACAAACTTTGGTGGAAAAACTGGCAATGTCTAGCAAAACTGAAAAGACACATACTCTTTGACCTAGCTATTCCATTTCTTAGAATTTCTCTGATAAATTTGCATATACAGGAAAAGACCTACGTTCAAGAATATTCAGAGTAGCTTTTTTGTAATAGCAGAAGTCTGTCCACGTAATAGAGTACTTTGTAGTAATTAAAGTGTAAAATAAATCCATTACATATTAAAAGATATTAAATTACATTAAAAAAATAAGTTGCAATAAAAGAATCCCATTTTTGTTTTTTTAACAAGTGTGCATGTGCATATACATGCACTAAAATATTTTTAAAATATTAAGATGCAGTCTTCAGTTACAATATACAGAAGCTTCAAGAAGAAACGGGAGAGAGCCTTCACTTTGTTTTAAAAAACTGAGGGGTAGGGGATTAGGAGGTACAAACTATTATGTATAAAATAAACTATACGGATAAATTGTACAACACAGGAAATACAGCCAATATTTCATAATAACTGTAAATGGAGTATAACCTTCAAAAATTGTGAGTCACTGCATTGTATACCTGTAACCTATATAATACTGTACATCAACTATATAACTCAGTTAAAAAAAGAATAAGAAAAATAAACATTTTTACTTTACCTTTAAAAAATAAATAAATAACTGAAGAACAAAATAGCAAAAACTAGAAAAGAAGGCAGGAATAAAAGTACACAGAGGAAGATTTTAAAAAGAGAGTGAGAGAAGTGATAAGAGAACCTTATGGCCTTGAGTCCATCTTTATGACTCATATCCTTACTTCCAAAAAAGATTTTGAGATAGTTGATAAAATGACACAAACACATAGATCATAAGCATTAAGAGTAGGGAAAGCAGGTCTCTCACGTTCACCATTGTATTCCCAGTGCCCAGCAGCACACAGTTCAGACTAAATAAATAAATATGTGTTAAGCTAAAGCTACAAGTGAGAATGGAAACCATATGGAAGAAGGGAACATTGGGGGAAATAATGATTACTACTGGGTACCTTAGCTCTGAGTCTCCTAGCAACCTCAGTAAAAGGAAGAATGTGATGCTGCGAGTCAATCATCTTCCAACAGGTACATCACGGTGGGAAGTCCTGCCAGGATCCCCCAAACCAGACTCTTTTGCATCCTGTAACTCAGATGCAGTAACCATAGTCAAAGACCTGTGTGCACTCCAGACACCACTGAGACCACCTAGTATTCTTATTCTTTCCCCCAATACCAGCAAAAAGAGGGGCTTAAGACTGTGGACACCCTTACTATTATGCTTTGATATGTTACTCTGGACTATTGAAGCTATGAATACGTTAAGAGGTAGAACATAAAAGATAAAGGAGCTGGAGGAGGGAGTTTCAGATCAAAAACTACAATCTATTTTTAACTTCCTATATTAATGTAAGGAAGGAAGTATTAATGCAAATAACTGAAATGTGAAGATAATAAAAATTTGCAAATTGCTGCCACAGACTCAGTTCAGGCTCCAACTTTACTCCCAGATGTATCACAGCCAATCTAGAGTAAGAATCACCCAAGAAAGAAATAAACTGTCTTCATTTTTTTTGGCCGGGCCACACAGCTTGCGGGATCTTAGCTCCTGACCAGGGATCTAACTTGTGCCCTTGGCAGTGAAACTGTATTCAAATGCCAGGTAATTTGGTTAGAATCTCTTTTGTGTTTTTAGCTACAAGTTTATTTGTAAGGAGGATTCAATCAATCAAAATTTACTTCAATACAGTAGCTAGGTGGTGGACAATATCTTTCAACTCCAGTGTAGATAAACCACAGATTTGCATAAAAGCTAGAACTACACAATTATCTAAAAATACTACTAGTCTAATTAACCAGAATTAAACTAAAAAAGCTGTGGCCAAAGAGGGAAATAAATTCCTCTTAGAATATTAGAAACAAGCACCAGGAAGTCTTTTTAGCCATAAAACTAAGGATAGCTATGCTATAAAGACTTCAACACTGTGTCCCATGAATAATCTTTCTATGAACACAGAGAACTGCATAACTGCTTTGCATTCATTCTTCTTTTATAAAACAGGAACAATCCTTCATTACAGCCATCTCTCCCTGTAGGCGCTGAGAAAAAAGGTTTGACTATTTTTACCACTTATTTTACTTCAGACAAAACTGATCATCATGTCTAGCTTTTATTCCTAAACCTTCTTTTTTAAAGGCGGGGGAAAAGTCACAAGCATCAATGAGAAGTACACATTATTACTGTTGATCTGCTGATGGGCTTGTTTGCTCAAGAGTTTGAACACTCTTGATTCCATTTTCTTCAGGAAACTGAAAGAAATAGTAATCTTTCCAGATCAAACTTCCACCAAGCAGTTTTAGTACAACATTTATCATACCTAGCAAAACCACCAGAGGACAACTCCATCTGCTACAACAAAACAGAGGAAGATAAAGGTCTCCCAACACTTAATAGCACTTTCCAAAAAAAGGGCCATAAACCTAACACCACTGAAAGAGAAATGCAATCTGCACTTTGCAGACCTAGACAGGAATTGCTTCAATACTATCTTTTTCCCTCTTCCTCGCCATAAAAACTACCCACCCCTAGTTGTGATGTACAAATCTACATCCCAAGGCTCTTAGGAGATTAGGAACCCGCAAGCACCAACAAAGACAGGAAACAAGGACTTCTTTCCCACACAAGCTTTATCACCATTTCATTTCAATAATTACGTAGAGTGAACATTGAAAAGAAAAGCAAAAACTATGCCCACTTAGAAGCATAGCCAAGACAAAGTGGGTACAACTCAAACTGGACATACAACATAATCACCCCTGTCAAACAAAGGTTAGATGCAGAACACCTTAAGAGAATATGAGGTTGATCCCATCCATTTTAGATCATTACTGAGAAGGAATCATTAAGGAGCCCTTCAGAATCCAAACACCGTATCAAAGATGTGTGTTCAGATATGAGTATATATACACCAATAAGTCAACCTTTGGGGTCCAGAGGAAAAAAGTTAATGAAATGCCTTCCTTGGGTTTAATTTAAAGCACGGTTAAAAGGAAGGAAGTTTAAGAAATTTCAGTAGAAAACATAGAAAAAAACAGATGCAATTAGATATATTTTTCATCCTAAACTTTATTTTGAATCCTTTACATTTACACTTTTAATTCGTTTTTTAAAATTATGATTAAAATTAAGCAGGAGAAAGGATAATAATGCAAATAAAATTAAATAGCAACGACTCAAAAGATCAGGTTTTGTTTTTTTTTAGGGAAGGTTTTAGAAAAGTTTTTCCTCAAAAAAGGTTTGCACGAAAAAATCATACATTAAAAAAAAAATCATACATAGATGCTTGTTCCTTTCTTTGTAATTGTGTACACTGTGTACACATTGTGTACATACAAAAAAATTCAAGAACATTTAAAATTCAGACATAAGTAAAAGGAAGGTATATCACCTTCATTTTTGTTGCCAAGGGAAAAAAATTCAGAGTTTAAGTTACTAAAAGATGTGGAGGACATAACAGAGAAAAATAACCTCTTATTTCTTGGACATTAGGAAATAATGTCTTAATTGTCTTTATTTGGCCAGATAGGGGAGAAGAACCAGATGAAGATGCACATCCACAAAGATGCACATCTATCATTCTCAATGGAAAGTAAGCGGGAAATAGTAAATGGTTAGGGCGTGAAACCACAAACAGCTCATTTTCACAGTACCTTTTCCCAAAACTAATTCCCTAGTTGTGACTCTCATGTCCACATGACACATACTACAAATTAAAATAAAAGTCAACAACTCCTTATTTCGGAATTTATTTGAAGTTTATTCTGGTGTTCAACTGTACTACAAATATACTTAATAAGGGGTAGACATCAAAGTTACCATTACAAAGCTGTTTTTCTCCTATTGTTAACTTTACATATCTACATATAATTGATAATATATACAAATTCCCTAGTTCTCTCCCTTCAACAACAAAACAGAACAGGTATTGTTCTTTTAGGTTCCATATTATTCTTCACCTCATTACTACAGTTTTCCCATATCACCTCCCCTTCATGAAAACACTGTCATATGTTCACATTAGCATACTTCCTGAAATATCACAGTTCACTCTCTTAAAGTCACAACCTCCATGTTCAAAAAACACATCACCACTTAGAACTGATGCACAGATAAAAAACAAGAATTCCTCATTTTTTTTCCATGAAGAATCTCATTATCACAGGCCACTTTGGTTAGAAAAGATAACATCACTGAAGTCAGGCAAAGCTAATCTTGACCTTACCATAATCAGATGATCCACTAAAGGTCCCTTCCAATACAACCAACAACAGGAAAAGAGCAAAACCACACAAAACTTACATTTGACTAACTTCCAGTTTTCATCACTATCCAGTTGGACAATTTTCTGACCAGCAATAATCTTTATTCCCTTGGAACTTCAGCCCAGTGAAGAGCAGAGTCAAAATATCCTTAAGAAAAAATTTTTTCCAGAAATTTCTTGCCAGTATTCTCTACTCTGACTTTTCTATCCTTGCTTTTCACAGCAATCCATCTAGTATGCATTTCTGGAGACAACTGGGTAATCCTTAGAATAAGAACAAACTGAAATGAAAGAAGCTTCACATATGGCTTCCAAAATAACCTGGGAACTGGTACAAGGCTCTTCTTTAGTGTTCTGAGCTATAGTAACAAGAATGGACGTTTGTTTTTTCCCCGTTTAACTCACCAATATAAGGGGAAGAAGGGCCTACTCATCACTCTTCTTTCCAAACTACTGCCAATCATGCTTGAAGCTAGAAATCTATGAGGATGAAACCAAACATATCACACTTGAAATTCTCACTCTTAGCATATGCAAAGTAAGAGGTTTAGGCGAGGTTCAGTTTGTTTTCCAAATATATACTAGCATTTCGCACTTCAGCACACTTGATCTTTACAAAATTCAGAGAAAAACTGGCAAAGCAAAATGTCATAAACATAGTATTTTCTTATAGCTTTCAATGAAACCTATGTTTTATACTTAAGCTATGAGGAGTACGGGTTTGTTCATTTTTTTTTAAACTAATCTGAATTAGGTATAGAGTTAACTTTGGAATAAAACTATCAAAAGACACAGACAAACACACACCCGACACTACTCCTAAAGGCCTTCTATAAAAGCTGTTGGGACAGATTTCTTTTAATAATATGACTGAAGAATTGTGCATATTGAGAGGGGTTAAAAATATGACAAAATAAAAACCATTAACTCCCGATACATTATAATTCTTTCAGTAAAACACATAATGATAGTCATAATGTCAAATCAGACTAAATACTGTACTTTATTATTATCGAGCAATAAACTTTGATACACTGTTAGTCGTAAGTCTTAATGTTGAATAATATAAACATACTAAAAAAAGTATACATGAACACTGAAACTCATTATTTTTGTAAAGGCCAATTTTGGGTATTTAACAAGTTGTAAAAGTGCATTTAAATAATTTATTTTTGAAAATAAAAATTTTAAAACACAAGTTAAAAGAGTAAACATATGTGAAACTGTCCTGTGTACTCAATACATCAACTACATAGCTAAAAAGATACCCTCTGGCTCCTTTTAATCTTCCAAGGAAGTTATTTTAGAGGGTTTAAAACTTCTGGTTTTGCATTTTCTTGTCCCTTTTATTCTTGTAGTTGACTAGATTCAAGCATACAAGACCAAAATCAAAATTGGTTTAAATTACCTAAGTTGACTTTCAGTTGGTTAATGACTCCTCCTATATTTGGGGACGTGGTGGTGGGGGTGCCACTGAATGGTGATAGCAATGGACCATGAAGAAGTATTTCTGTTGATTTTGTTTTTAAATTACAAAAAAAAAAAATCAAAACATTCGTTATTCTAGCAACCAAAGAAATTCCAAACTTGAAGGTACTGCTCCTTTCATAATTTCTTAAAGTCCTCTACCTAAAATGTTTTCCTTTTTTGCTATGAATCAGGCTAATTCTTATAATAATTCCATGTTGTCATATCGTCCCTTCCTAAATGAGCCTTAACTTGCACACTAAAAAAATGAGGGCAATCTGCATTTCATGAAGTTACTATAAGGATTAAATGGTTTAAAATACACAATCACCTAGCATGACAGCCTGACACACCAAAGGTACTTAATAAATATTAGTTGCCTTCTTCTAAAAATTTCTGTATTATGAATTTTAAGGTGATTAAAGATATTCTGAATCTACTTATCGATAAGGCTATGTGCACTTTTATGTCTTCCACTCCATTAAGATTGTCAGGTTTTTTCTAAGGAAGGGGGGGAAGGGAAGCAGCAGACAAAAACTGAAACAGAGAAACAACACAGATGCTGTTGCCCTTACTTTCATTCTCCTTTTTTTTTAATAAACTTGACTTTTTATCCCTCTTGTCTATTTTTTCAAGCAATAAAATTTTTCTTTGTCTTTTTGTTAAGAAATCAAGTCTACAACTAAGCTGACATTCTGTGTCAAAAGTACACCTAAAAGTGAGCATGGTATATCTTGGTGGCTGAACATTTTATACTGTAAAGGGCCTCATGCAGTCTCTTAAAAAAAAAATCACACTGAAGATTACTGAAGACTAAGCATTCTCTCTCAGTTATGAATTATTTCACACCACTTGAAGGTTTCACTTGATTAATTTTATATGAAACATACTTTCTCCTTCTTTACTCTCATTCCCGTTGTTTTTTAAGCCACAGAATCCACTGATGACTAAACTCTTTGCATTCCAGTTCATTTCTCAACAGCCCAACACCCACCCACCCCAGGAGATGCCAGCATTGTTTGTGAGCAGTTGGAAACAATACACTTCCACTGCTGGTTAATTTACATCAGATTCAGCCAGGCCTGGGGAGCAGTGTGCGGTCTTTTCCCCCTCTTCCTCCTCCCGTTCCCCCCTCCCTTTTTTTAAATTTAAATTACTCTTTTTAATTTAAAAACTTCCGGATGTTTTATTACCTTGGCAGCTTTACTTTTTCTCTGGATAGACTAAAAAGGTAAAGCTTAAACAGTTTTTGTCAGGTTAATGTCTTTTCTTTTTTTTACACATGTATCTGACATCCAGAATCCATAGTGTATAAAACTGCGATAATGATGTTGCATTTTCCACACTAACTCATGTTTGGCACAATTTCATTGGTTTTTATGACATAAATAACAGCAGCCTCTTTTTCAGCAGCTACACATGTGCTCCTAAGCGATATAAAAGGATTTGATGCTTGCTTTTTGCTATTTTCATTCTTTATTTTAGAAAACCATAAAATATTATACATGCAAATACAGTAAGTCATTGTTTCCTTGACCAATATTTATAGAAAAGTACAAACTTCTTTAATTTTAAAAATCTAATATTAAAAATACTATGAAGTCTAAAAGCCAGCTTTTCTTTGAAAGCCACATTAACTGTCTCCTTGTCAGCAAAGTTATGGTTTAAAAAATTTTTTTTTCAGATATCTGGAAAAAAATTATGTTAAACTCTTTAATAAAATTTATAATTAAAGCCATCTCAGAGACTGAAATCCTAACTTTCCAACCAAAAAATTTCACTGAGTTAAATATTTTATCTAAAATCAAGTAAGTTAAACATGTTCCATCAACACACTTTAAAAATAAGGTATGCAAAGACTCCCCAACATATGCAAATGATACAAATAATTAAGAATCACATTTCATCCATTTAAATTTTAAAATACTTCCACCTATGAGACTCCAAAAGTATGAGTACATGATGTCAACTTTTAATATTTACTTTCTGTACTACTTTCTCTTCCCTTCTTATCCTAGCTCCCCCTAAACCCCCAGCACATACAGAAAATAGACCATTTAGGCCAGTGGTATCTGAGTACATTGCCCCTCCTCCTCTACTTAGACAGTCTTGCCTTTTATATCTATGTGGAGGTTCCCATGGCAACACTCACTTACACCAGTAGTATTTCCAACTGAAATGAGAGAAGCCCAAATCTTAATGCTTCATTACTAAATTACACACACCCTAACTAGCAAGGATTTTTTTCCTATTATTTTTAACAAAAAAGTAGATTTCTAGAGTTTCAGCAAAAAAAGTCATTTAATATTTTAGAAATAAGTAGAAAAATAGTCACTGTAGGCAATTATAAATATATATGCATATTATTACATGAGATTTGCATGTGCTTATTCTTATTACATAAAAGCTGACTCAATTATAATTATAAATGGTAAGTATAATTTTTACTAATCCAGCCTACTGTATCAAATTCTTTTTTTTTTTCCCCTTAATGTTGGCTACATAGCTCACAAAAACCCTGGTGAGAAATTCTAACAAAAAAAGCCAAGACGCAATTCATGGACAGCAGGAGGCAATTCCAGAACACAGGCACAATCTTTAAAGAAAAACCACTACAGCTTTTTGATGTTAAATAAGTAGAAATATCAGCATACAACAAAGCTAAGAAGCAGACTGTTGTATCAAGTTTAAAAGTAAAATATTCAGTGTCAAATGTCACGAGCACCTTTGTCTAGACTACTTTCAAATGTAAAATTTTCCTAATTTTTAAAACAAAGTTTTCTTTGTAGTACCAAAGGTTCGAATGTGTTTAGTTTTAGTACAACACACATTACAATCGAGTTATTCAAAATATAGGGAAGGGGAGGGTTGTGTGTGTGTGTGTGTACAAAAGCGGGAACAACAAGGTGGGAGGTCAAACATTTACTTTGAAAACATATACATTTCTTAATCAGGTTGTACACACTAAGAAGCCTCAGAGGAAGAGGTGAGTGTATAAAATGAGCAACATTTCATAAAGCTTTTTGATAAATAATCAAAGCTAATCAAAGCTAAGCATTAAACATCTCTCTGTACAGTGAACACATTTTTTAAAAGGATAAAAGTCAATAGAATGTACACTGAACCTTATTTATTCTGACAAATACTGTGGCACCTGAATACTTGTATTAAACAATGTTTTCTGTACAGTTTATTAACTTATATATGAGTTCATAAAATAGAACATTAATATGTATTTTAATGAAAAATTTTTTATTAAAATTTATAATGAGCCTTTTTTTCCTGCTTTTACATTATCACTTTCTTAAAATGAGCTGATTCAAAAGACTATAAAGACTTCCTCAAAACCAGTACAGGAAACTCCAAGAATTTACTTTCCCAAAAACAGCTTTTAAGACATGAACATGAACTGCCTAATGAATCTCATAGTTAGGCTTGTGAAAAGGACCAACTTGCACCTTTCAGAGCTCTTTCCCTCTTTTTAAAAATTCCCATACAGTGAAACCTGCTGACACTTTTTTTTTATAAGGGCTGGGGCGGGTGTCGAGGGGAGTAGGGCAGTGATTTGCTGCACTGGGGGGTTTCTGCAACATTTGTGAGGGTTTTATAGGCAGGATCCTCTCTCGAGTGCTTAGACAAGTAAAACAAAACCAAAAAAATAGCCAACTGTTAAATGCTCATATTATTTTTTTTTTAAAAAGGCAATCCTCTGCAAATGTTTCAACATTTTAATTTACTTTCATTTCAGTATTAACCACGTAAAAGCAAACACTTGCAGAGTTCAGAAATCTTTTTCAGTTCTTTGGAGAGAGACATTTAATCAACCTTGATATTAGATGTATTTTAAAGCTAACTTCAAAAGCAAAATCTAGAAAAAGTATTATGACCTCTCCTGAACAAAAAAGAATGTATTTTAAAATCCTCCCTTTATCACAAGCAGGTTTGGATGCAATGCCACCTGGTGGCACAGAAAAAAATTTTTTTAACAAGGCTTAGGTTTTTAGAAACTGAGCTGTTCTATGAAACACCAACCACCCCTTTTGACTACTCTGCCTTCCTCCTAAACAAGTTATTCATCCCGTAGTTGAACAATAACAGCTAATTTTTATTTTAAAACTTTAAAAAATTTTAAGCAATTAACTGCATGCGACAATTTCCTTAGTGTTTAAATATCATAAGGGAAGCAAAACATTTTTTTCAAAAACCTAAATTGTACGAAAGCTTTAATTTTTAAAAGGTGAAATTCTTAAGAACTGGGGGTATAGGGACGGAGTAACCAAACTGCTTTGTAAAATTACACTGTATAATTAATTCCATGGTAAGAACGTTTTTATGGTGTGTTTTGGTGACCTTTTATTACCATCAAGTTCACAATGCTGGTGGGCTGCCTTTTAATCCCTCCGCAGACAAAGGCCCTAAATAAACACAGATCCCTTCCTGGGAAAAAGTCCACTCTGGTTAAATGGTAAGGAAATGAGTAAATCATTAGTAATCTTTAAAGCCAAAGCTATAAACTCAAGTTACCTTAAGTTGAAATGAAAGTGTCCTGCAAGGGTTTCAAAGTTCTGTCACAGATAGAAATCTCCAGCTCTTGACTCCAGACTAGGCGCCAGCTGATAAACAAACAATTTAAGTCAAGAGCTGGAGAATTCCCAGCTTTTTCATTTAATGGCTTTGGCCCAGAGTATTTACTGCCTCCAGTTTTATTCTCACTTAGCTCTAAGAGGAAATTTAAACTCATCATTATCTTAAAGCCCCATATGGGTAGCAGTCAGCTCACCTGATAGAGCTCCGCTTACTCAGTAGAAGTTTGAGTCTCAACTAGAAGTGATGTCATAATGTAAACTAATTAACTAGAGTTTTAGATTGACTTTTTAACAGGCTAAATAAATTTTGTTCAATATAGTTTATATTCCCACTTGGGGTAGTAACAATTCCAAAAAATTTAATTCTGCAGTTTTAATCCAAACTACCAGCTACAATGGAGGACAGCGTAATGGCTCTCTCACTCCCCAACAGGCGCCCACCCTGCCTCCCCCTCTACCGCCATTCTCACCCTTGTCCACTAGCCCTTGAATATTATATAAAGCAACTTTTCTGCATAAAATATAGACTATTCCTATTAACTTCAAAATACCCAGTGTTGCTGGGTGTGTTTCCTAACAGAGCAGTGTGTAAGATTTAAGATGTAAATGCTCAATCATGAAAAGCTGTTGATTTTATATGAGTACTAATAAGAATATAAAAGTACAGCCCAATTAAAGCCCATGAGATACCATCAAATATTTCTAAATGCTGTTTTTAAAAGTTTGCTACTAAAGATTATAGATCTCAAAGTCAGAACTATACTGTTGCTCCTATTCCTTTCTCAAAATTATCATTTACTTTTAGAGAAAAATCTCATCTCTACTCAGGATTTTATGTCAAAGTAATTCTTTCAGCTATCTGAGTGTTTGCAGATATTTGACAATTACAATAAATCAACTATCCTTCCGCTAGCTGCTTATCTAATGAAAAATTGCTGCAAGAAAATTTTTATAGCCTAAGATAAAGGGTTAATGTGGCATTAATGCAAAGAAAAATTCTTTCCCACTTCTTAATTTTCATAAAGTTTTATAAACCTATCTTGGCTGGAAAAGCAAATTAACTATTTCAGTGTCTTCCAAGAATATTTTTCTACTCTTTAATATATGTACATAGTACATTAACAGTGTTGGCTACTTGAGAACAAGTATTACCCTTACACATAAGACTTAGTGGAAATGAAATATAATTAATGATAAAATCACTTGTATGCCTGGCCTCATATTATATTTCACTTTAAAAAAACTCCTTACGAACAATGCTATCTTAGAGACTGCAGTGGATAAACATTCTGATGACCACAACTAATAGTCAATAACTCAATGAAAAAAGATGTCAGATACAAACCTTAAAATTCTTAATACTCTTCTAAAAGAGTCCACATTTCTCCATCGCTGGAGATAATCTGAGCTAAATACAAAACAATAACAAAACCCCTCTACCTTCAGGTCAAGTTAAATTACTTATGGCAGAAGGGAGATGGCGAGTCGGCTATCATACCTTCATTGGCCATGTGGGGAGGATGGCTACTATGAAGTGTGCACATATACTTAAATTTTTCACAATTAAAACACCCCAAGTAAAACAGAACTGTATGGCAAATATATACAGAGAAGGACCTAACCTCAACTTAACATACTTTTCAACTGCTAACATTAGCAAACTTTCTTTAAGAAAACCAGACATCTAAAACACTGCAAGTAAGTCTGATAATGGTTTGATTGTGATGACAAGGCCCTTGTCAAATTCTTAATTCCACTGCATCCTCCCACTTCACCCCTAAGAGCTATCCAGGGATCACAAACAGAACACAATAAAGACATAAGGGATACTGGAACTAATTTCACACTGCTTAGGAATCAATAGATGTTAATGAAAAATAAATTATATACAATTAATAGCTTTAGAAGGTTTATTTACTAAATCTACTTCACCTTTATATAAATACTGCTAGGCAGTCCTGAACTATGTGACCAGACCCAGTTGTGTCTGGTCTGACTTACATCCTGAATGGCAATTAAAGGACATTAAAAATACCCTGGGATTACTTGAGGTAGGATGCCTGCCTTATCCACGTACTTTCCAACAGACCCATGTGAGGAGAACCCTCCACCACAGGACACAGCCTGGCAAGAGCAACTCTGGTAATGGTTACTTGACTGGAAATTGCAATGCAGTTAAAATCTGGCCTGCAGATTTGGAGATGAGGGAATCGCAAACTGCAAGAGAGTAAATTCTTAGAAATAAACTAGGTTCTTGTTAGCAATAATCATTATTACTAACAATAATTGATAGCAATAATACAAACACTGAGTGAAGTGATCACTTTGCCTTCTCTAGCCCACTCTTCTACTATTTTCTGAGGAGACAAATTATTAAAGCTGCCTCAACCATGTTATCTTGGGCAGTGAGTCAGCAGTCTTCTCTAAACATGCTAAGAACTCATTAACACCTTATATAGGGACTCTTGTCCCCGACAACTGTTGTAAGGGAGTCTCAGGCACGCCAAAGAATGTAAAAAGAGGTTTTTATGGGCACCTCTTCTTTGGGACTAATTTCAAAGAAATCCTTGGAATTTATTTACCAAACATTTCTGAACCACTTTGTGCAAACTGGAGAAAATCCCAGGCAAAATGTGTTCTCCAGAGACAGAAAGGATACTTAATGGATCAGGGTGATAAGTAAAATTATGGTTAAGTGTAAGTGGATATCATAATTAACCCATTTCTGGGTGTACTGGTACTGATGAATCTTATGTCATTTCTGAGGAAACGGATTTGTCCATTAAATCAAGTTAAAGAAAATTTTAATTACTTGAGCTACTAACGCTTTAAATACCACAAATCAGACCAAGCAGAAGCTCACTTTAATATTTTTCAAGATAGAATAATCCAAGTCTCTGAGACAGAAGTCAATGTCACAAAGTACTTTTAAATTTTATAATAAATAATAGAATTGATCATTTTAAAAGAACTAAAAAGCATCATAGTAGTACAATTCTTTAAAGGGAAGAACCCATGAAAATGAATTATCTTAATCATGTTAAATCAACTTATTCAAAACATTTAAAAAAATAAAATGTTACTGACATAAGACTAAAATCTAAGAATAAACACTGCACACAATACTACTGTGTAATCAAACAGCTTGTGAGAGCATCAAAGACCTACTGTGATAGTCCTTTCCCCTCCACACATTCTAAACTATGGAAAATTCAGCTATATGAAATTTGATAAAAGAATCTACTTTTGGACAGAAATAGCAATGTTTCAGCCCAAAGCCAAGTAAAACTGCCAAGTTATAAACCTCTCTAAGAAAATGTTTTAATGGAAATGCCAATAGACCTTTAACCATAATGGTGTTAGGTGCCAAAATATAAATAATTTTTGTTTTTGTGCTCCCTTTACCATAAATTAGGTACAGGTCAAGTGGAAAAACAGTAGGTATCCAGTTCAGTGAGCAGTAAAGGCCAAGACTTGCACACTGGATTTTAAAAACAATAATGGAGTCTATATGAGACTTTCATTGAAGAATTTAGCAAGCAAGTCTAGCTCTCTAAGAGAAAGTCCTTAATAGGTTTCATGCTTACTATTCCATATTCTAAGAATATCTCAAACAAATTACTAAAACTTAACCCAGCCAAGTAAGTAGAGTATTAAATCTGGTTTCCTGGTAGGGAACTGTTATACAAACACATACACCCAAGTTCAATTATTTAATTTTGACATTAATCCCTAACCGGAGCAATATTTTAGCAAATCTATGAGGCTTGCCAGCACAGAAAGCCTTGGGCTAACTACAAGGGCCACTTCAGAGTCTCTTCAACTCAAGGTTTCTATGCAAACCTACAGACATACTAGGCAATCAGTGAGCTTATTCTTCAATTATTCAAACACAGTTAAGTGCTGTAGTTATGCCCTTGGAGCAGACTGAACAGCATTTAGTCATTAGTCGCAAACAATAGTTTTTAATTTGCTTTATGTCTAGCATTCATTATACAAGAGAGCTAATCAAATTGGAACTAACACTGTGGTAGCAGACCCATTCCATACTAAAAAAAATGTATGCGTCCAAATTGGTGTGACTAAACAACATTTCACATTAAAGGATTACAACTTTCATAAAGATGTGATTTACACAAGACAGATAAACAGATTAGGGCATCATACTTATGAGGCCAGTGTCATGGGCTACTGGAGAGCCTGGTTAGCTTTAGTTTGATAACCACAGACAGTTAAACAAAGGCACGGTATTAGACATATGGGGAGTCAGTGTAAAGATCATTCAGTTTAACTAACTCCGAGTGAAACTATCTGCTAAATCCTAGGGATACAAAGATAAATGTTCCACAAACATACCAAGCTTGTTCATGCCTCAGAGCCCTCACAGAGCACCTCCCTCTACTGAGAACACTCTTTCCCTTGACCTGCACATTCAGATCTCTGCTTAAATGTCATCTCCCCGGAGAAGGCATCCTGTCCACTCTATGTAAAAGGGCCCTCCCCTTAGTCTCTGTCTCCTTAACTGTTTACTCTGTGTTTTTTTTTCCTTCATAGTACTTATCATTGAAGTTATTCTTGTTTACTTGTTTATTCTCTCTATTCCTACCAAATCATAAGCTCCATGAGGCAAAAGATGTTGACTATCTTTAAAGCTCTAACTCTAGTACCTAGAACATACCTAGTATATAAGTACTCAATAAATGTTTATTATATGAAATCAGCAATCAAGGTGCTGTCAGCATAATAGGATTAGAATGTATAATCAGAAAACAGTATATAATCTTGTAAGAATTATATAAATACAATTTAAGTATAAGACATTTCATTAAAGAAAAAATGAAGACCTTCATTTTTAGAGTTACTTTTAAAGTTCCAGGCTCTCCCTAATATCCAAGTAAACTTCTTTTAACTTATTAACAGAAGTACAGCAGAAAATGAAACTAAAGGTGGTAGGAGAATTATAGGAACTAACCAATTTCCTTTCTTCCTTGCTTAAAGAATATTTACTAAAGAACCATCAAATCTAATTCCAAATTCCACTGGTTCCCCCTAGGATATAATCAGGAATCATCTATAAGATTTCTAGTTGATCTTCAACGTAAATTTTCCATTTCTAGAACTAAAAATCCTCTCTAGCCCTAGCATCAGCTGTATAAATCAGATCTGGTGTTACTCTCTCTCTTTAAATATCCATAGAGGTGAATATAAGATAAAAGTCAAATTAAGTATTAATAGAGTAGAAGAAACACACAAGGTAACAGTAAGGCCCTATTTCTTAAACTGAGAGGAGAGTACACATGGGCCTGATGTATACTTATACTTGGTACCCTCATAATTTTATAAATATTTTGTATATAAATTCAATATTTAACAAAAATTGAAAAAAAAAGTGTTACTCCCTGCACTCAAAAAGCTTAAATTCTGGGCCTCCCTGGTGGCGCAGTGGTTGAGAGTCCGCCTGCCGATGCAGGGGATACGGGTTCGTGCCCCGGTCTGGGAGGATCCCATATGCCGCGGAGCGGCTGGGCCCGTGAGCCATGGCCGCTGGGCCTGCGCATCCGGAGCCTGTGCTCCGCAACGGGAGAGGCCACAACAGTGAGAGGCCCGCATACAGCAAAAAGAAAAAAAAAAAAAAAAAAAAAAAAAAAGCTTAAATTCTACAGGAGGAAGTGAATCAATGCCTATAAATATAATGTAATGTGGTCTTTGATAAAAGCATGTACAGTTAGTTTGACAGCTTCAAAACGAAGCACCAAATCAGTTGAGGCATGCCAAAGTACTTTATAAAGTAATATCTATGCTACAAAGTGTTAACTGTACAAGTATAAAAGTTACTCACATTGGTTTCAGGATGATAATTATAGCAGTTTAAGCATCACTTGCTTTTGATTTTTTAAAAAAGTCACATGGAACTTAAATAAAATTATATTATTTGTAGTAAGGATGATGTATAAAAAGCTGCAATAATGAAACCTGAGGAAAACCTTCAATATATTACTCCATGGGCTAGTGAAATGATACAGTAAAGATTCTTTTCATTGCATTCCCCAGAATAAAAGTTAGTAGAAAGCAGAGGAAGGGGCTGGACTAAAGAAATGAATCACTATCTCAAAAATCTATACAACTTCAAATTCATCTAGGTTAAAAAAAAGCTTCTCCTTAAAATGCTAACCACAGAATAAGGAGTATAAAATGTTCCTATTTTAATTTTTAGAATACTACTGTATTTGTAGGTAACAGCTCTATATAAATACACAAAAATGCATTTTTTTAAGTCTAAGATAAGGAACAAACGAGGGGTGAGGGAAAAGGGACAAACATGGGGGAAATTTTTTAAGGTTTTATTCAAATTACCTCAAATAATCCATGTTTAAGACTGACAAATATAGAACCTCTATAAAATTGTGGTCCGATCTTGGATATCTAACTTGGGTATCTATGCTTTTTCCAGGTCCCTTTTCCTTAATTTTATTTAGGTAAAATATAATGATTTTTAAACCAGCCAACTGTAACTTACAGAAAGTTTCCTCTATTTTATTTTAACTGAGAAAGTGGAGACATTTTTAATCCATCATATTAAAAATATAAAAACTATGAGAAGACAAACATAAGCTTCCATTGTATACTGGCTAATCTCATAATGATCGTGTCAACCAATAAATTATTACAAACCACCTCTACACAAAGCTTCCAGTCTATAATATAGCACAGATTCAAGTGTATTCACTATTACAAATTAACATTTTAGCATTCTAAAACTACAAAAGTAGGTTTAAAAACAGCTTGATAAGAACAAGGAGTAATTTCAAAGTTTTATCCCAAAGAAGACCATATTATTTTTAAAACTTAAAATAACACTTAAAAAATCAAGTTGGTATTCTTCATTATCAAATGATAATTTCAGGCTATACTCTTGAAGCAAAAGAAGATCAACCAACAGCAAGATCATATGTACCATGTATCAATTTTTTAATTAAATCACAGAACCACTCAAAGAAGAAAGAATTGTTCAGTTTATTAAATCCATTCTACAAAAAAAATACCAACACCAAGCTTAAAACTGCTTATTAGTATTTTATGATCAAAGATCCATACCACATTATAAATCTTTACACCCCAAATTCTACTTAACCAAGTCAATATAACAATTATAGGGGCTAAAAATTATTTATACCTGCACCTATACTCAAACGTGGTTTGGGATATAAGATACCTTTACAAGACCATTAGGTTCTTTATGAAAAAAAGAAACTGATTTAAATTATTATACATGTGTGTGTATATATATATGTTGTTGTTGTTGTTGCGGTACGCGGGCCTCTCACTGCTGTGGCCTCTCCCGTTGCGGAGCACAGGCTCCGGACGCGCAGGCTCAGCGGCCATGGCTCACGGGCCCAGCCGCTCCGCGGCATGTGGGATCTTCCCGGACCAGGGCACGAACCCGTGTCCCCTGCATCGTCAGGCGGACTCTCAACCACTGCACCACCAGGGAAGCCCTATTTTACTATTTTTTAATCCCAAAGCCAACAATCGAGTTTAACATAATAGGAATAAAATTGCTACTCCATTACCTACTGCTATATTGCTATAATTACATATGTATATATGTGTATATGTATGCAAATACATGTGTGTATGTGCATATATATTATATTCGATTACACAGTAATGTTGGAAAATTTGGAAATTATGGAAAGTCATAATACCCATAATCCTGCCATTCCAAAATACCCAGATACCTGCTACTAGTATTTTATATACTATTAAGCTTTCAGAATTTTATTAGTGGGTCTCCTCATCCTCTGATTGAGATGATGATGATTTCTAAGTATGTCAATGTGGTGAAATTTATTTATTTATAGACCTTCTAATATTAAGCCATTTGTACATACATGAGATAAACCAAACTTGGTTGTAGTGTTTGATCTCTTTCATATGTGGTTGGATTTAGTTTGTTAATATACTCTATAAAGTTTTTACTTCTATATTCATGACTGACGTAGACCTACAGTTTTTCTCTCTCATAATGTTTCCATCTGGTTTAATTATCAGAGTTATACACATCTTACAGAATGAGTTGGGGAAGCATTTCCTCTTTTTGTATTGTCTGGAAAAGTTTGTATAAAATTGAGATGGGGTACGAGCCCTGGTCCGGGGAGATCCCACGTGCCGCGGAGCAACTAAGCCCATGCGCCACATCTACTGAGCCTGCGCTCTAGAGCCCGTGAGCCACAACTACTGATCCTGCATGCCACAACTACTGAAGCCCACGTGCCTAGAGCCAGTGCTCCGCAACAAGAGAAGCCACTGCAATGAGAAGTCCACGCACTGCAATGAAGAGTAGCCCGCCACAACTAGAGAAAGCCCGCGCGCAGCAACGAAGACCTCACACAGCCAAAAATAAATAAATTAAATAAATTAATAAAAAAAAAAATTTGATACGATCTGGTCCTTGAAATTCTGGTAACACTCACCTGTAAAATCACCTGGATCTAATGTTTCCCTTATGAAATTATTTTTTCTTTTTTTGCCACTTCTTCAGTTTCTTTAATAGTTACAAGATTATTCAGGCTAATTATTTCTTGAATCTGTTCTGAAAAGTTAAAATTTTCTAGGAATCGATCTATTCCTACCCACAGTAATTTGAACCAAAAATTCATAGCTCTTCAAAGTTGTAACATCCTATTATCTGAATTTAGAAAAAAGCATTGTGTATTGAGAGTACTAAATAACATAAGTCAGTTTTGCTTTGTTTTTATTTTTAATGAGGAAATTGAGAATCTGCAATAGCTCTAAAAATAACTAGATATATCTTGGGTAGCACAAAATCATAACTGTTACTTATGACAAACAGAATAGATGTGCATATAATTTAGCTACCACTTACCACCAGAAACAGGGGCATCCATGAAAACTGCTCCCATTTTCTCAACTTCTTTGGCCAATTCTTTCGAAACCATAGGATCAATAGTACTGGAATCTATTAATAGTGAGCCTTTCTTCACTTTTCTAAGTAAATGAACAGAAATACTGTTTTAAAAAACTATAGTTTTATAATTTAAAAAATATAGTTTACAACTCTGAATAAGCATTTCATGCAACTACCTATATCAGAATCTGCTAAAATTCACCAGATATCAAGGAGGTCTTTGGTTTAATATTAAAAACATTATTGGAACTGGTTCAAAATCTCAAATTCATTTTCAGATCAATTATAGTTCAAAGTAAACTTGAACTATTTCAAAGAAACCAAAATAATCTAATAATCTATATGGTATAAATTCTGGTTTCAGGTGAAATACACACTAACCATAATATAGGTAAGCTAAGATGTAAGCAATTTAAAACACCTATTAACTTTAAAAGGGCTACTTAGTAGGATTTAAATTTTTGTTTGTAAAGTAGCTGGGTCTCTTTAAAAAGTAATTTATTTGTCTTTAACAAGCCATATTGCAAATTTCACATATCCATTTCTTTTCCACTAGGTAGAATAAACATAAGCAGTTAAAATTTAGCCATTTGCTTTAGGATGGCATATTCTTTAATAACTGCAACTTTGTAAAGACAAAATAAAACATCAAACAGGCAGAAAGGAAAATACAGGAATGGACCTATAAAATCTCACAGAGACTTTTTGTTCTTTACAGTAAATTTATATACAAACATTGGTAAAAGGGGGAAGCAGTCTTCTCATATATCATATTTTACATCAATATTTAAATGGCATTCTTAAAGTAAAACAGTTCTATATATACCTATATAGTTCCCTTACAGTCTATAATCTATGCCTATCTTCACTGGCTTGGAAACCGACCTAAATTACAATTTATTTAAAGGGCTATGGCTAACCTTGAATTCAAACGTTCCAAAATTCTTACTACAGATAAACTAACCCAGAGGACATTTAATCATAACCATGATTGGAAAGTTAGAACTGAATTAATAAAAATATTGAAGGGGAAATAGAAAATCATTGCTAAAAACTATAAAAAAGAAATTTTTTTCTACAGAAAAAAAATAGCACGCAAAATGCTTTAAACAACAATTTTAGACATATGAATTGATCTGGTCCAAATGCAATGGCTGGGTATGTTCCATAGAAAAGAAATAGCACACTCTGTTATAGATCACCTCAGTATGTGGAATTCCACTTTACATACCCTAAAAATATAAGAATTAAGTTTACCAGTCTTCTGTGATATTAATATTTTTAAGATCTTAAAGCTTTAAGCAAATGGGAAATGGTCTCAAAAATTATACATGCACAGGGTGTGGGGAAATGATCCTGACCCAGAAGAAAATAAAGACCTACCCATGAGAAGCAAATTACAGTTCAATGTAAAGCCACAATCTTTCAAAGCACTCCCTAGACAAAATTGCCCTGGTTGCTGGCCACCATATTCCTAGTAAAGGATATTAATAAACATAGGATTTTGTCTCCACAAAGTTTTTAGTAACTTTTTCTTCAGACGTAAAACAGGGCCATAATTGGAAAAGACTAGGTAATGAGACAGCTAGGTCACCTCAGGACCACTCACACACTGTGGGCCTGAGGGCTCCATCCAAAATGAGAGTCTTTCAACTTTCCCTGAAATCTAAACATTTATCTTATCAGTTTTCTGCCTAATATTCAAGTGTCTGTTGCTTCTAAGTTTGCTAGTTTTCCAAAGCAATTCAATTTCCCAAAACCTCAAATTTCATGTATTACAGCTTCATGAAATTAAACCCTTTCCTTGAGCCCTTCATGTGTCTACAAAGCCTACCAGTTTGCTCTAGCTCTCTGCTGAACTTCAACAACAAAACAAGTTAGGAACTGGAATCAGTAAGACCAGAAAACTAAACTCAACCGCTGTCATCCTAATATAACCACAAGGGTTTGGCAATAGGTAGCAATTAACCAAAAGGTTCTCAAAGCCAGGGAAGCTAGTTACTGAGTAGGAAACTCTGACCTAAATTATATATTATTTAAAGAGCTACTGCTAATCTTTAATTCTACCTTCTCAAAGTTCTTACTACAGATGAACTAACCCAAAGGACATACAATAACTTTTTATTTTATAATAAATTTTTAATAATGGTGTTCTTTCCAATGCTTCATTTTATTTTTCATAGAAATCTTTTCCTGAATTTCTATAAACCGTAAGAAAATTATGCTTGTAACATTTGTACAGTTTAAAATGCAAGCTTTAAAAATCTCTTAAACAGGTTACCAATGTAAGTTTAACGCAAGATTAAAAGGAAGAAACAGAAAGCAAAAAAAATTTATTCCCAAAAGTCACATACTTGACTTCAGTGAAAAAATAAACCCTTTACAATGAGAGAAACCACACCATTCACTTTTAAGACATAAGAAAACAGTAAAAGAAAGTTTAACAAACATAATTGTTATTTCACAGTAGTTCTAACAAATGTGAAATTCATAAACTCTCATAACAAGAACATATCTACAGTTGAGAAATACATACTTTAGAATTCCATTTGCTCCAGAATAAGCTTCTATTGCATTGATGCTGGTGGGCAACATTGTAATAATTCTGTCAGCTTTTTCAGCTACATCTGCTGGGGAAGACACTACCTTTAAAAAAAAAAATTGCAACGGCACATTATTTAAATTAAATGCAAGCAGCTTCTACAGTACAAGTAGGATCCACTTTTTATGCATGCCCATAATAGTGACAGTGAATAAAAACTAATCCTTGTTTTCAAAAGACAAAAACAAAAAAAGGGCAAAAAAAACCCTTACTGCCTAAAATAGAGTCCATTCCTTCACACATACAGATGCAATTTCTATGGAATCACATCCATTGTTTACTTTAAAAAGTGCAAAGTGAGTTGAGGGGGAAAAGGGCAAAACCCAACAGTCCTGGGAACAGACACACTTCTCATGGATTCCTCTAAGTTGGATTCTTAAACAGCATACTTTTTGGTAGATGCTCTAAGAAAAACATTCTAGTATATCAGACTTGGTAGCTGAACTACAGGATACACCAATTATTTCATGGGCAGCAAAATCCACAAGTAAATTCTCAAGCCCCCATTAGCACTATCTTCCAGCCTCTATTTTCAAGAAAAAAAAAATTTAAGCCTGTTTTATAAAAAGTCAGGACAAGGACATAAGCATGTACTGCACTGAATGTGAGTACCATCATGAAGCCCGAGAGCATGAGCTGTCAGGTCTCCTGTGGAAACCATATATACAACAACGACATACGAACAGGCATCAAGGTTCGCTCTCTCTCTCAGAAGTCAGAATTCTGACTTCTGCTTTAATGATGACCGTGAACATACTGTACAGGAAAGCTGCTCTGCCCATCCTCTGTACATATGTTTACAAGTATGGGTGTACATACGCTCACTCACATTTCCACCACCCCCTGCTCTCTCGAATATATACACCATGATACACCTGGCCAGCTGATCAGCAACCAAAGAGGCCAGAAGAGACCAGGAGATCACTTCTTGACTGAAACTCTCCATTAACAGAAAGAATCTATCACCCCAATTATCACGAAAGCTCCTTTCCAAAGCCTTTTCTCTCTTTAAAGAAAAGACAAAGAACTATCAGAAGGATAATCAAAAATTTCTCCATAGGAATATTTACATATGCATTAGAAACTGACGTCTTTTCTACTAGGAAATGTGAACTGGCACATAAGCATCTTAGGAATGGGAATGCCTCTGCTTTTCATGTGGTGGAAGTAAATGAAACATTTTCTTTCTGTCTTTGATGTACAGCTGATGAAAGAATGAGAAACCAAACACAGTGTGCAATCTAAATATTATGAGCTAGAAGCAATTACATTTCATTCTTCCATAAGAGACTATCAGCTTCTAAATCAAATTCTACAGAAATGCAGTTTTAACATAATTTCATAAGTTGTATTCTAAAATTTCAGATAATCAAGTATCCTGGCACTTTGTGTACTAAATGATAATATTAAACACCTCAGAGTCTAAAGCCAAAAACAAACAAAAAAAAAGACAGTCTCTCTCATCTAAAGGCGATACAGCATTTTAGAGTCTACAAAGTGGCATATTCAACAATATGTATATTTTGATATATAGTGGGGATTGGCCACAAATAATTATGGAAAAAAATTTTTTTCCATCAAATTACAAAGTAATACTTAAGTTAGGTGAAAACCTTTCCTACACTCAAACAAATACTGAGATTTGAAAAGAGGCAACTATTTCCTGGCAAACAATTCAAGTTTCCTCAAGAAAAAAAACAGCTCAGTAAGATGAGAAGAAAAGGAAAAGCTGTAGGAGTCATAATTCTCTACTCTTGGACTGTGTCAAGAATATGGGTTACACAGAGAGCCCCATCTGTTCATCCTATTTAAATGAAGTAATAAAGGCGTGCATAATGGTGGCATACCTTTCAGTTGCCTTTCCTTCTATCTCAGCTCCATCTCTCTTGATCTTTCAGGGACTGTAGTAAGCCAGCCCTGAGGTCTAAGAGTCAACTTCAGACTTTCTCTTAGGAATTGAGAGTCTCTTCCACTGAAGGAAATTCAATTCCATCTAGATAACTCCTTGAGACATGCCCTCAGGGGCACCAACAATTAGCTCACAGACCTAGGAATACTTCACACCTCCAAGCTTCTTGTGCTCATGAATTGGCAGTGCCAATTCATGCAACTGCCAAGTGCATGGGGTGGCCAATCAGCCCCCTGCATCCCCAGCATCTGCTTCTTGGGATGCCTGGGTTGCCAGAGTACTGCTAACCCCTCAAATATATAGGAAAGTAGTGTCAAAGCTCACAGGTCCGGAAAAAAACACACAATGACAGTGATAGCTGGAATGTCACCACTGTACTGGCCACAACTGCTCCATATGTAACAACTATATACATTTGGTACGTTATAATAACCGTCTCTAATTTGCACTACAGAAGGCATGTTTATTAGACAGACAGACACGTGTGTCCAGTTATTCAAATCATCTTGCCTTCCAAGTGATGACTTCAAGACTTTGAAATAACTGACTAGCAAAATTTGGCCATGACTCAAAAGCTGGCAGGAAAAAAACAAACCTTATTGCCAGTCTGACACTCACCACAAAAGCCTTTAGGAGCCAATCTAATTAGAGTCCCTTCAGTTACATTTGCTAATTGAATGGATAAGCAAAGACAGCATGGATGAGGGAAAGGAACACTAATTTGGGAAGCCAGAGACTGGGTTTAGTTATAGCTCAGCCACTAGATCATCTGTGCTTTTGTGCAAATCACTTAACCTCTCTGGCTTCAGTTTACGAGTCTACAAAATAAGAATAGTGATTTGGATTATCTTTAAGCGTTTCTATCTCCAAAGTAGAAAGGAAACTTAGGCAAGGGAAGTTTTCACATTTAGTAACCTTAAATTCTAGGAAGGTACGGACTCTGTGAAAAAGGGCTGATGGTATAGGAAGCATCTTCAATGACTCAGTACAAATGTAAAGCATTAGCAGGACTCTTCGACACCTCCACGTGTGTGGACGGTCGCTGATCTGGCTGACTCTGGAACATGGCTCTGCTCCGACTGTCATGGCCATCCCAGAAGAATCTCTTGATAATTCCAACTGCCTCGTTCTTACACCACTGTGAATTAAGGTGACCCTACTTTTCCATTATTTTAATTTTGATGACAGGAGATTGGTTCCCTTCACAATATCTACAGTCTTTAAGAATTTCTGCAACTAGATTCATCTCTATGCTAGTAAGCACCAATGGCAGGTGTACAATATAAAGATTAGACAACTGGACAGATTAAAGACAAAATCTGCTTTGCTGGGTGGGTGACGGGAGGAATGATGGGGGCATCAGGGCCCAGAGTAATCTGAAGTAACTGCACTTCCTTTTTACAGATCCAATGGAAGGAGACAACAGTTAACCTAGTTGTTTTACATAAAGAGAAAAATCTCGCCGTCTCTGTTAGACAAAACAGTCACATAAGCGAAGCTCAGCATTGCTTCCACATAAACCAAATGGGTAAGAGAAACTTGCAAAGAAACAAGATGAACATGACCTCGGTTAAACTTGCCACTCAGCGTATTTTAATCTTTCCAAGTAGAAAAGCATACTGTTGCTTCAAAATTGCACTACCCTTAAAACGCTGACCAGAACGGTTTTTGCCTACATCTTGAAACATGTGGTCAACAATGATGAAGCCCACTCAGCAAGAGACTTCTAAAGTTCTCATCTAACAAAACCTGAGTGGATGCCAGATTAGATCTCAATAGAATTACTTAACCAAACATGTTCAGCCTTATAACCCAGGAACAACAAGATGGTTCCCAAGTTTTTAGAGAGAAAACAAGAGAATCCAATTAAGCCTAGTTCAACCAGAAAACTCAAACAGAAATGGTGCATAAGTCCCAAGACTTCTGGCACCAATCAGAGGCATCTCCAAGGAAATTCCCAGACAATGAAAATGAAAACAAAGCACAAGTCACATGCCCTTAATGCTACCACTTAAAAAGAGAAATTGGTATCTTCTGTAAAATAAAAGGACACAGGGGACTCTGCAGAATATATTCTTAAGCAGGGATGCAGTCAAATCACTTTATCTCCTAATTTGGTTTTAATTTTTATCATCACTCCTTCATTTAAAAATATGTCTACAATTCTATTCCCAACGACTCTGGACTCAGCGACTCAGCCAACACAGTGGTGTATTTATATGTGTGGTGTTGGGGAATGAAGATTTGGGAGAAATATGGTATAGATACTAAAGCAACAACCATTAACAGTAGTAACAGTACTTTCTATGTGCCAGGTTCCCCAGGGCTAAGAGTAAGGTACTATACTACTGCCAATTCATAAGATGAGAAAATTTAAGTACAAAGAAGTTAAATAATCTGTCTACAAGTCACACAGCCAGCACATGACAGAGCTGAGATCTGAGCTCAGGCAGCCAGGTTCCTTCTGGGTTTATGCTTTCAAACCACTACATTCACAATTTATTGATTCACGATTTCTAATACCCAAACGCCTGATAATTATCATGGGTTACATTCTTAGAACAGATGCTAGAAGTTGAAATGATGCATTGTATGTTAAACCCGAGTTTCCAACAGAAATAAAGATATAATAAAGGGATACGGAGAGAGGAAACCGTAAATTTTTTATGGGAATGACCACAAGTAACATATTAAACCAATTATAAGTGCCCTAATAGAATTGGTTAACATGTAAAGGTATAAATAAGTTCATTAAATACAGTCAGGCACGTGAAGCATTTTAACATGTCCAAGTTTTTATTTCCTTCATAACCCACGTAGTATTTTTTACTACTAGGTACAGCTGGAAGGAAAACCGCCAGGGTGGTAACACCCTAAAGCACTTCACCTGGAACTGCAGGTGGACCTTGCACCTTGAGGGGAGGGAGGAGCCGGCCCGTGGAAAGCAGAGCCAAGAAGCAGACAGAAACGGATCTAATTACATCTGTGCCCAAAATTCGGCTGTGCCTGGGTTCAGGCCACTCCCCAACTCTTCACTTACATGAAACAATAAATCCCCAGTTTTTGCTTTTAAAAAAACGAAAAAGCACTTCTTCATGGAGATGTCCAAAGATCTTTAGAACTAGTTGATTGCTTTTTGATCCAGATATGTCTAGCTTGGTACTTTCTCTCCCTGCAAATTTCCCACTGAAAGCACAGTTGACATTTGAAATCAACTAGCCATGTTTTCTGCAAACTTTGAGGGAAAAAATTTCTGTTTTCTTTGGCTGCCATTTCATCGACTTCACTTGAGATAGTAACATCAGGGAAAGAAAGGGACACCTGTCCTTTAAATGTAAGAGTCAACTCAAATATACTCTGAATTTTTGAACTCTTAATCCATTCACTGCACTATTGTGCACAATGGCAAGAAGTTTTCACCTATATTTTTCCATCTCATCCCGTCTTCTCTTTGTCTTTTAGTAGTAAAATGAAACTCACTTTTTCCTTTATCAAACATTTTAAAACAATATAGCTATGAATTAGTACTACTGACATTTTAACACATCAGAAGTCACACATCCAAATTAACATTACCTTTTAATGTAGGGGTCTTAGGAAATTACATTTGCTCAAATGACACTGCTGCTGTTCAAAACGGTTTTTAAGCTGCCGGCATAAAAATCATTTATCAACAAATGTTTTCATTTTATTATGACAGAATATTTCCCCTCAGGCCCAAAGCTTTTTTACCCTTTACCCTTCTCCTGTCATTTATCTCAATTTCACGTTCTCCTGCCCTCCACTGCTGTTGTAATCAATACTCAGAGGACCTCTTAGAGTCAAGACTCTTGAGAGGAAGCAGAGCGGTGAGGGAGATGGGACGTGGGAAAAGAGGGTTCTGCCTTCCAGGCTTTGCCGCCCCAGTGTGAACCGCCCACGCAACTTTCCCACCGTGTGCTGGGAGTGGGGCAGGGCTGGGAGCTGTGGGCAGAAGCTAAGAGAGTCTCACGCTTCACTAATCTGGGACGGGCAGCCACCCAGAACCCATCCTCCTTCCTTCCCCACACCCACTTATGTATCTCAAGGAAGAAGGAAAATCTAATGACTAAGTCTGTGTCCTAGAACCCTCTGATTTCTATCCAGGAATCCAAGAGATCTCGTCTCCATGACTTTCATTTCAGGCTACAGCATTTCTGTTTGTAGGTGAGCGAAGATTAAGCACAATATTTATGCAGCTCTCTATCAGAAATGAAATGACTCTTAAGAGTTACTTATTATTTTTCCCCTCAAAACCTGCTTCAGCACATTACTGTCAAAATACAATTTTAATAAAAACTCCCTTCTATTATTTAGTCTTGCCACCTGAGACACATCTAATACATTGCCACATCCAACTCAACCTGTTTTATTCTCCACAGCACTAGGCGGACTGCTAGACACATGGGAAGTACTCAACCTGTATCGGTCGACCTAAAGTAGAAATCTCTAGAAACCTGGAGAGAGAGGCTTCCACTTTTAAAGAAAATTGCTCCTTTGTCCCCATTCTTCACCTGAATAAATCCTGCTTATTCTTGTGCTATCTACCTAAATGTCTAGTCTTCAGACGTCCCTGACTGCCCTCACAGCCAACGTAATGCGGATTTTACTGAAAACTGAGGAGACTCTTCTTTCCACATCACAATTTGGAATCACATATTTGTGTGGTTTGATAATCTAACACCTCCTGTTGGTCCCCAAAGGCAAAGACTGTAACTGTTTTGTTCTGGGCTATATTCCCAGTACCTAGCACATAGAAAGTACTCAAGAAACATCAGTCAAATTAGTAAATTAATGAAGGTCCTATCCTGTTTTGCTAAGAGATTCTAAGGTAGCCTTAACCCATAGTGATCAAAGCAATAAAAAGTAACTTTTCTTCACAAAGAAGTGAGAGACTCTGACATTGTCATGTGAATAGAAAGCATTAGAAACGGAATAATAGCTCGGTAGAGCAGAGGTGAAACCAAGACTTATGGGAACTTAGAGCTAACACACACACTGTTTACTGTGCCATACACAATTTTAAGCTCGTTACATATATGAATTCATTTAATCCTCGTAACAACTCCCTGAGAAAGGTTATTATTATTATCCTTATTATTTCACACATGAGGAAACAGATATAGAGACACTAAATAACTTGCCTGAGATTGCAGATACTAAGTGGAAAGGGCAGGTTCTAAACCCATTTTGTAGATTCTAGCTGTACTGGTTTCCAGTGGCTGCCACAATGTTACCCCAAGCACGGTGGCTTAAAACAGAAATGTATTCTCACAGCTCTGGAGGCCACAAGTATGAAAGCAAGGTGTAGGCAGCACCACGCTGCCTCCAAAGGAAGATCCTCCTTTGCCTCTACTAGCTTCTGGCTGCCCCTGGTGTTCCTTGGCTTGCTACAGTATAACTCTGAAGTCTGCCTACGACTTCCCACGGCTTTCCCCTCGTGGTTCTCTGTAAGGACACTCATCACTGCCTTTAGGGCCCACCTGAAATCCAGGATGACCTCATCTCAAGATCTTAAACCTAATTACATCTGCCAAGACCCTGTTTCCAAATAAGGTCACTTTCACAAGTACTGGGGGTTAGAACTTGGACATTTATCTTTTTTTTAAATCGCTTTATTGAGATATAATTCACATAACATATAATTTGCCCACCTAAAGTATATAATTTGATGGTTTTTAGTGTATTCACAGATATGTGCAACCATCACAATTTTAGAACTTTTCATGACTTCAAGAAAAAAATCCCACATCCATTAGCTATCTCTCCCCTCTGCCTGCCTCCCTCTTTCCCCTCCTCTCCCAGCCAGCAGTAAACAGCCACTAATCTACTTTCTGTCTCTACAGATTTCTCTCTTCTGGACTTTCATGTGTCAGTGCTTCATCCCTTTTTATGGCTGAATAATATATCATTGTATGGATATACCACATTTTGCTTACCACTGATGGGACGTTTAGGTTGTTTCTATCTTTTGGCTATAATGAATAATGCTGCCATTTATATACGAGTTTCTGTGTGGGTATGTGTTTTCATTTCTCTTTCATATATACCTAGGAGTAGAATTACAATCTCATCAGCAGTGTGTGACAGTTCAATTTCTCCATACTTCTTGTTATCTGCCTTTGTAATTCTAGCCAACCCAGTGGGTGTGGAAATCTCATTGTGGTTTTGGTTGCATTTATCTGATGACTAATGATATTGGCATCTTTTCATGTGTTTATCGGTCATTTGTACCTTCTTTGGAGAAATGTCTATTCAGATCCTTTGTCCATTTAATTTAATTGAGTCACTTGTCTTTCTGTTTGAATTGTATGACTTCTTTATACATGCTAGATACAAGTCCTTATCAGATATATGATTTGCAAATATCTTATCCCATTCTGTGGGTTACCTTTTCACTTTCTTGCTGGTGTTCTTTGGAGCACAAAAGTTTTCAATTTTGATGAAGTCTTATTTTTAATTTTGTTGCTCATGATCTTGGGTGTCATATTTAAGAATCCTTTGCCAAATTCAAGGTCATGAAGATTTACCCCTGTGTTTTCTTCTAAGAATTTTGTAGGACATCTTTTGGGGGGCCACTATTCAACCCACTGTATACCCACTCACTATACAATCCATCATAATAGAGAACTATTATTTAATTCCAACAAATTTCATTGGTGCAAAACAACATATTAAATAAGGGTGTGGTATATAATCATTACTGGCCTGACATTAACTGATCCAAAAGAAACCCAGGCACTTTATTTTCTAGTAGTCTAGTTTATAAATAGGTAACAGGTAGCTACATTTCAGAATCATCAAGGAAGACGCCACACATACACTTAAAAATGTCTCATACATAAATATCATTAATTAGTGACTACACATCATGTAATTAAAAGAGCTAAAGCTCCAAAGTCAAAGACAGACCTTTGTTCAGATCCTGGCTCTTGCCATTCACTCACTGTGCAACCTTGGGGATGTTATTTAACTTCTCCAAGCATCAGTTTCCTGAAAATACTTCTGTTACAAAGATAAAATTAGATAATATGTACAAAATATTTAGTAAAAGACCTGACACGTAGTAGGTACTCATTAAATATTAGTTTCTTTTCTCTCTCTTTTAAAATGTAAATGTCTCCTTCACTCAAGTGTAAGTCTTATTCTTAAGGTAGCCTTCCTTCACACCTACCTAAAATTAGCAACACTAAAAATATAAGAATTTTGTTGGGAAATGGAGGTACAAGGATAACTTCAGAATATGAGGCAATTCAGGCAGAGCATCAGAAGCTCCGGAAATCTGGCAAGCAGCAGAAAAGAGATTCACAAAGGGATGATGACCATTTCAGTTCTGCATAGGCAAGTTGTTAAGTGTTACAGGAATAGAGGGCAGAGTAATGGCACTGGTCACAATTTGAAAGGCCCTAAGCTTCTGCTTTCCCAGTCCAGGGTAAATCAGTTTCCATTCAATTTCCACCTCTGTATTACTAGAAGGGGTAGAAAGAGGAAGAGAAATTCATGTGATCTTTCATAAACACACACACACATGAAAACTTTGGGAATATTATTCTGCAAAACGCCGGAAGAATATGCTGTTATTACTTTGATTAAATCCTGTATTTAATTGAAGATATTTCCTCTGTTTAGAGACCAAGTACCGTTGTTACTCTTACAAATAAATATAGAAACCACTGTAAAGTGCCAACATCAAACAGATGTGTTATCCCAAAAAGTAATATCCATCTCCTCCAAAAAACAATCCATCCCAGACTGAATATCAACTTGGAACTCCTTACCATCCTTGAAGATGGTAAAGCCACCTTTCCCAGAACAAAGAACTGATCAAACCTCTCCAACAAGTCTAAGTCCCTAAGCTACTTAAGGTCATCAGTAAACCTGCTGCACTGGTGGTACAGTGTCAATATTCAGAGACTATATGGGCATAAGCAGCCACAACCCTACCCTGAAAAGTTCCAAGATGATACTCACACATCCTCAAACAACACTGCTGCCACCCCCAGATGGCACACAAACCATGATGGAGAAGGAGATGGAGGATATCCAGATCTGCAAGTAGCCTCTAAGTTGCTTAAACCTGTTCTTTAGGTACACATTGCATTTTCTCAGTATTTATTTCAAGTCTATTACCTAGAAGTTGACTATTTATTTGTTCTCTAGACTTTTTCTATATTTCTCAGGAATTTTTTAGTACTCACCCAGTTCTGGGATTACATTCAGCCCTCAATTACCACTCTACAAGAAGAATTTCCTTCATATCTTGAAAAAAACTCTAAATTCAGTTACTAGTACACGGTCTCGTGTGGGTGTGTGTGTACACATATTTTACATATCATATAATATTACATATAGAGAAATAAAACTAACAAGTTAACTTTACAAATCCATTGTGTATACGTCTAAGAAGATGTCACTTATTTGAATGTGGAATGTCAAAATCTAAAAAACATTTTTAAACATCAAAATCTAAAAACATCTTAAGAAAAGGTCTTACCTGTTCACCTGCATCTAGAAACTCTTTGCATGCATCAGGGAACACATCATATATAATGAGTGGATAGCCATGTTTCATGAGATTTTTTGCCATTGGATTCCCCATGTTGCCTACTCCAATGAATCCAACTGGAGTCTTAGAAGCCATTGACCTAGAACACACTGATTTCAATACATTAGTTTTAACAGGAGCAGATAACATGTTTTATTGTAAATATTCACTCAATATTAAGAAGTCAATTGTTATTTTGATATTTTCTATTTAAAAAAAAACCTTTGTAAAGATTAGTTTTAAACTAATGATCATTTAAAGATATCAACAATGTATAGGCAGACTAACTTCTGAGTGTATAGTTCTCCAGGAAACAATCATAAAATTTTAAGCATTCTCTCTTCTGCTTTCTATCTCTATAACATCCCTTTACTATTTTTAACAATAAACTTAATGTTATCATTTATTAAATACCTATTATATACTTTACCTGTTAAGTGAAGTATCCTAGATTCTCTTATCTATATTACCTTCTCTAATAATGTGTATTAAAAACTGGAAGTATTCAATAAAACCTGTATCTTGGACAAGGTCCAAGAATGGGAAAACGTTTTACCTTCCCACTTCCACATTTATAGAAACCATCCCCTCCAATGGTATAAAAAACAATCTTAATAAAAATGTTAAACCCAGAAGAATGTATTTCAACCAAAAGTCACCAGTTTATAAATGGGGTCCTAGGAGAGAGCAGGGGGACACTTCCATGGGCTTTCCATGGCCAGGGTAACAGTCTCAGGACCCTGAGATAACAACTCCGTGCACTTTCAGAGAAGAGGCATCTCCATTTACAGAAAAAGAAAATCATTCTTAAAAAGCTGTATGCAGGGCTTCCCTGGTGGCACAGTGGTTAAGAATCCGCCTGCCAATGCAGGGGACATGGGCTCAAGCCCCGGTCCGGGAAGATCCCACATGCCTGCCTCAGAGCAACTAAGCCCATGAGCCACAACTACTGAGCCTGCGCTCTAGAGCCCGCAAGCCACAACTACTGAAGCCCGCATGCCTAGAGCCCGTGCTCCGCAACAAGAGAAGCCACCACAATGAGAAGCCCGCGCACCGCAACGAAGAGTAGCCCCCGCTTGCCGCAACTAGAGAAAGCCCGCGCACAGCAACGCAGCCAAAAATAAATAAATAAATTCACACACACACACACACACACACACACACACACACAAAAGCTGTATGCAGGTTTTGTTTGATTTGATTTTCTTCCTTTTTACAAAAGGCTTTTTGAAATCACACTGGGGCATACAATTCAAGGTAATGCTTTTTGCAAGAGAGCAGACAGGCTTCGCATCACCATGAAAATAATATTAGACACGATTTCTCTATTTCTAGATTTAGAACTCCACTCAAGTATTTACTGCATGAAGTACTATGACACAAGCAAGATGTGGTCCTTGCCCTCCGAAAGTTCACGGTCTAGTGAGAGAACAAAGAGAAATAACTCCACTTGCCCATTTCCGTATCATTTCCCGGCTTTATTTTTCCTTTTTCTTTCAAGGACTCCAGTTTTAAAACTGTGTAGTGCACCAACTAATCACAGTCACCCTTTTTCAGATCCTCCCAACTAATGGATCCCTGCTCTTCCTTCAACTTAATCTCAATGTAGTGAGATTTCCTAAAAGCAAATTATGTGAAGCCCTAATGCTTAAGAAATAGAGGTCTTCTTGGGTCAGAAGCACATATCATTCCTATGAACTCCATGACCGTCTCTAACATTTCTGTTAAAGATGGGTGTCATTCCTGTGCATCATCGCCTTACCAGTGCTGAGTTTAACATGCTGGGTATGATAGGAGTCCTGTGCCTAACTTTCTGGTTCACAAGGGGTTTAATGACAGAGAAATGACACCTCACTGAATTTTTATTTTGATATGAAGCAGAATGAGAAGTATACTTTGTAAGAGAACTCTAATACTAACAACTAGCATGCCTGACTACTGTGTTAAGCTTGAAAAGGTATAATTTAACTAAGAACATCAGAAACTAGGAATATTATTATTTAAATGCAGTTAATTTTAACAGGCAACTCACTCTAAGTCAAACACTTAACTATGGCAAGGTAGAACCATAATTCATTCACACATTCAACAAATATGAAGCAACTATCATATGTACCATGGCAGATGCCATCAAAGACACAAATGACATACAGTCCTTGCTTTCAACCAGCTTAAAACACAAGAGGACAACTATGTACACAGACACTAAAACATGAAAGTGAAGGATAAAGTATGAAAAATAATGCTGATACTAAAGAACTCATCTGGTTTGGGAACTTGAAAAAACTAGCATTTGACCTCAGTATTCTAGGATGGGTAGGCTTTCAAATGGAATCAGAGTAGGAAAAAAGGGAGCTCCATACAGAAAAGGAATAGGTATGCACATGAGTATATGCAAGGAAATAGTAAAGCCAAGAAAAAATGAATAATAGTAAAAGTTAACATTTGTGGCAATTTTACTACATGCCAAACACTATACTCAGTACTTTATAAATAGCACTGTCATCCCAGCCCATCATTAAGCCTATCTTCCAGCTCAGGTCCCTGACACTTGGTTAGTTTAAATAAAATGCCCAAGACTTTATAAGATTGTAATGCCAAGATTCATATTCAGCCAATCTGACTCTAGGTTCTTCATTTTTAAGTGCCCTCCACTCTTCCTACAGGACGCACCAAGAAACAAAACAAGAAGATTAAGATTGAAAGAAAAAATGCAACCATAATGTGGAAGGCTGGGAAGTATGCTCTAAACAATTTGAGTGTAGTTTGTAAGCAAGTGGTGGTACCACAGACTGAATGTTCGGTCCTCCCAAAATTTCTACATTGAAAAAATAATTCCCAGTGTGAGGGTATTTGGTGGTGGGGCCTTTGGGCAGTGATTAGATCATGAGGGGAGAACCCTCACGAACGGGACTAATGCCTTTACAAAACAGGCCGCAGAGAGCTCCCTCATCCCCTTCCACCATGTGAGGGCACAGGGAAAAGATGGCTGTCTTTGAACCAAGAAGTGGGCCCTCACCTGACATTAAATATGGCAGCACCTTTATTTTGGAATTCCCAGCCTCCAGAACTGTGAGAAATAGTTCTCTGCTGTTTATAAGCCACCCAGTCTATGGTATTTTGTTACAGCAGCCCAAACAGACTAAGACAGGTAGTTACTGAAAGGTTTGGGCAAGAGAAGTGACCTGACCAAACCCGTGCTTTAGGACAGAAATGAGGCAGCAGTGTACAACGGCTGAACTAAAGGAAGAGCCTGGAGGCAAAAAGACCCACACAAAAGTGACTGTCTAGGCCGGTCTTAGTCCATTCCAGCTGCTGTAACAAATATACCACAGTATAGTTGTTATGATGACTTAAACAACAAGCATTTATTTCTTACAGTTCCGGAGGCTGGGAAGACCAAGATCAAGTAGGCAACAGATCCAGTATCTGGTGAGGGCTCTCACTTCCTGGCTTGTAGATGACCATTTTCTTGTATCTCTGGAGCGCAGAGAGAGAGGACAAGCTCTCCTTCCTGTTTTTAGGACACTAATCCCATTCATGAGGGCTTCACCCTCATAACTCAATTACTTCCCAAAGGCCCCACCTCCTAATACTACCACAGTGGGAATTAGGATTCAACACATGAATTTTGGAGGGTTACATTCAGTCCACAGTAAGGGCAGAGTTAATAAAGACTGGTGGCTATAGAAAAGACAGATATGAAATATTTCAAATACAGTAGTAAAAGGACACAGCAATAGGTTGGATTATAATATAATTACAGAAGAAAAGGATAGTGACCTTAAAAACAAAGCAACAGAAACTATCCAAAACAAAACACAGAAAAAAGAATTTAGAAAATAAAAAGAACATTAGTAAGCAGTGAGACAGCTTCAACCAGCCAAATACATAGTGAAACTGGAGTCCTCAAATGAGAGGAGAGCAAAGTGGGGACAAGAAAAATATGTGAAGAACTAATGGGAAAAATTTCCAAATTTGATGAAAACCATAAACCCTATGCATCCAAGCTCAGTGAACCCCAACACAAGAAACATGAAGAAAACTATACCAAGACACATCATAATCAAAATGCTCAAAAGCAACTGGCAGAAAAAAGACATTATGTACAAAGGAACAAAGACAAGAATGAAGGCAGATTTCCTGTCAGAAACAAAGCCAGTGAGAAAACAGGAGGGCATCATCTTTAAAGAACTGAAACAAAAAACGACTGTCAAGATACGAATCTATCTAGCCAGTGAAACTGTACAATTATAGATGTTTGAGTATGTAGAGAGGCATGAGGAAACTGATGGGGGAGGGGTGAATGGATACATTCACTGTCTTGATTGTGAAGATGGTTTGATGGTTTCACAGGTATAAACACGTCAAAACTCATCAAACTGTAAATGTTAAACAGGTGCAGTTTATTGTTAAGTCAACGACATTGCAATAGAGCTGTTTTTTAAAGAGTCAACATGTTTACAGAAAAAACAAACAAGAGAAGATATTTCTCAATCTAAAGATACTAAAGTGATATATCAACCAAATGCAATTTGTGAAGTTTGAATGGATCTGGATTTGGGGGGGAAAAGTCTTATGACATTCTAAGGAAAATTATGAAATTTTAAATATGAGCTGTATATTAGGATGATACCAGGGAAGTGCTAATTGTCTTAGGTAATGGTAATTTGGTTATGTAGGAGACAGTCTTTCTTAGGAGATTCACACTGAATCATTTAGGGTTGAAAGTGTCATAGTGTCTGCATTTTAATTTCAAATGATACAGGTGGGATATGAATATACTTGGAAAGAAATAAAGCAAATATGGCAAAAGGTTGGTTAACAACCGTTGACACTGAGCAAAGAGTACACAGATGTTCATAGCATTATTCTTTCAACACTTTGCTTGAAACTGTTCATAATAAAACAAGGGGGAAAAACTTAGCACATCTCAAAAAAAAATCACAAACATGACAAAATACAAATAACTAGGAAGAACACTTGCAACACACGATAGAAATAGGGCTACTTTACTATATATGCAAATAACTTTAAAATCTGGAAAAAAATGTAAATAATCCATTGTTTTAAAGTATGCCAAAATCACAAAATGACAGTTAACAGAAAATATTTTTTAAAAAACTTTGAAAAAATGTTCAACTTGTCATAACTAGAGTAATGCAAAACAAAGCAATGTAATACCATTTTCACCTATCAGCTGGACAAATGTGTTTCTTGGATAAACTCACACTTGGTTAGAAGGGACTGCTAAAACATATACTCTCATACACTGTAGAATTGTATTTTATGTCATCCTTTTAGACAGCAATTTGAAAAAAGGATCTACATTTGAATTTTATTATAAAATTTAAATTTAAAATGTACATACTCTTTGACCCAGTAATTCCATTTCCAGGAATTTATACTATACATAAGGGGTCAGCACACTTTTTCTTAAAGGGTGAGGGGGTAAACAATTTCAGTTTGGGGCCATGAGGCCTCTGTCACAACTATTCAACTCATCTACTATAGTTTTAAAACAGCCATACACAATATAAAAACAAGTGGCTGTGCTTGTTTTCCAATATAATTTGATTTACAAAAACAGGGACCCAGCTATTGGGCCACAGTTTGCTGACCTCTACTATATATAAACTCTGAACAACACAAAAATATAGTTTACTATAGGAATGTTTGTAACAACAGAAACATTATAAATAACTAAATACACATTAACAGGGCACTTTTTATAATAACTAAATATACATTAACAAGGTACTTGATATTTCATAGAAAATCAATACAATGAAATTGTAATGTTCAAAAGAATGTGATATATCTATCTAAAAGTATAAGGAAAAAAATCTCCAGGACATGTTATATTAAGTGAAAAAAAGCAAGATGCAGAGCATTATATATATAGTAACACACAGTATATGAGAAAAAAGAATACATATGCATTAAACGTTTTCAAATTTCTGTAAGATGCTTAAGAAACGGCAGTTACAACTAGAAAGTTGGACTGATGGGTCAGAGTTAGAGAAAGGACTCTTTTACTTTTCATTTTATAACCTTTTGAGTTTTTACCATGTGCATATAACTTTTATAACTACTTTTATAATAAATGAAATAAATAAATTGGCATACAGTGAGTGTTTAATAATGTTATATGAATCAATTACTAACTAGAGAGAGTTTTCATCAAATGAAGATAAAAGTCAGTGCTGAAGCAAGAGTAAAGATAGTGATAAAGTGGATCCAGCAAAGGTAATTTGTACTGCAGCAACCATTAAGCAAACGCTGCAGGCTGACTCTCCAATATCCTTTCCTCCCAGACCTATGGTCAAGTTCCAAACTACCTAAACCAATTATGGTACCTCCATCTCTCTGCAAATGACTGTTCACAGATTGGCAGCCCTAAGTAAAAGATTTAGAAATGCTGTGAAAAATCAGAGTATGTAATAGGAAATGAACTAGAGATTAAAGAACAGATTGTATCTAATCAGCAAACTCTTGTGACTCTCAGTACCACTACTTAAGCGGCAGCCAGGAGGAAGAAGAAACTAGCCAGAAAAGTTGGCAAAGTTAGTTTCTAAATTTATAGATGTAAATTTACAGATTATGACCTTTTTCTCCAATGGGACATGGACAAAGTTATCCATATCTTGGTAACATGAAGTGCCACCAAAAACCGGGCGACTCTAAGTTTCAAAATGCAAAAATTGGTAATAGGTTAATTATTTTACATTTCTAAAGGTTTTTTTTCTCTCATCAAAGTAATTCATTGTAGAAAACTGAAAAATACGAAAAAGTATAAAGTCATAAGGGAAAAAGTTAATCTCACTACACAAAAATAATCAGTTAGCATTTTGTATAGCCCTTCCAGTCTTCTGAATGCATTTTTTCATTATGAGACTCTATACTGTATATACAACTTTGTGTCCTACTTTATTACATATTATGTCATAAGCATTCTTTTTGCTTTAATGCTAAGAGTTACTAAACTAAGGATAGTGACTTACTCTATAAAGGCCTTTATTATTTGGGTCAAGTTATTTTAGAAATACAGTTGACCCTTGAACAATGAGTGGGGTTGGGGCACTGACGCTCCTCACAAAATCCAAATATAATTTACAGTTGGCCCTCCACAGCCTGCTCCAAATCTTCAGGTTAAACCAATTGTAGTACAAATTTATTGAAAAAAATCCATGCATAAGCTGACCCATGCAGTTCAAACCCATTTTGTTCAAGGGTCAACTGTATTCTCCTTATGCAATTTCACAAGTTTAAGGTCAACTTTTGGTCCCCAGAGTCATGTGCAGCTTTTCAGAGTTTCATGTGCAACCCTAGAAGCTAATGTAAAGAGGAGAAAAATGGCATATATTTTATTTACACAACGAGTTATGCTGTTTTGAAGGCAGATTTCGTACACACACAAAGAGCCAATAATAAAAAAGAACTGTATTCCCATTTCTGTCTATAATGCTGGCTAATTTTCCCATTCCACTTTTGGTCAGGTGGTCGCTTTAAGATGATCTGTTACAAATTATTTTTCCTTGTACTTGTTAGTGAATCAAATGACAGTAGAGGGTCAACATCTGTCATTTTTTTGTCTGTACGAAGAAGTCTGAAACTAAATTTAATTATCTTTTAAGATAAAACATAAAACTTACTTTTATTAAATGGTGATGAAATAGTAATGTATAAAAAAATAGTAATGTATGTCTAGTTTAATAGTTCTCATTTTTCTATTTCCTTTTCGATGCTTTAAATATTTTAAAAGTATGACATGCTATTACTAGCAACTTTTAGATCTCATTTTTTTCAAGCTGTAAATAACTGTATAGATCTTTATAATATTACCCTCCATATGATATAAACATCTTAAACATATCATGGAGACAAACATCCCACAGAATTCAGAACACTAAATAATGTTACTATTTGAACACAGTTCTTTTTCTTAATGTCCCTAGACTCCAAACTGGCACATAATTTTTCTTTTAAGACTCTAACATCAAAAAAGTTAACACTTTTGTAGTAAATTAAAATTAACAAAAATGTTTAAAACAATTCCACAGAGTAAAAACAATTACTGAAGCATTTTAAACAATCATCACACACAAAAAAATTTTTTTAATTTGTCATAAATCTATATTCTTACAATGTGTTTGGGTCAAAGAACAAGATTATATGCCAAAGTAGTCTACCAGCATTTCAAGGTAGGCCTTTCCAGTCTACAGAAGCATTTATTATAGTCACAGGCCTCAGACTCTTCCATGCATTTTAAGAACTTTCCTGTAACTCTAAAAGGTACTTCAAGGGTTCATTAAAATAGCGTTAGAACACCTTGTAAAACCACTAAACAGCACGTATGTCTTCCTTGACTAATCAAAAGTGAAAGAATTGTGCATTCATGTGAAAACTGGTGCTACATTTACTACCGCAGAAGAGTGATTTTTTTTTTTAAGTATCTCCAATGTAGGAGGCATTTTTTGTAGTTCAATACATGTAGCTCAAACAGTAGTTACACTCAAGTTTGGCAATTTCTGTGAGTTTGTATCTCATTACTGTGATTCTGTATCATACATCTGTTCTCTCCCATCGTATAGAGCTTTCCCTTATCAAGCCAGAGAGGAAATTCACTCTTCTGCTTAGATTTTTACTGAGGGGGAGGAAGGGAGGCTGTTAAGAACTCAATTCCCAGCCTCTTTTTTTAAAGTACAGATCAGAAAAAATTAATACCAAGGCTTTTTCAATCTCCCAAGTATGAGAGTGCTAAATAGTGCATTTTCAAAACTAAAAATTTTACAGGAAGACAATGGCAGTTTCCCCAAAAATCAACCAATTTTCCAATTAAAGAGGAATCCTGCTGTAGAAGAAAAGTGCAGGAATCATAAAGAATCAAGGACTACTTTCTAGATCCTGCTGTAATATCCTAATTCACTTATCCAAGGGGCTTTAGGTTCTTCCATCTGAAAAATTAAAGATTAGTTCTCTGTGGGTCTAAAAACTACCTCTTCCTAAATCGATGGTTAGCTTCCATAACTTATAATGTTATGAGGGGTGGGAGGGGACGGAAGCAGGATAGGTTCAGGCCACAATTTTGAGAACGTTGTAAGTATTCTGGTTAATAATTTGACAGAAGTGCCATCTTCAGGTAGCACAGTTACAGAGAAGCGGTGGAAGCCCGCCTGGCCGATCAAAGGTGACTTAAAACTTTGCTGGAAAGACTGATCACCTGATTTGTAAGACTTCACGTGTGTAAAAACATCAGAAACAATTAAGGTGATTAAAACAAAAATCAGGGCTGCGGCCGGAGAGCGCGCCCACCCGCGGCGCTGCAAGGCCAGCCAGCGCTGCAAGGCCAGGGGTCGCTGGGGTGGGTAGGGGGTGGGCCCTCCAATTGTCCTCATAAGCCCTAACTCCAAAGAAGCACGACTCGGACCCAAATACTCCTCTCTCTACCCCAAGATCTTCCCATTCCTTCCTAAGTCCCGAAAGGACGCCGAACGCCATTCATCTAGATCTGGGTGGGGAGAATGGGGGCAAGCACTAGTGGCGCGAGCCGCAGAAGGGGCCAGGCCTTGGAACCAGTCAAAATGTTGGGTTTTAAGCCCCGATCCAACCGCAGTGCCTCCGGTGAAAAGACCTCTTCAGCCGTCAGGGCGCGCGAAGCGGGCGGCCGGAGGAGGGACTGGGGAAGAAGGCGCGAGGTCCTTACCCGCTGCAAGGCTGGCCACTGCCGGTTGCTGCCGGCGGCTCCAGTACCGGAGGCCGGAGGCAGCTCCACGGAGCCGTAAGGAGGCTGCCATGCTGCCCCCGCCCCGCCTCCCCACGGTGACCTCCGCGACTCCCAGCCCAGCTCACCCACTGACTGCTAGGGTGCGTGGTGCGGCGGGCGGGATCGGCTGCGGCGTGGGGCCGCATGCGCACGCGCTCTGCCGCTCGGGGCGGGCACCTACCGCGAGGGGAGGAGCGCGGCGCCGAGGCGCGGCCCGGCGGGACATGGGACGTCAATCCCCTTACGGACAGGGAAGCAGACCAATCAGAATTCCGCTATCCTCCGCCCTTTGCGAACCACGAATAGGAGGCCTTCTCGGAGTAGCACATCCGGAGCCCTGGCCCCGCCCCCAAGCTCCTCCCTCATGTACAGACTGCGGGCTGGAGTCTCCTTGTTTATCAAAACGCAAAGGGTGTGTGGGAGGCGGCGGCTGTCACTCACAACCGCCTCCTTGGAGCGTCTGACCCTCAGAACCGCCCCCTTGGAGTGTTGTAACTGCATGTGTTGCTTCCTTGCAGTCAAGGGCATAACTTTGACTCGCGGCAGCTGCTGCAATAGTTAAGCAAGAGCAAAAATTCCCAGTCTTCCCAAGTACAGGGATCCACTTTTAACCTCAATAAAACGTGGGTCTTTTGATGTTAGCATTTGTATTTTTAGTGTCTGTTCGTTGAGAAACATTCATGAAATTCAGAAATCTACCATGAATGCAATAACTTTAAAATTATTTGATTTTATTTTACCCAAAAGTTTCTCCATGAACTTGAAAAATTGTAGGAAAACAACTTAATATTGTTTTCTTTGAAGGATAGAATTGCTGGAAACTTGCACTCTCTATTCCAGTATATATTTCTCTAATGTTTGAAAATCCTGCATCCATTTCATAAGTAAAAACTAAAGGTAAATGAAAATGCAGAAGGTATTGTATATGTATGTGTGTCAGAGAGAAGGAGACATTCATTTCTTGTATCTGTGCTTGGTGTACATATTTGAATCTTTGAACCCTCGGGCGATACTTAGCGGGGTTCTCATCCTCTCTGAGCCCATGAAAGGGTTGGGAGCCGTGGGCACACCAAAGAAAGACTTGCGTTTTTTACAGAATGGTAGTACAGGAGGAAAGAGTGAGGAGTGGCTAGGGCAATAGGAACCACTCCCCGAATTCATTTTATTTATTCACGTGCCTAGGTTGTTCTTAACCTTTTAATCGGAGTAGCAGAATCAACAGAGTTGACTTTAACCTTTTTTAACCTTTGACTTTAACCTTTTTTAACCTCTGCCCAGTCACTCACAAGTGTAACCTTTTTTAACCTCTGCCCAGTCACTCACAGGTGTTGAAAGTACCTTAAGGAATTGGATAATTTCCAAGGAGGCTCTCTCAGTGTTTTTGACGTGCTAGCAATGTTTCCAAAAACTAGTTCAGAGTGCAAGATCCGCGTTTGTAACTGATAGAGAAACAGTTCCCTTCTTTGCCTTTCTCTCCACCCTAACCCTCTACTCCACACAAACCAAAACCCGAGGAAAGGAGGAAGACAAGGAAGAAAAAATTATTTCAGATATTGGGGACAGTCTCCTAGATTTGGGTCTCCGCCCAAATCTATTTATTGCTTTCTGGAGCATTTCCTACCTGATCCTCTTCCTGGTTTATTGAGTTTTAGCTGGAATAGACCTCCTGCAACCAATAAATGTAGCCCTACAGGTTTCTATAATTAACTGCTGAAATGCTGTCTGCCTTTCAACTATGTGAACCTACATCGCAGAGCTATTCACAACACAGGCCGACATATCAATTGATCTCCCAGCTCCTGAGGTTTATATCCCTATACTCTTGAGATTTTATATCCAATCAGATGGTTTTTGTCATTTTTATTGTGAGCTACTGTTTTTGTTTCTCTAGGTTGTTTATAGGGCTCTCCTCTCGAAAATGAATATTTCTTTACAAAAGTCTGCCTCTTACGAACAACATTCTCCTAGGACTGGAAGGGGAGAGAAGAAGGAACTCAGAAAGAAGAAGAAACAGAGATAAAGCTGCACATGAGGCCTTTTTAATTTGCTTTTCTTCAAAACAAAACAAAACAAAACAGATGTGCTGGCTTTGAAAAGGGAGTGAGCAGCATTGAAAGTTTGATGATTTTGGCTCAACTAGGGCCAGGGGATAAGTTACAATTTCTCCATATTCCTACATCATGTGTTTTAAATATCTCCTAGTGGTAGGCCTATATTGATTCATAAATTAAGGCTCTAAGATTTTCATAAAAGTTTTCTCATAAGTATTATGATTTTTTTAAGTAACTGTTACTATTTGAAGATGCTTACAGATCTTATTGGATCTGAAAAGGCAGTTACTCCTTATGGCTGGCTTTATTTGATTGCCTTCCTGATGTCTTTGTTGGAAAGGCCCCGTAACTTCTCCCTAAGTCATTGCCAAGTAGTTTTGCTTGAAATTGTGTTTCAAGGCATTATAGGCTCTTTACTTCTGCTTCTGGGAAGATGTAGTAGATATATTTTTCTCTGTTCCTCCCACTAAGTACAACAAAACTCTGGACATTATATCTAAAATAAACATAATGAAACTGAGTCCCTCTAAAACCAAATTCCCTTAGTAAGTCTATGATTAATCTCTCTACGCAAACCTTTATTCCCTTTCTTGTCCCACCCCTGTACCCCTCAAGATTGAGGAGTATCAAAGAAAAAGGGGGGTTTGAACCTGATCAGGACCCTGAGGGGCCTTCCCAGGTACAAAAGCCCCTCTATATCTTCCACTTCTTGTTTGTAGGGAAAAAAGGCTTTAGTCTCCTAGGCCTTTCCTGTGTTCCAAAGAGCAGGCGCAAGCAGTTAATGATTAGGACTGTAGAATCACAGGACTCCCTCCTAAAGGGATAAAGAGAACAATCTGATGCATATCTTTAAGTTGCTCTACAGACACTAAGACCTTCACCCAGGTGGAGGATGGTGACTACACCCTGACGGCAAGCAGGTAGACCCCAGACTGGTTGGGATCACAAAGTTGAGATTCCCAAAACATCATCTTGTTACTTCACCACCAACTGATCAGAAGCTGATCATGCATTCTACAGCCCTCTACCCTAACTGTCTTTAAAAACCCTTGCCTGAAAGCCATCGAGAAGCTCAAGTCTTTCTGAGCATGAGCTGCCCATTCTACTTGCTTGGCACCCTGCAAATAAATCCTTACTTTTGCTGCAAACACCCACCCAAGTCAGAGTTTGGCTTTCCACGCTGTGGGCACACAAGCCCTTGCTCTGTAACAATAAGAAGATTCTGAAAGGTGGAGAAAAGAAGGCATACCAGCTAGAGACCACAGGGTCCAAAGAGGAACACAGAGGTAAGTTCTTGGGTTTTCATTTCGCCTTTTATATCACATACTAGGTACTGGAGAACCCAGAAACCGTAAACCCGAAATTGCTAAGAGGCACAAACCAAAATGCCCCAGTAAAAGGCTACTCTCTTTAGCCAAAGGACCAAAAAGGGGCAGCCTAGCAAGACAGATAACCTTTAGAAAATAATCACACTACTGTAGACAAACACTGCATAATAAAAACCTATGGCCCCACTCCCACCAATGCCGGCAAAGGCCAGGTGAGGAGCCCGCTTCCACACGCTAAAGGCCATAATGAGACACCTCACAATCCTAACACCTCAGTCCCCCTACACCTCAGTCCCACTGGTGTGGTATCAGAGAAGGCCACGTAAAGAGCCAGGACTTTTCCCATTTCTGGATGGTAACAAGTACCTATCCACACATACTCCCCCCACCCCTGTCCCCAAGGTGTCACAGGAGGCCACATGGGGAGCCTGGACTTCCACCCCCAACTGACAGTAATGAGGTACCCCTCCCTCTCCTGGCTAGGGTGGAGTCAGAGTGGCCTAGAGGAGAGGCTGGACTTCCTCCACTACCCTCCCCACCATGGTGTCAGTGGAGGCCACATGGGGAATGCTCCTACCCCTCTTAGCTAGGGATGCGTCAGTGGAAGCCCAGTGGGGAGTTGAAACTGCCACTCCCACCTGCCAGTAATGAGGAGGCCCACCCCCACCCCATAGGTGTCAACAGAGGCAAAATAGGGAGCCTAGACCTCTATCCCCACCTGGCAGTAACAAAGACAATGCCCTGGGACTTCCCTGGTGGTCCAGCGGGTAAGACTCCACTCTGCCAATGCAGGGGGCCCAGGTTGATCCCTGGTCAGGGAACTAGATGCCTCATGCATGCCGCAACAAAGAGTCTGCAGGCTGCAACTAAGAAGTCTGCAGGCAGCAACTAAGAAGCCCGCATGCCGCAGCTAAAGATCCCACATGCCGCAACTAAGACCCAGTGCAGCCTAAATAAATAAATATATAAAGACAATGCCCTCCTCCATGCCCTTGCCAGAGCAGTGTCAGAAAAAGCCAGCTAAAAGGGGGGATTAAAATAAGATCCAGAGTGCCATAATATCTAAAACATCCAGGTTTCAATCAAAATCATTCATCATACCAAGAACCAGGAATTGTGTAAACTAATGAAAAGGAAGATGTCAATACAAAGGTGACAGAAAAGTTAAAATTATCTGACAAATATTTTAAAGCAGCCATCAGAAAAATATTGTGATGAGCGGTTAGAACACACTTAAAACAAATGGAAAAAAATAGTCTCAGCAAAGAAATAGAGGATATAACAAAGAAATAAATGGAAATTTTAGAAATGAAGAATGTAATAACTGAAAAAAAAAAAAAAGTGAACAGGAAGCTAGAACAATAGAAATTACCCAATCTCAACAACAGAGAGAAAATAGACTAAAAAAAACAAAAACCAACCAAAAGAAAAAAACATGGCCTCAGGGGTGAACGTGACAATAAAAGATCTAACATTCATATCCTCAGAATCTGGGAAAGAGAGGAAAAAAGACTTTCCCAACAAGGCCCATGTGATATAATCATTTTTATATCTGTCCCCAAGCTATTATTCTTTTCACTCACCTCCACGATAAAATGATACTATCTCCCTTGCCAGATTGCTCTGAACTCCCAGGTTCTCTCTCTCTCTCTCTCTTTCTCTCCCTTTCTTTTCCACCACAAGTTCTGATATCCATTCTCTACCCCCTACTCTTTAGGACTCAGTTCTAAATGACCTTCCTCATACAAACTCCCAGTTATAAAATATTTCACAGGTATGAAATATGCAGTGTGGGGAATATAGTCAATAACAGACCTTATGGTGACAGATGGTAACTAGATTTATCATGGTGATCATTTTGAAATGTATAGAAATATAGGATCACTATACTGTGCACCAGAAACTAACATAGTGTTGTAGGTCAATTATGCTTCTAAAACAAAGTCATAGAAAAAGAGATCAGATTCATGGTTACCAGAGGCAGGGGGTGGGGGGTCAGGGGAATTGGATGAAGGTAGTCAAAGGCACAAACTTCCAGTTATAAAATAAATAAGTACTAGGGATGTAATGCACATCTTGATAAATATAATTAACCCTGCTATATGATATATATGAAAGTTATTGAGAGTTAATCCTGAGTCCTCCTCACAAGGAAAAGAAAATATTTTTCTTTTTCTTTTATTTTGTATCTATATTAGATGATGGATGTTCGCTAAACTTACTGTGGTCATCATTTCATGATTTATATAAGTCAAATCATTATGCTGTACACCTTAACCTTATACAGTGCTGTACGTCAATTATATCTCAATAAAACTAGAAGGAAAAAAATAAATAAATGACCTTCCTCAAGAAATTTTTTTTTGGAGGGTTGGGGAACAGACAATAAACAAGCAGTCAAGAAAATGATCGAGGGACTTCCCTGGTGGTCCAGTGGTTAAGAATCCACCTTGCAATGCAGGGGACGCCGGTCGGGGAACTACGATACCACGTGCCACGGGGCAACTAAGCCGTCGGGACACAACTACTGAGCTCCTGCGCCACAACTAGAGAGAAGCCCACGCACCACAAGGAAGAGCCCACATGCTGCAACAAAAAAATCCCGTGTGCCGCAACTAAGACCCGATGCAGGCAAAAAATAAAATAAACATTTTTTTTTTAAAAAGAAGAAAATGATAAAGTTTGGTTAAGAAACTATATCTAAAGGTACTTTCAAAAATTGTACCGGTTAGCATCAGGTTTATCTGAATGAAACAGAACGGCAAAATGATAGCAGTCTAGTTTATCGTCACATAAAAGAAGTCTACATGTAGACAAACCAGGGTCATTATGGCAGCTCTGAGTTATGAAAAACCCAGGCTCCTCTTTTTGTTTTACTATCTAGCACTGGTTTCTAGCTTCATGATTACTTCACCATCCAAGGTGGCTGCTGGTGATCACAGATAACAGAAAAGGAGGAGAAAAGGTAAAGGAAAGGGATATGCAGTGGACTGTCCTCATTTTCAGAATTCTTCCTTGTAAGTTCCACCCAACAATTTCCCTTCCTCACTGGCCAGAACTTAGTCACTTAGCCATTCTTAGCTGCAAAGAAAGGTTAGAAATGTAGTCTTTTAGCTGAGTGGGGCAGGGCAGGGGGTCAGGGGTGGAGGGAGGTGGAAGGAGAATGGATTTGGAAAGACAATGACCAATCTTTGCCACAGGCAGTTTCAAAAATATTTTGGAATATAAAACATTGATAAAATAATCGAATTGTGTCCCAAATTGAGAGCATATCTAAGTACATACTGTTACATTTGTTTAAATGGATTAGAGGGGCTTCCCTGGTGGCTCAATGGTTAAGAATCCTCCTGCCAATGCAGGGGACATGGGTTCCATCCCTGGTCTGGGAAGATCCCACATGCCATGGAGCAACTAAGCCCGTGCACCACAACTACTGAGCCTGCGCTCTAGAGCCCGGGAGCCACAACTACTGAAGCCGGCATGCCTAGAGCCCATGCTCTGCAACAAGAGAAGCCACCACAATGAGGGGCCCGCACACTGCAACAAAGAGTAACCCCCGCTTACCACAACTAGAGAAAGCCTGTGTGCGGCAGTAAAGACCCAATGCAGCCAAAAATAAATAAATTTATAAAAAATAAATAAGTAAATAAATGGATTAGAGTTTGTTACATATATACATATTTATCAATATGTATATGTATACACAGGTTAGTATATACATATACAACTCCTTGTTCTGGCATCTGAGAGGGCCTAGAAACAATGATATTCCAGTAGCAAAGAGCATACCTAGTATTTTGTGTTTTCCAGCTACATGTCTACCTTTGACTGTGGTGGTCAATAACTATCAAACCTTATAAATATGGACTACACAAGGTTATTGAATAAATTTAATTATAAAGGTAGGTACTATTTTTTTTTTAACCCAAAGAAGGATGAAAAGCTACAGAGTAACAACAATGGCTGTCAACCTCAGACAGTGACTGAGCAAATTAATATATGAACACAACTCTAGACAAGTTACTAAACTGGAGCTCCAAGAAAAGTATGGTCCCTAAAATGTACTACAGTGCTTTTTTTTTAAATTTAGTTTTTAAATGAAGTATAGTTGATTTACAATGTTGTGTTACTTTCTGCTGTACAGCATAGTGACTCAGTTATACACATATATACATTCTTTTTTATATTCTTTTCCATTATGGTTTACCCCAAGATATTGAATATAGTTCCCTGTGCTATACAGTAGGACCTTGTTGTTTACCCATTCCATGTGTAATAGTTTGCATCTACTAACCCCAAACTCCCAGTCCATTCCTCCCCCACACCCCTCCCCCTTGGCAACCACAAGTCTGTTCTCTATGTCTGTGAGTCTGATTCTGTACAGTGCTTTTAAAAACTGGTGTCAGAATGCCTTTGAACAAGTCATGCATTCACCAATATTCACATCATATGCTTATATAACCTATTGGCCCTTTTGTGATTGAGGATGCAGCACATCACCTTTGTTCTATATCCAATATATCAATTATAACAAAAATAACAGAGGTTTTTGGTTTTACTTTTGTTTATTTAGTTTTGCTTAAGGCTATAATTACCAGAGACCCGTGACATAATTTTGGTAGCCTTCGGTCACTCTGTTTCCTAGTCAGATTATTTCCGTATGGTCCAATTCATCTACGAAGATCATAAAGCCACGGTTTGGAGTCCCAAATGCATGTTAGAACTTTTCCAAAATACCAAAGCCCAGGCCTCATCGCAAAGCAATTTCTGGGGTGAGTCATTGGGCAGCTGGATTTAGTTTTTAATTTTCTCAAGTAATTCTGCTGCAGAATGAGTAGTGAGAGTGGCTGCCATATAAGGTAAAACTATCTTAAGACATGAGAGATGCTCAGGAACTAGTCATGCTGGCAATGACAGTGGGCATACGGAGAAAGAGACAGGTAGGAGAGATATCTGGGAGGCAAAATTGATAGTACCAGTTACTTCCGGAAGTTGAAGGAGACTTGAAAGAGAAGAAATAATCGATGTAGACTCCTAGGTTTTGGGCTTGGGTGACTGGGTAGATGAAAGTGCCATTTCCCAAAACAGAGAACTGGGTTATGTTGGGTTTGAAGTGGACATGTCCGGGGCAGTTGGCCAGATGGAGAGTTGAAGTTAGGCGTATATATTTGGAAGTCATGGGCTAATAGATGATAATGAAAGTCATGGGTGTAGATGGGGTCCTTCCGAACATTTCTACAGTGGATAAAACTCCAGAGAACACTCTAGGGTATGGGTGGAAGAATTAGAGCATATAAAGACCAAGAGGGGGAGTCTAGAGAAGGAGGGAAATGAGGACAGGATGATGTCAGAGAAGTTAAAGCAGGAGAACAGTTCAAAGAAGGAATATTTCCAGTGCCAGTTCTTATCAAGTGAGGGATATGATAAGCACAGAAAAGTCTTTGAAGGCTTTTGCAACTAAGAATTACTGTTGCCTTTAGTAAAGGAGAGAAGTTGCAGTGAAATGGTGGGACCAGATCACAATAGATCGAGGAGAGAATGACAAATGGCAAAATGGACAAACAGAGACAATGAATATTGTCTTCCCCCCCACCCCCAGGAAACATGGCCTGTGAAGGAAAGGAGAAATTAGCAGGAAGTAAATTCAAGGGAGTTTTTCATTTGTTTTCATTTTTTTTCTTTTATTGAAGTATAGTTGCAGTACAATATTATATAAGTTTCAGGTATACAACATAGTGATTTACAATTTTTACAGGTTATACTCCATTTATAGTTATTATAAAATATTGGCTATATTCCCTGTGATATATGATATATCCTTGTAGCTTATTTTAGACCTAGTAGTTTGTATTTTGTGATTCTCTAACCCCTAAAATGGCCCTCCCCCCTTCCCTCACCCCACTGGTAACCACTAGTTTGTTCTCTATATCTGTGAGTCTGCTTTTTTGTTATATTCACTAGTGTGTTGCATTTTTTAGATGCCACATATCAGTGATATCATAATGTTTTGTCTTTCTCTGCCTGACCTATTTCACTTAGCATAATGCCCTCCAAAGCCATCCATGTTGCTGCAGATGGCAAACTTCCGTTCTTTTATATGGCCGTGTTTTCTTTCATTTCAAAGAGAAAAGAGATTTAAGTATATTTAAATGCTAAGGAGGAAGTCAATAGTGAGGCTGAGTTGAAGGAGGGGAGCTGATGCAAGACAGCTTTGGGGTTTATTACTGAACAATCCCCAGGATCCTTCCTCCTTAATTCATTTAACTTAAAGAAAAATACTTCCCCATTTAGTTTGTAATGTAATACCTATAGTCAGAGAGAAAGCACATAGAGAGCCTTAGTTAATAAGGCTGTGGGTTTTCTTTCCAGCAACCACACAAATTTGGAATGATACCAAAATATAAGCATAGTTACATATAATAATTTTTTAAGTACAGATCAAGGCAGAAACACACAAACATCCAAGATGACTATTTGGCAGAAAGAATTTTAGGGAAAGAAAGTTGCTGTAACCTTTTCTCTTATTACTGAGTCAGACTTCCTCTGTATACGATAACAGTTCACTTACAGTTCGAATCAGAGGGAGAAACTAGTTAATAGGTCTTGTTATCTCATGATTCCCCTTTTCTAGTACCAGATGATATGGAAATAACCAGTAAGTTCATTGAAGCCCTGGATTAATTAATGACCTTCTGCTCCAAGTACTCTTCCCTTAGAGAAATGAATCTTGACATGCAGTAGCATTCTGTGTGCTCTTAAGCATGTTTCTTCTTCAGATCTCTGTATAACTTTGATCAAAGCACATATTGAGAATATGTTTATCCATTGCTCCAATGTTCTTGAAAAGCACTTTGAAAAACTTTTTTAAAAACCACACCCTTTGACCCAAAGGATACAACCCTAAAAATCAATCAAAAAGAAATAATGGTAGGGCCTCCCTGGTGGCGCAGTGGTTGAGAGTCCGCCTGCCGATGCAGGGGATACGGGTTCGTGCCCCGGTCTGGGAGGATCCCATATGCCGTGGAGCGGCTGGGCCCGTGAGCCATGGCCGCTGAGCCTGTGCGTCCGGAGCCTGTGCTCCGCAACGGGAGAGGCCACAACAGTGAGAGGCCCGCGTACAGCAAAAAAAAAAAAAAAAAAAAAGAAATAATGGTAGATATAGAGAGAGGTGTTCACAGAAGTGCTATGCATAAAAGAGGAGAACAATTCCAATGTACAAAAGGAAGGAATAGATTAATGCATTCTGTTACATGTACACTGCAGAACACTGGCGCCCAATGTCTGTTCTTCCCTTCTTCCAGAATAATAGAATTTCTAGCTAAAAATATGGTTAGTCAGCATAAAAACTAAATTGCCCAGCTTCTTTTGCAGTTAAGTGTGGCAATACAACTAAGTTCTGGACATTGGGACATAAGCAGAATAGAAGCCACCTTTAGTAGGCACTTGGTATACACTTTGTCCCTTCTTCCTTCATCCTGCTAATTGAAACTTTGATGTGACAGCTGGCATGCTATCCTAGACTATGAGCACAGGCCTATGACAAGGACTGGCAGAGCAAAGAGATAAAATGAGTGCCCAAGTATACCCAAGTACTGCATGGAGAAGAGCTGTCATACCAGCCTGAGTTGCCCATGTCCAGATTTATACAGGAGAGAGAAATGAACTACTATCTTTTTTTAAATAGAACTATAGTTGATTTATAATATTCTGTTAGTTTCGGGTGTACAGCATAGTGATTCAATTTTTTTCAGATTATATTCCATTATAGGTTATTACAAGATATTGAAAATACTTCCCTGTGCTATACAGTATATCCTTGTTGCTTATCTTTTTTATCTATAGTAGTTTGTATCTGTTAATCCCACACTCCTAATGTGTCCCTCTTCCCCTCCCTCTCCCCTTTGGTAACCATAAGTTTGTTTTCTACATCTGTGAGTCTGTTTCCATTTTGTATATAGAATCATTTGTATTATTTTTTAGTTTCCACATATAAGTGATATCACAAAGCGTTTGTCTTTGACTAGCTTCACTAAGCATAATATTCTCTAGGTCCACCCATGTTGCTGCAACTTCTGTCCTTTTCAAAGTCACTGTTATTTTGAGATTTGGGTCACTCACAGATAAACCTAATTCTAACTAGAATACCATCTAGTGATAACTAAAATACATCTATGAATGTTTATCAAAACATCTAAAATATTGTTTCCTAAGAATTTTTAGTAGTATAGTATAAGAAAAGTCTCATAATATAATGTTAAGTGAAAAAATCAGGACACAAAACTGTTATTGCAATATTTTATAATTTTGTATTTTATTAAATGCATACATATATGCATAAGGGAAAAAAGTAGGATTATAGATATTTTTCCTTCTCTCTGCTTTTCTTCACCTTCTCTACCTCATTGTACACAAAACTCAATTCCAGACAAACCAAAGGCTTATATATGGAAGGCAAAACTTTAAAGTTATTGGAAGAAAATATGAGGGAGTTCCCTGGCTGTCTAGTGGTTAAGACTCTGCACTTTCAGCACGGCCATAAAGAAAAAAAAGGAAAATATGGAAGGATATCTTTATGACTTTGGGATAAGGAAGAATTTTTAAACAAGTCACAAAAGCACAAACAATAAAGAAAAGTATTAATATACTCAACAGCATTATAATTAAGAACATCTGTTCATCAAAAGATACCAAAAAGAAAATGAAAAAGCAAGCCACTGGGAAAAGATATTTGCAACATGTAAAACCATCAAAGTACATTTTTAGAAATTCCACAAGGCAACATGAAACATAAGCAACCAATAGAACAGAAAAAGGTGAAAATTACAAACAGCCATTTTATTAATAATCATGGAATGCATATTAAATCATAATGAAGAGATGGAACAACAGGAACTTTCTTACACAGCTAGAAGGAGTGTAAATTAGTCAATGACATTGGAAAATTATTTGCTATTACTTAGTAAAGTTGCACAAACTCGGTACTTCCACTCTTAAGTATTTAGTTTAGAGAAAAGCATTTATATGTTCATTAGGAGCCCTCCTAAGACCACAGCACCATTGTTCCAAATGGCAAAAAACTAGAAACAACCCAACAGAACAGGTAAATATAGTGTGGTCTGGGCATAAAATGGAAAGCCATTACAGAGGTGAGAATGAATGGAAGATAGCTGTTCTTGTCAACATGCATGACCCTCAAAAGCAATGTTGAGAGAGTCACAAAAGAATAAATAACTTTATATAGAGCTCAAAACAGGCAGAACAGAAAGTGTTTCTTTTTATGAATATATACACAGGTAGTAAAACTATATGAAAGCAAAAGAATGATTAACACAGATTTCAGGGTAGAGGTTACCCATGATTGGGAGGAAGGGGAGGCAGAGGTGACTGGGAGGTACACAGGGACTGGCCAAACTATTAGCAAAGTGCTATTTATTAAGATTCATGATAGATACCAGTATTCATTTTATTATTATTCTTTAAACAATAATAAGGTTATTGTTACGTTGTTATATATATATCGTACACTCTTTTGTAGGTATATTTTGTAATTTAAAAGAGTTTTAAAAAGGAACAACTTGAAGCTAATTTTAAAAAACTAAGCCACAAGCCCATAGCGTGTCCCAGCAATGTAAATTTTTAACAAATTAACAGGTAGGGCACATTTCACAGGGATCATTTACAGATTCTGACAAATTATTCAAAGAAATCAAGTGTTTTGTATGTTTTTGGTCACAGGGCATAAAACTGAGCAGAACATTCTCAGTCCCGTTTGCAGCCAGTTATGGCTGTGTAACTAAACTGGGGTCAACAGGATACGAGTGGAAGTGACATGTGCATTTCTAGGGGCTTTCCTTAAAGTTGCAGTCCCTTGCCCTGGACGTTTTCTTTCTCATTTCCTCTGGGGGGGCCCCAGACATGGAGGAGGCTGGTTTCCACCGTGCGGATAAAGACAAACTGCCAAGGGGATGGTGAAACAAGATGGAATGAACCTGGGTCTCTCCATGAAACCTGGGCCTCTGCTCTTGTGCAGCAGGACCACGAGGCCGGCCCTGGACTTCTTACCCTAGACTATTGAAGTGACTATAGTCTGGAATGTCTTTATTGCAGCAGCTTAGTTTGTACCTTGACTCATAAATCCACTGTCATTCTTTATGTGTTCCTTGTAAACATCAGTAGAGAGACATGACTCTGAAAATGGAACAGTAATACATGGTATTATCTACAAGAAAACCAGGTGCCTCCACAGCCTAGAAATTTCCTTTTCTCAGTGTCTAGCAGTGATCAGGCCCTGAGACACTGGGACAAGTCTAAAATGCACAAGAGACCAAAGTAGACGCCTGAATGCAAATTTATTAATTTACTGGGAGAAATAAAACAGCAATAGCCCTGTAAGCATAATTAACACATTCTCTCCCCTGTGATGAAACTACGTAGAAATCCAACTTATCAAAAGCCATTTCAGTGACTTATCAGAAATGTTTAAAGTTCATGGAATCAACTCATTCTCTCTCTGTAGGCAGACCTATATGGAACTTAGAAGGTTGCTTCATGAGCATGAAATCAAAACAAGGAGAAACCAACGAATCAAAGGTCTAGTGAATGTCCTTGCAACTTTATGACCATAGTGACAGGAAGTACTCAAAATCAGATGCCTAAGTCTCCTATATTTACCTTCGCATTAGAAATGTTGTTGCGGACTTCCTTGGTGGCGCAGTGGTTAAGAATCCGCCTGCCAATGCAGGGGACACGGGTTCGAGCCCTGGTCTGGGAAGATCCCACATGCCGCGGAGCAACTAAGCCCGTGCGCCACAACTACTGAGCCTGCGCTCTAGAGCCCGTGAGCCACAACTACTGAAGCCCGCGCACCTGGAGCCCGTGCTCCGCAACAAGAGAAGCCACCACAATGAGAAGCCCACACGCCACAACGAACGGTAGGCCCCGCTCGCTACAACTAGAAAAAGTCCGCACACAGCAACAAAGAACCAATGCGGCCAAAAATAAATAAATAAACAAATAAAGTTATTTAAAAGAAAAAGAAATGGTGTTGCAACTGGGACAAGGAAAAGGTCAAAGACTGACAGTAAGGCTTCCTTTTCCCTGGAGAACAGGCACTCTACCAATGTTTCCCTCTGTGATCCTTCTTTTCTTATCCCAAGGGCTGGTCCAAGAGGGTGTTGCTTGTCTTTAATGAGATTTTCACCTGTTTTGGAAGAAAAGAAAAAAATATCTCCCTGGATTAGTGGACTTTCTGGGAAGAATTGTGTTTGTTCTGAGAATATGGTATTTATTAATTTTGGGTGGTAAACTTCTTTTCTTTTATGCCATGATGGTGGCAGCAGACTGGTGGATCTTTTTCATGACTGTCTTTGGTAAATTGAAAAGTTGGCAGCACTTCATCAGATCCTCCTTTTTTTTTTTAACTGAGTCATAAAACCTAAAGGTCTGGAACTACTGTTCTATCCTCCCACAGATGAACAAACACTTTTTTTGACTGACACATTCTTAAGATATGGTAATGACTTCAAACTGGTTATACTGAAATTTTCTGAGCCTTCAAGCTATCCTTCGGGTGATTCATTTTTTATTCATTTTATGGCTCTAAATTCTTAGAGGTTTTATTTTATCTCATTTACAAGTTAGCAGGGCATATCTTTATAGCCCTCAAGTATTTAGAACATCCTATAAACTCACTTTCTAAGAGCACAAGAAGTATGTCGTATTGCAGTAATAACACCTACCATTTCTTGAGCATATACTATATGCCAGGCCCTGTGAATTCTTTTCTTTTTATGGATTAATTTAAGTAGCCCTTTCACAACACTATGAAGTAATTATAATTATTACTTGCATTTTAAGATGAGATGATTAGGGTGTAAAGAGTTAATTAATCTGTCCAAGATCACATAGCTAGCAGCGAGACCTAGAACTAAAAACAGGCTTCTGATTCCAAAGTCCATTTTCATATTATGTCTCTCAAAAAATCAGGGTCTGCCTTCTCATTAGGAAATTAAACCTTGGTTTCCTGTGAGATAGTAAAACTAATGAGGCCTAGTATATTTTTGAATATTTGATAATTTAAAAATATTCAGTGCTGGGCTTCCCTGGTGGCGCAGTGGTTGAGAGTCCGCCTGTCGATGCAGGGGACGCGGGTTCGTGCCCCGGTCCGGGAGGATCCCGCATGCTGCGGAGCGGCTGGGCCTGTGAGCCATGGCTGCTGGGCCTGCGCGTCCGGAGCCTGTGCTCCGCAACGGGAGAGGCCACAACGAGAGGTCCGCGCACTGCAAACAAAAAAAAAAAAAAAAAAAATTCAGTGCTAAACCTAATTCACCCTATCCATAGAAATACATAAACAACTTGCATTTTCTAGGGAAAAAAATGAAAATACTTCTCAATAACTCCCTCTATCCTTTTTTAATCTTCTATTTGTGAACATTTTGTCCCTAAAATAACTTCTGACTGCAGCTTTATCAAGAACAGTATTTCTTTTTTCTTTTTTATAAATTTATTTATTTATTTATTTTTGGCTGCATTTGGGTCTTCGTTGCTGCGCATGGGCTACTCTTTGTTGCAGTGTGCGGACTTCTTATTGCAGTGGCTTCTCTTGTTGTGGAGCATGGGCTCTAGGCACGTGGGCTTCAGTAGTTGTGACACACTGGCTCAGTAGCTGTGGCTCACAGGCTCTAGAGCGCAGGCTCAGTAGTTGTGATGCACGGGCTCAGTTCCTCCACAGCATGTGAGATCTTCCCAGATGAGGGCTCGAACCCGTGTCCCCTGTATTGGCAGGCGGATTCTTAACCACTGCGCCACCAGGGAAGTCCCAAGAACAGTATTTCTTAAGAAAGAAGTTTTTCCTTGTGCTGATACTAGTTTTTTGTTTTGTTTTGTTTCAACAGAATTCCTGGTTTTAACCTACTCTGTCATTGTGACTGGGACAAGACCAGTCCTTGTCCCTCTATTTGCTTTTCTAGGACATGGCCTTGGATTCTGTTCAAGGAGAGTCCTGCCTCTGATTTGTGTGTCTTTCTGCCATGCTGAATCCTCCAAAACTTCCTTGGCCTTCCTCCACTGACCTCTCTTGAGTGTACCTTTCCTAGCAGGTGTCTTTTGAGAAGTTTACATCATCTGCCAATTTTCCATATACTGTTAGTCTCAGCTTTAGTGCTTTGGGTCTCCCAACCACATTCTGAAATGTTAGGTGTATCAGAGGGTTCCAACTTCTAACTCTTTTTTCTTTTTAATAATCTTCTTTTTCTTTTTTTGAATTTAATTTAATTTATTTTTTATACAGTAGGTTCTTATTAGTTATCTATTTTGTACATATTAGTGTATATATGTCAATCCCAATCTCCCAGTTCATCACACCACCACCCTCCCTCCCTGCCACTTTCCCCCCTTGGTGTCCATATGTTTGTATTCTACATCTGTGTCTCTACCAACTTCTAACTCTTTAAGAGAGAAAATCAAACCAAAAATCATTTACATTCAAGTCTTCCTCTAGTGGGTTCAGTATATTACCTCATGTGTCAACGGATCTCCAAGACCACCTCTAGGTTTAGGGATTCGCTAGAAGGACAGGACTCAGCATACAGTCATACCCATGGCTATGATTCATTTCCACAAAAAAGATACAAAGCAAAATAGCAAGAGTAAAAGGCACATGGGGCAAAGTCCAGAGGAAACCAAGAACAAGATTCTAAGAATCCTCTGCTGGTAGAGTCGCATAGGCCATGCTTAATTCCCCAGCATTTAACACATGTAGAATGTTATCTACCAGGGACGCTCATTAGAGACTCTGTGCCCAGAGTTTTCACTGGCAGCTGGTCACAAAGGTGCTCTCTGCCTAACACAAAATTCCAGACTCTAGAAGGTGTTCAACATAAACCACATTGTTGGGCTTCCCTGGTGGCGCAGTGGCTAAGAATCTGCCTGCCAATGCAGAGGACACGGGTTCAAGCCCTGGTCCCAGAAGATCCCACATGCCATGGAGCAACTAAGTGTGTGCCACAACTACTGTCCTCACGTGCCACAACTACTGAAGCCCACGTGCCTAAAGCCCGTGCTCCACAACAAATAAGCCACCACAATGAGAAGCCCGCGCACCGGAACAAAGAGTAGCCCCCGCTCGCCGCAGCTAGAGAAAGCCTGCGCATAGCAACGAAGACCCAATGCTGCCCAAAATAAATAAATAAATAGATAAATAAATTTTAAAAAATAAATAAATAACTGATAACATACAAATAAAGAAGATTTGGTAGAACAGGTCTAAGGCAAAGTCCTTGAGGGAGAGCCAAGAGCCTGAAGCTGGAGCTTCCAGACATAACTGTCAAGTCCAAAGGTCTATGCTGGACAGTGAATGAGAAAGAAAACCAGAAATGGGAAAACAAGCAGGAAGCTGATTGAAGTAAAGTTCACCGAGGGTTTTGATCCGAGGTGATTGATCCCAAATGCTGCTGGTGCCCAAGGGTACCCGTCCTGGTCCATAGCTGAATTAAATGCTTGAAGATACAGAGCCAAGGCTGGCACGTGCTCTCCAGATGCCCCCACAGCATGGCAAGGATATTTCAGGGAAGAAAGGCTGAGACTGGTCATTGAGGTGTGTGCTTGTCTTGGAAAGCCAGTGCCATGACAATTTTCTGGGTCTCACTTTATCCATTACCCCAGCTTCTTTGGTGCCAGCCAAAGTCTAATGTCTCCTAAGTGACTGACACAGACCCAAGCAACCTTTCAGAAGTGCATCTGTGGCTGAAGCTGGCTTCTGTGGATAGTGTTCCCATGACACACAGCCAGCTGTTCTTGAAGAAGGGCCCCCTCCTCAATTCAAATCAGACTGCCGGTGTCCCATGATCCTTGTGAAGAATGAGACCGTATTTCAGGAATTCTGTGACTGCACACGGTGACCATAGGATACCTTTATCCACTAACCTCCTTCTCAGCCAGTATTAATGGGCCCCGAAAGGCTCATCAGAGAGTTGGGTCTCCAAGGAGGATAGAGCCTTGGGCATGTCTCTCATGCCCAAATAAAAACATTTTTCCAAACCCAATTGAAGCTGTTTGAGTACTGGTTACAAATATTACTACTGTTTTCTTGCATTAATTAAGAATATGTTTATGACTCTCTAGATTAATAAACTTCTTTGCTCCCTGGATCTTGCCTCACATGAGCTGAGGTGCTGAAAGTCCTGGAATGAAATGGAGGCAGAATATTCATCTCTGGGCCAGTCCTGAGAAATTTGCTTGTAGATGCCTGAATACCGAGTGAACCTCCTCAGACATGAGAAAGAGTCATAGATTTCAGATTTTCTAGGCTCTGGACACACTTTCAATAGTCTAACCATGTCCCTGACTTTCCTCAAGAACAGTACCGTGCAAAAGAAATATGATGTGAGCCACATGTCATTGTAAATTTTCCAGTAGCCACATTTTAAAAGAGTAAAAGAAACAAGTGAAATTAATTTTAATAGTAAATATTATATAACCAATATTAAAAATCATTTCCTCATAGAATCAATATGAAAAATTATTAATGAGATATTTCCATTCTTTTTTCATACAAAATCTTTGAAATTTGGGGTCTATTTTATACTTACAGCACATCTCAATTTGGATCAGTCTCATTTCAAGTGCTCAATAACCACATGTGACAAGGACCTACTGGATAGCACAGGGATCTATACTCAATATCTTGTAATAACCTATAATAGCAAAGAATCTAAAAAAAAAAAAGAATCACTTTACTGCCACTTGAAACTAACACAACATTGTAAATCAATGATATTTCAATAAAAACTTTTTTAAAAATAGCCACGTGTGGCCAGTGGCTACTGTATTGGACAGTGCAACTCAAGAGAAAGGCCAAGAGGCCACTCAGAATCTAGCTACTGCCAGAACAGTCAGGAGGGTGGAGATGCTGTAATGTACTCTACCCCTTGGTAGGGGTAATAGAGACTGATGCTTCCAATGCAGTTGTCCCAGGAAAATGCCTGGGCAGGTGCCCTGATATACGTTCAGTACTTTCACACAGTCTAATACCACGTGAACTTAATTACTAGGATAGAAAAGTAGCTCCTCACGATGAAGTTCACCTTTAACCCTTAAAGACATACTTCATGTTAGTATGTTAGAATGACATACTTAGTAAGTTCAGAATGAAACCCTGAACAGCTATTGCCCTTAGAAATTAAGGGCAAGGCTTAATTCTTCCAATGGTGAACTTTAGGTTTCAATGTGCTTTGAGACTAAGAAGTCAGAAAGCTATCCCATCCCAGATCAGTCGTTCAAAACCCTCTGTAGTCCTGAGAACTCAAAAGGATTGGCAAAACTCATCCAGTGCCACCAAAAGAAAATCCCTACATCTGTCCATGCTCGGCAGAACTCTGGGAACACCCTGACAGTTAGCACTGTGAACTGGGGATAAGGAAGGCCTCCTGTGCGACTACAGCCAGTTACATTTACATGTGCCGGCAGACAAGCTTGGATCCGGGCCTTTCTGCTGTGCCAGGATGCAAACTGATAGGGCCACTGGGGACTTTTCAAGAGAACTAATTTGACTCATTAGGGACTCTAATAGTCGCATATGCAACATAATTCTTTCATTAATCAGACAAATGCAAAGGATACTGTCAGCCAAAAGATAAGTCAGTGATCCCCAAGGAGCTATTTTGTTCCTTTTCCTGCCCCCTAAGACTGCTGGTCATGCAATTTAATCATAGACCTTCCTTCTTCTCTGTGTCCATCTCAGGGTGATGGGGCTACTGGTGAAGAGAGTTTATATATCACCTGTGTCTGTTCACCCAGCACTGGACACTCAACCATGTGCCTGCAAGATACCCCTGCATCACATACCCGCAAAATGTGGTGGAACAGTATAGACTACCAAATACACTCTTTTTCTACAGAACCCTTGGGGGGCACCAGACTTGTAACCCCTCCATAGGCATTTCAAATACAGGTCCAAGTCTACTTCTCATCACCTCTAAACTCACGGTCAAGAATCCATGAACCAAATACCAGACTATATCGGATTTAGGCCATCTTATTAATAGGGCAGTTATCCCTAATAGAGCAGCCTTCACGCTATGAAATTTTTCTATGACTCTGTTCAACCAGTATTTAAATATCCACTACAGTTATGGGTTTCACTCATTATTCACTTTGATTACCTCTCCAGCAACCTACCTATAAGAATTCCATGCAGTTCTGGAGAAACTTCAGGCTTTTTGAGACCTACACGATTGGACTCTGAAGTCTGAAATATGGCGAAACAATAACTGTTTTGTAGATGGTGCCCATGAAATTTTCAGCTTTACTTGCACTCTGCAGTCATTCAGGAATATCATCTTTTGCTAGGCATACTATGAGAAACAGATAAGCCAGAATGTTCAGGATTGCTGTGCCTTCCCTTGAGAATACCAATATTTACTCTAAATTGGTTTAGATCTGGAAGAAAGAGAATGTCCATAGTATTTTAACTTGATTCTATTATTAGCAAGGAAATATTCTGTTGCTTATTTGTCAGGCCTTTTGTGGGTTTCTTACTGTAACTTTTACATTGTTACTTTTCAGCCAATCATTAGTGAGGAAAAGTTAAGTCTAATGAATTCCACTTTGGAGTTTATAATTATTGTACATACATCATGATGAGCATTATTCTATATTCTCTCCAAGCCTGACATTCTTGAAGGATATAGTCCTATTCCCCTGAGGATTGTATTCTAAGTAATAGGATAATCTAACAAATGACCTATTCTATATCAAATGGGAGAGCTTCCTATAAATTACATCTTTTTTTTTTGGCCATGCAGCATGTGGAACTTCCCCAACCAGGGATTGAACCCGTGCCCGCTGCTTGGAAGCATGGAGTCTTAACCACTGGACCACCAGGGAAGTCCTAAATTATATCTTTTCAAAGGATATATCATGATCATTATGGCCAGGCTTTACTGCATTGCTGCAGAAGACTAATTTATTTTCCTTGACAATAGTTTTATGAGTTAGAATAATTTTGGGAAGGCAACAGTAAAAAGGCTTTTGTAATAGCACTGAGGAAGATTAGGGTGGGAGTAATGGTCATTGTTGTTTTCCTGCAAGACACCCATTTCCATTTCCTTCTCTCCCCTTCCTAACAGCATCCTAATTTGGGTACCAGTACAACTCTTTTTCATGTACGTCAGGGGAAACCGTCACACCCAACTCCAGAGAAAAACTGTTTTGAATTAAGGATAATACTATGTCCCTTGTTATAGTTACTGGTGCTGGAACCCAGGCCTAAGCTGATCTGCACATGGCATACCTCTGGCCCCAGGGACTGGTTCAGGAAGAACATAGTAAACCTGTTTGGGCTGATAAGAAATGAGAAGAGACATGCAGAAACTTCTGAGAAAGAGTTTTCCTTGTTCTTGCAAGAGAATCACAGGAAAAAATACTCTTTCTTTGGACATTGAGGAGAGCATATGTGAAGGCAGCACTTTGCCATAAGAAAGCCTGTGTGAAGATGAATCTGACAAACAGTCCTAACAGGCTGAACTAGGCTGAACATGAAGCTCACCCTTCTCCAGACTTCCATTATGTGAACCAATGAATTCCCAGTTACATGAGCCAGTAAAAACTAAGTGGAGTCTGGTTTTCTGTTACTTTTGGGCAAAAGTATCCTAAGTGAAAAGGTGAGTCAGTTTTAATTTTGTTTCACTTTCCAAATGTTTTAAAGCTTAAAAACAATTTTTACAAGCAAGTATATGGTAAAATTCAAGCAGTGTAAAAAGACAAAGAAAATGTCCATCTCATTTCAGACATCATTCAACCTCTCCAGAGTCAACCACAGAATAAGTTTCACAGGTGTACATGTGTGTATTCTTGTTTCTACTCAAGGAGAAGCACAATGTACACATTTTTCTAACATCTTGTTTTTTGTACTTTCTATATCTTGGAGATTATTTCAAATCATACCTATAGATTTACCTCATTCTTTGTAAAGCTTGTGTGGTATTCTATTGTATAGATGTACCACAATTTCTTTAACCAATTCTAATTTTTTGCCACTATAAATAATGATGAAATGAACATCCATAAATTTAACTATTTGAACAAAGATATGAATATAAATCTGAGGATAAATTCCTAGAGTGGAATACCTGGGTCAAAAAGTGTATACATTTTGGGCTTCCCTGGTGGCGCAGTTGTTGAGAGTCCACCTGCCGATGCAGGGGACACGGGTTTGTGCCCCGGTCCGGGAAGATCCCACATGCCGCGGAGCGGCTGGGCCCGTGAGCCATGGCCGCTGAGCCTGCACGTCCAGAGCCTGTGCTCCGCAACAGGAGAGGCCACAACAGTGAGAGGCCCACGTACCGAGAAAAAAAAAAAAAAAAAAGTGTATACATTTTATATCTTAATAGTTATTGCCAAAACTGATAGAACCTCTTTAGAAGGGATTTTGGTAATAGCTATTAAAATATAAAATGCATACACATTTGTATAGTCAAATACATTTTTTTCCTTGTACTCTACCAATTGCTCAAAATTATAGTGCATTTTAGATTGATTACTATTTGGACCACAACTATTTGTTTTCTCTATTTTTCTGGAGTTTTTAATTGCCTTTTTTTTCTCTTGGGAAAAGGAACATGCCTTCTTCACCATATCCAAATAACTTCCAACACCTTATTTATTCTATCTATAGCATGGAATTTATTCTTTTCGTATTACAGACATTCTTTTCAGTCCCCACTGAGTTCTTGTTCTAATTTGGAAAGACATTTCTAGGCCTTCAGTGCTAGCAGTCATTTGGGATTTCTGTTCATTGAACCCTGGGTTAGGTCCATGTTTTCTGTACTCCAGGTCATTTTCTTTCTAATTTCCCTTGCTCCTGTTTTTTCTCAAGTACATCAAGTAACTTCCTAAGAAAAGGAGTTTCTGAGTCCTTCAATTTCTTTGCAGTGGGCCCTCCCTGCCCGTGGTTTTGGCATCCACCATTATGGGGGGTCAACTGTAAGGGACTTGAGCATCTGTGGATTTGGTATCCACTGGGGTCCTGGAATGAATTCTCTGAAAACCGAGGGATGACTGTATCTTGTTCTATTGCTTACTTGACAGTTTGACTCTAAGTTTCCAACCTCAGAAAATCTCTGAGGTTTTACTGGACAAATTCACTCCTACTGCCACTGCAGCCCCTCCTGATTGTATCTGGGTTGTGGCTTCTTTCTCTCTGTTTAATCCATCACATGATTCCATCTCTTTTCTGACTTCCATAAAATTTTTAAAATCTTTCATCTCCTGGTGATTCTCTTCCTATTCTCTTCATTCATGTAATTTTATTTCCTTTTCTGATTTTTGTTCCTTTACTATCATTTTAATTGCATCCAGACCAAATATATGTGTACAGTTTGCCATTCAAGTGGGAAGCCTCTCCCTAGTCCTTCTTATTTTTCAGAGTCTCAAACTAATTTTTTCGGTTGTCATCATACATAAGAATTTGCCTGTCTACTTTTTCCATGAAAAAGGAAAAAGTAGCTCATGATGAGATCTAACCTCTTATATAATTGTATAAATTTGAACTTCCAGAAATATTAGTCACTTAGCACTTCAGGATGGTTTTAAAGTAGCACCATAGATGTCATAGGAATTCACTTGTCTCTTTACCAACAAAGTACTTAAGGAAACTGAATGGGTATTCCTATTAAGTATTGGTAACAGCCTGAACTTTTTTGTAGCATTGATGGAGTATGACTCAGGATGGAATCGTATTGCTCTGGAACTAAGTGGGTATGAGTGGAATGACGTGATGCATTATTTATATTTTGTAATTATTAGCAATTCATTATAAACACATAACCTATAAGCAGTAGTGTGCTAGTAAATAATAGTCAACTCTTCAGGGAAAAAGAGTGTGCATATATATATATGTTTATTGTAAATTTTTATAAAATAAAGAATGTGTAGCATAAATTTACAAATAATAATAAAATATACAATATACTTTTATTGTAACTGCCACATAGCCAATGGATTCTTACACACTGCTCTTGCCAAACTTTTGTATCTGTGGCCAAAATATGGTTGCAATTGAATTATGATTTGACAAATGGAGTTGCATCCCAGTCTGCTAACTCTTTTCCTGATAAATCTATTGTCATTAAATCTGACATATGTAGTCAATTTTTCACGACATTTTTGCTTAACAACGAGCTTGCAAAATTCCTAAGAATTTAATAATCAGCTCTGGCAAACTGGCACAAACGAACACCAGGACATCTATAAACTCCGCTTTGGGGGATCAAAATGAGGACCCACCTATTTTTGTTATCCAAACAATACTTCTCTGATATCATGAAAACATCCTTCTTCTCAGTAATCCCCACTCTCTAACCATTCCTCATCTCTCACCATATGAAATCCATACACCTCAGTGACTGAGAGGTTAGCCCCACTTAGGTCACCTACGGAAGAGAAAACTAGAAATTCAGCTGTTCAACCAAGGTGGCATATTAGGCCGGGGCTAAGCTGTTGCTGGTGTCACAACCACATGGTGGCACTATTGAAACACAGGTATTGCAACTGCCTCAGTACCCCTCCACACACCACCCTCACCTCAGCTTGCTCCCAGTTATGCAAAGCTTTACAGCGCACCAGCCTACACCTCCTCTGAAAACCTAGCATCCCTCTCCCCTTTCACACACAGCTCCTTTCATGCAGGAAATTCCGTCAATGCAAACAAGCTGATGCACATTCTGCTTGTTAAATGTTATATAACAGGACCTTCTGGTGGCGTCTGTCCCAGCAAGTTCTACTTGTTGACCTCTGGTTTTTAGACCCTGTCATCCATATGTCACTGGGAGCCGCCCTGTCTCAGATTTACCCGTGATGCAGGTAAATCTTTGACTACCAGTTCAGGGCCTGGGGAAGCTCAAGCCCTTTTTATAATGTATCTGTCCTTAACTTATTTGCATCTTTCTGTCTTTTGCTGTCCACTGTATCTACATGGTCTGCTAGGTTTCATTTCACATTAAACTCCAATGGAAAAGCTCCATTATTTATCATCTTCCATAAGAAATTCAACAAAACTCAGCATTTTTGTGTTTGGGTGAATTGCCCCCAATTTCATGTAAATATCCCAGGGAGGGACTCTAATTGGTCCAGCTTGGGTCATGTGCCTACCACTGGGCCAGTGTATGGTCAGGAGGTTGGGATAGTATGACCAACCAGACCTGTATCACATGCCAGATTCTATGATGGGGGCAGTATAAGTGGCAGCCCAGAACTGCTTGGAGTGAGGAAAGGAGAACACTCCAAAGGAAATGGAGAAATCTTACCTGAAGATGAAAGACAGAAATGCTGAAAGAACAAAAGCACCAAGCATCCACTCCTGGTAGAGATTCGACCCTTCTTCGTGGCTAGTTTTTCCTTTTTGGGGTGTTTTAACAATTCCTAGAGAACAACAGGGAAAGGTATTCTTTGTAGGAAACAACTGTAAAATGAAAACATATTTAACACAAAGCAATGCTGAAGGATGTCCTTTGAAGCATTCCTTTGAAATACTAGCTTCTCTATTATGAAGTTTAGATTTTTATATTATTGGTGTTCTCACAGTGGGGCACAAGTTTGCATGCTTTCCAACTCTCTGATGTGTGGAATTACTTTAAATTTTCACTTAATGTGACACAGTAATTTAGAACCTTCAGTGGTAACATGAAGTCAGAAGATGCCTTATGCTACTTAGAGGCAAAAAAGGTAAATAATCTCACTGCTATTTATTCACCACGATTCTAGCTTTATGATTTTGTATCTTATAGGATTTTTCATCTCTTAAGTGTTCTGTATTAAAATATGATTGTATTCTGTATCAAAATATGATTGGAATGTGAGCTGTTCTGATGATAGGAAGCATTAACAAAGTAGTTCCCTTTGTCCTACTGAGTTTCTGGTATGCCTGTTGCCGTCTGAGTGTCTCACCATTGGAAGGCTATCTTGTATCTTGAATCTTTGTACCACATGTACTCTTCCAAATAGGGTTTAGAGACGCCAACTTCAAACTGGGTACTCATGCTCCTAGGGTACGAGAAGACTTTCCCAAAACACATCGTGATTGGATAGTTTTAATGCAACCAATTTCCAGTTCTCAATTTCCACAGGTCCCTTTCCTGAGAGCCCCCTCCCTAGGCTTGCCAATGTCTCCTTTTACACATTCACCCTTCTCCCCCCTCAGAGAAGATGGACACATCTCTCTCCCTACCTGAATCTTACCTTGGTGCATTGCTCCAGGCTATAAAAATTTCGAAGGCAACTCAAAAGGGGAAAATTAGACATGCACTGCACTTGAGGGGGCATCCTCCCATTCCCTACCTTCCCCCCCCAAAAAAGCAAAGAAAGCCTCAGTAAAAAGTACTAAAGTCTTATTTTATCTAGGTAACAACTCTTGGCAAGTCTCCATGCCTTCTCTATCTCCTGTCTCTGTTACATGGAATTAGGCTTCAGAAGGATATCATCTCAATTGTTTAAATTTTAAAATGATAGACAGTAAGTCTGATTTAACTGATTGATTTGACAATGAAGACTGGCTTCAAAAGTGTTATATTCATATATTGGACTTATTCTATAAACTGAATGAGCTAAACCTACAGCTCCAAGGATTTGATGAAAACAAAGTTAAAATATATGTTCAAATTACAATACACCTGAGAGTACTTTGCAATGACTTAAACTTAAGATGTTATAAAACTTAAGATGTTATAAAACATTTTTAGATGTCAATGTAAAATGTTCAAGGGGCCTTATGTTTTTCAAAATTCTTTCAGGATTACATATGCAAAGAATTTTGAAGATCCCCATGTAAGAACCGACAAACCACCTAAAGCAAATTAAACTCTTCATTAGGGAAACACAACTATACATACAACTTACAGCTATAATTAACTATGAAAAACATCCCATTTAAAAGAAGGTTGTAAAAGAACATAACATCTTAGTAAAAATTCATACTTAACTGAGCTAACATTTTTCTTCTGTTGATTTAATTACTCTTGAGTCTAATCAACTGTGGGTTTCTCCCTGTTAAATATAGAATTTGACCTGAGGACATACTAAAGCTTTCCATTCGGGTCTCTCAGCCTGTTTGTTTATGCTGTAGGTGGGAAGCGGTTTGTGTTTAAACTCCATTTTCCCCATATTTAAGCCAATGAAGTCTATATTTGCATCCCCACAAGACCAAAACTTTCTGATTACAGTTCTTCTGGTGGTGGTTTTTCCCTCCTCCACTAAATATCAAAGAAGAAAGTAGCCATTTTTCCAGACTCTGGTGGATCCCATGACTGTTTCAACTCTATGAAAAACAAAATTACAAAAGCACTACTAACTCTTACCTTCCACCTCTGCTGCTTAGATATCTTTAGGGTCTTTTACCACGATAAGATGCAAAATTCATTACTAAGGTTTGATTCTATTAAACTGCCAGACAGGTTTACTGGCCCAGAGCCAAACTGGTTTTTCTGCTACCAAAATTTTCCTCCCTGTTTCTAATAACTGAAAAATGTTGAAACATATAAAGAAGTTGTAAATACTTAGAAGCACAGTTTTCTCCACAAATGTACCCTCTTACTGATTAATCAGCTGCCAATTCAGAGCAAAATTTAGCCAGGGACAGGGAGACCTCTGAGAGCAAGAGGGAAAGAGAAGAGGTGGCCACCAAGGGCAAAGGGAGCTGTTTGGAGAGTGTACCAGGGACAAACTTCCTATTGCACAAGTTTGCCTCTGGCCAGCCCAGTCCTTGAGGACAAGGCCCTCTTTAGTCACCACATTTAGCATGGCATAACCTTGGCTTGGAGAGAAATAGTAATTTCTTGATATGCATTTGGAATAGAGGGTTCATTTTAATTTCATTTTTCTTTGCTGAATTTTAATTTTCTATCTGCATTGTGGGCACAGCCCTTAAAATAACAAAGTGGCCCAACTATATCTTTGGGTAAAAAAAAAAAAAAAAAAATCTAGCTTTCTAAAAATACTATAGCTATAGATTTTGAGGGATTTCTCTTACTTTCTCTTGTTTTCACAATATTTTCAATGTTATGGTTGTTTCATCTACATTTTGCATTTATATCCTGTAAAGATTTTTTCTATCCAATGTTTGGGGAGTAAAAACTCCACCAATTTTATTTTTCAGAAAATAATCCCCAAAGGGTAATTATGTGTTCCCTGTGGTGATAGGAACATTTTCTAGTCTCATCAGCAGACACTGCAGAGCAAGTCAGAGAACAGTGAATAATTGTTAATGATGAGAAAGCCATAAATAAGCAAAATCAAGGTGTGAATTCATTATCAATAGATGATTGCAGTTGTGAACTTGTTACCGAGAAGAAAAGACTTAATTATTTATGTAATATATTAAAAAATTTTTAACAAACCATTGGTTTATAGAGTAACTCTTGGCCAGTTCAGATTAAATGAAGATTTAAGTGCAGGTAAGCACATGCACATGCACTTGAGGACAGGCAGAATCTTCTTTGAACTCATACTAATAAACACACTGAGGTCACTGAGAATTCACCAAGACTTTGTCTACCCAAATTCCCAAATTAGTCAGTTTTGAGACAAGCCTTACAAGTCTGTTTTGTAGGAATGACCTTAAATTTTAATAACAACATGATCTATTTTTTAATTCTTTCACAGCCCTAAAAAAACTCCCTGAATTCCTCAGCGGGTACAGCTAGATTGAAAACTTCTGGTTTGCCTAGGCTTCTAAGGTTAAACTAATAAATATTAAATTATAAATTGTCTTACTTCTTCAAGGCACAAAATCTAGTTTCCCTCTAAAGAGTAAGAAGAGGATGCACCAAAAAGCAAATTGCAAACCAGGGGACTGACTGAACATTGCAGTATGATACAAGATGAAATATGGAATGTGAAAGTAGAGGCGAGGAGATAACATATCGAAATACGATAGTATAACTTAATACGATAACATATCAGATTTCGATAACATATTGAAATACGATAATATAACGTATTTCGTTCGGAAACACAAATTTATTTCATGAACTTCTGATCAAGACTGGCAGAGGGAATTCACTCAGAAGCAATATCCCACCCACCAAAACTACCTCCTGCCTCCACAGCATTATAGACAGAATGTTGAAGAAATTACATTTAAAAGACATCTCCATGCTCCAAAATGAAATGGGTAAAATGTGTCTCCATGTATGCATGGTGAAATAAGAAAAATGATAAAGTTAAATTTATATCTTTTGACTTGTAGAGAAGTTTATGACACAGTAAATGAAAATAGTAAGTTGTGGAGTAATGTGTATAATAGGATTCTATTTCACGGAAAACAAGTAAACCCCAAAATTAATCACACTCTCTCTCTCTCTCTCTTTTTTTTTTCTGTCTATGTGTGTGTGTCTGTGTGATGAACAAATCACATAGGCTTGATTCCACTATATAATTTGTGAAAAGATACATGTCAATCTTTTAACATGTTTACCTTAGATAGATGGCAGGGATAGAATGGAGAGATGAAATCAGTTTTTCTTTATGTAACTTTGTTTTGTTTCAGTTGTTACAACCAGTCTGGATCACTTTTATAATCTGAAAAGTCCCAAATTAAGGAAACTGTAAAAAACTACATGAGGCTGAGTTTTACATAGTTTCTAGATTTAATGGTAAATTTTATACTGGTTCAGGATTCATTAGTAAATTTTCTAAATTTTATCTACCTGTAAAATAATCAATATTTATTTTAGGAAGATTGAAAAATGCAGAAAACCACACACACAATAAGAGAATAAATATCACCAACAATCGCAATTCTTAAAGAGAAACACTATGAACATTTCAGTGTAATTATTTTTGGTCTTTTATTTCTATGTGTGTTTATGTGTTTGTGCTTTTTTTTTTAAGTTGCATACTGTGCATATCCCATTTTTAAAAACCTATCAAAGTTGTTTTCCCAATAATCAAATATCCTTCTTTAGCAGTAAGTTAGTGGCTACCCTGTATACTATAAGTGTCATTTAGGATTAGATTTAGCTATAAAAAAATAACAGTGATTTAAACACAAAAGTAGGCAGATCACAGATGGTATGTTGGCTCCAAGAAGTCAAGGCTGGCTACATAATTGTGGAGTCCAGTGCAAAATGAGAATGTGGGTCTTCTTGTTTAAAAAGTAGAGAGTTCTGGGCTTCCCTGGTGGCGCTGTGGTTGAGAGTCCACCTGCCGATGCAGGGTACACGGGTTCGTGCCCTGGTCCAGGAAGATCCCACATGCCGCGGAGCGGCTGGACCCGTGAGCCATGGCCGCTGAGCCTGTGCGTCCTGAGCCTGTGCGTCCTGAGCCTGTGCTCCGCAACGGCAGAGGCCACAACAGTGAGAGGCTCGCGTACCGCAAAAAAAAAAAAAAAAAAAAAGAAGTAGAGAGTTCTGAAACCATGCCCCACAGGGTTAACAGAAACTGGTGACTAACAGAAATTCTTGAGCTTGTCCTACAGAACAACAGGTAAGGGAACAGCTTGTTAAAAATCCCTCTGCTTGTAACCTGCTTCTCTGAACTGTTTTAATTATTTTTGACTCCTTAACTACCCTATAGATAACACCTTGCTATTGTAACGGGGGGCTTAATTTGTTTTTCAGAAACTTGGACAGCTCTTGTCCAGTTCAAGCCAGCTAAGACTGGTTGGCACCATCGACCCTAAAACTGGACCTGCTCAGGTGTCTGATGAATGACCTTTTGATGTCAGAGGGCCCAAAACCCCACCTTCAAATCATGCTAAATACCTCCATTTTCAAACATGTATCCCATGAAGAAGCATGTAACTTGGATGCTTTGGATTTGAGATTTGTTCTGTTGTCTTCTGACTTGTCTGCCTTGTGAATAAACTCTTTCTCTGCTGCAAATCTTGGTGTCTCAGCATGAACTTGCTGCTCGTTGGGCAAACGTTAAAAGTACTAAAATACAGGGGGGACTTCCCTGGCAGTCCAGTGGTTAAGACTCTGCATTTCCACTGCATGGGTTTGATCCTTGGTTGGGGAACTAAGATCCTGCAAGCCGCGGGGCATGGCCAAAAAGAAAGAAGATTCTTTCCTTTTGAGATCTCTTTCTTGATTTGTTATGGTGCTTTTTATTTTCCATTTAATGTCATTCTAGGTAACAAAAAGATAAAATTTTAAGTTATTAGTATGTGTTGTACCCTTCATGTTTATATTGAGTAATGCCAATTTAAATGCAAATATAAGGGACTTTCCTGGTGGTCCAGTGATTAGGGCTTGGTGCTTTCACTGCCGTGGGCCCAGGTTCCATCCCTGGTCCAGGAACTAAGTAAGATCCCACAAGCTGCATGATGTGGCCCAAAAAAAAAAAAAAAAAAAAACCCAGTAAATAGAGGAACATTTAAATTGTATGTGGAATCACTAAAATCACATTCATTCATAATTCATAGTATGTACAAACATTTGTACCTTGTTCTTACCAGAACAATGTTGCACAAAAGGAAATCAATTGTTTTTATTTCAGTTCTTGACACACACACCTTCTACCAACACTCTACCTTCAGCATACTGTTGAGTAAAAAGGACTGAAAGGAAAAGGATCTTTGGGTTATCTTCTCTTTTCCTTCTATGTCATCCTTTGCATGATAAGTTGTTGACTATTACAGGGAAGTAACATAACATGAGTAAGGAGTGATATAACAGGGTTCCTTGGTTGTCGTATTTCTAGGAACGCCATTGCCTTCTTACCGAGTAGCAAGTTCTGGTTCAAACAAAAAGTGTGTCCTCTCAGGGCTCTCAGGGCCCCGGCTTAATCAGCTGTAGATGTAACACGGTTTCCTTGGACTCACTTTGAGTCTTGCTGAACTCTGGATCATTGTGGGACCACAGGAATTCTGAGCTCATGGGGCTCATGCAAATGGGGCAACAAGGTACAGCAACCAAGCATATTGCATGTAACCCTCTTCTCACACACATGCTCCGTCATTCTATCAGACTTCATTTACAAAGACAAAATTATTAAGAATTTCAAGATAGCCACAGTAGAAACCGCCAATGCAGAGCCCTTCTGAGCAGGGTCCTCGTGTGATAGCATAGCTTGCATGCCCATGGAGCTGCCATGCTCCACCAAATCTGCAAGACTTCTTTTCTCTTTTTGCTCCTTCATCTTCTGTGTGGGGGCTTCCATCCTCAAGGTCACTTCATGATTCAAGTTGGCTGCTGGAGTTCAACATCAGCAGAAAGGAGAAAGGGAGAAGTGCAAAAGGACCAACTCTTCCAGGCTGAATCAGTGTTTTGAAGGAGCCTTTCAGAAGCCCAGCTCTGCTTCCATCTCACTAATCAAGACTTAGTCATGAGTCTACATTTAACTCTCAGGTCGGCTGGAAATGTAATCATTTTGCTGGATGCATTGCCACCCTAAATACCCGGAATGAAATCAGGCTGTTATTAAAAAATAAAGGTTAATTGACATGGATGGGCAACTAATTGTTCCTGCCATGCCAAAAGATAATATATTTAATCAAACCTTATTTTTTATTTTTATTTTTTTTTGCGGTACGCGGGCCTCTTACTGTTGTGGCCTCTCCCGTTGCGGAGCACAGGCTCCAGACGTGCAGGCTCAGCGGCCATGGCTCACGGGCCCAGCCGCTCCGTGGCATGTGGGATCTTCCCGGACCAGGGCACAAACCCGTGTACCCTGCATCGGCAGGTGGACTCTCAACCACTGCGCCACCAGGGAAACCCAACCTTAATATTTATTTATGTGGGTTGTTTCTGATTTTTCACTATTATCAACATCATTTAAAAACATTTAAATTACAATTTAAGTTTAAATTTTAAACTTACTCTAATTTTTAAAAAAGTATTCCTATGGGACTTCCCTGGCGGTTCAGTGGTTAAGACTCGGTGCTCCCAGTGCAGGGGGCTGGGTTCGAACACTGGTCAAGGAACTAAGATCCCGCATGCCACGTGGCGCAGCCCCCCCCCCCAAAAAGTATTCCTAAACAACTAGCACATTTCTGTGGAAGAATTTTTCCATTTATAAAGTCAAAATGAACAATAAGTACTTAATGAAACATGTAATGATAACAACAGTAGAGTTTTTTGGTTTTTGTTTTTTACAAAAACGCGGGGGGGGGGGCAATTAAACGTTTATACTGATATGTAGTCCTGACATAAACACTGTGTGGGTCAAGGAATAGATAGCTAAAGATAAAGACGTGTTAAATTATGTGCCTTTTATGACCCTCTGATCCTGTACAGTATTGCTAATTTGTGTGTGACTAGATGACAAAAAGCAAAAATAATATAAGTAACATCTGAAGGTTGTTGATTTTGTGAAGATCACCTACTTTGACCGGAATCAATCTACTGTCAATATCTGGATACACTGTATTATCTTGTGTTAATATTATCTGTTTCTAATATTGACTGTCAAGATGTGTTCTATAATCTTGTTTTAATGTTATCACATCTCTGATATTGAGTATCTGGATGCATTGCATCATCTTGTGTTAATATTACCTGTTTCTAATATTGACTGTCAAGATGTCTTCTATAATCTTGTTTTAATGTTATCACATCTCTGATATTGAGTATCTGGATGCATTGTGTCATCTTGAATTACTATTATCTACTTGAAGCTTGCCAGAATACACCTAGGTGAGAACTAGCTGTTGTTCATTTTCCCATTAGCATTTGCATAGCATATAATCAAGCTGTTCTTTAATTGGTGAAAACTAGTTCTTTGTTCAGTGTTAGTAACTCAGGACTAAAATAACTTGAAAGTTCTTAGCTCATTTGTTTGTCACATCCTTGCCAAGCTTATCAAATGATTTCCATATGAAATGAAAAAAAGGTTTTACAAGTCTCCAAAACACTTTTATTTGCAGTAAACAACTGTGAAAGAATTTACTTATTCTGTTTTTTAACCAGTTCTTAAATAACAAGAACTTGTAATTTATTAAGCAGAACAATACCTGCATATTCAGAGTCTAATGTGAAGTTTTTCCTGAATGAACTTGGGTACAATTAGATTTCAGAAATGGAACCATTAAAATCTGAGCAAACCATTATTTATAGAGTTCTACAAACTCTTAACATTTTGTCATTCACATATAAATATCTCGGTACATGCACCATCTGAGTGTATAAAATTAAACTACATGAACACCTTTAAAAAATTAGTGTAAAATGTAAAAATGTCTATAAAAAGAAATTCATTAGAGATTTCAAAATATCCGTAAGTGCTAAATACGTTTTCCAGAAATCAGTGATTATGCCGAAACGTGTCACAAGGGGAATGGTTAACAAGTGTTACTTTGCCGATGGTAGGAAGATTGCCAACCTTTAATTGGCTTTAAAGTTGGTGTTCTGTCAATGGTGTATTGTAAAAAGCAATAATGCCCACATTTATGATTTAAGCTTGAAAAGGGAACTCTAGATTTGGCTAAATGTGGCACTATGTACTATTCCTTCTAATTAAAAATATTCAAATGCTTGCCTTTTAAATTTGATTAGGATGTTTATTATCATGCCTTTGTTAACAGCAACAACAAAAGATGTTTGTCTACAATTTATAATGTACAATGACCAGTCAACCCCCTCTTGCACTGCTGTGTTCTGGTTTAATGGAAATACTGAGAATAGCTCTTTTGAGGCTGCTGGGAAGATGGAATTCTACTGAATTAAACAAAAATCTGGCATGGTGTCATTCTTTGCATTCTGTAAGGAAAGGTGTCCTCATTAATAAAAGCAAATGAGAAATCATATTATCTTTAATAACAGAGTAAACCATGCTCTGTCCATTGGCTTCTGGATTTCTAACTGTGAATTCCTAAGTACCTACTGACCCTGATCCTCCGGCATTGCATGAGAACTCATAAATAAAAATATGTGAACAAACAAATACAGAGTAAACTTCCAGGCAAACCATTAAGAGGGGAAATCTCAACAGAAAGATCACTTTCAATATGCGTGAGGCTTCAGAGAGTGGGGAAAAGATCCAGTAAGGTCTTCCTGGGGAACACTCAGTGCTTAGTATTAAGTATTCAGTATTCAGCTGATTACCCTGGCTGATTTGTCCTACTGACTTGAGTGGCTTTGTGGATTACGGAGAGTTTACAACTTTTCTGACTCTTGCAGGCTACCAATTCATCAGCCTGCCTTTCTATACCAGCCAGATGTTTCCCACTCTCCTCTTCCTCCTACTCCCTGTGACATGGCACACTCCGTATTTTTGCTCATTGGCCATTAGAAACCAGCAAGGCACATGCAGTGACCATAGCTACAAAGCCCCTGGGCAGACACTGTTGGCTGCCTTCCCAAGGTCAACCTCCTCTCCCTTGTCTTCCCGGCTGGCAGAAATGTCTCCCACAGCAGAGGCAGAAAATACCAAGTACTTGCATTCTCAGCCTCTCTTGTGACCTCAATTCTGGCCTGTGATGTAAGGGGAAGTCTGCTGGGAATTTCTGGGAAAGAAGAAAAGAAAGAAAAGTTTCTTCTCCCCACCTCCCATCCCATCTTTTTTGTTTTTAATGTGATTGTGTGAAAGTGTGATGCTTGGAGCCCAGGAGACCATCTTGGGACAATGAGGATAAAGATCAAGAAATGGCAGAAAAGTCATCTTCAAGCTTTCTGGACTTTTGTTGTGTGACAAAAATAAGTTATTTTTAAAGCCACTTTTAACTTTTATTCATTTTTTTACTTCCATCCCAAAGCATCTTAGCTAATATTTACTCAAAATCACATATAGTTTTCCAACATAAACAGACTGACCCTGAGAAGATTCAAGTTGCGTTTCAGACAGCATATAGTATCTACTTGGTTATTTCTCAACCCAGTTCCTTTGATGGTACAGAAAAGCAGTCTTCAGCCAAAGGTGTACGTGCCATTTGTCAAGATTTAAGTAAAATCTAAGTAGAAAAGTGCAAGTTTTGTCCTTGATACATTTATGAACATAAAGTAGAATGTCTGTGGACATAAAAATGTGTTTCTCAGGAAAGATATATGTATATTTTTTATCGTTGTGGATAAAATAGTTTGTGGAATGCAAAATATGAAAAGATGAGATTCATAGTTATTAAGAACCAAAAGTAGTGATAAGAATTCAAAAAGAAAAACAAAATTGACTTCCGTATTTTGTTCATGCAATTCATTCTCATATAATCACAAAACACAAGAAATAAAAATATAAGGATTTAAACCTGGGGTTTTGAGTTCATCTCAGGAAGATTAGCAAAAGGAATCTTTTGCATCTATTCTCAGCTAGAAAAATTGGCAAAAAGCCTACTGTTTCTCACAAGCATCACAATTATTTGTTTAGGCAGGAGGATAAAATGTAGAAAGGATGTTACACATGTTTGGGGATTGTCTTCAGAGTCAGATCTGTCTATCCTGAGGCCATCAGTGAATTAATCTGGAGTGACTTGACTAAATCACCTTGTCTTTTAGCCTCTCTCCTCACAACCTGTTCTTTAATATGGAGAATACTATCGACAGTACTGAATCTCTCTGTGAGCTTGGAAAATTTGAGTTAACCCCAAGCAATCTATAATCTTTATCAGTTAGACTTAGGCTCAGCTGTGGGTAACAGGGACTCAAGTATAGAGACTAAAACATATTCATTGTTTATTATCTCTCATAAAATAAGGTACAAAATAAGGTACTAAGTGAACACATTTGCAACTAGAAGATGAATAAGTTCTGGAGATTTAATGCACAGCATAGTGATTATAGTCAACAATACTATATGATATACTTCAAAATTGCTAAGAGCCTAGGTCTTCAATGTTCTCATCACAAAAAAGAAATGATAATTCTGTAAAGGGATACAGGTGTTAGCTAAAGCTATGGTAGTAATTATATTGCAATATATAAATGATCAAATCAACACCCTTGTACACCTTAAACTTACACAATGCTATGTTGTCAGTTGTATATTAATTATTTTTTAATTTAACTTAATTTAATTTATTTATTTAAAACAATTTTTTAAAAATTTATTTTTGGCTGCGCTGGGTCTTTGTTGCTACGCATGGGGTTTCTCTAGCTGTGGTGAGTGGGGGCTACTCTTCGTTGCAGTGTGCAGTCTTCTCATTGCAGTGGCTTCTCTTGTTGCAGAGCGTGGGCTCTAGGTGCGCGGGCTTCAGTAGTTGTGGCACACGGGCTCAGTAGTTGAGGCTCGTGGGCTCTAGAGCGCAGGCTCAGTAGTTGTGGCGCACGTGCTTAGTTGCTCTGCGGCATGTGAGGTTTTCCTGGACCAGGGCTCGAACCCATGTTCCCTGCATTGGTAGGCAGATTCTTAAACACTCACCACCAGGGAAGTCCCTGTATATTAATTACCTTATAAAGTCTAGACATGGCAGTTTAGGGCTGGTGTAATGACTTCACAAAGTCATCAGGGACTCAAGCACTGCCATCTGCTGAAAAGTCATTTTAAAAGAGGACATCCAGAGGTGAGGTCTACTTAGAAGGGCTTCTCAGAACCAGCAGACTTCACGTGGAAAGCAAAAGCTAATTGGTTCTCCTGGATCTTGGAATGATCTCCAATGGCCTGCTCACTAACTGGGATGGTTAAGTGGGGAAAGAATGAACTCTCAGCTGGGTATAAATGTGCCTTGCCTATTCCAGCCATGTTTAGGGCAGACGATGCCTTCACACATAAGGTAGGGGCTATATAAATAGTTACACTGACTATGTATTTTATTCATATCACTTTTCAATATTGCGCTGGTGATTTCCTGGAATGCTTATTCATGTGCATATTAATTGCATTTCTAAAAACTTTGCAGATTTTAAAACAGTTTATTAGCAAATACAGTCCACAACCACAAACACTTAATACTTTCCAGCTGTGAACATATCAATTCATCATTCCTTGATACTTTTTCATCATACATCTCAGAAGTGCATTCTGGGCTCCCCTGGTGGCACAGTGGTTGAGACTCCGCCTGCCGATGCAGGGGACACGGGTTCGTGCCCTGGTCCAGGAAGATATCCCACATGCTGAGGAGCGGCTGGGCCCGTGAGCCATGGCTGCTGAGCCTGCGTGTCCGGAGCCTGTGCTCCGCAACGGGAGAGGCCACAGCAGTGAGAGGCCCGCGCACAACAACAACAACAAAAAAAAGAAGTGCATTCTCAGTGTTTGGTGGTTAGAAAAACTTGAAGAAGCTGCTAAAATAAAATTATTGAGCATGAATGTGATCTTCCTATCATAAAACATAAAATTCTACATGAAATGATGGCCCATTTACATAGGTAAACTAAAGTTTTATGTAGGTGACTGAGAAAGAAGTGATATCTCCATATATTATTTCTCTAGTGCTGAATAAGTACTTTGTGATTATATGCAGGCCTTCTGGTTATTAAGTAATAATCAATTTTCCACTAAAGGCAATATATGGCTTTTATGCATTTAAGGTGTTTTTGATCACTTAAAGCTTGCTGCTTTACTTTTAGCGTTCGCATTCTAAGTAGCTGAAGTAGTTTAATGAATTACCTCATAAATCTTCACAACACTCCCCCAAACTATACTGGAAATCAGTCATAATCTTTGGGGAATGTAAGGTTAATGTAACATATTTATAATTATTAATATAAGTATTCAGATGTTATGTGTAAAATACACACATACTCTGAGTATGCTAAATTCTTAACATTTTTTCTTAGACATATGCTAAGTAACAGAGCCAAGTAAATGAGGATAATTTAAGCAATTTTTGCCATTAATGTCTCATGTGTGAAACTTCATGTTTATGAAGGTCTAAAGACACTGATGGTTAAATTTATATTAAAAACATACACAAAGCAGTACTATATTTTTCCTATGTATATATATAAATGAATAGAAATAATCTGGAAGGATGCATGCTTAATTAATAACAATGAATACCTCTGGAGAAGTAGGGCCGGGATAGGGATGGAGATGGTTTTCTAAGAGGACTTAAGCTTTATCTGTGGTATGGAATACTTATATCATTTATAATTTTAATAATTAAAATAGTTTTTTTAATGAAAATGTTTAATGCAATTGATTTTCCTCTTTGCCAAAGAGGACTGTTAAAAGTATTTGCCAGGACCATCACCCGGGTCCCTGTAATCCTACATCAGTGCTTGTGACCCTTGCCACCAGTACATGATTTATATAGACTTTTCCCGCCACAAAGGAATAGGCATTATAGAGATTTTTTTCTACATTATGTTCCCTCACACATAGATAATGACCAAGAAAGAATAACTAACACAGGTATTCCTTAAAGCTCTGTTTGCAAGTTTTGTTATGAACAATAATCTGGGTTTGAGAGTTATTTATTCAGTGCCTATTCTGTGCCCAGGATCAGAGCAGACGCTGACATACAAAGATGCATGGAAATGATCTTGACCTTAAGGAAAGGTGGAGAGAGTGGGCAGACACAAATAAGACAATGAAAATATAGTGAGAGAAAAGTGAATGGAAGTCTGAGCCTAGTGCATGGGGAATGCACAGTATGGGGTAACAAATGGTGCTGAGGACTAAGGTAAAGAAGGAATCAGGGAAGACTTGTAGTGATATTTAAATGGATTCTTTTTGTGTGTGTGACTTTTTTTTTTACTTTTTATTTTTTTTGGCTGCACCACGTGGCTTGGGGGCTCGTAGTTCCCCAACCAGGGATTTAACCCGGGTCCTCTGCAGTGAAAGTGCTGAGTCCTAACCACTTGACCGCCAGGGAATTTCCTGAAGTGATTTTTAATTTTGGAAGATATTGTGTACTTACACTTTTTTTTTCTTTTTTTTAAATTTTTTTTTACATCTTTATTGGAGTATAATTGCTTTACAATGGTGTGTTAGTTTAAATGGATTCTTGAAGCACGAGTAGGTGTGTGCTAGGGAAACAAGAAGAAACTGGCATGACCAGGCAAAAGAACTGTTAAACTTCTGCATCAAAAATCACTAGTGGACCCTGTTGATCATCCAAAGCTGGGTTTGTACATACTGAGCAAAGCAGAGCACAATCATTATGGTGTCTCAAAAGGGAGGTGATAGGTAAGGTTACTTTTTTTAAAATGGAAGTATAGTTGATTTACAGTGTTTTGTTAGTTTCAGGTATATAGAAAAGTGATTCAGTTATATATGCACACTTTTTTTTTTCAGGTTCTTTTCCATTATAGTTTATTACAAGACACTGAATATAGTTTCCTGTGCTATACAGTAAATCCTTGTTGCTTATCTGTTTTATATATAGTAGTTTGTATCTGTTAACCCCATACTCTTAATTTTTCCCTCACCCCCTCCCTTTCCCCTTTGGTAACCATAAGTTTGTTTGCTATGTCTGTGGATTCTGTTTCTGTTCTGTATATAGATTCAGTTGTATTATTTTTTAGATTCCACATGTAAGTGATATTACAAAATATTTGTCTTTCTCTGACTTCACTTAGTGTGATATTCCCTAGGTCCATCCATGTTGCTGTAAATGGCAATATTTCATTCTTTTTTAAGGCTGAGTAGTATTCCATCGTATATATTATATATACCACATCTTCTTAAACCAATTGTCTGTCAATGGGCACTTAGGTTGTTTCCATATCTTCGCTATTGTAAATTGTGCTGCTGTGAACATTGGGGTGCATGTATCTTTTTTTTTTCTTATTCTTTTTTTGTTGAGGTATAGTTGTTTTACAATGTTGTGTTAGATTCTCCTGTACAGCGAAGTGAAGTAGAGTCCCCTGTGCTATACAGCAGGTTCTTATTAGTTATCTATTTTATACATATTAGTATATATATGTCAATCCCACTCCCCAAGCCCACTCCCTGCTTTCCCCCTTGGTTATCCATACGTTTGTTCTCTACAACTGTGTCTCTATTTCTGCCTTGGAAACCAGTTCATCTGTACCATTTTTCTAGATTCCACATATATGCATTAATATATGATATTTTTCCCTTTCTGCAGTACTTCACTCTGTATGGCGGTCTCTAGGTCCATCCATGTCTCTACAAATGACTCAGTTTCATTCCTTTTCATGGCTGAGTAATATTGCATTGTAGGGCTTCCCTGGTGGCGCAGTGGTTGGGAGTCCGCCTGCCGATGCAGGGGACATGGGTTCGTGCCCCGGTCTGGGAGGATCCCACATGCCGCGGAGCGGCTGGGCCCGTGAGCCATGGCTGCTGAGCCTGCGCATCCGGAGCCTGTGCTCTGCAGCGGGAGAGGCCACAACAGCGAGAGGCCCGCGTACCACAAAAAAAAATATATATATATATATATTTATATTGCATTGTATATATGTGTCACATCTTCTTTATCCATTCATCTGTTGATGGACACTTAGGTTGCTTCCATGTCCTGACTATTGTAAATAGTGCTGCAATGAACACTGTGGTACATGGATCTTTTTGAATTAGAGTTTTTGTCTTTTCTGGGTATATATCCAGGAGTGGGATTGCTGAATCATATGGTAACTCTATTTTTAGTTTTTAAAGGAACCTCCATACTGTTCTCCATAGTGGCTGCACCAGTTTACATTTCCACCAACAGTGTAGGAGGGTTCCTTTTTCTCCTTACCCTCTCCAGCATTTACTATTTGCATACTGTTTGATGATAGCCATTCTGACTGGTGTGAGGTGATATCTCATTTGTAGTTTTTATTTTCATTTCTGTAATAATTAGTGATGTTGAGCATTTTTTCATGTGCCTGTTGGCCATCTGTATATCTTCTTTGGAGAGATGTCTATTTAGGTCTTCTCTCCTTTTTTTTTTTTTTTTTTTTTTTGTGGTACACGGGCCTCTCACTGTTGTGGCCTCTCCCGTTGCGGAGCACAGGCTCCGGATGTACAGGCTCAGCAGCCATGGCTCACGAGCCTAGCCGCTCTGCGGCATGTGGGATCTTCCCGGACCGGGGCACAAATCCGTGTCCCCTGCATCGGCAGGCGGACTCTCAACCACTGCGCCACCAGGGAAGCCCTTCTCTCCATTTTTTGATTGGGAAGGAAATTTACTTAGCTAGAGGTTGCAGTTAATCATCAGATGGTTTTAGGTGGCAGTTAAAGTGTGGTCTGGGCAGAATTTGTAAATGAGATGAGCTGTTGGAAGAGCCAGTGGTCCTATCTATAGAACACATGAGTCAGCAAAGTTAGTTGTTAGTTTATCTACGGTTTTACTTGGAATATGTGAATTAGGAGGAATTAGGGTTCAGCCAGTTTGAGCTTAGATAGTGTGTGTGATACATTATGGTTCAGTGCAGTTGATCTGTTTTGTGAGTCATGATGCATTTTTCAACTTGCATTTCTGTTTTATTTCTCAGGATCCATTTGTGCAAATGTACAAGGACATGAAAGGCCATGGCCAGATTATAAGTGTTGCATGAAAGTAATTACTGAGATTGGATGTCAGTCCTAGGGCCAGGCAGTGATAAATGTTTTTCTTTTCCTCATTGCCTAGTAGGTCCCTGGGACTTTACTGACAGCAGGACCAGCCATGGCTTCAGTGTGTGGCGGGAGGCAGGAACAAAACTGTGAGCCTCCTGATGTCAGAGGCAGAGAATTGTGTCCAAAAAGGTTGTCAAAGCAGGGAAAGCCTGAGATGAGGATCTTGAACCAGTGTAAGAAAGAACAAAGAATAAGGTTTAAGCTGAACAAGTGGTAGTCTTTGTGATGTGTTTTCATATAATACCAGAGGCCAAGAAGTTTGTTGAAAATTCACACACCAGGTAAGAACTAGAGGGTCCCCAAAGTCCTTTCCAAATCTGAAACTTAATGTACCAAAAAGATAAAGGTAGAAAAGGGCCAGGGAGAACATAAGGAAATGTATGGATATAAGGAAAAGGGAGCGGTCATAAAATACATAAAATGTTATCAAGGACAACTTCTTACACACTCATTGCAGCATCCACTTGATGGGTGTTCATCAACCATCTCCATGAACAACTTTCAAAGAGGTCATATACTACTTCAGAATGTGTCCATTTGTGTGTGTGTGTGTGTGTGTGTGTGTATTTGGACAGTTTTAATCATTGCCTGAGGTAAAACTGGATCATCTGTAGTTTCCACTTATTTTTTCTGCCTTGGGTACTAGAGAGTCCGTATCTTATCTTCCACACAAAAGAGACCTGCAAATTTTTGAAGAAAAGTGATCAATTTTATCCTCTCATCAAAGTGTTCCTTATTCCTGGTTAAAATCTATTTAAAATTTTTCTTTTCATTTTTATTCTGACATGTTCTTACTATATACCTATAGGAATAAATTATAAACATGCATATAATTTTTTACTTTTTATCATTTTGATATTGTTAGATTTTTTAACAGTTAATAAACCTTTTAGTTTTGAATAGTATTATATCCATAGGAAAGTTGCAATCTCACTTACTCCACACCTATTTTCTCCTATTGTTAATATTATTGTGATACATTTCTCATAGCTAATGATCCAATATTATTAACTAAAGTCCACACTTTACTCATATTTCCTTAGTTTTTACCTAATGGACTTTGAAAGTCCATTTTTCACATGCCAGTTTTCTGGCCTTTATAATCCTGGTCAAAGTCCTTTTTAAATGCCCAGAAATAAGCATGATTCTCCACATATGATCTAGTCAGAGCAATCTCTGGTGAGAAACTAGATAGTGAACAAAAATAAGAAAAGGAGGGTGGGGCAACCCCAAGGACAGATGTAGGGTCAACAGCCAGAAGGTTGTCTTTTTTTTTTTTTTTTGAATTTCATTGTATATATTTTTTATACAGCAGGTTCTTATTAGTTATCTATTTTATACATATTAGTGTATATATATCAATCGCAATCTCCCAATTCATCCTACCACCACAGAAGATTGTCTTTTAAAAGCTCTACACTTCTTGGGACTTCCCTGGTGGTCCAGTGGTTAAAACTCCATGCTCCCAAAGCAGGGGGCCTGGGTTCAATCCCTGGTCAGGGAACTAGATCCCACATGCCACAACTAAAAGAGCCCACATGCCGAAACTAAAGATCCTGCTGGCTGCAACTAAGACCCAGTGCAGCCAAATAAATAAATATTAAAAAAAACATCTCTATACTTCTCATTGATTAACTCATTTGATCCTCCCTACAACCAAGCAGGTACAGAGGCTCAGAGAGATTAACTGACCTACCCAGGGTCACACAGAGCTAAACCTCGAATCCAGGTGTGTCAGACTCAGAAGCTCAATGCACTGCCTCCCACTGGTATATTTTAAACAAAGTTTGCCATGTCTGCTATTCACGAACCACTCATTGTTCAGACAAGATGGCAGCATGAGGGGCATTTATCCATCCTCTGCCGGTGGATTCACTTATTTAACAAACATTTTAGTTCCTACTACGGAGGAGAAATGGCTTTATTTTGCAATAGGGACTTTGGCTAGAAATGAAGGGCAGCCTGGAGCATGGGGCTCCAGCTCTAATATGTGAGTGTGAAGCGTAAATCTATTAATAGTCACTCGAATTCTTTACCCTTAACTGACAGGCTTCCAAGAACACTAAATGCAATAAACTCTGCTTAATCATGTGATTGGAGTTGGCAATAAAGATGGACCATAATTAGGAAACCGATAGTACTCAGGTCCATAAATGTGCCACTTGGACTTCTATCTAAAATGAGTAGGACATTTATAAGGGTTCAGAGGTAAACGGGTGACTCTAAATGAATCCCAAGGTTGAGAACCACCGGTTTACAGACTAGGTTCTATGTGGGTGAAGGACTACGTAAAAGAAAGTCCGTTTTGATCTTCTGATATAAATTGTCCACTTAATTGTGCGTGTAAGGTAATTGTGATATTATAAACATGTAGTGATGCTGTCAGCCACCATGTATTACACCCATGGTACTGTGAGCCAGCCTCCACCTTGAGTGCTTGACATACATTTTCTTATTTAATCTTCAAAGACTGTTAGGGTGATGTCCTAATTACTATTCCACAAAGAGTGAACTGAAGCTTGGAAAGATTAAGCACTTGCTGTTAGCCATTTAGTACTGAGCCAAGGTTTGAGCCTGGGTCTGCCTGGATGGGGATGAGAAGGGTGCAGTTTACTTGCTCAAACATGAGCCATATGAGTCGGGGAAAGTGTGATGAGTGGCTGACCTTGATCAGGTCCACCACCAGGGTTTTGGAAATGAAGATGTCCTTCAGAGAAGAAACAGATGGAAATATTCGTCTAGTCCTAGGATGTAATAATGTGTTGTGGTACTAAGGTCTTATGGTCTAGATGCCAGGCTACAACTTTAAGAAGCCAAGCTTCGGGCTTCCCTGGTGGCACAGTGGTTGAGAGTTCGCCTGCCGATGCAGGGGACACGGGTTCGTGCCCCGGTCTGGGAAGATCCCACATGCTGCGGAGCAGCTGGGCCCGTGAGCCATGGCCGCTGAGCCTGCGCGTCCGGAGCCTGTGCTTCACAACGGGAGAGGCCACAACAGTGAGAGGCCCGCGTACAGCACACACACACACAAAAAAAAAAAAAAAAAAGAAGCCAAGCTTCATCTAAGAGTGGATTGATGAGTTTGATATGGTTTGTTCAAATTAATAGGGCAGACTGTTAGATGCATTCAGGTATGAGGAAGTAAACTTTACCTCTCTGTGAGAGCAGGAGGAATGTGAGAAAGAAAGGGGAGCAGGAAACATAAATATAGGAGAAGAAGGAAGACAACGACGTGTGGTTTTGAAACTGTCCAGCATTGTCTTCCTACACTGAATATTGGTAAATAGCAAACATTTTCTGAGTTCTTACCATACACAAGCATTTGCGTGAGCATTTCACAGCTCTACAAAATAGGTGCAATATAGATGAAAAAAATAAAGCTCAGAGAGGTGAAGTAACTCTCATGAAGTCACTCAGGTCTGTCTGACTCAAAAGCTAAGGAAGGGGGCTTCCCTGGTGGCCCAGTGGTTGAGAATCTGCCTGCCAATGCAGGGGACATGGGTTCGAGCCCTGGTCTGGGAAGGTCCCACATGCCGCAGAGCAATTAGGCCTGTGAGCCACAACTACTGAGCCTGCGCATCTGGAGCTTGTGCTCCGCAACGAGAGGCCGCAACAGTGAGAGGCCCGTGCAGCACGATGAAGAGCTTGCTGCAACTAGAGAAAGCCCTCGCACAGAAACGAAGACCCAACACAGCCAAAAAAAAAAAAAAAAAAAAGCTAAGGAAGTGTACAATTTCTTAACCCATGTATGCATCACCCATGGTTCAGCTGGGATGTCTTTCGAACCCTCCTCTAAGAAGGTATGGAGACAAAGAAGGGTCTGCAGAGAAGGTTTGTGGATGATCTGAAGCGAGTTTCTCTGGACAGGATTCTCGGAGAGTGGGGGTGTGCACAACACTTGAGCGCCTGTCACTGTTTAGCTATCGTGGGGTTGGAAATCTGTACTTTGTTAGCCTGACTGTACTTACGGACTTTGTGTTTTCTTTGCTTATGTCTCTGTCTTCAGCCAGGCTCCTCTGGAAAGTTCCAGCCTGCTTTGCTGTGCTGAGAGAGACAATGTTCTTTTGTTCGTGCTTGAGCCACACAGCAGGGAAAAACACTTCTCTGTCAGGGGTGGAGGAAAGGATGGGATGGGCTGGAGGGAAGCATGGGGATAACAGTGAATATCAAGATGAGAGAAGCCTGAAAGTGAGCCCCACGTACACACACACTCCTGAGTCCTTTGCTCCAGGACAAAAGGGAGAGCAGGGAAAGGGGGCAAATGCCTTTTTACTTACTTAGGCTGTTGTCCTCTCTTGACTGTAGCTGCTCTCTGTGAAACAGGTGTGAAATGGAAGATATATAGGGGTTCTTTGGGGGGGGGTCTCTATCGTTGACCTCTCCGCTGTTTGTTCCTTTGATCTGGGATAAACTAGCCTGATGTATGTTGAAGTCCATCAACTCCTTCTTCTCTCCCATATGACCCTACTTGATGCTGGGGTCCTCTTGCCCCAAAGGCAGCCTTCTCGAGTAGCGTACCCACAGGATAGCTCAAGCCTGCCTATCTTTTTCATTGTGCACTTGGCCAGAGAAAAATCCCACGTCCATGCCATGCCTGTTGGGAATCTGACTAATTAAAAAAATGACTGCAGTTTAATTGATGTTGTACCGGCTAAGCCTAAGAGAGTGCTTTGTCTGAGTACATTGGCTGTGCTACTTTAGCAAAGAAGCAGGTTGCTCCTCGACTGTCCCTTCGGTCCTCCTTGTCCTCACTCCCCAGTGCCTTTTCCCTCTGCCCAAATGGTACAGAGGGCAGATCAGCAACTCCAGGGCATAATCATAACTTCAGCTGGAAAATGTCTCTCTTCTTCTTGCAGGCACTTCTCAAACGTATGAATCTACCTGTCGTTCTCTTAGTGTCCTCCTCACTTGTTGTGGGTAGGGGATGGGAAAGGAAGAAGCAGGAGGAAAACATGGTAGAGAGAAGGAACTCACAATCCTGATATTTCTTTTAGACTTTTTGGTTTTTGTATACAAGCTGCTGGTGATGGGGTGATAGCTAGAGAAGCAAATCTAACTTTGTCTTTAGCAAGTTCGAGGGCACACACCTTTTTTCAGAATTGAAGGTGGAAAGTACAAGCACCTGTTTCCCTCAGTTTTAGCACCTAATGTTGTCAGCATTGAGGTTTTCCCAGAAATCAGAGGCAGCAGGAAAAATCTTATTAAACATTCGATTATGTGCTTTAATGCAACAACCCGGGTGCAGAACTATGCTTATTGCAATCATAGGTCAATGTGGGACTAAAATGAAATAGCAAAAGGGCTGACAGCCCAGCCCACAGTGGCTATTAAATCAGTGACAGCCACTATAATTCAGCAACCCCAAATTTGAAACCTGTAGGGCCAATTATGTTCCAGAATTCATAAGATTTAGGGTTTTAAAATGGTAATTCTAAAATAAAATAACATAAAATGGTACTTCTATGTATTATATAGTACCCCCAGGGGGTCTGGAGCAAAACCCTCTAATCAAGTACATTAATATTTCTGCCCTAAAACATATAAATAGTCACAGTAACTGGTTTATATAAAGACTTTAAATAAATTAATGTCGTGCAGGTGATGATTCGCCACTAAATGAGTCCAGATCAGTATGAGGTTTTGGCATCAAATGAGTTGTGAACAAATTGCCAGCTTTCAGATTTCCTTAGATTTCAGTTTCTGAAGAAAACGTTGTGGACTTGAATTAAGAATACAAGGTCTTTGCCCTGGGAACTGAAAACCAACAAACCGAGTCACTAGACTCTAGCTATCCTCACTGCCGACTCCCAACAATGCATCATTGATCTGACCCTTTACAAAATAAACTGTGCTTCATTTGACCCATTCATGTTTTACTGAGCTAGCTGAAAACAATGCCCTTTCTAAGTGCATCAATTGTTCTACCACTTTGGCAAAAGTACTTGGTGTCTAGCAGACAGGCCTCTTAGATGACTATAACAGTGCAGGGATTTATTAAATGGTGCCCCTCTAGTTAACAAGCATTCATACAACTCTGAAACATGCCTAATTATAACCAGGGAGTGTCAGGCATAAGGCTGAGTTCATTGGAGATTTTATCCACCTTAAAGAGTATAGAGTACACCCCTTAGTTATTAGTCCCTTTAAAGTATTACGTTCTGGCTACTGTCAGTTGATTATACATGTCATGGACTTTGGCCAAGCTCCTTCTACTATTGAATGGCTGTTTTTTTTTTAAATTTAAATAAAGGTAGAATAAAAACTATAAATTTAATCTAGAGTCCTCAGTTTTCTTACATTTATTCTTGAGCTTGAGATATTTACTATCAATTAATTGACTTATTTAAAATAATACAGTGTAGAAAGCTTCATGTTATGCTAAAAATATTTTTAGTATTAACTTAATAGAGCAATAAGAGATATTTTTAGCACAATGTCAAAAGTGCCCTAGGGCTTTAGAATTGAAAGAGTATGTTTGTAACTTCCACAGGTTGGCATGAAATATAATTTTCAAGAAATACACCGGATGTTAAACGTTCAATTCAGAACAGTAGTTATCCTTGCAGGAAAGGGAATGCAATCTTTGAAGGGGTACATAGGAGCTTACACCTGTAATGATAAAATTTTATTCTTTGAACTGGATTAAGGGTAAATGGGTGTTTATTATTCTTTATACATTTAATGCCTGAAATATTTCATGATACATTAGATATACCTGTACAGTTTGCATTAATTCATCTAAGCTAGGGACAGAGAAGCACAAAATACACTTCTATGTCAAATATCTTGAGAATGATGAACTGTTTACTATTCAGCCATCCTTCTGTGGATTAGCTTCTTGTGTCCTTTGATGTTTCTTGATCATTGAATGCCCTTCATGCTCAGAATTCTTTGTAGGAATTAGTTGGCAGATAAAGAGGAAGGCTTGCAGACAATGTGCCTGTGGGAAACGATTCCATTTTTTTTTTTTTTTTTTTTTTGGCAGCACCGTGCAACATGCAGTGTCCCAGTTCCCAGACCAGGGATGGAACCTGCACCTCCTACGTTGGAAGCACGGAGTCTTAACCACTGGACCACCAGGGAAGTCCCCCATGATTTCATTTTGAATGTGAAGTGTGACATTTTAGTCTTAGCGGGAGATTGAAAGCACTGGAGGAACTCCTGGCCTCCTCCAAGGCCACTGTGATCACATTCCTGTCCCCTCAGTCATCTCTTGCATGTCTCCTCCTAGACTTACCTTTGCATGAACAGAAGTTGGTCATTTGTCACGCTCTCTGCATTTTTGGTTTCGTGTTTCCTTTCTCATGGAAACTATTGAAAATAAGGCATCATTATTACATGGAAGAAGTTTTTCTCAGAATCCCAGTCTTTTTCCCATAAAAGTTTACATGTAAAAAATGCCAGAGTCCACATTAGTCAGCCTTAACAAGATGTGGGAATCTAATCCTGGATCTATTTGATAGGCAGAAAAATCTTCTTGAAAGCAAATGCTAAACAAGCATTATGAAGATGCTTAGTTAGCACTATGTACACAAACTTTACTATATTTAACAATTTCTCCTATTAAAATTTTGTTCTCCTTTTAGATATCATCCCAACAGTTATATAACATTCCATTATGAATGTAGTTCGGATAAGAAAGGTCTTTGATATCACGTACATATGTGTTATGTATAATGCTTGCAATAAGATTGTTCTTAGAATCTTGGAGAAATATGTTTATTTTCCTGAAGGAAAATATGCTAAATTTGAAATCCTCAAATAAACTCATGCTTTTCAAAATTTCTTGCTTCATAAAGAGGACATCTAGGTTTTGCTGGTGACGTTTACCTTCTGCCTGTGGGCTGGTCTTTGTGGAACGGGCAGCTTTAAGGTCTGCTGGCTCAGTAGGTGTCTTTGCTATTAACCTCCCAAAAGAGGTGTGGGGAACAACCAGGAGGGGAACCAAGGAAGAGCAAGAAGTCAAAGGCTGCTAAGAGTGTCCATTAAATAGGGTAAAGGAAAGAGAACTAGGGGCATGGACCCTGCAAGCCTCTGTGATTTGGGGAGTGAAGCCAGGACCCTGGTTTTCTCAGTTCCACGGACAGTGACCAGGGTCAGTTTCATGTGAATGTGCACACCTGGTCCTGAGAAGGACCAGTCTACAGCTGTAAGGAGCCCAGAGTAAATTCACTGCTATTAGAAAAGCAATCCAAAATTATGCTCTTCAAAGCATGGGAGTGATTACATATCTTCCGCAAAAGGAGACTCCAGTGTCCAGTTGTAGAATATCCTAATGGTCTGTTTCTAAGGGTTAAATTAGCCAGAATACATTTGTTTGGAGGCAGTTACCTTGATAAGAGCTGATTTCTACAGCAGAAGGTTTTCTAAGACATTACAGACCTGGTGACTTCAGCATAGTGATCTAATTATTCCTTTTTAGTGCCTCCAGACTGTATTGGGAATGATGATAACAAACCTATATAGCACCTTAGCATTTACCAAGTGCTTTCTCCCATCCTTAAAAGCAGGAGTAGAACTCTGGACAGAGGATCAATTGGTAGCACATAAAGGAACTCTGCATAGCAAGAATTCTGATCTGGCTTTGATGCAGACTGTAAGCTGTGTAACATGTACATTCATTCAGTGGTTATATTTGTTTATGTTACATGCCAGTTGCTGTTTATGTTACATGTTTATGTTACATGCCAGGCATTCAAGGCATGGAGACATTGCAAAAAATGAAACAGAATCCCTGTCCTAATGGAGCCTACATTTTTACAAAAGAAAATATGGCAGGGACTTCCCTGGTGGTCCAGCAGTTAGGACTGCATGCTCCCAATGCAGGGGGCCCGGGTTCGATCCCTGGTTGGGGAACTTGATCCCACATGCCGCAGCTAAGAGCCCCCATGCCACAACGAAGATCCTGCATGCTGCAACTAAGACCCAGTACAGCCAAAGTATGAAATATATATATATGGCAAATACCAGTTAGTGAGAAGTACTCTGAAGAAAAACATAGGAGGATAAAGGGCTAGAAAAGTAAAGCAGGAGAAGAGGGATGCTGTCTTGTGTAAAGTAGTCTGAGAAAGCACTTCTAAGGACATAACATTTGAGCAGAGACCAGCATAAATCAAGGAAGTATGCTATGTGGCTGTCTGGAAGAACAACATTCCTGGCAGAGGTAACAGAACGTGCATAGCATATTCTGAGGCAGAGGTACATTTACCTCATTTTTTACTTTTTATTATGGAAACATTTAAACATATACAAAAGTAGATGGAATTGTATAATGAACCCCATGTAACCATCACTCTGCTTCTATACTTCCAGCCAATTCACCAGCCTCTCCCCGCATATTGGATTATTTGAAAGCAAATCCAAGACATCAGATAAATATTCAGTATGTATTTACAAAGGTACAAATACTTTTCTTTGACTTGACACTATATCATTATCACATAAAAATTATCAACAATTCCTTGATATCATCCGATATTCATTAGTGTTCAACTTTCCCATATTGGCTTATATATATTTTTACTAACTGGTTTGTTAAAATCAATTTTTAAATGCGGTTATCTGGAGTGTCTGAAAAAATAGCAAGGAGTATAGTGTGGCTGGAAAGAATAGAACTCAATACTATGTCGCACAGCCAGTTAAAGTAAGTGAAAGAAGGTGATCAGAGGTTATGAGGAGAAAATGAACAGGCTGGTGCCGGCCAGCAGAGATACACAAGCTTCTGTTTGCATTTGTGGGGAGTATTGGTCTGTTTGCCCAGCCTCCAGAAGGAGCCATCTAGGAGATGAGATTGCCCCACTCCTGAGGTCCTTGAATTTTTTGCTCTCAGACACTTCTCAAAGTGGCCAGGCAGGAGAGAATACCAACATTTCTCCTCAGCACTAAACTGGGAATCTTTATACACGAGCTCTTCATTCTCACAATAACCCTGCAAGATACTAATTCTTATTTATAAAACATGAAACTGAGGCTCAGAGAGGTCAGGTGTCTGGTACGGTGCAGAGAACAGAACTGAGCACTGGCCTATGTGACCCCAAAGCTGGTCTTCAGTTCCTGATACTATGTATTATATATGCATTTGTTTATTGTTTGTTCCCCCACCACCACCAGAATATAAGCTCCACAGGGGCAAGGATCTTGTCTGTTTCATTCAGACCTAGATAAAGTACCTGGCACATAGGAGAAATTAAAAATATTAATTCAATAAGTAAATGTACATGTTATATACTTGAGTCTCACAGGAAATGCTTTTGCAAGGATCATCTCCACAAATTTCAGGGTCTTCATGGCTCAGTATGAGACTTTCCACCTTCTCTCTACCTTCTTCAATTCCTTCTAGATCCACAGCTCTGGGATGGCTTGGAATGTCATCAGGGTGGGGCAAGGTGAAGAAAGCTCGGGACTGATCCCAAATGCAATACTATTTTACACCTACTAGATTGGTAAAAAACAAGGTCTGAAAATATCAAGCGTTAGTAAGGATATGCATTAACAGGAATTCTTACATGCCACTAGTGGGAGTGTGAATTGATATAATCACTTTGAAAAAGCTTGGTACTAGCTTCTAAAATTGAACTTGCTCATACTCTGAGGCTCAGCAATTCTGACCTCCACCCCTGCATTCCTAGACCTTATTCGTAGAGAACTTGTAACTGTTCACCAGGTGACACATTTGCAGCAGCATTGTTCATAATGGCAAAAAAATTAAAATAAAAAATAAAAACCCGCTAAACAACCCAAACATCCAAGGACTTTAGAGTGAATTCATAAGTTTTGCTATCATCAAGCAACAACACAGATAAATCTTAGAAACATAGATTTGGGTTAAAAAAAACAAATGAAGTGGCAGAAGACTAATTCAATATGATATTTTAATAAAGCACAAAACAAGGAAAATGAAACAGTACAAAGTTTAGAGATATATACCTATGTGCCACAACTACTTTTTAAGCATTGGAAAAATAAACACAAAAATTGAAGGTTGTGGCTACCACTGAAAAAGAGGCAGAGGAAAGAGGTAGGAGAAGAACCTATAAGTAGATGCAAAAAAAACCCCAATAATGTTTAGTTCTTAAGTTTGGGTGGTGTGTTCATGGCTGCTTATTAAAATGCCTCAAATCTTAGATATAAACTAATTGACTTCTTTTATATGTATCGGCTATCAAATATGTGCATAAATCAAGCCAGCCAGCCCAGGATGGAGCTGTGTGTGAAGGCACTATGTCTGTCATCCGCATAGACATCTGCTGGCTGCTGTCAAGAGTATACTTTGGGCATCTGGAAGCTGTTGTTTACTGCATCATTGGTGCCAAGAGGTGAGCTGAACCCCATAAGTGAGAAATGAAACACTCAAACTTGGAACTCCTAAGTACACATCTAGTAATTATGCACCAGAGAGGAGACTTCATTCAGGGAAAGAATAATTTATTTGTATCTAAACATTCCTTTACTGTTTGACAATGTGGAGATCCCACCGAGAGGTACCAGGGATTCAAATGTGTTCTTTTTTTTTTTTAATAAATTTATTTATTTTATTTATTTATTTTTGGCTGCATTGGGTCTTCGTTGCTGCACGTGGGCTTTCTCTAGTCGCGGCGAGCGGGGGCTACTCTTCGATGTGGTTTGCGGGCTTCTCATTGCAGTGGCTTCTCATTGCAGTGGCTTCTCTTGTTGCGGAGCACGGGCTCTAGACGCACGGGCTTCAGTAGTTGTGGGACGCGGGCTCAGTAGTTGTGGCTCGCGGGCTCTAGAGCACAGGCTCAGTAGTCATGGCGCACGGGCTTAGTTGCTCTGCAGCATGTGGGACCTTCCCGGACCAGGGCTTGAACCCGTGTCCCCTGCATTGGCAGGCAGATTCTTAACCACTGCGCCACGAGGGAAGCCCTCTAATGTGTTCTTTTATAAACATTTTTCTTCATGCTCATCGTGTTGTATAAAGCTGCCAAAGATCATGCCTTAGATTCACTTGGACTCTTCTCCACATACAGGGAGGCACACAAACTCTCAAATACATATGTGGAATTAATGTGTCTGATAACACTTGCCTCATGTGAGAAAAGTCACTGATTTCATCACGCTTTCTAGCAGTTTCAGGAGTCCTGGCAGCTCTTGTAATCTATAAATGGGGTAACTTCATTAATTCTAATTAAGTGTCAGGAATGAAAATCAAAAACACACATTAAGACTTTTCCCTTGATAAGGAATGTTAACAACACGTGACCTTAGCTGTGTGACAAAGACAATACTTGTACTGCAGTCTATGGTGTCAGACTCTTGTGGAGAGTATTAAAAGTGCTCTGAAAAGGAAATTTCTTCATTAGTTTTTGTTTTTTTTTTTTTTTTTTTTTTTTTTTTTTTTTTTGCGGTATGCGGGCCTCTCACTGTTGTGGCCTCTCCCGTTGCGGAGCACAGGCTCCGGACGCGCAGGCCCAGCGGCCATGGCTCACGGGCCCAGCCGCTCCGCGGCATATGGGATCCTCCCAGACCGGGGCACGAACCCGTATCCCCTGCATCGGCAGGCGGACTCTCAACCACTGCGCCACCAGGGAGGCCCCTCTTCATTATTTTTAACGATAAGTTTTAGACAAGAAAAATCTATAACTAGGCTTACTTTCTTCATAATGAAGATGATGGTTTATAAATCACCCAGAAGATATGATCAATGTAAATAAGCTGGTCATTTAGATACATTTATTTTTTGCTTTATATTGTCAATGAAAGTGTCTTTATCACATGAACCAGGTAATTGCTAAGTCTTTACCTTACTTTCTTCAGACAAGACACAGTGTCAATCATTGATCTAGGCTACAAGGCAATTTTCTTACAAAATTAAAAATAGCTTTTTAGTGGGAAGCAGCAGCAGAGCACAGAGAGATCAGCTCAGTGCTTTTTGATGACCTAGAGGGGTGGGATAGGGAGGGTGGGAGGGAGGCTCAAGATGGAGGGGATATGGGGACATGTGTGTGCATATGGCTGATTCGCTTTGCTGTGCAACAGAAACTAACACTGTATTGTGCAGCAATTATACTCCAATAAAAATCTATTTAAAAATAGTTTTTAATAAACCAATTAAAGAAGGCTGTGTGTGTATGCATAATATTACATATATATATACACCACATATATAATATACACATAAATATATATGAAAAATGTATTTTTAAACTGCCCACTATTCTTAGAATAAGTAGCAACAGGTTTATAAAAATAGCAAACTGATTTTCTAGTAAATTAATTCACATGTAATTTTAAAAAATTATGGTCATCCAAAAATGACACATTGCATAGAACATGATATACAGGTGTTATTTTAGGATGTTAAGGATCTGGTCACTTTCCTGGGACTATTTCTTACATTGTTATTAGTATTGTCCTTTATAAACTTTTGATTTTTAGGCATCATGATAATACAATATCTGTCCATCCATTCATTCAACAAATATTTATAAAATGCCAGGCATTTTGCTGTGATAATGATTAAAGAGAATCCTTTACCTCACAGAACTTTCTACTTAGTGATGGAGAAAGATGTTAATGAGATATCACAAAAAGAAACTTATAAAATGTGGATAAAGAAAAGGTATATGGTGCTTAAAGATTATAATAGGGTGAATACACCTTATTTAGAAAGGATCTCAGAAGGCTTCCCCCAGGATGTGATGTTTGATGTGAGGAAGCCCAGATATATAAAATCAAGGATTTGTATCTTATTTTCACTAGAATTCCTTTTAATGCCTGGTGTTTTGATAGAATCACTCTCAAAGATATAAGATTAATTTTAATCAAATCCACAAAAATTGATTACTTTGCGACAGGTAGCATGGAAAAGAACTAAAATAATGAACGTTCTTGCTTTCAGGGAGTTTACTGAGTAGGGAGAAAAGCACAATACAACAGTATAAAACAACACTTGATAAGCAAAATAAGTGATATACAAGTAAAAGCACAGAAGAAAAACTTTCTTCTAGTTAGTAGACTCTAAAATATTTTCACTGACTGTGCGGCATATACTTTGGGCCTTGCATTATAGGTGGGAATTTGAAGATAGACATGGGAGAAAAAGCATTTCAGTTAAATGTACAAGTGGGAAAACATGAAACATATTCTAGAAATTGTGGGTCCAGTTTGAGTTCTGTAAGAAGAAGTGGTGAGAGTTGAGGCCGGAAAGTTAGATTTGAATCGGGCTGTGACAGCTCTTGATTGCTATGCTGAGGTTTGTACAAGACTCAGAAAGTAGCAGAAGATAAATTTTTGGACGCGTGCAACCAGCCCTGATCAGCTCTCCCACTTCATAATGTAGCTCTGAGCCTAGGAAATGATAAACTCTCACATCCCCTGTCTCTATCTGTTCCTTAAGCTGATTAAAACAGAGACCAACTACTTGTATGCATTTGGAGAAACCCAAAGGGCTTGAGTCTTTGAGGTCAGGAACCTAGTCCTATTCATACTGTTATGTCTAGTACGTCACATAAGCTTGACCTGAGATTAGTGTTTAATCACTGTTAGTTCCTGTATTTATCTTCTCAATCATTAGGTAGAAACCAATAAAAGAAGGACCAAAGACGATAATATTCCCTTATATTTTTAAATTTACATTTAAAAAATCTGAACAGACATAATCAAATGCAGTGTACTGTATTGGGCCTTGGCTTGAAAAAAAAACAGGTGAAAAAGGCATTCTTGGGGCATTTGGGGAAATTTGGCCAAATACATGAGGATACTGTGGAATTATTGTTCATTTTCCTAGGTGCTTGCAACTAACTTTCAAATATTCAGCAAAAAAATACATATAGGGCTTCCCTGGTGGCACAGTGGTTGAGAGTCCGCCTGCTGATGCAGGGGACATGGGTTTGTGCCCCGGTCTGGGAAGATCGCACATGCCACGGAGCGGCTGGGCCCGTGAGCCATGGCTGCTGAGCCTGCGCGTCCGGAGCCTGTGCTCCGCAATGGGAGAGGCCACAGCAGTGAGAGGCCCGCGTACCACAAACAACAACAACAACAAAATATATACACACACACACACACACATACACAGATAAAGCAAATATACCAAAACATTACAAATTGTTAGATCTGGGTGAATGATATGCAAGTGTTCATTTTAGTATTCTTTTAACTTTACTATATGTTTGAAATTGTTCATAATAAAAAGTTGGGAAGGATTTAAATCCTAAAGATATATTCCACCAACACCTGAAATTAATAAAATCTTATATCAACTATATCTCAATTAAAAAAATCACACACGGGCTTCCCTGGTGGTGCAGTGGTTGAGAATCCACCTGCCAATGCAGGGGACACGGGTTCGATCCCTGGCCCGGGAAGATTCCCACATGCCGCGGAGCAACTAAGCCCATGTGCCACAACTACTGAAGCTCACGCGCCTAGAGCTCATGCTCTGCAACGAGAGAAGCCACCGCAGTGAGAAGCCCATGCAGCACGAAGAAGAGTAGTCCCCGCTGGCTGCAACTAGAGAAAGCCTGCGCACATCAACAAAGACCCAACACAGCCAAAAACAAATAAATAAGTAAATTTATTTTAAAAAAAAAATCACACACACACAAATATACTTCATCAGTCAGCGTTGTTAGTTTCTAGTAAAGAAACCAACTCTGGCTAATTTAGGAAAAAGGTTTTCATTAAAAAGGTAATGGGTAGCTCACAGATTTGGGGACAGCTTGAGAATCATACTACCCCCCACGTCCTGAGAACTCCTCACTCTGTCCCCATCGACCTCACAGCTTGTTCTGCCACTGATGCTGCAGTGGCTGCCTTGTCTTCCTCTGGAGACAGAATATAGCTGCCATCGAACTGCTGCCTCTCCTGGGCCAGAATGGATCTTGTAAGCACCTGACTGGGGTAGCCCATGTCCTGACCACAAGGGAGTCTGAGAAAGCACGAATCTCGCATTTCAGTTTCTATAGTGGAATGCTTGGCCTGCTTCATTAGGTGGGGGATTCTCCAGCAATAGCAAGGTGGTTCAGATATTGATTGGTGAAGAACAGTAACAAAAGCCAACTGCTTCTGCAACTGATATAGAAGCCGATGTTATTAAAGGTGAAAGTTACACTCCTTCCCAGAGGAAGTCACAATTTAATATGTATGTATGTATCTGTCTATCTATCTATCTCTCCATCTATCTAAAGTATTGATAACGTACACAGACTTTTTTACATACACAATAATAACATTTACTGACAATTGCCGTGTACCAGATACCACTTTAATATATGTTTAGATGAATTAACTAATTTAATGCCCACAGCGACCCCAACGACCCTATGATATAGAGACTAACATTATTATTTTTATTTCCCTTTGAGGAAACGAAAGTTCCAAGGTTAAGTATATTTAAACTATCCCAGTTCCCAGACGTTAGTAAGTGGTGGAGCCAGGATTATGAGTCCAGATAGTGCCTGTGCTCATGAAACACAGCCTCTCTGCTATCATTGTTTCTTTATTTTCTTCATTCACTTATCAGTATATGATTGTCCACTTCATTCTGTTAATGGCTGAGTAATAAGGGCAATTGCAATTAATCTAATCATTCTCCTATTGATAAACATTCAGGTTGTCTGATCTGTCCCTAATTAAAACAATATTTCAATAAATGTCCTCTTAGACATTTTCTTTGTGCATACGTATAAGTATTTCCAAGAGTCCTAGAAGCGCAATTGCTGGGTCAAATTGTACAAGCATCTTAAAATTTATAGATATTGCCAAATTGCCTTCTAAAAACTTTTGTACCAGTTTACATCCCACCTCTCTAACAGAGTATGAGTATCTCTCTCTCTTAACTGTTCTCTACATTTGTGACAATTTAATAGTGAAAAATATTTCATTGTGATTTTAGTTTATATTTCCTTGATCATAGTAAACCTCAGCACCTTTTGTGTGTTCATTGGCTCTTTATATTTTACCCTCTATGAATTGCCCATTTACATTTTTACCTTGCTTTCTCCATTGGATAATCTTTTTCTTTACTTGAGAGTGTGCTTATATAAAAATTCTTTGTCTGTCATATATGTTATCAATTGTTAAACTTTAAACTGAAAACTGAAGAATTTAAAAGCAATGAAAGTGTGTTACGTGTGTGTGTGAGCATGCACACATGCACACTTCTCTATGATTAAAAATCAATCTCAGGGGAATTCCCTGGTGGTCCAGTGGTTAGGACTCTGTGCTTTCACTGCTATGGGCACGGGTTCAATCCCCGGTTGGGGAGCTAAGATCCCGCAAGCTGTGAGGTTCGACCAAAAAAATAATAATAATAATAATCTGGGATGAAATCTGAATGAGGCCTGTAGTCTAGCTAAACAGTATTGTGCTAATGTCAGTTTCCTTGCTTTGATATTGTTAAATTAAATATTACCATTGGGGGAAGCGGAATGTTGAGTTTCCTAGAGATGCTGTAATAAATCACTACAAACTAAGTGACTTAAAACAACAGACATTTACTCTCTTACATTTCTGGAGGCTAGAATTCCAAAATCGGGATGTTACCAAGGCCATGCTCTCTCTGAATGCTCTAGAAAAGATTGCTTCCTTGCCTCTTCTGTTGCTTTTAGTGGTTTGCCAGCAATTCCTGGCATTCTTGGGCTTGTAGATAACATCACTCCCATGTCTGCCTCCATTGGCACATGGTGTTCTTGTTGTGTCTGTGTCTGTGTCCAACTTTCCCTCTTCTTACAAGGACATCAGTCATTGGATTAAGGCCCACCCTAATCCAGGATGACCTCATTTTAACTTGATGTGAAAGGATGGTTTGAAGCTAGAAGCTGAGAGACTCAATGGAGATGTGTGCATTTATCAAGGTAAGAAGAGACCTGAGCTGGCACACAGGTAGGGAACGGCAAGGAAGGTATAAATGTGAGAAACATTCAGAAAGTAACATGTACAGGATTTGGTGACTGGTTGGATATCACAGAGCAAGTAAGAGAGAAAAGTTGAGAAAAACTCCCAGGTTTCTGGCTAGAGAGCCTGGATGGTTGCGATGCCGTTCACTGACACGATGTGTTGGTGATTCTCCAAGTGCCCCACCAAGCTATTCTCCACCCTTTAGTCACTGCTTTGTGCCCCAGAAAGCTGACCTTTGTGGACTGAATCACCTGGGAACTTTGACCTCTGGTTTCATGGGGTCTCGATGATCTGCTTCATCCTCATCCAGAACTTGGTGGGCAAGACACATCTGGTCTTGCAGTTTGAGGACAATGAGAAACTAAAGTTGATAGAGGAGGCGCACGCCACCAGAGTCACTGTTGGAGATGCCAAAACACCAACTTTGTGGAGTTCTGGAACTTCAACATCATTTACTGAAACTATGCCAGTCTCTACTTCTGCATCTGGGTGGATGTCCATGACAACAACCCAGCTATCTACCACTTTGTGGAGATCTTAAACAAATATTGCGACAACGTTTGTGAATGGTCTGCTTTTACAGCCAAGGTTTATTCGGTGACAGACCTGTCGTTGGTGACTAGCAAGATCTGTGAGACCAGCCAGATGAAGGTGCTGAAACGGCGGCTGAAGCTGCAGTCAATGGAGTCCATGCCTGAGGACCATCTCTGACAGTCCCTCCCTCAAGTGCCCAGGAGGAAGGCACCCAGCTGGGTCTGGGTCTCAAGAGAGGAGACCGCACCCTACTGCCTCCAGGCCCCAGATGCCCTTAGAGGCCACCTTTGTGTGTACTGAGTAACTGTGCTGTCATTGTGTGATACTGTCAGTGTGTGTGTACAGACCCCTAATAAACTTGTGGTCCCTGCCTGAAAAAACAAAACCAACCTGAAATCAAATCAGGTTGGATTTGGCTACAGCTTCTGTTAGGCAGCCCTTCCTCCACAGGCAGGTAACATCTTTCTCCTCTGGCCCCTTGAGGGCATAGCAGGGATAACAGTTTCTGTTGCTAGAGAACCCTTATTGAATAATCTCTTAAACCCCTCACTAAACTCTCTTCAGTGACTTCTTGAGCATATTATCTGTTTCCTGCCAGGGCCTTGATTGGTACGGAAGGTGAATAAAGGGGAAGGTGGGGTGAAGTGAGGAAAGGATTACAAATTCACTTTAAGAAACACTGAGTTTAAGGGAATTCCTTTCCCTGGCGGTCCAGTGTTTAGGACTCCAAGCTTCCACTGCAGGGGGCACAGGGTCAATCCCTGGTCTGGGAACTAAGATCCTGCATGCCACATGGCATGGCCCAAAAATTTTTTTTAATTAAAAAAATTTTTTTAAATAAATAAAAAAATAAGAACATTGAGTTTAAGGTGTTTGTGTGACATCCGAGTGTCAATGTCTATATGGAACTAATGCCAGGAGGAAAGCCTGGACTGGGATATAGATCTGGTAGCCATTAATAAAAGTATTAGTATATTTGGCAGTTGAAAATAAGTACTAATAATAGGAAGTAAGTTAAAGCTCAAGGGACAGAAGCCTAGACTCAGGGAAAGATCAGTATTTAAGGAGGCAACTGCAAAATGAGAAGCTTACAAATGAAATTGAGAAGGAACGTTCAGAGAAAGAAAAGAAAGATGAGGATGCAATCCTGTCATAGAGGAGAGGTAGGAAAAAGTTTTAAGAAGGAAAGAGTGAACAGTAATATCAAGAATATCAACCCAAAAAAAGAAAGAATATCAACCTCTTGATTGAAAAGTTCTGAGAACTGAAAATTAGGCTGGGAAATCTTAGGGTTATGGATGAGCTTATCATGGGAAGTTTCAGTGGACTGGTAGGGTTTGAGCATACTCCATGGTGTGAGGAATGAATGGTCAGTGAAGAAGTTGGACATGCAGGGTTAAGGAACACATAGAGTATAAATATTTGCTCAAAACTCAAGTCTGTAAAAAAATGTGTTTGAAACTGTGCACCTCAGATTGGGACTTGAACCCATGTGTCAGGACTCAAACCCACCCTAACTCAGATTGGGACTCGAATCCATGCAGCCAGGATTCGAACCCAGCCAAAACCCATGGTCTTCCAATTGAGATCACACACCCAGTTTTGGGACTTAGTGAAGCTCAGGTTCTTGACGTCTCATCACAGAAAGAATTCAGTGAGAGTCAAAGTGATAGGTAAGAAGTGGATTTATTTAGAGAGAAACACACTCCACAGACCGAGTGTGGGCTATCTCAGAAGGTGAGAGCGGCACCAGGGTATGGGGTTGTCAGTTTTTATAGGGGTGGGTAATTTCATAGGCTAATGAGTGGGAGGAGGATTCTAGCTATTTTGGGAAGGGGCAGGGATTTCCAGGAACTGGATCACTTTTCTTATCATAAGAATCACTCTTTGAACGTTATGGTCAACCTTGGAACTGTCATGGTGCCTGTGAGTGTGTCATTTAGCTTGCTGATGTGTTACAATGAGCGTATGCTGAGGCTCAAGGTCTAGTGGAAGTCGACTTGTCTGCTATCTTGGACCCATTTGGTTCTAATCAGTTTATGTCGTGTCCTCTGGCTATGTCATTCTTTCAAAGGTTGTGCCCTGCCCCCTTCCCTCTGTTTTCACATTGATACATTCCACAAATTCAATTTCTATTTTGAATCCCCCAATTTCAGTTTTGTCAGGATTTTGGGAGATTACTCAGTACAAAGATAGGGGAGGGGATATTTGGAGACTCAGGAAGGTTAGACGGGCTGGGTTGTTTTGTCCACCTAGATATACCCTTCCACCTTTCTCCAGCCCAGAGAAACCTATTTCTAGAGTTGGGGAGGACGATGCCACCTGTTCTCCCTCCATCTTTTTCTCCCTGCCCCTTGCTCCTCTTCAAGCCATTTTCTCTGCGGCCTAAGTTCTCTCCCCATCTGAAGGCTTGAAATTTTGAAAATAAATGGCAGAAAGATTTTCCTTCTCTATCCCTCCCCAAGGCAACAAACTTAGTAGATTTGATAGGAAGCAAGATCTGGGAAAGTGGCAAGCTATAGAACGAGAAAATACCAAGAAAAAAATGGGTTAATATCTCAAGTATATTATCTTGTCATATAGATTCGTCTTTAAAGAAGCTAAGTTGGGAAGGGAAGAAAAAAATAGGGTGATAGTTGAAAGAAGATATGGGGTAAAAGACGGCTCTCCTGGAATGACTGCAATTGTGATTTTAAAAGCACAAGGAGGGTCCCGTATCTAAAGAAATCTTCCCCACAGATGCAAGAAAACCTACCATAACATGCTCATTGCTTCATGCTCACAAGTTTTATTTTGAGAATCTCATACTTGGATTAAGTCCCTCATAGTCACAGAGATTAATTTATTGACAATCAGTTCTTTTGTTTTCCTTGGACTAGACTGTTTGTTGCCTGAGGGGTGGGGGTTATTGAGCCTGGGAAGGGTGGGGAAAGTATTAAAAAAGAAGGATTTAGGAAGGGGAATTTTGTCTACTATCAGCTTCTTAGAACTTGCTATATCACACAAACCAATCACAAAAGTAAATTTTCACAATTTACTAATAAAATATATCATAAATCACTTTCTAAAGATGCTCAACATTCAGTACTTCGTAATAATTTCATTTTTTCCTTTTGTCCTCATGGCAGGATCAGAATGGCCATGATCTCTTCTGGGAATAAAGTCATTTCTTTTATCTAGGAAACCCAATGCTAAATAGCAATAAATCATCATTCATTGGACTTCCCTGGTGGTGCAGTTGTTAAGAATCTGCCTGCCAATGTAGGGGACACGGGTTCGAGCCCTTGTCTGGGAAGATCCCACGTGCCTGCCGCAGAGCAACTAAGCCCGTGTGCCACAACTACTGAGCCTGCACTCTAGAGCCTGCGAGCCACAACTACTGAGCCTGCATGCTGCAACTACTGAAGCTCGTGCACCTAGAGCCTGTGCTCTGCAACAAGAGAAGCCACTGCAATAAGAAACCTGTGCACCGCAACAAAGAGTAGCCTCCACTCGCCACAACTAGAGAAAGCCCGCAAGCAGCAATGAAGACCCAACACAGTCAAAAATAAATAAATAAAATAAATTTTAAAAAACCATCATTCATTGAATTCTACAACCTAATATGTTACAGAAGAAATTCTAACCCCTGTGCATCATAATTATCATCAAGTAGCAGTCCAAAATTGCAGTATAACAAAGAGATACATGGCAATAGCCCTAGCTGGTCAGAACTAAATTAACTCACCAAGGAATTACTTAAGGAGAAGGAAAAATAATCTAGGCTGATGAAACTAAAGGAAAGGTTATAATGGTTGCATTAGTCTGGGTCCAATCAGTAGAGAGAAACCACACAGTGATTTGTGGTTTTTTGTAAAATTAATTAATTAATTAATTAATTTAGTTATTTTTGGCTGTGTTGGGTCTTCGCCATGGTGCGTGAGCTTCTCATTGTGGTGGCTTCCCTTGTTGCAGAGCACAGGCTCTAGGCACGCTGGCTTCAGCAGTTGTGGCACGTGGGCTCAGTAGTTGTGCCTTGCGGGCTCTAGAGCACAGGCTCAGTAGTTGTGGTGCATGGGCTTACTTGCTCCACGGCATGCGGGATCTTCCCGGACCAGGGCCCGAACCTGCATCCCCTGCATTGGCAGGCGGATTCTTAACCACTGCGTCACCAGGGATGCCTCCCATACAATGATTTGAATAGAGAAAGTTTATTGTAAAGAATTATTATCTATAACAGGGTATTGGAGTAACTAAGCTAGTAAGGAGTGAAAAGAACTGTAAAGACTAAGAATAGCAGATATAAGGAGCAGACACTACCCCATGACTGAGATACATGCCCAATAAGAGCACCTTCAGGGCTGAAATCCGGACCTTGGAGAGGGCATGGCTATGGGTCACTGAATGAGGAAGTCCCACAGACAATCTTACAGAGAAGTCCCGGTGTTGCTGAGGTGGTGAAAGCCTCTGGAACTTGCCAGAAATTTACCTTGAAATTTACCTTCTGGACATATACGTGGAACTTGCTGAAAATCTGCATTCTGCATCTTCCTGGAAATCTGGCTTTTGGAACTTGTCAGAAATCTGCCCTGTAGGGTCTGGGGAAAGTTGTTCATGAAGAAGTATTTCACTGCAGGCACTCCACCACTAAATTGCCCAGAGGGGAACACTGGGTGCTGGCTGCTGCCAGCTTCCATGCACTGCAGGAATCAGCAACAGAAAAAATCCCCTGCACCACAAGAGCTGGACACTGGGAAAGCTGAGTGGGCTGCAGAAGCAGGACACTGAAGTCGTAGGCTCTGCAAGAGTCTGTTGAGTGGGTACATAGGAATGAGGAAGCAGAATCCTCTCCTCTTTCCTTCTTTTTTTGGCTGTGCCACACGGCATGTGGGATCTTAGTTCCCTGACCAGGGATTGAACCCGTGCCCCATGCATTGGGAGTACGGAGTCAACCACTGGACTGCCAGGGAAGTCCCAGAATCCTTTCCTCATGTCCCTCTAGCACTTCCTTCTGACAAGACTTAAATCATTCCAGCTGGTAACGGAAAAATATTGAAAGGACTTAGTGCATGTTCACGGAGCAGGTAAAAAGGGTGAATTTAGGGCTTCCCTAGTGGCGCAGTGGTTGAGAGTCCGTCTGCCGCTGCAGGGGACACGGGTTCGTGCCCCGGTCTGGGAAGATCCCAAATGCCGCGGAGCGGCTGGGCCCGTGAGCCATGGCCGCTGAGCCTGTGTGTCCGGAGCCTGTGCTCCACAATGGGAGAGGCCACAACAGTGAGAGGCCCGCGTACCACAAAAAAAAAAAAAAAAAAGGGTGAATTTAGAACTGAGAGGCAATGCATTGATAATTTACACAATAATAATCTCCAAATTCCATCCCCTCCCAATTTCTGGACCCCTCAAAAATGTTTTAATGTCGTATGAAGCAAGCTGGGTATCAATCAGGTAAACAGTTGAACTCTCCAATCATGGGCAAAATTCAAATTCCTTTTCATGGATCTCTTGAGATGTAGCCAAATCATGGGATGTGACCAGATACCAGGTTAGCATTGGTGGGATGTGCATGAATATTAAGATGGATTTGCCTGTCTAGAGCACAATATGCATGTTATGATATTAATGCAACTACTTTTAGTGTGATGGGGGCAGCATCCAGAATAAGTGGGGTAGGGGAAGGGTGGGAAATGATGAAGTGAAATATAAACAATTCTTTTTAGTGAGAAGTTTGGTTGTGAAGGTGAAGACAAAAAGGCAGTAGTAGCTGGAGGGCAACATGAAGCTGGGGAATTAAAAACAAAATAAATGATAGAACCTTGAGCATGTGGGACAATGGGAAAGATCCAGTGGAGATAGAGGGCTTGACTATAAGAGAGATAATGTAGACGTCCTGAGAAGGTGGGAGGGGACAGGATCTATGGAAATAAAAACACATTTCAGCCTAAAACTTTGATTCAAAGCTTATTAAAATTAAAACTTTAAAAGATTATTTTAGTAACATTTTCTTAAAATAACTTTTTTTAATTTTAAGTATCATTGTTATGCAAGTGACTCAACAAATAAAGGTATGTGATGAGAAATGCAGAGGAATGGACCTTGTTGACATAAGTACTTTAAGAATTCAAAGTACTGTGCTGGCTATTCCTCTTCTCAGTAAGATAAGGAAGAAAGGTTAGAGAATATTTACGTACCAGTGACCTCATTGCACAAGGAACAAAGAATACTGTTAGGAGCCAGGTGGGGCAAAGGTCTTCCTAAAGTATAAACCACTGCAGGCTCTGTTTCTTAATATCATAAATTATATAGTTTCTCTCTTTGATAGTGATACCGAGCAGGGCCCTGTGGGGCTCCTGGGCACAAAAGCCTTTCTGTGTTCCCCATTTCTTTGATTACAGGGAATAGGCTTCATTCAGCCTCCATGACCTACCCAGAGTTCCAACGGGCAGATTCAGGCAGTTGTTCATCAGGGGAAGGAGGGAGGGGATGCGAGACAAGGGAGAAACAGTCAAGAGAATCAGTAGTGCAGCCTTGGGACAAGGTCCTGGTTCCTCATCAAGGGATACACACAACGTCTTTGAGCTGTTTTGCAGAGATGGAAAATCCCACCAGGTGGGAGAAGTTAACGGTTAACGACGGTGTGCTGCCCACAAGCATGTAGACCCCAGACCAGTTGGAATCAGAAGGTTGATGACGCTGACTCCCACTTAGCTCACCACCAACCAATCAGGAGAATGTCCACAAACTGATCATGCCCTGTGTGAACCATTACTATAAAACTTCTCACTACCCTCTCCAAGGTGGGACACAGTTTTGAGGGCATTAGCCAGCTGTGGCCCCCTTTGCTTGGCAAAGCAATAAAGCTATTCTTTTCTACTTCACCCAAACCTCTGTCTCTGAGATTCAATTCGGTGTCGGGGTACAGAGGCCAGATTCAGCTTCAATAGTGCAGAAAACTTCCCCAAACACTCGATTTTAACTTCAAAGTTTTTGCTTAGTATCCCAGACAAAACCTTTAGTGATAAAGCATATGATGACCAGAGTCTGTAGATGTGTTTGAGATGTGTTTGTTATGGGAAATTGTACTTAATCTGCATGATGAAAAATAAAGGGAGTTTGGGGTATTCGAAATAATGTTAATAAAATGATAGTCCATGGACTCTGAGTTGGATAATGAGGGAAGTATTAAAAGGAGAAAGCTTAATGGATTAGAGATCCTGATGAGTTTGAGAAATAGTTACAGTGGCCATATTTGTATAAGCAAGTTAGAGGAACAAGAGGTTGTCCCCAGGGCCTCCCTGGTGGCGCAGTGGTTGAGAGTCCGCCTGCCGATGCAGGGGATACGGGTTCGTGCCCCGGTCTGGGGGGATCCCATATGCCGCGGAGCGGCTGGGCCCGTGAGCCGTGGCCGCTGGGCCTGCGCGTCCGGAGCCTGTGCTCCGCAACGGGAGAGGCCACAGCAGTGAGAGGCCCGCATACCGCAAAAAGAAGAAAAAAAAAAAAAAAAAAAAGAGGTTGTCCCCAGAGCAGGATACTTGATTTTGAAAGTGAAACAACTTTGGGTGATGATAAAGTGCAAGGTACGAACATGGAAATATATGGACTAGAGTGGAGGAGATGATTGGAGATGAGGGATTCAAGAAATTAAAAGGCCAGGATGTTAGCCTTTTAATTTTAATCTCATCCAAGTAGACTCTGAGGGGCTTGGAATGGAGAGGAAGACTATGCACTTGGTAACAGTCTTCAATGAATGAGGAAGAGTGACCTGGAGATCAACAGATGACAGCAACAAGAAGGGAAAAGGGGGTTTAACTGGTTGGCATGCAACTCAAAGGAGCAAAGTTTTATTCAAACATTTGGGAGAGTAATGGTAGGCAAGCTATAAGGAGCAAAGAGTACATCGACTATCTTCCAACATAGGGTAAGAGGAAATAAACCACCCTACTTTAGAGTGTTCTGAATCTTCTCTTTCTCTGTTTATCCAAAACATACCATTATTCAAATCTTGTCTTTAAAAGCACTCTTTTTTAAACAAACATTTACATATCTGTTAGTTTTTAAGGAAAGAATCATTTCTAGCAATAGGAACCTTTACTACAAACTCTAAAGAAAGCCACTGTTTCAAAAGATGAGGACAACTCATTTTATATGCTTTCAAAACCTGTAATGATACTTCTATAACGTGCCTATGTGAACTTATTTTTTTCTGATTTTCAACCCATGTTGTATCACCTAATTGTCCCATTTGTGCCTTTTAATTATTCTCTCTACATAAGCCCTTTCTATACCTTTTCAGATCCTGTTACTCTTTCAAAGCTTAGAGTCCAGTTTCCTTAGTAAATAATAATAATAATAATTCTGTATCAACCCTTCTTTCCACTTTACTTCTCAGAGTCCATTTCCTACAAAATCTAACACTTCACTGTCCCATCTTGTACTATCTCAACTAGATTTAAAGCAGCTTTAGGGAAGAAACTGTGGTTTATTCTTTGTTTTCCCCAGAGTATCTAGTATAAACCTAGTATAACCCAGAGCACATAGTAAATGACCAAAAAAGCACTTATCAAGAAGCAGCATGGCTTGGTGGAAAATGCAGGAACTTTGGGAGTGATAAATTTGAGTTCAAGTCTGGTTTGCCCTTTTTGGGATTATGGGCAAGTTATTTAACTTTTCTGAACCCACATTCCCCTGCAAAACGAGGATAAAACCTTACAGGGTTTTGCTGTGAGGAGTGGAGACAACCTTAAGTATCTACACAGTGACTGGAAAGCACTGTGTACTCCACAGATGGGAATTATTATTGTTTGTTAACAATCCTCTCCCTACATGCCTCCTTTGCCCAGGCTCTTATATCCTGACTTGAAGTCTTCTTCCATGTCTTCATCAAAACCCTACTTAACGGTCTAGGCCTACCTCCACCAAGAGAAGTGTATTGTTCACACAAGCTTATGATGAGTTCTCCCATCTCCGAATATCTTATTCTATACTTTATTTTTATACTATATTTTATACTTTTGTCACCCACATTTTTCATGGATTGATTTATTTTCCTCCCTTTGCTGTCATAAGTTCTTCTAATAGAGGGTGTCTTAGATATTTTCCCAGTCAAAACACAGGTGAGATAGTTTGAGCTAGGTTAGGACAACTGCTTCAAAACTGCTTGAAATTGTGATTGCTCCAGAAATATCATGGGATGCTGAGGGAGTTTCTTTCCAATAGTTCTTTGATCAGGTCTACAATCCCTCATTCACTATTTCGTAATCCAGAAAACTTTGAAAATCAAATGTTTTCTTAACATTTGGTGGCAAAACCTGTCCTGACCTGAACTCAGTTGTCAATAAAACTTGACCTGAACCCATGAGGGCAAACTGGCAAAACCTGATCTGAAAAACCTGCTCTGAGCTGAAAATTATATGCTCTATTTATCCTACTTAGTGGTGTCATATTCATAATTTGTCCTGAAAAAAATATTAACTTGATTATGGAGTGCTGCCCCAGACTTGTGGGATATTATGTAACATAAGTACACTTCTCTAAAATCTGAAAAATTCTGAATTCTGAAATCCTCTCTGGCCCAGATCTTTCATATAAGGAATTGTGGATCCATATCCCTTATACTCCTAGTACACTGTTGTACATATAATAGGCTAATTTAAAAAATTCAATTAAGTACTTAAGGGATATATATTTACCTTGCTGGGAGAAACACCGTCTAAAATTCATGGGATCATTATTAAAGGGATTAAAGCAAGTTAAAGTTCCTGAACTAATACCTTCATGGGGAAAATAAAGTCTAAAAATTCAAGAAATTACTAAAAATAACAAAATAAAGTAAAAATACCTGCACAAAAAATATTTTCCAATTATGGCTTTTATTAAGCATACTGTTTTCATTTCATTAACTGAAAATTGGTGGTAATGAGAAATTTATTACATGCAAATTAGTCATGTGATTAAAAAATACAAAGAGTGACACTTCTGAAAAACTGTGCTGTGTTCACATGCTGTTCACTGCTGTGTTTACATTTTTTTTTTAATTAAAAAAAATTAATTAATTTTTGGTTGCGCTGGGTCTTCATTGCTCACCCAGACCAGGGCTCAAAGCCATAGCTCCTGCATTGGCAAGCAGATTTTTAACCACTGCACCACTCGGGCCCTGTATTTACTTTTCCTAAGAGACACAGACTACTACTAGGTTGCTACCAGTAACACGAGTGATTACTGATATTATCACACCATTTTCTTCATCGGTAAAATATGGAGATTGGTACTAAATGATCTGTAAAGAGTCTTCTGAAATCTATGATCAAATATGAAATACAGAACAATACCAAGCTCAAAGATTTCAATATATAGGGAACAAATCAGTCAGCAGATATTAAGAACCTATATTATCAAAGGCATTGTAATCTTAAAATATGTGGAAGTAAATTATATTGAAGAGGATTTTGTATGTTCTGAATTTAGAAGATGCTTCAACATTTAACTTGATCTACTTTATTATCCTTCCTTCATTGGTGATGTTGCAAATTTTATCAGGGCTTTACGGCAACACAGGAACATAGTGAATTAGAACAGAACACACTTGCTTCCGAGGAGTTAGAATTTAAACTGAATGCATACTCTAGGATGGTAAGATGTATAAAAAAGTGACTTTAGCAATTATCATTGAACAGAGAATACAGGGCTAAATTCATACACACAAAATAACAGATAACAAAAGCAATTAACAACTCATAGAACGAGGTCAGTGCTGGAGCAAGCGGAAATAGAATCATAGAGCATTAGAACTGAAAAATCTCCTAGGAGAAACCGAGGATTTACAGAGAACAAAACCTCGTAGTCAAGTAAGCACCGGACTGGACCAGGACTTGGGAAAGAGCCCAGGAGTGAGCGGTCGCCGCCCCAGCCGCGTGATCCTCCTTTGCTTCTATGGTTCTCTACTTTCCGATCCACAAAATAAATGGATTCGCTTAGATAGATTTTTAAAGATCCAGGGAATGACATGGTACTAATTCATACAACTCAGGGCTACCCTTTCCACTTAACTGGTAAGTTACTTAACTTTCGGTCACAGTAATAATTAAAAAGTCAAAAATGCATTATCCAAACGGACCCTGTTTGGTTGCCACAAGGTCTCTGAGCGAAAACGGCGAAGAGGAAGGCCGATTCGGATCTGTTCGGGTCCAATGGCAGGGCGTCAGGAGCGAGGGCGGTTAAAAGACGGTGCGACCAACTTGGCGTTTCAGCGATTGGCCCAGACCGACGCAGCTCGGCGGCGGCGGCGGAAGGGGCCGGGCCGTGGACGGAAGTGACATAACGCCGGCTTTTGGCCTTGTGGGGAGGTGTAGCCGGTCGGTAGAGGGAGACTGTGTTGGCGGAAGAGGTTCGGCGGCTGATGGCGGCTCAGGCTCGGAAGCTTCTCTAACATTCCCCTCTGCTCAGGAGTTCCTCACTCGGTAAGCGCCTTCCCCGGCCCGCCCCAGCGCCTTGCGCGGGGCGGACGCCCGCTGGAGCTCTTTGGGGGCTCGATACGTCCTTCTGCTCTAGCGTCTAGGGGCCTGGTCGGTCTCGGGAACGGTCTCCGTGGTGACGGTGCTGCCGAATGACGATGCTTTCCTTCCCGAGACAAACCTTTCCTCCCGGACTGCGATTGTGACGGTGGTGTGGGCAACTTCGGTTAGCAGTGGAGTTGGAAAAAGCGACGGGTGGCCGCCCCACACGGCGGGGTGGCCCTGGGTAGGCTTTCGCTATTTGGGGGAGCCGTGTGGGACGTGGGCCCTTTGGCGGGGGGGGGGGGCGAGTGACGCGGGGGACCCCCGGAGAAGAAAGTGCCTTGCGCGAGGCTCCACTCTGGGGTGAGTGTTTGGAGGGCAGCGTGTGTGCTGCCGGGGCAGGTAAGCTTGGGAAAACATCTAGGTCGTGTCGGGATGGGACGCTCGGGTTTGCCTGTGCGGAGTGAAGCCCAAGTGTTTTGGTTTGAGTCGCCAGTGGATTAGGAGGCGGAGACTGACTGCGGGCTGGGGGCGGAGTTAGCGGTTTGGGCCGGCTCTCCGACTTCACCTGGGCTGCAGAATTAGTGAACGCTTTCTTGTCTGTTTATAAATGGCCTTACGCCTAGTGCTCGAAGGGGGATCTTAAATATTCCGAGGAGAGTCGCGTTTGTCTTTGCTTAGGCAATTTTTCTTGATTTCACAACTCTCCCTCCCAACACCCCCGGAGGTCCGCAGGTTGTGGACAAGTCCCGACAGGCGCTTGTCGTTTCGGGGAATCTTTGTTAAGAGATTAGTGTGCGTGTGTGTGTACTGATAAACATATATTACCTTATTGGTCATAATTTCGTTTGAGAACGCCGTGAGATTTGACTTTCTACATATATATATATTTTGATTTTGATTTTTTAACATGTTTATTGGAGTATAATTGCTTTAGAATGGTGTGTTAGTTTCTGCTTTATAACAAACTGAATCAGTTATGCATATGTCCCCTTATCTCTTCCCTCTTGCGTCTCTACATATATATTTAGGTTTCACAAAGTAGTTATGAATTGCTATTGTGTCAGGGATGGGAAAATAAATCTTGTTTTCGATTCTGCATTCCACTAATTGTAGAATTTCTACAAGCTGCATGCAACAATTACTAATTATAGTTTTGGAGCTCAATTCCCAAAGTGTTTAAAGAGATCATTTGAGTAACATGTTAATCAAAAAAAATGGGCTGATTACCCTCAGAGTGCTATTCGGGTATGGAAAAGGGGCTGAGGCCAGGCCTTCCTTTCGTTCTTATCAAGGATAAACTTGATTTCTTGAAGGATTACTTGATTACGTTTTCTAGTCATCACATTGTTAAATTGCACACACCTGTTTACAATTATGGCTGCAGACATTTGTGTAGACTTAACCAGTAAATAGTAAATATATTTTCCTTAACAAAAATAACAGGTATTTTGGAATTAAAATTTCAACCTTTTTAATGGTGTTAAATATTTATGAAGGATCGTAACTATGCTCCTTTTTTACTGCTTTGGGGGAATTGCCTCACATGTGAAGTTTATTGGATTGCATTCTTTTGGAATTTGTATGTTACTAAGTAAAATTTTGGCTATATCCACTTCTAGCCTTTTAAAGTTTATTTTGCTCCAAATAAACTCTTACAAGAAGGTAAAGATACCTTCCCCTCTAATATAATAAAAAGCCAAGATCATAGCTTTTTAGAAACCAACTTTTAAAACAATCTAAAAATTAAAGTGGTGTGAGTGACACCTGGGCAGAGTGTAGTGGTACTCAGCTGTAAAGCATTCTGGAGATTGGGAGGACTGTAAGAGTGCAAATTGACAGATTGGTGGATTTGCTTCTGCCTCCGGGAAAGATTGCTGATAATATTTTTCTGGTCTGTAAACCAGCTGATAGTCTTTATTTGAGCTGAAGTATAAATAATTGGAAGCTATTAGAATATCAGACGTATTTTTTCCCTTCAGATGTTCAGTTTCCTCCAGGACTGAAGTTCGGAGATTAATTTAAAAGTTAATATAGTTTTAACTGAATATTTTTTAAAACTTTCACTAAGTTTGTCAACCACTATGTGTAATGTGTTTCTATTTCAGAAGGTCATATGTGAGTTTTTATTACTAATTTTTGTCTACTTTGGTTTTAGTAACTTTTGTTATGGAAATTTTCAAAATACCCAGAAGGAGAACAAACAGTTAAAGGAACCACTATTTTGCTAATCTTGGTTTATTACACTGTCAGCACATTTATTTTTTCCCCTGGAGGTTTTTTTTTTTTTAATTTTTTTTTTAAGATGTTGGGGATAGGAGTTTATTAATTAATTAATTAATTATTTTTTTTTTGCTGTGTTGGGTCTTCGTTTCTGTGCGTGGGCTTTCTCTAGTTGCGGCAAGTGGGGACCACTCTTCATCGCAGTGCGTGGGCCTCTCACCATTGCGGCCTCTCTTGTTGTGGAGCACAGGCTCCAGACGCGCAGGCTCAGCAGTTGTGGCTCACGGGCCTAGTTGCTCCGCGGCATGTGGGATCCTCCCAGCCCAGGGCTCGAACCCGTGTCCCCTGCATTAGCAGGCAGACTCTCAACCACTGCGCCACCAGGGAAGCCCTCCCCTGGAGTTTTTAAAGCAAATCCTGGACAACAGGATATTTCACCTATAATTAGTTTACTGTCTGTCTTTAACTGGTAAGGACTAAAAAATATATATATATACAATCACCATAATAATATTATCACATAGAACAAAATTACCTTATTTCTTTTTGAATTCTAAGTGTTAGAATTGGCAAATTATGTACAATATTTATCTAAATTTAAAAGCTTAATTTGATTCTGGACATTTAATGCACAAAAATTCTTAATATGGTCAGTTTCCTACTTTATTTGATTAAGGCTTACACATTTTGGGCTAGTTAAATAAAATGTGTATCAGGAGCCACTGGAAAAATACTACCACAAAAGCCAGATCTGGTTTGGGCTTGAAAAAGTTCCAAGAGGAAGAAGTAAAGATAACATTGAAATCCTCCCCTTTCACCCCCCAAGCTTATTCTAGCTACTTAACTGAGTGACCACTGCATATTAGTTATTTTTTCCTTAGGTATTGATGAATCCTCAAAAATAAAAAAATTGGACTGTAGACCAAAGTTTACAGCATAACACATAAAAGGAACTCTAGAGTTGTTAGAACTTTGGGGAATAAAGTAGGAAACATGGGAGAGGGCACTGCAGGCAGCATGTATATGTATTTCAGACTTTCCCAGCCAAATCTGTCTGGTCCTTTTTTTTTTTTTTTTTTTTTTACTGTTCTCATGTATTTTTGTTTTTTATTTATTAATATTTTTAATTGATGTAACATTGGTTTATAATATTATATTAGTTTCATGTGTATAACATTATATTTCTACTTCTGTATACACTACAGCATATTTACCACCAAAACTTTAGTTTCCGTCCTCCATCAAAGAGTTTGTACCCTTTACTTACATCCGCCCCCCACCCCGCCCCGCCACTACTCTTGTTCTTCGTATGTCCAGGTTTGGTTTCCGTTCATTTATTTTGTTTTGTTTTTTGTCTGTTTTCTTAATTAGAAAACTTTTACTTATTCTTTGCTTGCATCTGAATGTACACGTTTCTAGAGGTGTACTTTACTTTAGAGAATGGGAAACAAAATTTGATACGGTAAAGCTGCTTCCACTTCCTTTTGTGGTGGGGGCTATATTTCCTCTTTCCAACTGAGGCACAGTTTGTTCTTTACTCAGGATATTAGTGAAGCTACACTTCCCAAGCATTACCACAAGGTGATGCAGTGACTTTGTGTATTACTTCTCCACTGGGTGGTGTGTGGGTCTTTGTGTGTGTGGGTCTTTGTGTGTGCCTGTGAGCATGTGTGTAGTGTATAAATCTGCCTGTGAATCATCTTGATACATTAGCATTCTCAGTGAATTTCAGCATTTTTATAAGCTTGCCCATCTTTTCACTCTGTTTCCTATCTGTGTGAAGAGTGAAACAGTGAAAAAGAGTGAAGAGTATGGGAGTTAGATATTTTACTGTTTAAAATAGGTTGATTCATGTTGTAATTACATTCAGATTACATTTATCCATGTTAACTTCTTTATGACTAGAAGCTATATTGGAAAATTAATTTAAAAAGTAATAATGAGAATGGAATGACTTTTGTAAAATATTTCTATAGTTATAGTCGCATTGGAATGTTTAAAAAGGTTGGAGTGTTGGTGAGAGATTAATGAAGGTTATTAATGGGATAATTACAGATTATAATGCTATAAAGATTTATAAGCATCATGAATATATTTAAAGTCTGATGTTAGGGTTTTATATTAAAAACTTGAATTTTGGGGAGACGGTTTAAAAATGAAATTTCATGTTAATGTGTTTATTTAAAATAATGAAAAGAATACATTAAATATACTGGTAAAAATTCAGTCGGTTGAGTTAAAAGTTAAGGTCCTCTTAAGTTCTCTTTTCACACATAGCCCTCATGAGTAAAGATTGTATGATGTGTGCTTTTTGAGTCCCTTTTGATGCATTTATAAGCATGTATACACATGTACATATATAAATACGTACGTATATACCTTCATGCTATTTTATACCTTAAAAACTTTTCAGTGAAGTAAAAGTCTAAGGTTGGATTATTGATTTTTAAACACTGTTGTAATTGAGGTTAAACAAAAGTTTAAACTCCACTAACTTGTTTTATAACAAATAATTACTGCTTTGTTGATTTAGTTTACTTTAGGAAACAAGTTTTATGAAAAAAGTTTCATTCTTCAATGGCTTCTAATTAAAAACATGGGAAGCTCATCCTAAGCTAGCCTTGTTTTCTCCTTACTGAATATCTATCTCAGAGAAACTTAAATATTCACTCTCTTCATAGAAAAACATTACTGATTCACTTGCCTCAGTTTTGGTAGTTGTATCTGAAAGAGTTTGGTTCAGTTAACTATAGTCTCTCTCTTGGGTATTTTATAACCAATAGTGAACATTTTTTTCAAAACCAGAATCAAGGGTTTTTTGTTTTTGTTTTTTTTTAAAGGAAGCCACTGACTTGAAAGGAGATTATCATTAGTGACTTCGTTAACATCATGACATCCCCTTGAGCCCATATTTGCTCAGACTATTCAAAGAAACAAAGTAGTAGGACTCCACTTATTTTAGGCAGTTTCTAGTGTTTGTGCTACCTTTTCACTTTCCTGAAGGCTTTGGGTTACCAGCTGGAGAGTATTGACTGTTCAGTCCTTCTGTGAAGTAGGGTCGCTGGTAATAAAGCCTTTTTGTTAGTGCAGAGGTACAGGAGGTTTATTACTGAATGCATTCTCTTTACCTTGGAATCCTGGCAAACCTCAGGTGGGGAGAGGCTGAGAGACATCCAGCCTAGAATTCTACCACAGTGGCTTCCAGGTTGATGATTGACCGTCTCTTTATGGGATGTCTAGTATATTGTGTGTCCTGTAAGTACAAAGCAGTATTTTGACCGTAACAGAAGCAGAGAACACATAAGAGGAAAAGTAGACATTTTTTAAAGTGTTTATTTCAGAACTTTAAAAATTTGCCTTAATATTTCAAACAGATCAGCAAAAGAAACATTTGTAAAAGCATATTGTCTTAGATTTTCCTAGCAATAAAGACGTCTTAGTAATTGTTAAAATGTGAGTAGTTTTGGGAATTCCCTGGTGGCCCAGTGGTTAGGACTCGGCGCTTTCAGTGCTGTGGCCCAGGTTCAGTCCCTGGTCGGGGAACTAAGATCCCATAAGCCATGCAGCATGGCAAAAAAAAAAAAAAAAAAAAAAAAGTGAGTAGTGTTACTTCTGTGCTTGTCCTGTAGAAAATTCATAGATTTGTGAAGTAAGTTAGAATAATTTGGTTACCAAATTCTTGTCCCAGTTTTTCTCATTGTTACAGAGATTCCTGTTTTGATGACTCAGAAGTTAAGTGCCAGTGTCATTGTTTCTGATGTGATACTGTAGGATCAATGACTGTACTGAGTCTGTGACACACTGTACAGAGATAGATGTTTTGAGTAAATCCTCAGTTGTATCCTTTTTCTCAAAAGTAGAGCACAAGATATGGAAAACATTTGGGTCTTGCAGATTTTTATAGGCCACTTTCACCATTCATCTGCTAGCTGGTGCTTGGTGTTCACTAAACCAGTGAGCATTCACTGAATCTATAATAGATTCTCAACAGTATGTGTTTCATTTGCACTATACATTTAAAAATACATACATTTATTTTTAATCAGTGAATGTATGGAAACAGTACAATAATACTGGAAGCCAAGGTAGGATGAAAGGATAGAATTGGTATAGGTAGAGAGGAACAAATAGGCTCTGAACTATTTCAAGTAGACCAACTGAGATTTTACATCATTTGAGAGATTTGAACAAGTATGAACCAGAAGCCCAAGAAGACAGCCTGGGTCTGGGAATCTGTGAGAGTTGCTAATGGAGACTTAAATTGTTGGGTTGGGTCAGAGTCTGAGTAGTAGTTCTCTATCCTGGTTGTATACAGGATTGAGATTACTTGGGGAGGCTTAAAAAAAAAAAGTGTGGATATACACACACATGCATGTGCGCGCCCAGGTCCCATTTCCGGAAATTCATTGTCATTTTTCTTTTTTAAGACTCCTTAATGATTCTGATATCTAGCCAGGGTTGAGAAAAAGCTGGTCCAGGGGATCATGAGTGTGGGTCAGGAATGCAGGCACAGAGAGGTTAGCATCAGTTACAGGAGCCTAGGGGAGGGACGGGATGGATCAGATGAGGGAGGAAAATGATGAAGTTCAAGGGTTCAACATAGAAACACTGCTGGCTCATTTGCTTTCGGTTGCAAAAGAAGCAGAGGGCTAGGCTTTGCAGGAGAGTTGAGAGTTTTGTTTTGTTTTTGTTTTTTTTTTTTTTGCAGTACGCGGGCCTCTCGCTGTTGTGGCCTCTCCCGTTGCGGAGCACAGGCTCCGGACGCGCAGGATCAGTGGCCATGGCTCACGGGCCCAGCCGCTCCGCGGCATGTGGGATCTTCCTGGACTGGGGCACGAACCCGTGTCCCCTGCATCGGCAGGCGGACTCTCAACCACTTAGCCACCAGGGAAGCCTGAGAGTTTGTTTTTGATTTTGGTTTTTAAAAATTTTTAACTCGGGACTTCCCTGGTCGCACAGTGGTTAAGAATTCGCCTGCCAACACATGGGACACGGGTTCGAGCCCTGGTCCAGGAATATCTCACATGCCACGGAGCAACTAAGTCTGTGCACCACAACTACTGAGCCTGCGCTCTGGAGCCTGCGAGCCACAACTACTGAGCCCGCGTGCCACAACTACTGAAGCCTGCACGCCTAGAGCCCATGCTCTGCAACAAGAGAAGCCACCGCAATAAGAAGCCCGCGCGCCGCAGCAAAGAGTAGCCCCAACTCAACGCAATTAGAGAAAGTCTGCGCGCAGCAACAGACCCAACTCCGCCATAAATAAATAAATAAATATTTTTAACTCATGTAACTTTCTGAGCCATATTGTAAGTTAATTACTTCTCAGTTTGTGTTTTTATATTTAATCACATTAAAAATTTTTATTTATTTATTTGGCTGTGCCAGGTCTTAGATACAGCATGTGAACTCTTAGTTGTGGCATGTGGGATCTAGTTCCCTGACCAGGGATCAAACCCAGTCCCCCTGCATTGGGAGCGTGGAGTCTTAGCCACAGGACCACCAGAATTCCCTTTAATCACATTTTTAAGAAGGAGTTCCAATATTAAATATATTTAAATATAATATAAATATAATATAGAAGTATGTCTTTTCAATAATTATGGTATAAAATATCCATGTAATTTGCATTAAATGTTATGTATTTTCTGAACGTACGAGTTTTTTCTTAGTGGCTATCATTAAATTTGTATGATTTACTTGTTTCAGATTCACAATGACATCCTTTCAAGAAGTTCCACTGCAGACTTCCAACTTTGCCCATGTCATCTTTCAAAATGTGGCCAAGAGCTATCTTCCTAATGCACACCTAGAATGTCATTATACCTTAACTCCATATATCCATCCCCATCCAAAAGATTGGGTTGGTATATTCAAGGTAAGAGGACTTTCTCCATATTTCTTCCATGTAGGTACTCTTTATGTTCTTCTTAAGAGGTTGACAAGTAGTTTATACTAGTCTTGTCTTAACTCTACTTAAAGGGTCATTTTTGTAAACATCAAATGTAAAACATTGTGTAAACATGAAATATTTAATAGTGCAGGGTAGTGTACAACAAATGTTATGACCTTCAGTTCACCACACTTTCCTCCCTATGATTAAAAGGTTCAACTTCACTTAAGTTCTTAAGAAATTTTTTCAAACCTTTTTTTTTTTTCTTCTTCTGTTTTCTCCATTCCTTACCTGAAAAAAATGATCTTTTCCTTTGGGTTACTATATCATTTACTATCTTGTCATTTGTAATTAATTTTGTATAGCTCTACAACTATGTTATTATCTCTTCTATTGCCTTGCATTGTTTAAATATTCCTTATATTGTCTTATGCTTTTATAAGAGTATTCTGTTTTACATGACTAAATAGTAAATTCTTTGATGGCAAGAGTCCCGGTTCTAATATTTTGCGAATCATTTTGTGTAATATATGCTTGAAAATTACATTGAAATGATCATTACAGTGGTGGAAGTTTTTTGGCAATTTCAATTCCTGAGGATGTAATGGAGAACCAAAACATACAAATGTCCTTTGAACAGTCAAAAATATTGTCATAAATGTCTAAACAGTAAAACTTACTTTGCTTCTTGGTTACTTTAGATTCTCCCTAAGAATCAATTTATTTTATTTTAGATGTGATTTATTAAAATCAAGACCATTAGGTCTTGAAATTTTGATTGTGTGGTCTGTATAAGTTAAATAGCAAAGTAGAAATAAGAGTAGCCGCTAGAATTAGGCACATTGAGAGTATTTAGAAGTGAAAGTCTGGCCTAATAGCGTGAGGAGGGCAGAAAAACTATATTGGACAAAACAAAGTTTTGGCATTTAATGATATTTCAGTTCCTTTTTGAATCCCTTTCCCTTGGTGTTGCTGGATAGATGAGTCATTTACTCTTTATTTATTTAATTTTTTTTAGGCTTGTTAGATTCCAGTATGGATTCCAGTATGGATTCCAAAAGCTTCATTGTAAGCTTTTTATGAAATCAGTATCAGTTTAAATTTTATGTAAGAGATGAATAACAAGTTAAAGATACTAAGAATTGGCATTTTCTGCAAGAATGAGTCAGAGAGGAAGAATAGAGCAGGGTAATGAGATTGAGGGAAGGGAAGGGCATTCCTGGAAGGAAAAATGGCATAAGCAGAGGCACAGGGGTGAGAATGTTCATGAGAATGAATTAGTTTAACTAGAACATAAACGTAATTTAGGGAAGTGGAGGGAGATGAAGTTAAGCGTCAGTCTTTCCATGGAGGATCTTCAGTGTTAGGCTAAACAATTTGCTTTGCAGACTTTTCCATATGGGCAGTGGGAAGTCTGCATATGTAGGTATGGAGGCTGACGTGTGATAAATTGTATTTCAAGAAGATGAATCTTCACGGTTTTCTTTCAGACTACTTATTTATGTCTTCCGTTTTTTTTCTCCCCATTTTTAGTTAATGGCCTATTGTTTAAGCCAAAAGCTTATGAATTTCTCTTCACGTCCAGCCAAACACCAATTCTGTCTATTTTCCTGCCTACCTATTAATGCATTTTTAATATCACAGCCCTAGTTCATGCCCTCCTTATTGATTTCTAAGATGATTGCAATAGGTCACCTGTTTTCCCTGCTTTCTTTCATTCTTCTGTTTGTTCTTCAAACTGCTCTATATAAACTATAATAGAAAATGAAAATCTGAACATATCTTACTCTTGTTTAAGTGGTTCTTCATCCTCTGGGATAAAGGCAAGACCAAATAACTTAGTGTGCCAAATAGGGCTCCTTTATATGAGTTGATTTATAGCTTCCTTTTTTGTCATTGCCTGCTTATTTTTTGGCTTTGATAATGTTAAACTATTATCTCTTAACTTGTGTACTCCAAGGACCGTAACTTTTCTCTAAGCAGTAATACTTACATAAATACATACATGATAAATAAGTTTGTATAGAATACGCTTTCTGTCTTTTTTGCCTGGATGATACTTAAAACTTAGTGGGAAGTTTAAGCATGTACTAAAAATTTTGAAATATACAGGAAGACTCAAGGAAGAAAATAGATCACCTTTTAATACTATTTTAATGCTTACCTAGAATAAGCATTGTTAACATATTGGCATATATCTATAATTAATAATTATACACATACTTTGTGTGTGATAAAGTATACACACATGCTATTGATGCGTTGTGGAATTCATGGAAATGTTTCCAAATGTTTACCATTAAACAATGCTTAATATAGATCTCTGTATCTGTTTTTATTTTGTTTGTCATTGTATTTCACAGGATAAGTTCTTGGAAGTGGAATTGCCATGTTTATGGCATTGAATGTTTTTAAACACTTGACGTGTACTGCAAATTGATTGCTGTCCAGAATGATTTTGATAGATATGATATTGACAAGGTAGGCAGGGAGAAAGTGCCCAGGTAGTAATTTTAAGGGGAAGGAATGAAGGGAAAGTGTGTTGTGTGCTTGAGAAGGTGTTAAGAAATTTAATTTTCCTGGGACAGGTACCAGTTTTAGAAAATGAATGGGAAAAGTTAGTTTGGATCACATAGATTGCTTTAATATTTAGCTGAGGAATAATTTTTAAGCAGAGAGTAATAGAGTTTAGAGGTGAACTTTAATCTAGTGCTGAATAAGATAAATTGGAATTAGAAAAGAATGGAGGCAGAGAGAATGTTTATTTTTTATAAATTTATTATTTATTTTTGGCTGCGTTGGGCCTTCGTTGCTGCACACGGGCTTTCTCTAGTTTCGGTGATCGGGGGCTACTCTTCGTTGCGGTGCGTGGGCTTCTCATTGTGGTGGCTTCTCTTATTGTGGAGCATGGGCTCTAGGTGCACGGGCTTCAGTAGTTGTGGCACTTGGGCTCAGTAGTTGTGGTTCGTGGGCTCTAGAGCACAGGCTCAGTAGTTGTGGCGCACCGGCTTAGTTGTTCCGTGGCATATAGGATCTTCCCAGACCAGGGCTTGAACCCATGTCCCCTACATTGGCAGGCGGATTCTTAACCACTGTGCCACCAGGGAAGTCCCAGAGGGAATGTTTAGACGATCTTCATTTTCTAAGTGAGATCAAGCCTTAGAGAAGGGAATCAGTTGTGGGTAATAATCCATAAGAGGCATCTGTAGGGTTTTCCAGCTATTAATTGAATGAATTGGGACTGGAACTCATTTATTGAGTACACTCAGTAATGAGGAGCAAGGTCATGTGCTGAGTTGGGGAGGGCTTGAGTATGGAGAAGATATGGTCTTGCTACTGTGGAAGAATGTCACAGGGAATTGGAGTAGGTTAACCAGGAGATTTCTGAGCACCCATTTTGTGAGTTTGTCTAGAGAGATTGAGCACCTAGAATTGAGTGAAGAATTCTATAAGTGGGTATCATTCAGACTGGGAGTTTGGGAAGGGAAGTCAAGAGGATAAAGAATACTAGGGTGGTTTTGGCTGCATTATTATTGAAATGATTAATTGACCATGAAGTCCAGGTTGGGTAGGGGAATGAGTGAAGCCAGGCAAGGGATGTAGACTGTGTTGGAGATTTTTTTTTTCTTTAACATCTTTATTTGAGTATAATTGCTTTACAATGTTGTGTTAATTTCTGCTGTATAACAAAGTGAATCAGCTATATGTATACATATATCCCCATATCCCCTCCCTTTTACCCTCCCTATCCCACCCCTCTAGGTGGTCACAAAGCACCGAGCTGATCTCCCTGTGCTATGCAGCTCCTTCCCACTAGCTATCTATTTTACATTTGGTAGTGTATATATGTCCATGCCACTCTCTCACTTTGTCACAACTTACCCTTCCCCCTCCCTGTATCCTCAAGTTCATTCTCTAGTAGGTCTGTGTCTTTATTCCTGTCTTACCCCTAGGTTCTTCATGACATTTTTTTTCTTAAATTCCATATATATGTGTTAGCATACGGTATTTGTCCTTGTCTTTCTGACTTACTTCACTCTGTATGACAGACTCTAGGTCCATCCACCTCACTACAAATAACTCAATTTCGTTTCTTTTTATGGCTGAGTAATATTCCATTGTATATATGTGCCACATCTTTTTTTATCCGTTCATCTGTTGATGGACACTTAGGTTGCTTCCACGTCCTGGCTATTGTAAATAGAGCTGCAATGAACATACTGGTACATGACTGTTTTTGAATTATGGTTTTCTCAGGGTATATGCCCAGTAGTGGGATTGCTGGGTCGTAGGGTAGTTGCATTTGTAGTTTTTTAAGGAACCTCCATACTATTCTCCATAGTGGCTGTATCAGTTTACATTCCCACCAGCAGTGCAAGAGTGTTCCCTTTTCTCCACACCCTCTCCAGCATTTATTGTTTCTGGATTTTTTGATGTTGGCCATTCTGACCAGTGTGAGATGATATCTCATTGTAGTTTTTTTTTTAAAATAAATTTATTTATTTTATTTATTTATTTTTGGCTGCGTTGGGTCTTCGTTACTATGTGCAGGCTTTCTCTAGTTGTGGCGAACGGGGGCTACTCTTTGTTGCGGCGTGCAGGTTTCTCATTGCAGTGGCTTCTCTTGTTGTGGAGCACAGGCTCTAGGCGCGAGGACTTCAGTAGTTGTGGCACGTGTGCTCAGTAGTTGTGGCTCGGGGGCTCTAGAGCGCAGGCTCAGTAGTTGTGGTGCACAGGCTTAGTTGCTCCACGGCATGTGGGATCTTTCCAGACCAGGGCTCGAACCCGTGTCCCCTGCATTGGCAGGAGGATTCTTAACCACTGCACCACCAGGGAAGCCCTCATTGTAGTTTTGATTTGCATTTCTCTAATGATTAATGATGTTGAGCATTCTTTCATGTGTTTGTTGGCAATCTGTATATCTTCTTTGGAGAAGTGTCTATTGACTTCAGACTATACTACAAAGCTACAGTAGTCAAGACAGTATGGTACTGGCACAAAAATAGAAATATAGATCAGTGGAACAGGTTAGAAAGCCCAGAGATAAACCCACACACATATGGTCACCTTATCTCTGATAAAGGAGGCAAGAATATACAGTGGAGAAAAGACAGCCTCTTCAATAAGTTGTGCTGGGAAAGCTGGGCAGGTACATGTAAAAGTATGAGATTAGTACACTGCCTAACACCATACACAAAAATAAGCTCAGAATGGATTAAAGACCTAAATGTAAGGCCAGAAACTGTCAAACTCTTAGAGGAAAACATAGGCAGAACACTCTATGACATAAATCACAGCAAGATCCTTTTTGACCCACCTCCTAGAGAAATGGAAATAAAAACAAAAATAAACACATGGGACCTAATGAAACTTCAAAGCTTTTGCACAGCAAAGGAAACCATAAACAAGATGAAAAGACAACCCTCAGGATGGGAGGAAATATTTGCAAATGAAGCAACTGACAAAGGATTAATCTCCAAAATTTACAAGCAGCTCATGCAGCTCAATAACAAAAAAACAAACAACCCAATCCAAAAATGTGCAGTTCTTTTAAGAATTATATAGTCATTGACTCAGTGTTGGAAGGAAGGAAGTGGAATTTCAGAAAGTATGAGAGTATTTTATATGCTGCTAGGAGGAGAGTGAGTAGTGTCCTGGTGGTTAAGAGCTTGAACTTCAGGTTCAGATTCTGACTCTGCCATTTACTAGTTTCTTAATTTGTAGGATGAGGGTAATATTTATTCCAAAATGAACAGTGAACTGTATCTGTTACTGCTATTCCCAGTGCCACTTGAATCAGGTATCTGTAATTCTGACGTTAGCAGTTTTGCATGTCAGCCATCACAAATAAATGGTACGCTTAGCATGTCTTTTGACCACCTGGTCCAGGTAGAGCCTGTTAACTTAGGGAGATTTTTTTCAAGAAAGATGTAGCTCTGGATAGTATTGATATCTCTTTCAAGACCACCATATGGACAGGGACAAAGAATGCAAGGTATGACTTGTACCAGGTGTGTTTTTTGGGAAAAACTTCAAATAGGCTCTTTTTCAGGAGATGATAGAAGCACTGGGGGATATGGAATGAGGGACAGTACATTTTAGAGTCAAGATCACTGTCCCTAATACATTGTGTCCCCTTGGGTATTAATGAATGGTAATGTTTAATGAACACTAATGTGCTAGACACTGTGCCAGGTGCCACTAATGCGCCGTATCTCATTTAATACACATATAAGCCTTTATCTCCATTTTAAAGAGGAGGGAACAGAAATAACTTGTCTGAAGTCATTTAGCTAGTAAGTGATCTTTTTTGGCAGTCTGACCTTACTTCCTATGCTCTTAATCACTGCAGTGTACTGTGCTTGCAAAAACTACCATTTATGGAGTGCCCATCATGGGTCAGGCCCTCTGCCAAGTGCTGCTTTTATGTTCATCATCTAATGTAATCCTTCTAACAATCCTGAGAGAAAAAAACTGAGCCTTAGGTCAGGAAAATCACTTACATCATGGTTTCCTCAAGCTTCTCATCTGTAAAGAGGTGAATAGTGTCTTTCAAATGTTTTTGGCCATGACACACAGAAAGAAATAAAAATAATATGATTCTGTGATTTGACCCAGCAAAGTTGCATGCAGATACACCTGAAACAAATTTTCATGAAGCAGTACTTAGCCTTCACGCCCTCTGATGCTTTCTAATTAAAAAATAAATGTGGTTATGATAATGTTACCACTTACTACTGGGTTGTGACTGACAGTTTGAAAACTTTCCTTTAGAGACTAAAGATTACTAAGATTCTTCCAGTTTCAATATTCTGGACTCTCTAATCCTAAGTCGGTCAGAATTATAGAACATATGTATAATCAAACCTTGTGGATGATGCATAATTTCTTGTAATATACTGGCAAATGGATATCTAGTACCTGTTTTTTTTTTTTTTTTTTTTTCTTGCTGTACGCGGGCCTCTCACTGTTGTGGCCTCGCCCGTTGCGGAGCACAGGCTCCGGACGCACAGGCTCAGCGGCCATGGCTCACGGGCCCAGCCGCTCCGCGGCATATGGGATCCTCCCAGACCGGGGCACGAACCCGTATCCCCTGCATCGGCAGGCGGACTCTCAACCACTGCGCCACCAGGGAGGCCCTAGTACCTGTTTTAAACATATCTAATATTCAGTATTTACCACAGTACAGTTCATCTGGAAAATAAAGACTGAGATATGTAATGTATATATTCATGTTGTAAGGTGGAAATGTTTTAGAGATTGGTGGGACATAGGTGGTCTTTTTGTATATATAAACACCTTGGAATAAAGGTAAAAATAAATTTTTACAAAATTTACCATTGCCTATAGGTAAGACTTAACTAAAGATGACAGACTAGTGAAGTTTAATTAGTGGATTTAAGGAGGAGGGGGAAATCTAACTAAAAAAAACACAGTTAAATTCGAGGCATAAAATAAATTTTAAAAACTTATGTTTAGTGAAATCAGATTTTAAGTGAAACATGTTTTTATATTTGATCATATGTGTACTAAGGTTTTCCTTGAGAAATTGGATATCAAGTTGCATTTAATTTAATTTAATTAATTAATTTATTTATTTTGCGGTACGCGGGCCTCTCACTGTTGTGGCCTCTCCCGTTGCGGAGCACAGGCTCCGGACGCGCAGGCTCAGCAGCCATGGCTCACGGGCCCAGCCGCTCCGCGGCATGTGGGATCTTCCCGGACCGGGGCACGAACCCATGTCCCCTGCATCGGCAGGCGGACTCTCAACCAGTGCGCCACCAGGGAAGCCCCTCAAGTTGCATTTTAATACATAGTAGAAACTCTGCTGTTATAGATTTTTATAGCATTAGGTTATAGCTTAATAAAAAATTATAATAAAAGTTTGACGTGATTGTTAAAATACTCAGGATTTGTAAACATTAATGCACGCTTTAACTTTAGGATGCAGTGAAAAACAATATGCTATAAGATATCACTCATATTAAACCACTTATAATATCCATGTTTTTGTTGTTTTCCTTTAGGTTGGATGGAGTACTGCTCGTGATTATTACACGTTTTTATGGTCCCCTGTGCCTGAACATTATGTAGAAGGATCAACAGTCAATTGTGTGTTAGCATTTCAAGGTGAGAACTGAAAAACAGAACTAGATGAAATTAGATGTGTTATTACCATTAAAAATGTTATACCCCATTGTAATGATCTACTTAAGCATGTCTAGTGACTAAAGTTGAATTAATTAGTATCTTTCTTTATCAAAAGTCATAAGAATGTAAATATCTAGTATAGGTCACATGATATTTTATGTAGAGAAAGGTTTTTTCCTCATTGTCTTTCATTGAAGAGAAGTCTTTTGATGATCTTTTTTTTCAAATGAGAAAATAATGCTCTTACTGATATTAGATAATATAACTTAGAGGTGAGAAAAATATTCTGTATGAAAATCACAAAGATGATTAACAGGATTTATAGAGTAGAAATTCTATAGGGAAAGTTGCCTATAAAATGGATGTGAGTAATATAAAATTCATTTTTGTCTTAGCTTAGCATTATCTACAGATTTTTAAAAATTCTCTTATTTAAAGGAGGAGATATACCTGGTATTGCCCCTCCCCCCTTATTCTGCCTTCACAAAGGTGATGGCTAGGGCTTCAGCATCCCTCCTGTGGCCATGAGGGGAAGGCGTAGACAAGCACATATATGTCTGTCCTGACATGTCTGAGCCACTGGATCAAGGCCAGCAGGCAACTGCCTCCAGATTGCTTGTTATATGAAAAAAATACACCCTGTTGCTTTAAAACAAAACACAAAAATTTTATTTAGAAATTTATAACAGAATTTGCTGTAGAATGATTTTTGTAGTAAAATTGTACTGACTTTGGATTGTATTAAAGCAAATTCTTAGTCTTGTTTATACCATGGACTGCTTTTGGTCTGGGGAAGCTAATGGACTCCGTCTCAGTATAATATTTTAATATACATGAAATGCCCAGAATTACGAAGGAAACCAATTATACTCCATTGTATGGATGTAACACAGCTTATTCATCCATTCGTCTGTTAAAGAATATTTTGGTTGCTTCCAAGTTTTGGCAGTTGTGAATAAAGCTGTAAAGCTGGTATAAACATTCATGCACAGGTTTTTGTGTGGATGTAAGTTTTCAACTCATTTGGGTAAATATCAAGGAGTATGATTGCTGTATTATATGGTAGGAATACATTTAGTTTCATAAGAAACCACCAAACTCTTTTTTCCAAAGTGGCAAAACCGTTTTGCATTCCCACCAGCAATGAATGAGAATTCTTGTTGGACTGCATCTTTACCAGCATTCGGTGGTGTTAGTGTTTTGGATTTTGGTGGTTTACGTCTTTAAAAAAACTTTGTATTACGAGGTTTGTATATGTTTGGTGTGAACATCAGTTGGGAATGTGATCACATGGAGCTTGCATATATAAAAAAGTTTCCTTATGTACTGTGACAAGAAACACATATTCAGAGAATAAAATTTGTACTGTAATATAGACAAAGATTTAGGTCCTCATAGATGTTTTATAGATTAAGAAAGTTATAAATTATATATGTAGTTTATCTTTTAATTCATAGCCTTTTTTTAGATAATCAAATTCAAGTGTGTATATTGGAACTGATTTTGTTATTAAGATATTTGTTCTTAAAAGTTGTGGCTTTATTTCCAGTCATTTTTTTTAATCTACTTTAAAATTTTTATTTATTTATTTATTTATTTATCTGGGGCTGCGTTGGGTCTTCGTTGCTGCGTGCGGCCTTTCTCTAGTTGCGGGAGGCAGGGGCTACCCTTCGTTGCGGTGCACGGGCTTCTCATTGCAGTGGCTTCTCTTGTTGTGGAGCACGGGCTCTAGGTGTGCAGGCTTCAGTAGTTGCAGCATGCAGGCTCAGTAGTTGTGGCTCGTAGGCTCAGTAGTTGTGGCACACGGGCTTAGTTGCTCTGCAGCATGTGGCATCTTCCCGGACCAGGGATCGAACCCATGTCCCCTGCATTGGCAGGCGGATTCTTAACCACTGCGCCACCAGGGAAGCCCTCCAGTCATTTTTAATGTGATTAGTTTTCTTATAATAAATAAGAAACTTACAGAATTTGTTATAGTGACTAATGAATTTATTTATGACAGCAGAAAGTTTAAAAGCAGTTAGAAAAAAAGGAGAAAAGCATCCAGTTTATTTCTGTTCATATTGTAAAAGCATTTTCATGGGAGCTAAGTTGTACATGTTTTTGAAAAGTCATAATTTTTACTTTGAAATTCAGAAATAAAATCTTCTGCCTGCCTAGAACTTGTTTGTTATGTAAGGAACTCAGGATAGAGTCATGAAAAACTTAGTCATAGAGAATTAGAGCCAGAAGGAATTTTAAGCATGATCCAAACAATTTTGCTCATTTTTTGGAGTAGTCATGAGAATCCTGAAATGCAAAACTCAGAACAACTAATAAAGTGTACGTAAATGTAACTGTTTTCCTAAATGGATCCTTATTTGTTTACTGTAATTTGATTGCTAATGTTACAGGCTATAAAATTTGACTTGGAGTTTGGTTTTTACTTTTTCCTATTTTATTTTCAGTTTTACTGATCTGAGGAGAGCTATTTCTAGGTAGCTTTAAATTTCAGTTCTGAATAACTATATCTTGTATCTCAAATGGTATTTGAACCATAATTTTTAGTGAATTATTTTTGTGAGATTTAAAAAAAAATCAGACCTCGAATATCTAGTTTGTAGAATTTCTAATGCCATGATACCAGAGCTGATTAGTCAAAATATATTTTTCTTTTCTATTTAAACTTTAAAAGTAAGTGTAGTGGCCTTTGCAAAGTTACTCAGCCACGGATTAATAAATTTAGTAGTAGATAGTAGGAGGATGGGGTTTTTAAAAACTTCAAAAATTTATTGCTAGATGTACGTTTAATTACTTTTTTTTTTGGCTGTGCCTCGAGGCTTGCAGGATCTTAGTTCCCCAACCAGGGATCGAACCTGTGCCCCCCCTGCAGTGGAAACACAGAGTCCTAACCACTGGAAAGGACCGACAAGGAATTCCCTGTATTACTTTTTTTGAAAACTTTGTATTTTGAAATAATTTTAGAGGTAAAGTTGCAAAAATAGTATACAGAATTTTCATCTACCCTTCACCCAGCTTCCCTTAATGTTAACATGTGGCATAACCACAGTACATTTATTTAAAAAACCAGGAATTTAACATTGGTACAACACTGTTGACTAAAGTACAAACTTTATTCAGATTTCACTAGTGTTTCCTGTAGTGTTCTTTTTTCTGTTCCTGGATCCAGTCCATAATCCCACATTGCATTTAGTTGTCGTATCATCATAGTCTTCTCCAGTCTGTGATAGCTCCTCATTCTATCCTTGTCTTTTGTAACCTTTACATTTATGAAGAGTACTGTTCAGTTCTGTTTTGTTCTGGTAGCATCTTCCTCGTTTTGAGTCTTTCAGTCAGTTTCTCATGATTAGATTGAGGCTACATTTTCAGGAAGAATATCCTAGAAGTGATGATGTATCCTTTTCAGTGCATTGTATCAGAGAGTACTTGATGTCTGATTGTCTTCTTACTAGTAATATTAGTCTTAAAAAATTTTATTTATTTATTTATTTATTTTTGGCTGCATTGCGTCTTTGTTGCTGCGTGTGGGCTTACTCTTTGTTGCGGTGCGTGGGATTCTCATTGCTGTGGCTTCTCTTGTTGCGGAGCACGGGCTCTAGGTACGCAGGCTTCAGTGGTTGTGGCACGTGGGCTCAGTAGTTGTGGCTCGCGGGCTCTAGAGCTCAGGCTCAGTAGTTGTGGTGCACGGGCTTAGTTGCTCTGTGGCATGTGGAATTTTCCTGGGCCAGGGCTCGAACCCATGTCCCCTGCATTGGCAGGCGGATTCTTAACCACTGCGCCACCAGGGAAGCCCATAATATTAGTCTTGATCGCTTGGTTAAGGTGGTGTCTGCTGGGTTTCTCCACTGTAAAGTTAGTATTTTTCCCTTTGTAATTTAACAGTATTATGGGGAGCAATTTTGAGATACCTTGTTTCTCCTCAAACTTTCACCCACTAATTTTAGTATGCATCAGTGGATCTCGCCTACAATAATTATTGTTGTTTTTGCCTGATGATGCCTTTCTATTCTCATTTCTTGGACATTATTAATTGCAATTATTATGTTAGGAGGAGTCATCCTTTTCTCATTCATGCATATATATTCTGTGGAATAAAGTCTAATGCTATCATTTTTTTGTTGCTCAAATTGTTTTAGCTTTCTTTGGCTATTGGGAGGTCTGTCAAGGGGGCTTCTGTGTTTTTTGACTCCCCCACCCCCTTCTTTTTTGACAACTTCTTTCTTATTTTTAAGCACCACAGGATGTTTCAGGCTTATATTTTCTCTGCCCCCTCCCCTCTGTGGACAAAGTTCAGCTATTTTTTTAAAGAATGAAGTCAAGTGAAGTCAATATCATAATAATGAGGCTAAAAATTTCAAGATAAGAAGGAATAATAGGCATAGTGAATGCACATTTCTGGGTAGATATTAATATCCAAGATAAGGGGAATATGGGGAATATATTCACCTTTGTATGTTTGTTTCACAATCATTGAATGCTTCCTTTTTTCAGGTCATTCTGGGGGAATTCCAGAGTTTTTATATTTATTAATAATCTGCCCTCAGTATTTCTGAGTTCTGGATGTAGGCTATAAAGCATGTGTATAATGGTAACGCAAAGTACATGGTGGAGGATTTTTTTTTTTTTTTTTGCGGTACGTGGGCCTCTCACTGTTGTGGCCTCTCCCGTTGCGGAGCACAGGCTCCGGACGCACAGGCTCAGCGGCCATGGCTCACGGGCCCAGCCGCTTCACGGCATGTGGGATCCTTCCGGATCTGGGCATGAACCCGTGTCCCCTGCATCGGCAGGAGGACTCCCAACCACTGCGCCACCAGGGAAGCCCAGATTTTTTTTTTTTTTTAATGTAAAAAATACCATGGGAGCTTTGGAGAGGATTAATTTTGAGCTAGGATTTGGAGAGGATTAATTTTGAGCTAGGATAATCCAGCAAAATTTAAAAGAGGATAACAGTTGAGCTGAAGAGAGAAGGAACAAATATTGAACACATATTATTTGTCAGATAGTGGGCTAGATGATATAACTACATAATCCATGGTACTTTGGAACTTTGAGATAGATGACTTCAAATTTCTTTTACAGATAAGAAATTTGGGCTCGGGGAGGTTAAGTAAATAATAATTAGTGGTAGAGCTGGAATTCCAGAATAAATCTGTGTGGTTCCAGAGCTTATTTTTGTTCTGCATCAGTAGACCTCATCCTCTTTCTGCCCTTACACAGTGCACATGTGTGGTGTATTCCGTTTGTTAATATCTCTCTTTTGCATTTAATTAATGTCATATTTGAGGGAACATTTCTTTAAATGATGTATTCCAACCCCTGGTCCTCCTAGGCTTTTATGCTGGTTCTTCCATTGCTCTGCCTTCAGCCTCTTTCTTTTTTTTTTTTTTGTGATACACGGGCCTCTCACTGTTGTGGCCTCTCCCGCTGCGGAGCACAGGCTCCGGACGCACAGGCTCAGCGGCCATGGCTCACGGGCCCAGCCGCTCCGCGGCATGTGGGATCTTCCCGGACCGGGGCACGAACCCGCGTCCCCTGCATCGGCAGGCGGACTCTCAACCACTGCGCCACCAGGGAAGCCCAGCCTCTTTCTCATTGAAAACTGCATACTTGACTCTCCCAGATGAATTGGTTTTACCCTAGTGAAGATACAGGGAAAGAATATTCTGAGAGTATAAGCTTAGACCTAAGATAAGAAAAATATGGGCATATTTAGGGAAGAAAGAAGTCTAGTTTTGATAGATAATTTGTGAAAGATAGTAAAGACATATCCTGAGTGCTTAGAAACAGGGTCAGAAATGAGAGGATAAAAAAAAAAAAAAAAAAAAGAAATGAGAGGATATGGCAAGATTTGTTAAATTCAAATAATTTTATAACAGAAAATTTAATACTTTTTTTGTTTGTTAACTTCCTCTTAGCATATTACCTTCCAAATGATGATGGAGAATTTTATCAGTTCTGTTATGTTACCCATAAGGGTGAAATTCGTGGAGCAAGTACACCTTTTCAGTTTCGAGCTTCTTCTCCAATTGAAGAGTTGCTTACTATGGAAGATGAAGGAAATTCTGACATGTTGGTGGTGACCACAAAAGCTGGCCTTCTTGAGGTTGGTACCAACAGTGAGCTGGTGATTCATAAATTTATATTATGAACTGGATAATTTTGTTATGAACTGTGACTTAAAAATAGTGAATGTTTTAAAAAAGACAAATCAATCATAGATAAATTACAAACAGAGCTCATTTTGGTTGGCATTTTAAGAATTTTTAGGTTATGCAGGAGTATAACCTGAAAATCAATTGCTTTTTAACTAAAATAGTAAATTTAGAGTGTTGTTTTTGAAATACTTAAAAAAAAATTTCTGTCACAATTATGTTACTGATTTCACTGTGGCAGGGACTGTCCCTAGGCTTATCAGTATTTTGTGCATAGTATATCTGCAATAAGTAATTATTGAGAGAATTTAGACCTAAAACTTCCTAATGTTCCTTCACCCTAACCTTTCTTCTTTAGGGATGGCCTAATCTGTTGATTGTAGAACAGTACAGGTTTGGGGGTGAAGCTGATGGGAAAGTGGTATAAAGCAGTAAGTGTAACTGTAATTGGATGTGAACTTCATTTCACTATACCACAAGCATGCTCTATCTCGTGTGGCAGTGAATCAGTGAAGCATCCCAGTCTCATAATTTAGGTTCAGCGTTTTTAGAATGATTTCTTTTCCTGTTTATCTGATCAAATGAATAAGCTGGATTAACCATAATTTTTTAAAAAAAGGTGAAAAAGCTTCTCACTGTTTTTCACTGAATATTTTGGAGTCATTGCACTTGCATCAAAGGAAATTTTCTGTGTAGATGGTCTAATAATGCCATATGTCTTAATTTTTAGTACTTAGTGAAGGAAAAAAATAGAACAGCATTCCTATTTCAAGATATTTCTCAATGTCTTTACCCTAAACCTAAAAAATTAGAATGTTATATTTGAGTTTCTGTGAAAAAGATCTTTAATTGGTTCAGTATACATTTTTGGTTATTTTACATTCCTATTTAGTCTATGGCGAGTCATTGCTTATTCTTTATACTCAGATGGATGTTTTTTATATGTAAATATTTTATGCCTTTGATTTTATTTATCTTAAAAAACAGGCTACAGAAAAAAGACAAGAGGTTATAGATATTAGACAGTTGAACTAAGAAGGTTAGAAGGAACCAGTAATTTACTGTGAATTTTTCTGTATCTTTCTTTCCCCCTTCCAGAAATTCCTCTCTTATCTTAAATAAAGAAATGTAACTTTTATAGGGTGACTAAAACATTTTGTGGTGACAACTGCCTGATGATCAAGGTTTTTAGCCTGGTATTTGAATGCTAGTCAAAGATGCTGAAACAAGCCTAGATCTTATGAAGAATGCAGTGACTGTTTATATTGCAGTTTTTTGAATACTTGTTAGACCACCCTGATTTCAGGACCTCCAACAGAAAAACAATAGGCATTTTGGCATCTACCTATCTTTTGTGCTCCAAGTAAATTGAGACATTGCACGATTTAGTTCTCTTCTTCCTACTCATAAAATGTATGCTGTCTCTTAGGTAAATGTTTCTGAGATAAGGTATTTATATTCTGATCAATTTTTTGATAAGTCTTTTAAATTTCTACATTTATCAAAACCTTTAATGATTTTATTAAAAATGCACCAAATTAGTACAAGTGTGAGACATTATCTAGGGCACTGTTGTCATTAAGAATGATTGAGCCACAATCCTTCAGTTTGTGAACCTTGGTTGGATCTTAGATTTTTAAAAAGTAGATATTTGGGGGGTAGTGTAGGATATTTTAACTGTGGAGTACCCATTGGGTGTTATAAAATTATTGTTAATTTTCTTAGCTTTGATCATGGTAGTGGTTAAATATAAGACTGTACTTATTAGGAGATGCTTGGCCTGTGCACTTAGGGGTGAAGTATCTGCAATTATGTTTCAAATGCTTTAGTAAGAAAAAGAAATAAAACGTATATAGAGGGAGATTAAATATGGCAAAATATTAATAATTATTGAATTTAGGTGATGGGTGTTCATGGTAAAATTTTAACCTTTTTGTATTCTCGAAAGACATCAGAATACAAAACTGGGGACAGGAATTAGACTTATACACTTTTATATAATTTTAATTCCTTTTAAAAATTTCTTCTTAAGATTCAGTGAACTCTAAAGTATGTGTCAGTTAAATGAATCACTGGGAAAAAATGGTTCTTTTATAATGTTTCTGTTGTACTGTGTCAAGGTGTATCTTTATTTTTAAGCGGCCAGAAAGTTTAGAGCCAAAAATCATTTTTAAAAAAATAGGTAAGGTAAAAAGAAATTCAGTGAATAAGTAAACTTTTCTCTTTTGAGGGCATTTACTCCTGTCATTTTCATTTAGTCTGATGGAAGAGATAGATGGGTCATTTAAAAATTTTACAGTTCTTTAACTTTCATAAGAGCCATTTTAGAGTTTAATTAGAGTTTGACTCCATGACCCTGGAAAAGTGACTTGGGGTGTACTGGGGGAAAACATTTTATTTTAGATAAATGTATGATGCCTCCTTTGTGAAGTTTTCCCTCTGAGTCTCCATTCTTCTTCCCTTGTTAGAATCAGACTTCTTGCTGTAAGAGAAATATTAACCATTTTATTTACTATTTTAGGTCCCTTAATTTGGTAATTTTTAGAATACTGGAGTTTAGATTTTCCTGAACTAAGTAACTTAGTGTTCATATAAGAGTCAATTATATTGTTAATATGTTACAGTGTGCATTTTTGTCCTAAAATTTGCATTTAATTATAGTTTCTTTTAATTTAGCTAAATAGAGGCCATTTTATACATATAGAAACTTATTCCTTAATACCTTATTTAAAGAACCAAAACTTTTCACAGTAATCCCATAGATGAAGGCCTTATGTAACACACAAGGAAGTTCTTAATAGATTCAAAGATTCCCCATAGATTTGCATTCAAGAAGAGGTACACATTTTTCTCCTTGATTATTACCCAAAATAAGAACAGCCCAGAATTAAGTCATGTATGAAACTTAATATGCCTCATTTTTAGTACTGATTTGAAAAGTGATTAGCAGGCAACTTCATAATAAAATTCATTACTTTTATACCTTCTTGTAATGTTTTTTTCTTTGCCCAACCAAAAAATGGTTTAAATTTATGATTCATGAATTTTTCTAACTGAAGACTAAAAGAGTCTGATTGACATGAAGTAGATAGTATGTAAAAGTTCTTTCTGCAAATTTCTTCACTATTTTTTTGAAATGGAAAATGAATTAGTAATGTATTGTAAGATTATAAAAACACAATTTGAGTTTTCTGTTTTATAGTTGAAAATTGAGAAAACCATGAAAGAAAAAGAAGAACTGTTAAAGTTAATTGCTGTTCTGGAAAAAGAAACAACACAACTTCGAGAACAAGTTGGAAGAATGGAAGGAGAACTTAACCATGAGAAAGAAAGATGTGCCGAACTGCAAGCAGAGCAAAAGGTTAGTTGTGTCTTATGTAACTGATTGGAGTTATAGTATATTGTCTGAAACCCACTTTTTTCAGGAACTGAACCAGTTAAAATGAGTGAAGACCACATGTTGAAAAAAGTAGCATTTAGATAGATGTTTGTATGAGAATAGGTCATAGCCTATCAACCTTCTGTCATAGCCTCTTTTATGTTGTAAATGGTTAAAATACTTTTAGATTTTTGGTATCATGCTTGTGACATTGTCCCCAACAACTGTTTCTAGATGCTTTACATGTAATTGTAGAATACTTGATTGATCTTGGGGAGAGGGGTTAGAAATACAATTAGGAATGATAAACACTGAATAAAGGGAAGAATAGAATAAAGTAGTTAAAATTACTTTTCTAAAAAGCAGAATTTAGTGAAATAAGATGTACTATTAGAATTCTGAAATCCTTGATATGAGAAATGCAATAAATTATACTAAAAACCACCTAATTAAAAATTGGCACAATTTCTTACTCTAAGAAAAAAAGTATAAGTGTAAAACAGTGTGGCTTGATTAGAGATACAAATGGATTTAAGTCAGTAGCCAAAAACAATGGAAAAAAACAATCACCTAATTTATTTAATACTTTCATAAGAAAATTTGTTAGTTTCGACAAACTTGCACAGATTATGATTATACATATCACAGTCTCACATATGTTGTAACTAGTTGGATATGCTAATATCCATTGACAGGATTGATCAATTGTTCCCTAAGGATGGGGTCTGTTCCATTATTCTTTTGTGCAGCAAGACCTAGAACAGTTGCTTAATAATTGTTAATTGAACCAGTAGTACAGTGATTCTCCATAGGTTTTATACTCCAGTGAAGTGGTTGTATATTGCACACCTGAGCAGAGATTATATACAGATAGGGCTCAAACTGAAAAGATTTCTTTAGCCTTATTCTGTTTGTTTGAGGATTGCTTATTTGAGTTAGAGGGTAAACATAACATATAGCAATGTATACAGTTGTGAATCTCCTTATAAACATCTGTAAAGTCTTCTGTCCGTATTACCATTAACCTTTTTAGTTTAAACTACAGTTATTCCCCCAATTTTACTCTTGGGGAATACTTGCAGTCCTGCAGTAGGAGTATCCTACAGTAGGAGTAAGATACTCTATTTGGTTAAGGAACCACTTTTTTTTTGAGGGGGAGGTGACTGTGGGGCATGTGGGATCTTAGTTCCCCAACCAGGGATTGAATCAGTGCCCCCTGCAGTGGAAGTGCAGTCTTAACCACTGGACCACCAGGGAAGTCCAAGGAACCACTTTTTAAATTTGAACTTTTTAAGCAGGTGTACCAAATATTATATTATAAAAGTTATGATAAAATCTCATTGTATGTGCCTAGCTTGACTATTAGGACATTCAGCTACATTTTTAATTCAATTGTTATAACTCCTTTGCTATCCTTTGTATAATCCTTACCCTTCTCTTTCTATTCTTCACGCATTTCTCTCGATGTTTGTACCTGGATTTGATAGTTTTCCAAAGTGGCCCATTACAGCAAGAACTTAGCCCATGAGGTCAAGAATACTCTGAAATATATGGCCTTTAAGGTTAGACTCTGATTGCCTTGAAATCCAAGGGAAGAAAGGATGATTTGCAAGAGTAGGAATGGCAGAATGAGAGGCCTTCAATTGCGTGAAATACTGATGTACATTAGGCCATTTCTCTGGTTCAGTTGAGTATTAGCTGAGATTTAAACAGTCTCAGGTTCTCTCTGCTGTCCAGGTGACAAGGGGTTAAGCAGTACAGGCAAGACTAAAGATTATTCTGACAGACTTAGATTGAGAAAGTGGTAGATTGAGGTCAAAGGATTAATGAAGCAAAATCTGTAGGAGATTGTGGCTGTGGTACCCAGAAGAGATCTTTGGAAGTTTTTATGGCAACTCATAAATCTTGATGACAGTCACTAATCTTGAAAGGCACTTCTTCCTTGCTGCTATCCTTCCATTGGAATATACTCTCTGGGAAGATGAAGTATGTGGAAGTGATTTTTAAAAATATGTTATACTGTAGAAAATGGTGATAAAAGGACCTAGAATGGTATTGGTTACGTAATAGATGCTCACTAACGTTAAGTAGCTATTATTGTTGTATTAATTTTCATAGTGATAGACCAGAGAATCATCAAGGAAGAACTAAAATATGAAGAGTGTCATCCAAGAGGAATAGAAATTGACAGCATTTCCCCCAGATTTTAAAAGTATTGATAATACTTGTATAATGTTATATATAAACAATTATGAGTTATATTTTGGCAATTGCTTATTTCTGGGGATAAAATAACATGCTTGCCAGGAGAGAGAGTTCTTCTTTGTTACTAGTCGTGGGGCTTCTAGTTTTTTATGAATTTGCTCTTTACTTCCAAAATTATAGTCTCCATCTAAACAGGGAGGCCTGCTGGGCAGTTAGAACAGCTCAGGAACTTTCAAACCCGGGTTAGTTGCGTGGCTTATTAAATCTGTGACATTTCTTGGCATCTGTTTAAAATCTATTCCATGGTATGAATTCTGAAAAACGATCTTCATATAATAGTCCTAAAGGGCTTCTCTTTGAGGTATGAGTATATAACCTCTGAATATCTGAAGGACTATTAATATATTTACAATTCATTTAAAATTTTATAATAGTATACTAGGAATGATCTATAGAGAACTTCAGTTTCTTCATGGTAGAAGAAATATATTGCATTTTCATTGTTTTATAAAATATGATTAACTTATTACCCATTCAGTACTTGACAAATACTAAAACAAATGTTTATAATAATTAAATGTTTACAAATAAAATCTTCCATCTTTTGTAAACATTGACTTTTCTCATTGTAAAATACCACTAGAGGGAACACTCATTTTGTAAATTAAAAGAATTGGACAAGTTAAGATTATCAAAACCAATTGGTATAAGTGATGCGTTTAATTATATTTAATATTGGCTCCTTGAAGGTATAAGGTAGGATTACAAAGTAGATTAAAACTGAAACCAAGTAATATTTACAAATTGAGAGCTATAATTTATATTTTGTATTTCCCCTAGATTATTTTAATGTGATATATATGTTCCATTATTCATGTATACTCTAAATTTTAAAAGTAACAATTTTCATTAAGGATAATTTTTACATTCATTTTTACTTCAACTCCAAAGAAGTGTGGATTTTTCTCTCCTGTAAAAGGCTGATTAATAAGAGTAACTCATATAATACTTTTAATGTAAGCCAGGTGCTATTCTGAGTGTTTTTATGTCTGTTAACTCTCTTTATACTATGAAGTGTAGGTTACTTAACCTGCCTACAATTGAACAGTTTATATAAGTGGTACAGGCAGGCAGTCTGGCTCCAGCCAGTGCTCTTAATCACACTGTATACTATACCAGTGTTCTTAATGACACACTATACCTACTGCTGAGGGCTTATCTAATTGATCTTTTTTAAAAACAGCTTTGTTGAGATGTAATTTACATACCCCAAAGTTCATCACTTTAAAGTATAAAATTCAGTGGTTTTTATTATATTTATAGAATTGTGCAACCATTACCATAACCTAGTTTTAGAGCCCCCAAAAGAAATCTTTTTTTTTTTTTCTGAGCACTTAGAACTATTTTATTTACAACACTGAAAATAACACACCTACCTGTGTCCTGAACAAAGAAGTGAGTGGAAATTTCTCTAGTGTTCTAAGAGGCAGGTTCCACTCATAGAATTCAGCACCTGCTAGGGCTGGCACTTCCGCAGCCCCACAGGACAGCAGTGGCCAGCAGGGACCTCAGCGTGGGGGACCCCTGATCCTTGGGGCCCAAGGTGGGGATCCACCTTCCATTCACACTGTGGCACTTCGGTCAGAAGAGGCCCCTGGGGGCTTCCCTGGTGGCGCAGTGGTTGAGGGTCCGCCTGCCGATGCAGGGGACACGGGTTCGTGCCCCAGTCCGGGAGGATCCCACGTGCCGTGGAGCGGCTGGGCCCGTGAGCCATGGCCGCTGAGCCTGCGCGTCCTGAGCCTGTGCTCCGCAACGGGAGGGGCCGCAGCGGTGAGAGGCCCGCGTACCGCAAAAAAAAAAAAAAAAAAAAAAAAAAAAAAAAAAAGAAGAGGCCCCTGCTCAGGGGCGGAAACCTGGTCCCTGTGTGCCTGCTCAGCTCCTCGAGAACCTGCTTCTCCTTCTGGTACCGCTTCTGCCACTCGGCCTCCGTGCTGTGTGTGAAGCCCAGCAGGTGACAGAGCCCGTGGGTGGCAGTCACAGTCAGGATGTCATAGTAATCTTCATTTTCTTTGCAGTGCTGGAAGATATACTCCACTCCCAGGAATATGTCTCCTAAATTATACTCATCTGGAAAATCAGGCTGGGGAATTTTGCCTGCTTTCAGATCCTTGTGAAATGGAAAGGAAAGCACATCTGTTGGGGTATTTTTGTCTCTGTAGATTCTGTTAATTGGCTGAATCTTTCTGTTGTCAACACAGACGACCCCCAGGTCGAACCTCTGCACCCACAGGGCTCTCCGCACTGCCTGCACCTTCTTGCGGAGCCGCGCCCGCCTCGGGCACCGCCTGCTGCAGGTTCCTCAGCACCAAGATCATTACCACTGGAGCCCTGCCCCAAAAGAAATCTTGTACCTATTTGTCATCACTCTTTATTTCCCACAAGTCCCGGGCAACCACTAATCTAAGTTTCCGTCTCTATGGATTTGCATGTTTTGGACATTGCATACAAATGGAATAATGTGTGGCCTTTTGTGACTAGCTTCTTTCACTTATAATGTTTTCAAGCTTCACCCATTTTATAGTATGTGTCAGCAGTTCGTTCTTTTTAATGTCACATGATATTCCATTGTATTAGTCTTTTTTAACCCCCAACTTCACATTTATTAGACTTACGTAAAAATTAGCAGGTTGTATGTATAGTCCGTGTGTTCTTGTTTTTGTTTTGGAGTGCTAGATATATATTTGAAATTAGAAGATTGAAAACTAGATATATATTTGAAATTAGAAGATTGAAAATTGTATGGTATTGAATCTTGTTTTCCAAGTAGGACTAAAATGAGCTGTGATCTTGTTAAGTTTTCTAGTTAGTTTAGTTTATAATTTTTTGGTGCCTAAACTATGAATTGAGTTTTTTTCATAAAATAAATTATATTCTTTTTTTTTTTTTTTGCCGTACGCGGGCCTCTCACTATCATGGCCTCTCCTGTTGCGGAGCACAGGCTCCGGACACGCAGGCCCAGTGGCCATGGCTCACGGGCCCAGCTGCTCCGCGGCATGTGGGATCCTCCCGGACCGGGGCACGAACCCGTGTCCCCTGCATCGGCAGGCAGACTCCCAACCACTGCGCCACCAGGAAAGCCCTATATTCTTAACTTGAATATTGGTAACTTAAGATGTACTTCAAGATATTTTAAAACCAATTTCTTTTGTGGGGTACTAAGTCAACATTGCTTAAACAATATGAGGAGCATGTTATGAACTATTGTATATATTCATATTGTTTTGGTTCTTAAGTTTCACAAACTAGGTAGGGTACCTTGAGACATTACCAGGCATTTGGGAGTTATAGGTATAGGAGTGAGAGAACATGAAAGATCTCTCATTATGATAGTGGCTCTGGCTAGTGTGGACCTCTTCAACTATCTTTATATTTTTGGCTTTCTTTAGCCTTGCGTTGGATATCTGGTTTTGGACAGAGGTAGTTTAAGGCATTTAAACTGCTTAATGTATGGATTGCCCCGGTTGCGTGCGTGCGTGCGTGCGTGTGTGTGTGTGTGTGTGTGTGTGTGTATATAATATGTAGAATTGCTAAAAACCAATTTTGAAGTTAGGATATCATTGAATTTCTAATTCTCTTTTACCATTTTTTTATTGAGAAGACACAAAGGCTTAATTTTAATGCATAATTTAATGTGTTTAGCAATACGTTTCTTTAAAGCCAGTTACTTTCATTTTGCGCCTGATTTGCTAAGTAATAGTTTCAGAAATTCATAATATTTTGTTTCTAAAATATATTTATACACTTTGAACTAGCTCATAATCTTGTATAGACTAATACAGAGGTGTAACATGAGGCATTGTTTTTTAACATCTTTGTTGGCGTATAATTGCTTTACAGTGTTGTGTTAGTTTCTGCTGTACAACAAAGTGAATCTGCTATACGTATACATATATCCCCATATCTCCTCCCTCTTGCATCTCCCTCCCACCCTCCCTATCCCACCCCTCTAGGTGGTGACATGATCTCCCTGTGCCATGCAGCTGCTTCCCACTAGCTATCTGTTTTACATTTGGTAGTGTATATATGTCAGTGCTACTCTCTCACTTTGTCCCAGCTTACCCTTCCCCGTCCCCGTGTCCTCAAGTCCATTCTCTACGTTTGCGTCTTTATTCCTGTCCTGCCTCTAGGTACATGAAGCATTTTTTATAGTTTGTTTCACAAGACTTGTAGCATTGAGTATTTTTCATTCAGTTTCAGGTATAATTGACCAAATTGTAAGATACTTAAAGTGTACATAATGATGACTTGAATATGTATAAAGGAAAGGATTGTGAAAGGATTCCTCCCATCTAATTAATTAACACATCTTCAACTACATATTTATCTTTTTTTTTTTTTTTTTTGGCTGCCCCGCGTGGCTTATGGGATGTTTGTTCCCAGACCAGGGATCGAACCCGTGCCCCGTGCAGTGGAAGCACGGAGTCCTAACCACTGGGCTGCCAGGGAATTCCCCTATTTATCCTTTTTGTGTGTGTGTGTGTGTGAGTGTGTGTGTGTGAGAGAGAGAGAGAACATTTAAGTTCTCTCTTAGCAAATTTCAATTATACAGTATAGTGTTGTTAACTGTAGTCACAATGTTATACATTAGATCCTCAGACTTTATTCATCTTAAACTTTAACTTTAAACTAAAACTTTGTCCCCTTTTATCAACCTCCCTGCCCCCCACCCCTCAGCCCCTGGCACCCACTTCTCTATTCTTTTTCTATGAGTTTGACTTTTTATTCAGATTCTTCATATAAGTAGATACCATGCAGTATTTGTCTGGCGTATTTCACTTAGCATAATGCTCTCAAGGTCCATCCATGTTGTTGCAAATGGCAGGATTTTCTTCTTTCTTATCACTGAATAGTATTCCATTTTTTTACGTACCACATTTTCTGTATCTATTCATCCACTGATATACATTTAGGTTGTTTCTTTATCTTGATTGTTGTGAATATGCTGCAGTGAACATGAGAGTGCAGATAAATCTCTTCCATATCCTGTTTTCATTTCTTTTGGGTACATACCCAGAAGTGGGATTGCTGAATCATATGGTATAGTTTTAGTTCCGTATTGTTTTCCATGGTGCCTGCACGAGTTTACATTTCCACCAGCAGTGCACAAGGGTTCCCCTTTCTCCACATCTTCACCAGTATTTTGTTATCCCTTGTCTTTTTTTTTTTTTTTTTTTTGCGGTACGCGGGCCTCTCACTGCTGTGGCCTCTCCTGTTGCGGAGCACAGGCTCCGGACGCGCAGGCCCAGCGGCCATGGCTCACGGGCTCAGCCGCTCCGCAGCATGTGGGATCCTTCCGGACCGGGGCACGAACCCGTGTCCCCTGCATCGGCAGGCGGACTCTCAACCACTGCGCCACCAGGGAAGCCCTTTTTAAAATTTTTTTATTTATTTATTTTTGGTTGCACTGGGTCTTTGTTGCTGCTCGCGGGCTTTCTCTAGTTGCGACGAGCAGGAGCTACTCTTCTTTGCGGTGCACATGCTTCTCATTGCGGTGGCTTCTCTTGTTGAGGAGCACGGGCTTCAGTAGTCATGGCACACAGGCTTAGTTGCTCCACGGCATGTGGGATCTACCCGGAGCAGGGCTCGAACCCGTGTCCCCTGCATTGGCAGGTGGATTCTTAACCACTGTGCCTCCAGGAAAGTCCTATCGCTTGTCTTTTTTTTTTTTTTTTTTTTTTGCGGTATGCGGGCCTCTCACTGTTGTGGCCTCCCCCGTTGCGGAGCACAGGCTCCGGATGCGCAGGCCCAGCGGCCATGGCTCACGGGCCCAGCCGCTCCGCGGCATATGGGATCCTCCCAGACCGGGGCACGAACCCGTATCCCCTGCATCGGCAGGCGGACTCTCAACCACTGCGCCACCAGGGAGGCCCCGCTTGTCTTTTTGATGACAGCCATTCTGATAGGTGTGAGCTGATATGCATTGTGGCTTTGATTTGCATTTCCCTGATTTTGAGCACCTTTTCATGTACCTTGAGCACCTTTTCATGTGCCTATTGGCCATTCGTATGTTGTCTTTGGAAGAAAATGTCTTTTCAGTTCCTCTGCCAATTTTTAAATTGGATTGTGGGGTTTTTATTGGGGGGGGCGGCTGTTGAGTTGTGTGAGTTCTTTAAATATAATTTTGGATATTAGCCTCTTATCAGATATTTGATTTGCAAATATTTTCTCCAATTTCAGAGGTTGCTTTTTCATTTTGTTGGTGGGTTCCTTTGCTGTGCGGAACCTTTTTTAGTTTGATGTAGTCCTGCTTGTTTATTTTTGCTTTTGGTATCAAATGCAAAAATTCATTGCCAAGACCAAGGTCAAGGAGCTTATTACCCGCTGTGTTCTCTCCTAGGAGTTTTATGGTTTCAAGTCTTAAATTTAAGTCTTTTATTCATTTGAGTTAATTTTTGTTTATGGTTTAAGATGGTGGTCCAGTTTCATTCTTTTGCATGTGCCTGTCCAGCTTTCCCAGGACAATTTGTTGAAGAGAGTACCCTTTTCCTATTGTATATTCTTTGTTCCTTTGATAGATTGATTGAACACACATGCGCGGGTTTATTGCTGGGTCTCCTTTCTGTTCCATTGATCTGGTGTAACGTAAATCATTCAATTTTAATTTAAAAAGCAACTTAATATAAGTAAAATATTACCATCCTAAATTTTTTCTTCTTATTTAAGAACATATATGAAACCCAACATTAAAAATTACTTGTCTGGGCTTCCCTGGTGGCACAGTGGTTGAGAGTCCACCTGCTGATGCAGGGGACACGGGTTCGTGCCCCGGTCCGGGAGGATCCCACATGCTGCAGAGCGGCTGGGCCTGTGAGCCATGGCCACTGAGCCTGCGCGTCCGGAGCCTGTGCTCTGCAACGGGAGAGGCCACAGCAGTGAGAGGCCCACGTACCGCAAAAAAAAAAAAAAAAATTGTCTGTGGAATGTATACATGTTCAGGAAATAACTTAGACATTTATAGATATATTTGTAGCCTTTCTTCCCTCTCCTTTTTCTACTCCAACCAAAAAAATTTAATCCTTTGGATCTGGAATTTTCTTGTAAAGCTAGAATTTTTTATAACCATTTATTTATTTATATTTAATTTTTATTTTATACTGGAGTATAGTTTTTTTTTCTTTTTCTGTTTTTTCTTTTTGAAGAGTGCAAGGGCCGTGAGCGCCCTGGAACCCCGGCCCACCCCCCACGCCGAGGGTGGCAGAGGACTCGGATGTGGACGCGTCCGGTGGCACACGTGTGCCACCGCCGCTCCGGCCCCGCACGGCCCCCCCGGGAAAGGGGCCTACGGGGCCGGCCCTGTGACGTACCCCGCCTCTCGGTCTGCACCCCCCTCCCCCTTTCTGGAGTATAGTTGATTTACAGTGTTGTTTTGTTTCAGGTGTACAGAAAAGTGATTCAGTTGTACATATATATATATATACACATTCTTTTTCAGATTCTTATCCCATATAGGTTATTACAGAATATTGAGTAGAGTTCCCTGTGCTCTTCAGTAGGTCCTTGTTGATTATCTATTTTATATATAGTAGTGTGTGTATGTTAATCCCAAACTCCTAATTTATCCTTCCTCCCAACATTTCCTCTTTGGTAACCATAAGTTTTTTGTTTTTTTAATTTTATTGATTTATTTTTTTTTATTACTGTGTTGGGTCTTTGTTGCTGCACGCGGGCTTTTTCTAGTTGCGGCCAGCAGGGGCTACTCTTTGTTGCGGTGCGTGGGCTTCTCCTTGCGGTGGCCTCTCTTGTGGAGCACAGACGCTAGGCGCACGGGCTTCAGTAGTTGTGGCACGCGGGCTCAGTAGTTGTGGCTCGCAGGCTCTAGAGCACAGGCTCAGTAGCTGTGGTGCACGGGTTTAGTTGCTCCACGGCACGTAGGATCTTCCCGGACCAGGGCTCGAACCCGTGTCCCCTGTATTGGCAGGCGGATTCTTAACCACTGTGCCACCAGGGATGTCCCCATAAGTTTGTTTCTGACGTCTGTGAGTCTGTTTCTGTTTTGTAAATAAGTTCATTTGTATCATTTTTTTAGATTCCACATAAAAGTGATATTATATAATATTTTTCTTTTTCTGACTTCATTTAGTATGATAATCTCTAAGTCTGTCTATGTTGCTGCAAATAGCATTATTTCATTCTTTTTTATGGCTGAGTAATATTCCATTATATGTATGTATGTGTGTGTATATATATATACCACATCTTCTTTATCCATTCCTCCATTAGTGGACATTTAGGTTGCTTCCATGTCTTGGCTATTGTAAGTAATGCTGCATTGAACATTGGGGTGCATGTATCTTTTCGAATTATTGTTTTTCTCTGGATATATGCCCCGGAATGGGATTGCTGGATCATATGGTAGTTCTATTTTTAGTTTTTTAAGGAACCCCCATACTGTTCTCCATAGTGGCTGTACGAGTTTACATTCCCACCAGCTGTGTAGGAGGGTTCCGTTTTCTCCACACCCTCTCCAGCACTTATTATTTGTAGACTTTTTGATGATGGCCATTCTGACTGATGTGAGGTGATACCTCACTGTAGTTTTGATTTGCATTTCTCTAATAATTAGTGACGTTGAGCATCTGTTCATGTGCTTTTTGGCCATCTGTATGTCTTCTTTGGAGAAATGTCTATTTAGATCTTCTGCCTTTTTTTTGGCTTTGCAGCTTGGCTTGTAGGATCTTAGTTCCTGAACAGTGATCGAACCTGGGCCCTTGGCAGTGAAAGCATGGAGTCTTAACCACTGGACCACCAGGAAATTCCCTGCCCAGTTTTTGATTTGGTTGTTTTTTTTGATACTGAGCTGTATGAGCTGTTTGTATATTTTGGAGATTAATCCCTTGTTGGTTGCATCGTCTGCAAATATTTTTTCCCATTCTATGGGTTGTCTTTTCATGTTTTTGTATGTGTGTGTGTGTGTTCTGGGTATTCATTGCGGTGTGTGGGCTTCTCTAGTTGTGGCGCGCAGGCTTCTCTAGTCTCTAGTTATGGTGTGCAGGCTTCTCTAGTCTCTGGTTATGGTGTGCGGGCTTAGTGGCCCCATGGCGTGTGGGATTTTAGTTCCCTGACCAGGGATCAAACCCGCATCCTCTGAATTGGAAGGTGGATTCTTAACCACTGGACCACCAGGGAAGTCCCATCTTTTCATTTTGTTTATGGTTTCACAAAGGTAGAATTTAAATGTATTTGCTCATAGCAGACTTTTGATAGTAGAAGTGGCTCTTACTACATTTTATTGTATTTAAACTTTGCTGTCTTGGAATATGGACAATATTCTCCATGGAAATTGTCTTTTTTTTTTCTTTTTTAAAAATTTATTTATTTTGACTGAGCCTGGTCTTAGTTGTGGCATGCGGGCTCTTAGTTGAAGCATGCAGGCTCTTAGTTGAAGCATGCATGCGGGATCTAGTTCCCCAACCAGGGATCGAACCCAGGCTCCCTGCATTGGGAACGCGGAGTTTTATCCACTGGACCACAAGCAAAGTCCCTTCATGGAAAGGTTCTTAGTGCAATTTTTTGCTGTTGTTGTTTGAATAAAAGTATAAGGTTTTCTTGAGATAAATTTGAAGTTTATTACCTAAGAGGTTATATGAATATTTGTTGTTTAAATTCAGAGATCTAAAGTACTGCAAATTGAAACATGCTGAAGTAAGTTATGGTTTCTATCAGATTAGTTTACAAATAAAAAGTTTACAAATAAAAATCAAACAAAAACTGTAACTGAGGGACTTCTCAGGTGGCGCAGTGGTTTAGACTTGGCACTCCCAATGCAGGGGGCCTGGGTTCGATCCCTGTTCTGGGAACTAGGTCCCACATGCATGCTGCAAGTAAGAGTTCGCATGCCACAACTAAGGAGCTGGCGAGCTGCAACTAAGGAGCCCACCTTCTGCAACTAAGACCCGACGCAACCAAATAAATAAATAAATATTTTAAAAAAACGAACTGAAACTTAAACAGGTTGTTTTTATGAGAGCAATGTTAATGAAAGAGTTAATTCCCTAGTTATTATTCTTATTTATTTATTTTGCCTTTTAACACATTATTTTAATGCCATGAAGATAGTTTATTATAGTACATTGTTGTCAGTTATATTTTTGTTTGGTGTATTTCTAGGAACCAGAGAAGATACATTTATATTCTCTATAACTATCTACATAGCTTGGTATTATAGTTGATTTCAAGAAGCACAGTGTTTGAGGAAAGCCAGATTACCTCAAATGAGTAAGATTTATTTTAAAATCTATTAGCAATTTCCATAAATGACATAATCCTTTTGCCAATGATTTGCCATTTAGAGTATTCAGGTACTAATTTACTAAATTTTATTGCTGTATATGTTTGAATCCAGAACATCATCATACTTTTTTCTAGATAATTGTCAGTGATATTGTATCTGGTTTCTTTACATGTGTTCATTTGTAGTCAGAGTTAATTTTGTCTTTATTTAACATAGGAATAAATGTGTTGTTAAGACATTTTTAGTGCATGTTTAGCCACATAGATGATTCACAGTCTTTTTATCTGGTTGTTCATATTTGAGGGTTATGTCTTGGGGGAATTGGTAATAGTGGGTCATGGTGACGTGATCCTTCAATTTAGGAGGAGAGGGTGAAGTCTGCTGCATGAATCTGAAATGCCCAAATCTCTTAATCTCCTTTTACCACCACTTTTGTTACTGTTCTTATCTTGGTGCACAGTGTAGCTGACTTACTCATCTCTAAGTTTTTCTCTGTTTTAATATTCGAATTATGGTGCCCTTTTGACATAGCTTGCAAATACTGACCAAATGAATATTTATTCCAAATGTCAAGTGTTTTTCAAAGACTGTGTTGTAGATTTTACTGTTTTAAAAATGTTATTTTTTTTTTTTAAAGAAAACATGGTTCTTAGTTATTTGTATGTACACTAAGGGCTTTGATGTCATTTTCATGCTAAGGAAAACTTAGACACATTGAAGATGCTTATCCTTCACTCAGACATGAGTGCTACAGGCCTGAAGAATAATCCCCACTTTAGTATTTTCATGCCTTTTGCAGTGGGCTTGGATGCTGAGAAGCTATTGGCTGCTTTTATAGGTACCAAGAAAAGATTCCGAGACTCTCAAGTATAGTTAGAATTAATTTATGACTCACTATAGAGTTAACTGACTCATAGGTAAAGCAGTTTATGTTTTGTGTTTAGTTGCTTATGGATCTTTTCTAGTTATTCTCCTATACATTTTCTTTAGAATGCTATTTACCCACTATAGAACTTCATTAATTGCAGAATCAGAAACTAGTTTTTGCCTCTGGGCAATCTAATCTTTTTCCTAGGAAGAAATACCTGGATTAAATCTGTAGCCTATTCACAGGACCAAGAGAGCATTTACTAAAAATAAAAATTAAAAAAAAAAGTAAAAAACTATTTAGAAACCTCTCTGACTGTCCTTATAAATCAGCAAGACAAATACTGAAAATGTGTCAAATATTAAAGGATCATTGGATAGTGACAACAATTATGGCAGAGGGAGTAAATATCACCTGCTTTCTCTGGTGTTGTGTAGAATTGAAATCAGAAAAGCATTTAGTTTTGCATAACAGTCTTTGGTTTATGTTACAAATTCAGTAAGGCAAACAGTTGTTTTGAGCAAAAATAAAACCAGTAGAGTGTATCTGACCTCTATTGTGATAAGCTTCTTAATGAATTATGTTGTTCTTAGATGCAGTTTAGTAATTTTCATATTCTAGCAAGATATTTAAAGTGATATTCTACCTATAAGTAAAAAATTTGGCTGTTACTTTCTGAAAATCAAAGTGGCTTATAAATACTTTGTAACATTTGACACATTTAAATTGGCAGAATGGTGATTTTCTTTAGTTTTCATTGCGGGGTTGATGGGTCGTACTTTTTTTTTTTTTTTGGCTGCGCCACAGGGCATGCAGAATCCTAGTTCCCTGACCAGGGATCGAACCCATGCCCCCTGCAGTGGAAGCGCGAAGTCTTTTTTAATTAATTAATTTGTTTATTTATTTACTTATTTATTTATTTATGGCCATGTTGGGTCTTCGTTGCTGCGTGCTGGCTTTCTCTAGTTGCAGCGAGCGGGGGCTACTCTCGCAGTGTGCGGACTTCTCATTGTGGTGGCTTCTCTTCTTGAGGAGTACCGGCTCTAGAGCGCAGGCTCAGTAGTTGAGGCGAACGGGCTTAGTTGCTCCATGGCATGTGGGATCTTCCCAGACCAGGGCTCGAACCCGTGTCCTCTGCATTGGTAGGGGGATTCTTAACCACTGCGCCACAAGGGAAGGCGGAAGCGCATAGTCTTAACCACTGGACCGCCAGGGAAGTCCCGGGTGGTACTTTCATTAGTAGGAAATCTTAAAATTATTTTTTTAACAAACACAATTTGTCTTAATTTATCAGTTCTTTTGATGTATAGTTTCCCATAACTATGTGGAAACCTCCAAATGCACTGTTATATTTGGTTCTCATAATTTTATAAATGAGGCAGAAAAGGCCTTATTATCTCCATTTTACAAATTATAAAACAGGCTTAGGGAGAGGCTTGATCAAATTCTCATAAGTTACTTAATTGTCTTAATTGATGTGATAAAAAATTTTAAATTATCTGTTTAAAATGAAATTCATCACATTTACTACCTCTTTTATATTCATTTCAGTGTCTTTCAATATTTGTTCCAGCCTCTTGAATCACAGTGACGGGAGCTTTAGGAACATGGCTTTAGGCATATATCTTAATTTAGTGTTTTGGTATAATTATCAGTGGCACTTAGTGATTTATGCTCGAAGAAGTTGGTGTTAACTTTGTTTAGTATCATGAAACTTGTTTTGTCATTGGGGTAACATTGGAAAGCGAGATGTAAAAAGCAAAGTGACTAATTTTTAAATTTTTTCCTCACTTCAGTTGTCTGCCCTCTGGTGGAGAAGTTAGTGAAATCAGCAAACAGTATGTGAAAAGTCCAGGAAAAAAGTTAATAATTGTTTAATTTAGTATTTGAAAAGTTTGTTTGTTTTTTTTCCCTTGGTACGCGGGCCTCTCACTGTTGTGGCCTCTCCCATTGCGGAGCACAGGCTCTGGCCATGGCTCACGGGCCCAGCTGCTCCGCAGCACGTGGGATCTTCCCGGACCGGGGCACGAACCTGTGTCCCCTGCATCGGCAGGTGGACTCTCAACCACTGCGCCACCAGGGAAGCCCTGAACAGTTTAATGTGTGTTACCATTTCAGGTTTAGTTTTTAGTCTTATAAACTTTGGAGGGGACAAATGTGGGATTAAACTTTTAAGCATAAATAGATTTCTTAGAGATATACAAATTTGTATTTCTAATTATGTTTCTGTGTTTCTCAAAATATTTTGTTATTGTTTCTAAGGTTCTTTTTGAAGTCTCACAAAGTTTAAAAATGGAAAATGAAGAATTTAAGAAGAGTTACAGTGATGCTACATCCAAAGCCCTCCAGCTTGAGGAAGATATTGTGTCAGTCACACATAAAGCGATTGAAAAAGAAACTGAAATAGACAGGTATTCCCGATGCTTTAAAAAAGTATCTTCATGTTTTAAAACTGTTTTAAGAAAGTTGTTTTTGTCTGTGTTAACTTTATTTGACTTTAACTCAGTTTAAAGGACAAACTCAGAAAAGCACAATATGAAAGAGAACAGCTTGAATGTCAATTGAAGACAGAAAAGGATGAGAAGGAACTTTATAAGGTAATTTATTCTTTACAATTTTATTAGTTATCTTTTGCTGTGTAACATGTTACCCCAAAACTTAGTGGTCAGCAATTTCGGAGCAGCTTAGCTGAGTGGTTCTTGCTCAGGGTCTCTTGTGTAGTTGCAGTCAGGATGTTGGCAAGGGCTGCAGTCAGCTAAAGGCTCAATTAGAACTGGAGAATCTGCTGTCAAAGTGGCTCACTCACATGACTTGGCAGCAGGCCCTTCAGTTTCTTGGAATGTTGCCTCTTCAGTGGCTGCTTGAATGTTCTCACAATATGGCAGCCAGCTTCCCTCAGAGTGAGCTATACAAGAGAGAGCAAGGAGGAAGTCAGTGCATTTTATGACCTCGTCTCCAAGTTGTACACTGATGCTTCTTCTTTATCTTATTAATTAGAAGCAAGTCACTCCAGCTGATACTCAGGAGAAGGGAACTAGGCTCCACTTCTTTAAGAGAGGAGAATCAAAGGTTTTGGGAGTATATTTTAAAGCCGCCTCATTGTGTATAGTCCCTAAAAGTTAGTTTTCAGGGAATTAAATTGCTGGTGTTTTAGATACTTAGCAGGTAATGTATAATAAGTCAAAGAGTTGTAATGGTAACAAGATACCTGTTTATCAGAATTTGTGCAACTAATTATTTTCCTCTTTTAAGAATATATAAACCTTAAGGAGAGCATTAATTTACTTCAGTGATGATCTTGTTTTGGAGTTTGCCTTTTGGAATAATCTTCAGAGACTGTCATTTTAAAAAGATCCTGTTGACAAATCTTCACCTTTTGAAGTTTTTCCTCTTTTCCTTTTTAAGTGACTCTGAAGTAGGGTAGTGAGTTTTAGTTGTCAATAATGTTGTGGATGCGTATTGGGACTTACTTATTTTAAGTGGCTCATAAGCAGTTCCTGAAGGAAGTTCCAGATGAGGAATTTCAAGAAGAGTCTGAGCTAAGTCAGTATTATTTGGATAGATTCAATCTCTTTATTAGATTAGAAAAGGACAGTACTCATTTATATATTGATATTATGGTATATATTAAAGATAAAACATAAAACTCTGCATATATTCAGTATTTGAGAGTCTCAATTTGTACTAAGAAACTAAAATATGATTTATTGTATTACCAGTGGGTTCTTTCCTCCTTCTCTTTAAAAAACAACTATTCATTTATTTATTTACACTGATAAGCTAGATACCAACATTGGGTACCCAAGTATGAAATTCCAAATCTGTTCTGAGGATCGCCTCTTTTTTCTTCCATTTTTATTGAGATATAATTGACATATAGCACTGTATAAGTTTATAGTGTACAGCATAATGATTTGACTTGTATACATCATGGAATGATTACCACAATAAGTTTAGTGAACATTCACCATCTCATATAGATATAAAAGATTTTTTTCCTCGTAATGAGAACTCTAAGGATTTACTCACTTAATAACTTTCATATCAATATATAACATACAGCAGTGTTAATTTTAGTTATCATGTGGTACATTACATCCCTAGTACTTACTTATAACTGGAAGTTTGTACCTTTTGATTACTTTCATAATTCCCCCCTTCCCCCCACCCTCTGCCTCAGGTAACCACAAATCTGATCTCTTTTTTCAAGAGTTTGTTTGTGAAGCTTAATTGACCTACAAACAACTGAATTTAGTTTCTGGTGCACGGCATAGTGATTTGATATTTCTGTACATTTCAAAATGATCACCACAATAAGTCTAGTTACCACCTGTCACTATACAAAGGTATTACTTAATTATTGACTATATTCCCCATGCTGTACACTTCATACCTGTGACTGATTTTATTTTGTAACTGGAAATTTGTACCTCTTAATCTTCCTCACCTGTTTCTCTCATCCTCCCCCCGCAATCCAGCAACCACTTGTTTGTTTTCTTCATCTATGACTCTTTCATTTTTATGTTTGTTCATTTGTTTTGTTTTTTAGATTCCACATGTAAGTGAAATAATATATTTATCTTTGACTTATTTCACTTAGCATAATACCATCTAGGTCTGTCCATGTTGTTGCAGATGGCAAGGTTTTTCTTTTTTATGGCTGAGTAATAGTCCTCTGTGTGTGTGTGTGTGTGTGTGTTTGTGTTTATTTATTTATGTGTGTGTATGTACACACCACGTCCTCTTTATCCATTCATCTGTTGATGGGCACGAGGTGGGATGAATTGGGGGATTGGGATTGACATATATACACTATTGACACTATGTATAAAATAGATAACTAATGAGAAACCTACTGTATAGCACAGGGAACTCAGTGCTCTACGGTGACCTAAATGAGAAGGAAATCCAAAAAAGAGGGGATAAATGTATACATATAGCTGATTCACTTTGCTGTACAATATAAACTAACACAATATTGTAAAGCAGCTATACTCTAATTAAAAAAAAAATTGATGGGCACTTAGGTTGCTTCCATATCTTGGCTATTGTAGGTAATGCTGCAACATAGGGGTGCTTATAGCTTCTCAAATTAGTGTTTTGTTTTCTTCAGAGAAATACCCAGGAGTGGAATTGCTGGATCATATGGTTCTATCTTTAACTTTTTTTTTTTTTAAGGTCGCACTGTGCGGCATCTTAGTTCCCCAACCAGGGATCGACCCTGTGCCCCCTGCACTGGGAGCACAGAGTCTTAACTACTGGACCACCAGGGAAGTCCCTATTTTTTTGTTTTGTTTTGTTTGTTTGTTTGTGTGTTTGCGTTATGCAGGCCTCTCACTGTTGTGGCCTCTCCCGTTGCGGAGCAAGGCTCCGGACGTGCAGGCTCAGTGGCCATGGCTCACGGGCCCAGCCGCTCCGCGGCATGTGGGATCTTCCCGGACCGGGGCACGAACCCGTGTCCCCTGCATGGGCAGGCGGACTCTCAACCACTGCGCCACCAGGGAAGCCCGGGAAGTCCCTATTTTTAAATTTTTGAGGAACCTCCATACTGTTTTCCATAGTGACTGCACCAATTTACATTCCCACTAACAGTGCAGGGGGGTTCCGTTTTCTCCACATTCTTGCCAACACTTGTTATTTGTTGTCTTTTTGATAGTAGCCATTCTGAGAGGTGTGAGGTGATATCTCATTGAGGTGGTATTTGATTTCTATTTTCCTGATGATTAGTGATGTTGAACACCTTTTCATTTGCCTGTTGATGATCTGTATGTCTTCTTTGGAGAAATGTCTATTCAGGTTCTCTGCCCATTTTTTAATTGGGCTTGTGTTTTTGATGTTGAGTCGTATGAGTTCTTTGTATATTTTAGATATTAACTCCATGTTGGTTGGATATATCACTTGCAAATATCTTCTCCCATTCAGTAGGTGATCTTTTCATTTTGTTGACAGTTTCCTTTGCTGGGTAAAAGCTTTTTAGATTGATGTAGTCCCATTTGTTTTATTTTTGCTTTTGATTCCCTTGCCTGAGGAGACACATCCAAAAAAATATGCTAAGACTGATGTCAAAAAGCATGCCTATGTTTTCTTCTAGAAGTTTTATGGTTTCAGGTTTTACATTTAAGTCTTTAATCCATTTTGAGTTTATATATGGTGTAAGAAAGTAGTTCAGTTTGATGATCTTGCACGTAGCTGTCCAGTTTTCCCAATACCATTTATTGAAGAGGTTGTCTTTTCCCTGTTGTAATATTCTTGCCTCCTTTGTCATAGATAAATTGCTTATATAAGTGTGGGTTTATTTCTGGGCTTTCTGTTCTGTTCCACTGATCTATGTGTCTGTCTTTTTTTTTTTTTTTTAATTTTTGGCTGCATTGGGTCTTCGTTGCTGTGCGCGGGCTTTCTCTAGTTGCAGCAAGGGAGGGCTACTCTTCGTTGCGGTGTGCGGGCTTCTCGTTGCAGTGGCTTCTCTTGTTGTGGAGCACAGGCTCTAGGTGGGCTTCAGTAGTTGTGGCACGCGGGCTCTAGGCCACAGGCTCAGTAGTTGTGGTGCACAGGCTCAGTAGTTGTGGTGCACGGGCTCAGTTGCTCTGCGGCATGTGGGATCTTCCCGGACCAGGGATTGAACCCGTGTCCCCTGCATTGGCAGGCAGATTATTAACCACTGAGCCACCAGGGAAATCCCAAGTTTTTTTTGGGGGGGGGGGGTGCGGTGTGCCTTGAGGCATGCGGGATCTTATTTCCCTGACCAGGGATTGAACCCATGCTCCCTGCAGTGGAAGCTGGAGTCTTAACTACTGGACCACCAGGTAAGTCCTAGTTGTCTGTTTTTGTGCAGTACCATACTGTTTTGATTACTGTAGCTTTGTAGTATACAAAGTATAGTTAATGTGTTATACTGCATTAAAAAATTGAAGGATAAAGATCATATGATCATCTCAGTAGATGCAGAAAAAGCTTTTGACAAAATTCAGCATTCATTTGTGGTAAAACCTCAAGTGGGTACAGAGAGAACATACCTCAACATAATAAAAGCCACATATGACAAGCCCACAGCTAACATCGTAACGTACTCAGTGGTGAAATGCTTGAAAGCACTTCCTTTAAGATCAGGAACAAGACAATGATGCCCACTCTGACTACGTTTATTCCACATAGTATTGGAAGTCCTAGCCATAGCAGTCAGACAAGAAAAAGAAAGAAAAGGAATCCAAATTGGAAAGGAAGTAGTAAAACTGTCACTGTTTGCAGATGACATGATACTATATACAGAAAATCCTAAAGATGCCACCAAAAAACTACTATTCCTCAATGAGTTTGGTTAAGTTGCAAGGTACAAAATTAATATACGGAAATATGTTGCATTTCTATATACTAACAAGAAACTCTCGGAAAGAGAAATTAAGAAAACAATCCCATTTACAATCAAAAAGAATAAAATAGGAAAAAATCTACTGAGTTAAAAGCTCTGTACTCGGAAAACTATGAGACATTGATGAAAGAAATTGAAGATGACACAAACAAATGGAAAGATATGCTGTGCTTATGGACTGGAAGAATATACATTGTTAAAATGACCATACTACCCAAGGCAATCTACAGATTCAGTGCATCCCTATTAAAATATCTACGGTGTTTTTCACAGAACTAGAACAAAAAATTCTAAAATCTGTATGGAAACACAACAGACCCTGAATAGCCAAAACAATCCTGAGAAGAAGAAAGCTGGAGGTGTCATGCTCCCTTATTTCAAACTATACCACAAAGCTACAGTAATTTCCTTCTTATTTTTGGGGGTGGTTAATTTTTTTTAGTCTTTAAAATTTTTTGGAGAGAGAGAGAGAGAGAGAGAGAGAGAGAGACAGTGAGACAGTGTGTGTCCCAGAATAGGAAGGAAAATGGTGGATGATTTTATGATTTGACTCTAAGGAAAAGTGCCCAGATATAATGTTTGGATTTTGAACAGGATTTTGTGAAAAAAGGAAGTAATACAGATATCTAGAGAAGGAATTGATACAGTTGGATACAGTGTCTTTGTCTTTTTGTTTGTTTGTTTTTTTTGCAAACTACTTTCAAATGCGGTTTTTTAAAGTTATAAAGGATTTTTCAACTAAATGAAGATTTTGCATCTGTAATAATTTTTTATTTAATGTCACTATGAATTTCAGTGATAATGTTTCAGTTTTGTGCCAGGCAAAGACCTGGGCATTATTTCTCTGTGGATAAGTAAGTACTTTCCATGTTGTTTCTCTGTTAGAACAGTGGGAGATAATTAGGTAAATAGCATGTCTATGTTTTCAGTCATTTTACTTCAATAATAAGTTAAATAAAATGAATTCTGAAGGTATACTAGTTAGTATTGGGAAGGGTTTAGGAAGGTCCTAAGTAAACCAAGACCTCGTTTACTTACTTTACTTACCTGGTTTGATGCTTGAGAGGTGTAATGATAATTAGAATGACTTATTTTGGAAAGAGGAAAACTTTTCCCTGAAGCTGTCACCTTTCCATCCTGCCTTTCCTTTCTCTCTTCTATCCTGAGAAACAGTACTTCCAATGTTTTGTAGAGGGTTGACAAGTACATTTTAGGGTAAATCCAGAATTTATTTTTCTTTTACTGCTCTAAATTATTTATTCTTTATATTCCTTTTTTCTTTCTGCAAAGATTTTGTGTGTCTCTGTTGTACAGCTGAATGACGAGTCCTTTGCATAAGACTTGGGAGGGAGGAAGGGAAAGAACGAGTGTCTTGGGGGTTTATTCTTTTACAGTGTGCTAATATCTCCTGTTTTCTGTAAGAATTAGCAGTTGGGATCAAAGTGACTCTGAAATTTCCATTTGAATACACTCTCTCCCAACCTCCCAGTGTCCTGAACAGTATTTCATTTATATGCATGTATGCCGAAGATTGGAAGTAAAACTTCCCTAGGGATTTTTGTTTTGTGTTTTTTTGGCAAGGAGATTCCACTTACAGAGTGTGGTAAGACCTACTATACTCTTAATCTCAGAAACATACTTTCTCTTTCAAATTGTTCTCATGAGTAACCAAATAGTTTCCTTTGCCTCTCTCCTCTAACCCCTGTTGGATCATGTGACCCATCCCTGGCCTAACAGAATTTAGAGGGATTGGTAAAAAATGCTTTCATGAGCTGATGATTATGAAAATCGGGTAGTGTTTTTAAAGTGATGCTGCAAAGGTCTTGGCTGCTGATACCTTTAGATTATCTGGAGTTATATTCTATCATTGTGAACAGGAATTAGTCTTCAGCACTGCATACATTAAGAGTAAAGTGCAAGAAGTATGTTAATTCATTTCTCTTTGATGCTCTTAACCAAAGCAAGGTACTCTTTGTAGTGGAAACCAGATACTTGTACTCTTTATAATTTCAGTTATGGAATTTGATTTGTGTATATGCTATGAACAACAGCAGCCAAAGTTCCTGGAAAAATCAATATAGTTGGGTTAATTAATCAACAAATATATTTTTAGGCACACAGGAAGTAAATGCATAGTATTTTTTCATAAGCAAAAAATTGAATTGCTTAAGATGTTCTTGAATGTATTCCTTTAGTTTTCCAGAATCTGGTCATGCCTTTATATATGAATATGCCTGTAACGTAATGTTTCCCCAAAAGAACAACTAAATTCATTTGTAATTTTAAAGAGAACTAACTTAAAATCATCAAAGGAAAAGACTTTAGAGATCAGGTAGTGTTAGACCTTAGAATTAATCTCTTCGGAAAACTAAAACAGTAGCAACAACAAAACTCAGAAAAGCTGTGTTCTGCGCCCACGTACTTGGCTAGTCATTTGGCAGAATTTGGGTCTCCTGACTTCTCGTCTAGTGAATCTTCCGTTCTCTTGGATCATATTTGGGTTAGAGATAAATAGTAATATTTTAAACTTTGTGTAACTTAGGTTATAGAGTTAGAGAGAATATTCTTGACATTTTCAAGCACTGTTTCAGGTACATTTGAAGAATACAGAAATAGAAAATACCAAGCTTGTGTCAGAGGTCCAGACTTTAAAGAATTTAGATGGGAACAAAGAAAACATGATTACTCATTTCAAAGAAGAGATTAGCAGACTGCAGTTCTGTTTGGCTGAAAAGGAGAATCTACAGAGGGCTTTCTTGCTTACAAACTCAACTAAGGTAAGTACTTTTGCAATATGTATTTGAAGATTGTAAAGTATTATCTCTATTAAGCGTATACAGTATGGTCGTTTTTATTTTTAATCTTTCCTCCCCCAGCATCTTTTTTTGGAAAAAGTTCAAACTTAACAGAAGAGTTGAAAGAATGGAAAAATGAATACATATATATCCTTAAATATTTTACTCTCTTTATCTCCCCCATTTATATGCCTTCTCCTCCCCACCCCAACCATTTGAAAGTCAGTTGCAGGCATTATGACATTTCACCCTAAATACTTTAGCATGTCTCTCTTATTAACAAGTACATTCTTCTGTATAACCGTAATACCATTATGACATCTAAGGAATTTTATATTGATATAATATTCATGTTCATATATCATTTTAGTCCACATTCAAATTGTCCAACATATTTTTTGCATAACCTTTAAAATTGCTTGATCCCCGGTAGTCAGAGATCGCACATTAATGATTATTGTTGTGTTCTTGGTCTGCTCTAATCTAGAACAGTGTCCTTATACCATTTGTCTTTTATAACATTGATATTTTTTAAGAATTCAGGCTTGTCTGAGAGAATATTTCATAATCTAGATTTGTCTGTTGTTTCCTCATGACTAGATTCAGGTCGAAGATTTTTGGCAAGAAAAGGCGTAGATGATGTTTTGTATATTCTGGTGCAACCACATCAAAAGTCATGTAATACCAATTCCATTCTTGCTGATATTAGGTTTAATCATGTGTTTAAAGTTATGTCTGGTTGTCTCTCCATATATTAGTGCCTTTCTCTCTTTGTGATTATTGAGTAATCTGTGGGGTAATACTTTGAGATCATGTGAACATCCTACTCCCCAATACCCCCCCCCCCTTTTTTTTTTTTTTTGCGTTACACAGGCCTCTCACTGCTGTGGCCTCTCCCGTTGTGGAGCACAGGCTCCGGACGCGCAGGCTCAGCGGCCACGGCTCACGGGCCCAGCCGCTCCGCGGCATGTGGGATCCTCCCGGACCGGGGCACGAACCCGTGTCCCCTGCATTGGCAGGCGGACTCTCAACCACTGCGCCACCAGGGAAGCCCTCCCCAATACCCTTTGACCCAGTGTTTTTTATCCCTTGATGATCCTTACCTGCATCAGTTATTGAATTAATGATTACAAAATGGTGATTTTAAAAATTCTGTCATTCCTTTTATGTTTATTAGTAGGTATTCTTTTATTATAATGAGGTGGTTCCCTGTTGCCCTCTCCCCTTTTTTTAATATCACTATAGACTCTGATTCTTTTTTGTTCAGTGTATTATATACATCAGCGGTCCCCAACCTTTTTGGCACCAGGGACCAGTTTCGTGGAAGACAGTTTTTCCTCAGGGGGGTGGGGGTGGGATGGTTTGGGCTGATTCAAGCACATTACATTTATTGTGCACTTTATTTCTATTATTATTACACTGTAATATATAATGAAATAATTATACAACTCAACATAATGCAGAATCAGTGGCAGTCCTGCGCTTGTTTTCCTGCAACTAGATGGTCCCATCTGGGGGTGACGGGAGACAGTGACACCCGAAGTGGTTGCTTATGTCCAGTCTACTCTGTAAGATGCAGCTTCATTGTCACTTGCCACTCATTGATAGGGTTTTGATATGGGTCTGCAAGCAGTTGATTTATTGTGGTGTCTGTGCAGTCAAACCTCTCTGCTAATGATAATCTGTATTTGCAGCTGCTCCCCAGAGCTACCATCAGCGCCTCAGCTCCACTTCAGATCATCAGGCATTAGGTTCTCATAAGGAGCACGCAACCTAGATCCCTCACATGCGCAGTTCACAGTAGGGTCCGCGCTCCTATGAGACGCTAATGCTGCTGCTGATCTGACAGGAGGCAGAGCTCAGGTGGTAATGTGAGTGCTGGGGAGCGGCTGTAAATACAGGTGAAGCTTCGCTCGCTTGGCCTGCCACGCTCAATTCCTGCTGTGTGGCCCCGTGCCTAACAGGCCGTGGACTGCTAATGGTCTGTGGCCGGGAGTTGGGGACCCCTGTTATACATCATCATTATTCTTGTTCCTACTCAAATTGTCCTATATTTAGCTAGGGGGGAACCTTCTCAAACCTGCTCTTGTGTCTTTCTGATATGTCCCCCTAATGCTTTGAATGCTTCCTTGTTTTGTGGTAGAACTGTGTATTACAGTTTTAGGTTCTGCTCCAGATCTGGTATTACCCATTTCTCCAAAGAACCTGATTTTTTTCATGAGTGAAGGGTATTTTGAAGCCAAGCCACTAGATCCTTTTGCTACTTTGCACTTTCAATAGACAGACATTTTAAGTCTTAAATTTATATTGATATCTCCAGTTCAAATTCAGTATCTCCTAGGGTTCTTCCTTATCTTCCTCCATTACATATTTATGTATCTCTTCTCCCAGTGTGAGGACCCTTGTTTCCAAAATGTTGTATCTGTTCATGTTTTCTAACCAGCTATACATACCAGTAGTTTCAGAATTATTATATCAATGCCACTTCCAACAGTATGTCTACTAAATAAAATTAAGATCTTTTCCAGTTCTTTTATCTTAGAGTATTTCACTAAGGATGTAGAGTACCATGTTCAAAGGTTACTTGAATTAATTTTTTTTAACATATTTATGTTATGAATTTGTAATACAGTTCAGTTATTTTGTTTTCTCCTAACCTTTTCCTTTAATTTTATTTTTTGAATATGTAAAATAGTTGTATCATTCACAGTCAAAATGAAACAAAAAAAATTTACTCTTCGCTAAAAAACTCCTTTCTTACTGGTACCCATAGGTAAACATTTTCACTGGTTTCCAGTTTTTTCTTCTTATGTTTGTTTTTGCAGAAATAAGCTTGGTGTATGTGTGTGCATGCACACACCCTTCTCTATCCCCTTCTTTCTTAAAAGTGCCATGCTACTTATACTCCTTTTCACTTTGCTTTTTTTTTCAGTGAACAATACAGACTGGAAATCATTCCCTAGCAGTTCATAGAGATCTTCCTAATTTTTAAAGAAATGGCTGTGTAATACTACATTGTTTAGATTTACCCTGATTTATTCATTAACTTTTATGGATGGAGTATTATGTGGTTTTTAGTAGTTTGCTAATAAATACACTCAGGTATAGTTAATGTAACACTTAGAACGTCAGATGTGCGTGATATTTAGAATTAATGATTAAGACCCAAGTTACTTTTCAGGGTATTGAATATAGCAGATGCAAACAGGAAGGTGAAAAGCATGTTTGATTATTTATTTGTTATTTAATAAGATGCTACTTAAGCAAGACTTCTGTGAGGAAAGCATAGGTATAGAAATACCTGGAGAAATTGATGCCTGGTTGTTAAAAGTTTTTAAAAAATTATAAAAGCAATAAAAAAAATCATGGTTATAAAAAAGTTCGAGTAGTATGTGAGGGTACAAGGTAAAAGTAACCCATATCATTTCCCAGATATATTATTATATAATTTTACTAGAAATCTGTGAATGTACATACAATATTTATATTTTAACAAAAATGAGAATATAATGTTACAAAAACTTTTTTAAAATTTATGGAATGTCTAGACATCTTGCAGTATGAGTACACATACAGATCTTCCTCATTTATTAGAACAGCTTTGTAGGGAATTCCCTGGTGATCCAGCAGTTAAGACTCCACGCTTCCATTGCTGGGGGACTGGGTTCGATCCCTGTAACTAAGATCCTGCAAGCCGCGAGGCCAAAAAAAACCCCCAGCTTTGTAGTATCTCTCCTTTTGTTTAACAGCTGTGTAGTATGCAGTTGTTTTTAGTTTTAGTATACAACCCTTAGGTATTATAAGCATGATGGCAGTAAACATTCTTGTACAGATATCTAGGCACGTGTATAAATCTGTAGAATAAATTCCTCAAAGTGCAATTGCCAGGTTGAATGTTTACATTTTCAGTTATTTTCAGATTGCCTTTCAAAAAAATTAATGTATCAACAGGGTATGACACATACTGCTGCTAGTAATGGTTGCATAGACTTTCATTGTGTGGAGGATATATCAAGTTTATTTATAATAAATTCCCATTTAGACATTTGATTTTTAATAATTTTTCATAATCTTAATATTTTACTGAATCCCTGCAAAACTAACCCTGCAAAACTAAACCTATGTCCATACCCTTTAATCAGAAACTCATGAAAATAAAATTGATAAATCAAAAGCCATGTGCTTTTTAGAGGTGTTGATGATTGTTTCAAAAATCTGGTAAGAATGCTTACCACTTATAGATTATATGAGCCCACATGTTTGTAAATGTGCCAGTTTTCCTAAACCATCCAAATATTAGAGCATTACTTTTTTCAGTCTTTGTTAGCTTGAAAGAGAATGAATGGTATTTGTTTTACCTTCTTTATTTGAATATTTTTCTATGTATAATAGCCGTTTATTTTAAAGAAATTTCACGTTCATGCCTTTCTCCATATTTTTCCTTTTCTGGGTTTTTTTTTCTTTAAAATTTTTCCATTTCTTATTGATTAGAAAATCTATATCAGAGTATTATACATTTTTTGAATATATTACAAATAGTTTTCTTCTAGTTCTCTTTTTTGCTTTTTTCCCTTCTGATATATAGAAGCTGATAACATTTATATATTAGCTCTATTAATGTTATACTTAGAAAGATTTTCTTCACCCCAGCATTACATAAATAATCATTTACATTTCCTTATAAGTAGCTAACAATTTAAAAACCACGAATGGGTTGCACTTTTTGAGTTTACATTATTTCTAATGCAGAGATAAAAATATGAATGTTGAATAAACTAGATTTATTGAGCTCATAATGTCTTTAATGTTAAAGGAAATAATTTTATCATGGCAGTTTTTATTTTATTTATTTTTTATAAATTTATTTATTTATTTATTTGGCTTTGTTGGGTCTTTGTTGCTGTGCGTGGGCTTTCTCTAGTTGCGGCGAGCGAGGGCTACTCTTCATTGCGGTGCGCGGGCTTCTCCTTGCCGTGACTTCTTGTTGTGGAGCATGGGCTCCAGGCGCACGGGCTTCAGTAGTTGTGGCACACAGGCTTAGTTGCTCCGCGGCATGTGGGATCTTCACAGACCAGGGCTCGAACCCGTGTCCCCTGCAATGGCAGGCAGGTTCTTAACCACTGTGCCACCAGGGAAGTCCTATCATGGCAATTTTAACTTTTTAAAGATACTTTTAGGTTTGGTAAGAGGTGCTAATGTAATGGTATATTAATATTATATTGGATATGTTATAGGTTAGATCATAGGAAACATTTTTTTAACCAACATTTTTGGAGTTACAAAGAAGTTTTTGTAATTATTTTTATTGCTTACCATAAAAAATGAGGGTCAGTAGTTCTAGCTGGAGAGATTCTGGGGGACAGAAGCTTCCATTCGAGTATCTATTTAGCTAAGCATTGGTTATGTTGCCTGACTTCCTGTACTTCAGGTTTGTCATGTATAAAGTGATAGTAGTGATGCGTAGGGTTGTTATATGGGGGTCTCTGAAACAAAGTCACATCTTAAATTTTTTATAGACACACATACTTCATCTAAGTCATGAATAGAAAAGCAATATTTAATTTAAAATTTTAGATCTGTTGAAATAGGAATAAATATTGTTTCTGCTTCTGTTTTTTACTTGAATGGTTTAATTACAAATATATTTATCTGCCTTTCTTCAGGAAGATACAGTTTTTTTCAAGGAGCAACTTCGTAAAGCAGAGGAACAGGTTCAGGCAACTCGTCAGGAAGCTGTCTTTCTGGCTAAAGAACTTAGCGATGCTGTAAATGTGCGGGATAAGACAATGGCAGATCTGCACACTGCACGCTTGGAAAATGAGAGAGTGAAAAAGCAGTTAGCTGATGCAGTGGCAGAGCTTAAACTAAGTGCTGTGAGAAAAGACCAGGTAAAGCGGGTTAATTTTGAATTTCCAGTTTGGTCAAAAACTCACGATAAGCTTATGAAAGAGAATGAGTTATGTTAAAATAATTGAGGTCAGATTCCTGGTCACAGAATTTTAAATTGCCATTCATTTTGTTTAGTCATTGTAACTTCTTGGGTTGAAATTAATGCAGGCTTTAAGAAAAACTTCTGTAAGCAAATTCCTAATTGTTAGTAAAAACTGCTCTATTATTGTTAACTAAACTTTCTGATATAAGGTATATATTGCTTTGTTTAGAGTTTATTTACTAGCTGCATAAAATGGTACTATGGTTATTTAACAGGGTATGCTTGCTTCTCAGGAGATAGGATATTCTTTTCAAGTGTTTTGTTTTTGTTTGTTTGTTTTTTAATGAACCTTAGTCCTAGGAATATAAAGCTGGATTTGTTAGGAGACCTAATGTGACTCTAGCCAAAACTCCAAAACAAATAAAAATTAAGAGCCAGAAAGAACAAAGCGAAAAGAAAGTTGGATTTACTACTACATTATGAGATACGAGATTTTTATGTTTCTCTTAGAGGAAGGGTTTTTTTTCTCTCTTAGGAGAAGACTGATACACTGGAACACGAACTGAGAAGAGAAGTTGAAGATCTGAAACTTCGTCTTCAGATGGCAGCAGATCATTATAAAGAAAAATTCAAGGAATGCCAGAGGCTCCAAAAACAAATAAACAAACTTTCAGACCAATCAGTAAGTATAATTGAATTCATCACAGTAAAATAATTCCTTTATCAATATTTTTGTTTACAAATCAAATTTATAATGTTATACCCTTTGAATATAATTTCTGCTTTATTTCACATTACTGGCCTAATATTGTAGTGATAATTTTTTTTAAATCTGGAATTTTTATTTGTTGGAGAAATAAAATGTTCTGTTTTGTAACGTTTAGGTCAGTTAGTAAAGTGATGTATGTAACTTTAGTCTTTGTTGGCCTTTAAGACAGCAGCAGCTTTGTGGACTTTTCAGGATTTATTTATATGATGCATGGTTGCTGAAGGAGGGAAATGTAACTCATTTAACCATTGATTGTTAACATTTTGAACAGGCTAATAACAGTAGTGTCTTCACAAAGAAAATTGGGAGTCAGCAGAAAGTGAATGATGCCTCAGTAAACACAGACCCCGCTACTACTGCCTCTACGCTTGATGTAAAGCCACCACCTTCTACAGGTAACAATCTTTTAGGCTTTTTGTATGACGTGTCCTGCCTTGAAAAGTATTTATACTCATTTATACTGCCTGTTCCATGTGTCAGAATTTTAGGGAGCTTTTAAAAAAATCCTTCTAAGTGAGGGATTGAGGCAAAGGGAAAGTAAAGGTCTAAAAGCAAAGGGAGGGGCTTCCCTGGTGGTGCAGTGGTTGGGAGTCCGCCCGCCGATGCAGAGGATGCGGGTTTGAGCCCTGGTCCGGGAGGATCTCACATGCCGCGGAGCGGCTGGGCCTGTGTGCCACAACTACTAAGTCTGTGTGCCACAACTACTAAGCCTGTGCTCTAGAGCCCATGTTCTGCAACAAGAGAAGCCTGCGCACCGCAACGGGGAGTAGCCCCTGCTCTCCGCAACTGGAGAAAAACCCATGCAGCAGGGAAGATTCAACGCAGCCAAAAATTAATAAATAAAAAAATTTATTAAAAAAATAAAAGCAAAGGGAAAGTAAAGGTCTAAAAGTAAGTCATGCATGTGGTGAATATACAAAATGTGAGTGAACTAGTATTTATCTTCATGAGCATGGTTAATCAAATGAGCTGGTGTTTGTAAGTGCAAATGCTTATAGTATTTGATCTATAGGAAGAGAGCCAAGAATTGAATTTTTTTTTTTTTTTTTTAATTGCGCGGTACGCGGCGCCTCTCACTGCCGTGGCCTCTCCCGTTGCGGACCACAGGCTCCGGACGCGCAGGCTCAGCAGCCACGGCTCACAGGCCCCGCCACTCCACGGCATGTGGGATCTTCCCGGACCAGGGCACGAACCCACGTCCCCTGCTTCGGCAGGCGGACTCTCAACCACTGCACCACCAGGGAAGCCCCAAGAATTGAATTTTTAATTAATATTCTAACACTGTGGAATTCTGAACCATTTATGGCACTTTAATTGTACAATTCTGTGGGGAAAACTTAAAAATCCCTTTAATTCTATTCATTTTTCTCTCTTTCTCGCCTTTTTTTTGTTTTGGTTTTGTTTTGGCTGCTTTGGATCATTAAGGTACTTTCCTCATTAGTGTACCTGTTGGTGGATAAGTTAAATATTTTATTAGTTTATTAACTTACAGAACATATTAGAGAGATAGTGAATACATGAACAACATGAAAATTTAAATCAACTCTAGGTTTTCACTTGTCCTAATGTCTTTTTTTCACCTTATGTTAAAGATTTGACAATAACAAAAATAAATACTAGAGCATGTAAAGTATATTTAATTGTGTAGTGTTTGGGGCAATTGGTGTTTTAGACTTTTAAAATGTATTATAAGTTTCCTATGCTATTAAATATTTAGATTCAACTGCTGTAGAACAGGATCCTGCCTTCCATTTCTATATATCCTGTGTAGTACCAAGAAAGGTGTTATATTGACTTAATAAAGACTTATTGAATAGTAGTGAAGGACTAGAAAAATGATTTAATGTTTTCTCAAAGTATGTCTTTCCTATATATCCTATCAAGTATATAGAAAACAATTTTTGTGCCATTTTAGAACTATTTTTAGCTAGTTAAAAAATATGATCTTTTAAAATTATTGAATGAAAAAATTAAAATTAAAAAAAATTTTAAAAATTCTCATCTAATGTTTATATTGTCCTTCTCTGTTTATTTAGTGTATGAATAGATGTTTTAAAATAGATGTTTCTCTCCTTTAGTATTCCATTTATTATATTTCACAGTATACTGACCCTCAAGTTATTCTGACCAGGAAGATAATACAAGGATCAAAATAATTTGTAATAATTTTTAATTTTCTGCCTTGTTATAGCTGAGATAGATTTTGACAGTCTAACTAAGGGACAAGTCTCTGAAATGACCAAAGAAATTGCTGCAGAAAAGTATAATAAATGTAAACAACTCTTGCAGGTAAGCTAGCTCTCTTGTAAGAGAAAGATTTATCAAATGTAATGGCTTAGCTTATCTTTATTGTTTTGATTGATGGGTATCCCAGGGTTTCTTTTTTATACCCATATACTGATATTTAGTTTCACTTTTGAGATGATAAGTGGGGGGTTGTTCTGTGTACCTGCTCATGTAGGCATGTGTGTAAAATCATGATCCTTGGGAATTCCTTGGTGGTCCACTGGTTAGGATTCAGCACTTTCACTGCCGTGGGCCTGGGTTCGATCCCTGGTTGGGGAACTAAGATCCCACAAGCTGCACAGCATGGGCAAAAAAAAAAAAAAAAAAAAAACACGATCCTAAAACTATTGTTTTCTGTTCCCCTGATGTCCTTCTCTTGATAATGGGCAAGTGATTAATTGAGGTTGGGGTTGGATATTGTCTGTCTGTCTTCTTCTGATAAGGATACATGAAAAATGTTTGAACTGCATAAAAGGGAAGTATTCTTTTTTACACTTACTGTAATAATAGCAAAGACTTTCACCACATCCTAAAGTGACTAGATTTGTAAAGTGGAAAAAAAGGAATGGTACCCAGATGAGTCGTTGCCTTTACGGTATTATTTTGATTATATTAAACTATTATTCAAACATTTAAGTTTTGCAACTTCCTAGTAGTATTCACTCCTGGAGTATTTAAAGGACAAAGGGAAAATGCTTCTTATTTGTACCTGATGTGGGGAAGAGAGGAAAAAATGTTTTGTGTATGTTTTTCGTTCGTTCAATTAAATATTTTTTTGTATGTTTGCTTCTCTGTTCATGTGGAGAGGAGAGGGATAATTTTTAGAGCCATATAAGGAAATTCATATATTATTATAGTAATTAACTTAAAATATTTTATGTTGCTGTCTTGATAATATTAGTTTAATGTAATCCTTTAATCAGACTTTGAACTGAACATTTTTGTTGCTTCAGAAGATCCTTCTGTACAGGGTTGATTAGAACAATTTTACCCTTGAGGTCAAAGTAGTTGCTTATAAGGGACTAACCTATTTTTCAGTAAGTATGAAACAATTTTGGATGAATATTTTTAAAAATCTCATTATATAGTAGTATTGAAAGGAAGATAGAATATTCTTTCAAGCTAAAAACTTCCTCAAGGTAATTTTTTTTTTTTACAACTGTGTTGTAGTACAATTGAAATTCAATAAACTGCATATATTTAAGGTCTGCAGTTTGTTCATTTTGCTATATATATATATATATTTGTGGAACTATCACAGTGTCAAGCTAATGAACATTTCCATTACTCCATTAGCTTTTTTGTACTCATTTACAACTCATCCCTCCCTCTCTCACCACTCCTGGGAAACCATTGGCTTGCTTTCTGCCACTATAGATTAGCCTATCTTTTGTACCGTTTCTATAAATGGAATCATATGGTATGTTCTTCTTTTCCTGTCCCCTTTCAGCACAGTTATTTTGAGATTTGTTGATGTTGTTGCTTGTTATTGGTAGTTTATTCCTTTTTTTGTTTGTTTAATAAATTTTATTTATTTATTTAAAATTTTTTTAACATCTTTATTGGAGTATAATTGCTTTACAATGGTGTGTTAGTTTCTACTTTACAACAAAGTGAATCAGTTATACATATATTCCCATATCTCTTCCCTCTTGCGTCTCCCTCCCTCCTACCCTCCCTATCCCACCCCTCTAGGTGGTCACAAAGCACCGAGCTGATCTCCCTGTGCTATGAGCTGATCTCCCTGTGCTATGCGGCTGCGTCCCACTAACTGTTTTACATTTGGTAGTGTATATATGTCCATGCCACTCTCTCACTTTGTCCCAGCTTACCCTTCCCCCTCCTCGTGTCCTCAAGTCCATTCTCTAGTAGGTCTGCGTCTTTATTCCCGTCTTGCCCCTAGGTTCTTCATGACCATTTTTGTTTTAGATTCCATATATATGTGTTAGCATACGGTATTTGTTTTTCTCTTCCTGACTGACTTCGTATAGTTTATTCCTTTTTATTGTGAGTTCATCTTCTGCCATTTAAAAAATTGGGTTCATCTTATTATTGAGTTGTAAGTGTTCTTTATTCCAGATACAAGTCCTTTGTCAGATATGTGGGGTAAATATTTTCTCCCAGTCTGTGGCTTGCCCTTTTATTTCCTTAATGGGGTTTTTAGAAAAAGTTTTAGTTTTGCTGAAGTACAGATTATCAATTTATTGTTTATGTGTTCTCTGTATGTTCTAAGAAAACATTTACTGTTGCAACTTGTAATGATTTTCTCTTGTTTTCTAGAAGTTTTGTAGTCTTAGGTTCTTTTAGGCCTGTTAACCATTTTAAGTTTATTTTTGTGTATGGTGTGAGGTGTGGTATGTATAGTAAGGATATTTAACTGATCCAGCATTATTTGTTGAAAAGACTTTTCTCCATTGAATTGCTCAAAGCATAAAGCATATATTTTTTCTTTTCTTTTTTTTTTTTTTTAATTAAAAAAATTTTTTTTATTGGCCTTGTTGCATGGCTTGTGGGATCTTCGTTCCCTGACCAGGGATCAGACCTGGGCCCCGTGCAGTGGAAGCACAGAGCCCTAACCACTGGACTTCTGGGGGAGTCCCTCGTCATGTTTTAAAACTCCATTCTTTTAACATTCTGGGTTGTAGAGAAGAGCAGTGTATAAGAAATCCATCTAAAGATTGTCTTGATCAGGAAATCCCAGAGTTTTAATTATTAATATATAGAAATAGCAGCATTATAAATAATGTGATTTTTATTATGTCCTTTGCAAAAGTAATGTGTGCTTATTGTGAAATCTTACGGTGTTACAGAAATGAAGAATAAAGGTGGTAAAAAGTACCATTATGATCCTGATCCCCAGATATAAGGGCTATTAATATTTTGGTTTATGGAATTCCCTGGCAGTCCAGTGGTTAGGACTTTGAGCTTTCACTGCCAAGGGCCCGGGTTCATTCCTTGGTCAGGGAGCTAAGATCCCACTAGCTGTGTGATGTGGCCAAAAATAAATAAATAAATTTGGTTTATTTTTTCTACATATACTACATAGACATCATATAAAATTGTGTTAAACAACTTGTAAAGCAGAAATGGGATTATACTATATATTCTGTTTCTGCAACTTGATATTTTCAATTAATGTATTTTGCCATTTTTCCTTGTTAATTTTTAGATCACTTTGTTCTTTTTCAATAAATATACTCTGTTCCATTGTATGGATATAAAATGATTTGTCCAATCTTCCACTGACAGACATTTTGGTTATTTCTATTTGGTTATTTGGTTATTTTTATACCTTTACAACAGTGTTATAATAAGCATTCAGCACAAGTATTTGTATAGATATTAGCTGTATATGGATTTAAAATCTTTTGGTAATTATACTAATTTCATTTAGGATGAGAAAACAAAATGCAATAAATATGCTGATGAACTTGCAAAAATGGAGATGAAATGGAAAGAACAAGTAAAAATTGCTGAAAATGTGAAACTAGAACTAGCTGAAGTAGAGGAGAATTTCAAAGTAAGTTTACTATTCGTATAACTTGAGGCATAGTACCTGATACTTTTGAAAATGTGCTATCTATAATTTGGTCAATCTAATGTAAAGTTTCAACATGAGTAATTGGGATAGTATTTTCGTGTATAGATAAAAATGTACTATGTATTTAGTTATGTTGAATACAGTTCAGTAACTATTAACTGAGAAAATAGATACCCATATGCATTGACATTGTGGCTTTCATTTTGTGGATTCAGATGGCTATTGAAACTATATCTTTAAATCATGCTTAGTTTTTAAGATGAAAGTGATCGTTTCATATTCCTTGTTCACTTAATTATGAATGTTTGTAAAATTATTCTAGGGGCTTGGTGGGTTTTTTTGGGAGTGTAATAAGATGGAATCAGTAATTTTAAAAAAGTTATGTAAAGGTTTTTAAATTTATCACCAAAAGGGTGTTACTTGTGATCCTAAATGAGATACTGCAGAGTAAGCAATACAGTCTTAATTAATGAAGATTACTTTTGCCAATTTAACATTAGGCAACAAACAAGCCTGAATGGTAAATGATATTTGTAAAAATGTTGGAGAAAAAAATTAGTAGGCTGTCTAGCTCATTAATAAGTGGAAAGACATTTTCCCTCTAAGTAATAAAATATAATCTTAAGTATTTTAAGGTATGTGCATGTGTGTATAATTGGCATTTTTTGTGTGTGTGTGACTAAAGGCCTGGAAGTTCTAAATGATTTAAATTTTCTCTGTCATAGCTAATTGTACCTATAATCTAATTTTAAAATATAACATTCTTAAAGACACCCAAAATTACTTTGTTTGGGTTGGTACAGGCTAAGGTAATTTAACTGCTTGATCCTTTTTTATCTTCATCTGCTGTCAGAATGAAAATTTGAAACTTATTTCATGAGGTTATTGTTGTTCCTGGGATCACTGTGAATATTGTTTTTATTGCCTGGGAACTTCTGTTATTATTAAACAATATGAATACTGAATTTATATGAAACTTTATTTTTGCAGATTGATTAGGAAAAATGATTTAGTAAATATTTATTGAAGCCTATTAAATATACAGCACTATGTCAGCTATTATGTGGGTGATCATATAAGTACGGCACAGTGCTGTGCGTAAGGAGTTTATAACCTGGTAAGGCGTGCTGGAAGTGTAATCATGGTTCTCAAAACTTTCACATTCTCAACCTAGGTAATCACCTTTCAAACCCATGGGAAGCTAAATAATGTTTTTATTTCATTAATGATAAAAATTAACATCGAGATTAAACAACATAATTAAGGTTGTACAACTGGTGACGGTGCTTGGCTGTTTGTTTAGTGCCTTTCCCCTTATTTTGTGCTGCTTAGACACAAACACCACGAGACAAGGCAAAATGTGATGAAGTTCTACATAAGCTGTAAGTCTAAGTACTTTAGGGCTGTTTCCAATGGAATATTTAGGAGTCAGATGTTACGGAGAAACTAGACCTGTGAAAGACCAAACAGGAGGGGAGGATAAACACAGCTGGGAAAAGAAAGAAACATCTTTCTAAACAGATAGAAAAGCATTACAGGTTTGGAGGTCAGAAGTAGAGAGTGTAATCTGGGAGCTGTGACAGTCTTAAGTAATAGGACTTCAATATCTGTGGTGGAGTAGATAGATGTGAAAGATAGGTTGAAGCCAGATTAGGGGGGACTTAAACTGGAATGTGGGTGCTATTTGCTGTTAAGAATTTTCTAGGAGAAAAGGGACCCAACCAGAGTGGGTCTTTATGAAAATAATTTGGTAGCACTGAGAGGATTTACAGGTGGGAAGGGTTTTTGAAGGTAAGAAAATTAGGTACAAATAATTCTTAGCATGAATTGATAAAGGCCATCTCCTTGGATACCTTCCCCAATCACCTACCATTGAACCTATCAAGGAAAGCCTTAGGGAAAAACCATTGAAGAATAGTTTTATTTGTATCCATAATGCTTATGCTGTAATAGGCAAATAATGGGTAGTTGTTGAATAAATGAAAGACTTGGAGACTGAAAATGTTGAAGAGTAGAGGAAGAGGAGAGGGAGTGTTTAATATAGTTTCCTAGCTTCAATCACAGTGGGCTCTGAGATTAATAATATCAGTTAACAAAAGTAGAAAAGTAGGTTTGGGACATTTTACCCTTACAGTGCAGAAGGACAACAGTGAAAACATGTTTACCCATCAATTAAAAAGGCAGATTCGGATCTTGGGAAGGAGAGAGTGTGGCACATGAGTTAATATTTGTGATTTATTCATATGAGCATGATTGTTGAAGGCATAGAAGAAAGGGCGTTTACAGAGAATGTAGAGAGAAGAAGCCAAAGAAGAAACTTGGGGGAATACCTATATTTGTAATGGTGAAGAAGCAGACTTTAAAAAAAGAGCATGAGAGGATGACAGTGTTGGAGCAGTTTCACATAAACCAGGGAATAAGCTTGACGAGTAAGGGAAGTTAGTCAATACTGACAAGTAATTCAGAGATGTCAAAGAATAAGAACAAGGAAAATACATGGATATGGTAATAGGAATTATTTTGATAGAATGGTATAAACTAACTCTTGAAGGGTAAGGAGAGAGTAAGTAGATGATGAAAAATGATAATTTCTTTCTCTCTTCAGCTTCAGTTGGCAGAGAAGGACAAAGAGATAAATGGTCTAACTTCATATTTGGAAAAGCTCTCCAGGGAGAGTGTACTTAAAAAAAAGTTTCATATGACACTGAATGATAATACAGCTTTATGAAGGGACACACATTTTACAGTTATGTGAGGGTGATTTTTTTTAAAGTTAAATGACTAAGGAAAAGACAAACAGGTGTTAAGACTTTTAGGTGGAAAACGTTTTTAGTTAAATAATACTTAAAATTATTTTGTTAGGAGAAAAATGCTCAAGTGTTGAAACTTAGTTTGATTTTTGTTACATAGTTTGTATTTAACAAACAATTTTACAGTGTTCAAATTTAAGAGAATAGTAAACAAATTTAAAATTATACCTAATGTATTTATCTGGTTTTCTTTTGTAATAGGAAACATTTTAGAAGTTGTTTAATGATTTGTAGCATAACCTAACATTCAGAGCATACATTTATAATATAAAATGTGCTGTAGTGCAGCATTTCTCACAGTATGGTCTGTGATCCTTTGGGGGTCCCCATCCCCTCTAGAGGTCTACAAAGATAAAGCAGTTCTCGTAATATTACAGTATTTGCTTTTTTCCCTGCTCTGATACATTGCACTGTTGGTATAAAAGCAGTGGTGGGAGAACTGCAGGTGTATTAATACTGAGTCAAGGCAGTGGCACCAAACTGCACTGGTAGTTACTGTATTCATCCTAACCATGCGTTCACAGTTTAAAAAAAAAACAGTTTCACTTAAGATGATGAAACAGTAAAATATTAATTTTATTGAAGCTTGACCCTGGGGGGTGTTTTTAATATTCTGTGTGATGAAATGGGAAGTACTCCCAAAGCACTTTTGCCTAATGAAGTAAAGTGGCATTAAAGTACCTTGAAGGTAAAGCACTGTGTGATTGAGTTCTAAGCTGAACTAGCCTCTTTTTACATGGCATATCATTTCTATTTTAAAGAATGACTGATAGACAAAATTTGGTTATTCAGACTGGGGTATTTGGCAGATATTTTCTTGAAAAGAAGGGAAGTGAGCCTGTTACTTTAAGGAAAACCAATTGATAGTATTCGTTGCCAATGATAAAATTCAAGCTTTTAAGAAAAAACTAGAATTTTGTAAACCTCGCGTCACCTTGTTAGCCATAAATTCAGGTAGGGTCTAAAGGGGCTTGTTATGAATGAGAAAAGACACTCCTATCATTCAGGAAATTCCAGACGTTTTAGGAGATCTGTGCCAGGAACTGGGGACAAGACCAAAAATGTTTTTTATATCACAGTGTGTATTTATGTATGTTTGTACAGTCATCTCTCGGTATCCTCAGGGTTGGTTCCAGGACCCCTCCAAGGATGCCAAAATTGGAGGATGCTAAAGTCTCTTATATAAAATGGTGTAGTACCATCGGCCCTGAGTATCCATGGGTTCTGCATTGGCTGGCTCTGCATTGGCAGATATGGAGGGCCAACTGTATTTTTAATTTATATTTGGGTGTCTGTGTTCATCTGTGTGTCTATCTAATCTACTCTTAAACATATTTTATCTTCCTACTTGGTAGGCATTAATATGAGCTCTTTTTAGTCAATGGAGTAAGAATTTTTTTGATGTTCACATAGTCTAAGATTTGGTTAGTGGGAATACCTTCAAGCTGGTTCCTGATCTGCCTCAATATCAAAAGGATATTGTTGGTCTTTTGAGCACTTAATTTTTTTCTAGCACTGCAAGGTATTCTCATACCTTTATTCCCTCATCTTTGGGATTGGCCGTTTTTTACAATGAAGAAGCTCTGGTCCTTATTTCTCCAAGGAGTTCTGGTTGCTTATTAGTGGGAAATGGTATTTAGAACCCCAAATGCAGGCCCTATGTGTGCTCATTGCTTGTAGATCCTTTCAGTGTCTGAGCTGGGAAAGGTTTGTATTTTAGATATCATGAGTTCTAGTCCAGTTCCACACTGATTCTTCCTTGCTTTCCTTTCCTTTTTTTTTTTTTAAGAGGCATTTTTTCATTTTTTTTTTTTTTTTTTTTTTTTTTATTTGCAGTACGCGGGCCTCTCACTGTTGTGGCCTCTCCCATTGCGGAGCACAGGCTCTGGACACGCAGGTTCAGCGGCCATGGCTCACGGCCTGGCTGCTCCTCAGCATGTGGGATCTTCCCGGACCGGGGCACGAACCCGTGTCCCCTGCATCGGCAGGTGTAAGAGGCATTTTTAAATAGAAGTTATTACAGTAATTTTATCTAACTACAGAAAGAGATTATCAGGATAAGGATGTTGGTGTGTGTGTGTGTGTTTGTTTTTGGTCGTGCCATGTGGCTTGCAGGATCTTAGTTCCCTGACCAGGGATCAAACCCTGGCTCCAGCAGTGGAAGCGTGGAGTCCTAACCACTGGACCACCAGGGAATTTCCCCTTGCCTTAATTAATTCCTATTTGTACACCTTTTCCACAGTGAGAATCCTGTGCCCAATAGTGTCAGTACATTGAGTCTACTTGCTAATTCTGATATCCCACACCTTCAGAACTGCTAGAGCCATATCACTAAAAGAAGGAAACCTATTAAGAATAGAATTGAATTCAAGATTGTTTGCAAGCCCCACCCCCCGCCCCAGGTTGTCAGTATATTGCGTTCAAATGTTACTTGTGTTTGTTCTCTCTCCCTCACCCCCTTCAGTGTATGGTAAAACAAAATGACAAGTGGGTTAAAAAGATCCCTGCAAATAAACAGTGGATTAAAGCTAATTAAAACAATAGGATCACAAATGAAGAGTAAGAAAATGATTTTCTATTTCTGGTATGAGTTTTCATCAAGTGTATTTCAAAGTTAAAACCATGATTCCCTAATCAGATTTGACAAGAAGTTGACAAAGTATATATTCCAAATGCTTAAGACAACTTTTTGAAACATGGATGTACCTTAACCATTTTTGGTAAGAAACCTGGCTCTAAGTGTATTTTGTGCTTGGAGTTAATAGTTAATGCTAGAGAGAAGCAATCAAGATACTTTATTTTTATATATTTTACATTTATAAAAAATATATATTTCATATATATAATTTATATGTAAAATTATACATTTAGAGTATGTTTTATATAGTTATTTTGAAGTTTCATATATAACAGTGAAAGATAGTGCTAAATGATTATAACTATTTGTACATTTTGTGGTGTTACAAATGGCTGCAATCACAAACAGAAAACAATATGGTGACTGTATTAATTATGCTGCACAGCGAATTACCTGAAAATGTAGTGGCTTAAAACAGTATTTGTTATCTCACAGTTTCTATGAGTCAGGAATCCAGGTGTGGCTTAGCTGGGTCCTCTTTAGACATCTTGCAAGACTGCAGTCAGTGTGTCAGATTGGGCTTAGTCATCTCACGGGTATAGATCTACTTCTGAGCTCACTACTTGTCAGGATTCAGTTCCATGCAGATAGTTGGGTGAGGGCCATAATTCTCTGCCATCTTCCATGAGGTCACTCTCCTCTATGTTTTTTTTTTTTTTTTAATATTTATTTGGCTGCATCAGGTCTTAGTTGCGGTGTGTGGCATCTTCGTCACAGTGTGTGGAATCTTTTGTTGCGGCATGTGGGCTTAGTTGCCTCGTGGCATGTGGGATCTTAGTTCCCTGACCAGGGATCGAACCCACGTCCCCTGCATTGGAAGGTGGATTCTTAACCACTGGACCACCAGGGAAGTCCCTCCTCCTCTATGTTTGACTGAAGTAAAAGGTTATTCAAACCACAGGCAGGGTAACCTTTAAAAATGTAAAGCTGATCTTTTCTTTGCTTGAAGCTCCTTAATGGGCCTCCCATGCATTAGTGCAATTAGGATAAATGCCAAAATTCTTTTTTGGCTGCACCGTGTGGCTTGTGGGATCTTAGTGCCCCAACCAGGGATTGAACCTGTGCCCTCGGCAGTGAAAGCGGCAGTGAAAGCACAGAGTCCTAACCACTGGACCACCAGGGAATTCCCGCCAAAATTCAACATAGCATATAATATTTTATATGACTGGCCTCTCTCTAGTCCCATTTTAAGCCACAGTTTCTTGTTTGACTCTCCTCTATTGTAGAATTTCTCTCAGTAGTAGTTCTCAATCTTGACCTTGAATCAGAACCACCTGTATTATTTGTTTGTTTTTAGGTAATTATCAGATTTATTTAAATATTTTGCCTTTTTGTAATATTAAAGATTAAATGGCAATATACAACATGTATTTAGGAAAATATGAGCAAATACAACATCATAAGTAATGATAAGAGTACAGTCATAACTTATAAGCTAAACAAAAGTTAGCAGAGCTTGTGCCTTTGCAGGGAAAGGTCAACATACAATCACATGTATAGAATGCCACAGACAAGATTATCTTGAGAATTGCCCTTTTTCACATTATGTTCATATAATTTCATTTAATATAGTTTGTTAGGGTACCACATTTTTTTAAAATTAATTTTTATTGGAGTATGGTTGCTTTACAATGTATTTGTTAAAACACAGATTTCTGGCTTCCATTCCCAGAGTTTCTGATTTGTATGTCTGGGGTGGGGCTTGAGATTTGCACATTTGACAAGTTCCTGACGCTGCTGGTCTGGAGACCACGCTTTGAGAATGGTTTTAGTCACTCGGGCCTTACAACTCATGAATTGCTTTTTTGTTTCAGGGCCCTTATTCATGTACTTTGCTAGGAATATTCTTGCCTACAATCTTTTGTTAACTTTTTTTTTTTTAAAGAAGAATTTTTTTTTGGCTGCGTCACACGGCATGCGGGATCTTAGTTCCCCAACTAGGAATCAGACCTGTGCCCCCTGCAGTGGAAGCACAGAGTCTTAACCACTGGACCGCCAGGGTAGTCCCAGAAGAATTTAAACATATGTAAGAAGAGAATAATGTAACGAACTCAGTTGTACTTCTCACCCAGCAATCAACAGATGTTACTTTGTGGCATCTTATTTTAATTTTCTTTAAGTCTTTTTTTTTTTATTGAATTTGTTACAGTATTGCTTCTGTTTTTATGTTTTTGTTTTTTGTTTGGTTTTTTTTTGGCCGTGAGGCATGTGGGATTTTAGCTCCCTGACCAGGGATCAAACCCACACCCCATGCATTGGAAGGCAAAGTCTTAATCACTGGACCGCCAGGGAAGTCTCAGTGCCATCTTATTTTATCTGTTCAACCGTAATTCCCTTCTCTCTTCCCCCAGTGGTATTTTTTCAAGTATATCCCATAATTCCTATTATTTTCCTCTGAATATTTAACTATTCCTACTACTCTTGACTTATTCTTTAAGTCTCAGATTAAACCTCTCTTTTTCAGAGAGGACTTCTTTGACCTCTCAGTCTAAATTAGGTACCTTTATTAAACTTAAGCCTGGGAGCTATACTTTTATTTTATAGCACCATAATTTGTAATTAATATTTCTGTGCTTATTTCTCTAACAACTCCCTTTGCTTAATTATAAGGTCCATGAAGAACAGGGATCATGTTTATTTTATTCACCACTGTATTTGCAGCCTCTAGTACAGTGCCTGATATTTGAAGTTAAATATTTGTTGAATGACTAAACAAGTTAATGGGGCAAACATAATTTATAGCATTTGCTTATAAAAATATTTGGTAAAAGAAATGTAGTGGGATCAGCAGTTTTATTGTCAATTAATACCCTGCCCTGTCAGGAATACAATAGAAGTAGGCCAGTTTGCTTTCTGCTTCCTGTCTTCTTGAGTTACTCTTGATTTCCCTGCTACTGACACTATAGTTTTATATTACTTCTAACGACTGTATTTATAAGAATTTCTGTTTGCTATTTCAGCAACTTACTTCATGTTTGTCTTCTCCCCCAGTGTTTCTCAATACCCTCACTCCTACCACAATCCTCTGCAGAGTTAAGATTAAGTCCTTTTTGTTCAGCACTGAAACCTAGATCCGGACAGTGCCTGGAATGAACCAAGTGATCGTTAAGCATTAGTTGAGTGAGCAAATGACAAAATGGATATATCGCCATCTAACAGAATGTGTATTTTACTTATTTTGTTTCTTGGCCATCTGCCCTGCTCTAGATACAGACTTCATGTGGGCAGGAATTTTTGTGTGTTTTGGTTATTCCTAAATCTCTAGTGCCTGGAGGCCAGTTCCTGCTGCATATTAGATAATAAATATTGAACATATGTGTGGATAAAAACTCATTATAGTTTTTTTAAGTTACTGGCTCCCTAATATTATAAAAATATATATTTTAAAAATAACTTTTAATAGTATGAAGTAACTTAGGATTAAAAACCCTACCAATTTAAATTTATTTAGAAACTTAATATACCTTAAAGTATCTTATTTTTTCATGTCAACCCAAAACCACTGTTTAGAATTATTTATTATTTTCATACTATTTCAGATATTCTGTGTAAACCCCTTACTAGAAATATGAAAAGGGAAGAGTAAAGAAAATAATAAAGCAAAAGCACAATGGTAAATAATGATAAAAATGATGGTGGGAAGTACTTTATTAACTATTACCAGAGAAAAAATTAAATTAAAAAAATTTTTTAAGTAAAACTATTTCAAAATGTTGTTTAACATCAGGTACCTGACTAGCGATTTTTCTAAATCATCATTTCATATTTCCGGATGATCTGCTTCCTTTTTAAGAATAGAAGAGTAATACTTGTCTATACTTATAAATGCTTAATGGAAGGTGTCTGGAGTACATCTGTGAGTTTTGTGGGTGACAGAATTAAAGGTACTGCAACTGTTGCTATGGTGTTTTGCCTACATCCATAATTGAAGAAAATGCTAAATTTCAGTTAGAAGTTAGTGAAAAGATATAAAAAAATTTTTTTTCATCTAAGTTCATGGATTTCCTGAATTCTAAACATGGATCCTTTTGTGGGGGGAGGCATGCATTGTGAATACAAATTTAAGAATCTTCTCTAAGTCAAGAGTTCAGTCTTCTAATTTGCCAAACAACCTAATCATAACTATTGTGTCCATGTTCCGGTGTTCTGTTCACCCTGCCTCCAGTTTCCCCCATGAGGAATCAAAGCTGCTTATTCCTCCTTTTCTTACCCTTATACTATTTGCAGAGGATTTATTTCATCTTTGATGGTAGTGGAGTGGAGTATGAACCTAGAGGAAACTCTTTATTAGGTTGGAATTCTCTATGAAGTTCCTTGGCTCTATCAGCGCATGCATAAATGTTTTGATGAAACCCTTGACTCCATTTAAGTAGTTTATTGTTTGCTTACAGAAGAACTTAACCATACTCCTTTAAATTGATTTGCTTACACTTTTGTAGAAGTAGTTTATCATCTCTTAACTCTCTTGCTGCTTTCATGCCCTTTTTTCACTTTTCTTGAATCATCTTTGAAATATTTTAAAATTTTACTCTCTCCCTTTTTCTCTCTTCACATTTCCACTTAAACATCCTGAATTACTATAGTGGTATGTCAGGGGTTTTTGAGTCTTGACAGGAGATGAGGGAACCTCCACTGAGGGCCTGCTGTGTTCTAAACACTCCCCTCATTTCTCAGTAGTCCTCTGAGGCCTGGGAAAGGTAAGTTCCTCAGGGTTATTTGTGCTGGAGCTGATGAGCAAATTCTGGCCTGACTCCAATCCACCATGTCATGCTGCCCCCCTGATTATTTGTTTCTACTTTCAACTGTGCCCAGTATAGTTTTGCTAGATTAACCTTGCTAAGGACCATTGCACTGTGTTATTATTGTTCAAGAACTGTTAGACCCATTGTAGTAAACTGTATGACACATCTGGCACATTTGCCCTTCAGCCTTTTTTTTTTAGCTGCATTTCTTCTACTCTTAACGTGCATCCTGTATTCTAAGTAAATCATTCACTTACCAATCCTGCAATATGTTATATTTCATATGCCTTCTGTACTCTTTTCACGTGCTTAAGAAGAACTTTTAATTCCCATTTCTCTTTTCAAACCTAAATTGACTTGCATTTTTCACGTTTACCAGTTTTGCTCTCAATGATAACGACTTATTCCATTTGAAGGCCACTTACTCTATTTTAAGGTCATTTTTTTTTTTTTTTTTTTTTTTTTTTGCGGTATGCGGGCCTCTCACTGTTGTGGCCTCCCCCGTTGCGGAGCACAGGCTCCGGATGCGCAGGCCCAGCGGCCATGGCTCACGGGCCCAGCCGCTCCGCGGCATATGGGATCCCCCCAGACCGGGGCACGAACCCGTATCCCCTGCATCGGCAGGCGGACTCTCAACCACTGCGCCACCAGGGAGGCCCCTTAAGGTCATTTTATAGGTAAAAATTTGTTAACATAGAGTCTCATCTCTACTCCCAAGGGATGACAATCAGCAAAACCAGCTGAATTTTACTTTACAGATGAAAATTTTCATCCTTATATCCTTTGTTAATATTTTTGGTTGAATTTTTAAATTTTTATTTTTCAAGGTTTTTTTTTTTTTGGATGTGGACCATTTTTAAAGTCTTTATCGAATTTGTTACAATATTGCTCTGTTTTATGTTTTGTTTTTCTGGCCGTGGGGCATGTGGGATATTAGCTCCCCGACCAGGGATTGAACCTGCACCCCACCGGCATTGGAAGGCGAAGTCTTAAGCAGTGGACTGCCAGGGAAGTCCCTGGTGCAATTTAAATATGATAAAATTCTCTCATTTTAAGTGCAATTTGATGAATTTTGGCAAATACATATAGTTCTCTACCATTACATTCAAACTATAGAACGTTTTATTGCTGCGCATCGTTCCCTCATGCTCATATGTAGTCTATTCCTCCAGCTACCCCCAGTCCCAGACAACCACTGTTCTACTTTCTGTTACTCTATAGTCTTACTTTTTCTAGGATTTCACATAAATGTGGTCATACAGAATTTATTCACTGATTGATAGATGTTAATCCTTTCACCAGCTGATGGGCATTCAAATTATTTCTCATGTTTTGCTCTTATGAGTAATGCTGCTATGAACATTCTCTTACAAGCTTTTTTTGTGGACATGTGTTTTCGCTTTTCTTGAGTAGATACCTAGGAAGGGAATTGCTGGCTTATATGGTATATAAGTGTATGTTTTTAAGAAACACCCAGATTGTTTTCCAAAGAGGCTGTACACTTTGCATTCCCACCAGCAGTATATGAGCATTCCAGTCACTAGCCCTTGGTATTGTCAGTTTTTAATTCTAGTCATTCTAGTGAGTGTGTAAGGTTACCTCATTGTGGTTTTAGGTTTAATTTCTCCAACAACTAGTGTTTTTTTAATTATTATTTTTTAATGTTAAACTTAAAAAAATTTTTTTAAATTTACAGTATTGTGTTAGTTTCAGGTGTACAGCATAGTGATTCAGTATTTTTGCAGATTATATTCCATTATAGGTTATTACAAGATAATGGGTATAATTCCCTATGCTACACAGTAAATCCTTGTTGCTTATTTATTTTGTATATAGTAGTTTTTATCTGTAATCTCATACCCCTAATTTGTCCCTTCCCCCTCCCCTCTCCCCTTTGGTAACCACAAGTTTGTTTTCTATATTTGTGAGTCTGTTTCTTTTTTGTATATACAGTCATTCATATTATTTTTTAGATTCCACATATTAGTGATACCATACATATAGTATTTGTCTTTGACTTACTGAATCAAGCGCGTGCGCGCGCACACACACACACACCCATCTTCTTAATCCAGTTGTCTGTTAATGGGCACTTGGGTTACTTCCGTGCATATCTTTGCTATTTTAAATAGTGCTGCTATGAACATTAGGGTGTATGTATCTTTTAAGATTAGTGTTTTCATTTTTTCCAGATAGTCCCTGATGACTGACTGGTGATGCTCAACATCTTTTCATTTGCCTACAGGCCATTCCTATACATTCTTTTGTGAAGTGTCTATTCAGATCTTTTACCTGATTCTTTATTGGGTTATCTTTTTTGGATTTAAGAGTTTTAAAAAATATATTCCAAATACAATTTCTTTGTTATATATGTTGGAAATATTTTCTCCCAATTTGTGGTTCGCCTTTTCATTTTTAAAAATACTGTCTTTTGAAGAGCAAAAGCTTCTAATTCTGAAGTAGTCCAGTTTAGCAATATTTTTCTTAATGGTTCATGCTATATGTGTCCTATCTGAAATTTTTGCCTAACCCAGGGTTACAGAGATTTTCTCCTATTTTTTAATCCAGCATATTTTATAGTTTCAGCTCTTAGGTTTAGATTTATGAGCTACTTAAAATTAATTTTTAAGGAATGATATGTAGTCAAAATTTGTTTATTTGTATGCAGATATCCAGTTTTTTAGCATCATATATTTAAAAGAACATGTTTTTCCTCCATTGTATTACTTCTGCATCTTTGTTGAAAATTAATTGACAAGAGTATGGGTATATTTTTGGAATCTCTTTTCTGTTTTATTGATTTATATTAGGGGTCAGCATACTAAGGTCTACATCCAAATTTGGCTTGTGGCCTATTTTTGTAAATAAGGTTTTACTAAAGCGCATTGCCATGCCCATTCATTTTTAGGTATTGTCTATGGCTGCAATAGCAGAGAGAGATTTGAGTAGTTGTGACAGAGGCTGTGTGTCCTACAAAGCTGAAAATATCTACCACCAGGCCCTTTATGGAAAAAGTTTGCCTACCCCCAATCTGTTTATCCTTAGGCTAAAACTGTACTCAGTTGATTACTGTAGCTGTATAATAAGTCTGGAAATCAGATTATGTAAGTCTTGAAGTTTGTTCTGCTTTTTAAAAATGGACTATTCCAGGACCTTTGTGTTTCCGTGTACATTTTATAATCAGTTTGTCAGTTTATACAAAAACCTGCTGGAATTTCGATTGGGATCGCATTGAATCTGTAGATCAATTTGGGGGGAATTAATAGCATAAAAATAAGTTTTCCAGTCCATGAATGTGGTATATTTCTCCATTTGCTGAGGCTCTCTTTAATTTCTGTCAGTAATGTTTGTGGCTTTTAGTTTATAGGCCTTGCACATCTTTTGCTATATTTATTCCTCAGTATTTAATTTTTATCTATGAATGTTACTATAAATCGAATTTTTAAAAGTTTCATTTTTCAGTTGTGTGTTGCTGATATATAGCAGTACAGTTGGTTTTATATATTGACATTATATACTGCAGCCTTGCTAAATTAACTCATTCTCCTAGTTCTAGTGTATTCCTTAGGATTTTCCACTTCTATGATCATATCATTTGTGAGTAAAGATGGTTTTACTTCTTCCTTTCCAGTCTGTCTGCCTTAATTTTGCCTTAATCTTAACACTGTGGTAGAACCTCCAGTATAGGGACTTCCCTAATGGTCCAGACTCTGCGCTCCCCAATGCACAGGGCCTGGCTTTGATCCCCGGTCAGGAAACTAAATCCCTCATGCAGCAACTAAAAGATCCTGCATGCAGCAACTAAAAGATCCTGCACGCCGCAACGAAGATCCCGAGTTCTGCCACTAAGACCCAGTGCAGCCAAATAAATAAAAAAAATAAAAATAAAAAAAAGAAACTCCAGTATAATGTTGAATAGAAGCGGTTAGAACAGACATTTTTGCCTTAATATTTGATCTTAGGTCGAACCATTTAATTTTTCACCATTAAGATTCACTGTAGGTTTTTGTAGATGTCTTTTTTTTTTTTTAAATCATGGATGCCTGTTGAATTTTATAAAATGTTTCTTCTTGCAGTTATTGAAATGATTGTATGCTTTTTTCCTTTATGAACATGTGATGAATTACATTGATTTTTGGATGTTAAACTAAATTTGCATTCTTGTGATAAAACCCACTTGGTCATGATTTCTTTTTTTAAATAAATTTATTTATTTTTGGCTGTATTGGGTCTTCGTTGCTGCGTGTGGGCTTTCTCTAGTTGCAGCGAGCGGGGGCTACTCTTCCTTGCGGTGCTAGGGCTTCTCATTGTTGTGGCTTCTCTTGTTGCGGAGCACGGGCTCTAGGCGTGGGCTTTAGTTGTGGCACACGGGCTCTAGAGCGCAGGCTCAGTTGTTGTGGCACACAGGCTTAGTTGCTTCGCGGCATGTGGGATCTTCCCAGACCAGGGATCGAACTCATGTCTCCTGCATTGGCAGGCAGATTCTTAACCACTGCGCCACCAGGGAAGTCCCAATGTATTATTTTCTAATATTGAATTTGATTTCTTAATTAAGTTAAGGATTTTTACATCAGTATTCGTGAGGGTCTGCAGTTGAGGTCTGCCGTTTTCCTGTGATGTCACTGGTTTGGGTATCAGGATAATACTGGCCTTGTAAAGTAAGCTGAGACTGTTTTTTTCCTCTAGTTTTTGAAAGAGTTTATACAAGATTAGTATTTTTTTAAATGTTCAATAGAGTTTACCAGGGAAGCAGTCTGAGTTGTTTTTTGTCTTATGATTTTTACTAATAGCTAAATTGTAAGAGATTCGCAATTTCCTCTCAATTAGTAATAAAAAGGGTACTTTATTGGCACAAATAAATTTGAAAATATATTGGGCTTTATCCCGCTTTCTGATTTTGTTAGATGTGGAAGGGACATTTATGAGAAGTTGAGAACCAGCCTTTCCAACTGTATACTTTAAATATAGTAGGGAAGTCATTTTATTGTTATATTTTGGCTAAATATTTAATGCTCTTCTTGTTAAAAAATATTTGGTTGCTTATTCACCTTTGTTTTTGTTAATTTTAGGAACTTAAAAGGAGTATAGAAAATCAAGCAGAAAGGAAATTGGAGGGTCAGAATTCCCAGAGTCCTCAGCAGATCTCACAGTGTTTCAACACAAGCTCAGAGCAAAATGGTCATGTTCCTGCAGTGCCAGATACACAACCAGTTCTGCAGTTTGGTAATCCTTATGCAACACAGGAAACAAGAGGTTATTAAAATATTTTTGGTTGGGGTTAGCTGAATGTGGAGGGTTTTTTTTGTTTGTATCTTCCTGGGATTAGAGAACTGTTGGTATGATCAACTCTAATAGAAATCTTGTTTTATAATAAGCAGTTTTTTTGGGTTTTTTTTTTTTGCGGTACGTGGGCCTCTCACTTTGTGGCCTCTCCCGTTGCGGAGCATAGGTTCCAGACGCGCAAGCTCAGCAGTCACGGGCCTAGCCGCTCCGCGGCATGTGGGATCCTCCGGGACCGGGGCACAAACCCGTGTCCCCTGCATCGGCAGGCGGACTCTCAACCACTGCACCACCAGGGAAGCCCTATAATAAGCAGTTTTAATGTTTAACACTAACTGGCTTCATCTAGAAGCAGTACACCATGAATGAGGAGTCTGTTTGCTTATTGCACATAGTTCTTATTTTTAAAGATCATTTGGGTTAAAAAAAGACATTTTTTGGATACACTAAAGTGGTTCTTTATATTCTGTTCATCATAGCTATACACAGAGATTCTAATTTTAGTACCAGGTTTTTACCCTACCCTTCCAAAATTTTTATTTCAGATGGAGCAGATGGTGCTTTTTACCCAGATGAAATCCAAAGGCCACCTGTGAGAGTACCCTCTTGGGGACTGGAAGGTAATGTTGTCTGCAGCCAGCCTGCTCGAAACCTAAGTCGACCTGATGGTTTAGAAGACCCTGAGGATAGTAAAGTAAGTTGAATTTCTATTTTCTGAGCCTGTCCCTTTTATATTTTGTCCTGTGTAGAGAGTTATGTGTGTGTAGAAAGAGAGAATGTGTATGCTTATGTGTACACATGATTGCTTACTTGATTTTTTGAAAAATCTGCTTGTATTTAAATTTGAAAAATCAACCACTAATATGCTTCAGACTTACACTTTAGGATTTATTGAGAGAATGACCTTAGAATATTGTAATTATAAGATAGTTTAATCTTTAAAATTTTTTTTAAATTGAGCTATAATTGACACATGTTTCAGGTGTGCAACATAATGACTCGGTATTTGTGTATATTGCAAAATGAACATCATAACAAGTTAACATCCATCATCATACAGCTATAATTTTTTTTTCTTGTGATGAGAACTTTTAAGATCTACTCTTAGCAACTTTCAAATGTACAATACAGTATTAACTGTAGTCACAGATAGTTTAATCTTAATTATCACAGAGTAATTTACTATATTCTTTTGATTGTAGATGTACTAGGTTGCAAGAAGCAAAGTGTTAATGACAGTGTTATGCTTTGCTGTGCATCTTTTCAGCTTTGCATTTATATCCCACTTTAAGTTATAAAGTGGACTCTTCATTATCTTTAGCAAGAAAAAGGAAGAAGTGTGTGTATCATAGTTTTCTTTTTCAGAGAAATACTCTTGTAGACATCATTAGTATTTAATCTCTCAGCAGTACAGTACTGTTGATAATTGAATCAGTTTACGTGGCATGGCATTCTTTTTATTTCATTTAAGAGATTTCTTCACCGTTTAATAGATCCTTTTCCTCATAGCAGCTCTTTGGATTTTCTGTGCATTAAGATGAGTTTAAAAGAAATGCTTTATCGTGCTCTTTGCAAGTACAGCGGTATCATGACCTGTTTCTCATTTAATCTAGTTTGCTGCATTTAATTGCTATTAACCTTTGCAGAAACTGATCAGTGTTCAGACAGGCATGATTTTAGCCCTAGTGCTCAACACCCATAATGGAGAAAAATGTATTTCTCTCTTCTGCCTTTTGGCCTCCTATATCCATTACTGGGAATAATTAGGAAAACTGTCAGAACTTTGGTAGCCTATATGAAGTCTAGAGTATCATCTTACTGCTTTTTCACACCTTTACTTCACATTTTGCATATTTAATCTGATCATTCTTGGCACAGGTGTTACATGGGACAAGCTCTTCTCTTCTCTAGTCATCTGCCTCAGTTTAATTAGCAGAATGTGCTTTCTCATCTGTGTGCTTCGCCCTCCTGCAAACCCATGAGAAGCAGTGTTAGAATCTTGTGCTCATTTGTTGACATGCTTAGATTTGGTAATGAGATGGAAGGGGTCTTAGGAGGCATACCTTGGGTAATTGTATTTTTGCTATCAGAAGATTTTTCACATTAGACAGAAACTAATTTTTATGTACGTTCAGACTTTTTTTTTTTTTTTTTAAATTCTGGTCCTTACAACAACAAAAATCACTTGCAAATGAAGTGTTTTAGTTAAGTAGTTTCAGTTAGAATATGAAAAGCAGCTCTGAGTTGACCTGTTCCTTTTCTCTGGTTCTTTGCCCTGGAAGTATTTAACAGCCTGGGACCTAGTGCCTTTCAGTTGGGGTTGAAGCGGCTGCACTTCCAGCCCCCTCCAGTCACACCTTCCGTATCTCTTCCCTTCTGCACCAAAAACTTTCTGTCAGATCAAAAAAGCCTTTTATGACTCACTCCCCTTCACCTCATAGTTGTAATTATGATGATAGTGATGGCAATAGACATTTCTGTAGTTTCATTGGACAGCTAATGCTTAACACTTTAAATATATTAACTCTTTATAGCTGTCCTATGAGGTAGAAACTATTACTATGTTTTATAATGGAGGAAACAGAGACAGACTACCTGGCTTGCTTCAAGTCACACAGCTGGTAAGCATACAGCCGCATCAGTTTGGCTATGGAAGTTGTGGTTTTACCACCTATCAACCTACCAAATGACTAAACCAGAGGTTCCCAAACTTTCTCAGTTAATGGCACCTTTAGCATCTCAGTAGCCTCCTGCACAGTTTTTGGAACCATGGTCTAAACTCTTGCTTCACAAAAATACCTTTTTTGGACCAACACTATTGGTATCTCCTGGAAGAAATAAGGAATCTCTGGCTCCACTCCAGACCTACAGAGAATCAGACTGCATTTAACAAAGTCTTTTGGTGATCATGCGCTTAATAAAGTTTGAGTTGCACTGGTCTAAACTTCCTAAGGCCCATCAGGCAAGTTTGGATTACTTTCTCTTCCTTCAACACATATCCCACTTTCCAGTTGTTTTTATGCCTTTGTATAGTGTTTCCCTTCCACCTGACTAGCTTTACTTCTTTCCTTTCTCCTCTATCTCTGAAAGACTGAGGTTCACACATTCTGTTAATGTGTAGTTTGTAGCTTTCCACATGAATCCTTCACTATGAACCCCCCAATTGAAGACTAACAGTTTTTGTATTTACATCTTTTTCTGATGAGTTTTTTAGTTTTTATTCTCAGAAGGATCTGTGGTTTTCAAAGGGGCTATGACTCCACAGTTGTTGGGAATCACTGCTTGAAAGAATCAAGGCCTGTTTCCCATTGTCATGACACATAGAATTTTTGCCTTTCTTAAATTTTGCCATTTTTCATATGTTGTCTTATTTTTAAAATTTTACTTTGAATATAACCAGTATGTTTTCTGTTTACAAAAGTAGTATATAATTACAGCCAATCCACTTTTATCAAGACTGCCAAGACATTTTTTTAAATTAATTAATTTATTTTTGGCTGTGTTGGGTCTTCGTTGCTGCGTGTGGGCTTTCTCTAGTTGCGGTGAGCGGGGTCTACTCTTCGTTGCAGTGCGCAGGCTTCTCATTGCGGTGGCTTCTCTAGGTGCAGAGCACGGGCTCTAAGCGCACGGGCTTCAGTAGTTGTGGCATGCGGGCTCTAGAGCGCAGGCTCAGCAGTTGTGGCGCAAGGGCGTAGTTGCTCCGTGGCATGTGGGATCTTCGTGGACCAGGGATCAAACCTGTGTCCCCTGCATTGGCAGGCAGATTCTTAACCACTGCACCACCAGGGAAGTCCCCCAAGACATTTCAAAGGGGAAAGAATAATCATTTCAACAAACGGTGCTGGGACATTTGGATATCCATATGCAAAAAAACGAAATTGGACTTCTACCTCATACCATATACAAAAATTAACTCAAATTGAACCTAAATATAAGAGCTAAAGTATAAAATTCAAAAGAAAACATAGAGGTAGGTCTTTGTGATGTTAGGCAATGGTTTCTTAGATATGACATCAAAAGCACAAGCAGCAAAGGAAAAAATAGATAAATTAGACTTCATCAAAAGGATTACATGAGGGGCTTCCCTAGTGGCGCAGTGATTTAGAATACGCCTGCCAATGCAGGGGACATGGGTTCGAGCCCTGGTCTGGGAAGATCCCACATGCTACGGAGCAACTAAGCCTGTGCTCCACAACTACTGAGCCTGCGCTCTAGAGCCCACAAGCCACAACTACTGAAGCCTGCGCGCCTAGAGCCCATACTCCACAACAAGAGAAGCCACCGCAATAAGAAGCCCGTGCACTGCAATGAGGCGTAGCCCCTGCTCACCGCAACTAGAGAAAGCCTGCGTGCAGCAACGAAGACCCAACGCAGCCAAAAATAAATAAAATAAATTAAAAAAAAAAAGATTATATGAATTCTATATGTTCTATTTTTTTTTAATACACACTTATTTCCAGCTGATTCTGTATCTCTGGTTGGCATCTCTTTTTTTTTTCTTTTTTAAATATTTATTTATTTAGGCTGTGCCCAGTCTTAGTTGCGGCACGCAGGATCTTAGTTGCGGCATGCATGTGGGAACTAGCTCCCCGACCAGAGATCAAACCCAGGCCCCCTGCATTGGGAGTGTGGAGTCTTACCCACTGGACCACCAGGGAAGTCCCTGGTTGGCATCTCTTAAAGCTGAATTTTACCTTCTCTATACCATATAGTACAATGCCTTTCATATACAGTAGGGTCTATTTAAATTTTTGTGACTAACGATTTTACCTAAAGAAATGCTTTTAATTATTTTTATTTTCTGCCTACTAATGTTCAGATCATCTTAGAAAAGTAATTTTTGGTAACAGCTTTATTGAGATACAATTGACATACCATATAATTACCATTTAAAGTATACAACTCAATGGTTTTTAGTATATTCAGAGAATTGTGCAGCTATCACCACATTCAATTTTAGGACATTTTCCTCACCACAGAAAGAAGCCCTGTACCCTTTAGCAGTTACTTTGTCTCTGTAGAGTTGCTTATTCTGGACATTTATGTAAGTCAGATCTTATAACATGAGGTCTTTTGTGACTGGCTTCTTTCACTTAGCATAATGTTTTCAAGATCCATGTTTTAGCATCCATGCATATTTAGCATGAAGAATGTACTGCATTCCTTTTTATTAAATGCTGAATAGTGTGTTGTATGGATATACCACATTTTGTTTATCCATTCCTCTGTTGATTAACAGTTGGCTCTTGTGAATAGTGCTGCTGTGAACTTATGTACAAGTTTTTGTTTGAATACCTTTTTCAGTTTGGTTATATACCTAGGAGTTGAATTGCTGGGTCATAGGGTAACTCTGTGTTTAACCTTTTGAAGAATTGCCTGATTCCTTTTCCATTGGCAGTGTGTAAGTGTAAAAGTTCCAGTTTATCTACATCTTTACCCACACTTGTTGTCTGTTGTTTTGATGATAGCCCATCCTAGTAGATGAGAAGTGGCATATCATCATGATTTTGATTTGCATTTCCCTGATGGCTAATGATACTGAGCATCTTTAATGTGCTGGTTGACCATTTGTATATGTTCTTTGGGAAAATGTCTCTTCAAGTCCTTTGGCCATTTTTATATAGGATTATTTGTCCCGTGCCAGATAAATGATTTGCAAATATTTTCTCCCATCTGTGGATTGTCTTTATATTCTTTTGGTGGTATCCTTTGCAGCACAAAGTTTTAAATTTTGATGAAGTCAAATTTACCTATCCTTTTTTTTGCTTGTACTTTTGTTGTCGTATCTCAGAAACCATTGTTCTATCTAAGGTAGCTCTAGCTTCTAATTTAGGTCTTTGGTTTGTTTTAAGTTTTGAATGTGGAGAAAAGTAAATTTTTTTGGTATTCTTTTCCATTATGGTTTATTACAGGACATCGAATATAGTTCCCTGTGCTGTACTTGTTGTTTATCCATTCTGTATGTAGTAGTTTGCATCTGCTAATCCCAAACTCCCAATCCAACACCCGCCCCCCTACCCGCTGGCTCACCTCGGCAACCACAAGTCTGCTCTCTGTGAGTCTGTTTCTGTTTCGTAGATAAGTTCATTTGTGTCATTATTTTAGATTCCACATATAAGTGATAGCATATGGTATTTGGCTTTCTCTTTCTGACTTACTTCGCTTAGTGTGATAATCTCTAGGTCCATGTAGCTGCAAATGGCATTATTTCACTCTTTATTGGCTGAGTAATATTCCATTGTATACATATATACCACATGTTCTTTATCCATTCATCTGTCGATGGACATTTAGGTTGTTTCCATGTCTTGGCTCTTGTAAATAGTGTTGCATGAACATAGGGCTGCATGTATCTGAGAAAAGTGACATTTGAAAACAGAGATCTTACAAAATTATTTGCTTTCCTATTTTTAAAATACCTTTAAATTTTATGGAGTTATAATTCAATGATATTCCTTCATTGACATATTACTAGAAATGGATGTTTGGCTGAGCTTAAACAGTAACATCTCATAAAAAGAGAATGTTGACTAATATTACTTAATAATACAGAGTTATAAGGATAAACATTAATTCTTTAGTTTCATATAAAAGTTACCCAGAGTCATTGGTACTCTGTTCTTAATGTGTTGATTTTGGCCTTAGCAAGTGTTTCTTACAGGATGCTCTTGAACTAAAGTAGTAATTATTAACTTAGTAAAAGTTCTATTAAGTGGTGGATATTTCTTCATTAATATTCATTACTAGCTCCTTAATGATACCTAAATATTTCAGTTAATAATTCCTGGCAAAGGTGGAATCATAACACAGTTTTAGAAATTCTGATTGTCCGAATCCTAATGATTCAGATGGTGTAACTCAGTCATTAGCTCCCGAGTGTGTATTGCTAGTTTGATCACAATTGCATTTTTTATTGTGGTTGAATACACGTAACATAAAGTTTACCATCTTAACTATTTTTTAGTACATGCTTCTATAGCAGTAGGTACAGATGACCGTTAACACGAGGGTTAGGGGTGCCAACCAACCATGCAGTTGAAAATCTGAGTATAACTTACAGTTGGTCTTCTACATCTGTGGTTTCTCCCATATCCACAGATCTGCATTCGAGGATCCAACCAACCTCAGTTCATGTAGTATTGTAGTATATACTATTGAAAAAAATCCCACATAAAAGCAGATCTATGCAGTTCAAATCCTCATTGTTCAGTGGTCAACGGTATATTCACATTGTTGTGCAACAAGTCTTCAGAACTCTTTTCATCTTGCAAAACAGAAACTCTATACCCGTTAAACCACAACTCCATTCCTCCCTCCCTCTGGCCCCTGGCAACTGCCATTCTACTTTTTCTCTCTGAATTTGACTATTCTGGATACCTCATATAAGTACAATAGAATCATATAGTATTTATCTTTTTGTGATGGGCTTATTTCACTTAATATATGTCCTCAAGATTCATTCGTGTTGTAAGATGTCAGAATTTTCTTCCTTTTTAAGGCTAAGTAATATTTCATTGTATGTGTATACCACATTTTGTTTATCCATGCATCTATTGATAGACATTTGAGTTGTTTCCACCTTTTGGTTATTGTGAATAATGCTGCTGTGACCATAGGTGTACCAGTATATCTGTTTGAGTTCCTGCTTTCAGTTCTTTTGGATATATACCCAGAAACGGAATTGTTGTATCATATGGTAATTGTATTTTTATGATCATGATTGCATTTACTATGATTAAATGTATTTTGTTGTCTAAGAGATTAACCAATTTTAATACTATTTCAGATGTTCAAACTGGTTATATACTTTGCTAAGAAAAACAAGAATTTTTTTAGAGACTAGATTTTGAGTTGAGCATCTCATGAGAAGTTTTGGGTTTCAAACAGAGCTTCAGTGTACCGTAGCATGTTTCCTTTGCTTAAAAATGAGTTTGCAGGTAGAGTATTGTGCTCATGGGTCTAAAGGTACATGAACAATGTAGAGTGGTTTAGACGTTTGTAGAGATTAAAATGCTATTGAAAATATTTTCTTAAGAAAATTTTAATTATTTGGAATTGTTCGTAAATACATTTTAGTGTGGTAGTCCCAATAATATTTGCTTACAAGATTATTTCAGCAGTTTAGCTAAAATACTAGGTACTTATACTTTAAAACTTGCTATTCAAAATTCTTTTGAGTTGACAACTTTCAGTGCTAAAACTTGATTACTTTAGTAGTTTTGGGTGGAAATCTTGCTAAAATAGAATACTAAAAACCTTAATGACTGAAATTTATTAATTAAAAACTCCATATTGAATGATGTCCTCATATTCTTTTAAGGTGTATAGTAAAGCTGTATGATCCAGTGTTGAAATCCTGTTTGATGTTTTGGGTTCTTGTCTACTTTCCTCTCTTTTTTCACCAGTAGCCATTTTTTGTTGCTGGCAGTGAGCCTGCCTTAATAGCCTCACTTCCTGGGCTAATTTGTTATATGTAAACTAGTATGGTTTGGCAACTAATTAGCTGAGCTTGATGAGTAAAATGGAATAACTGTATTTGTGAGTGAAAATTTGGTCATTTTGCATGACAAGATCACCAGAGACTTTATTATATGAATTGGTTACTCAGATTTTATTACATACTTCCTGGTTTTAAACTATTCTCCCAATAGGTGATTTCTTATTTCATGAGGACTTATGTCTCATTATTACATCTAGAATTCTACTCTTCAGTCCCTCTCCCCTTTTATTCTGGTAGAAGATACAGAATAATAGTTACCCTTACCAAATCATATATGGCTTAGAAAGTATAAATTGCTTTTTTTGCCCCCCTCATCCACAGATTTTATGAGCAGGGTTAACATGTCTGATAGGTGGTCTGAACCTAGCACCTTAGCTAGTTCCAAACTCTATTGTCAGCTGCTTCATGGAAGCAGTGAATTGGTGTGAGCTGCAGCTGTTGTAAAACACAGGGAAAGGTGGTTATGAGATTTTTGGTTCCATTATATTTTTTGCGCCTAGAAAGTTGTATTGTACAATATTATATATATGTCTCATCAAGAATTTTGAAAAGTAGAATATGAGGACGTTTTATTATTCTCATTTTCTTCAATAGCATTTCAAAAATTTTTAAAACATATTTTTATGTCATTTATATGAGAAAATTTTGTTCATTATTTTATATGTAGTTGTTTAAGCAGATTCATTTTCAGATATTGTTGCTGGAAGGCCTAAGTATGGCAGCCAGAGTAATGTGGCACAGAATCACAATTTGCCTGTTATACGTATGTAAGCTTAGCAGATTCAACTACTAAATCATCTTCCCTCTTTGTACCTGCAGATTTAAAAACTGTCTGGATTTTAGTTACTTAAAGACTTTTAATTTTTGAAGTATATGAAGTACTTGTCCAACATTCCCCAACTTCTCAATACCCTATTAGGTTACTGATCCTGTTTTTCTTTTGCCCACTTGTATCCTAAAGGAATCATATGTAAACAAAAGTGTTTTCTCATGTGATGCACATGGGGGGAAAAAAAGTCTCTCACCTCCTTTTTTGAGCTTTTAGCGGGGATAATTGTCAGAGTAATAGCTAAGTTATCCCACCTTCCCTTACTATTCCCTCCCCCCCCGCCAAAAAAAAGAATTCAATTTATCTTTTGTTTGGTCACTTCAAATTTCACGTCACATACTCTTTTTTGGAACCTCTTCCTATGACAGACCTGACTTAGCCTATTAATAGTTCTGGGGCAATTATGACTACCCAGCGACATAAGGACTTTCGTCAGTGCCTCTTCCACCTGTTGTGTGCTGTTCATGACATGAGAGCAGCTAACAAACTGCTCAGGGGAGAAAGCAAATGGGCACTTCAGATGATGTGGCCGCTTTGGATAGGAAGCGACAGTCTGTGTTTGGATATTGAGGTAGCAGCAAGCAATGTGCAAGTCTATAAAAAGTGACTAGAGGGATTCAGGCATGGAAATTCAAACCAGCATTTTCTTTCTGATTCAGACTCAGATTTACAGGGTTTTAGGAGTCTTCCTTGATAATCTGTTAATCAGATATTTAAATTTGAATCTGATTGTTTTACATCAGGGTTTTTGAGGCCTGTAGTTTGGTGCATTGCTTCGCTTTAACATGGTTTTCCAGTTGGATTCGCTTGTGTATTTGCCCCAAAACACACACACACACACACACGCACTGTTTTCCTTTATTTATAATTTCTACGTATTGTGCAGTGGATATATATTATCAAAGAAGATCCTGCCTATCTTACAGACTAATAGTCATTCAATGAGAATAAAAGGAAAAATAATGCAGTCCTAAGATTTTTATGAAAGTGGTCACCCAGTGTATGGAATGAAAAGTCGGTAAAGTTACCTACATATCGGTCAAAAAAGTCTATTGATCTCTACTTCATTCACACGCACAGGTGTAGTATACTCTCCGTTCCACTGAATACTGCTTTTTATTTCAAGGTAAGACTTAGTCCATAGTGAAATACTCTCTTAAAAAAAAAAAGTCACTTTCAAACATGTTTACATGAAAATCTAATTTAATGATAATAGAAGTAAATTTTTAAAAGTGTAATCTTGTTTCCTTTATACGGTGCTTGATTGAATTAATTAATTGAGGAACTTCTCTTCGGTTTCACTTTTCTCAAAAGTTGCATGATTATTGTTTGCCTAGGAAGATGAGGATGTGCCCACCGCTCCTGATCCTCCAAGTCAGCATTTACGTGGCCATGGAACAGGCTTTTGCTTTGATCCCAGGTAATTTTTCTCTTTCGTGTGTAGAATTGGGATTACCTGTGGCTCTCAACGTATGGTCCTTGAAAATGTGTTAGAAATGCATATGGTCCAGGGCCCTAACTCAGATCTTGTTGAACCCCAAATCCTTGCTGTAGGGCCCAGCAGTACACGTCTCAGCATGCCTCCAGGTAGTTCTGATGCACGTCGTACCTTGAGGACCAGTGCTGTAAACACCTTTAGTTGTTAAACTGAACGAACACTGTTGGGAAGCTACAAGTTGTATGAATCTTGATAGTTTTACAAAAGGCATATTTTGTTAGTTAAAAATCGAAGAATTCTTGTCACTGAGCCTCATTTCACATAATGTGATTGTATTTTTTGGATTTTTTTTTTTTTTTTTTTTTTCTTTTTGCGGTATGCGGGCCTCTCACTGTTGTGGCCTCTCCCGTTGCGGAGCACAGGCTCCGGATGCGCAGGCCCAGCGGCCATGGCTCACGGGCCCAGCCGCTCCGCGGCATATGGGATCCTCCCAGACCGGGGCACGAACCCGTATCTCCTGCATCGGCAGGCGGACTCTCAACCACTGCGCCACCAGGGAGGCCCTATTTTTTGGATTTTGATGAGAAAAAGATTTTCTTTGTCAATCTAATTGTAAAACTAAAATTAGAGGCTTTATAAATGGTTTACACAATTGTCAATAGCAAGCTTTTAGGAGCAGAAAAAGAGGTTCCTGGTGTAACTGAAGACTTTCAAGGTAAGTGTTAGTATGAATATCAGCTTAACTAGATAAATGTAACCTCGCTGTATCTGAAGGTTACTGCTGTTAAAAATCTGTTTATTAGAAATACGTAATTCTTTCATTTTATTTCCTCAAGCTTTGATGTTCAGAAGAAATGTCCACTCTGTGAATTAATGTTCCCTCCCAACTACGATCAGAGCAAATTTGAAGAACATGTTGAAAGTCACTGGAAGGTGTGCCCAATGTGCAGCGAGCAATTCCCTCCTGACTATGACCAGCAGGGGTTTGAAAGGCATGTACAGACCCATTTTGATCAGAATGTTTTAAATTTTGACTAGTTAATTTTTATTAGGAGTTAATAATACAGTTTAGCAGTTGGAAAAAAACCCACCTCAGACCACTAAGGAGACCACAAGGTGTCACTTTCATGCACCCTCTACTGCACTTTTCTGACCAACAGCTACTTTGAGTTTGGTGTTGCTAGTGTCAGGGTCAGTCCTTAGCTTATCACTTATCAATAAATATAATTTTAACCTCTGTTAATCTTACCTGCTTAAGAAGTTCTTGTGTGTTTGTATCTTTATTTATTCCCCATTTTGAAAAATTATATGAATGAAGGAAATGGATTATTTTAATGTTACCACACTGAAAAAATAGGTATGTATAGTGTGTTATTTAGCAAAATACTTACACGTCTCTGTTGACCTTGTTGATTGAGCATGACTACTAAAAATTATGTAATACAAAGAATTTATCATAAGTCTTGCAAAGTTATTCTTTTGAATACAGAAACTTCATAATTTAGCCCATGAAATGTTTTTTTTAACCCTCTTTAGAAAGGGAGCTGCATGTAGAATGAGATCACATGCTTCCAAGATAGCAAATATCCTTTTTATATTTGAAATGTTTGCTTTAGGAATTAATAGAATGCATATTTTGCTAATTTTATGACTAAAAAATTTTAGAATACCTGAATGATTATTTTTAAGCCATCTTAAAGTTGTATTTCTATCTGATGGGGAAATGGAACAAGATATGTCAGTGTAATTGTTTCATACTAAATGATCTACTAAACAGTGATGGTTGTGGCATAAAATCACAGAAAATGTATGTCTTTTTTCACATTTTCTTGATAAGAGTATAACTTTGAAAAAATGTTCTCAGTAAGTGATTAAATATGTAATGCATAAACCCAAATCAAACTATCGTGTTCGTTATGACTCTGCTGTATATAGTATTCATTAACATTAAAGTAGACACATTTCATTGTCAAATTTATTTGTGATAGTTTTTCATTAAGTCTAGCATCTTGAATGTCTTTTTGGTCTGGGTCATTAAAATATCTGAACTACAGTCCTTTCCTCTTTTAGAATATGTATGTTAAGGATTTAAAGTGTACTGACTTTTTGATTTTGCTGTTTTTGTGGTTATCAAAATATTTAAGCTTGTCTTAAGCAAACTAGCTATCTAAGATGTTAACTTAATATTCAGTGTAGTGGCATTTTGGGGTACTGTATGTGAACCGCATATATTATACATCATCTCACTTGTATTTGTTTCTAGGAGCAGAATTTATGTATCCTTGGAATCCTTTAAAAGGTTTGAGTCTAGGGCAAAACAAACAGTATTGGGCAGTCAGGTATCAGGACATGGCAGACCTGGGATGCAACAGTATTGAAGACTCCACGTTTTAAGCTTCTGGATAGGTTATATGCTAAGCAGAATATATTCAGGTAAAATATGTTCAATGATAAGAACATTTTTGTTCCATCAGTTAATAATTATGGACCATGCTAACCTAAAAGTATCCTTTGAATTTTATAGTGCTACTACCAGTGAAATGAAATTGTTCATCGTACTAACCTAGGCAAAACATTGATGAAATCTGCATGTCAGCTGAATTCTGCCCCCCACCAAAAAAGGGCAGCCTTAGAACAAGGTAATGAATGGATATATTCGTTTCTGTGGCAATCTTGATACTGGTCTTTATAATGGATGCTAATGAAAATAAAGAGCCATGTTTATTTTGGGTCAGAGGCAGTTTATTTTAAATGTGATATCATTTACATTTATAAGCAGCTTTTCTTGACAGCAATTTTGTTTCATTAAGTTGCCTTCAGTTCTAAAACAAACCTCTGTTGCTTTCAAACTTAATGTGCTCTGTCCTGAACAAAACATATGAAAATATAATTTAAAGCACAGTTTTCACAGACACAGTACAATACATTCACTATACACGTTATAACAAAATATTCCCATCCTTACCTGTTTAGTAATACTGTCACAATGAATAAGTAAATAGAAACTGGAAATTTTTATAGTTGAAAGAAATTTAACATGCACAATGACTATTTTATGACTGTTTAGCTGTTGAACTACTGATCCAGCCTACAGTTTCTTGCACTAGAAGGAGCGAAGCTAAATAATAATTGCTGGCCTAAAAAAAATTTGGGTCAATTCTAGGTAGATATGAAATAGCCAAGTAGGGCCTTCTTATGCACCAACTAGTGGCTTCTCATGTCTGTATCACCCTTTAAAACATAAAGGATAACACTGTATATTCAGGACCAAGACTATTCTTCAGAGATCTGAGGACATTTTTAGCAGGTAGTGTCTTTATAAATAACTTTTAAATCCCTCATTATGAGGGATTCACAATTTAAGAGTGTATTAATAGAAGCTTACCCATCTGGCTAACAGAATTGTCTTCCTTTCAAAACGTCTGAAAAATTGAGGAGGAACACCTGCTTTCCATCTGTAAGACTTTCAACAAATGGAAACACGGGAAGAAAGTTACAAGCATTTCGAGTTTGATTTTCATCAGTTTTGTGGGCAGTTAGTTAGCCATCTCAAAGCAATTTTTATTGCATAATTAGGCAATTGGTAAACTCATGTTTGTTTAAGGAATAGCACTTGGGCGAAATGAACACTCAAGGCATGATGGTACTGTTGGTAAGAAAAACTTTAGGAATGGTCCAGACATAGGTTATACTCTAATGGGTCACGTATTAGTCACTCTTTGACCACCTGCTGCAAGAAGCACTTACCTGTCAATAAGGCTCAATTTCATATTTCAGCAAAATGTCTTACAAAGCTAAACAGACATTTCCAGTGGGAATACAGACATCTACAATGTGATGGAAAAAGTGCCTTTAAAAAAAGTCTGAGAACACAATGAGCATGAGGAGGCGACAGGGGTCTTAACAAAATGCTCCTCTTTGAAACGCGCTTGGCATTTTAATTCTTATCTGCAACCCGCAGGTTGTTAGGGCAGTGGTTGCAAGAACTGGCAACACATAAAACATCACATCTGTTGGCAATAGAGAACGACAAAGTGCTTTAAAACTTCACCTAAAGATGAAGATAGAACTAAATTTCACACACACAAAATTTGCACTTAAGTATTTCAAAGTGTTTCCTAACATTTCGGGGGAAAGCATTTCACTAAACTGGTATCTTGGTCCACAGACATCAATAGGCATAAACTGAATCCCTTGCACCTAGCAGGCACTCCATGAATGTGTGTTAATGAGTGAACTGAATAGACTTTTTGTACAAAAATGCCATTTGTAACACTAAAATGATTGGTAAGTCACATGGCAAGATTTTCAGCTTTTTAAAGGTCAAAAGGATTTGCAAGATAATATAAAACACAGAAAGCACACCTTTTATGCATGTTATTTAAATATGAAAATATTTTTAGCATATTATGTTAAACATTCTTTCTTATTTATATTTCCGTTACCTAAAGTCTTTCTAGTCACAGGTACTAACTAACTCCATTATGTAAGGCATGGTAACCAGTTTGACAGTGAAGGTATTGTTTTGGTTTTGAACACAATGAGTTGATGTGTTGAAAAACTTCAACCAATCACATTATAATCTTGGGGGAAAAACCCTCAGTGCCAGCCCCTCCTCCCCCGCAACTGATATCACTGCAACACAGCTAAACGATACACAACATGCCCTCAATTTCTGTCTTGTTTTGGGGGAAATGTGCTGAAAAACCTAGAGCTTTTTTTGTTTAGCACCTTATATCAAAGTAATGAAAATGGGTATGATGATTACATGTGCAAATGTACAAAATCATTAACTCTACAAAGATACATCATTCCAAAATTACAGAAAAAATTTAAAGCATGCATTTATTCTTTAAAGGGTTGCTGAATGCTTCCCCTGAAAAAAGGTGGCTGTTTTCAAAATCAGCAACTGCTGGTGAGGATTTCTTGGCACAGTTATGACCAGCATGTTACTGCTGCATCTTCCTGATAATGTCAGCCGACACCGGGGGATGGAAATTGATTGTGTGGTGCCGCAGGCCCTGAGCTGTCTTGTAACTCTTACCACAACGACACTTGAATGGTTTGCGGACACGAATCTGTGTTCTGTGGCCATTCTTAGCATGGTACTTTATGCCATTCACATTCTGTGGAGAGGACAAAAATATCACCTATTAGACGGAGTCGCACAGTGTCAGATCGGGGGGAAACCTCAGTGTGGGTCTGACTGCAGCTGGACAGCTCTGGATGGCAGCTGTAGACAGAACAGGCTTTTTCACGAAATCGCAGTCGTGTGTTAATCGTGGGCGGTGCAGACTGGGTCGTGCACACAGCTCACGCGAGGCAATTTCAAATACACCTCAGTTACTCTGAAAGTACTGACTTCTGACTTTTACATAAAATACGTATTTTAAGACCCAGACTGTATAAAGAGGCACAGCTCCCTCTGAATCTTGTTTCCACTCTGAAGAATGTTAACGATGAACAACTACATACAAATATCCTCAAGATGGCCCCGAAAAAATCTAAAGAAAGAAAACACAGGTTAGGGTAATGAAGTTCAAGACGTGTATAAATTCTTCATTTGGAAACTCAGCTTGTGTCTTGCTCCCAGGCAACCATGATAATAATCCCTACCTTAGGTAGGGATTTTGTGTCCATTTTCTACTCTGCATTAAGCCGTATCTGTGCCCAAATCTTGCCCCAGCACTGTTGTGTGTGTTAAATAAGCACCTATGGGCAGACAAGGCCCTACTTTTATTTATGTACTATTCCAAACATACAGTGAACTTTTAAAATGTTAGGTTATTAAAGTCTCAGCAACAGAAAAGTTCCAAACTTCAAATTGGCCTACAAATTCTAAATGATAACATGAAATACCAAAATGCTTTCTGGATTTCTATTAGTTGGTTTTGCTAGCTCACTTGCATATTCTATTTAAGATGTCATGCCTAGAATCACTCTACAGTTTCTACCAAGTTAGTTTTGCTTATCCCAATTACATGGTGAGTAAACAGGCTCAGGACATTGAGTAAACTGATGGAAGATTTAAGTAAGCATAAATGGCAGAGGTGATACTAGAGCATAGGTCTTAATTTCCAAGTCAGCTACTGTCAGATTGAGGAGTAAGGGAAAAGAGAAGATAGGAAGTTGTTGAGTACAGATCACCAGAAGAGTGGACTGTTTTCTAAAGTACTGTCTGAATCTAGGCCCACTGAGGCCAGTCCTGTGCCCAACGAAAGGTTTCCAACATAGCCGCCTTCTACTTCATAGGATGCCCTTATCGAGCTCCCAAAGAATAAGAACAAACTGCAGTTGTTTCATTAGCATCTAGCACAGTGCCTGGCACATAGTAGATGCTCCACGAGTATCTGTGAATGAATGAATTTGGTAGAGCATGCCTCATTCTGGAAGAAATTGAGAGTTGCCATGAAACAAAATATGTTCAGTGGTTATTCCTCTTTATATTTCCCTGTTGGAGATTCACAGTGCACATTAATACTTTTCAAAAGTCCTATGGAAGAGAATCCTCTCGACTTTGTTGAACCCAGGGGTGACAAGTAGCAACCAGTTGTCTATGCTTTGAGTCTGAAGGCTGTCCAGTGAGTTGAGCCACAAGGACAGACACGACTTCTTCCCTGAACGTCCAGCTGTTGGCCACCTGCGCCTTCAGCCCTTGTCATCCCTGCATTAATCCCTGCATGCAGGGCGAGGAAGCACTTCACTGGTCTTCTAGAGGCATGCTGGGGAGTAAGAGATTGCTGCGCTGGGATGTGGGGAGGGCAGTGACGGTGCAGAATCCGACCCATTAACAGAGAGAGGTAGATACGCCCTGCCAGCCCCTTGCTGCTCCAACCATCCCACCGCGGGCCCAGGCACATGGGTAAAGGAGCCAACCTGTGTATCTAGCCCCAGCTGGTACCCTACTGCAGTGACATGAGAGACCCAGGTGAGAGCCACCTAGCTGGAGCCAGGCAACAAAGATAAGCATTGTTTTAAGCTATGGGAGGGAGGGAGACGGGGAGGAAATAACTTTTATGATCATTAGAAAAAGACTGTCAACTTTCTAATAGTAACACTATGGTGGGAAGTCTCCTGACTCACAAATGCTTAATAATTTGCATCTGCTTGCTTAATAATATCCCATTTATTAGCTCAACAGATAGTCACAGTACCTCAGTGAATGAAGGGTAACTAAAACATTCCTGTGGATGAAGGGTTACTAAAACATTTCATGTCCTCGCTTTCACAGGGAACTTGTTGCAAGATGGATCATTATAAATCCAGCTACCCCTGTGCCCCAGTGCCACTCACACCTTGTCAGAAAAGAGAGGAAACCAAAAATAATAAACATTTGAACAACAAACAAAAACGCATATAGCAACTCCAACAGGACCAGGTCTTAGATATTCCATCCAGGCCCGAGTTTTTTGTGTTTTTTTAAAATAACTAATCAGGTGAGGGAAGGTTTGAAACCAGAAATTGCCAAAGCCCCCGGAAGCCACTCTGACATGAAACCAGATCTGGAGTTCACCAGGGGAAGGACACGCCCAGGGTTGAGTTGATGCCAACAGGTTCCGTGGTCAGTTCCCAGCTGGAATGTCAACACTGTTGTGCGTGGCTGTGGGACTGACACACGTCAGCTTTATTACTCTGGAAAAATTAGGAAGCCAGTTGCACGTGTGGAAACACATGGCATTTCCAGGGTTGGCCGAAGAGCCTACAATAAACTACCTTACCATCTCTTTTTCTTTGTTGCTGTGATTTAAAATGTCCACAAGTGTCATGGGACAGCTTATCACAAATGTTAGTACAAGCTCTAATCAGACGTAAGATTTCCCGCCTCTGTTCATTCACAGACAGCAATGGGAACTTCACTTTCTAAGACTTGAGGAGCTTAAAAAGCTTCGCTGAAACTCCGAATTGCAGAGACCCTGAAATGAGTTTGGTCTTTCAAAAATATTAACAATAACAAAAATAAATAATGTCAGGCAACTTGAAAATGAAATGCTTAATAAATCCTGTGGTCTCTGAAAGGGGGAAAGGGAATTAAGCTCCAGTAGGGCAAGGAAGGTCACTATAGTGAGAACTTTTCCTCATGCTGAGAACTTGATAACTACTGTCTTATTCAGTACTCAGGTTTTAAATAAAACTGACATTCAGGACTTTCCTGGTGGGACAGTGGTTAAGAATCTGCCTGCCAATGCAGGGGACATGGGTTGGAGCCCTGGTCCGGTAAGATCCCACATGCTGCGGAGCAACTAAGCAACTAAGCCTGTGCGCCACAACTACTGAGCCTGCGCTCTAGAGCCCGCAAGCCCCAACTACTGAGCCCTGTGTGCCACAACTACTTGCGTGCCTAGAGCCCGTGCTCCGCAACAAGAGAAGCCACCGCAATGAGAAGCCCGCGCACCGCAATGAAGAGTATCCTCCGCTCACTGCAACTAGAGAAAGCCTGTGTGCAGCAACGAAGACCCAATGCAGCCAAAAATAAATAAATAGATTAATTAATTATTAGAAAAAGAAAATGAGGTACTGAAGGAGAGCGGAGGGGAAGGGGGGCATTCTAGGCAGAAGAATTAACACGGGAAACAACTCGCAGACCTAGCTGTACTGCTGGGCCCTGCCCCTTGCCCTCCTCTGTATGAAGTCTGGGGAGCTAGATGCTCATCTTCTCCCAGTTCTGCAACTGCCAATGAAATGGTGAGAAGATCTGATCCTCAGCCAGCGCCCAAGAGACTCATGGGTGAGAGACTCCCTGCCGACGGGGGCAGGGAATGAGACACGTGTGAAGTCAGCCCTGGGAATGAACAAGATGGCAGCAGCTGTGGATTCTGCCCGACTGCACGGCACACCAAGCTCATTACGCCCTCCACTCACCAACACCCACGCCAACAGTCACGCAGTAAATAAGATGAAATGATTATACCAGAGAACACCTGGTACACCCTGCGGCCAGTAACTTGCCAGCAGAAAGAGTTAGACTAAAACTTTAGGGAATATGACCACTCATCTCAAGCACTTGGTTAGGAGAAGCAGTTATGCATTTGTTCCTGTCCCATGCACCATTATGTGGCACTCTGGCCCAGAAAAGGAAACTCACACTTCCCTCATGGAAATCAGGACCACTAATTGCCACCCATGTCATTCGCCAGTTAGCGGTACTAAAGCAGGCAGCCTCCGCAGCCCAAGGTTCATGCAATTTTCTTTTGGCCTCAGATGGAGAAACAACACTCCACAAAGGCCCCACCAACCTAGACACAGACAAACTGCAGGAGAGGAAACTGCTGGAAACTCAAGAAAAATAGAAGTCAAAGAATAATGACAAGAAAATAAAAATGACCAGGGGAAAGGATGTAAAAAAGGAATGAAAGAGAGGTGGGAAAGAGAGAAGGCCTCATCATAAAGGGTGTAGCTTATAGCCCACCCCCCACCAGCTTTTTCGGGTTTTTTCGGTCAGCTGCAATCTGGGTCGTTACTTTGCTCCCTCTTTTAACGTCGCTGATGTGCAAGACATCCTTCAGACAGTGTTTGGACCCTTGAGAGAAGGCAGCAAGACGGCAGGGCACAGAGGACCAGCTCTCATGAAGCGTGGAGAGAAGGCGCATCTGGAGGCAGGCAGGGTACAAGGACAGCATCCCTGTCCAGCTTTCTCCACTGAGAAAGAAGGGAAAAATCTCTTTCTGCAAGCACAGCTGTCCTCTGGATAAACTAGCTTGTCGAACGATCCCCTGGGCTCCTGAGATAACAATTTTGTTGCTTTCTCACCCCTGCGCCCACTTCCACGCCGCCTTCTGATCCAGAGGAATGTACATGTGCACCTGGGATACCCAGACAGCGCGTCAGGACACCCTGATGGGACCTACCTCACATCTCCATCCTGGGGTTTTCACTGTAGTTTAAACAAAGCGCATCTGTGCTTCCCATGATAAAAATTTAACAGTATATAGACCAGGTGAAATCTTGGGCCACTTACCTGTGATACATTTGGGTTTCATGCTTTTATATCAGAAGCAGGTATAAAAAGTATTGAAATTTTTTTAGTGTTCAGAGACATACTGAAGAGGGAGTGATACGGGAAGTGCTTACGCTGCCACACATTTTTCAAGCCTTTCTTTAAAAACAGTCAGTCTGCTGGGGAAAGTAGCATCTCGTCAAATGCACCAGCTATGGTTTTGATTTTTACATTTCTATCTCACAGTTGGATTTTAAAGAGCGGCTAACACCTCATGGGAAAGTTTGCAGATTTGTTTTTCGACACACGCCCTCTGGACCCACACTTGAGGGCTGTGGGTGTTCTCACTGTTCTGGCCCTTTGAGTCTTCTTAGTAGAGAATTCGGCACCCCCAGCTGCCCTGACACCCAGAGGCAGGCCTGAGAGACACAGGCTCTATGCCGCCTACAGAGAGTTCATCGAAGCTAGAGCGGGCGGGTTTGGTGAGAAAGATACCAAAGCCCCTTTTCTCCTGAACTCCTTTCAAGCAAGGGCTTCCTCAGCTGGAAGCAAATACCCTGCAGCGTTTTCCAAAAGGGCTCTGTGAGCCGTCTGCGGGGCCAACCACTGCGGAAGGTGTTCGGCAAATAAACAGGTGACGCATTTGATATTCTGACTGGTCTGACATGAACCTCAAGAATATCAAAGACATGATTCTCCCACCAAAAAACTCCCTTTTGACGTACCGCTCCCACACAGGTCAGTGAAGGGGAAAACACACCCAACGGCCAGAAACCAGGGACAGCACTGACCTGAGGGCAACCTGGGCCCAGGCCCGGCTTTCCGGGGGGCCACACAGCCGATCGGCGCAGAAGAGGGAAGCACCTCTCCTCAGACTCTACTGACACGGGACTTGCCGTTTTCCTTGCAGTTAGGCCAAGCGAGGTGGCACTTCTCTTACCTTGTACCTCTTCTTACATCCGGGAACCGGGCAGGCGAAGGGCTTCTCCTCGCCGCCGTTCATGCACATGGAGCTGAGGATGGCCTCGGAGCTGATGGCGCTCTCTGTGGTCCAGGACTCGTCGCTGTCCGACTCCTCGTAATCCACCTCCTCCTCGTCGTACTCGCTGCCTGTGGGGCCAGAGGAGAAACACAAGGGCTGTCAGGACGCCCCGCACGGCGGCGGCTCCTGCTGCCCTGGGAGAGAGCGTCCAGGAACCAAGGGGCCGCAAGTGCATCTAGTCCCCGGGACAGTCCCGGGGGCAGCATATCTGCTTTCCCACGGGAGAGACCGGGGAAAGGTCTTCCCAGCGATTCATGGCGAGGAATGAGCTGTGCAAGAACTTGGACTCAGTATTCTGCGGCAAAGGTGATTGACTGCAAAGGTGCTGGGAAGGCTAAAACCAAAAATAACCAACTACGACAGACACACCCTTGCCCCAACACACACACACATGCACACACACGATATGCCAGACATTACAATGGACAGAATTCTGTCCCCTTAGTTTTATGTTTTATTGGCATGGTAAATACAAAAATCTGTAGGAGGGGGTTACATTTTACACTTACTAGGTATTTACACTTCGGTGGGAATTAATTTCAGATCTTTTTCTTTATAAGCTGAGCTGGGAAGACCATGAAGAAATTTAGAACTAAAAGGGTGTTATCCCAAGCTAGGGAGCAGGGGGACAGAAATGCCCAGAGCTCTGAGGGCACAATGTCATCATCATCATCAGAGTGCAGGTCCAGCTCGAGGAAGACCAAACGATTCCCTACCGCACCTGTCCTCAGGGAATAGCCCCTGCCTTTCAGCTACACAAAACCCTCCCTGGGAGGGAGGGCTGAGCCATCGCAGCAGACAGCTCAGACAGACGAGGGGATTCCCTCGCATCCTGGTTAAGAGCTCTGCTCAGAACTGAAAAATCTGCTCTGCTGACTTCTGCCCAGGACGGCAGGGATGGAGAACCACTTCAACAAGCAGCCCCTCTTTGCTCTTTTTTTAACGAGGTCCACAGCCGTTTATTTGGAGCTTTTGCACAATATAACCCTGAAGGACATAATTCTACAGATCATAAACAGTGTAAAATAATATGTTGACAAGTCCTAATGCATTTACAAGCCCCGTGGAATAAATAGAAATTATAGAACAACATCAATAAGAATTATATGGTAGCAATTACAGTTGTGAAATTCATCCCCCAGGTGTGAGGCTAAATTGCACCTGGGGCCTGCCTGGGTGCTGCACGGGCTCCCCCTGCTACATCAATTATTTCAACACCAGATATTGGCACTTTTATTGGGTTTCATTTTAATAGGCATTAATAAGGTTGTTTGAAGAGCCAGTTGAGCCAGGAACAAGGACGCCAGCATCTGAGGCGAACACTTAAAAGGATCCAGGAAGGAAAGAAGGGACCTCAAGGTGAACGAGTGCTTCGTATGGTTCAGGCACACTGGCTGCATCAGCTCATTTAATCCTCTGGTGACCCTGTGAGGTGGGGTGTCACTTACGTACACGTGAGGAAATAAGCCCTGTGAGGCTCAAGAGCTGACGCATCCTCAATTAGCTAGTAAGGGAGTCACCGTTTCGCACGTTGCCTCCCGGCCTCCAGTGCCGGCAGCTCTCTGGGGGTGGGGTGGGGTGTGTCTCTCTCAACCTCCGTGTCACTGGGCCTCCACCATCTACCACTCAGAATTCAAAGCAGCCTGCTTTGAAGCCTGTTTAGAAACTCTGGAATTCAGTGTGGGTTTCAGTAAGCCCCGCTGCGCTTGGCTGGAGCCCCCAGAGACAAGAGACCCAGCTGGGAAGCGCTCGTAGGACACAGCACAGGGGTGCTGCTCTGCCGCGTCCCTCGGTCCACGAGCAAATCTGGAAACCTGTTTCTAAGTAGGGCACTGTTTAGGACGTTTTACTCTTAAACAAATGCCACATGCTGGTGTCCTTTAAACTGCTTGTTAGAAAACTATAAATATATATTCGCAAAGCTCTTCCACGAGGACTTGAGAAAGTGAGAATGACTAATTTACCCATCTAATTGAGCTAATTCGTTAACCTGAATACCAAGAATGGCACAACGTTTACAACTGGGGGCAGGGTGAAAGCCTCAGACCAACCAGAGGGCTTAATGAAGCCCAGCAGAAGATAAAACTTCAAAACTCTTCGGGATCAAAAGGGGCCAGGCCTAGGCCTGGGGGGTTCATGCTGTGGACACACTCGCCTGGAAACCATGCAGCATCCAGTCCCAAGTGGGGCAGGTAGGAGGACCACATGATCTACTGTCCGTGTCAGGATGCCTCTGCAAGTGAAAGCCAGCACAGGGACAACAGGCATACAAAACTGGGCCCCCCACACACACATCCTCGTCATCGGCACACCACAAGGTCCTTTGGGTGCTTTGTGAAACTATCTCCCCTGGATGGGGATCGAGAAGGATCTGTTTCTACTTAGTTCTGTCCTATAACAAAGCCGAGCAAGGCCCAACCGTGGGTTCATGCCTTGGCTAGACACTGTCAGCTGAGTGACCAACCTACTTGGCCTCTACTTTCTCTTCTGTGAAATGGGAGAAAAAATCTCTTCCTTACAGTTTAAGGATTAGAATTAATGTTTATAAAGCACCTGGCACAGGAGGACCTGCACATAGTAAGTGCTCAAAAAAACAGAAGACAGTATAATACTATTTTTGTAATAATACTATTTATAATATTACATGTAAAATAATACTATTTTTAGAAAGGCCTGTTGCAAAACCGAACAAAAAATAAGATAATTCTGATAGGTTTGGGCATCTCCACCAGAAAAAATACAAGAGGGATTCCATAACAAGAGAGGTGCTGTGCTGGCTGAGGACTGTTCGTGCAGATGCATCTACAGGGGCCAAGCTGGGAGCCCTGGCTGGGAGCCCATGTGAGCCCTGGTGCTGCCACCGACAAACTGTGTGACCCCAGGCAAGCGAAGTCACCTCTCTGAGTTTTAGAGTCCTCATCTGTAAAATGGGCTGATAATACTACTACCTCTTAAGGTTGCTGTGAGGAGCAACTGAGTTCCTGTTTTTAAAAGTATTTAGAACAATGATACATGGTAAGCATTAAAGAAGCATTTGGTAAATAAACAGGCAAAAGGTCACGTGAGCAGTTTACTTCATCCACTGTTCCCTCGCTTTCTCTTGAGGGTACTCACTTTGTAAAAACAGGAGTGGGGGGGTCTACTGTTGCTTGTGTTCCTGTACCCCAAGTGCTACCATCAAACAGGAGAAATGTCGCCAGCTGTGAGGCGTGTCCTGCAGCCAGAGGGCATCCTGCAGGTACAGGGGTTGCTATTGTCCCGGAAAGCCACACAAGCTCAGACGCTGGCATCCACTTGGTGCTCATGTCTGGAAACCTTGCCAGCAGGGCCTGCCGTGCCCTGAAGAAAACATCCGAGGCCCCGAAACCTACTGCTCTCTCTTTTCACACATCTTTGAACCCTAGGAAATGCTAACCTGAAAGGAGTTATGGCTTTAGTTCAGAAACATGTGGGCCAACCCTCTCTGCTTTGTTTTATTCATGTCCTCATGCCTTTCAAAGGAGAAAAGTCAACCCCAACCTGGTTCATTTTCAATCTCTGCTTCACCTGCCATCTCAAAACTAACTTCTGAACGAAGGGATCTGCAGCACTTGCCAGCCCTCTGCTAGAGAATTCCGCCCCCTGCCCCCCATTTAGGGAAAGCAGGATGGAGCAAGCCCGACTCTCCTAGCAGGGGTCTCCCAGCTTTTCGATCCTCTCCTACATCCCGGTCAATAAGAAATTGTGGGCACTGCCCCCCTGAGAGGGAGCGTGTGTGAATATACTGTTTATCAATGACATACATGTACTAAATATCACTATATAAAACAGATATGCAAATAAAAGGATGAGGATGAATAGTTTAATAAATATATATATTAATATGAGAAATATTTCCCTTAGTAAGTGTAAAGATTTCATATCTCTTTCCTCCACCTCATAGATTGTCTGGTGCCCCCACTTTGGAGCCCACTGCCCACCAGGCCAGCTGGAGGGGTCAAACGGGCCCCATCATAGCCAGCTTTGAGGTTGTCAGATATGATGAGCCTTTGGATTGTTCCAGGGGAGAGGTATGGGGTGTTAAGGAATGGATACGCTCATTCATTCACCCTGATCTTGAGTTAATGGGTGATCTCTGAGGCCCCGTGTGAGCCCCACCCTGTCAGCCTATCAGAGCGGGTGCTGGGCTCCAGCCACCAGACAGAGGGAGGATTCGGAATCAATTCAAGCTTCTAGTTCTGAGTGCCCATCACCCAGAATCCATAAAATGTTAATTGCCACATCAGTTTCTGAAAAAAAAAAATTATAAAAAGTATTTCCTCTGTGTAAAAGAGGAAAAAGACCCCCAAACACCCTACCTGTAGTTGTAAGTAACTGGGGCAGGGAGGCGGGAGGAAAGCATGGGAGTCACAAGAAGAAATTTATCCCCCTGGGGCCCAGAACAGGTGTCTGGGGACAGGCTGGCAGGTGTCCTCCTAGCAAGCAGGGTTGGGGAACATTGAGTTGGTGAGTGGGAATTTTGCAACTAGAAGGAGAGGTGCTCCGCAGTCTATCCGGGCGGGCTCCCTTTCTCCAGGGCTACGGACTGGCGATTCTAGCAGGGAAACACTACGTACGCTGTGGTGAGTTACCGGTTCATCTTCATCTCTCCCCTCTTCTCTCCACCTCCCACCCTTTCCTTCCTACAAGTCAACCCTAAGCCCTGGCAACTGAAAGGGACAAGTGCTCAAACACAAAACAGAAAACTTGCTCTAGGCCAACACCTCCTCCCTACACTGACCGTCTTGAAGAGTCCAGAGGAGAGCATTCTCACAACTAAAGAGAAAGCCTGAAGGCCTTAATTAAGAAAAGCAGATGAAAACGCCACGGACGTGGCTTCTTTAGAGTGACGGTGGCTGGTTCTGTGGCTTCTAGAAATGCCACCCTTTCCTCTGGGTTGTGGCACCTGGGGAGGCTGTCAGCACAGGGACACAAACTATAAAGACATTGCCCTTGTATTTTAAAACAAAGATTGACTGACTGGATCAGATTTCTAATTGGGATGAACTTGTTCTCTTAGAAGAGAGAACACCTTCAAAGATCTGCATCTCAAGGACACAAAGGACAGAGGGCTGGGATGCTGGATGAACTGCCAGGGGGGATTTATCATGGGGATTCAGCCAAGCAATTATTTTGTTAGGATGGTTACTGTTTTTGCTGATGCTCTGGTTACAAAGTCCCATAGCTTTGAGGCTCTGCCCAACCTCAGTTCTCCCGTAAGCCCTGTTATTTTTACTGCACTAATGGGCACAATATGAAGATTTGAGGAATGCACAAAGGCATGATAGCCAAAATGCCTGTTTTCTTTGATCTGGCCTCCTTTTGCTTTAAATCATTTGCTACTTAAATTCTGGCACTGATTTCTCCATCTAACCTGACCTGTGCCTACTTGAATTTTTTTTTTTTTTTTTTTTTTTTTTTTTTGGCTGCGTTGGGTCTTCGTTGCTGCGCATGGGCTTTCTCTAGTTGCAGTGCGCGGGCTTCTCATTGCAGTGGCTTCTCTTGTTGTGGAGCATGGGCTCAGTAGTTGTGGCGCATGGGCTTAGTTGCTCCGCGGCATGTGGGATCTTCCTGGACCGGGGCTCGAACCCGTGTCCCCTGCATTGGCAGGTGGATTCTTAACCACTGCGCCACCAGGGAAGTCCCAACTTGGATTTTTTTTTTTTAATAAAAATTGTAGCTGCCTAAGAGCGAGCAAATTTTGCTTTACACATGCATTTCTGGAAGCAGAAGGGGTTGGGAGATCCCTCTGCCATTTAAGTGGTGGGGTGGCTCCTGTGAGCCTGGCATGGGGACAGGTGTTTTCCATGGAACCTGAGGTTCAGGAGGTGAGGGACGTGCCCAAGGTCATCCAGCTAGATACAGGCAGACTGGACTGGTACTTGGGTCTTCAGTTTCAAAGTCTGTGCATCTTCGATTTATTTTCAAATGGAATATCCCTGATCGAGGGAGATAAAGATTTGACACACAGAGCAAAGCCCTGGAAGTGCTGGGGAGGAGGGAGTCCCAGCCACATGTGGAGCGGGTGTGTGAGCGTGTTGGAAGCACAGGGCTAGCCCCGTACAGTCGGGCAGGGGTGGGCCCTGCCCTCCTGGGTGGTGGCCGTCCAGTGTTCCAAAGAAAAGCTCCATGAGTTGATTTTTTTCAGGCTCTCCTTAGTCTTAGTCACTAAGCAATTTAAAAATGACTTTCACCAAGGTTAGAGTTTCTACAAGAAAATGTCACTTCACCTTGCACGGTCACAGGTAGGAACTGGCAGGCACTAATTTTTCTCAGGTTGAATTTTCCACTGTCATCCTCCACGGCTGCACAGTCCCCATCGTGGGGGCCTGAGGCAGGCAGGACAGTGGCTAAGGGAAGTGCCTTTGGGTGGGCCCAAGAGCTCATGCCAGCATTTCAGTGTGGGAAATGAGCAAACCTAGTAGGTAGGATTTCATAGGGCAGGACTATAAAAGATTCTACAGGACTGCCGGAAGATTCCTCCCGGTTGTCGGCCAAGGAAGTAAAAATCAGAGCTGGTTTCATGAATCACATGAAAAGACAAGGGGGTCCAGAGTCCGTGTACACATGTACATCCGTATCCACCCACCTGCACGAGCCCACTTCATGGCCCAGGAGCCAGCTGAGCGTCTCCGTCAAGCTCACCCTCACCTGCCACAAGGGCCATTTCTAACCTTGTTCACGGCCTCCAGCTTCTACCCACCACCTCTGTCCTCTGCTCACCTCTTTACTCTGTGAACATGGCCCCGACCTATTTTAGTGCCTATAGGGTTCTCGTTCTTTGTATTTATAAACAGAGTGACACACAGATAGAGAAAAATAAGTCAACCTTTTCTAGAAACCCAATATGCCACATTTTTCTTTCCACACAGATCATTAATATTCATGCAAAAGTGATAACTGCAGTGACAGCAAATTCAAACTCTCCTGGGGTGTCAAACTCTCCTGGGGTGTCAAACTCTGGCAAGGACATTAGCAAAGAGTTGCCTTTCTGCCTTACAGACTTATCATTATAAATTAGCTTTCATTGGTATTGACCCACTTTATACGAGCTGAAGCAACAACAATCTAAATGAACTGGCAATGTGTGATTTCGACGGAAGACACACTGTTGCCTCTGGGGACCATCACCAAGTCTCAAAACTTCTTGACCTCCTAGCTCCTGGTCTCCGCTCATTCCTAGAATGTCATTCTCCCCTGTCTCCTCCTTAACTGTGGAACTGGTCCTGGTTCTCCAAGTCAGAAGTAATGCCTCCCTCACAGGGCTAAACACTTCCTAATGTATTAGGAGGCTCTTGGTCATTACCTTTGGTAATGACCACAGTGCCCAGGGCAGTGCTTGCACTTAAGGAGCCAACAGACATGTGTTTGTTGAATGAATGAATGAGGGAATACACTTCACAGACTCTAGTGGTAGAAAGGGAGCCAAGATTACAGTCTCTACTCTTGGCCTCCTACAGTCTTAAACAAAGAAAATTAGATGATCTCAGTTGCCTGCTTAAAACTCTCCAATGGCTTCCCACAGCAAGGAGCAGCCCCACGCCCTGTCGTGACCTTTCTCCATATCACAGTTGCTTGGATCTTTACTATCTGGAGGACATTTTTTTTTTATAAGAAAACTTAACAACTACTTATGCAGTTGACCCTTGAACAACATGGGTTTGAACTTCACGGGTCCACTTATATGCAGATATTTTTTCAATAGCAAATACTTAGTACCATATGATCCTTGGCTAGTTGAATCCATGGATATGGAGGAACTGTGGATATGAAGGGCCAACTAAATTTTACTCAGATTTTGGACTGCGTGGAGAGTTAGCGCCTCTAGCACCGTCCCCGCGCGCACACACGCCGGTTTTCAGTAGTCAGTTGTATTTGGTTTAGTGCTAAATTTCTACACCTATAAACCTATCTAACAAACATTTCTAAATATTCAGATGCTATTAAATACATAAAAACATTATCTAAAAATAGACTGCACTTAGACATTTAAGTGTTGGTTACAAACTTAGATTCTACACATTTCAACAAAATGATGCCAATTTACCATTTAAGTAGATAAGCTTAATATCTTAAAAACAGACAAATCATACAAATGATCACAGTGACCACAAAACCTACATTTAACCTGTTACACAAGTTGGCCTTACAGATTTATTTCTTCATTATTTCCATCCTTAGGTTTGGCCTTCTTGGGGTACAAGAATCTGGTGACTAAAAGAAACAGGAGCTGATGTTGGCCACTGGGAGATACGGGTTCCAAGTTATTGACCAACTGACCCTTGGCGAGGACCATCAGGGCAAGATGATGCAAGAGTGAGTCTGCATTTCCTGGGCTGGATGCCTAGGGCTTCTTTACTCAAGGTTTGCTTGTTCCACAACAGGATTTTTAAAGCCCCCGTCTTTCTTGCCACATGACGTCCTCAGTATAATTCCCAGGCCTGTTGGAGAACTCACCTCCCGGGGGACCAGGCATTCCCTGCCGGCCAGGCTCCTTCCCCCATCTGCCAAGCCAAAATCCCACTCAGGACTTCTTCCCACTTGTTTGGGACCACGGTGTTAGCTGGTCTTTCCTACTACTCCTGCCCCAGTTGCTACTTTTCCTGCAACTATAAGGCTTACTCACAATTCCCTGCCAATCTGCTAACGGAGGTGGGGAAAAAGAACACCTATATTTTACAGACAGACATCAACTTCAACACAACCCCTACCTATGCCGACACTCCCAATTTTGCTGTAGCAAAATTTACAGAAATATAAATGCACACTATTATTTTCACTGCCTTGTATTAATAGCTACTTTTGGGCATACTTTATATTAATTTCCCCATGTTAAGTATCATTTGGGACTCAATGATTTTCACCAATTCAATTAATTACCAATTAATTAATCACCACCGATTCAATTAATTAATCACTATTAATGGTAATTAATAGTATGATTAATTAATCATACTAACTTGGCCCGCAGAAGGCCCCTTGCGGCATGTGGGATCCTAGTTCCCTGACCAGGGATCGAAGCCGTGCCCCCTGCAGTGGAAGCGTGGAGTTTTAACCACTGGATCGCCAGGGAAGTCCCTCCATTATCATTTTTTAATGAAAAATTTATTCTCTTTAATCAAAGCCATCATTGTATGCAGTAAAAAAGATAGATCTATGAGGCTATAATGAAAAGAGGAGTTCTCTGTCCTGCCCATTCCCCCTCTCCACTCCCCCACGGCAACCAGTGATAAGTCTTTTACCTGGATTTACTCCCCATTGCTAAATAGCATGCCTCTATTGCTATTTTCTGATGTTCAGTTTTGGGGTATCTATTGACCTCCCTACACAAGATAAGAATTCTGATCTTTCACGTATTTCCCAACCCCCCTTCCATCCTCCCCCTCCTCCTAGCAGAATTTCATTATAATATTTGATTTCATTGTTATTCAATGTTTGCATTCTTATGACACCAGGCCATGTAGCAAACTAGGATCACATTTTTGTTGTCCTTGCAATTAATAAACACCACAGCCATAGGCTATTTGGCTGTTGTCATCTTTCTCACCTGCATCCTCCTCCTCTCCTCAGCATCATCATCATCATCATAAGGGCAGCTGACAGGGGCCACTGCCGCTGAGTCTCCGGAGGGATGGGGCTGTACAGACTACTCCTTGTGGCCATGAGCTCACAACTGACATTCCCAACTTAACTCTAACCTTAACAAATCCATTCAAATGTTACTCAAAATAAAGGCTGAGATAGATTTTCTCTGCAATGTGGCTACTGCCCGAGCCTGTCATTTTCCTTCCTTCTCTTTCCTGATGCTTGTTTGCCTTCGGTCCACCGCGCTGGGAGCCGGTCAATGACAACGCTCTCCATATTCTGAATTAGAGGCTGGGTGTCTTCAAAACGCTGAGCTTGTGACCCTGCAGGGCCTTTTCCTGTGCTTCCCTCTCCTTGGAGACTCTTCTCCCAGCTTTTCTGGTTGGCTCCTCCTCAGCACATCCAGGTCTCAGCTCGGACGGCAGTTCCTCCAAGAGGCTGGCCCACTGGCCTGCCCCACCTACCCACCTACTGAAGTAGCCCATCCACCTCCGGGCACAGCCTCCTCCCCAGGTGGGTACCTTCCTCACAGCACATCTAACTTCCTAAGCGATCTTGTTTTCATCGTTATCTTTCCTCCCCACTAGAATGGAAGCTCCACATCACTGAATTTCTGGTGGCCTGGAGAGTACCTGTCACACAAGAGTCACTCAATGTGTATTTGCTGAAGAGACAAATGAAAGGCAAGGATGACACAGGCCTCCTGACACCCAGGTCACTGCTTTCCAACCACGTGACATCGTTACCCGAGGACACTGCAAGTGATGAAGGCATAGTGGAGATGCACACGCAGTCGTATTTCTGACATCCAGGTTCTGCCACTTAATGGCAGATGAGATGCAGAAGTCCAATCCCCAGTGACCTTCCTCTGGGTTGATTTTTTTGACACAGAAGTGAGAACCATGAGTTGACGACATGGTCACAGGCAGCCACACTCCTGCTGGTACACTCACAATGAGAGGAGCGCTGGAGGGGTGTGGAGGCTGTCACCCCCAAACCAGCCAGGTCCGTAGCCGGAGCGGGCACTCTGCCAGGACAGCGCAGCCCGGCTGCCACCTGGCCACCGTGATGTGACCGTTGTCACTGACGGGCTATGCTGTGCTCCGAGGCTGCGACTCTCCTCCTGGCACCTTCCTCTGTCAGGGAAGTGGGGAAGAGGTCGCTCTCACTCCACGGCTCATGATTTAATTGGAGGTCAAGATCAAGGCTATGGAAATCAACATCTTCTAAAAACTGGGTGTTCAGGTTTTAAAACAATTCCAGAGAGCAAGGGTAAGAAATCCTGTATTCGAATATGGCACATTTGCAGAAAAAGATGAACAGAAAACACGAGCCTCTTTCTCATCAATGTTTTCTTATTATGCCTCAATCCTTTTCTTCTTTCTCCTTGAGGCTTCAAAGAATCCCTCTACTTCTCTCACCTCATCTTGGAGTCAAGCCTGCAGCTTGTTCCTAACTCTGAGTTTTGGTACCTAATTTCCCAGCTCTCCATCTTGGTGAGAGGAGAAAGAAAGTGCCCCCAAAGCACAAGAAAATAGTGTCTCCTTTATTGTTCCCACGTCTTGGCTATCTTTCAGGGAAACCATGAGCAATGAGAAACAACAATGTCCCTGCAGTACTGGGAGGATCTCAGTGACATCGCTGTCCCCACCTCTCCTCCCTCCTCATCAGCTCCACTATTTTACCTTTGGAGGAGATCAAAATGGCTCCTTTCCCCTGAGCCTTCCAGTTGCTGCTCAAGATTCATGGAGACTTAACATAAAGGTTTCCTGTGGCAACAGGCAACTCTTAAGACCTACTTCCGATGCAGAAGTGTTTTCAAATTGTGACTCATAAGTGGGTCGTGAAATCATTTTTGTGGGGCACAATCAGCTTTTAAAAAAATAAAAAGAGGGCTTCCCTGGTGGCGCAGTGGTTGAGAGTCCGCCTGCCGATGCAGGGGACACGGGTTCGTGCCCCGGTCCGGGAAGATCCCACATGCCGCGGAGCGGCTGGGCCCGTGAGCCATGGCTGCTGAGCCTGCGCGTCCGGAGCCTGTACTCCGCAACGGGAGAGGCCACAGCAGTGAGAGGCCCGCGTACAGCAAAAAAAAAAAAAAAGAAAAAAAAAAAAGAAAGCATCAGAGTGTGAGATGTGTTTGTAAAACTTGTTTCAGGTATGTGTCTCAGTGTAAAAATCATTCTGACCACATGTCACAGGAAGAAAGCATAAAGCCATTTTTAACCACCAGCATCTCATTTATAGAACTTCTTTCTAAAAGAACCAACGTTTCATCCAGAGGAAACAAATCAAACAATTTTAACCGACATTTAAATAGGGTATAGAACAGGCTGAAACAGAAGAGAAAGGTCGTTTTTGGTGCCTGTCAATAAGGCATCATGTCAGCTAGCAGGAACCTACAATGTATCGGGGAGGCAGGCTGTCAGCAAGCAGACCTCAGGGGCACCAGGAGGGCACACACAGGGTCTCACGGTGAAAGTGACAGGCACGTATAATGGAGAGGAAGTATGAAGACAGTTCTGCACTGATTCAGGTGTCCTTTTGGACCATGACAATTCACGTTTTTTTTTAATATTCTCCAGGGAAGCCTATCTTTGTTTGTGGAGTGGGCAAATCTGCTCTAAGAAATGGCCCCAAGTCGTTCAGGGCCCTTCTGCTGAATTACAAAGTTCCTGCAGGGTGCCCTGGACTCTATTACCAGCTATTATCAGGTTGCTGAACAGAATAGGTTCTCAGAGTTTCGAATCTTGCAGCTGAGCTAAGGAGCTAAGGAGGGCTGGCCAGCAAGCAGGTGCCTGTGAGGGGTGAGTGGCTGGACCCAGAGAATCACACCTGCCGGGCGCTGGGAAGGAGCTGCAGGGGAGCCGGGAAGGGGGAGGTCTGGGTGTGTCCAAGGGCGGCTGGCAGACTTGTCTTGCCCTTCACCCTCACGTGTCTCCTGGGAGATTGCCATCAGAGGGTGGGTTCCTCAGGCTGGGCTGTTCTAACTCCCGGCAGACCCCAGCACCCAGAATGGCTCAGCCAGTCTTTTTGGGATGAAGGGACTCCACGGCAGAGGCCCTGTGCACCGGAAGGATGGAATCACGTGACACAATGCACACAGGTATCTGTATGTAACATACATATTTTGCGCTTCGTAATTATGCATATTTAATACACACTACAATTTGTATATGATAAAATGAGACGAACAATGATGACGCCATTAGGGACCACAATCTGTGAGACTCACGCACACAACAGCACCATCTCCCAATAAACCTGATTAGCACAACCACAGAAACCAGCTGAACCCTGGCCAGAGGCTGTGTGTAAGGCAGGTAATTCAGGGACTTGGGAGCAGGTGCCTGTATTAGGATTCTGGCTCTGCTGTTACCACCTGGTGCCCTTAGACCTGTTATTCCACCTCTTCACACCTCCGTTTCCTCATCGGTAAAATGGAAAAATATTAGAGCTAACTTCATGGGGCTGTTGAGAAGACTGTATGATTTAATATGTATAAAGTGCTTAATTTCTGGCACATAGTTCTGTACTATATTAACTCTGGATGGTATTATTATTTTAATCAGTAATTTAAAATTGTCTAGACTTGAAAGAGATGGCCAGGTATGGACAAAGCCAGCGAGAAATCATCTGGTTAGAGTCATCTGTCTAAAATGCATGGACAAAAATGCCTAAGATGTAGTTTGCTTTTTTTTTTTTTTGCAGTACGCGTGCTTCTCACTGTTGTGGCCTCTCCCGTTGCAGAGCACAGGCTCCAGACGTGCAGGCTCAGCAGCCATGGCTCACGGGCCCAGCCGCTCCGTGGCACGTGGGATCCTCCCAGACCGGGGCACGAACCCATGTCCCCTGCATTGGCAGGCGGACTCTCAACCACTGCGCCACCAGGGAAGCCCTGTAGTTTGCATTTCTAATACAATGGATGAGGATCCTGATTTCTAATGCTGTCAGAAATAAACAGACTGCCCATTCAGGGTTAAAAGCCTGAACTTATTTTTCATTAATTCACCCATAATACTGGAGACCCGGGGGTGAGAGAGACAAGCAGTCTCTCCGCCTTCAAGGTGTGCAGTGTGACAAGGGCCCCCCGACAGCTCATCACACCATGGGCTCCTCCAGTGGGGAAGTGCCCTGCTCTCCATAATGTGACTTCTGGAAGCGGTGGGAGCGGAGGACTGTCTTTTGAAACACGTGCAGCCTTCGCTGCGATACAGAGGCGCTTGCCAGGGCTGGGTATTGGAAGGGTGTTTTCCTTTCTAACTATAAATTTAATGTGCTATATGGACAGACAGGATGGACATTTTTATGCCAAGAGGAAGCTCAAAGGGGAGGGCTGGGAAGAGGAGGAGGACGGATATCCAGAAAAATGATGCAATCATCAAGGTAAGAAGTAACTAGGGTCCGCCAGCAAAAACCAGTTTCTAGGGCAACAGAGTCATCGTCTCTTTCCACACCCAGCTGAGGACCTGAAAATGTGCCACCACAGAAAATACATCTCTTCTCTGGGGAATAATGTCATGGGAGTCACTGTAAGTTCACAGAAATCTCGACGATCTCCCATAAAAGCTTTGTTTCACACTTCATCCCATGTGGAAACTTTAGCCAGGGCCACATGAAAAACGAGTTTTATGAGAGTACTTCTGATATTTAAGAAGGCTATTTGGCTTCTTAACAGGGCAGCTTCCTGAAAGCCCCGGGAATGTCATTTTTACATATTGCACATAGCAGGCTGCCTTCATAATCATCAGGGCCGCGTTTAAATCTGGTGAAACGTCACGTGAGTGACAAACCTCGACCAAAGCAATTGGGAGAAACTGCAGGGCCAAGAATTTCCTGGTCACAGAGATTGTCTCAAGCATGATATAAAAATGAGTCTGACTTTTTGCATCCAGGCACGAGGGTAATGGCTCGAGTGAGACGGGGAGAACATGGCTTTTCCTGCTCGTGGTCCTTTTCATTCCCTACATGATTGTTACCAAGCTTCTCCCGGGCCCTGGTGTAGCGGCAGGCCTTGAAGTCCAAGGTCTTAGTGTGACCATCCAGTGACCTTGACGATGCTTTCGCCTGTATTTCTATTCCTTTGGCAATATCTCACGTGGCCACGAGCGCATGCTTTGGGGCCTGACAGCCTGTATTCCAAGGCTGTCTCCTTCACTGAATTGCTCAGTAACTTCTGGCAACTCAACTTTCTCTTTGCCAAAGAACCCACAGCAGAGAATCCAGTGAGTCAATATCTGTGTAAGTGCTTAAACCAGTACCTGCCACGTAGCACTCTCTGTTGTTAGTTAGTATTTTCATTGGCTGAGCAGACACACATGATTTCACAAATTAAAGAGCCAACCAGGATGATGGATGTTGCTCAGTGGCTTTTTTAAAATCCAGGGTCAGTGTCAGAACCCCAGGAGCAGCAGAGGTCCACAAAGTTGCCCGATTTCACGTGGCCATAGTTGGTTCCTGCCCCTGTGGTCCTCAGGCTCGGCTACGAAGTTCCACGTGGGGCTGGTTCCCGTTCTCATGCCTCTCCCTCCTGGCTTGCTCTGGCCTGTGTTTTGGCCACCTGGCCACTGCCTCCAGATTTACCTGCCCCACGTGCTGTTCTTGGTCAGCCTCCCTGGATTTTCTCACCTTGGACAAGAATGTGGGGTGGCTTGCTGTGGCCTGGCAGCCGGCTCCCTCAGCTACCCTGCTCTAGCCCATCCTGGCAGATGTTCTGTGACAAAGACGTCCTCGGAAGGCTGGCTTCCTTTCAGTTGGTCAGAGTTGACTTCAGAAGTGGCTTTGAGCTTTCCCTGTTGCTGTGACTTTCACACGCATCAGCTCTGGCCACGAGAGGCTGCCTAGTGATAGAAGCATGGTTCCTCGACTCAGATGCCCAAATTCAAATCCTGGTTGTGAGACCCTAGGGAACATACCCATCTCCTTCAAGTCCTGGTTACCCCACCTGAACAATGAGACCTGCAACAGGATCTACCTGACAGCCGTGGTGCAAACTGAGCCGGAACACGGAAAAGGCTTTTACGGCGCCCAGCAGAGAGCAAGTTCATCACAGACCTGGTCACATGATAGCATGTCTTCTTCCCTCCTTGTCCAAAATAGAGGTGGTGGGCTCCTTCCTCTCCTCCATCCTTGCCCCTCCTTCAGGGTTCCCTGGACACAGGCATTGTTAGATGGAAATCCTACATGTGCAGGCTGCTTCCTCTCACTGTGTTTACAGTAAGTATGTCATGCCTAACAGAACGATGCCATATAAATGCCACATGGCGATAAACAAGATGTTTTCCCACGGCTTAGTAATAAGACTAAGGGTTTATCATTAGATATCTATTGAAGGCTGAAAACAGGAACAGTCCTGGCCTAATAAACTACACCTCTTGGTCCCCAGAGAGGCTGCAACAGAAATAACAAAAGACCCACCCACTCAGCCCAAACGCTCACATGGAAATGTGATGGATGATTTATTTATAGATCGGACTCCAAAATCATCAGGTGCGTGAATTGTGTCTGCCTGCACTGCCTGTGGCCAGTCTAGACGGGAATTTTTATTATAATGGATGAGGACGGACCAGAGATTTCTGAGACGTTAGACAGCTGTGCCTTGAAGGCACCAACCCGGAGACGCAAACACTGGCATCGACCTCCTCCTTCCCCTCCCCACTTCCTCCCCCGTGTTTCCAAGACAGATGATCAAACTGCAGCGGGGGCTTCTATGTGGGTCGCCTCCTTGTGTGGTAATTCCACAGAGGGGGTGGGTGCTGAGGGGCTGCTTCTGGCCTGTTTTCCAGAATGATCCGGGACAGGGCAGGCCAGGAAGACACCCCACCCACCATTTCCAACATGTGGGAGGAAGAAGGCCTTGTCCATAAAAAACAAAAAATAGAAACCCAGTGACCTAAGATACCATCTCACTGTCCTTTTGCCATTTCCTTCATGTTTATAGTTAGGAAATGGTATTTCTATACCAAGATCTGACACTCTATGCAAAGTGAAGGAAGAATTGATTTTGAATTTCTGCATCTCATATTCCCAGGCCTTCCATGAGCTGGTCCCAGCTCTGTAGCCTCATTTAAAAGGCCCCCCTGTTAGCTCCTCTTCACACCTCCCTCAGCCCTGCCCTTCCACCTTTGCTGTGGTTTCTACCTGCCCCTTTCATGTATGTCTTCCAGGTCTGTTTTAAGTTCCAAGAGAGCCTGGACTCAGTTTTGTGCTTCTCTCCTACACCTACAAGTCCTGAGCACACCGTCTGTACTTACCTCCCGACTGATTTTTAAAACACCCAAGCTTGACCTTTATAAGTTGTCATTACTGGGTCATAAAGTGATAACGTTTCAAGGCTGGAAAGGACCTCAGGTCTTTTGTGCCAAACTCCCCTGTTACAGGGGACAACACTGAGGCCTGGGGAGGTGACCTGTCCCTGGTCACATACTCAGCAAAGGTACAGGCAGGGGCAGTCTGATACCCAGGTCCTGGACACCTCCTCCCCAAGCTGATGTCCTGTCAGTGGCTTCCCTGGGTCAAGTAAATGGGAAACCCAGCATTTGCAAGCCAGAGGACAGAGACCTCCCTCATTTCACAGAGACTGTGCATTACACTGTCTAAAACTTGTTCGCCCAGTGGACACCCACAGTCCTTCAAGGTTGTGTTTACCCACACCAGCTGCCTGTTTACTTTTCAGAATGTGAGGCTGAAAGAGTAAGTTCTGGAAACCCATGGCTATCTTTTTCTGGAAACTACAGGTAGTTAGCGATGCTCCCTAGGTAGTTTTGACTGAGTCCACGTAGCCCCCAGCCACGATCTGTATACACAGATGCAGCTTCACGAGTATTTAAGGAGTAGGAGGTCAAAACACTTCTCTCCAACTGTCACTCTAATGTTAAGGTAGAAGTTTGGTCCTGAAGGGAAGATGAAGGTGAGAATTTTCAATTCTAAGTTCTCACGCCACTGGACAACTTTACAGCCCCACCCTCCTCCCTCCATTATGGTCTGGAGTTTGATTTGTGGCCAGCACTAAATCTAGATGGTCCATTTTTCAAATCCATCCCGGCGCACAGGCATAAAGGTGGACCTTGGAGAGGCAGTCAGTCCCGTGTGCCAAGGGGGTGACGTTTGTAAATGCGATTATTACAACCCTTAGTCAACCTCCTATTTTTCAGCTCAGGTCTACTAACTACTTCTTTGTTGCATTGGTTTTGCTCTGTAAGGAAAATGTTACTTTTTATCCAAAGGCAGACCAACCACCCTCTGCAAGCCCCGTAAGCCATATGTCATCTACAGATTTCCTAATGGGATAATCCATGTGCCGCAGACTATAAAGGAAGCATTTTCCAGTGGCCTAAATGAGGATTAATGAACTGATATTCAGTGAACCTTTGGGGAGACACAAGAAAACCTCTGGAATGGGCAACTTCATCAGAGTCCAAGCAACCTGCATAGTCTGTATTTATAAATGGCCCTTTCAGACGACTTCAGAGGCATAATTTTTAAGTTTTGGCATCCAAGAGAAACGCATGGCTATCTTTTTCTAAAAGGTGAAAGTGGGGAATTCTCCAGCAGTCCAGTGGTTAGGACTCCCCGCTTCCACTGCTGGGGACCTGGGTTCAATCCCGGGTCGAGGAACTAAGATCCTGCAAACCTTGTGGCGGCTCCCGTCCCCGCAATAAATAAAATAGAATAAAAGGTGAAAGTTTAGAAAGCCAAGCCAAATGTAAATGATATGATGGTGCCAATCTTTTGGGGGTGGGTTCCAGAGAGAGAAGCGTGTGAAGCTGCGGTTCTGCCTCCGACGATCAAACAGGGACTCGTCAGGCATGTGCTCTGTTCAGCGGGATGCACTTCAGAGAATGCAGCCAAAATACACCTAGGGCCCGAAAGCGAATTGCCGTCATGTTCCTGCACTGGGTGCTGCTGAGGCTTTCTAGCCAGAGTGCCCGTAGTCTCTGGAAGTCATTCTGCATTCTCACATAAATGCTCCCCTCCCCGCAAACTCTGTTCGCGGGAGAAAAAGCCCTTTCAATAATGAACAGCCGTCTGTTCCACAGAGCACAGGAAAAACACGACAAACCGAGTCACACGGCCTTGGCTGTAAATATATTCTTACGCGAGATTTCTACAGCTCCGTGTAAAGAAAGAAAACACAAGCTCTTAACCGTTGCAGAACGACAACAACAACAATGAAAAATGCACTGGGTTTCCTGCAATTAAGCTGCAAAGTTTTACAGTGCAATTTTATTTATACTGAAAGAGAGCAAATAAATAAATATATAAAAGGTGGGACAGACCCCGCCCGCCCAAGGCTTAATCTGCAAATTAACTTTGCAGTAATAAAACCCGTGCCAGCTGGACTCCTTCCCCTGGTCCTCTGTGGCACAGGCAGTCAAAGCAGGTATATGGCCGAGAAAAAAACAAAGTAGGGCATTTTCCACCCTCAGCCAGGGATGTTAATTGAACTTTGGCTCACGTTTAAAGATTTCTCTCTTCATGTCCAAGAAAGAATTAAAAACAGTTGAGCTGGGGGAAAATGAACATCTGTTACTGACTTACACTCAGAACCACAATGGAAAACATTCATAATTAAAGCGATTTTGTGTCCCTGATAGTTAGAACTGTAATCTTGGGTTAAAAATATAAATGTGGAGGGTCCTCATTGTCTTTGGGGCTTTCTTCTTATGGCTGCTTGTAAAAAAGGTAGTTTATGCTGGGTTGAATTTTTCTTCCGTTGGAATAACAATATCAGGAAACAGATTTGCGTAGAAAGATAGGGGATGACAACACAGAGCACCTACACAATTGAGCCCCGTTTTATGAAGCTATGAAACAGTAGTCAAGAAGTGTTTTATATTTGGGAGTTAAATACACTTTACAGCTGTGTAAAAAACCAGAGCCATTTTGGGCCGAACATAAACATTCCAACGTCTGAGAGGTTTACTTCTGTTGAGCAAGTGGGCAGGTTTCTATCAACTGGGAGGGATTCGTGGGTAACGCAGAACAGCGCTGAAAAGCCTTCCACATTAAGTCATTTCCCATCCAACATGCAGAAACTTCATCAAGAAAACCAAATCTATTTCCATAGCTTCACCCTGACTATGGAAACAACCTCCTCCCTGATTGACCAGCCTCCAGTGTCTTTGCCCTCCAAGTCATCTTCCTTCCGTTGCCTAATAAACATTCCCCCAAAGAGCCTCAATCCATAATATCACTCTTATTTGGTCGCATTAGTTACCTCTCTTATCAAAAATGGTTCCCCACTGCCAAGTCTATTAAACACAAAGTTCCTTAACCTAGCATTTAATGTTCTTATACCCAGGTGTATGCTCTGTGAATCCAATACACCAATCAAATCGGTGTGTAAACCATCACTGGTCCCCAAACCACCTCTGTGCTACCTGGCTTGGTTTTGGGGGCTTGGAATACACAATCCCTACCCTCTCACCCTTACCTGCACTCATCCTTTTTTTTTTTTTTTAAATATTTATTTATTTGGCTGTGTCGAGTCTTAGTTGCGGCGCGTGGGCTCTAGAGTGCGCAGGCTCTAGAGTGCACGGGCTCAGTAGTTAACGCAGAGCGCAGAGGCTCAGTAGTTAACGTGCGTGGGCTTAGTTGCCCTGTGGCATGTGGGATCTTAGTTCCCTGACCAGGGATCGAACCAGCATCCCCTGCATTGGAAGGCAGATTCTTAACCACTGGACCACCAGGGAAGTCTCCTACACCCATCCTTAAAAGCCTCTCTCCAATGCTACTTTCCCCAGGTAATAAAATACGAATTGAACTGTTGCCAAGTAAAAGTGACTTCTCCTTCCTTTGACCATTACAAACTTAATAATTTAAGGCTCTCAGGTTCAGGGCCTGATAGGAGCTTTATTTGCACACTTGTCTTCCCTTGCAACTAGATTCTCATCTCCTTGAGGACAGTGATTCTTTTTTACTCACCTCTCCATCCCCTGCAGACCTCAGCACTGGGTCTTCCAGCACAGTCATTAGACCCAGCTCCCTGGTGGTCTATTTTCTAGAGAGTTGGTATAACATTTTTTGATTCTTGTCTGATACGCTGCTAAGGTATATGCAGATGCTCTGGGGTAAGTATCACATGGAGTAAAACTCAATCATACGTGCTTCCATCAACATAATGTGTAATTTGGTCAAACAGATTTGCCAGGCATGGGATCTAACTGGAATGGTCATCTCAGTCCCTTTTCTTGGTCGGGGCGAGAGGGAATGCATTAACATTGTTCTGGAAGAAACTTAAAACACAGTGTAAATGAGCTTATCTAAAGTTCAGCATCACTTTGCCTGCTAAAGGTCTAAGGCCACCACTGCCTGAGGAGGTTAGTCCTACCTTGGAGTGCGTCGTGGGCTCGAGCCAGTTCTGGCCCTGCTCCCACACCATGGAATCAGTTCAGGAGAGGAGATGAGGCTGAGGAAACCCCAGGGAGAGAGGCGGAGAGGGCAGAAAACTATTATACCCTTAGCAGAATGGGAGGCTTTGGAAACTAAGTCTGGACAGTTTTCTCTCAAAGAGGTATTGGTCCAGCACACCTTTCCTTTCCCTCGCCACCCCCTCAGGAACGAAAACCAGAAGTGCTGAGGGAGCTGCGATATTTTTCCTGGCCCCAGTGCACGCGGGAAGTGCCATAAATCTCTCAAGAAAGCTCAGGCTTGTGGGATTTCCAGAACCATCATGACAGAGGTGGTTGATGATTTAAGATCATGTCTTGATTCTAAAAGAATTCTTGACTGTGCACCACCCTGGAAAACCTGCTCCCGTCCCTGCCCCCCGTGCTCAGGAACGGCACCACCATCCACTCAGCTGCGCAGCAAAGAACCCAGGAGTCATTCCTCTCTTTCCTCCTCCAGCAACTCATCCAGCTCCTCCAGGCTCTACTTCCAGAATATCCCGAGTCCATCCATGTGCCCCCACTAGCCTAGTCCCATCCCTGCCATCTCTCCTGGAATTGCTGCAATAGATAACCATCCCCAACATTCATTCATCTGTCAGAATAATCTTTTAAAAATGTAAAGCCAACCTTGGCATTCTCCTGTTTAAAACCCTCCAAAGGCTTCATGTTACACTTACAAAACTGGGCAAACTTTTGTTGTCTGGGCATTTTTCTCCCTTCCCACCCATTTGAACCAGCCAGCCTCGTACACCCTCTACTTTTTCTTCATCTGACTAAGATGTGTTCATTCTAAAACTCTGTTTGCATATCATTGCCTCCAAAAAGTCTCCTGTGACTCCCCACCCCAAGGCTGTGTACACACCAAGCTTGTCTCTACCAGGGAACCTAGCATCCTGTGTGGATTTCATCGTCTGTCTCCCCCTGCTAGTCTCTGGGCTATTTGAGGACAGGGGTGATGTCTTTCATCTCTGTGCATACGTTTGGCAAGTAGTAGGCACTCAAATGTTTGTTCTGTGTATGAACAATAATACCTCCAAGGGACACCTGAAAAATAACCATTCTAGGAGCACAGGAGGTACTGCGCACTTCTGAAGGGCACACAAATGAATCACACAAACCTCACATTTTCAGAAGTCAGAGAGGACAGACAGCAGGAGTGGGCTTTGGAGAAAGGCAGACCCAGGTTAAAATCCAGGCACCCAAACTTACTGTGTGCCCTCTGAACTTCTGGTTTCCATTCATGTATAAAGTGGGGATATGAATCACGTGCTCAGCAAAGCACCCAACACATTCTAGGCGTCCTGACAGTCATTCTTATTACTCCAGGCAGGCACACCACAGGCTAACGCTAATGCCCCTCACCAAGCTGGGGTAGGGACCAGAGGGACTCTCTGCTTCCATAAATTTTTTTTCCATAAATCATACCTCTTAACTTGCTTTCTTCCTTAGGTAATCTCTGTTTTCACATTGTTTCTGAAAAGCCAACTGCACTGGACTCAACAGAGTTCAGTTACCTGACTTCACGCCTACTCTTAGGAGAGAATTTGAGGGGGCTCAGGACACACCCTGCCCTTTCTGCTCCCTTCCCTCCAAAGTGCACGTTTCCATTTTCCAGTCTCATCCTCGCTATTGCTGTAACAGCTGTCCATGCTTTGCTAAGTACCGACAGTGGTAAGAGCACTGGATTTGAAGTCTGCATCCTTTTCGACTTTCTCTGGGTACGTTACGCCAGTCTAGTTTCTTCAAATGTCAAGTATTCAAAGTGCTTCTATCTCACTAAGAATAATTAGCTTTGGCAAACAAGAAAGTAAAAGGCACAGTTGGATCGTTCTCAAAAATCAGTTGAACAAATAAAATCCAGGAGAGTGTCCCGGGTTTAAAATGCAAGGCGTGGGTGAGGCTGTGTATAAATCCCAACACAGCAGAGATGGTGAGGGGTGTCTTCCCAGGGATGATGGAGGCGGCGGGCGACTTTACATCCCTCTTTCTGGAGAAAGGTCTGCGTGCTGGTGTGTAGGGCAGGTTTTCACAATGAGCGCTCTATACTGAAAAATCCCCTAAGACTAGAGGCAGGCTTTTCTATTACTGCTCTGTAGCTTGGAAATCCCAGCTAGTGATGACTTTATGGGTTTGTACGGTCTAGACAAGAGGGTTACTCTTTGGCGAAATTGCTCCGAGGGGGAGGCCCCTGTGAAAATTCCCATCCAACTAATTACCATTCAGAGGGCAGGCAGGCTACCAGGAGGGTGCTAGGCTCTGGCAGAGGCTGCAGTTGGAAAGCCATACTCCCAGCTTTATCACTGGCTATGTTTATTTTCCTTCCTGTCAAAACAAGGACAGGAAAGGGGAACAAGAGTGCTAGTCAGAAAGATCAACTCAGGGTAGTAGGGGAGAACAAAAAATGAAGGCTGCCCAGAGCTCCGACTGAGAGGGCTGGGCCTTCACCAAGGATTGGGAAATACCGACCATCTGTCTGCTTCATATTTTCTACATCAATTATTTCAGCTTTCTCAGCAACTTTAGATCTTTAGAAGGGACCATGTAAAGTTCATGGTCTGAACTAGGTATGGGGTAAAATGCTTCCAAAAATATCAGTGTCACAGTGCTAAAACCCAGAGGAACTCACAACTATTTTCACCTCAGGTTTTACAGGACCCGTAGAGGTAGGTGGCAGGATCTGTTCCTTCAATATTTGGAAGAAATCATTTTCACCTACCCCAGGACAGAGCTGAGAGAAAACCCTGTCTTGAAACCTCTGCGTTCTGGTGAGCTGACTCTCTGGGAGGGAAACAATGGCCTTCTGTGAAGGGAAATGAAGCCTGCACTCCCCAAGCGCCACATCCAAACACAAAACATCTCTGGTGGGAGAACACGTCCAGAAGCCCTTCCGGGCCACACCTGCCCCACACAGGAGCCTTCTTTGCCACTGGCACCCGTCTGCTCTCATATTATCTTGCACTAATATCAGACACAATTTTCTCACTGGTATCTTTGTTGTGACACAGTTTCTTCTCTTTTCCCTGGAGTCCCTCAGGGTGTAGACTGTTATCTTTTCCCATTTTTACTTTATTCAGATGTATCTAATGATGGGCTTCATGCTGAGTGCTCAGTTACTGCCTAAGATGGATAAGTGATCAAAGAGAAATCTCTACCAAAAAAAAAAAAAAAAAAGGACACACCGAAACATGAACATTTTTCTTCCTCTTTGTGGTTAAGCTCTAGTGAAGGACCCTGTGTTCTTTCTGGGAATGGGGAACCTGGGAACATTCCGGGATCTGCAGACCCAGAAGAAATTGTATGGCTACAGTTCGATAAGGTCTCGTGAATGAAGAACTACGATTACAGCACAGCTGATGATGAGAACACACTCAGTATTTTGCCTTGGCTGGAGTGTGACTGAGAGGAATAAGCACTAGAATGGAAATCAGGCAGGTTGGGTCTTGATACTGTTTTGACTGAACTGGGCCACATGACCTTGGGCTTGACACTACACTTGAATGAAAGGGTGAGTCTAGGTCACCGGCTTTCAAATTTTCTGACCATGATCTGGTAAAAAAAAATAAACATTTTATATCACCACTCAGAAAATATACACACATACACACACAAAACTGCAAGTTTCCTCAGTAATATTTATCCTTCTTAAGTGTGAAACACCATATTTTCTATTTCTTTCTTTTCTTATTTTAAAAAATGCTGGTCAGGGATTCCCTGGTGGCGCAGTGGTTGAGAGTCCGCCTGCTGATGCAGGGGACACGGGTTCGAGCCCCGGTCCAGGAGGATCCCACATGCTGCGGAGCGGCTGGGCCCATGAGCCATGGCCACTAAGCCTGCGCGTCTGGAGCCTGTGCTCCGCAACGGGAGAGGCCACAACAGTGAGAGGCCCGCGTACCACAAAAAAATAAATAAATAAATAAAAATTAAAAAAAATTGCTGGTCATAACTTACAAATTACAATAGCTAAGGTGATCCTGACACATATTTCTGGTTCTAAAATTCCACAGTATAAAGATCTCATGCCATTTGATGGCATGTTGTTTTTCTTCTGTTGCTTCCTTTCATCAGGAGGAGTTTGGGGCAGTAATGCTCCAGAATTCAGGGGTGTTAAGGAATGACAACTTAGCTAATGAAGCCAACTCCCCCAGGAATCCTCTCCCATGGGGTGGAGGAGGGGAGGGAGCTGCTCTCTGACCATCACTTTAAAGAGAGCAGGAAGTGGAACGGACCCCCTTCCGTCCAAGTCACAGAATCTCTGCCCTTTCTCGGCAACAAGTACCAAAATGGATTGAGGCCACCCCAGTCTTAAGACATTTATTTTTACCAATTCGTCGTTGTCAGTCTCCTATTCTTTTGACTATTCTAAGGGTATTTGTACTGAGCACAAGAGACCATGGAGATGAACATGTCACAGCAATACTGCTGCTCTGTCACTGAATAAATTGAGGCCATTCAGACTACTTCACAGACATGCACTAGGAGTTTTTTTTTAATATTGAAGTATAGTTGATTTATAATGTGTTAATTTCTGCTGTACAGTAAAGTGACTCAGTTATATATATTCTTTTTCATATTCTTTTCCATTATGGTTTAATCACAGGATATTGAATATAGTTTCCTGTGCTATACAGTGGGACCTTGTTGTTTATCCGAGTTGGTTTTTCTCATAACCATATTTTTACACTGGCCTTGATCCCCTTGGGCCAAGCCAGAGAGTAAGGCAAATCTTTGGGAACCTGATTCACCCTACTTGTGTTGACCAGGCCTCCACCATCTCTTTCCTGAGAGATTTGAAGGGACTACGTTCAACCAGCCTCAAGGGCATGGTTCAGGGCTCGAGGATGGAGCCAAGTGAACTGGCCCACATGGGAATCAAACCCAGGACCTCAGATTTAGTCACCCCAGGCTCCGGTCCCTTGAGCCAACTTTAAGTCCTGGAGCTCCTTTGGGCGAGGGAAGATGACTTACTACCAGCCTGCAAAGAACCGGCATTCAGAACTGATTCTGTTTAGTATCTTGCTCTGTCAATGAGAAGAGTCAACAACAACTATTAACCAGACACCTAAGTAACAATATGGTTTATTAGGTTAATAAATTCAGGCCACTCAGAGCACTTTCTAGACAAGAACCTGATATCACTCTGAAGGAGCCACAAATTGCCATCTTCTGGAAGATGACAAAAGAGGCAAAATGTTCCGAGAAAATATTCATTCAGTTTTCAGTCCTGTCATCTTTCCAAAATATACTATTATATAATAGAAAATACAGACAAAGTGAACAGAAATTCTAGGAGGCTGTGAGATGCTATTTTTAAAGAGGCACAGCTACCATGAAAATGAACCTACTTTCCAATATAGCATAATTCATTTTCCAGTTTGCCATTCTTGCTTGACAGAATTAAAATGACAATGTTCATTCAGTATGCCACATTTATAGCTTTGGCTAAAGGGCTCCTACATGGCAAAGGACAAGCTTTCTGGTCTTGGCAAACCTTCCTCTTTTGATGATGCCAGAAAATAGATCTTTATTGCGAGCCAAAAAAAAAAAAAAAAAAGAGAGAGAGAGAGAGAAAAAAAATCTTCTTTGGAATATTTATTACTTATTCATTTAGGAAACACAGCCCTATAGATTATTTACAAATGTGTTAACTGGATTCTACTAAATTTTCAATTTGTTATTTACTTGCCAAGTACCATGTATTAGTTACCAATAGTATGTTTCTGTAATGCATGTTTATTATAGTTATTCCAGAAACTCTGATTAAAAATTTTTTTAATTCCAATTTTTATTCTTCATAATTTTAATTTTATGGTTTTAGTTTCCAAAAAGGTCTTATTCATCTCCCAGGGGAAAAAACCCTCCAGGCTGAGGTGTGTTGACCACAGGTGATGGTAGGAACCCACCTAGCCTGTCACAAGCATCTCCAGGCAGGTGCCCTCTGGCACCTCACTCACAACTGAGCTGTAACATTTTAATTATATGCTTTTAAAAGCTAATCATTTGTCAAGTTTTGTTAGTCTTACGAAAATAATTTTCCTTTAGGTACAACATAGCATATTCTAAATTATATACACATATATAACTGAAACCAAGTGGCTCTAATTAAACATTTTTTTCAAAGACTGTTTCCTTTTAATGGCAGTGAAATACTGTTGGTAGCATCAACAGGCTCTGCCAAAATGAACTTCACCAAGGTGAATTTTAGGGAGACTGTCAACACAATAATGGCCTAGAACTTTATGCAAAGTTCTTATATTAGAAAGCGGTCATTTAAGGGTGTCACTTGGGGGCCTGTTCAAGATACAGGATCACGATCGTGTTTCAAAAACATCATCCTAAATTGAATGCCTGGCACTGGTCCTGGTAATTGTTAGAGCCTTGTAGTTCAGCCTGGGTAACACCATACATTTCTTTTCTTTTCTTTTTTTAAAATTTTTGAATTTATTTTATTTATTTTTTATACAGTAGGTTCTTATTAGTTATCTGTTTTATACATATTAGTGTATATATGTCAATAAAAATCTCCCAACACACTGTACATTTCTGCCTGGCAGACAGAAACTGGAAAAGGACAGCCAATAGAAAATCATGTCGAGGTTCTTTCCACCCCTGAGTTTAAGATTCTATACAACTGTTTTCTTTTTTTTTTACATTTTTAAAATTTATTAAAAAAATTTTTTTTGGCCGTTCCCTGTGGCTTGCGGGATCTTAGTTCCCTGACCAGGTATCAAACCCAGGCCCTCTTCAGTGAAAGCGCAGAGTTCTAACCACTGGATGCCAGGGAATTCCCTGTGCAACTGTTTCAAGTCAAATGTTGTGAGGAGGATGTTGACTAGGATGCAGTTATATAACATATAGAGAGCTCGAGATAGCTCACCTGGAAAGTACCATTTTCACTATTTGCTATAAAAGAAATCTGCTTTACATGTATTTTTTCTTGTTACTTGAAAATTATGGTAATTTTGAAAAATATATCTATTTGAAAACTAAAAATCCTCCCAGACCCAGGCTGCAAAGAGATGTCTTAGCTGGTAGGCAATGACGGGTGCCGTCTAGCTATTTTATTCAAAATTATTTTGACAAGAAGAAAAGCAGTTTCCCTGAGAGTGACTTGTTCTTGGACGTTTAAGCATCTGGAACACCTTGGCTACCTTTTTTGCATTTAGAAAAAAAAAGTAATAATCAGGTATCTAGGTAGAAAACACAACACATCATGGCATGATTAGATTTCAAATTCCTATATACTGGTCTCCCAACCAATTTTAGATTCTCAGGGGTGATTTTCTATGTGTGTTTCCATACTAAAGAGAGCCTGAATTGGCTAGATTAAAAAAAAATTCAGTCCAGTGGAGTAAGAAACACATCTCTGATCTGATAAGATCAAGCCAACCTGTTGCTGTTTTGATGAATATAAATTATCACCAGCATCCCGTTTCCCGAGGAGGAACTATGTAAGTTTGGTGGCAAGGGGCTTGAGTGCATGGCCAGCATCCTTTCCTTTCCAGGTACCAGAAAGGTTCCAGCAGCCTGTTTCTCCCTTCTTGTCAGATACCACTTCCCTTTTAGTGCCTTTCCAAGGAGTATGAAGAAAGCCCGGGGACAGAAGCAGGGAGACTGTGTACCTGGATTGTCTTTTTGGCAAGAACAAATGAGCTTAAAGCATTCTCATTTTTCTGCAGATTCTGTCTGTAATGCTGTGCAGCTGCGTGCGCCTGGGGATCCTTTTATTGTTAAAAGTAGACCCACATGGAAAAGACATTAAAATAAGTTTGCTGCTAGAATACCCAAGAAGATAAAAGGGCTTCTCTGACTTTAATATGCTGAGTTTTAGACGGGAAGGAAAATGAAAGGAGTTCTTTGGAAACACACACATTTGGCTGGGCTACGAATTCATCAAGTGTTAAATCCCCATCACCTTAGCAGTAGAGGTGTAGGGCAGCGCTGAGCGTCTGCTTGTTTGTGTTTTCAGTGGAATCCGCACCATTTTCCATGCTTACAATGTGTGGCTCTCTTTAGCACTCATATTTAGGTTCTGGTACTTGCTTCCAGAGGAAAATTAGTGAAAGTGTGTACTGATGGGAGCTGGCATACGACTGAGCTCTGGACCCTAGCTTAAAGAGACTTCATTCTTTTGGGGGGTAGGGAGTGTGCCCTTTAAAATAACTTTGTCTTGTGATATTTTTTGGCCAGTGCAGAGACCCCTACTGGGACAAAGAAAAAGCAACAATGATCGAGGGCCAAAACCATGCCATGAACTATGTTTCTAGCACCAGGTGAAACATGACATAAAGACCATCAAGATTTCTTGTGGGAATTCTTAACAGTGGACATATTTTTATTGAGTTTGATTAAACTATAACACAGTTAAGAGAAGAGATGAAATTCACGTTTATAACTAAATGTAAATGATTAAGCATGGTATTGCCAAAATGGTAGGACTCAAAAATATTTTCATTAGAAGATAAATTACTGATGCCTTTTTGTTACTGCAAATATTAAATCTGAAGATAAGCTGTTATTAAGTGGCTGCCCGTTATAGAAATGGGGTTTATTTAGAGTTTCAGAGGATGTGCTTGATGCAGGCTGAAACTGAGCAGCTTTAATTTTCTTTCCTGTAAAATTCTCACTATCTCATGGAAAGCAAAATATTTTGGATACTGGAAGACCCAGATGCTATAATTTTCTATCGGAAACAGTGATTCTGTGTCTTGAGACCCAGTGTCTGGCAACTAGTTCTTCTTCATTTAATAAGTGTAGCAATTGTTTTATTTGACCATGCTATCATTTCTGCAGAGTTCCAAAGCTGAGAATAAAGGATTCTGCTGTCTTTCTTCAACAGAGAGGAAATTCCAGAGATTTTCTTCTCAAACTACTGCGTGTATTTACTTCCTTTGTTCTTAAATGGCTTGTTTACAGCAGAGGAAATGCTCTTTGCTCTTTCAAGGAGTGAGTGGAAGTTGTGGGCTCCTGTTCCTCATTTCTGCCTGGGCCAACAACTTTTTTTTTTTTTTAAACTGAGGTAAATTCAATGCACAGATCTTAAGTATCTAATTCAGTTAGTTTGATAAATGTCTACCTTTGTGTAACCAACATTTCAATCAAGATATGGACTATATCTCCATCAGTCCAGAAAGTTCTCTTGGGTACGACCCTTCCCCACATTCCCCCTGAGTCCACTGCTATTCAGATTTCCATCATTACGGATCAGCTACCTCTACTTGAATTTCATATGTACTCTTTGGTGTCTGGTTCCTTTCACTCAGAGTAATGTTTTTTGGTTTTAAATAAATTTATTTTTGGCTGTGTTGGGTCTTCGTTGCTGCGCACAGGCTTTCTCTAGATGCAGCGAGCGGAGGCCACTCCTCACTGCTGTGCACGAGCTTCTCATTGCGGTGGCTTCTCTTGCTGCGGAGCACAGGCTCTAGGCACGCGGACTTCAGCAGTTGTGGCTTGCGGGCTCTAGAGCGCAGGCTCAGTAGTTGTGGCGTATGGGCTTAGTTGCTCCATGGCATGCGGGAATCTTCCAGGACCAGAGATTGAACCTGTGTCCCCTGCATTGGCAGGTGGATTCTTAACCACTGTGTGACCAGGGAGGTCCCCAGTATAATGTTTTTGAGACTCATCCATGGTGGGTTGTTTTTTTTTTTTTTTTTTTTTTTTGGTGTAACTGTACTTTGTTCTATCTCTCTTTTTTTTAATCACTAAATAGTATTCCACTGTATGGACAGATCACAGTTTGTTTATACGTGTACCTGGAGATGGCCTAGTTAACAGTCTGGGCTATTGCAAATAAAGCTGCCCTGTATATCCTTGCACCTGTCTTTTGTGGACGTATGCTTCCATTCCTCTTGGGTAAACACCTAGAGTGGTACTGCTCAGCCAACATCACTTTGGTTTTGAAGCCTGAAGCCCTGGAGAACCTATATGACCTCTGTAGGGCTCTCCCTCCTTGGCTGTGTGGAGGAACAATGACATCTGATGCCCTCTCCTCTCAGAGCAGCTTTGAGGATGTTTTCTGCCCCTCACAGGAAAGAGGGCAAGGAGTTTCCCGGACACCGTACTCAAAACTCACCTGGTCCCGAAGACCTTGAGATGCCCTTTACATGGCTCTAAGACCTTGACATATCTTATCAGTGAGATGTTCAGTGGGGCATCTGACAGAGACGGTGGGACAAAGGGGTGCCCCCACCCCAGATAGTGATGGTGGTTGGGCCTACGTGGGCGCATCCTTCAACAAGGGAGGGGAGAGAGCTCATTGATAAGTGTGTGTATCTGTTAGAAACATCCAATATTCCATTTTCTTCATGCTTTGAAGTTCCACAATTAAAAGGGTTATTATTGCTACCTTTACTAAAACAACAAGACAAACTATAAAAATCTGTAAACCTGCTAACGCTTTTACTTCTACCAGCTCTGGTCATAAAATGGTTATCTTAAATGCTCCTGTATTTCTGATAACAAATAGTGTCATTTTTGTTCTCAGATATGACACCCCTTCCTCTGGAAAATATGCCCATGCCCAAAAGCACATCATTAGCAAATGCCACCAGTAATGCACATTCCTGGAATCAATCTCCTCTGAGGTTAGTACAGACAAAAAATAAACATGCACAAGTGGTCCTGGCCAGGGCTGGTGAAATACTGTCCAGAAGGGCAGGATTCAGTTACGAGCACAAAATGTTTTCTTTGTTTTGAACGTGCTGTATAGCTACTTCAAGAAGCCCTGACATGTCGGCCATTTCCACCACTGACCTGGTGGTTCCTGAACGCACTGGGTGTCTTGGATGCAGAGTAGGGCTTTCAGAGCTAATGTCCTTTCTAAATTGGAGGTTTAAGTAGAGACAGTGTTAACACAAGCAGTTGTTTCCGTCCTTATCTTTATCACATTAATCCTCACGGGGAGGTAGGCACTGTCTCCAATGTATACATGAGGAGGCCGAGCTTACAAAGGGTTAAGGCCATCTGTCTCTCAAGCTGCAGAACCAAGATTTGGATCCAGATGCCAAAAGCTCTCACCACTTTACCTCTATGTTCCCAGGGTTTTAGAAGATGGCCCAGAAAACTCCAGGTTTACAGAATACCTTTTGTCAACATATCTGGGTCTGCTTATGAATTCCCTAAGCTGACATACCATAATGATCATGCTCTAAAATTGTGTGCCCCAAATCACTTTCCCACTGATCTCACCTTATTCCAACTGCTTTGGAATTCACATTGCCTTACAATTTCTAAGACATTGTGTGGATGTGAATATATAGATTATAACTGCACTAAAACAGTATGGAAAGAATGACTCTATGTGTACCTCCATCTTGTCTAGCTAATCGTCCATGCTAGTCATTTAGTCCACCTGTGTGTATGTCATGTTCATTAAGTGTCTGCTCTACATGTGTATAACCTGCTTCTACTAAGAGATGGAAGTTCTAATCCATAAGGGCTATGCCTTCTGCTTTTTTGTACTCCCAATACCTGGAACAGTGACTGTAACAAAATAGATGCTCCATAAATTATGTGAAATGAGAAGATACCCCATCCTGGTCACTCACTTAGGGACTGCTGGACTTGGGCCAGTTTTCACTTAGATGAGCCTCGATTTCTTTTGCCTTTAAAGTGGAGTTAATAAATGGTGATGTGAATGTTTTTGTGCACTATAAAGATATAATCTATTATTATTACAGATCGGCATCGATTTGATTGCTTTCTTCAAGTCAAGAAAATGTTTTGTGTGGGAAGGTTTCTTATGAGTGATGTAGTTGAGGAAAAATAATTGAAGTACTATCTCGTCGTTGCCATCCTTAGTCTAACCAACGCTTTGAGTAGTAAGAGATTAAAAATAAGCATCTGCATAATGCAGTGGGGAAGGAAGCAAATTAGCTACAAGACTGGACCATAACACTCAGGAAGCAGGATAAAAATTTTACAAGTCAATCAATGAAGAAGATGAAAGGCCAGTGATTAGAACAAAGCAGTATATAAACAAACAAGCAAACAAGTCATAGGCCAGGAAAGGGTGTGTTAGTGACCCTGAATATACGCAAGCCAGAGAGTACAGCAACATGAAGTCATTCTCCAGCTTAAGATGGCACGTTTATGTGAAAAGGGAAATATAAATCAAGGCCATTTTCTCAATGGGAAGAGTTTAGAGAATGTTTTTTAGGCATTGTCCAGTTATTTAACTCTTTAGGGCAGAATCTGTTAGAAATACCAAACCCTGGCCTCAGGACTTTATAAGTAGGTCACAAAATTCAGTCAGGCTAAAATATTTCAATTTTCTTCTTTTCCGCCATTAAATAGGATGGGATTTATCTCTCTGAGGTTTTTCCTTCTGTTTCATTCTCTTCTTTTGGGTCGGTGGGGGGAATTATGTTAGTTTAGACCTTACCTTAGTTATCTTTTCCTCTCAGATTTTCTGCCTTTAGTAAGGCTGTTTAGGTGTATTTCATTTTCTAAAAATAAAGCGATTGGGGGCAGAGTTCACCTCAACTCCACTCAGACAGAGTTTCTAAATGTCAAGCTAAATTTTGTCAGTTCTATCAGTCATTTCCATCCTGAGGGTAAAATTAATACTTCATTTTTTAAAATGATTTGCTGTTTATTAGTAACTCCGGAGAACTGCAAAATGTTATAATCTGAGCAACCTATTGCCAAAACTATAAAGGAATGTTAAAGGTCTACTATCAGGCCAGATAGCAGGAGGCACAGGAATATGAAATGAAACAACACAATGCAGAAACTTAAATTACGCATTTATAGATATAATCTGTGACTTCATGGTCGTTATAGGCCGCCTAAACAAGAAAACAAAAAAATTTGTTTAATTTCCTTTGGTACCTTTCTCTGGCTTAATACTTGAATTTTTCCCAAGTGGGCCAAAAAATATATGCAAATATTTTCCAGGAGAGACTGTGAAGTGCTATTATAACCAGAAATCCAGCCAACTCTTTCCACGGCTGCTCCACTAAGACATAAGCAAGCATTCATTCAGTCCCATTGGACTCATGTCTGGAAGCTAAGCAAGTAGATTACAGTAACTTTTCTCCAAGCAAAGTGGAATACAGGTTAACCCAGGCAAGAAAGCACACAGCTATGACAAGATGGGTCCCATTTAAAAGCAGTGGTTTCCCAACTCTGGCTGTAGGTTGGAATTACCTAGAGAGAGGTTTTAAAAACCCCCAATGCCCAACCCACCAACAGGATCAGGGTCTCTAGAGTGGAGCCCATGGACAATTTCAGGATGAACTTTTAACAGCTGGTTTGCAAGCCTAAATATTTAACAACTGGCTCCCTGGAGTCAGCTCCAACTCACCCTTAAAGAAAACCCTGACTAAACTAAACTGGTAAGTTCTTCAGTTCTGACCTGCTATTTGAACGATGGAGTGGGGTAAAAGTGAGGGTTACTGTGAATGAAGGTGAACCACAGTTCCTATCTTAATGTATTTTTGTATTTTAGGTTTAGAAGTAGTAACTGGGGCAGCAAAATGGCTGAAGGTCTAATGAGGTTTTTTTTTTTTTTTTAAAGACATTTATTCAGTATCATGATCAGACTATTACATTTAGCAATCAACAGCATGGGTGCCCCCCCCCAAAAAAAACCTACATTAAAACCCTTTGTTGGAATGCTTTACACTTTCCACAAAACAGAAACGAAAAGAACCTGTTATACAATTAGTCACAAATACAGGCCTCAAGTTTTTTGCCCATACACATGAGTATCGTCTAAAACGTGTCTTCTCTGTAGCAGCTAGGCCCTGCCACCACTGTGCTTGGCTGAGTTCACGAATCTGTTGTAGCCTGTAGCTTCCCTGTCACTTCTCTGGTTCTCCTCTCCTGCTAAGCTGTATTTCCTGGCAGTAATTACAACCTCCTGCCACTGCCATAGCTCCTGCTGCTGCTGGAACTGCCATAGCCACCTTGGTTTCGGGGTTTGGCAAAGTATTGGCCTCCACCACCACAGGGGCCAGAACTTCTGCCCCCAAAATTTCCTCCTTTTGCGGGTCCAAAATTTGCAGATTGATTGCTGTAATTGCCAAAATCACTGTAGCTTCCACCACCTCCAAAACTACTTCCAAAACTGCTTCCATCATTACCGAATCCATTATAGCCATCCCGCTGCCACCATAGCCACCACCACCACGGCTGCCACCAAAGCCAGCTCGACCACTGACGTTTCCTCCATGACCAAAGCTGCCATTCCCACCAAAACCACCGCCACGACCACCACCAAAGTTTCCAGAACCACTTCGACCCCCTTGGCTGGATGAAGCACCAGCCATCTCTCGCTTAGATAGGGCTTTCCTTACTTCACAGTTGTGGCCATTCACAGTGTGGCGTTTCTGAATGACAGTCTTGTCTACGGAGTCATGGTCATCAAAGGTTACGAAAGCAAAGCCTCTCTTTTTGCCACCGCTTCGGTCAGTCATGATTTCAATCACTTCAATTTTCCCATACTGTTCAAAATAATCTCTTCAGTGATGTTCTTCAGTGTCTTCTTTAATGCCACCAACAAAAATCTTTTTCACAGTTAAGTGGGCACCAGGTCTTTGAGAATCTTGTCTTGAGACGGCCCTCTTTGGCTCCACCACTCTTCCATCCACCTCGTGTGGCCTTGCCTTCATGGCCGCACCCACCTCCTCCACAGTGGCATACATGACAAACCCGAAGCCTCTGGAGTGCCTGGTGTTTGGATCCCTCATTACCACACAATCTGTGAGTGCTCCCCACTGCTCAAAGTGGCTCCTCAGACTGTCATCGGTTGTCTCAAAGCTCAAACCTCCGATGAAGAGCTTCCGCAGCTGTTCGGGCTCTTTGGGTGACTCTGACTTAGACATGACGGCAGTGGAGGGGGGAGACGTCAACAGTACTTACCATGTGTGCACGGGCAGAAAGGAGTAATCTACCGAACGTATCTCTAATGAAGTTTTTAAAAAGGTGTTAATAATGATTAGTGTGGAAATAAAGTATGAGTACACTGGAAAGACCTCATTTTTGGAAGTGACAGACACGTGACTTTGTGCAAATTAACCTTATTAAGCCTCTATTTCTGCAATCTGTACATGGGAATTAATAATGCTGTCTCAGTGGGGTTGGTGTTAGGATTAAATAATCATACATAGGCATATACAGTAAAAAATCTAAGTTGCCTTTCCTTCTCAGTAGTTATACTCTAGATTATTATTACTTTTAAAGGAGAATGGTATGAATTGTTTTAACACTTTATTTTCAGTAAATTTAATCATGTTTATCTTTATTTTATATATATATTTTTTAATTGAGGTACAGTTGATTTACAACGTTGTGATAGTTTCGGGTGTATAGCAAACTGCTTCAGTCATATAGATAGTTTTTTTTTTCAGATTATTTTCCCTTATAGGCTATTACAAAACATTGAGTATAGTTCCCAGTTAGGTCCTTGTTGACTATTTTATACATAGTAATCACGTTTATCTTTAATTCTTTTTTTTTTTAAGATTTTTTTGATGTGGACCATTTTTAAAGGCTTTATTGAATTTGTTACAATATTGCTTCTGTTTTGTGTTTTGCTTTTCTGGTCCCAAGGCATATGGGATCTTAGCTCCCTGACCAGGGATCGAACCCGCACCCCCTATGTTGGAAGATGAAGTCTTAATCACTGGACGGCCAGGGAAGTCCCCTATCTTTAATTCTTTATCTCTGTGATTTAAACCAGGGTTGGCAAACTATGGCCTGTGGACCAAATCTGTAAATAAGGTTCCACAAAAACTTATAATTTTATGGAACACACCATGTCCATTTGTTTGCATAGTTCTATAGCTGCTTTCCTGCTACAGCAGCAGAGTTGAGTAGCTGAAACAGAGGCCCCATCACCTGAAGTATTTACTATCTGGTCCTTCATAGAAAAGATTCTTGACCCACAATTTAAACCATTCTAAGCTTTCCTTAAGTGAATACTTTTAAAAAGTACATTAAAAAAGAACACAAAACAAATGAGGATAGGAAATGAAAAAAATGAGAAAAGAAGATTCCCCTAGGGTTTAGAAATTACAAAATAAATCTTAGTTCCAGAATCCTTAAAAAGTACTTGAAACTCCAGGATGAAACTGAGATCTAATTCTGTCTAGTCAAGACAGTATATATATATTTAAATATACCTTTATAGGAATATAATTAAAAAAAATTTTTTTTAATTTATTTTTTGGCTGCGTTGGGTCTTCCGTTGTTGCGCACAGGCTTTCTCTAGTTGCGGTGAGCAGGGACTACTCTTCGTTGTGGTGCATGGACTCCTCATTGCAGTGGCTTCTCTTGTTGCAGAGCACAGGCTCTAGGCACGTGGGCTTCAGTAGTTGTGGTGAGCAAGCTCAGTAGTTGTGGTGCATGGGCTTAGTTGCTCTGCAGCATGTGGGATCTTCCCAGACCAGGGATCAATCCTGTGTCCCCTGCACTGGCAGGCAGATTCTTAACCACTGCACCATCAGGAAGTCCCTGTTGGAGTATAATTGCTTTACAGTGTTGTGTCAGTTTCTGCTGTACAACAAAGTGAATCAGCTATATGTATACATATATCCCCATATCTCCTCCCTCTTGAGTCTCCCTCCCACCCTCCCTATCCCACCCCTCTAGATCGTCACAAAGCATCAAGCTGATCTCCCTGTGCTATGCAGCAGCTTCCCACTAGCCATCTATTTTACATTTGGTAGTGTAGATATGTCAATGCTACTCTCTCACCTCATCCCAGCTTCCCCTTGCCACTCTGTGTCCTCAAGTCTGTTCTCTATGTCTGCGTCTTTATTCCTGCCCTGCCACTAGGTTCATCAGTACCATTTTTTTAGATTCCATGTATGTGCATTAGCATATGGTATTTGTTTTTCTCTTTCTGACTTACTTTACTCTGTATGACAGACTCTAGGTCCATCCACCTCATTACAAATAACTCAATTTCGTTCCTTTTTATGGCAGAGTAATATTCCATTGTATATATGTGCCACATCTTGTTTATTCGTTCACCTGTTGATGGACATTTAGGTTACTTCCGTGTCCCAGCTATTGTAAATAGTGTTGCAGTGAACATTGTGGTACATGTATCTTTTTGAATTATGGTTTTCTCAGGGTATATGCCCAGTAGTAAGATTGCTGGGTCATATGGTAGTTCTATCTTTAGTTTTTTAAGGAACCTCCATACTGTTCTCCATAGTGGCTGTATCAATTTATATTCCTACCAATGGTGCAGGAGGGTTCCCTTTTCTCCACACCCTCTCCAGCATTTATTGTTTCTAAATTTTTTCATGATGGCCATTCTGATTGGTATGAGGTAATACCTCATTGTGGTTTTGATTTGCATTTCTCTAATGATTAGTGATGTTGAGCACCTTTTCATGTGTTTGTTGGCCATCTGTATGTCTTCTTTGGAGAAATGTCTATTTAGGTCTTCTGCCCATTTTTGGATTGGGTTGTTTGTTTTTTTTTTGATATTGAGCTGCATGAGCTGCTTGTATATTTTGGAGGTTAATCCTTTGTCAATTGCTTCATTTGCAAATATTTTCTCCCATTCTGAGGGTTGTCTTTTAGTCTTGTTTATGGTTTCCTTTGCTGTGCAAAAGCTTTTAAGTTTCATTAGGTCCCATTTGTTTATTTTTGTTTTTATTTCCATTTCTCTAGGAGGTGGGTCAAAAAGGATCTCGCTGTGATTTATGTCATAGAGTGTTCTGCCTGTGTTTTCCTCTAAGAGTTTTATAGTGTCTGGCCTTACATTTAGGTCTCTAATCCATTTTGAGTTTATTTTTGTGTATGGTGTTAGGGAGTGTTCTAATTTCATTCTTTTACATGTAGCTGTCCAGTTTTCCCAGCACCACTTATTGAAAAGGCTGTCTTTTCTCCACTGTATATTCTTGCCCCCTTTGTCAAAGATAAGGTGACCATATGTGTGTGGGTTTATCTCTGGGCTTCCTATCCTGTTCCATTGATCTATATGTCTGTTTTTGTGCCAGTACCATACTAAGACAGTATATTTTAAAGAATACTTTATAAATGAAACTTTCTGCAAGATGACTATTACTTCTGCACCAGGAACACATCCTGAATATGAAACTTGGAAGAGTGAATTTAGAAGGTAGAAACATGGAAAACTACTTATAACCTGGCAATGAAAGTGACTGAAACCACATTAGTCAGGCAAAATAAGCTGATCTCTCTAACTACAGGTAAAATAACATTTCAAACATTGAAAAATGTATACAGTCAAAATGGTACAGGGTAGGAGTTTAAGAAACCATTTCCCCTGCTAATTTTTGATGTTTACATGGAAGGTTCTTCAAGCAGCAAATAACTTACCAATGATGTTGACAGACTGAAAATGATACATCTTTACCACAACATATATTAATTCTCTCAGTGGGAAATTGCTAAAATAGACAAGGTGTCAGAAAGATTTCTTTACGTCTGAAGGAAAGGAAATGATTCCATTTCTTCTAAACATTCTTACATGAAAAATAATAAACTCTCACTTTCAAAATGTCTTTATTTTCATGGGGTTCTAAAGCTCCCATTATTAATTGGGGAGGTCATGGTTATCTGGTGTAGGCTATGAGTCAATCCATATTAAGTCAGGTATAAAACACAGCCAGGTATAAAACTGGCCCCATAATTCACATTATATATGAATAAATATTCATAGAAATACTCAGAAAAGAGAACTGAAGAATTATACTACACTATCATGGCATTCCTTAGATCTACACAGTAAATGTTACACAGAGATGCTGGAAGGTAAATCTTCACGAAATAAAATGTAAGAGAAACATGGTGGTCTATCTAAAGAAAGGGACAAATGCCCAACACAAATGAAACCAATTCATCCTCTACAGAATGACCTCCGATTCTGCTCCTGAAGCAACTAGTTGAAGACTCTGGACCACAGAGACGAACATTTACTGAGTGTTTAAGGCATGCATATCTATCAAATTTAACTCTCACACAGAAACCTAAGTAATGGGTATCATCAGTGATTTGTAAAGGACGAAGTTCGGTAGGAACTCAGTCTGTCTGCCTTGCGCACCTATCCTGTCTTCAAAATGTCCAGTCCTGATGGAACACAGGGTATCTGCCAACCATGAGCCCCCAGAGATGCCCCTAGAAAAAGAGGTCCTCTAATCAAAGTGACTAAATTTGGAAAGCTTTCTAAACCCTCCTCTTGGAGAATAACAATGTATATATTAAAGCCCTGTATTGAAGAAACCAGTTTACCGTTGTCTAACCCAACATTTCCCCAAACTTATTAGGGAATCCCTTTTCCCAATTACTACTTTGTGAAAGTTATATTCTGAAACACACTCTGAGAAATATGACTGCGGTCACCTCCCTTGATGGGAGATGGATAAAAGAGAATTACATAAACTGTAAGAGAAAAATAAACATTTTCACCCATGGTCAAGGGGCAATGCTACTGAAGTGATGGTGTGATTCTAAGTGGCTTCTTTTTGCTCTTAGGATGACACCCTAAGTGCCCTGGTCCCTGCAGACCTCCTTGGCCTCATCTAACAAACACCCCACCACCTGGCCGACCTTCAGTACCTGGGACCTGCCAGGCTCCGCATCATGGAGCCTTTGAAAAATGCTGTCTGCTTGGCTGGAAGCACCTTCTTTCCCTCTTTCCCTACTTACCTTTCAGGGAAGTCTTTCCTGACCCTGTCAAGCCCTTCTCTTTATGCTCTCCTATCACTGAGTTCTTCCATATAGCGAGTTTATGGTTACAATGATATATTTATTGGTGTATTTATTGGATGAATGCCTGTCTATACCCCTATGGGAGTGAGGGGAAATATATTCCCTGTGCTCAGACGCAAAAAAGAAGAGGAGGGGACCTTTCCAGCCTCTTTCTACCATCTTCTATCACTGATGACTTAATGGAACTCTTACTTGGGAGAAGCTTCTGCGCATGTTCAGCTCAGGGCCTGGGCGCACTCTGGTCTGCTCCCAGGCAGGCAAGCTTAGAAGGAATGTTTGGGAATAAGTTCAAATCAGGGAAGACAGTTGTTACAGATGCTAGCTAGCTCTATTCTGCAGTTTAGCCTTATGCAGTAATAAAGTCAATTTTAATCTTCACCTCCAAGTCTTGTTTTATTTTTCAAATTGCTTCCATTTGGGAGGGGAAGGCAAGAAAGAATGTTCTTGTTGGCCCCCTAAAATGCCAACATCTTCCACTAGGCCTCAGTCCATCCGGAAGAACAGGGAGGGGTCTCCTTTGGCTCACTACTATAGCTCAGGCCTGGCACACGGGAGGCACTCTAATTTTTAAAAATTAATCATTCTATCATGGAAAATTTCTTAAATAAGCAAAAATAGGGAGAATGGTATGATGAACCCCTATGTATACGTCGCCCAGCTTCAACAACAATCAACACATGGCAATAAACAACATATAATCGATCTTGTTTGATCTACTTCTCAACTTGACCGAAGCAAATCCAAGACACTGCATCACTTCATACATAACAAACAGTAAAGGCTTGAAAACATATCTATAAAACCATTATCACATGCATATTATAAATGATAATTTATAAATATTTCTTCAATAATAAATAGATGGATGAATCAGCAAACGCTATAGGGACCAGTAAAGGGTCAAAGAAGAGGTGGGTCTGAATCATGATCTGTCCCCGGCCCCCAGCACACCACACACACACACACACTCCCCATGGGCCAAGCCACTCACCGGTTGGAGTGCTGCTGCGGAATGAAGAGGAGGGGGTGATGGGCGGAGTCACAGGAGGAGTAAGGCTTCCGCTGCTGTGGCGAGGCGGCGTGGACACATTCCCTCGAGACACGGAGCTGGACAAGGTCAGCGAGAGCTTCGGCTGAATCTTCTTCTTTAGGGACTCCTGCTCTCGGCGGGCAGCGTCTGTCATGAATCTGTAGCAACAGTGGAAGGGACCATTTATGAATAACCAGGACCATATACTGAGCAGGAGGATTATGACAGTGAACTCAAGTTTGACAGGTACTCCACCTTGGGAAAGGGGCTTATTCACAGGTCCCAATTCCAAAAACTCACAACAGTTGCCCTTTTCCTACATGATGAAATTATCTTCTAGCTCCTTGTTTTAAAGTTCCCCAAAGTCAGGATCCTCTCTTCCCTGGGCAAACCCTCTGTGCAGGAAATGGATACACATAGACTCTGTACTCACTACAGTGCCTTCAGTTACAAGACTGCCTCTCTGGGAAGGTCCTCTCAACCCTCAGAAAGTACACCTGCTCTCAAAGTTCCACCCCCAGCTACAGAGGACTTCCTTCATCTGTAGGTTGGTAGTATTTATTGTTTGTGCCACTGAACATATATGGCTTCATGAAAACTTTGATTCTTTTTTGTACTCTGGACTCTCCTATCATTATTTGGGTTTTTAACACTTTCTTGGCTGATTGAAGGTCTTGTCTCCCCAGCCATTAGCTGAAAAGAAAGGACCCGAGTCCCTATAATCATTGCTAGCACGCTGCCAGGCCCATCTTAGCAAACATTTATCAAATGACTGAACAAACCTGCCCAAGCAGATTCAATAAGAGGGTACGAGCACTGTACCAGGAGGAAGATCACGGAGAAAGATTTGTTTATGTTGTGATCTTATTACTCATAAAGGGAAAGGTGACTTTTCTTGATAGTTTCACTTCGGAAACTTCAAAGTTATTCTTTCAACACTTCTCTTATGTTAGTTATATTCAAACTTTGTTCTCACTGTTTAATCTAGCATTTCATAAACTCATGTAATAAGAGATTCAAAACAATCTATGAAATGGTATCTCCTACCTAAAGAGCAAATGTCAACTGCATTTTTGAAAACTGCGATGAAAAGCCTAGTGAATAGAGTATATGAAAATGTTTAGGTGAAAGAAACATACACTTGTGCCCACTGCCTAAGCGAAGAACCAGACCATAACCATACCTCTCAACTCCCCTCCGTACCCCACCCTCTCACCAACTGTGTTTTGACTATTTTAATACAATTCATCGTAAACTAATTCCATTGCACTTAAACATGGTATTTTACCCAAGCCATTTCACATTCTGCCTACAAAATTCCTTCATATTTGTCTTCATTACACTGTGGCATTTTGTTAAGTCAACAGATAGTTCTCATGCCTGGTAAAAGCTTTGAGTTGCTCAAACACCCAATGAAAAAATGTTACAATAGAGTTACAGTGTCTTAAAATGTCTACTTTTACACTTGGAACATGGATGGAACATTTCTTAAAGGGCTTTTGCAATATAATCTATATGCATAAACTGGATTTTATTACGTTGAACCAAACTGTAATAAAGCTACGAGTTTTGCCTTGAGCTCTTAGGTTTTGTGCTACAAGATGGTGATGATTTAAAAAGAAGAAAGGAATGACAATGTAAAACAGAATTGTTTGCACCCGGCAGCCACGTACTCATTTATTTTCAGATGTAAAGTTGGTTCTATTGCTCTTAAAACTTCTTTTTTCCCTCCTCATAAACCTCTACTCAAAATCTGGATTATAGAGAAAAGCAGGAACTGGTGCTTTCGTTTATTATTCTAAGTACAACTGCTAACTGGCATAGTGCTGAGCTTCTTCAACTGGGGTATGCAGTGCACCAGGGAGTGGGTGAAACCACAGGCTAAACATATTGCTTCTTCCAGGAAGACCAAGGCTCTCAGGGTAGGTCATTCAAGTTAGGTTTTTTTTTTTTAATTTATTTAATTTACTTATTTATTTTTGGCTGTGTTGGGTCTTTGTTGCTGCGTGCGGGCTTTCTCTAGTTGCAGTGAGCGGGGGCTACTCTTCGTTGTGGTGCGTGGTCCTGTCACTGTGGTGGCTCCTCTTGTTGCGGAGCATGGGTTTCAGTAGTTGTGGCTCGGAGGCTCAGTAGTTGCGGCGCACAGGCTTAGTTGCTCCATGGCATGTGGGATCTTCCTGGACCAGGGCTCGAACCCATGTCCCGTGCATTGGCAGGCGGATTCTTAACCACTGCACCACCAGGGAAGCCCTAAGTTAGTTTTTTAAATAGGAAAATAAACACAGATATGCTATGGAGTGGAATGAAAAATTTACATCTTGCATCTTAGTTAACAGCATGGGACTTGGAGTCAGGCAGGCCAGGGTTCAAATGCCGGCTGTGTGACTTACTATGTGACTCGAGGCAAGCTGATGAACCTCTCTAAGCCTCAGCTTTATTCTCTGAAAAATGGGACTAATAATTGTAGATAAAGGGTTAACATACCTCTTTTCCCTTTCTATAAGAGACTTCGATCTTTGGTTAACTCTGGTAACCTGCCAAGACGGTAAGTCAAATATGCTACTGGGCAACACTGCTTATATTAAGACTGACCCCCAACTGGTAAATGACATCTGGAGTGGGAGGAGCTAGAAACCATCTGTCCACACCTGTTAGGAAGCCAGAGCTCTGGGCTTCCTGAGCACCGTTATCTTGCCCCTGAACATGTCCCTTGAAGAGAACTGGGGAGCGTGCCCAGGGAGTGTTATAAGAGCTTTGATTCCAGGGCAGCTCCCACCTTTGCCCGAGGGGCATCTTCTATCTGCATCTGGATAGACTGCCACATGTACCAGTAAGAACTTCACAGAAGGTGTGACGTGGCCCTGCTGGCAGGCTGTGGCTCTGCCTTTTATCTCTCTGAAAAGACCCAGCGCCCATGGCGGCCTCTGGTCATCTTGTGAGTCTGAATATTCATGGTGGAGGAAGGTCACCTGCTGGTGGACAAGGCAGTAATAGTGCTGACTTCAGAGGACTGTTGTGAAGGTTGGACGAGGCAGCAGTGCCTGTCATGTAGGAAGTGGCTGTTAGGATTACAGAAAGCTTCATAAATGTGCTCTTATCTGTATATTCCATCTACCTTACTCCAAGTTTCTTGAGGATGCATTGCGTGTCTATGGCTCTGAAAGCACCTGGTTCATGCCTCATGTAGAGTAGGATGGGATGTGGAATAGCTGACCAGGAATCAGCCCAGAGAGTGCACAGAGAGTGTCAGAAAGAAACTCTTGCCAGAGAGAGCGAGCGAGCACGCGAGCTAGTGAGCTTTGCAGGCTTTGCAGTGTCTTCTCTTACTCTGGCTAAAAAGTATAAAAGTATCACAGCTCAGGGTTTTTATTGTAAAATAAATACTCTCCTACAGCTCAGAGATAAAAACAACTATAAACAACCACGACAATGTGCACACACATATCCCTCACCTTCACCCCCTCATGGATTTGGTTGGCTATGGACAGCCATCTATTTTTGGCTTGTATCTGCTAAGTGATTTCTAGAAGCAAGAACGAGGCACCATGTTAAAAGCATTAAACATGAAACTCATAAAACACTTCTGCCAACCCTTCTCTCCCTCCACTCTCCCTCCTTCTCCCTTGGATTGGTGGTTATGAACTTGCAGCTATACCCATAAATCAAGGCAAGCTTGCCATACCAAGATACACAGCTGCAGAATTTATTCTTGGTGACAACACACACACGCATGGGCATAAAAACGCCTTTGGAGCACTGGATAAAATTCACCAGTTTCTCCCTTGGCAGTGTTGCAGTGTTCCTCTTTCACTTATCACCCATGACTTTACCTATTTTTTGGAGACTTGTTTAAACCTTAAAGTTTTCAAGCAATGTTCCATCAATAGTTTGTCAAAAGATGGGTGGATTCCCAATGGCAAAGAATCACCTGGGGAGACAAGTTTATAAAGAGCCTGATGAGGCAGAATAAATAAAGGCTGTGACTGCATCCAAAAACTGGACTTAAGTTGGCTCTGAGCATTTTCCACCTTCAAGGGCAGCTGCACTTCAACATATCCTTGAAGGACCAGAGCCCAGATCGTTCCTTCATCAGGATTAGAAATGTTTCCCCTGTATTCCCAGATGAGAGGGAGTTCAGGCTTGGGAAGCCACACCACTCTGTGGTCTGATGAGTTTTTCTCAATGGATTTTGACATGACTGGTGATCTTCTCTGAAGCCCTCAGTAATCGCAGCCAACATGGGGTTTTAGAGCAGCGAGGAACCTGGATGAGACAGGTCACCTAGTCCAACCCCCTCATTTTTCACAGTAACTGGGAAATGAGGTGAAGGGGGCTGTTCAAGGTCACTTTGCTGGCTGGTGGCAGAGCTGGCATCTGAGAAGTCAGCCTTGGGACCCTGTCGAACGCTCCTGCTCTGCCAGGTTGCCACTGGCACAGCAAAGAACCCTGAGCTTTCTTGTGTTTGCTGGAGAGTCATGGTTAAGTTGAAAGGGGTTAAGGAGCTGAAGCTTAGGGCCTGAGGAAATGCAGAGGAAACCCCTCGGGGGTTTACACGTTGGAAGTGGGGCAACTGGAAGAGCAGGGGCCTTCATCCTCCCAGGGTCTGCCAGTTCTGCTATGTGGGGTCCCTTGGCTCCTGGGGGCCCTGGATTTGTAGCCTCACTGGGCTGTGATACAGGGAAGACTCGCTGTGCCCACGTCCCTGAATTCTTTCTGCTTTGCAATGGCAACTGTTCTGGGTACTCATGTGCTGGTGTTCTGCTGGCTTGTGAGAGCTGATCATTAAATGTTTAGGGATTTAGGCCAGTTGTTAAACATACCCATTATTAAAAATTAAAATTATGTGATTGGGAGTTTGGGACTGACACGTACACACTGCTATATTTAAAATAGATAACAATCGTATGATATCCCTTATAGGCGGAATCTAAAAAGAAATGATACAAATGAACTTATTTACAAAACAGAAACAGACTCACAGACTTAGAGAATGAACTTATGGTTACCAGGGGGGAAGGGTGGGGGGAAGGGATAGTTAGGGAGTTTGGGATCCACATGTACACAGTTATATTTAAAATGGATAAACAACAAGGACCTACTGCATAGCACAGCGAACTCTGCTCAATGCTATGTGGCAGCCTGGATGGAAGGGGAGTTTGGGGGAGAATGGATACGTGTATATGTATGGCTGAGTCACTTTGTTGTGCACCTGAAACTATCACAATATTGTTAATTGGCTATACTCCAATGTAAAATAAAAAGTTTAAAAAATAAAATAACCAACAAGGACCTGCTGTATAGCACAGGGAACTCTGCTCAATACTTTGTAATAACCTAAATGGAAAAAGGACTTGAAAAAGGATACATGTATATGTAAAACTGAATCACTCTGCTGTACACCTGAAACTAACACAACATTGTTAATCAACTAAATTCCAATATAAAATAAAAATTAAAAAATAAATAAAAAATAAATTATGTGAACTTAAAACAAGCATATTAAAAATAAAGGTAACAATACACAAGGTTTATCAGTTCTTATCATTTTCTTTCATTTTACTATTATCTATGCTATTTAGGTTATTTACATTAATAATGTCATATCTGTTTGGTAGAATACTATATGATGCTGTATGCTACTGCACATTTCTTCCCAACTCTGTTCAGCAATGTAATGTTGGTTGCTTGAAATTGGCCATGATGGGAGTATTTAAACCATGGAAATTGGCAAATATTACAAATCAGGGTTTTCTCCCCACCCCAACAGTCAGCCGTTAAACATTTACTAGTATACCTGTAGTTATTATTATTATTTTTTTAATATGGAAAGAAAGCATTTGAACCAGGCTCCTTGCCTATTCACTAAAGGAGCTAATCGGGGAAGGGATGAGGGATGGATAAGGAAGCCTTCATTTCCTTTTTAAAAGTATAAAAGTAAGACTTCTCATTAAAGAACACTTATAGAAAATTTTTTATGGATTTGTGACTTGTGCTTAAGAACATTTTAAAAAATTCGGTAATACACACCCAACTGAGGGTACGTATTTACAAGCACAGTTTAAAGAGGAATAAAAAGACAATCCATGTACTCACCACTCAGCTTATGAAAAAAGTTTTTACCAGAACCTTTGAAGTTTGCAGATACAACTATGGTTGATTTTTCAGGGTATTTTCCTTCTAGTATTGCTTTTCTACACATAGAGTGAACTGGATATTTCTTAAAATAAAAAAATAGTCACTTGAGGGTTCATTCACTGTTGACTACCAGCCTGCAAATCTGTGGTCAGGCAAAGTCGTTTTCATTTTGAAACTGAAACTGCCATAAGATTAATTTTAACTTTCCTACAAATCAGCAGTGCCCAAGTTACTTTAATATAATATGGTCATTTGCAGTAATATTTGTTATTGCTTGGGGAAGTACATATTCCTTAAGTAAATTTTCAAGACTCCATTATAAATCTTTTAAGTCCTTAGACCACAATGTTCATTCAGTCTGACATATTAAACATGGAAACATGACTATAACACCGCAGGGGGAAAATGTCAAATTGCTGGTCCATGGAGACCACTTTCAACCACAAACACAGGAAATTTACAGAGTTGGCTGGAGCCCGGGCAGAGCCCGCCCTGCACCTCACTCTCTGGCCAAACACCTGAGCCCAAGTGTCCTGCTGGGGCAAAACCACTTGGCTTCCGCCCACTCTGGAGAACCCAGTGATGGAAGTGACCACTAGAAACTCGAGCCTCTCTCAGAAAAACCTGACAAGAATCCAAACTCTGAGATGCATGGTGTGGTTTGGTTGTTATTATAAGACTCTGAAGAGGCCGTGTAGTCCAGAGGCTGGAGCTGTGTGTCAGGAGGCTCATTTTGGGGAGAAGAAGCATGTGGCCTCTGGAAATCCCAATGTTCCCCCCAACCCCCGGTCTGGCCCTGGTTTTTCTACTTGTTAAAACTGAGGAGTTTTGGTTTTATGGGTATAAGAAATATATCACCCCTATGTTCCTTCCCAGCTCCAACAGTCAATGATTCCCGCAGGCCAGGTTTCCCAAACTTTTTTGACCTCAATCCATTATAAGAAAGCCTGTACACACATATGTATAATTAGGTCCGCAATCTGCAATTCTGAAATCTCTAGAGCTCTGAAAATTGGAAAGTTTCTTATGTTTGACAGCAAAACTCACAGGGGGACCAACCCTGCCGTGGACTACTTAAAGGCTATTTACACACTTTATTTATTGTATTTAGTGTGAATATTTATATGCTTTACTGCACAAACATCAGTGTGTTTGATTACAGGGGGCTGCTCTGGACCCTGTAGGGAGAGTTATGTAATAGGCAGTATTTGCACCATATTGTCTTTCTGAAATCAGAAGAACTATGACGTGTGAAACATATCTGGGCGCAAAGACAAAGAATTTTTATGTAAACATCTGAAACAAAAATTTCTTGAAACAATCCTTACTACCTGTGATATACTCTGATATTTTTCTATTCTATTTGATTTTAACAAAATATCCTGGTCATGACCACCACACTAATTTCTTGACCTACTAATAGGTCATGGCCTGCAGTTTGAAAATATTAGTGTAGCAGTTAAGAGGTGGGCTTTGTAGGCAGACTGTTTAGATGCTAATTTCTCCTCTATATTCTCCAGCTGTGTGACCTTGGGCACATTACCTAACCTCTCTGTGCCTCAGTTTTCTAACCTATAAATGGTGAAAATAATAAGGGCTATCTTACAGAGTTGTGAAGATGAAGTGAATTAATACATGTAAAGCACTTGGAATAGGGCCTGGCACTCGGTGTTGGACAAATATCATGTGAATGACTCTTGTTCTGGAAATCCTAACTCACAAATCTTTCATTCTGACACTTAACGCCATCAGTTTGGTTACTTCTGAGCTAAACTACTGAGTATTAGGATAAGTACTGCCATCATGAGTTCTGCTGATTCTGAAAGCAACAAGCCACTTTCACTGATTCTGCATGCATTGATTGATTAAATTACTGCTTCAATCATAGGCAAATTTGAAAAAGGTAGTTACAGTAGCTGGAACACAAACAGATGGTTCCTCTCCTTAAGGATAACATGCTGGGAGGTGGAGCATCTATAAACCCACACACCTCCTCTTCTTTACTTCTCTGCCTTGATTTCTTGAGAAGAAGCCAATTGTAGAAGGCCTTTCTAGCAGGACAGGCAACAGGAGCACAGCTACTTGATGGGAAGATGTTTTTCTATGCAGTTATAGGCTGCCCTCTACTTGGGAGATTCATAAAGTCGCACAAGGCTCAGATGTGGTCCACAACCAGACCTCTGTACAAAGTACCACATCCAACTACTTCATTTGAAGCTCAAAAGCTTTGATCTGCCTTTTCAATGGCCCTTTGGGCATTGCCATGTTTTGGTGAAAACCAGTTTGTGAAGCCAAGAAAGCTTTTGAGGAAAGCTGCTAGGAGCTGGCAGATAGACCACAATTCTAAGCACTCGCAAATCTGCTAACTCATCGCTCTGGACAGTGGGATCTCTGACCTGACAAGGACAACAATCGATCTTCCCAGTGGAGAGTACCTTAGGGATTTTCCTTTTCTCCAACTACTACAACGCGCAGTCCAGGATAAGGATGGATGGAAAGCCAGTAAGGAAGCAGAATGATCCGTAAGACATTCGAATAGAGGCTATGGGAATAATGGCACATTTCAGCATGTGATCATGTGTGGTCCACATGTCAGAGGATCTGGCTGTTCTAGGTCTCAGAGTAATGATGGCTTTCAGAACACACATCTGCTAATAAATTCATGGGGTGGCTCCTCTCATTTTAGCAATGTAAAGCCACAGTGAGGTTGAGGGGTGTTTGGTTAGAACAGCTGGCCAGTGAAACATGACCTGCTGGCAGCAAGTGGAGTGACTGCCTGTCTGCGCCCCTTCATTATGAGAAGGGCCTTTCCTGGTGATCAGGGAACTTAATGAATGCTCTTCTTTTCAAAGACAAAAGACAATTTGGACTCCCAAGTAATACTAATTTCAGAAAGTTTCTAGTAATGTTTTGAACAATCATATGTTTCATTTCTCATCCCAGAGCTATTTTTGCCTTCACAATCTGAGGCCTATGGGGTGGATTTTGAAGCTTCATAAAATTTTTCGCAGTGTCACCAAAACTCCGAGCCTCTTTTAACATGCTGCTGTTAAAAATTTAATGCAAAATAATAAAACTAAAAGAAGCACCAGGAAAAAACCCACACCATCTGATCAGATCAGTTTGGCACTTAACTTGTGAGGGGTTTGTGTGTTTGAGATTTTCATCTGATATTCACATGGGTTGTGGGCATAATTTGTGAAGCACCACCAATGAATCAGATTTTGTTCTTGGGTACCAAACCAAAACCAACAGATTTATTTCATTAGTGAGACACCTTTTTTCTTCCTCCCTTTTCTTTACTAAGTTTACATGTGATATATACAGGAGGATATAGTTCCTGGACTTTGAGGAGTAGTTCCAGTCTAATTTGCACAAAATAAATTAACACCAGGGCAAGCCAATTTCATATCAGACATTGCAGCTAGTTTATTAAGAGTTCACCTTAATTTTGGGGGACAGGGAGAGGAGAAAAGAGAAGGACATAAGAAAAAAAGAGAAGAGGTGATCTTCCTTTTAACTACTCTCTGGACAACTATATTTCTTTTTTTTTTTTTAAGGGCAGCTATAGTATAGCTTGAGTATTCTAAAACTTTAAAAAATATTTATTTAGGGACCTCCCTGGTGGCGCAGTGGTTAAGAATCCTCCTGCCAATGCAGGGGACACGGGTCGAGGCCTGGGCCGGGAAGATCCCACATGCTGTGGAGCGACTAAGCCCATGCGCCACAACTACCGAGCCCGAGCTCTGCAACAAGAGAAGCCACCACAATGAGAAGCCCGTGCACCGCAATGAAAAGTAGCCCCCGCTCACCACAACTACAGAAAGCCCGTGCGCAGCAACGACCCAACTCAGCCAAAAATAAGTAAATAAATAAATAAACTTATTTAATAACTAACACTCGGTTGCCCATTTCTATTGCCAAGTGGTACACCTTATCTAACTACCATCTACCATCACCAGCCTCTCAGTAAAAAGAAAAAGCCATTGTAACATAAAATATAGAAAGGACATAATCTTGGAATAAAATAATCCTTTCATGAGAAAGACTGTCCTTTATTCTGAGATTATGATAACAACAGAACAAGGGAAGAATAAATGTACTTAAATTTTTTTGAGATGCAGAGAAGCTACAAGATAAAATTTAATTTTATTATTTTGTAATCACATCATATGTACATTGTAATATACTGTTTATAATAATGTTGCTTATAATTATTCTCTAGATACAAGTTATTAAAAATATCCAACTTTATTTTCTATCATGGCCATTGCTAAAAATTCAGTTTCAGGGAATGTTGACTAAAATGGAACTATTAAATTTAGGAGGAATCACTTGCAATATGCTGCAAACTGAAAGAAGCCAAATACATGAGCACCCAAACCCAGGGGCCTCTCCTTTCCCAGAGCTTGGAGAAAGAACACACAGGGGCGGTGGGTGCTGGATGACCCTGCTCCTGGGCCCCACACACCCTAGGCAACTTGGAGACTGCAGACCAACAGAAACACCCTTATGAACAGCATCATTCAAAGACTAGTAGCTGTCTGTGAAGAGTACTTAAGAATTACTTTTTTTTAAAACCGATAATCTCTTTCCCGGAATTTTAGCACTCAAATGAAATTCATGCATGGAGGCTAAGTAACTGCAGTAATGAACAAAATCCCATCCCTGAATACCATTATTTTGTATATTCCCAATAAACACTGGGTATTTTCTCACAACGAAGGAATAATATAGTTAATCTTCCTTAATGAAATCTCTGGTTCAGGTTCCAGGAATCACTACTTAAAGCCACAGGTCAGCGTAAATTATCAGTGAAGCAATTAATTTTGATTTACTTTAGCCCGAATACAGTAAACCATGGTCTCTTTCATCGTCAATGCCAAGAATAAAAACCACTTCTGAAAACGAAGCCCACAAATCTCTGGTTTGACGGCCAACTGGAATATCCCTCCGTTGGCAACTCTCTATCATCCCTTCCATTCCTTTTCTACTTTCATCGAATTGGAAATAACTATGGCTATTTCTTACACATGGTTTTCATTGCTAATTTGACATCCATGTAAAAACCAATGAACAAAACAAAGAAGCTGTATTTTATGAGGTTTTGTGGTACAAAACTACAAATAGCTTTTGAGTTTCCTTGTTTTGCCTCCTCTGGAAGTAAATTAAATGAGTTATTTGAGGTTTCCATGTAAACTGCTAATGAGATGATGCATAACTCTCCTCATAAGCTGGGAAAAGTTTAAAAACTAAAGAAAAAAAAATTGGATTTAGGTCTCCGGAGTTTTAGTTCCAGTATCATTAACAGCTGTGAACACAGCTTGGTTGAAAGTCTAGCTTCTGGGAGCAAACTCCTGATTTAGGTATTCAAGTTTAGGCAAATTATTTACCCTCTCTTGTCTTTGGATCCTCATTTATAAAACAGAGGTAACCCTAACACCTACCTCATGGGGGTTATTGTCAATATCTCGCTAGATAAAAGCATGAAGAGCACTTGGCTCAGCATAATACTGCACATATGTCATGAGGCTGTTCAGACTCTTGTTATTTCCATGGGTGTTGGCCCTAGGCCCCTGACTCTCACCCAGGAATTATGTCAAAAATGTAACAGCCATTTGACTGGATAATTCTTATGTAAGAGGTCATTTGTGCGGGGAACCTATGCAGTCCAGTCTACCTAAGATGGACTTAGACAGAAATCTAAGTCTGGGGTCAAAAGTCTCTGTTTCCAAAGAAAAGCACTTCTCTGATTGCTGCCATGACCAATCCACTTAGGTCGGCTCTTCTGACCAAGTGGGCTGGGTGACAGTCAACATTTAGTTAAGACAAGTGACTTGGAGTGAATCTAGAACCAGGGGATGGGGTGAACTGGAGGACTCTGGCTAAGGAAACTTTGGGCTGAGAAAGAGGAGAGGAAGCATGCGAGATGGAAGAGGACTCTCAATGTCAGAGGAGATCTCACACAGGTAGGGTTTGTTTATGCCAGGGATGGCATGCACAGTGTCTCCAGTGCCATGTATAATCCACTCAGCCCATGAGAGCCATTGCAACTCCATCCCAGCCCTTTTCCCTGTGCTGCTTATGGATTCAGCCTTAGAATCTTCCTTTTCACCAGCCCTAGGTTGCCACTATCCACTGATTAAGGTGACACATAAGTTGAAAGTTTGTGCCATCTCTGACTTACACATTTCCCCCAATATCCGCTGATATTTCCACTAATATTTCAACTAATATCCCACCCGAGGCATATTCTAACTCAGTTGGTACATGCATTATCCATCTTCAGAGAATCAGGGAGCAACAGTGGCAGACAATACACTTAATAGCTGAGAGAGAAAGTTGACTTTGTCCAGGATGAGAACTGTCCCCAAGAGGCAAGGATATTTAGCACACATTCAGATAACTGCATGCATTCATGAATACAATTACAGGGCCAACTCCTCATTCAAACTATTTTTGTGTATATGTGACTCACTTATATACAGAGTAGCAGTCAGAAGAGCATTGTTCAGGAACAGGGTGGAGACAGCAGCATTTTCTTTCTTTCTTTCTTTCTTTTTTATGTGGTACACGGGCCTCTCACTGTTGTGGCCTCTCCCGTTGCGGAGCACAGGCTCCGGACGCGCAGGCTCAGCGGCCGTGACTCACGGGCCCAGCCGCTCCGCGGCATGTGGGATCCTCCCGGACCGGGGCACGAACCCATGTCCCCTGCATCGGCAGGCGGACTCTCAACCACTGCGCCACCAGGGAAGCCCAGCATTTTCTTCTTAAATGGATTAATCCACTTAGGCAGTGAAACTATTTTGGGGGGCAAAGTCAGCTCTATACATGGGTTGTGCCTTTACAAAGTATATGCCTATGGGCATCACAAGCTTACAGACCTCAAGTTTCATGGGCCTTGGAAGCTGTTTATTTTTCCAAGTGATTTTTCTTTCTTTTTGTTGCAAGAGTTCAGCTAAGCTGCTTCTGGACTAAAGTGTTTGGTGTTCCCTGTGTTCCAGGAGGTTTGCACCTGATAAATGCGTTTAGGTATTGGATTCTTCAGATAAGTACACACACATTTGAGGACTGAATAATCATTTTTTAAAAAATCAAAGGGGTATGAACGTCCATGTGTCTTCTTCCTGCTTGACGTAACCCAAGGAGTTTGTGAATGCTAAAGATACTTGACAAGCTATAAACTGTGAGTAAATGCTGGGGGTGAAGAGGATGAAGGGGTTGAGGATGGTGATTATTTAAATTTTTTATTAGAGATAATTTCAAAAACACACAAACCTACAGAGGTTAGTGTGATGAACTGCCATGTTACCAACATTTTGCATCTTGGTTAAACTTTCTCCCCTCTTTCCTTTTTAGGCCATGATTATTATTCTTCACATATTTCTTATCCTGTGTTCATCTGATCACTTGAAAAATATATAGGGATAAAATAAATGGCAGAAGAATAAGGGAGATGGCAAGAGAGAAGAGAGAAAAAAAAATTTCAACATAGTCCCTGGGAAATACCTAATGAAGATTCAGAACTGAGTAAATGGTTAGTGGCATAACTGCAGGGTCTCCCTCTGACATAGACACAGCTAAACTATAGTGTCTGCAAAATCTGAGCACTATTATCCAGAGTATATACTGTTGAATGACACACCAAAGGTTTATTAATATGGAAGGTCTGAGCCAATGGCTCCCAACTCTCAGCTATGGGGGACCCATTATAGTGTTGAATGGTGCACTGCTTTGAATATCATAATGGTACTGCTGGGGTCCTTTAAATTTGAGGGGAAAAGAGAATAATACAAAATTACTAGTCAGTACTGCTTCAAAATTAATTTGTATTTTACAAGATCCCCTAATCACCTTTCCCCAACATGTTCCATCCCAAACAGGGACTTTACAGGTTATTTCGAAAAAACAAAAAATTCAGGGTATGTGTGTGGGTACATGTTTAAAATTTTCAAGAATGTTTCTGTATTTAACTGCTAATGAAGTGTTTCTTGGAGGGGTTTCCAGACCTTCAAGTGGATTTACAATGAGCAGTCTTTATTTGCATGCCAAAAGCGTGCACTAATCCTTAGCATCAGCTGGTTCCCAGAAATACATGTGCCCCCCAAATCCTGTTTATCCTGCTGGTTTATTTAGCAAAGTTTTCTTCACAGAGAGCACAGGCCTCCATTTCAGGCTGACCAACCTGTTTATTCCAAATCCCTAATTAATGTAATTAAAGCTTTAATGGACTGCAGCCAGGATATAAACCACACAACCCCCCTTTTAAACTTGTTCCTTGGTGAGTGTGCAGGACTGGTCCACGGCAGAGGGCTTCCTGTGTAAGGACTGAGGCCCTGCTCTCCTAGAAGGCCCTGGACACCTCTGCACCCAATGCCCTGGCCATTTCTTATGCCCAGGGAGTCGTTCGTCAGGTTCACACTCACAAACCGAACTGCCCCCCACCCCTCTGGTGTTCACCGAAGCAAACGGGTTCTCTCTAAACATTCCTACACATGCTAGTCTCTTGGGGATTCTTCTACTGCCGTTATGCCCTGGGAAACAAGGCTAATGTCCTAACTAAAATACTGAATACTTCCCAGCAACCTAGGAGAATCTTGTTAGATCCTGCAGAGCCCTCTTGTATTAACCTGCCTGCAGAGAATCGCTCAGAACCTTTCCAATAACCAAACCCCAAAGGTCTACAGCTTAAACCCAGAGTGCTTTTTTTTTTTTTTTTTTTGGTACACGGGCCTCTCACTGCTGTGGCCTCTCCCGTTGCGGAGCACAGTCTCTGGACGCGCAGGCTCAGCGGCCATGGCTCACGGGCCCAGCCGCTCTGCAGCATGTGGGATCCTCCTGGACCGGGGCACGAACCCGTGTCCCCTGCAGCACTCTCAACCACTGCGCCACCAGGGAAGCCCAAACCCTGAGTGCTTTTAGGTGTTCCTACAAAGTGCAAACTGAACCATAATGGCTCTGGTGAGTTTACATCATCTAAGCTTCAGATGGATATGTGGAAGTTAATACTAGAAAAGGGAAAAGGATTTACAATATAAAAAAAAAAGCCTTTTCAGTATGTACTAAGCTACATGTCTTCTAACTATTACCTTACTGAATCCTCACAACCACCTCATCAGGGGTTATTTTCAGTCCCATTTTACAGATGACAAAATTGAGTCTCAGAGACATCAGGTAGTTTGCCCAAGGACCCACAGCTAATAAAATGCTGCGGGAAAGATATAAGCAAAAACGCTCAAGATCTGTGATGCCCAATCCAATAGCCATTAGCCTATGAGGCTACTGTGCACTTGAAATGTAGCTAGTGTGACTGAGGAACTGAATTTTTGATTTTATTTAATTTTAATTAATTTAAACCTAAATAGCCACATGTGGCTAGTGGCAACCATATTGGATAGCATGGAAATGGAATGTTTCCATCATCACAGAAAGTTCTGTTGGACGGTGCTGTTATAGCTGATAAAAGTTCAGTTTTGGATATGCTGGGTTTTAAATGGTGGTGGGACATCCAAGGGGGATAAACAAACAGGTAAGCAACCTAGACTTGGGAGTCAACCACCCAGAGAGGAAAGCAGGAGAGCACGCAGGGAGGGAGAGCAGGGACAAGGGTTGAGAAGAGAAACTGGGGGTGGCGGTGGAGAATGCTTACATTTTAGCCAGCAGGAGGAAAAGGAACCCCCAAAATCACTGAAAAATGGAGTTCTTATACTTTTTTCAGGCTTAATAATTTATTTCTCCTCTTACACTTTAGATATGTATTTGGGGAACAAATATTTTGCTTAAGATTGAAGATCCACTTTTTATAATAAAAAAAAGTACATGTATTTACTGTTTACATGACTATTTGGTGCAAAGATATCTTCCCTTTGAAAGGTATGACATTTACGCCCTCCAGCTCAGAGCCACGTACACTCTGTGCAGAAGAATGTTAGCCCAAGACACAGCATCCCATGGCTTTGATGCAACGTGCAGGAAGTGGTTCAAATTTAATTGTAAACTGTCCACAAACTCCCTTAATAATGAGATCCCAACAACTTGTTGGAATAAAAGCTCTGATGCAGCTCCCTGCTGCGAAGGGTACTTCACGATGATTTTCACTTAAACCTCCCCTTTCGGTTGCCTGGGGGAAGTCTTCATGAATTTTCTGACCCTGTATTTCTTACTGTGTAATCAAAGTTATCCAGAGAAAAAGTCTAATTCTTTTCCTCGTTGGGAATGAAAAGTTCGCTCACAATGCCTTTACAGTAAGGAGTTTCACTTTGGTAAGATCTGAGACCAAACTCTCTTTTCCTTTGGTGAGAAAGATCTTGGGCCAGTCTACCTCATGCTCTTTATTCTAGTGTCTGGAGCACCCACTGAATTCAAAAGGGAATTTCCCACCCACCCCTGCAGATGGAGGTGGGTGATGCACAGAGGGAGGAAGGAGAGGGGGTATTGAGAAAGGTACGAGCAAGGCGATAAAGGAGCCTGCTAAGGTTAAGGTTAAAATTAAAACACAAACCTTGAAATTTAGAGTTCTGAAAAGCCCATTAAAAGATTTCCAACTTTTTCCTCTATATAATTTACAATGGGGCTTTGGTGACTACTCACAGCGCAAGTGGCCCTAAAATGCACAACGCAGAATTGGGGAGAGAGGAATTCTGGGGATTAAAATGCAAGAAGCATGCAAACAGAATGCCAGTGTTGCCTATTAAAATGGGGAAAAGACTGGAGAATGCCAAAATGGAGCTCCCATTCTCCCCACCCTTGCTTCTGATTATACTAGGTAGTGTTTGCCACCACAGTGCTGAATTTACATACAGCTGACTTCGGCCTCATTTATGCAATTAACCACAATTTCTCTGTGTGTGCATCACTCCCTGGGAGAACATGAAGAATTTGCAAGGAGATGTTATCTCTCTCAGGATAACTGGGAGCCATTTAGTGGGTAATTCACTGAATGGAACCCCAGTGCCTTTGAAAAACTTGATTCATCTCCTGAGGGGCCTTGAGAACGTGCCTCATCAGGCCTAATGGAACCAAAGGGACGCCATAACAGAAGAGCTTGTATTATTTTCCTTTTTTTTTGGTAACCAAATTGACTTTTTCTGATCTTTTTAATTTTTAATTTTCTGAACAATGCATTGTTAAGAAAAAACAAAAACCAGAATAAGGCCACACCTTTCGGGCAAGTAGGACTGGGAGGAGAATGTTCTTTCCTAAGGCCTGGCTTCTCTTGCTCTCTGCCTGTAGGTGGAGGAGGGACATGGACAGGGAGACCCCGTCGTGAACAGTCGTGAACAGTGCTGGGTGGGCCAGGCCTGGGGCTTTGAGGATGCTAGACAGCGGGCACATTTACTGCTCTAAAGATGGAAACCACTTGTCCCCTTCAGGCTGCATCAGAGCTCAGCTCAAACCCTTCCTTCCCCTTCATCTCCTGCCTGACTGAAATTTCCAGAAGAAGAAATTCCAGCCCACCCATGGAAGCCCTTCCAGATGCCCCATTCCTCTTATATGCAAGCAAAGAGGTACTTTGGCCACTTAAATTCTGACCTGCCCTCATTTTACTATAACTGAAGCCTAATTTTCCTCATTCATTCTTTTTTCTTTTTTTTTTTTTTGGTACAGGGGCCTCTCACTGTCGTGGCCTCTCCCGTTGTGGAGCACAGGCTCCAGACGTGAAGGCTCAGCGGCCATGGCTCACGGGCCCAGCCACTCCGCGGCATGTGGGATCTTCCCAGACCGGGGCATGAACCCATGTCCCCTGCATTGGCAGGCAGACTCTCAACCACTGCGCCACCAGGGAAGCCCTCTCATTCATTCTTGGCGAGGTTCTGACTCAGCAAGGGCTGTGGTGCAGAAAGACCACGGTGGGAACTGCAGACAAGACCCTCATCCAGCTCTACTGCATGCTAATCACACGCCTGTGATCAAATTTTTAAGCTCTCTGGGTTTTGGTTCTCTTATCTGTAAGATGGGGGTATGATCTACTCATTTCTTTCTTTCTGCCAGCTCTGGAAGAATGCAAGGTGGCTCTCTGGGATCCATAAAAGTACAATAAAATAGAATGATAAGAAGGGCAGAAGAAGTAGGACAAACACGAGGCTGGGGACATAGCAGAGAGGCAGGGATGGGGCTAAAACAAATGCGGCTGAAAATGTCTGCTGACATAGTTGCCATGTGGGTTGAATGTTCCTGAAAATCCTTGTAAGGTGGAAACTTGTGAATGAATGTAGGGAATTGCTCCCAACATTTGCAGCAGCTACTGAGCCCAGGACTATGTGTGCTGTAATTCTACTTAACAAGTACGTATGGAGGTGCCAGGGCTGAGGGAGACGTGGAGAGGAGGAAGCCAGCAGCCTGGTGGGGGGACCTAGGGGACAGCGCCAGTGATTCTCCAGCAGAACGTGGCGAGCACGTCAGGAGCAGGATGAGGCTTCAAGCAGAGGCCGAGTAAGGTTGGGCCAGGGTCTTGGATATTGAGAACTGCGTGCAGGCACCCTCAGCGTCTGTTATGTCTGTATGAATTCTGTGTCCCCTCTGTTTGCAGACTGCATTTCCGACTCTCACGTGTTAATAAGCATGACTTCCAGGAAAGCAGCGCTCACATCTCTTACAAAAAATGGAAAATCCTGCTCACCAGCTAAGGGTAAGAGGGGTGTGTGGCCAACACTGACCTCGCCATTCTTACTCCGTCTCCCATAAAGATGTGCCACTTCTCAAAAAGGACTGGATGATATGAACTTTCATTTTCACACAGGGTTCTCTGAGCATCTTTAATACCTGTTCAACCTTGACTCCATCTCATGTTTAACATCCCCATAGAAAAGGGGCCTCTGGATTTCCCAAGACATGCACAGGGCTCATCTTCCTTTTAGAATCTCCCCATCCCAACCCCCTTTGTGCTAATGGAAACTATTTTATCTGTGGCAGTAACCGGAGTGCCATTTACTTTAAAAATTTTAGCTGGTGAAGAAATGAGCCCTAGCTCTTAAAAGAAAGAATTACACTAGCCTCGGTAACCAATGAGATGGGCAACCACCAGCCATTTTAGCTACAAACTTCTGTTAAGAGTTTACTATCAGGATGATCCCTTCGAGCAGGCCCTATTAAAAACATAATCACCGTCTGCTCAACTCCCTTCTTTTTAATTAAACTGGTCATTAATTACTGGTAACAACTAATTTCATCTGGATTTTATTGAGTAATTATAAAATAAACAGGGGAGGATATCAAGCTTCCTGCCTTGCTGAGGGCAGGAATTCTTTATAATGTTATGTTTCAAAAGGGGGCTCTAATAAACCACCAAATTCCATTTACTATGGTAATTACAATTCTCAGAATTCATCCTTCCTGTGGTTAAAGAGTGCCTTCTTTCAGGTTAGCTCAGCCTGACTTCAGCTTCGGTCATTAAATAGCAAACTAGTTTTCACCCACTGGTAATAACAGATCTTTCATGGCTTATTGCCTAATTAATTGAGGTGCATAATTTGATCACTATACCTGTTTAAAAATTTCATATTCCAGGTATCACATAGCAGTACGCTATTATTGTAGCGTAATTTAAAGTGGACTGAGTTTTAGGGTTTTAACTAGAATAGGTTCATTATCCTGGATAAGGTAAAGTGCAAAGTTTTACCAATGTTTTTCAACTACAACATTTAGGTTAAAACATTTGCAACAGGGCTTCCCTGGTGGCGCAGTGGTTGAGAGTCTGCCTGCCGATGCAGGGGACACGGGTTCGTGCCCCGGTCCAGGAAGATCCCACATGCCGCGGAGCGGCTAGGCCCGTGAGCCATGGCCACTGAGCCTGCGCGGCCGGAGCCTGTGCTCCGCAAAGGGAGAGGCCACAACAGTGAGAGGCCAGCGTACCACAAAAAAAAAAACATTTGCAACAAGTCATTAATTTAATAACATGCTCATCCACAACAAATCATAACTCATTTCTTTTTACTGCAAAAGTAATTGAGTAATGAATAATGAAAATCATCCCACTGAAAAGGGCAGTAAATATGTTGACTTTATTATTAATACTCAATTTTCGTTAATAAGGCAGCTATTAAATTTCAAACATGATGGACTTGAGTTATTGACTTATTCAAGATAACAGTGAAATATTATCTAGTAAATACCACGGTTCTTGCAAGAGAAGATCTGATCATGAAATAAATGAATTCAACTTAAATTTCAGCTCACATTTTTAACTATTCAACCTCAAACCTCTTGTCCCTGTATCTCACATGTTCCTTTAAAGAGTTTTAATTGTGTGTGTGCAGGTGCACACACGCATGTGTGTGAGAGAGGTGGGGAAGGGCCCTAAGACAGCTTTCCACATTACTCTGCACCCTGGTGAACTGGAATTCTCTGGTGAGTCAGTACTGGTTTGGTCCCTCTTAGACTACCCAAAAGGAGTTCATAATAAAATACCAAGAAGATATATTAGTTACACCTAAAAGGTGGTCTGTAGCCTAAGACTCAAACACAACGTTTCAGTGATGGTTCAGGAGAAAGAGAAAAAAAACTCATTAAATGTAAAGGGCACTAGTTGAATGTGACTTTTAAACTCCTGTAAATAGAATTACAGTTGATTCTTCAGTTATTCACAGCAGTTATGTTCTATAAAGTTGCTGCAAACACTGAATTAGTGAAAATGGAGCCACTGTGTCACAAGTACTGATTCTAAGTTTAAAAAGAAATTTTAGTGAGTAGGCGAATTCGCAAATATGGAATCTGCAAATGATGAGGACTGACTGTACCTTATACCACAAACTTATACTACTCATTCACCCATGTATTACATTTGCTTATCTGCTGTAATTCTCTTCACTTATAGGACCACCTCAGCCCTATTATAAGCCTTTTAAGCAATGACATGGCCCAGAACATACATACTTTATTTAGCAAAGCCTGAAAAATTTCTGGGAATCACTAACTTTTAGAAGAATTGGAATGGTAGTTAAAATTTCAAGTCATATATATTTTGAGGACATTTCATGTTCTTGTCAAACATTTTCTTATTTATCTGCATATTTCAGAGAAGGGCTTCATTTCACACTAAGAGACATTAAGTAACATCCTGGGTTTGTCTAGCTCTAACTCAACAGTGACTTTTAAAAAAAATTAATTAATTTATCTATCTATTTTTGGCTGTGTTGGGTCTTTGTTGCTGCGTGTGGGCTTTCCCTAGTTGTGGTGAGTGGGGGCTACTCTTCGTTGTAGTGCGCGGGCTTCTCATTGTGGTGGCTTCTCTTGTTGTGGAGCACAGGCTCTAGGCGCACAGGCTTCAGTAGTTGTGGCACATGGGCTCAGTAGTTGTGGCTCGTGGGCTCTAGAGCACAGGTTCAGTAGTTGTGGCGCACGGGCTTAGTTGCTCCACAGCATGTGGGATCTTCCCGGACCAGGGCTCGAACCCGTGTCCCCTGCACTGGCAGGCGGATTCTTAACCACTGCGCCACCAGGGGAGCCCAACGATGACATTTTTGATATAAAATATTCAACAAAAGATTTCTTGTCTGTTACCTTCATGGGAAGGATAGTCACAACTTAATCTTATGGGTAATGTGTGAGACCTCTATCTAGGAGAATTGAAATTCAATTAAAACTTTTTAGTTGTTATATGAGCGTCTGGGCCAGAGATCACAAAATGATGGCCTACAGGAGGCTGACTCGAGATTAAAAAATGAGATTTGACATGGCAATGCAGATTTCCAGGTTCTTTTGGAAAATTAGCAGTTTTGGCATCACTGGGCCTGAATTCTTACACAGCAATGAGCTAAAAGCAGCGAAGCAACCTGCCTCCCACATAAGGGGCGTGGGCTCTCAAATTTACTCCCTAGTTTTCTAGTACCCAGCCAGCTCCACTCATTTACATCACCTGGCTGATATTCTTAAGCACCTAAATTTCCTACCCTTTGCCTAGACGTGCAAAAAATCTTCAATAACATGTTCAACAAATATTTATTAGATGGTCTGGCTTTCTGAAAATAGCCAGCTAAGACTCCCTCCAATTTGGAGAACCTGAACTAGGTAAGAAAATCAATCTAAAGCAACAAAAAAGCCACCAACAGATCAGCAATTCTCAGTGAGGGAAGGGAAGAGATGAAGTTTAAAAATGTACCAGAAGGATTTGGGTTGGCAAGGGCGGATACAAATGGGATTCCTCCATGAGGGAGTTGCACGTGTGCACGAGTGTGCAGAGGGGGTTGGGCAGACCTAAGGTAAAGAGCCACGATATGAATTGGTATTTGTAGGATGTACTGACTGTGAGAACATCACTTTAATTAGTTGGTCAGGAAGAACTGGATTCACTTTGGGAAGGGTTTTTCTTGTACTGTTAAGTTGGACGGGGAGGGCCTCTTACTTTGTTACATGCCTTTTTAAAAAATATACTAAGATCTGAAAGAGACTTACAGACACAGAAAACAAACTTATGGTTACCAAAGGGGAAAGGGGGATGGGGGTGGGATAAATTAGGAGGCTGGGATTAACACATACACACTACTGTGTATAAAATAGAAAACCAACAAGGGCCTACTATACAACACAGGGAACTCTACTCAGTGTTATGTAATAACCTATGAGGGAAAAGAATCTGAAAAAGAATATATATATATGTACGTATGTATGTATAACTGAATCACTGTGCTGTACACCTGAAACTTACACAATATTGTAAATCAACTATACTTCGATAAAAAATTTTTTAAAAATATACTAAGATCCTGTGATGGTTTTTTTGTTTGTTTGTTTGTTTGTTTTTTGCGGTACGCGGGCCTCTCACTGTTGTGGCCTCTCCCGTTGCAGAGCACAGGCTCCGGACGCGCAGACTCAGTGGCCATGACTCATGGGTCTAGCCACTCCGCGGCATGTGGGATCTTCCCGGACCGGGGCACGAACCCGTGTCCCCTGCATCGGCAGGTGGACTCTCAACCACTGCGCCACCAGGGAAGGCCCTGTGATGGGTTTTTTTTTTTTTTTATTAGTTTCTGCTTTATAACAAAGTGAATCAGTCATACATATACATCTGTTCCCACATCCCTTCCCTCATTCATCTCCCTCCCTGTGATGGGTTTTGAATAGCATTAAATAGTCCTTCAGGATTCATTTGCCCCTTGGAACATGTAGAGATCTACCTGCAAAGGGGCCAATTTATGTGCTAGTGACTGTGTCGTTGTTCTAGGTTTCACAGTTGACTTGGCTGACATATTCTCAAGCCTGCTCTAAGGAGGGCCTGGCTATGCAGCAGTGTGAGCAGAAACTGGTCCATTGATGCTCTGGAACTGAGACAGCGGGGCTCGGACAACAAATCTGAGCTTGTTAGATATCCTTCTTTGAATCTGGAGCTCTCCCTAACACTGAGCTGACTGTGTAGAACAAAAGAGGAAAACTTTGATAAATAGCTGGAGAATCAGTGAGCTAACAGGGCTGCCTGCACAGCCAAAGGTGGTCTTAGACTAGAACAAACTAGCAGGGGGCAGAGATTCAGGTCTCCCTGATCCCCCAAAGAAGAAGGTGTCTCCTGAGAGCTGTGGCAAAGCAGGGAGAACACTGCTGGGGAATATAGTGGAACTTTTGTTCCATAGCTGGGATGCTTTTTGCTGCAAGTCACCTCACGAATATAGAATATAGAATTAGAATATAGAATATAGAATATAGAATTTATTACCTATAAAGATGTTGGCTAAAGGGTGGCTCCAGGCCGTTAGTTAATTCAGTAGCACCCAGGACTCAGGCTCCTACTCTCTTTTTGTTTGATCATCCCTGGCATGTTGTCCATCTCCTGGTTGCCAGAAGGTTGCAGCAGCTCTTTTTATCACATCTTTTCCTGGAGACACAGTCTTTTTTTTTTTTAAGTTGAATGAATGATTCTTTAAATTCTATAGTGCTTTACAATTTTCAGGTTTCACACACATGATTTCATATAACCCCATAATAACCCTTTTTCCCCCCTACCCCTATATGGCCCCTCCCCACTTTTCTCTCCCCACTGGTAACCTCTAGTTTGTTCTCTATATCTGTGAGTCTGCTTCTTTTGTTTTATTCACTAGTTCGTTGTATTTTTTCAATTCTACATATAAGTGATACACAGTATTTGTCTTACTCTGACTTATTTTGAGACACAGTCTTTTAAAAAGACAATGAGGACTTTTTCTTCACCTTCCCATCCAGCTTACTTCCCCTCATGTTCCATTGGCTAGACCTGCATCACGATATTAACTTACGTCAATCAGTGGGAAGGAGAATGAATTGCCACCATTACCTTGGACCAAAGTTTCTGATTCAAGTCTTGGGAGGAACCTTAGAATTTGCATTTCTAAAGAGTTCCCAGGTGGTGCTAATGTTGTTGATGTGAGAACCTCTGAGCTTAGACTGTTCAAGATTTACCACCTGAATAAATTTAGGGCCCCTCCAGCAAATGAGAAGGGGAGGGATAGTGTTGGATGGAAACCAGCAATGGCGGCTACACATGCTCTTTATAGAACATAGGGTTTCTGTTGAAACACTGGTCAGGGTACTTGCAAGTGGGGAGACTGAGGAAGACTAGCAACTTGTATCCCCAGTTTCCTAGACAGAAGCTGAAACCAAGCAAACTAAAAATCCTCAGAAAGTAAATTAGAGATGCTTGCATAAGAAAGAGTTTTATTTCCGGGGTACGCCAAGTGTTGTATGCTTTCTAACGATTATACGGAAAGATGTGGCAGTCAGTGATGCTGTTCCCTAAGTATCTCTGGCTCTCCCATGTCTGGGCACATGATAAAGCATGGCCATATGACTTGATTTGGCCAGTGAAATATGGCATGGAAATGACAGTTCACAGCGACACCTCCTCTTGCTGTAGTAATTACAGAACGTAGGTCAAGGTAAAGCCTTTATCAGACTAGGTTCCTGAGTGCCTGAAATTAGCAGGACTTTCTTAATGAGCCATGTTGGACATATACAGTGAGCAAGAAATAAACTTGCTGTGTCATTGACATTTGGGGATTATTTGTTAAAGCAGTATACTGAAACCCATCCTGATAAAGTATATAAAAATTTTATACTGCATTTAAATAATAATTATTTTTTTAGCTCGAACACCCCTTCTTAAAAAACCCTAACAAGGAATTCCCTGGTGGTCCAGTGGTTAGGACTCGGAGCTATCACTGCAGTGACCTGGGTTCAATCCCTGGTCAGGGGACTAAGATCCCGTAAACCGACTCATGGCCAACAAACAAACAAAACACCCTAATGATCCTTCAACACTTGGCTCAAGTTACATTTTCATCATGACTCCAGCCAACATTTATCTCACGTGGATGCCAATTCCAACTATAAGAAAATCACAAGCTTCAGTACTTGGCTATTTTATAATTACCCATGTATATTAATATCACTTCACTGATTAGATTGCAGACTTTGAGAGCAGAGATCATGTCACAGATGTCTTTATATCCTTTTGAGCAAAGGAGGGAAATTAGCAGCTTACAGATAGAATCTAGCTGAAGAATGGAGCTGTCAATACTTTACAGTATTTGAACTTTTCCATTTATTATTTGCACGCAATCAGATGGTTATTAAGCACTTCTTGCCTGCTCACATTGGAGTTACATTGGAAATTTAAGAGCAGAGTTGCAAGCAACCACATGGCTCCTTCATTACATGGCTTCACTTTTTACCAGCTATGGAAATTTCCATTTTCTCTGAGCTATTTGACTATATATTGGCCTGTTCACAATATCTTCCCAGAATGAACTACGAAATAGAAAACAGTGGTGATAACTTAAGGAGAGAAATCAGCTAGTGGGGTTTAAAATAAAATTTGGTGAGCTCAAATGTGGGAAGTGACACTGATCATTGAAAAGGAATGCTAAAGCATGTTTCAAGTTTCATTAATATCAATAATCTGAATTTGGGACTCTGCAAAGTCACCTGGCCCAGCCCTCTGTCTTCAGATTTTTGCTTTCAAGCATGCAAAGTATTATAGTTCTTAAAAGCAGATGTTAAAAGGCTGATTGCAGATTACCTGCTTAGTAATTGATGGAGGTGGTATTGAAAGACAGATCCTTTAAATAATCAGCATAGGTGGCAGACTAGCCCATCAGGATGGGATATAAAATTACACTTTGAAGAATTACAACTTCTGAACTCTCAGGAGAGAGAAATATTTTGGACCTGGTCCCAAGTTGTGAATAGGAGCTAAAATGGGGAAATTTGGGGGCGATAAACCAATAAGGAATAGAGGTCATAAGTCAGTCATGCTCAAACCTGCAATGAAAGTTTTAAAAATCTATCATTTAATTTTTCAGAGGTAAATGGATTTAATAGGTCTAGGGTGACACCTAATAATCTGCATTTCTAACAAGTTCCCAGGTGATACTGCTGTTATTGGTTTGAGAACCACTGAGCTTAGACTATTCGAGATGCAAGCATGCCAACGCCTTAATGCTCTGTAGCAGCATATTTTTTGGTCAAAATGTAACTACCAGTGCTAGTCAGAACAGAGCAGGCATGAGGATACATTCTGTGATAACATGGCAACAACACAAAATAAGAGCTTTATAATTACTAAAGTAATACCAATTTTGCTGGAAAACATACGATAGGTTTGGGTGAAGTCTTAGAAAAGAGGAATGACTTAAGGTTACAAAAGGAAGGAGTGAGCTCAATTTGGTCCTGTTTGACTATGAGGACTATGGACTCCACAAAGCTAAGGAAGATTCAGGACTCCAGGAGTTTAATTTCACCTAAGCCTCTTATTAAATAATTAAAAGCAGCTCATCAATTCAAGAAACACAAGTTGGAAGTAGGCTTTCACTCTAAATATCATTAATGACAACGTATAATTCACTCCTTATTTCCAATAGCTGTTAACTCTGAGTGGAAGTGGTATAATTGCTGGCACCTTAGAACCCTCCTTGAATGCCACCCTTAAAATCCAAGCAAATGGATGCCTCACAGGATTGAATGCCTAAAGGGAAGCACCTTTGGTGCTTGAGGAAGCAAAAGTCCTTGGCTCTGACCTAAGACTAGTCCACAGTATTGCAAATTATATCCAAGAGTAAAGGCGTTATGGTCGTATTTTCATGCACTGAGCCCTTAGCTTTTTCAAAACTTCAGCCTCATTTGGCAACTGATGCCTCTTGGGGAACAAAATTACTTACATCATTAAAATTTCATCAAGTAATAATTTTATTATAGTTGCTAACAGAAATAACTGTAGTGAATAAGTACAGTGTGATCGATTTGTTCTTGATATCTCTAGAGAGTCATTATTTAGCTCTGATATAAAGTCAGGACAGTATTCATCTGAATTGCAAACTGCATATCAACTACCCAGGTGGGCGTGTTTTAATGTGCTTTAGGGTTAGCGCAGTCCATAACTGAACTATATAGCAGGTCTGCTTCAAAAATGAGGTCTCTCAGAACAGCCAAGTCTAAATGATGATGTGTCACATGGCGTGTCAGATACTTTCCTGCTCTCCTCTGCCTCCCTTCCCGACACCAGGAAAAAAAAACTGTTCTAACGTCATATAAAATGAAATTCTCTTTTAAGATGGGGAAAAAAGGAGGGGGCATGTGAATAAATACGAAGGCGCCTGCCCCCCACTTCGAAGTCCACAGGAAGTCCCTTCAGCCCTGTTGGACCTGCCTCAGTAGCACAGGACAAACGTTCCATTAGATTAATGCCCACCTCCCCGCCTCATTTTTCTACCAGCAAGAGCATAAGATAGAGTCTGCTTGGGCTTCCCTGGTGGCGCAGTGGTTGAGAGTCCGCCTGCCGATGCAGGGGACACGGGTTCGTGCCCCGCAGAGCGGCTGGGCCCGTGAGCCATGGCCGCTGAGCCTGCGCGTCCGGAGCCTGTGCTCCGCAACGGGAGAGGCCACAACAGTGAGAGGCCCGCGTACCGCAAAAAAAAAAAAAAAAAGAAATAGAGTCTGCCAAGTTAGATTACTATAATATAATGATTGAAGGGAAAATATAGGGTGGAACACAGAGAGGTCTAAATACCTGTAAGTGGAAAAAAGCATAAATTACTGCTTTAATTAATTTCCTAATGTAAAAACACAGCTGCAGTAACACTGTCAAGTCTTACCAGGCTGCTTTAAATTTGTGACATGAAATCATGGCACTTAAGTCTTAATGCACAAAAATATATTTTATTTACTTTTTATGGAATATCAGCATTTAAAGCTTTCTATTTATGTGTGTAAACGCTTTATAAATTACTTGAAATACTGAAAAAAAAATCTATTAATCAGCAGTTACAATATACCCAGTTTCGGTTTCAATAATGAAATGCCTTTTTGGTGGACTCCTGCTGCTATGTGAACCAGCTCTAGGCTCTAAAAGTAATGAGTCCAGACAGAGTCATCCGATCTCAGGCTTTGTACAAAACTCAAGGAAAAGCACTTTGCCCACAATTCCTAGTCTGTTTACCAGACTGACTGCTGGAGCATTATAAAGTCTCTGGGCTTCCCCTTCCCCCTTCCAGCAAGTACTTTTTTTTTTTTTTTTTTCTTTTTTCCAAGCATGAGCTACGAAAACATGGTATTATAGAGCCCTCTTCAGGCCAGAAGGTATGTAGGCGCTTAACCTGCAAGGCTTTTCTTAGAGTGGCAGTAAAGAGGGAAACGTCCAAACTGCACACAGTGGATCTCACTGGAAAGATGTTTGTCATAAGGGCGGGCTGACACTGACTCTTCCAAAAGAACACTTTGTCAACTTATTTAAGGCATGTTGCCTTGATGGAAAAATTTCTGTAGGCCCCTGGGAACATGATAATGTACTGCATAGTGTTAGGGACAATATCCTCGTCTTCATAATTCTTATGATTACCCATGAAGAATGCAGGGCTCTGAATAGTTCACTTGAAAAATGCAATTTCTAGCACATCTGGTTTTTTGAGGCCAGGAAGAAGAAACCAGGAGTTATTTAAGCAGACAAACATCATGATTTCTTCAGCCAAGTTTTCATTTTAATGAATGAAGTGTATGCCTAGGAAAACTCAGTGAATTTCTCAAGTGTTTTAGGAAACTTAGTGTAAATTTTTACAGGGCATTTTATATTGTGTTTTAAACTTTTTGGATGGAGCAGATGTAAATCACTACTGAAAGAAATACACATGTAAAAGATAAATATGAGGAAGTGTGCCGAAGACAGAACAAAATAAAACAAGCTCTCGTTTTCATTGAGAAGATACTTTCGAACCACACTTTACGTGGGTTATAAAATATTTTTCAAGTCAGCAAAATAACCAACAACTTTTAATAGGAGATTTTTTTCATAATATTTTCAAGTCAGCAGAAGTACTGACAACTTTTAATAGTGGTTTTTTTTTTTCCCACAATGGTCAAGAGAGTATTAATTTAAAAGAGGAAGCATTTGACCAAAATATTTTCTTTTACTACGTTTAATCTGTGCCAGGTAACTCGTATACTTCCTGGAGCACCCAGAGATACATGCTTCTAACAACTTTCAAAGGGGCTGGGGCTGTCTCCTCAAAGCTCTTCTCCCTGGTAGCAAAACGTGGCAGCCAGGATAAGTGGAATGAATGGGGAGTGATGTGACAATGAAAAGAACCCGATATTCCACATGTTAAAATGTCCTTCTTCAGGAATTGTGATCGGTTAATAGGCTCTTTCTGAAAGACCCGTAGGGAGTTACGAGGAGGCAGTGGTCTGGGGCAAGGACCAAGGACCACGGCTGCAGCTGTTTGCAGCAAATCTCTAGATGATTCTCAGCGGTTCCCAGGGGATTCTGACGACAGTCTAACTAAGCCACCGTGCATTCTCTGGTCGTCAGACTATCTGACTGTTGCTGTTCCCAGGAACACACACTCGGTATTGGAGGTTTTTCTTGTCTCCTCTACTCAGCGGTATAGACAAGCCCAGCAAAGGGTAATGTCAGCAAAGGTTTTGGTTCCAGTAAAACGACTCTTCCAAACGCAAACCCCAAATGAAAAAGTTGGAGTTTCCAGCTTTGTTGAGTTCCGAAACAAGTGCTCTCAGCATGAACTGTCAACAGCCCGAGCTACAAACAGGGCGGCTGCCGGCTCCTATGGGACCATCTCCACACTCCCCCATCCCAACCTCACAGAGCTGAATGTCAGACATGACTTTACCAGGCCTGGAATCCGGCTGCCAGGCTCAGCCTCCTTCCCTGGGCTTATCTCCCACCGGGAGGCGGTGGCTGACTAGATGGAACTGCACGCTTCTCAGCAGATGTTGGGCTGCCAGCAACGGGAGCGCGACCCGGCCTGGCGCCACCGACATTTACAGTCATGCCTCCCGCCCCTGCTTCCCGGCGGCCCCCTGCCCTGTTCCCCCAGTGCCAGCCTGTGTGCAGACTCGGCCCACTAGGAGAGGACAGGTGATGAGGATTAAGCCGAGCATATTTGCATATCCTCAGGGCAGGGGAGGAAATTAACACCACAGGGACATGATTTAGTGGCTGAACTTAAACTGGAGAAAGGTCTAGACCTCTTTTGGAACACCAGGAGACTGAGCGAAGGAGATGGAAAACGCAGCACATCTGGCAGGGATGGGCTAATCCAGGGTTAATGGAAGAAACAGAAAGAACTGAATCAGTTTGGGTCCAAAGTGTTGCTTACAATTCACCCACAGATTACGAGAGGGCTTTATTCTTGGCCACAAGAAATGATTCCTTCACCTCCTTCTCGTTGAATGGGGGTGGAGAGGAGGGATTGTTCCCGGTCATTATCACTATCTGTCCAGGTAGCTATTTTATAGCTTTGAGAGGCCCTCAATCACACTCTCCACCATTTGCCTGCAGCCAAATTCAGAAATGGTCTGACAATTTGGTATTTCAGAAACTGAACACTTTATGGAATTTTTTTCACTATAATAGGAGCATAGAGACATCTTAAAAATCTCTCACGAAAGTTAAGTAAAAGAGAAAGAATGAATTAGCACCCATGAAGTATATTTTCATCGTTCTAAGGCTTTTTCCTTTGGGAAGGCCAGGAAGAGAGGTGATTTTTTGAAATGATTATTTAGACAACTGCGTCATCTGATAACGGAAGCAGGTAAGAAGGCAGCTAGGGCTTCCCTGATGGCACAGTGGTTAAGAATCCGCCTGCCAATGCAGGGGACACAGGTTTGAGCCCTGGTCCGGGAAGAGCCTACATGCCGCGGAGCAACTAAGCCCGTGCGCCACAACTACTGAGCCTGCGCGCCACAACTACTGAAGCCCATGTGCCTAGAGCCCGTGCTCTGCAAAAAGAGAAGCCACCGCAATGAGAAGCCTGCGTACCGCAACCACGAGTAGCCCCCACTTGCTGCAACTAAAGAAAAGCCCACGCGCAGCAATGAAGACCCAATGCAGTCAAAAATAAATAAATAAAAAATAAATAAATTTATTTTAGAAAGGCAGCTCATGTTATTTCACTTTGCTGTCATATGAAGGTATGTAGAAAAATGGATGTCGCTAAAAGTATCTTCTCATTTTCACGAAGCCAATACAGTGCTAGGTGCATTCTCTGGGCAAATCTGCAAAAGCTGCTTTACCTTGTTTTTTGCTAAGACAGCAGTGAGTTCAGCTCTAAGTAAGCAAAAATCTAGAACTGCTTAGGACACAAACACCACACCACCCACCATGAGCACAGAACTTGACCAACACAGGATGTCTAACTATAAAGGAATCAGACAATGCCAGAGCACATATAAAGAGATAAGGCTCTTGTCTTTAAAGCCGCCACCCGAGGCGGCCATATGTGTATGTGCCACTGTGCTGTCATTTCGCTGTGCAAAAATAGTTTAGACTTCCTCTTGAAGACAACCTTGGAAAATGCCTGGAATCCTGTGGAATATCACTGAGGGTGGTAACTCTGTATCACAGAGGGGCCAGAGGCCACTTGTAATCAAGTTTGGAGAATAAGGTGGGTGATCTGGACCCTAAGACCTCAAGAGCAAGACGCACACAGCAGAACTCCCCCAAATAAGGCCATGGCCTTTAAAGGAGCAGCTGCAAACATGTTTTGAGCCATGGGAGAGTCACTGAAATACACCTGCCAACACCTCCCAGTGTAACGCTTTTAAAGGATGACACTCATTTGGATGTGTACATTCTGGTATGTGTGTGTCAGAGGGCAAGCAAAACGCCTATCAGAGGCATCCTTAAAAATCATCGTGAAAAAAAAAGAAAAAGAAAAAAAAATCATCGTGGCCTCTCCTACATCTATGAACTTCTACTGAGGTCTCTGAGAGGCAGATCATCTTTCTTCTGGGGCAGACACTTGAGTATCTTTATAACTTAATATTTGTGTGTGTGTGTGTGTGTATAAACATAACTTTAGCTATGAGGAAGTGTGTACTAGAAACTTCAGAAACCTTACCACAGCCAGCCTGGACAAGCTCCTCAGCTATAGGGAGCAGAATGCTGGGGAGGACGTGAACCCCTCTGCATGCGCCGTAAGAGAGTCCCAAAGGGGAGTGATGTCACCATTAGGCCAGGAAGAGTACGGACAGATGAACCAGGCTCACGATGGAGAGGAGGGCTGGTCTGGGTACAGCACGTGACTGTGTTGGAAGCACCTCTGTACCCAGCTTTCTGAGTGCAGCGCCTGGTTTCGGGGAAAACGATGGCTAAGAGCAGGATGATAAAACAGGGCTGTGGCTGGCGTCCACGTGGGGCTCTGCCTTGGTGTGGGCCACGCCTAGAGCTGCAAGCTCACCCTATCCTCGGAAGACTCGTCCTTGGACAATTTGTGTGTGTTAAAAAGAAAACCTGACTTTCTGCTAATAGAATATGTGGTGCTCTCCCAACTCATTGGAAAAATTGAGAGATGTCACCATTATCAGCACCCCAGCCTCACTATTTTGTCGTCTTCTCTCATTTATAACCTCGTACATGTTAGGCATTCCATCAATATTTGTCTCTATACACCAAGGTTTCATGATCCTCACAATAATGTCAGTGATGTAAACAGGAAAAGTGTTATAAGACCCATTTTACAGACAAGGAAACTGAAGCAGAGAATGGCTAAGAAGTAGTGGTTTTGGATAAGGAGTTCAAGAATCCCTCCAGGCTGGTGCTCTTCCCAGTCCATTCTGTGCTGGGGACAGGAGATTCAGCAGAGTCCAGGCTTGGTGGCAGGGGGTAACACAGAAGTAGGTTTTCTGGAAGGGGGTTTTCATTTTGTAATGGACACACTTTTCCCTTTAATCTTCATAGTATTGCCAGGGTCAAAGACTTGGGTGGATTTTTCTGTGAACTGCTTCAGCTGACCCCCAAGGTCTCCTAGAAGTTGAGGGAAGCGGGGGAAAAGGGAATAACTTGGAGTCTGACTCCCTCCTTGCCCCCCAATACTCAGAAGTGTAGGGGTCCATGCTGAGTGGCAAAGGTTGCACCAGAAGACCCAGAGGCTGCTCCATCTCCTTCTTCAGGGTTTCCTAAGGTTCCCAGAGGCAGCAGCTGCATCTTTCCTCCGCTCAGCTGAGAATTCCTTGTGGAGCCCCCACCTCAATGCTCTCTGTTGAAATTCTATTTATAGTATTTAATATAGAAATGAATGATGAAGTTCTCGCTATTAAGAGGGTGCTTTAGAGGCACGTTAAATGGAGCATGGGCTCCAGAACCATTCTGCTGTGTTTGAATCCCAGCTTGATCATCTCCTCTTTGTGTGGCTATGGGCAAATTTCTTAACATCTCTGTGCCATTTGTAAAATGGGGGTAACAGTACCTTCCTTACAGGATTGTTGTAAGCATGAAATGATATAACAGATGTAAAGTGCTTAGAACAATGGCTGGCATATGCATACACATATATAAGCGCTCAAATGTATTACAGTATTTCTATGATCATAGAACCACATACTGCCTTCCACAAGTAGTGAAATGTCAATGCCTTTTTCCTTTCTCTCCTTTTTTCCAACTACAGGTTTCCCCCACTATCTGAAAGTAGCGTTCCTATGAACATAAGCCAACATGGCATAAATCGAAGCAGCGATGACCAAAAGGCACATCTTGCAAACGAATGCACAAAATAAATCGAGATAAAGCGCAGATGCTCATAGACACAGTTCAAGGATATAGCGGCCTGATGCTGAGAGGCTGAGTGTAGTTCCCAGGGAAGGAGCTTGGGGGTGCTGCTCTCACTGCTTGGGGTGTGTGCTGCCTCTGTGAACAGCTGGCTGTGAAACACACACTGAACCCTATTTTTGCTTTCCCCCTCTTTTCGTAAAAGTGAAAAAAATCCTCTTCAGATCTCTTTTGGTTAGTGAACTCAGGTAGTAATGTAGGTCTTTAATAAAAGCGGAGTGGTGTAAAGCAAACTCTCAAAAAGTGGGGGACACCTGTAAATTATAAGCCCAATGAGGGCAGGGACCATGGTGTCTTACAGAGAGTCATCAATCCCTATTTCTGTCGGAATAACTCTCTCAGAAGAGTATCTGCATTTTAAAAAGAACTATGGAGAAAAGTTACAAAAAGGGCATAATTCATAATGCCAGCCTTTGGAAACACTCTTTGGGTAGGGGTCCTCAGCACCTTTTAAATCACTCCAAACGCTAATTAGTATTCTACAAGAAGGTCAGAACCAGTTCTGAAAGTAAGAGTTTCTTCCCCAGAATCAATTTTTAGGGACCCTGCAACAAAAACGTCTCACATTACATGTGATTGATAAAATGAAATAATGATTGCATCTGCGAGGCTCACACTCAACATGAGGTCATATAACTTTGTGTCAACATTATCAAAATATTTTTATTTATTTAATCATATATTTACTGAAAACACAGACTTGTACCAAATTGTGTCAAATGGTATATGTGATTGCTATACTTAAAATGTTCAGATTATTTTGAACAGAGGGATTTATCTTCTTCTCATAGCTTTTGGAAGTCTAGACCTATCTGGTTTTAGTTAGGCAACAGTCTTTGGCTAGCATTTTCTGGTACATTTGAAACTGTTGAACAATGAAAAGTAAAAACACGTAATTGCCAGCACAGCTTAAGCCTAATGCAGATATAAACATAGTTAAGAGCACTTTATTTAGGTTCTGCTTTATTACTCTTAACTTTCATAGTAATTTTGAATCACAATGCATTAACAAATTTTTATTAGGTTTCCTAATGGAGAGCCAGTTGCAGGCAAGGACTTTTATGACTCCCACTAAAGAACGTCGCAGTTCATTTTCGATTTACCTTTTAACACAGAAGAAAACAAAATTGGTAAAAGCTTGCTTTTGTGAAGTTCTAATTTAGTATGCTCTAAAGTACACTAATTCTTTCCTTTGTTCTTTGCTAGCGCCCTCCCTAGTATAGCACAACTACTTTCTTAACCATCTTTGAGCTGCAACCTTTCCACAGGGCACGTGGCAGTTAGCAACAGGGGGGCGGGGACAGGGCTGATCTGAAGGCCCTAAATCCAAGAATGGGCGAGGGTGGGGGGGAGTTCACGATTTGATTTCAACTTGCAGCTCAGTTTTCTTGCAACCAAAAGTATTCTAAGCAACTTCTCCCTCTGGACTCTTCTTCAAAGCTTACAAATAAAGCAGTCGTCCAGAAGCCGACTCCTTTAAAGGAGCTGCTACATTCTGTTTTATGATTTATTTAGTGCTTCAAATATTTCTCTGTGATTTAGGGTCAGGTGGCTCCAGTGGGCCAGCCAGGCATTGCTCAGTGGTCTGTGGGATGACCAGCATATTGTGTGCTTCGGCCAGCAGGGGGTGGGAGCAGAAGTGGCAGCCACCCTGAAAACTCCAGTGGCCCAAGGGCCAAGGAGTGTCTCTGAAGCCACGTGGCAGAGATCCAGGCTCGCAGCAGGAAGTGAGGGTCATTCTGAAATCTTCAGTGAAAACACTCACTACAGGGGGCACTACAGAAAACCACTTTGACTAAATAGGACGTTAACCACAAAGAAGTTCCTTAGCTTGCCAGTTTCAAACACTGGCTTATTGACTTTAAGCAGAAGTTTACAGGCAGGGAGTACAGTGTCCAAGAGAGAGTTTAGGCTTGGGCTGTGTGACCTTGGGCAAATGATTTAACGTCTTGCGTCTTAGTCTCTCAAAATGAGGTTTATAATACCTGCACACCAGAGGGACACGGTAAGGATTAAATGAGATCTCACGTACAAAGCTGTCAGCAAAGTGCATAGTCAAACCAAATAGTCAAAAAATAAATGGCAGTATTATTACTGTTCCTAAGAAAGCATAATAGTAACTTTTTTTTTTTTTTTTTTTGGCCACACCGAGCGTCTTGTGGTATCTTAGTTCCCTGACCAGGGACTAACCCGGGCCCTCCTGGCCCTTGGCAGTGAAAGCGCAGAGTCCTAACTACTGGACTGCCAGGGAATTCCCCATAATAGTAATCTTTTAAAATTCATACAGTATATATGAAAGAAAGCCTGAAAAGATATACGTTAAAATATCAACAGTGGTTATCTCAGGGTGGTGAGATTATAGAAAATTTTCCTTCTATGTGCTTTTTTCCGTATTTTTGCATTTTCCATAATAAACATGTATTACTTTTTGATCAGTACAAAGTTAATACAATACTAAAATGTATCTCATATGAAAATAATAAAGAAATGACTACAAGGAAGAACAACATGAGGAAACGTTATTGCAAGCCTGACATTTGTTCTCCTGGGCAGCCTCTGGAACATTCCAGCCTTGCCCTCCGTTTCTCCCAAGAACACATCTCAAGTGGTCACACTGATTTTAGTGGAATAAGGCACTCTCGTAGTGATACAAAAATGTCAATACAACATATATATGTTCACTTTTTGATAATTCTATTGGGTTTGAAATATATTTAAGGAAAAAGAAAAGGTCAAACTTTTCTTCATGAAAAAAATGATTCAGTCTTTTTCTTCAGATGCGTTCATAAGAACTCAATACTGTAGACAGTTGCTCTATCACCAAGAAAAGGTTCATAAACTCTGTCCTATATTTATTTTTTTAAGAAAATGTTTATATCTTACCACTTAATACAAATAGTCCATCTAATTTTCTCCTATAAATTGAAAACAAATTAAAAAAAACAGGGAAATGCGAAGTGTTGAGGAAAGTATACGCTAAATATGAACAGAGTCATAACCAGGGCAGTGGCCTGACATCCAACACCAGATCCTCAAATACACATGAAGAGTAATCTGAAGTCTATCACTTTGTTCTCGGAAAAACAAAGCCGGTGTTAACATCACATCTTTACAGAATGTGAAACCAGACCTAAGGGGATTAAATAACTTTGTCTACTGTTCCTGGGGTAGGTTGTGGCAAAGGAGAATTTCTCAGTGCAGCACTAAGTCTTTGTCTTCTGGACGGCCAGCTACAATGAGCTTACTTATAGGACATGGGTCTGCAAACTTTTTCTATAAAGGGCAAGATAGTAAATATTTTAGGTTTTGTGGGCCAAATGGTCTCTGTTGTAAGTACTTAACTCTGCTGTGATGGTGTAAGACCAGCCATAGAGGATTTGTAAATGAGTGGTCATGGCTGCATTCCAATAAAACTTTATTTACAAAAACAGGGGGTGGGCCAGATATGGCTTACAAGCTTTAAGTTTGCTGGTCCCTGGTGTAGAGGAAAAAAACTATTAAATTATAAAGCCATTCTTTAAAATGCATAGTCTAAAAAAAGAAAAACACATGACTATCATACTATGGGAGTAAACTCTGCTTGTGGGGCAAGAACAGATTTGGATACTCCTGTACCATGTATGTATGTTTGCACATGATGGTGAAAATCAGGTTTGGGTGACTTGCCTGGATGTGCTTGGAAGAATTCTGAGTCATCACAGGCTGAGTCCTGAGTAGAAACTCATCTGATGCACAAAAAGTATGGGCTCTGGTGACTTTCTAAGAAGCGGGTAAGGGAGTGGTAAGTCTAGGGAAAAGGGGGCAAGGACAGAGAAAAGATACCTGGGTATGAAGAGTGAGAAAGGAAGCAAAAGAGAAACCCAAGGTTTGGAAGGACATTTGGAGTTGGAGGGGACCAGACAGTTAGTTACCTGAGGCATTTTCCCCAATTGTTCTCAAGTCCCATCCTGGATAAAATGATGCACAGGTTGTGTCAGTCTATGGATAATTAGAATGCTATCTGTAGTAGCATAATCTTGGATTGATGGCCAGTCACAGTTAAGAAAAACACTGGTATTTTTTTTCTCTTTTTTTTTGCTGCACTGCACAGCTTGTGGGATCTTAGTTCCCCAACCAGGGATTGAACCCATGCCGTCAGCAGTGAAAGCATGGAGTCCTAACCACTGGGCCGCCAAAGACTTCCCAAAAAACACTGGTATCTGATAGGCCACATAATAACGTACTTTAAGATGGTTATTGCTATGTAAAATCACAGATACCATCATCTGTAACACAGGTGCAGGTGGGAGAGAGGGCGTGGGTTATGTTCTTATTCATCTTTGAATGCAGTCTGAAACACTAAATGAAACTCATGATTCCCAACATGAAATACAGACTTTAAAAAAAAAAGAACTTTAAAAATGAAGGTTTTAGTCACACATGGTTTATCCCAAACCATTTTAATGGGTATCCATTTACTGCAAACTCATCTTTTCTTTAAATAGCTACAGCTAGAGCTAAATCAAGACCAAAGATGAAAAATGAAGTCTTTCAAGATGTGAAAATGAAGATAGTAATGATATATTTAACAAGTCTCCTCACCCACTCTCCTGCAAAACTAAAAGCTGAATGATTTTAGAACCATTTCACTGTGGTTCTGTTAGGCTACATGATTCTTTTCTTCTAGCTTTGAAGTTTACATGTGAACCTACATTAAAAATTTTTTATTCTTCTTTATGCTGATGGTGTTTTGGATATTCTGGATAAATATGAACAGGCTGAGCCAGTGATGTGCAAACCTGATCTGTAAGATCTGGTAACGACAGCTGTCACTCACCAGGCATCTCACCACACAGGTCATTCTACGAGTGTTACCAAGACAGACATACTCCACAACCCTGTGATGGGGGTATTATTATTTCTATTCTCAAATAATGGAAAGTGGGCTCAGAGATGTCAAGATGCCCACAGTGACCCAGGTCCTATATAATGATCTGGGATTCGAACCTGGGCCTGTTTCTGACTCCAAAACCCATGAAGCCACACTTCTTCCTACTACAAATGGGATCAATTCTAAAGTGACTGGAGTACCAACCAAAGAAAGAGAAATGCCATATCTTTCGGTAGAATGATTTTTTCTAAGTTCATAATACGATACTCTTCACAGATAGAAACCTTTAAAAACCTCCCACACCCATTCTGGTGTAATAATAAATGAACACTGTGCTGTGGGGCCTTTGAAATCTTAGGGAGAAATACCTTTATCCACTCATCACCGGGGGATGATTAGAAATCTTCCCTGTATTGTCTCATTCTTCACAGCTCAGATGACTTCTCTGGGGAGAGTCTTTTATTTTATCATTTTTTTAAATGCTTAGATTTATATCTTTGTTTACTCCTTTTCTCTTGTTTCCTCTTGCTTCCTAGTTTGGACGCTTCAGAATCTCTCTCCTTGTTCTTTTCCTTACTTTTCCTAGAGTTTATTTTACAATTCCCCACAAACATTTCCATTTACTTCCCTCTCTAATTAAAATCTCTTTAGACCATCAGCCACATTCAACATAAACTACTTATACTCAAGTCCCCATTTACTCATTAATATGGTTTTCTTCCTTGGGTTATCACACATCATAAATTTCTGGCTACGTTATGGTTAGATGAGCTTTTGTGGGTTAACCTGGGACCCTGGTAACTGTGTATAACACTGTTTCTATGGAAAGTGCATTATTTTCTAAGCAATTGATTTCTAAATGGACATCTGGAATCCACCCATTTGTAAGTCAGGAGCTACCGCTACACTGGAGGTACATAAAATAGAAGGCAGCATTTTTGACTGTGTTAGCCACCTTCTATGCTTATGCTATTCAAAACCTTCTCACACAGCCACATTCCCATGTGCTAATGAAGAGCTCCTCCCAGCCCCGACCGTGGGGAACGGTCAGCAAGAGGACTCACAGGCACAGAAAAAAGTCCAAGGTGTGGTATGGGCCAAGAGAAAGCCACACTTCCATTTTAACTTGGTGAAACACAGGAACACAAAAGCAGAGACCAAATTATCACCTTTTAAAAAAGACCATCTCCATCCCTCAAAACCCCACCTTCCTTCCTTCACATCACACCTTAAATTTTTTTTTTTTTTTTTTTTTGCGGTACACGGGCCTCTCACTGTTGTGGCCTCTCCTGTTGTGGAGCACAGGCTCTGGACGCGCAGGCTCAGCGGCCATGGCTCACGGGCCCAGCCGCTCCGCGGCATGTGGGATCTTCCCAGACCGGGGCACGAACCCGTGTCCCCTGCATCAGCAGGCGGACTCTCAACCACTGTGCCACCAGGGAAGCCCCCTTAATTTTGACTAAGTGGTGGCAGCTGTCTGCTCTAATTCCCAAGAAGACCCTGAGTCTGAAAAAGAATATACAATGAAAATTCATTACGTAAGCTCCTAAGTAATATACTAAAAGAAAAGGCATCACAATCTTTTCTTGGTGCTTGTTTTTGGCTATAGCTTCTGCTCCAGGAGCTTAGTAGAATTCAATTCCACAAACACTGAGTACTTACTTGGGCCCAGCTCTGTGGTAATCACAGGTTAGATAGTGAAACAAATTTGAGTCTCTCACCTCAAGGAGTTTACAGTCCAATGGATTAGAAAAATACATACAAACAGAATATAATTCAAGGCATATATAAATAGAGCAAGGCTATTAAATGCTCCCTTCAAACACTTCCATTTTTGAAATTTGACTGTTTGTTTTTAGTAAACATACTCAAATTCTCACTCATATGATTTGTCTTTTACACACGTCTCAAAATCTTCCTGGTAACAGTAGGCCAAAGAAGATCAAATACTTTTTATACTGTCTTGGAAGCAGTGGTTGAGGGTATAATAAAGATACATTAAATCCATAGTCTAAGTAGACAAGCGATGCAGCATAATAATTTTGAATTTGGTCAGAGAAGGCGAAAATAAGAAACAATCATTAGCTGACTGATAACTACTAAACAGATGTTTTTCCAAAATGACAATTCAAGCACTAAGAAGGTAAGAACCGACTGAAATGCAAACTCCAGAAAACCAGCAGAGCTGCTTCTGCAGTAGGAAATAATCTACAGTCAAATCTCTGCCGGATCCTCCGTTGGGACTCTCCAGCTTATAAAAAAAAAACAAAAAAAAAAACCAACAACCATGAATATTATGAAGTTTCGTGTTTAGGAAAAGGTACAAAGGAAAACAAGTAGTCTGGCTGCAGATTTTCCTCCCCAGATTTAGAAGTTTTTCTCCCTGAATCACATTTCCAATAATAGAGTCATTCTAGCAAGCTGTATTTAACTAAATATTCTTTATGACTTGGGTGCTTGCGGATATACTGTATTTTTCCACACTTGTGGACAAGATGTTGGCTTCGTTTTACAACCAACATCTTGTCCACATCAGGAGAGCTTTCTCACACAGACACGCATACCATGTGGGCTACCTGCTGAGTTCTGGCACGCTTGGCAGATTGCAGAACATAATGGGAAGGCAGTTGAAGTGGAAAAAAACCTTCCTGGGAATTTTTTTAAGTGGTTAAAAAAAGAGGTATACCGTTTCCTAATGTCCCACACTGTGAGTTGGCACAGGGAAGATAATCCAGGAAATGAGATGTAAAAATTGTACACAGGTTCCTTAACAGAAGAGGCATTTTGCAAACAGCCAATATGAAGAATGCATTTCTCTTTAGGAAGTCAACCACTTGAAAGTTTTACTTTTTAATTAGCCACATGGAAGTTGAAAGAGCTGGAAACAGTCATTGATTCCACATGGAGATCTTAACCAGTTGCGTTCCCCTTTCTCAGAAGCCAGCAGGCTCATTTGACAGTCAGGGCATTCAAAGTAACTATGTTGGAGAAGTATATTCACTGGGCAATGTTTTTAAGAATTTCAAATAGATAAGGAATATCAGGTTAATGTCATCTAAGTGCAATATTTTAGTCTTCTACTTTGGTGTAATGTTTTCTTCAAGTAAATTATGTGGCATACCAAAGTAGAAAGTAAATCCTCTTATTTGCAAAGCCAAAAAGAAAGAAAAAAGAAGAAATGCAATAGCACCACCTAAAGGGCATTTAACTGCAATAAAAACTAAACAAAGGTTAGATAAGCAGTAAGGACTTTTTATTTTGCTTGAAGGTACAATGTATAAGATTGCTATGATAAATGCAGTTTGACAGATGGTACATTGTGGGGTAGTCTCTGGAGAAGTTATATTCTGGCTCTACATCCCATCTGAAAAACTGGACAAAACCAATGCAATCCACAGAAAAGATCATTTTGTAAAATTTAAAACTTGGTTGAATTAATTCAAGTGGATGATACAACTAAATGTAAGAGCTAAAATTATAAAACTCTTAGAAGAAAACAGGAGGAAATCTGCCTGACATTGGGTTAGGCAATGATTCCTTACATATGACACAAAAGCACACGTGACAAAAGGAAAAATAGATACATTGACTTCATTAAAGCTAAAAACTTTTGTGTTGCAAACAGCGCCACCAAAAGAGTGAAAAGACAACTCACAGAATGGGAGAAAACATCTGCAAATCGTATATCTGATAAAGGACTTGTATCTAGAATACATGAAGGACTCTCACAGCTCAACGATAAAAAGATAAATAACTCAATTTTCAAAATGGGCAAAGGATGTGAATAGACATTTCTCCAAAGAAGATATACAAATGGCCAATAAGCATTTGAAAAACTGCCCAACATCATTTGTCATTAGGGAGCTGCAAATCAAAACCGCAATGAGATTCCAGTTCACACCCACTAGGATGGCCATAACCAGACAGACAATAATAAGTGTTGCTGAGGATGTAGAGAAATTGGAATCTTCATACATTACTGGTGGGAATGTAAAATGGTGGAGCTGCTTTGGAAAACAGTTTGTAAGATCCTCAAAATGCCACTGTACCTCAACTGATGAATGGATAAACAAAGTATGGTATATATCCATACACTGGAACATTATTTGGCAATAAAAACAAAGTACTGATACATGCTATAACATGGGTAAACCTTGAAAACATCATGGTAAGTGAAAGCAGCCAGACACAAAAGGCTACATAATATGACTCCATTTATATGCAATGCCCAGAATACATAAATCTAGAGACAGAAAATAGATTAGAGGTTGCCTTGGGCTGGGAAAGTGGGGGAATGGAGTAAAAACGAATGTGTATGTGGTTTCTTTTAAGGGTGATGAAAATATAAAATTAGATGTGGCCACGGTCAGAAACCTCTGAATAAATTAAAACCACTGATACAATTTACAGAGGTGAAGTATATGGTATGTGAATTATATCTCAATGAAGCCGTTAAAAAGATTTGGAGTTTTCGGGCTTCCCTGGTGGCGCAGTGGTTAAGAATCTGCCTACCAATGCAAGACACAAGGGTTCGAGCCCTGGCCCAGGAAGATCCCACATGCCACGAAGCAACTGAGCCCTTGCGCCACAACTACTGAGCCTGAGCTCTATAGCCCGCAAGCCACAACTGCTGAGCCCACGTGCCACAACTACTGAAGCCTGCGCGCCTAGAGCCCGTGCTCCGCAACAAGAGAAGCCACGACAATGAGAAGTCTGCACACCGCAACGGGGAGTGGCCCCCACTCGCTGCAACTAGAGAAAGCCCACGAGCAGCAACAAAGACCCAACACAGCCAAAAATTAAAAAAAAAAAAAAAAAAAAGATTCGGAGTTTTCAACTGCCACTCAACCGGCAAAATGGAAGGTATTATTTATATAAAAAAGTAAAATCCCCATGGCCTTTGTGATCCTGTAGTTTCCAAGCCCCTGCTACCACATTAGAGGGGAGGACACAATTACCAGTTGGTGTGATCCCGCTGCTGTCAGCAGCAGAAGTGGGGCTAGAACCTGGGCTGCCCAACTCCCCGCAGGCCTGGGATGAGGGTGAGGCACACATTTAAGGAGGCGCCACTCTTAGTGCCTTGCCTGTCTGGCCCAGCCCTGGGTTCCACGCACACTCCTTTCACATCCCCACCCTGGGAAATTCAAAATGAGAACATCTGCACATAGTAACACTATTGTTCAAGCTTCAACCCTCATTAGTCATTTGTTTTATCTACAAAAGTCATTAAAGAAAAATACAAGTTTTTTCTTTCCTTTTACTTTAGGGGAAAGAGAGATGACCCAAAGAACAAGAGGTTAGGCAGAGCTTGGAAGGAAAACCAAGTGAGAAAAAACACAGGCTTGCCAAGAGGACATGTTTTCTTGGATGACGCAAACAAAGAGTACAGCTTGTTTCAACTGCTTCCTTTAGCATGGTCTTGGCAACACGTCTCCACAGCGGCCAGCTCAACCCATAATCTGTCAACCTCTTACTCATGTCTGTACCAACATGCTTCATTTCCATTGGCTGAATTTCTTTGTGAGTGCAATGAAGAAAGGTTTCCATTATGGAGAATATGGCTTATCAGTGCACGTGGTCTAACTGCTACAGTGAAAATGTGGAGTTACTGCTACTCAACAATCCCTTATTTTTTATTTGCACATTTAGGCATTCTCTCTAAAGCCAGCTCAGGACACACCCTTTGGTTTATATCCAATGCACAAACTCAGGTATGAAGTATTCCTGAAAGAGTGTGTAGGCTTGCAGCTTTATTTTGCCCACTTGTTTATTTCTACCTCGATTCTGGTCACAGATGATGGTGGGAAAGATGACAGTGCTCTCCCACATCTATCCTGATTGCCTATCCTGCCTGTCGATGGCATAAAATGGCTCATAAGGCAAGCCTTTCTATTTACATGTTCTGATTTATTTGCTGTTGTCAAAGATTCCCTGTTTATTATCCCCTCCAGAATGAACTGCAAACTTCAGCTAAACATACTTTCATACCACTTCCTGCTTTAATCACAGCACCTACTTGAAATCACGGACATGCTTGGTAACTCCAAGTACAAGGATCCCATTACACAGCAAGTTAAATAGATGCCCAGCTTCACTGTTCCAACGTTTAGTTTTGCTTCATTTGTTTCCCCAGATGAGCATTTCACTCATTCCTAAGTCTTCACATGGGGCTTTGCCAACACTGCTAGGGTGTCTCTGGGCACTTAAACTGCTTGGTATCAACTAGAGTTCTTGAAGCCTTGCCAACTGGACTTTCTGGGTATACCACTTAGAGAGCAAATAGGTTTGGGCATTAGGAAGAAAGCTCTTGTATACCCAAGTCATTTATTCCACAGAGAAGCAGTTACACTTAATGGTTAACAAGGACTCCAGAAGACTAACTCACAGACAAGGCTTGATACTCCACTTCACCACTTACTGGCTCTGTGCACATTGCTTATCCTACATCCGCCAAGTATCCTTAACTAAAAAACAGGGACCAATATAACACCCATCCTGTCAGGCTGTTATGAGGATTAAATGAGGTGCATAGTAGTTACTCTGTAAAAGGCAGTGGCTATTTTTTGGTTGTCGAACTTCTGCCTTTAGGATGCTTCCATCACGTACTATTATGCTGGTTTGCTCAGAGGTAACCAAAACAGGATCCTTCTCTTTCAAGAGCATATGGGCTAACTGGAAAATAAATTACTGACTTGAAAACACTCAAAAATCACTAGGCTTACTGCTGACAAATAAGAAAAAAATTAAACAATAAGTGCTCTCGTTTTTATGGATATATAACAATAGAATCAATATGCCATGAAAAAGGTTTATATCTCATTAGGAAATCTCATATATCTCACTGCATAGGACTGTCCATTAAAACTTGTTCTTTATCTCTTTATTTCTTTGGAATTCAAAGGCAACATATCTTGCCATAAACATCCAAACATTACAGAATTATCTATAATGTAGAGAGGAAAAGTTCTTAAGTCCCATCCCAACCACTGTCAGTTGCAGGGGAATACTCCAGATTGCATTTTTCTGTGTGTTTTCTTTACCAACTTTTCCAACTTTAAAAATATATATAAAAGATTGTAGCACTTTGCAAATTGCTCCCCCACACCCCTTTTAAACTCAGCAATACATCTTGGACATCTTTTAGGTCAGTACATGTGGATGTACCTCATGGTTTTAAACAGGATGGATACACTCAATTTGTTGAACCAATCTCAAACTGAAGAGCATTTTGGTTATTTTCAGGTTTTTTTCCATCACAAACAACACTTTCACTGCCAAATTCTTAGCAGGTTCACAGCTTGGCCTAGTCTCTAGATATTTAAGAAAGCTTTTCCAGGTTTCATCATTATCCTCTGGAATGGCCACATGCATCCTCAAGTGAATGCTGCTATTTTATGTCTTTTTCTCTTTAGGAAGTTTAGGTTATACTGTGCATAGGAACATGGCTTGTTTTGTCCTAGCTTTCCAACATTAACTCTTCCCTAAAATAAAAACAAAAACAAAAACCCAAAGCATCTGTGTTTATGTTAAAATCCTCTGAAAACGCGTTTCTCTGTCCTGGCCCTTTCATCTGGTTCAGTAGGTCTTTCCTCTGCAGCAATTTTCATGGAGGTCCAGAACATACTAACCTCAGCCTCACCCCTCACTGGTGCTACAGCCTTGGGTAAGTTACTTATGATCTCTGGGCCTCAGATACCTCATCTCTGAAGTGGGGATTATACAGAAATGAGGATTAAACGAATTAATATAATGCAGAGTACTCTGAGCAGTGCCTAGCAATAAGTGTTCAATCAATAGTAGCCATTATTATTAATAGTTGTGTGGTTGCTTTTAATGATTCTTTTTTAAAGACCTGAAAATACCGATTTCTGCCCCTTTGTGGGGAGTGTTTCTCACTCTTGTTTTTGTAATGCGATTCTGCCTCTTTCGCCTCCAACACCGTTTAGCTGGAACCCAGATGCTTGGGCCTTGTCCCTCAAACACCCCTAGTGATTCACAGCCAGGTAGCAGCTGGCCATGCAATGCGGCTGGAGGAGCACAGAGCAGACCTTTCCACTCCAAAATACACTAATGAAACGCGACACTTAGAGATTCATTACCTGGGGCCTCAGCAGCTATTTGGTTATCAGGAATTCACTGCTTAAAATACTAAGATTCCTGGGAGGAAGAATACCCTTTAGTTACCAGTTTTCTGCTTAGCCAAGACGAGCTGACAGGGAGCTAAGCCAAAATAGGTGGAAGTAATAGCTCCGGGGATGGGGAAGGGCTGAGAACCGGGCTGAGAAACAGCCTAGAAGGGGGGAAAGTTTCACCTACTTTCCAGGGTGCAGCTCCCAGGTCTTGCCTTAGCCCCCAGCACACTGAGAGCACCAAGCCAGGCTTAGGGGGCCCCTGGACCCAGAGAGCAGGGGATGAACCGCGCATCCCTGGAGTAGACGGCCCTGTGCCCTGTCCTGCCAGCCAGGTAACCACAGCCTTGGGCTTATTTCCTCCTCCCTCTTAAGGCAATTTCACCCCTGAGCAGCTTCAGACAAGAAATAAAGGTGGCCTTTTAAAGTGGGATGATCCTGCGTGTAAGGCCACAGGCTAAATGCCACCAGCCACCCTGATGTGCTTTTTTTACATTTGGCACTCACCAGAGCTGCCTGGGTTTACAGTTACTTACTCATTGGCCGGGCTCCCAGCTTCATGAGAAACTCTGAGGATTCAGATCTGTTTTCACCCCTGGGTTCCCATCACAAGGTCCACACACTACGTTTATTAAGATGAATAAATTGGAACTGGGGGCTCTGTTTTCCTATATGCCCCCAATTAACCCTTGCACTTTCTAGCTAAGGTCGAAAGCCTGTTATGTGGCCACCATGGCCAACGAGGAGGGTTCTGAGGACTAGGACTAAGGCTGATGCGGGGGTCCAACTGCAGGTGTGGGCAGGACCCCCAGTGCGACGGCACCCAGCAGCTCCCAGTCTCCTGGGAAGAAGAAAGGCTGCTTCCTGTCCACTTGTCTTCCTGCCCACCTGTCCTCCTGTGCTCTCACCTGCTCGAAGCACCGGTCCTGAGAGTGTTGTGCCTGCCCTCTTTGTGCTGTTCGAAATGAACCCTGAACACAAGGTCCGCTTGAGAGTTTATATTTTGTAAGTTCCTTGCAAAGGCTGGGAATAAGGCAACACCTTTCTGCTGCGGCTACCAAATGCCCTCGCGCCTTCCACAGGGCTCGCTTCCCCTCACTCCCCTCAGGGTCAGCCTCCCCCTTGCTGCTCCTGACCTCTGGACATGGAAAATACCCTCAGCCTCGTCCCCTCACTCTCTTATGTGCCCTTTCTGTGACCTGGACCCACCCCAGAGTCCTCTGCCTCAGTCTAATTCACTGTATTTCTACAACTTGCGTTTCCAATACGCAGCACACCCATCCGCAGCAGCCCTGTCTTAGGTGTCCACCTACATCCTTCTGCAGAGAATGACCTCAAGCACAACTAGGCTTTTAACCTAAGCTCTTTGATGACGGCAGTGATTTGGCTGAAATCCCTCAAGTCTGACGGCAGCACTGAGATGCCAACGATGATCCAGAGCAGCCACTGGCCGCTGGCCCTCGGATGGGGGATGGGCTCTGGCAGAGGCTGCCTGGGTCTTGAGTCTTCAGAAGAGTTTTACACCAATGCAGCAGCCCTTGAAATTAATTTTCTATTAAAATTTAAGCCTCCCAGTCTGATAAACAAACTGCACATTTGCTGTGGATTCTGTATCTGACCTTTTACACTGGTTTTGTCAACAAAATTTACTGTATTCATAAATACTAATGTTCTCATTTGGTTCCATATCTTTAGTATACTGTAAATTATCAGCAAGTACATAAATGTCTCGGCCTGGTAATATAGTGGCCTGAAATGACTTCCTTTTTCCTTTAAAGATGTTGCATGTTTTAATGGTAGGTGTTTCTAATTAACTTGAAGTGCCATAAAATGCCCATGTATGAATCAAAGACAAGCGAGTTGCATTAAATTAAAAGTGCAGTATCTGACTAATGCTAACAAATTAGGCATGCCTTCAAGATGCACGATTTCTCTGTTTGGAGTTGTCATCTTATTAATGCAGGGATAACAAGGCTCCTAAAGCACCCGTGCCAAATGGGCCTTTCAAAATTAATATTTTTGGCCATCGATTAGGAACACAATATCAAGCTTTAAAAAGACTCCCACTCAGGCATCTCAACAGAGCACCCCCTTTCTTCTTCCTTCATAAATGAGCTCGATTTGGGGATCTGATCTTTTTGCCAATATAAGTCCAAATGAGCACTGTAAATACTGAAATCAAATGTTACTACTTGGCCTAATTTTCTTTCAGCCTGCAGTTAATCTTTATTCAGCCTTAATGAGTATTTATTGTGTGACCCTGACAGCTTGCTACTGCTGTGATAAATTATCTGACTCAAGTCCGATTAAAAATGCAACCCTGAGTGCTAATTATCTCAACAGACCTGCTTAATAACAGCATTTCTTGTCAATTATGGAATCGCAGCATGGGTGTCAATAGGAACAAATGCCCAGGCCTACCTTAGACGCTGACTTCCCGTAATGCCCTTTTACTTGCCATATGTAAATCAGAGGGCTTCTGTACCTGTGGTGACCTTTTATTAGCAAACTGTCAAAGTGATACAACTAGCCATAGCAAAACCCCTACTACCATACAATTAGGGGTTACAGCTTAGGACAACAGGAGGTCCATCAGACATAGCTAATTATGATGCATCTTACTTATGGCCTGTCCAGCAGGAAGAATTAGCTGTTTTTTAAATTTATGCAAGCTTAAGCATGGCCCACAGGAGGGAAGCTACTGGAAAGTCAGGGCTGGGGAGGTGGAGGCAAAGAGTTGCCCAACTGTTTTCTACAATTTTTCAGGGTGTCTGGAATCAGATCTGAGTTCAATCTCAGCTCTGTCACTTACTTGCTGTGACTTGGCATAAATTACTTCAACTGAAAAACGGAGCCAACACCGTCCACCTCATTGACTGGGGGCTGGGGTAAGGATTAAGAGGTAACATTATAGGGCTTCCCTGGTGGCGCAGTGGTTGAGTGTCCGCCTGCCAATGCAGGGGACACGGGTTCGTGCCCCGGTCCAGGAAGATCCCACATGCTGTGGAGTGGCTGGGCCCGTGAGCCATGGCCGCTGAGCCTGAGCGTCCGGAGCCTGTGCTCCGCAATGGGAGAGGCCACAACAGTGAGAGGCCTGCGTACTGCAAAAAAAAAAAAAAAAAAAAAAAAAGAGGTAACATTATAGAAACAGCATGGTCCTATCACATAGTGGGTAATGAATATCTGTTTACTTGTTTTTCTTCCCGTGACCAAGATAACAGATAATAACAATAGCTACAAGTAACATTTATGCAGCTCTCCCTATGTGCCCTGCACAATGTCTTAACATGTATGTACCTGTCATTTAATCTTCCTCCTTCACCACAGTCAGAATTTAGAAGAATAATGGGGATGTAACATACAGTGTGGGGAATACAGTCAAGAATACTGTGGTAACTTTGTATGATGATAGACTTATGGGGTGATCATTTCACAATGTATACAATGTCATTATCCTGTACATGTGAAACTAATATAATACTGTACGTCAAAGATATGTCAATTAAAAAAGAATAGCTGTGGCTATCCCCCTATAGATCATTTAGTACAGCCCCCTATTTATAGGGAAAAATGCCTTAAACTATTCAAAACCAAAGATGAGCGTCTCCCAAAGATTATCTGAGGCAAACACTTTGCAGCCTACCCTGGTAATAGTAAAAGGAGCAGCACCGATTGAACTGGGCATTTACTCCAGGCCAGTCACTGTGGGGAGCACTCTACTTTGTTGAATCCACACCATAGGCCTCTGATCAGCTTCCCTTTGGGGACTGGGAAATAGGGTAAGAGAGGTGAGGTGGCTTGCCCAACACCCCATAACTGGCAGGTTTCAGAGCCCAGGCCTGAGTCGAGAGCCAAAGGCCCCACCTCCCCAAACTGGAGGAACCTGGCTGTGTTTTATGTATCTCAGCAAAGGCTTTTAGTGGAAAGGATGGGAGAGGCTGACACCAGCCCTAGGATGTTACACTACACCGTTATGTGGCACTTTAATTATAAGGAACAATAAATAATATGTGCCTTTTTGGCTCTCTGCAGTGACAAGCCACAAAGGAGCAGGGCGGGGACCATGTCTGATACACACGTTGTCTTTTCAGGGGGGCAGGGGTGCTGGGGAGCAAAGTGAGAGGAGTTGCTGTTTTATCACATGACCTCAAGCATTTGCAGCCTTAGCTGGTAATTCTGGGGGCACAGACCTCCTCCCTCCTGGCTTTTATGACTCCAGAGAGGCTTGCTTTTTCAAGTAGAAATGCCATCACTGTTCAATTCGGCCACATCGCCACCTTATTGCCTTCTTACCTGCCTGCCCTTACCAGGCTGACCTGACAGGAACCCAGAGCCGTGCAGGGAGTTCCGAGCACAACCTGAAGCAACCTCCTTAAAACTGGCTCTGAATCTTCCCAGATTCAGAAGGTACCGTCTAGGCGAACCTCTATTAAAATACAGATGTTCACGTTCCCTACATCTGGACGATGTGGTCTATGTGGGAAGGACAGAGAATCCACCCCGTTCTGTGAGGGGCCAGATGACGTCTCCCCCGTGGCCACACCCAGGTTGGCTGGCAGGAAGGATTCGGGGCTGTGGGAAACAACGTTGGGAAAGGAAAGCAGTGTCAGGCCTCACTGCACCAGAGGCTGCGCGGCCCGATGGCTAATGAGGCCCAGATGAGGGTCTCTGGGTGACAGATCTGGGGAGATGCAAGAAAGGAATGTGATCATTTCCTTCTGGTATGTGTTCCCTCTTGCCCAGCACCTCGGGCCTACTTCATTACTTCCTTCACATACGATCTCAAGTGTTTCATAAACACTGTGTTGGCTAATTTTCTTTCCATGGCGCTCCAGTCAGCCATCCCCTGTCCTGAGCATTCGCGGTTTCCCCATAAAGTAAGCACACCTGCATTTTCTTTGATGAGCGCAGCTAATTGTCATTTGGGGTGACATACAAAGCTCTTCCTCTAGGGTATTAGCTGAGGCTTAACGCGTTCCACAGAGATACGTGGTGACCCCGTTTGCCACTTCCCAAAGCCTCTCATTGTCTTGTAAAGTCTAGGTAAACCTGATTTCGGTTGGGAATAAAACCTCCCTGGGCTTAAGTCTGTCTCTTGATTGTCACATTTCCTTTGATTCCTAAGACATCATGCAATGTTAATGTGGAAATTACTTTGTACCCCTTCCCTCCTCGGTGTGTCCGTAAACATCCATTCAAATTCCACATAAGGTTTTGCAGGAACTATGGAAACACATCCTCTACAACAGGGGTCCCTAACCCCCAGGCCATGGACTGCTACAGGGCTGCGGCTGTTAAGAACTGGAGAGCAGGAGGTGAGCGGCCGGCGAGTGAGCAAAGCTTCATCTGCCGCTCCCCATTGCTCCCCGTCACTCCCCGTCACTCCCCGTCGCTCCCCGTCGCTCCCCATGGCTCTCCATCGCTCCCCGTCGCTCCCCATGGCTCTCCATCGCTCCCTGTCGCTCCCCATAGCTCCCCGTCACTCCCCATCGCTCCCCGTCACTCACATTACTGCCTGAACCACCCCTCCTACCCCGGCCCCGGTCCGTGGAAAAATCGTCTTCCATGAAACTGGTCCCTGGTGCCAAAAAGGTTGGGGACCGCTGCTCGACCAACAAGTTTAGCACAAAAGTTATTGTCCCGCTGGGCAGAGCCCTATGCTCTGGTACCGTTTACTGCCCTCTGAACACTCCAAAGAGAACTAAATCTTTTCGAACACATTAGTAATAAGGAATGTAAGACAAGCGCCCAGTGTGCTCTTGGAGTCCTACTTGTATCCTCTGCATTCCAAATTGTTCTACGCATGAGTCCAGTTCAACACAAAGTGTGGCCCAGAGGCAGAGTCCACAGTGCGTGAGGTTTTAACGGGCCCCTCCCTGTCTTCAGGCCAATCCCTTAATCTTCAGGGTATCCAGCCATTTGCCATTTGGCTTGGATATGCCAGTCGACACATTTCTACTGAAAAATCAAGTAATATGACAAACAAACTGTGACTTAAGTGGTGGACTCTGTTTTGTATGTGGATGCCAGATTTGAGCTGCTATTATCAATTTTTTCTTTTTATAATGATGACCACATCTTAAAAATTAATTATGCCTGCTATTTATTTCACAGTCCTGGTCTCAGGCCAACAGTATAGTTCCTTGAATTTGCCTGAAACATACGGACTCAGGATTTCATTTATGGTTTTTGGTAAAGTCACGTTCTTCCCCAAATCGTGCACATGAGAATCTTGGGTGGGGTGCTGTCATTTGCCTGAAGCTGTTTCCATTAGCAACGACATTTATAAAAACACATGTCGGCAGTCAGCACCCCTGCAGAGTGAGTACAGCCAGCCCCAGGGAGCTTCATTTCTATCTTGGGGTCTCACTGTCCTTTCAAGGGGCAGAAAAAGATTTTGGAGCATTTGGCTCCACAGGAAACCTCTTGCCTAGTTTCTGTTTCTCCAGACCACACCCTTTTGGGAACCTATCAGTAACCAGCTACGAGGAGTCTATTATTTCATTTTGGATTTCAAGAAATAATCTGCGACACCTCCCCCTTTTTGCATTATCACCTTAAAACTATCACAAGACCTACAAGAAAACAGTTCTTCCATCTCAGATCTTTGAGGGATGTGTTTGAGAATCCACTTTGGTACTTGAGGGGCACTGAGTTTTAGGGAAAAAAGCCTTTAGAAAAATCTTTCGGAGCCAGAGCTTAAACACACAGCTGTTGGGCGCAGTGTTTTAAGACAAAGTAAAACAAGAAGATATTATTTCAAACAGAATTGAGTATGTGGGTATTGGCTTTATACAAAATTATGACGGTACCAGTACATAAAATACTCGGTGAAGCCCAGTGGATGAGCCACACCTAGCACTAACTTTCTGGATTGTGAAGAGCTCTCCTGATTATCCCCACTGAGCTTCTGTGCAGCATCTCCCAACTTCTCGCCCTGAGGGAGACCAGCAGGGCCCTGTGCACCTCCTCTCTCAGCCCCAGGGCTCGTGGTCCCTATAAGTCAGACTGTTTCAGCAATTCCTCCCCCCACTCTCTGAAATTACCATCACTTCCCCGACTAGGTCAGGTTACTACTGTTAGTTTTTTTATGGCTATTTTATTCCCTCCAGAACAACACATCTCAGGGGTCTGGCTTATCACAGTACTCTTGCTAGGGGTCCTCAGGACCAGCAGCATCAGCATGGCCTGGACCCTTGTCAGAAACGGAGACTCTCGGACTCCACTCCAGACCTACGTGGTTTGTATGTAGTTTAGTTTGAGAAGCACTGGTCTGGAACTGATAGATGTTTCTGGAAGTTACTAATTTCTCAGAATTCATCAGTGATCTCGGAACCTGAGGCAGTCCTCAGAATATCAGCAACCCCCCCCCCCGCTCCACACACACACACACATACACACACACACTTTCCAAAACCTCACAGGCGGAGTGCTTATTCTATTTGGGTAACCAGGAGCCATGTCTAAACCTGAAGTAAAATGAGTTATTTCGTCTAGAAGGGAAATTAAGTTTTCTAGTTCCCACAAGCACCAAATAGGGATCAATAACTTTGAAGAATTAACCTAAAGAAGATCTACCTAATATGCAACTACGAAGGCACTTTGGGACCTTGCAGGAACTCCTCTTCAGCACTAGCTGACAGAAACCAGGGACGCAGCTGCCTCTGTTTTACTTGAAGTTCTACCGGAAGAAAGAGGTGAAGAGTCTCCATGGATCCCCCAGTAACCAACTAAGTCTCCTTGAGAATGTGGAGTTCTCAATGTTTCCAAAAGCCAACTAGGAAGTTGGGAATACAGATGCCTGGGCTGCATTTCATTCCTCTAGAGCAGAATCTCTTAAGGTTGGAGCCAGGGATTTGTGCTTTTAAGATCTCCCTAGGTGACTCTGAGGAAGGGATAGGAGCCATTGTTCTAGGCCACTGAGCGGCTCCAAAGGTGGCTTGAATGCTGCTGCTATTTAACCTCCATCACAAACACAGATTTAAACACAGATTTAGACGAGGTAGAATTGTGAATCCAAAGGCAAAGAAGGATTTTGCTGACTAAGTGTCAGTCTTTGAGGTTGCACTATATGCTTAGTCAGGTATGTTGGTCTATTTATTACGCCAATAAGCGCGGACAGAATATCTCTTTAATTCATAAATATGTGGTACCAACAAGTGCCACTGTCCTAAGGTGGGTGGGGTGGGAAGAATTCAGAATGTGCTGGGCAGCCATGCTATCTATGCCTGCTGCATTTAATCAGAAATAGTTCTGTATTTTTTGCTTTCAGGAAAATTTGGTTAAAGTCTAGATCATTTGAGAGTGGCATCCCGAAACTGTTTGTTTTCCCTCTCTGAGGTGAAAAGAAATACCTTATGTCTGTTACATGTGCCATGTTACCTAATAAAGCAAGTGATATTATGTATTTTGATTATCTCCAGAGAGCCTACATTTTTCTTGCTTTCTAGTAGGGTAGATTATTTCATCACTATGCCCAAGGATGTGCATAATGTCATATGTTTGCAAAAATATGCTTTCAAATGCTTCCAAGATTAAAATAACTGTCTTGTATTATTTTGCTCTCTGTTGACAGTTCAATTTCATTTCATCACTGGACATTCTCTTTCTGTAATGGATTTATAACTGCTACATCATAGTAACCGTCCATAAAGAACAACATAATAGGGCTTCCCTGGTGGCGCAGTGGTTGAGAATCTGCCTGCTAATGCAGGGGACACGGGTTCGAGCCCTGGTCTGGAAGGATCCCACACGCCGCGGAGCAACTAGGCCTGTGAGCCACAACTACTGAGCCTGCACGTCTGGAGCCTGTGCTCCGCAACAAGAGAGGTCACGATAGTGAGAGGCCCGCGCACCGCGATGAAGAGTGACCCCCTCTTGCCACAACTAGAGAAAGCCCTCGCACAGAAATGAAGACCCAACACAGCAAAAATAAATAAATTAATTAAAAAAAAAAAAGAACGACATAATAGGAACAATTAGTTTCCTAAGAATCTACCACTCACAGTAAGTGTTTTCTGTTTTTGGTATTTGTGGCTTGCAAGAGCTTCTGCTCCTTTCAAATTAATCTGTTTTAATACAGCATTAATTTCCTGACATTTCACATAACTTAGTCAAGTCCACACTTTGATCCCTTTGATCTAGGATGATCTGTAAAGCCAAACAAAAAACTATAAAATTCTAAATGTAGCAAATTTACTCTCTTTTCGCTCCACTCTATTTGGTTATTTACATCGCTAGTGACATATGGTAATAAATTGCTATCAGCATCCACTCCTCACTGTGGATCAAAGCCTTGGAATGCTTGATGAAAATTTATTAGGTCTCTGCCCACCGATTCCCACCTGGCCGCTCACAGTACCCGCCGCCAGCGCTACCTTGGGCTGGAGACGGAGACTCTGATGACTAACAGCTGGGCATCTCAGCCAGCCAACCCTGCCTCCATCCTCTAGGGCTGGCCGCCCCTTGCCTTCCTAGCTCTCTTTCCTCATCTTACCTAAGTCAACCTGCAGCAGAGGCTGCCAGGAATGCTGGGGCAGAAGGGGGCAGGTGTGGCTTGCAGAAGCCTCCCTGCCAGTGACAGTGACCCATGCCGCTCTGCTGGTGGGTAACAGGCAGCTCATCAATGTAGTGTAGACTGAAGGGATCCAGGGAGGCTGGGCAAAGAGAGAAACGCTCTGAGGGGCTTTACAGGGAGATTTATAAGACCCAGGGGTGTTTACACCTGTGCTCAGTTTTGAGCATTTTACTTACTGCTTCTTGCCTCGATGCTTCAGTTTATCACCACAAAGATGGTCAAATAAAAACTACATGCTGGTATTTGGTAAAATTTATATAGAAGGCAGCTGTTTTATTTTTTCCCCCTCACATAAGTCTCATCTAGTCAAACAAATCTGTCAATAAATATTAGTCTTTAAGGTACAAATGAAGCTTTTTTTTTCTACATTAATTTTTCCCACGACACCACATGCCTATGGAAAAAGAACGCAAGTAGAAACTTTAGTAAGCGTCTCTAATGACTTCTACAGTGATAACTTAGCATTTGTATACCCCTGTATTGTCAAGGGGTTAGAATAATCCCAAATGTCCCATATTCTGAAGATTGGCCTCAGACACGTCAAAGCATTTATGGCCAAGGAACACAGCGATGGTCTGTACATGCTGATGAGCTACAAGGGCTTGTAGATAGATTCCTTTAACTTTCAAAATATGGAGGAACCTAGCTCAGTCTTATTTATCAGTTCTCACAACAGTGATATTAACCAAGCTAGAGTCCTTCCTGCAAGCTATATCCCATCTTTTGGGTGATTAAAAAAAGTAAAGAGACTCCTGGATTTAAAATACCATACTTGAAGGTAGTGGTTGAGTTTGGGAGCTCTGTTTTTGAAGCTTTCTCATCTAAACCCGCACCATAATTGTGTCAGTGTTCAACCCCAGGCCAGCAATGAGAAAACTTGGCAATTGACATCATCAACTATTACCTGCCCTTAGAAGACACCCATTTTCCGAATAGCTGGGAGGCTATGACATATGCTAAAATGTGCATCCACAAGTTCACAAGTCTAGATAAGAGGCTGAGTTCAATGGCCCTGTTGTCAGCTGCATAATATCCCATAAAAGCTGCTCCCTGCATCAGTTACATCCTTTGCATCCTTATCTGGATTGTTACCCTTTGCTTCCCCCCCACCCCCCACCCAGAAACCTCCAATTTGCAGTCACATAAATTCTTCAGAAAATATTGTTCCATATCAGGATTCTGAGAGGCCAGAGACAGTTGAGAAGGGAACGGGGTTTGATACAAGGCAATTCTCAACAGAAACATCCTGGGGGATCCTGATCCTTGACTGCCATGATCCTTTCGGTAGTTGTGCCCGCCTGCCACTGTGGGGTTTTTTCCCCCTTTTCCTCTTTGATAGCTGAGGCCCACATGCTGCTGGCTTTTCAGAATGCATGCTAGTCCCAGGATCAAAATTACACACGGGGAAATGCTGCCATGCTCATGATGGGATGCTTAGCTTTGCCACGTGGGTCTTGACCTATAAAATGGGCTCTTGTGGTCATTTAACATTCTGCCTCCTAGCCAAAGCCAGTCTTGAGGAATCTCCACCTCACGGCTCTGCCAGCTTCGTAGAATGTATGTCCGGAGCCTCAAGTTTCCCCTTCACATTCAGGCAAAACTATTTCCCCACTGCCTCCTCATTCCAACTTAGAAACTTCCCAGGTTTCCCTCAGGGGACTACAGGATCCCCTCCTATTTACTGGTCACTCGGTGTCCAACCTACATTAGAGAGATTTCCTGCTCTCTGTGACACTTTTGACAGAGCCTCACCCCCTACCCCGACCCCTCTTTGCTAGACACAGGCGTCCATTTGAGGTTCACAGACATCTGTTAACGTTCTCAAGGCTCCAGCCTTCATCGTACCATCAGGAGCACAGGAAATGAGATTATGTATACCAAAAGGTTTTATAATCTGTAAAGTACTACAGAAGTGGTTCCTTGGGTGAGCCAGATCTCACAATGTAAGATTTTTTTTTTTTTTGGTATAGTTGTTGAGTCTATCCAGTTTGAAGTCACAGTAGGACACCCAGCTGCCACCCTAGACAGTTGACAGTGAATCATCTGTAGGCCTACATATGCAAAGCTGCCTCATTTTTAAGATGGTCCAGTGTCCTTAGGCATGTTTGGAGCCATCGCCTTGTAACTCCATCCTTCCCAAGAGGGGCTGGGATTGTCCAATGACCTTATCTAGTGGGATGAAAATACATCTGTGGAAGACTATCCACGAATGGCCACTATATATTTTTTTTATTTAATTTTATTTATTTTTTATATAGCAGGTTCTTATTAGTTATCTATTTTATACATATTAGTGTATATATGTCAACCCCAACCTCCCAATTCATTCCACCATCACCACCACTCCCGCCACTTTCCCCCCTTGGTGTCCATATGTTTGTCCTCTACATCTGTGTCTCTATTTCTGCCTTGCAAACCAGTTCATCTGCACCATTTTTCTACATTCCACATATATGCATTAATATACGATATTTGTTTTTCTCTTTCTGACTTACTTCACTCTGTATGACAGTTTCTAGATCCATCCACATCTCTACAAATGATGCAATTTCGTTCCTTTTTATGGCTGAGTAATATTCCATTGTATATATGTACCACACATCTTTATCCATTCGTCTGTCGATGGGCATTTACGTTGCCTCCATGACCTGGCTATTGTAAATAGTGCTGCAATGAACATTGTGGTACATGTATCTTTTTGAATTATGGTTTTCTCAGGGTATATGCCCAGAAGTGGGATTGCTGGGTCATATGGTAGCTCTAGTTTTAGTTTTTTAAGGAACCTCCATACTGTTCTCCATAGTGGCTGTATCAATTTACATTCCCACCAACAGTGCAAGAGGGTTCCCTTTTCTCCACACCCTCTCCAGTATTTCTTGTTTGTAGATTTTCTATTCATGCTCAGATTTTCTAACCAGTCTGAGGTGATACCTCATTGTAGTTCTGATTTGCATTTCTCTAATAATTAGTGACGTTGAGCAGCTTTTCATGTGCTTCTTGGCCATCTGTATGTCTTTTTTGGAGAAATGTCTATTTAGGTCTTCTGCCCATTTTTTTATTGGGTTGTTTGTTTTTTTTTAATATTGAGCTGCATGAGCTGTTTATATATTTTGGAGATTAATCCTTTGTCCATTGATTTGTTTGCAAATATTTTCTCCCATTCTGAGGGTTGTCTTTTTGTCTTGTTTGTAGTTTCCTTTGCGGTGCAAAAGCTTTTAAGATTCATTAGGTCCCATTTGTTTATTTTTGTGTTTATTTCCATTACTCTAGGAGGTGGATCAAAAAAATCTTGATGGGATTTATGTCAAAGAGTGTTCTTCCTATGTTTTCCTCTAAGAGTTTTATAGTGTTCAGTCTTACACTTAAGTCTTTAATCCATTTTGAGTTTATTTTTGTGTATGGTGTTAGGGAGTGTTCTAATTTCATTCTTTTACATGTAGCTGTCCAGTTTTCCCAGCACTACTTATTGAAGAGACTGTCTTTTCTCCATTGTATATCCTTGCCTCCTTTGTCATATATTAGTTGACCACAGATGCGTGGGTTTATCTCTGGGCTTTCTATTCTGTCCCACTGATCTATATTCCTGTTTTTGTGCCAGTACCATACTGTCTTGATTATTGTAGCTTTGTAGTATAGTCCAAAGTCAGGGAGTCTGATTCCTCCAGCTCCGTTTTTTTCCCTCAAGACTGCTTTGGCTATTTGGGGTCTTTTGTGTCTCCATACAAATTTTAAGATATTTTGTTCTAGTTCTGTAAAAAATGCCACTGGTAATTTGATAGGGATTGCATTGAATCTGTAGATTGCTTTGGGTAGTACAGTCACTTTCACAATATTGATTCTTCCAAACCAAGAACATGCTATCTCTCTCCATCTGTTTGTGTCATCTTTGATTTCTTTCATCAGTTTCTTATAGTTTTCTGAATACACGTCTTTTATCTCCTTAGGTAGGTTTATTCCTAGGTATTTTATTCTTTTTGTTGCAATGGTGAATGGGATTGTTTCCTTAATTTCTCTTTCTGCTCTTTCATTGTTAGTGTATGGGAATGCAACAGATTTCTGTGCATTAATTTTGTATCCTGCAAATTTACCCATTTCATTGATTAGCTCTAGTAGTTTTCTGGTGGCATCTTTAGGATTCTCTGTGTACAGTAGCATGTCATCTGCAAACAGTGACAGTTTTACTTCTTCTTTTCCAATTTGTAGTCCTTTTATTTCTTTTTCTTCTCTGATTGTTGGGGCTAGGACTTCCAAAACTATGTTGAATAATAGTGTCGAGAGTGGACATCCTTGTCTTTTTCCTGATCTTAGAGAAAATGCTTTCTGTTTTTCACCATTGAGAATGATGTTTGTTGTGGGTTTGTCACATATGGTCTTTATTATGTTGAAGTAGTTTCCCTCTATGCCCACTTTCTGGAGAGTTTTTATCATAAATGGGTGTTGAATTTTCTCAAAAGCTTTTTCTCCATCTACTGAGATTATCATACAGTTTTTTTTGTTTGTTTTTGTTTTTGTTTTTGTTTTGCAGTATGCGGGCCTCTCCCATTGCGGAGCACAGGCTCCAGATGCGCAGGCTCAGCGGCCATGGCTCATGGGCCCAGCTGCTCCGCGGCATGTGGGATCTTCCCGGACTGGGGCACGAACCCGTGTCCCCTGCATCGGCAGGCGGACTCTCAACCACTGCGCCACCAGGGAAGCCCAAGGATTTTTGCATCTATATTCATCAGTGATATTGGTCTGTAATTTTCTTTTTTTTGTAGTATCTCTGTCTGGTTTTGGTATCAGGGTGATGGTGGCCTCGTAGAATGAGTTTGGCAGTGTTCCTTCCTCTGCAGTTTTTTGGAAGAGTTTCAGAATGATGGGTGTTAGCTCTTCTCTAAATGTTTGATAGAATTCACCTGTGAAGCCATCTGGTCCTGGACTTTTGTTTGTTGGAAGATTTTGAATCACAGTTGCAGTTTCGTTACTTGTGATTGGTCTGTTCATATCTTCTATTTCTTCCTGGTTCATTATTAGAAGGTTATACCTTTCTAAGAATTTGTCCATTTCTTCCAGGTTGTCCATCTTATTGGCATAGAGTTGCTTGTAGTAGTCTCTTAGGATGCTTTGTATTTCTGCAGTGTCTGTTGTAACTTCTCCTTTTTCATTTCTAATTTTATTGATTTGAGTCCTCTTTTTCTTGATGAGTCTGGCTCACGGTTTATCAATTTTGTTTATCTTCTCAAAGAACCAGCTTTTAGTTTTATTGATCTATGCTACTGTTTTCTTTGTTTCTATTTCATTGATTTCTGCTCTGATCTTTATGATTCCTTTCCTTATATTTACTTTGGGTTTTGTTTGTTCTTCTTTCTCTAGTTCCTTTAGGTGGAAAGTTAGATTATTTCAGATTTTTCTTGTTTCTTGAGGTAGGATTGTATTGCTATAAACTTCCCTCTTAGAACTGCTTTTGCTACATCCCATAGGTTTTGGGTCATCGTGTTTTCATTGTCATTTGTCTCTAGGTATTTTTTGATTTCCCCTTTGATTTCTTCAGTGATCCCTTGGTTATTTAGTAATGTATTGTTTAGCCTCCAAGTGTCTGTGTTTTTTACATTTTTTTTCCCTGTAACTGACTTCTAATCTCATAGTGTTGTGGTTGGAAAAGATGCTTGATATGATTTGTTTTCTTAAATTTACCGAGGCTTGACTTGTGACCCAAGATGTGATCTATCCTGAAGAATGTTCCGTGTGCACTTGAGAAGAAAGTGTGTAATCTGCTGTTTTTGGATGGAATGTCCTATAAATATCAATTAAGTCTATCTTGTTTAATGTATCATTTAAAGCTTGTGTTTCCTTATTTATTTTCATTTTGGATGATCTGTCCATTGGTGAAAGTGGAGTGTTAAAGTCCCCTACTATGATTGTGTTACTGTTGATTTCCCCTTTATGGTTGTTAGCATTTGCCTTATGTATTGAGGTGCTCCTATGTTGGGCACATAAACATTTACAATTGTTATATCTTCTTCTTGGATTGATCCCTTGATCATTATGTAGTGTCCTTCTTTGTCTCTTATAATAGTCTTTATTTTTAACTCTATTTTGCCTCATATGAGAATTGCTACTCCAGCTTTGATTTCCATTTGCATGGAATATCTTTTTCCATCCCCTCACTTTCAGTCTGAATGTGTCCCTAGGCCTGAAGTGGGTCTCTTGTAGTCAGCATATATATGGGTCTTGTTTTTGTATCCATTCAGCAAGCCTCTGTCTTTTGGTTGGAGCATTTAATCCATTCACATTTAAAGTAATTAAAGATATGTATGTTCCTATTACCATTTTCTTAATTGTTACTGGTTTGTTTTTGTAGGTCCTTTTCTTCTCTTGTTTCCCACTTAGAGAAGTTCCTTTAGCATTTGTTGTAGAGCTGGTTTGGTGGTGCTGAATTCTCTTAGCTTTTGCTTGTCTGGAAAGCTTTTGATTTCTCCATCGAATCTGAAGGAGATTTTGCCGGGTAGAGTAATATTGGTTGTAGGTTCTTTCCTTTCATCACTTTAAATATATTGTGTCACTTCCTTCTGGCTTGTAGAGTTTCTGCTGAGAAATCAGCAGTTAACCTTATGGGAGTTCCCTTGTATGTTATTTGTCAATTTTCTCTTGTTGCTTTCAATAATTTTTCTGTATTTAATTTTTGTCAATTTGATTACTATGTGTCTCGGTGTGCTTCTCCTTGGGTTTATCCTGTCTGGGACTCTCTGTGCTTCCTGGACTTGGGTGGCTATTTTCTTTCCCATGTTAGGGAAGTTTTCAACCATAATCTCTTCAAATATTTTCTCAGGTCCTTTCTCTCTCTCTTCTCCTTCTGGGACTGCTGTAATGAGAATGTTGGTGCATTTCATGTTGTCCCAGGGTCTCTTAGGCTGTCTTCATTTTCTTTTCATTCTTTTTTCTTTGTTCTCTAGCAGTGAATTCCACCATTCTGTCTTCCACGTCACTTTTCCGTTCTTCTGCCTCCGTTATTCTGCTATTGATTCCTTCTAGTGTATTTTTCATTCCAGTTATTGTATTGTTCATCTCTGTTTGTTCTTTAATTCTTGTAGGGCTTTGTTAAACATTTCTTGCATCTTCTCGATCTTTGCCTCCATTCTTTTTCCGAGGTCCAGGATCATCTTCACTATCATTATTCTCAATTCGTTTTCTGGAAGGTTGCCTATCTCTACTTCATTTAGTTGTTTTTCTGGGGTTTTATCTTGTTCCTTCATCTGGCACATAGTCCTCTGCCTTTTCATTTTGTCTGTCTTTCTGTGAATGTGGTTTTTGTTCCACAGACTGCATAATTGTAGTTCTTCTTGCTTCTGCTGTCTGCCCTCTGAATGGCCAGTACTGTGCTCGTGGGAACTTTAAGTCTAGGTAGGCATATATTTTACTAAAAAAATGGGCTTTTTATAATAATGGCCTCAATAATCATCAACCTACAGTAATTAAAAACTGTAGATCAAACATTTGGCTGGTATTTATGAAGTCATTCTAACTTTGAACCAAACTTAGTTAACAAAACTTGAATTCTATATTGTCCTACTAAGTACTGACTATGTGCTATGAGCTAGATATTTCATTTAATCCAATCCTTGGCCTGCAAGGTGCTTCACAGAACTACACCCAGTGGTCACCGTATCCAGAGATTAATTATCCCAAGGCCAAGCATAGGACACAAAATAACTATAAAATCAATTCAATAAGATTAAAAATGCACTGATGGCACAATCTGAATTTCAATTATAAAAAAGACACAACCCTTGCATTCAACATGATTTATCCTCTCTCTTCTAATTTTCTGCAAATACAAAATGAGGCTACTATATTTTCTTTTTAAAATGGTATTTAAATAAACGTTTGTATGTATACTATAACCTTGTCCATTCTTTTATGATAATAAACCACCTAAACCAGAACTAACTGGTTCTAACCATTTAGTTCTAATGGAACTAACTACTTCCACTTATCCATCTGACTCAAGAAGCTTGGCTCAGTGCCTGGTACACAGTAAGGGCTCAATAAAGAGTTAAAATTTTTTAATTAATTAATTATTATTTTTGGCTGCCTTGGGTCTTTGTTGCGCACGGGCTTTCTCTAGTTGCAGTGAGCAGGGGCTACTCTTCATTGTGGTGCGCGGGCTTCTCATTGCGGTGGCTTCTCTTTATGCGGAGCACGGGCTCTAGGCTCTTGGGCTTCAGTAGTTGTGGCTTACGGGCTTCAGTAGTTGTGGCTCACGGGCTCTAGAGAGCAGGCTCAGTAGTTGCGGTGCACAGGCTTAGTTACTCCTCGGCATGTGGGATCTTCCTGGACCAGGACTCAAACCCACGTCCCTTGCATCGGCAGGCGGATTCTTAACCACTGTGTCACCAGGGAAGCCCGGCAGTTATAATTACTAAGCATATCTTCCCTATTGAAATACACTCTTTCATTTTAATCTGGGCGTGATAACTTCCCTGGAAGAATGCTATTGTAGCTCACCCTCTAATGTCTTATAACAGTCCTTACCCTGTATTCCTGCATTCCTTAGCTCTGCTAAGCCCAAAGAATAATACTATTACCCTATATAAAATATCAAGGTCTCTGACTATTTGGAAAGTGCAATTTGTACCAGGTTCCAAAGCATGTGCTTTATATACAAATGAAAATAAAAGCACACATTTGAGATGTTAATGCGTAAGCTCTATGCTTACGTTTCTGATTCTGTTCGTCCTTCCTGGGCTACCATGCTTGCTTTGTCTCTACAAGAATCTAAATGTGCCCATTCTTGCAAAACAAATTAATTCATTCTGCAAGTATTCCAAATTCTGATATTCAGGATTCTCAATAAATACTTGTGGAATGAAAAACTGGTTAATGACAAGGAAAGTGGGGTGGGTGTTCAAAGCAACTACATTTCCAGCAGTTCAATTCAATATAACAATGAGTTTGTGGTTCAGTTCCTGGGCTGTAAATATGAGTAAGAAACAGCCTCTGCCTTCAAAGAGCCCATAGTCTAGTAAGGAAGGCAGGTATACACATAGGTGGGTAAACATAACCGCTGTGCGCAAGGCGGAAGCAGCCCTTAGCACAGAGGAGTCATTAACTATAAGGGTGGGAAGGGTCAGGGAAGCATTTTGGGAGAAGGTGGGTTTTGAGGGATCAACTGGAGTTTATCAGATAGAAAGGGGGATTAGGGCATCGATCCTGGCACCCAGTGAAATGGTTCCTATGCTTTACCTGTGTCACCAATCCAGATGGGGGCCCCTTCCCACTTTTTGTAAGAGGCTTTGCCAACTCAGACACAACCAAGAGCACAAAATTACATTCTAATCTACTGATTGTCTGTTACATTCTTTCGTGGATCTCGTAAGTGAAACCAACAGCTGAAATACAGATCTGGCTAAAAGAAATCAAATCCCTTTAGGCCTTCCCAAAGTGGCTGAGCTTTAGCTGGGAGTGGAGCTGTCTCTCTGGACTATGAATCACTGAGGAAAAGGAACTAAAGCGAACTGTAAGCAGCCACAGGGCTGGGAGAGCTACATGACAAGCATGTTCCCTTTTTATTAAAATCAGATGGTATCAACTTTAGTCCATTTTCTTCTCTTTATAAGCACGGATGGAGAAGTGCATTTAAAACATGTTTAAAACATGTTCAGGAAAAAACACATTAAGATATTTTTTATTCTTCTAAGAGTATAAGCATGGTAGGGATTTGAAGGCACCTGCTATCAATATTCAATATAAGTCTTACCTATTTGATCCCTTAAATGTTACCAAATGGAACCACATCCTGATCAACAGAGAGCTTCATACTATTAAACAAAATCATCTTTAGCACAGTGAAAAAAAAAAGCACAGTTTCTTTTTGTGGCTCCAAAGGCAGTAGCACGGGATATTAGTTACAGTATTAGCACAATCCTGAGCTTACTTTATTTTAAAAGCATGGAACAAATATTTGATGATGCCTCAAGTTCTAACAAACTCAAGTTTTTCCAGCTGGCAAACAACAGTCTGAAAAGTTAAGTCATACAAGGCCATATAGCCCCATGTACTAAAAATATTCCCCGCCAACATTTTTCAAGCCCCTCTAATCCCACGTGTAGGTGGATAAATTTTAAGCTTGAACAACATTTTCAGGTGTGGGCTTTGTGTTAACTTCAGCCAAGAGGTAAAAGCTGTCCAAACCCAATTCTGGCATTCATGTGGAAGATAACATTTGAGACTAAAATTTACGTGTATAAAAAGGATTTACAAACTTAATGGTGAACCTAAAATGTGCTGTTTTAGTCACCAAGGCAAATGACAAATCCAGCCCTTTGACACTGCACTTAGCTTAAGTGCCTGCAGTTTACTACAAGCTCAGCTTTGAGGTGGGGAGAGAGAGGGCGAGGCTTCAAAAGGCTCCACGGTTTGGCTGGTGTGCCTGACCTCAGAACTGACCTAACCAGAAGGGTTCGGATCCCAGGAATCTTTAAACAGGGCTCCAATTAGGTGACATGTACACATCCACATTTTTTGGTTGGTTAGGGGAATGGGGAGGATTAAAAAAGATGAATCTTTAACTTGAACAATTAGAAAACAAACAGACTGAAATTGATAGGGTTTGTTTTGTTTTGGCCGCACTGCATGGCATGTGGGATCTTAGGTCCCCGACTGGGGATCGAACCCGAGCCCCCCTGCATTGGAAGCATGGAGTCTTAACCACTGGACCACCAGGGAATTCCCTGAAGTTGCTGTTTAAACCTCATTACAGATCAGACCAAAAATCTGTTAAAACTAAACCCCACAAAACCCTACCCATTTAAGTTATGGGCTGAGTTTGTGAGAAGTTAATGAAATGAACACTGCTCCACAACGACCTGGGGAAAACATGGACTGTGAGAGCAGTCAGCTTCTCACTGGAGATTTCATCAGTGAAGCTACAGCAACAGTATTAACACCACCCCAGCGTGGTGAATAAGATAGTACGCCCTGGTGCTAGCCGCTGTGACTGGTAGCTCTCGGGACCTCCAACTCCTGCCTTGCCCTGGTGTCCCACCAGGCCCCTCGGGGCAGTGTGCGTGCTCATCCCTCAGCCGGCCTCTCCCAGGCAAAGATGAGTCTTTAAATTACTAACTGCCGATATCCCAGAGGCTTCTGACAAACATCCTTTGTCCCTCTCTGTTAGGAGTTCACCTCAGGGGCCAACCCATTACAGCTCCTATAGGTAAACATGTGGGTTTGTGGGTGCCATCGTGTTTTCCCTGCTTCCCATCACTGAGTTTCCCCCGCAACTACTCTGCCCAGCCTGGCTGGGGGTGGGTGAGGTCCCAGTGATTATATGCAGTGTAGACGAAGATGGCCCTGAAGAAGCTCAGTGCCTGCAGCCCCCTGCAGAGGGATGCTGGATATGGGATGGGGCATGGTGGGCAGTGAGTGTGACCACTGAGTCCGGGAGCACTTATTTAGAATGGTGGCTTTTGTGGGACCTCCTTGTCCACCTGCAATATCAATCCTGTCCTCCACCCCCCAGAGAAGAAGTCCAGCCTTGTACTCCAGCAATCTTTCACTGCTGTGACTGGTCAGCTCACATATGAAGGCCAAATTCACTCAAAGAAAGGTGGCTTCAGGTGCCGACCTGCCACGTATAAAAGTGACCACTGCGTGGAAATCAAATGCATGAACTCGAGGCCCATGGTTGGAGGACCCGGCAGGCTCGGCCCCAATCTGTGAATGAGACCACTCCCTCAGTACCACCCTTGACTTTCCAGGCTCACACAGGACTCTCTTAATTGACTTCTAAATTTCATGACAATTAAGGAGGTTGGCCAATAAATTCCTGTGGTTTGGCCTACATATACTTCTTAAAATATATATTAGTCTTTTACATATGCAACATCAGTCTCTGCCAGATTTGTGAAGTAATAGAAAAGAGCGGTAATAGGTGAAACACATCCTTTGTAGCTCATATGAAAATCAAGCCAACATGCATTCCCTGCATTCAATGTGTTTTTAGAAAAAGAGGTGTAATTTATATCATTTCATTTATAATGGTGCTAAGTTAATGCTCTTGGCTGCTTTTGACAGAGACCTTTCCAATGGGACCGGGATGATTTGTTTCCCTGAAACACCTTCAGTACTCAAGGACTTTTAATTAGCTTTCTAGAGAGTGTTTTCCTGATGGACATTGCCTCCCCAGAGCCCTGTAAGTTTCCTGGCTTCTAAAAAAAAGAACAAGAAGTTGACTCAGATTCTTTGAGTTATAGGCTTTCTGTGGGTCAAGAACAAACTGTTGTTTTGTGAAATTGGGTGCAACCAATTGTGGGTTGCAATTTTGGGACAGGCTTCTTTCTCCACTCTCTCCCCCACCCCCGGTTCCTGCTCAGTGACCTGACTGCATTTTTTATTTTACAAATGATTGTGAGGGTGTCACTAAAAGGCACGTTTTTACACAAAAATATCAGCTTGGAGTGGTATTAATACGTGAGGCCACAATTAGGCATGACCTTGACTTAAAGGGTCACTTCCTAAAGGGTTCTACAGTCAAATAAGTGGGGGAACCCCTAGGCTAAACAGGGTTAATCAGATATCTTCAATGAAAAAAAAATTCTCAGAGGCTTTTAATTTTCATTATGAACCCTTCAAACTTGCATCATGAGTAGGTAACTAGGACATACATCATTTTCCAAACTCGCTTGGCCATAAGATCCTTCTTCTGGAGAGCATCTCATGGGATGAGTGCTGTGAAGAACTCACTTTTGGGACATGCTTGCCTCATTTACGGAACTAATAGAGCACTGGAGGAACGAGCAGAGGAACTTGTGTTCTGATTGGGTGGGTTGGGTGGGTGAGTAGGTGTAGTGTGGATGGAGTAATGGGAGGACCAAGAAAGGCCTTGAGTAGGGTGCAGCAGATCTTAAAGGCACTGCATAAGGATCAGAGCCTTTATCCAGATCTGAGAGCTACAGTGAAGTCCAGTGTAGAAGGTGATATATGGGCTAACATGGTCCCTATATCCAGATCTACTCATTACCCTTGGTGTTCCCATGAGAGCACATGACCAGAGAGTCATATAAAACAAGGGGTCTTCTGACTCCATTACTTCTCTCACTGATTCTGTCATGTGTCCCAAGACCCCTACTGAGATCAAGACCTTTGGGGTTATGATTCAGGCATTCAAACAATATTTTAACATGGGAATGCTATCAGGGAAGGGAATGTATTAGGCTGTGATTGTGCCCTTGAACCTTATGAGTAGCTCATTATTATTCCCTAATGCCCTCTCTACTTGGAATTGACATTTATTCTATCCCATTCTCCACCCCCAACGCAGACTCTCAAAGCTACTGAGGAGAAAGGTTTTTTTCTCCGCACAAAAATGCCAGGGACTGCTCTCTGGAGGAGAAGGCCCTTTGTGTAAGGGCTATTGGGCACAAGCCCAGAGGACCCCAGGAAAGTCACACAAAGGAGGATGGGGTGAAAATGCAGTCACAGCAGACTTCAACCACCTCAGCATTTTGCCTAAGGCCAGGCCTGGCTGCCGCGGACCCAGAGGACCAGTGGGAAGAGAACATCTGCAAACTGTAAGTTCAGTCTCTTGGGGGCCTGGGGACCCGAGGGGCAGTAGACTTTTGGAGTGCTACCACTGAAGTAAGAGTCTGTTTACCTGAGATCCCACAGAGTCAAGGCTGTACATGAACAACAGCAAATCTTGCTTTTGAGTTTTAACAGAATAATTAAGCGTGGTAACTCATAGAGCCTCTTGGTGATGGAAAGTGTGCGCTGCTGATTCAGTTCTGTTCTGCCCTGAGTCTGAATTTTCCCCTCCCTGTCCCTCTAGGTACAAAGGCTTGTCTGCATCTGACATACGAATCTCTGAATCTCCTGGGTAAGTGAACTGTATTTAAATCCTCAAAGCACTCCTCCTGTGACCTTCAGGAACAAGGGTTAGAACCTGAATCACTTGGCCATATTTATTCCTGAAATCTTTAGCTTCTGTATCCTAGATACTAGACCTCACCTGGCACTTCAGAAGTAGTTTTCAGTGCTTACTTATTTTATTTACAAAACAAACCTATTTTGTGCTTTTTATTTTCTAGGGAATGGTGACACAAGGAATGATGCTCAAGGTGGTCTCTGAGGAAGCGACATCTTAGGCTGGTTTAACTTACAGGTATGCTCCTGCAGGATATCAAGTCATGTCGCTGGTACGAAGTGTTGTAAACTTCCAGAACATCAGATATAGTTGTATAAAAAAATGGATGAGTAAAAACTGACTCAAAAATAACTCCAAATGGGGTGCTTCAGGTTATGTGGAGTATTGCATTTTCTTCCCTAGCCCAGCTCTATTATTGTAATGTCCTACCATCTAGAAGATCCTCATATTTTAAGACACTGCCTTACAAATGCCCCTGGCTCTGTACCCAGATTACTGCAATTATACAGTAAGATTAATGAATTCACAGGCTGTTTCTAAGGATTTAATGGCTTCTTAATAGAATAGGGTGCACACACAGCTAGACTACTATGACAAATCATAAAAGCTTCTTAATAAGAAACCTCAATTAGTTAATTAAAATTTGTTAATTGAAAATTCTAATAGCATGTAAAATAATCCAGACCTCCAGATGCAGCAATAAAACACCTATCTAACATACCTGGCAGACAAGTTCTACATATCTGTGCAGTAGGAGACCTTGGTCAGCAAAATAAGAAATGAGGGAGTAGGTCTTCACACAGAAGCCTTGAGAGTGGCCTAATGTGTCAGGAATGAGAATTGGAAATTATTATTATTTATCACACAGAGCAGGTGCAAGGAATGGGGGTCACCTTTATTAATCTACTCCTACATACCTACTCCTCTTATTCCTTTATAGATTCATTGCTCTGCAGGCATATTTAAGAAACAATGCATGGGTTTTGCCAGTTTTGTATATCTTCACATCTTTTCCTGTTCTGAAAGGATGCATTTGATATTCAGGATAGCTCGACAAGAAGATGCTTAAGATATCATTAAGGTGGTTGATGCTTAGTTTCTATTAAAGAGCAGTTCAAATGTTGTAAGGGAAGGAATGCCTTCTAAAGCAAGTAGGTAGGAACCATTTCTTTGAAATGCCACACAACCAGCTCCAAATGAAGGGGAAAGAAGGAAGAGTGACAACAGAGCTGTCGTATGCAACCGCCATCAGCGGGTCAGCGCAGTGTGCGTGCTGCTGGGCACGCGGTGCTGGTGCGCCATCAAGCAAGCTAGGTTCCACAGCTCATCCGAAGCCTCCCTGGTGCTCTACAAAACGGCTCTAGTCGGACTGGAAGCCCAGTCGAGGTTCTCTGATTCCCTCCTGTTATGAGCCTGAGGGTCCAATACCGTGTGACTCATTATTCACCATAACTTTCGAGTAATGTCAAATGTTTTTGCTTTGAACTGAGTCTTGGAATTTGATTTTTTGGTCCAGCCTGCACCAGAGCCACCCTGCTGTGTCCCAGTCAGGTCTCCTCACAAAGAATTTTGGGAGAGGAGAAGGGGGGATGGATGATGATGATGGGGTGGGTTGGGGGGAGGGACAATCAGGCACAGAACTGGGACGTGACTTGCTACTGGAAATCAGTGTAGTACTAATAGTAACAGTGATCGTAAAAGCAGCAACAGGAAAAGTAGAGGAGTGGTGATTAGCAACGGCAGTAGTGGTGGCGGAATAGTGACGGCAGTAATATGGACAATGCCAGCAAGTGTGTGGGGAGAAGCCTATGGAGGGCTCAGGACTGCGTAGACTTTTTATTAACTTTTCTTTATTAGCCTCACTATACAGATGGGAAAATTGTGGCCCTGAGGTTAGGTAATCTAACCTAACTTCCATACAGACTAAACAGTAGACTTAAGATTTTAATTAGGATGTTCCTGATACTTTCTAGTCACACTCAGGGTCTTCTGGACAAACCTCAGGAAATACCTCTGAGCCATTTATTCTTCCATTCCTTTTACATGGAATGTCATTCTCTTTCCTCTCTAGCTAGCCAACTCCTATTTATACTGCAAAGTCCAACTTAGTTTCTCCCTCCTCCATGAAGCTTCTCTGACTACTTCAATTCCTCTGAAGTCATAGCACTGACCATCTGAGCTACTAACTTGGCAAAATATGCCCTGTGACATACTTTGCATTTTATCTAAGTTTCCACGTATGTCATCTTACCTGAGCGTACAGACCACATTTCTATTTCTCTTTGTCTCTCCTAAAGTACAATACCTAACACTTGTAGGCATATATTATCTTCATTTCACAGATGATAAGGCCAGATGACACTAATCAGTACTGCAATGTAAGGACAGTCCAAAGTGGGGCTGGAATGAAATACTGTAACCTCATCATCTACTTTACTCAGCTAAAGATGCATTTAAATTCCCCCAATTCTTCTCTTCGGAAAAGGTATACATCTGTGAGCAACTTTCTAACAGAAAAAAAAAAAAAAAGCAAATTTCAAAACCTAAATTCCTAGTTCATTAGATTCATTGTGCTTATTTAACTAAACAGCCTTTCCACTGGAAATTTTTATATAGTTAACAATTCAGGCATCTCTTTTAAACCACATGACTGAAAGTACCCCAAAAGTCCAGTAGTGAGAATTTCTTTGGGGAGAGAGAACCTCTGGTTTCTACGTGCTAATTTTTAACCTGCATGTCTCTCCTTTCTCAGGGGGGCTCTGCACTTATCTTGCCTATGAAATTTCTGTAGGGTTACATTCATTTGGGGATAACCCATGATGAACAGCATGAAGACTTAGAAGAGGCCTGGTGTAGAAACGTGACAACGACTGGTGGGCTCTAACAGTTTCGGGGGGGCTTTGCCGCTGTTTCAGGTGGGCTTCTCTGTGTTCTGCAGCACATAAGAAGTTACGCCGTGGCTTGAGGTGCACGTCAGCCTTCCTGGGCACAGGTTCTGGGTGACAGAGAGAGCTGAGGCTGCTGTGCTTGTCCTGACAGGTGCAGGTTGGCATATCTGCAGAGTGAGAATCTGAGAAACCTGGTAGAAAGTAAAGCTGCAGAAGGGTGAACTCTGGAGGGAGAAAGCTCAGCTTCCAAGAGTGACCCAGGAGGCTGTGTCAGCACCTCTCCACCTCAAACTGTTCCCTCTACTCGTGACCTGGCAGAAGAGCCTGCTGGGAGATGAGAACTGGTGGAGGGTAAGCAGAAAAGGAAGAAACCACAAGGGGTGACTCCCTGGGAGACCCTGAAGGCAGGAAGAATAGACAACAGGCCCAGTTAAGAACAGGAGGAGTCACAAAGAAGCATGACAGGCCAAAGACAGTAGGAGAAAAATTAGGCTTTTACGAAGAGAGCATGAGAGAGAAGGCAATGGAGCAGCCAACTGTGTAAATAAAATCTCTTCATCAGAATGGAAACCTGGCATAGGAGGACTTACAATTTCAACTTTCTTCTATGAGGAACTTAGAGAACGGTACCAGCTATCAATTATATAGTGCTTACTACTGAAACATGCCAGGCACTGTTCTAGATGCTTCCATGTATTACCTTATTTAGTATTTACAACAGCCTACAGACGGGGTAGCTACTATTGCCCCTATTTTACAATGAGAAAACTAAGGCACAGAGAGGTTAAGTAACTGGCCCAAGGCTGCATAGCACATTAGAGGGAGAGATGCAATTTGAACCCAAGTAGTCTGTCCCCAGAGGCTGTGTTCTCAGTCATTCAGCTGTACCGTCTCCCACAGACCCATGACAGGCAATTATAATACCGATGATTTGTATGTGTGATATAACTGGCTGAGGCAGGACTCTCAATTCTGCCTGCTGCCCGAGGCTGGTGTCTGTGGGTGAGCAGCATAGGAGGTGACTTGGCCCCAGCGACTGCCCTGTACCACCTCATTAGTGAGAGAAACTGTTTACAGTGTGTCACCAAACACATGTTCAGGAATGCTGGTAATGACATTAAACAGTTTATCTTTCAGGAAGATATTCCCCCCAAAGAAAGCTGACTGTGAGATCTAGTGATGGCAGGAAAGACGGGTTTCACCTGATTATAGAAGAAATCACTTTTGGATAAATTAAAGATTGGAATGCTGACTTTGATCAGCTCTATGATATAGTCTTGTCCACTAGACATTTTATATAAAACAAGGAAATGTTATCATTAGGAGCTTGAGCCAGTGGAATGCTGTACTTTAACTGTAAGCTGGTATGATGGTATTTAAGAATCTAGGGATTCAGGATGCTCTCAGGATCTTTCCATCATGGGTATCAAAGATCTACTGTAATCACCCAGAGGCAGAATGCTTTGCCGGTTCAGTGTTTTGGAACCTGAAAGACCCAAGTTCAAATCTCAGCTCTACTACCGGTGAGTAACCTCCTTTTAGCTTCAGTTTCATTTATAAAAATGAAGATGGCATCTCAGGCATAATAACAGAGTATTTAAATAATAATCGTAAACGTTCCTGCTTTCTGCATATCAACTTTTGGTGGATATGAATTCCTGACAGTCCTCCATGTGCAAAAACATGATTTACCACACAATGGACTGTCTCACTTAACTTGAGAATTTACCAGATACAAGACGAGTGGCATAGAAAAGAAAATACGTGGCGGTAAGAAGTATCAAATAATTTTTCTTGAAAATTTTCTGATTGTGAATGTGCTTAATTTTGTTGACCCTATATTAGAAAAGGGTAAGAGTGTTCATGGTGATATTTGGAAAATTCCTATGAGGCCCATAGCCTTACATGTTAAGAATCCAACTGGCTCTAATGACTGGGTGATTCACAACCTTGCCCAAACCAGAGAGTCAAGACTTGCTTTTCTAAAAACAGAAGGCTTTCATGCTAATCCTGAAACCTCCAAGGGACAAGGGAAACCAAAGGGATGAGAACTGGTGGATACAAATTATATTTGGAATCCCATACTGCATGCAGAACTAACAAATCCATAGAAGAAAGGCAGCAGGCTTTGCCAGGCCATAAATTAATTACCTTTAATGGCCAGGCTTAGAGTAAAAGCAAATAGACATGCAAGCACTTCCCTATCTGCTGCCTTCATTGTGGTATTTAGCACTAGAGTTAAAATCACTTTTAATCAGCCAGAAAGGCAGTTGTTTTTAAAACAGTAACATGCTAAAAAGAGAATTTCCCCTGATATTGTAGGGAATTTGAACTTTGGCCTGGTTGTGGAATAAGCCTACATATGCCTGTCTGGAATAAACTGCAAATCTTTTTTGCCTCCTTTAAATCAATAGGCTAAAGTTCCTTAGAGGTGAGCATAAAAGATTCTCCCCTCCATCTTTTCTTTTAAAATATCATTGTATAGCGTTAGCATTTACCTCTTTAATTTAATAAACCAAGCAAATTGAAGCACAGTGAAGCTTTCAGAGCTAGGGAATTCAAATTCCAAAGTATATGGTGCTTTGAAGTGGAATTCTTTGGGGTTGATATTCTGTAAATCAAGGTGAACACAGATAGTAAGACTGCAAATTTTCTGGGTAATATATTGTCATATACTCTAGGCACAGTTTGGCATAGGGCATTCTGCAAACTTAGTTTCTATTGGTTAAGTCAATGAGAATTTTAGGAGTACAAAAATAATCACCTTCCTCCCTATCACAGCTAAATTTCAATTAACCCCAAATTTGAAATGGTGTAGCTTTGTGGCTGTGCTTCTACCTGTTAAGAGGATCAAAGCTCATTTTTGTTTTCTTTTTGTTTGTTTTTGTTGCTGTTTTTAAATTTTTTATTGGAGTATAGTTGCTTTATAATGTTGTGTTAGTTTCTATTGTACAGCAAAGTGAATCAGCTGTACGTATACATATATCCCCTCTTTTTTGAATTTCCTTCCCATTTAGGTCACCACAGAGCACTGAGTAGAGCCCCCTGTGCTATACGGTAGGTTCTCATCAGTTATATATTTTATACACAGTATCAATAGTGTATATATGTCAATCCCAATCTCCCAATTCATCCCTCCCCCCACCCCTTGGTATCCATACATTTGTTCTACGTCTGTGTCTCTATTTCTGCTTTGTAAATAAGATCGTCTATACCAATTTTTTCAGATTCCACATATATGCATTAATATATGATATTTGTTTTGCTCTTTGTGACTTACTTCACTCTGTATGACAGTTCCTAGGTCCATCAATGTCTCTACAAATGACCCAATTTTGTTCCTTTTTATGGCTAAGTAATATTCCATTGTATATATGTACCACATCTTTTTTATCCATTCCTCTGTTGATGGACATTTAGGTTGTTTCCATAACCTGGCTATTGTAAACAATGCTGCAATGAACATGGGGGGGTATGTATCTTTTTGAATATGGTTTTCTCTGGGTATATGCCCAGTAGTGGGATTGTTGGGTCACATGGTAGTTCTATTTTTAGTTTTTTAAGGAACCTCCATACTGTTCTCCATAGTGGTTATATCAATTTACATTCCCACCAACAGTGCAAGAGGGTTCCTTTTTCTCCACATCCTCTCCAGCATTTATTGTTTGTAGATTTTGTGATTATGGCCATTCTGACTGATATGAGGCGATATGTCATTGTACTTGTGATTCGCATTTCTCTAATAATTAGTGATGTTGACTACACTACCCAAAGCAATCTACAGATTCAATGCAATCTTATCAAATTACCAATGGCATTTTTCAAAGAACTAGAACAAAAAAATTTACAATATGTATGGGAACACAAAAGACTTCGAATAGCAAAGGCAATGTTGAGAAAGAAAACGGAGCTGGAGGAATCAGACTCCCTGACTTCAGAGTATACTATAGGGCTACAGTAATCAAGAGAGTATGGTACTGGCACAAAAACAGAAATATAGATCGATGGAACAGGATAGAAAGTCCAGAGGTAAACCCATGCACCTATGGTCACTTAATCTATGACAAAGGAAGCAAGAATATACAATGGAGAAAAGACAGCCTCTTCAATAAGTGGTGCTGGGAAAACTGGACAGCTACATGTGAAAGAATGAAATTAGAATACTCCCTAACACCATACACAAAAATGAACTCAAAATGTATTAAAGACCTAAATGTAAGGCCGGACACTATAAAACTCCTAGAGGAAAACATAGGAAGAACACTCTATGACATAAATTGCAGCAAGATCTTTTTTGACCCACCTCCTATAGTAATGAGAATAAAAACAAAAATAAACAAATGGGACCTAATGATGCTTAAAAGCTTTTGCACAGCAAAGGAAACCATAAACAAGACAGAAAGACAACCCTCAGAATGGGAGAAAATATTTGCAAATGAAACAACTGACAAAGGATTAAACAGCTCATGCAGCTCAATATCAAAAAAACAAACAGTCCAATCCAAAAATGGGCAGAAGACCTATATAGACATTTCTCCAAAGAGCTCATTTTTGGAGGATAAGACACTTGCTCTCTTTCATTTCAAATTCTGAATTGCCTGTCACTGGTTCCCTGTAGTAACTCCTCTTAAGTTAAAATGGTGGCATGCAGGCGGCTGTCAATCCTGGGATCTTGCACATGTTTGGAGTGTATCATAAGTAACAGTACAAGTAATAGCAAATAGACTGGTGTTTGGAAATGCCTCCATTTTTAATAAGCTGAGGTAGGCGTAAGGTTGGCCTCATGTGAGCAGTACTTTCTCTAACATGTTTTTAAGTGGAGAGTGATGCTTACACAGGAACCGGTTACTCATGTACAAAAAAATAGCGATGCCAAGTGTGAACTGCTCTAGGGCTTCACCTAGATCCTCCTCCCCAAAATGTTTTAGGATGTAGTAGAAATCTAAGTTTTCCCTTGGGAATGTGTAATGACGATAATCATCCAGTATGCACACTGGGGCAGAAGAAGTTGGAGACTCAATGGCAAAGAGCATCCACTTCTGAGAAAAGGTCCTATGGAAATAATCTAAAAGGGAAAAACTACTAGCACAGTGAAAGATGTTTGCTTTGGCATAATCTATAATAATGAGAGCTTGTAAGTGGCCATTATGACAAAATGGATAGCATGTTTCTGTGAATTCTATGTTATGAAATATTATGTGGTCATTTAAAAAAGTCACTTTGAAGATGTGGCAACATGGAAAAATGCTCATGAAATGACACAGTTAAATGTGTCTTGATTCTAAGCGTTCATAAATGCCTATAAAATTAGAATGGGACTCAAAAAATGTAAAGGAACACACAAAGTATTGTGTTAGAAGGGTAGAATATAAATGATGCAACTCTCGTCCACCATCTTCAAAGCTTACTCTAGGATTTCCTTAATAATTGAGAAATCCAGGCTTTCTTCAGTGGTCCACACAGCATATTAATTTTTTTTAAAAGGACCTAAGCAGGAGATGATTAAGGAAATCAAATGAAAAAGGAACCAACCTATTCTGATGATCATGAATCCTACCTACATGGCTGGTTGGATCACCTTCAGATGCCAATGATGGTTAACTCATGAGTCTGTTAGTCCTTAAAATATTGGCTAAAATGCTTAAGCTAATCTCAAGAAAATTCATTTTTTAAAAAAAAAAGGAGAGAGAGAGACTTTCCCAGTATATCTTGTGGTCTGGAATTTATTGTCGTATCTGTGACTGTAAGTGTGTGAGTATGTTCGCATGTGTTTCTTTTTTCTAACATTATCAGCATGAGAACGACTAGAAAGACACTAGATTTTTCAGAAGGAGTCAAGACAGCTGTGACAGCTACAGGGTTTCATTTACAGGCACTGACACTGCACATTTCAGTACATATCAGACTCAAAGGTTAAAATATGTACATACTGCTCTTCAGCACGAAATCCAAGCAAATATCATAACTCTTGACAGTACCAAAATGCTGCATTTCTTATTTCTTCAAGTCACTGTACACCCAAGATAACTGCTCCATGATTTTGTTTTATAACACAAATAAGCAAACAAAAAGTTAGACATCTAATAAAAATGCATCCATTCTTTATGCAAAGTCTAAGATAAAGGAGAACTTGGTGACAGAATTCGAGGAAGGTCTGAACATGTTTATTTTCTTGCACAGCACAGATACATATATTTTCCTTATAGCTAGCATTAACACACATAAATGCCTATCACTCAAGTCTTCTGATATCTCAAAACTACTGCTTGAGATGAATAAGGGCCATGAATCAAAACATCCTTAAATTTCCTCAAATTTGACTACACGAAGAAGACTGGCAAATGTGTCTCTGTTTAAAAAATGTTATGTTTCTACGTGACACATCTTTTTAGACTACCTGTGAGAATATTCGGTAGAAGGCTGATTAACCCTTCTTGGTCTTTACTCCTGACAAGAAAGCAAAGGTTGTTGTATTTTATAAATCTTGAGCACATTAGATTTTGGTAAGTCTAAAGACTAATGAAAAACGAAAGAGGAAAACAAAGCCAAAAATCATAAATCCTTCCTGCCTAGAAGGATTCCTCCCTTATCCCTAAAAGAAATTCATTCCCTCACATCTTGTTTGAATTTAACTTCTGAAGTTTGTCTTGTTCCATCTCTAGAACAAGTCAGGCGGCAGGGTATAAAGATATGACTACATGAATAAAAACACATGACCAGTGCGGCCACTGCACATACAAAAACAAGATGGGACAGAAAAACATGAACTGTCAAGTGACATGTCGCTTGGACACAAATGTTTCTGCAGTTTGTCGTGAATGTTCAATTGGAAAGCTACTGGAAGCATCTGAATTCTCCTTCCCCTGCAATTGCAAAACATGGAAATGTAATCAGGAAAAGCTAATGCTTTATGAGCAGCATGCTGGCATCACTTCTCAGTTCTAGAAGATTTGCTAAAAGAAAAAGTATTCAACACATTAACACTATACAGTACACTCAGGAACTCTACAGGGAAGGGTAAGACTCCCACTAACGCAATGCCAGGCTCTTCCGAGAAAGTACCTTGTAAAGATGCTGGGTGTGAGTTAAACTTGGGAAGAGAGTGATTTTGTTTTTCAATCCCCACCCACTCTTTCTTACATCAGTCTTACATAATTTATAGTATTCTTATTGCAAATATAATAGTGAAACCTCACTTTGTGCAGACTGAAGTGGCGATGAGGGAATTGAGGTGGTCTGGCAATGGATGATGGAGGTGGAGAGTGAGATGTAAAATTCTATTCCTGTCACAAGTGAGAAAAACACAAGTCAAGGCTGACCCTGGACACAGTTACGTTCATGGGCGGGAGGGCGGGGGGGTCAGGAGGAGGGAGGAAAGACTCCTGGAAGGCAAGGGCACCAATGACATATGGAATGTGGCCAGACCTGTAATGATATGAAGTCCATAAAATGCATTATCCCCTCTCTGAGCCTCTGTAAATACAGAGGAGAAGCAGGATAACAGTCTGCCACAATCGTTACTGGTGGCCAAATCTCTCTAGTGGGAAAGGCAGGTTTATTTTCACGCTTTTATATGAGTGGAAGCTTTTGAATAAACAAAATTCTTCAGAAACTCTCAAGGGATGATCCTGACTGTCTGACCTTCCCGTGGTACCCTGCTTGGAAAGTCCTTTCCAGTTCTTTCCTTAATTCCTTTCGGGGTCTGGGATTCTGATCTGGTAACTTGCAAAGAAGCAGTGCAAGCAGCAAAGATGAGGTAGTGGCTTCAACTTCCAGCTGCTTAAGTTCAGACAAGAGAAGAAAACAAGCTGGGACACCCAGGTTAACTGCAAGATGGTATGGACTTCATAGATCTAAGGAACTGGGCTAGTCAGGGTCTACGTCAATTCCAAACCAAGAGATTTGCAAAGGCCCAATTACTATTTCTTACTTAGCTTCTCATCTTAGACTTCTGCTCATTTTGGGAGGATGGGAAGAAAGTGGGGAGCTAGAGGGAGGCGCTGTTGAAGAGAGAGAGGATCAGAAACCCGGCAGCACACTTATCTCCTTTCCACCCTCTTACATCTGGCTCTCTAACTCTTCTAGAACCTTTGTGATTTTCACAGACTGATCACAAATGGTGAGAAGGAAGGGGGCAAATCTAAACACAGGATGATCTTTATTCCTCAGGAGTCACACGAATATTTATCTAGTCATTCAGTTTCAAACAGGGGACTCTATGATGTATATGAATGATTTGATCATTGTTCTATGGGGTCTGGGGCTATAAATCTTGGCTTCAAGCTGGATCTCATATTCAGTACCCTTTTGGAAGGGATTCCAGAAGACAACCTGGAAATTCTACACTTCTTTCATGTGTTGAAAGGATCCAGCCCTCTTCTGACTGTGCCATGATCCTGTTACATGAAAAACTGGGATCCATCATACTAGTCATTCATAAATACCATATGCCATGTTTTCCTTAATATTAAATTGGCAAAAGTTTTTTAAAATGATAATCCTTAATGTCAGCAAGGAAATAGTGAAATATTCTTGTTCACTACTGGTAAGAATCAAAATGACTACATCCTTTATGGAAATACTTTGACACTCTGTATCAGTGTTCAAGTGTTCACAGTCTTGAATTCCAGTTCTAGAAACAGGTCAGAGGGAATCATGGCATCATTCATAACACTGAAAAATATAAAATAGTCCAATGGCCAGCACAGGAAATGGATAAGTTCTAGGTATTAGTGCTGCCAAATGATTATTTTAAAAAATATTTAGAGGCCAAAAAACACTCTAAATGTAGTTAAGAAAGTGAGAAAAGCAGATGAAGGAATTCCCTGTATGGTAGCATTCTGGAGAAATATGCACAAGAAAAACAACTAGAAGAAGATACCCAGAAATATTAACTGTGATTAACTCTGGGTGGAGATATTTAAAGTTTTTCATTATCTTCTTTATTTTACTAAGTTTCCACCATGACGAGATAGTGCTTTGTAAAGAGAAAAAAAACATTATCTTAATAAGATACTGAATCAAATAGGTGAAAATTATAACAATGTTTATATAAATATATTTTTAGGTGGTTAAGTTTTTCATGCTGGCAAAGAGTCAAAAGAATCCTAATTCCCACTGAAGATAAAGAAGGATAGGACAGATTCTTAGACATTCTACACTGGAACCCATTTCTAGAGGATACTTCAGTGAAATTTATCTAAATTTCAGTTGTACACATCTTCAGACTCAGCAATTCCCTTGATGGATGTTCATCCTAAGGGAATAACTGGACTGGTGTGCAAAAGATGTAAATTCTGTTTGTTCATTGCTGTATTGTTTTTACATTAATGACAAAAAAGAAAAAAGAAAAGGAAAACTACCTAAATGTTCATCAAGAAAGGGCTGGTTTAAATAAATTTATAGTAAACTTATACATAGGCTAATACATACCCATTTTAATGATAATATATAGCTGTTTATTAATATATAAATAGTTCCACAATGAAATTTGTTTAAAAAGGGAGGATTATAAAAATGGAGTATAGGGTCGCCCTGGTGGTGCAGTGGTTAAGAATCCGCCTGCCAATGCAGGGGACACGGGTTCGATCCCTGGCCTGGGAAGATCCCACGTGCCGCAGAGCACCTAAGCCCGTGCGCCACAACTATTGAGCCTGCGTGCCTAGAGCCTGTGCTCTGCAACAAGACAAGCCACAACAATGAGAAGCCCGCGCACCACAAGAAGAGTAGCCCCTGCTTGCCTCAACTAGAGAAGGCCCATGTACAGCAATGAAGACCTAACACAGGCAAAAAAAAAAAAAAAAAGGAGTATAGAGTATTTTCCATTTATATATTATATTTTCTCTCTCTCTTTATATATATGTGTGTATATATATACACACACACATTTCATTGTGGAAATGTTCATACATTAATAAATGTGTATATATAAAACATTAACATATATATATAGAGAGAGAATAGAACACACAAAATCCTGGAAGGACATGGGCCAAAAAGTTAAGAGCAGTATTTCCTGTGCATGGTGGTGGAAATATATTTTCATTTCTCTTTTATATCGTTCATTGATATGTGAATCATTAATAATGAGAATGAACTGACTAAAACATTAAGATTTCAAAATGGTTTAAAAAAGCCTGCAACAAAAACTTGTAAACCCACCTCCAGCTTAAGAAATCAAATGCTACCAACACAGGTGAAGCCCTTTCCCTACTCTTTCCCGTGGTACTCTTGTCCCTAGAGATAACGGTGATCCTGGCTTTTATAGTTCTCTATGCCATGAACTTCTTTACACTTTTATTATGTACATCCGTATACTTAGGCACATTGCATTTACTCTTAGAAAAAAAAAAGCTGTTCTCATTTTTTAAAAGAAATACCTTACATAGTTTCACTCTTTGGGCAGTGGGCCAAAGCCACTAGCAGAGCAAGATGCATACAGGGGCTCTGGGGGAGCAGTGGAGTAGACACCACAGGTTCAGCTGCATCCTGTCTGGCCACATCCCTCCCTGAGGCATGGGCAGGAATGGCTCAGGCACACCTGTGGGGCTCTATGCTTGGGCACAGGAGGAGAAAAGAGAATACAGTGACACTCCACAGTTTTCTGACTGTCTGCCCTTTCTTACAGTGGTAAAGGCAGGATTCAACAGACCCACACTTTTATTTGTAAAAAGATGGACTAATGTCTTCTTACCAGCCATATTTGTGGATTCACATTGCCAGGGTTTTTAAAAACTAATTATTGCATAGCAACCTAGAAAAACATAAGTGACAAAGCAAAATTTTAGAAAGAGTTTATCACAATTTTTAAACATATGTGTGGATAAACACTTGGAGGGAAAGATAAAAGCATCTAACTTGTTGATGAAATCTGAGTGCTTATTTCTTTCCATTTTTAATTCTTATTCTTATTTTAGCATTTTATATACCAAAAATAAAGAGGTATGATGGACCAAAAATATATTGCTCTAAATACCACTAGACAACCACCAGAATGACTGAAACTGAAATGGCTGATAGTACAGTGCTGGTGAAGAGGCAAAACTACTGAAGTCTCATTCCTCGCCTGTAGGAGAGTGCAGTGGTTCAACCACTGGCAAAAACTATTTGGCTGTTTCTAATAGCTAAATACACACTACACCATGCCTCAGCAATTCCACTTCTAGAAATACACCAAAGAGAGATGAATGCTATATCTGCAAAAAGACTGTAACGAGAACGTTCACAGACTCTCTACTTGTAATAGTCAAAGATCATCATTGGGAGAATGGATATGACAAGCAAAAACAAAACATGTGCTAATACATGCAATACCATGGATGAATCTCAAAAACACATGGTAAGCCAAAGAAACAAAATACAATTAAATGGAAGTCCACATGAAATTCCTGATTAATTTGCTTTGCCATAAACAGTATTATTCTATACATAACAGAATGAGTCTCATAATTCACAGTTCACGTAATAAACTTATTAACAGATGGGAAGAGATGACAGCCATGGGCAAAGCTCTTGTTATTTCGAAGATGGGGGAAAAAAGGCTTATCAGGTAGAATTCTAGAGCCAGGACCTGTCTTTTGTATTGAACATCTTTTAGGGGCTACAAGGATGTTGGGAGACCTAAGGGAGAAATTGAAGGGTTTACAATAGCTTTTCAAGTTTAAATGAAGATTTCTTTAACTTTGATATTATACACAAATATGTGCCTGCCCCTTTAAAACTCTAGAAAATAAGATGTTGATGCCTTAGTCCTAGAGAAATCTATGCCAAAGACCATAAAAAAATTTTTAAAGGGTAAATGAGCTAAGAGCATAATGTGCCTTTATTAATTAAAAGCATTCCAGCTTTGAGTTTTCAAAAATAGGGCTGACGTCTAGCAAAGATGAATGTGATACAGAAACCAGCTTTCCATCATACTTGTTTGGCCCAAGAGAATTGTACATCACTGATTGTGGCGGGTGCTGAACACAATGATAAAATGGGCAATAAAAGAAAGAGGAATGTTTGTATGGTCACAATGAAGAACAAGTCTAAGCAAATTCCCAGCTTATTTGCTCCAAATGAATCTGCCCCAATAATGAAACTGAAAAAATAAATCAAGTGTGCACCAACAATTGATTCTATTTTTCCTGGAAGACTAAAGTACAGAGGAATCTGCAGTTCACACACACTGCCAAAGAACACTGTGCATTCTTTCTCTGGTTGTAGGGACGGTGACACCAATTATCCTTTTTGGTTAACCTTAGTTTGGGCAAAAGGCAAACTTGGGCAGTATCTGATATAAAGAGAAGGGCATGCAATTTGCCTTGGTGAGACTGCTTTTCGAGAGAACCTAGTATTGACAGTTGCTAAGCTCTGAACTTGAAATGAAAAATTGAGTTGGCTAAGCCAGGCACAGTCAAGAAAAGATGTATAAAGACACTGCTGAGAAGGCAGGGACAACTCCAAAAGCCAGATGCAATTTCTGGTCTTGGCATGCTGAATCGTATCTCATTAGAGGAGAGAGGGAGCTGGCAAGAACTGATTGTACACTGGCCCCACCATCTGTAAATTACATGGGCCCATGTTGTCACCTAAATCTGCAGGGAAATTTTGGTGATCACGAAAGGTGGAAGCCCCAGGAAGGCTTCTCTGCAAATCCTTCTGCTTGTCGAACATCACGTTTATGGCCTGAGCAACGGTGCAGAGTGAATTGACTGTCAAGGAAAATGCACTAACTGGCATCAAGCAAGGGAGAAAAGCCCCTGGGAAAGAACTGACAGGAGTGCAATGACCAGAGACTAAATTACCACCTGCTTAGGGTGGAATGAAAAATCCTCCCTGCTTGTTGTTTGGGTTTTATCAGCAACTGGAGACAATGACATAAAATACAAGCTAGCACTTAAATTATTCAAGTCTGGTAACTGCACATGGTTTGCATGTCCGATTGAAGAACTATATGTGGGTAAATTCTGAGCTGTAGGTTTTTAGATGCAATGTGTATGAGGCAAGACAACAGACTGGAGATTCGGAGACATGGGACTTCTCCTGGACATGCCTGGATTCCATGTGTTTTTTTTTTTTGGTGCGGTATGCGGGCCTCTCACTGCTGTGACCTCTCCCGTTGCGGAGCACAGGCTCCGGACACGCAAGCTCAGCGGCCGTGGCTCACGGGCCTAGCCTCTCCGCGGCATGTGGGATCATCCCGGACCGGGGCACAAACCCGTGTCCCCTGCATCGGCAGGCGGACTCCTAACCACTGCGCCACCAGGGAAGCCCTCCATGTGGTTTTGAGAGAAATTATCTGACATCTTTTTACCTTGGTATCCAGGTAGTCCTGAAGAATGATGAGAATACAGGACAAAAAGACCTGGGAGTTCAAATCCCGAGTGTGTCATCTAGTAGCTGTGTGAATGTGGGTAAGTCACTGAATTTCTCTGATCCTTGTAAAAAATAAGGTCAGATAAATTTTTATAATAGAATCATGGCTCAGTGGAGAAAATGTATGATTTCATAAGAAATCAGAATACTTGGAATTATTTGTGGAAGTTCCTTGTTTAAAAAAAGGTTTATTATATACATTTTAATTTTTATTATTTGTTTGTGCCATGACCTACCCCACACGGCAGTATGATGATGAGTAAAATATGTGAAGTTTTTATGGAAAGCAAGGTAATAGTATGGGGAGGCACCATGACATACAAGAAAAAGCAACGACTTTGGAATTGCATCAATTTGGGTCTGCGTTTACCTCTGAAAGTTACTTAGTAACGGTGACACCTACCTAAGGTGTTTTTAACCTGGGGTATGTGGACCTAAAGGGACCATGGATAGAACTCAGGAGACCTGTGAACTTGAATTAAAAAAATTACACCTGGGCCTCCCTGGTGGCGCAGTGGTTGAGAGTCCGCCTGCCGATGCAGGGGATACGGGTTCGTGCCCCGGTCTGGGAGGATCCCATATGCCGCGGAGCGGCTGGGCCCGTGAGCCATGGCCGCTGGGCCTGCGCATCCGGAGCCTGTGCTCCGCAACAGGAGAGGCCACAACAGTGAGAGGCCCGCATACCGCAAAAAAAAAAAAAAAAAAAAAAAAAAAAATTACACCTTTCACTAACCTCTAACTGAAATGTAGCATTTGTTTCAATTATGAATATAGGCAACTAATCATAGTATTTTCGCAGTGTCTATGATGTCACACCCAGAGATGTCACAGATATTTTGATACCACAGTATAATTGTAACAGATATCTCAAAATATTGTTTATATTCATACTGATTTGAAATTATGGAAACTATTCACCCAGCACCTAAGCTTTCTTATTTAAGGCCTTAAGAAGCACATATCAAAAATTCGTAATTTTAGTATTTTGACAATTGCATTGGAATTTAATTGGTTTTCTTTGTAATATTATATATTTTAGCTTATGAACTTAAAAATATTATTTTGGGAAATAGTCCATAGGCTTCTCCAGCTCACCAGAGGGGTCCAAGGCACTAAAAAGTCCCACAAGCTCCCTGGGAATTCATTTTATTAGGGGTAAAAGGGAGAGCAGAGCTGTGAGGCAGAGTCACTGTGAGATTACGGATGACACAGTGAAGTGCATTGCCCTGTGCCCTGCACACAGTAGGTGCTCAACTAACAGAAGCTAATCTGTGTTGAAAATGATGAGACAAAGGAAGTAATTTCCTGTATTATGCATTCCATTCTTCCTTAACATGACAATTTCAATAAAATTTAGCTTTGGTCTTCTAAGGACATAAGGCTAATGCTTTCTCATGACTTGACTGTCTTCTCTTATTCGGGCCGGATGGTCTTGTGTGGTGTTGGGGGGCATGGCTGTGTGGCTCTCCCCTCTAAGTCTGCATTGCTATTGCTGGGAACAACCTATGCACGGACCAGAGCTGAGAATCTACACTGTGAGGATGGTGAGGTCTTTCTGGGGCCACGGGGCTGACCCAGCTGCTCTACTGTGAGCCAACAGGCAGGGTCTTGGCCATGGTAGCGGAAATGAGAACAAGTTATTTAGAAACTGGGAACACGAAATTATTGTAAAGTTTGCCAGTGAAGGGGCCTTCGGAGGCAAGACTAGTCTTTAGGCTCAGCATAATGAACCTCAATGTGAGAAAATTAAGTAATGTTTCAACTTGAATCCCAAATCAACAGTCTCAGCAATATGAGAGCATCCAGCAAAGGGGAGTGCGCGAGAGCAACGGAGGGAAGATTCATGGCCTTCTTAATTAACTCCGAGGTGCTACACATAAGAGGAAAACAATAAATCAAGTAGATTACTGCCAGCGATCTGAATTTCCAAATGAAATAAGAGAGGTGTAGCGCCTTGAGTCATTTTCTAAATGTGTATGGTGGCAGGCGGAGGGGCATCTCCAAGGTCGTCCCTTATGTTAAAATTTGCCACCGTGCACAACGGTGCTTTGATTGCATCTCATACCATAGGCAAAGTACTTGCCATACAGTCAGGTGTGAAGAGGCAAGAAATAGAAAGATGAGTAAAACACGTAATGGGAGGGCAACACAAGACACATACATATAAAACTACGATTGTTAGTCACACGCTTATTCAGGACATATTCACTGACCATCTATGATGTAACAGGCCCTGTTCCAGAAGCTGAGGACACAGTGATGACCAAGACAAAGTCCGTGACCCCAGGGAGCACCCATTCTCCAGCGGGAGCCAGGTACCAAACAACAAAGCAATTAATTAAACTGTGATTTGAGGTGGTCGTAAGTGACATAAAGAACAAGAAAAGCAGAGTAAGGCCGACAGGGAACTATTTCAGCTGGTGGTCAGAGAAGGCCTGCTGTGCAGGCGACATGTGACCAGATACCTGAAGGAGGGGAGGGAGGGAACTGTGTGAAGCTCTGATGGGAGGGAGAGCATCCCGGCAGAGGGACCAGCAAGGACAAGGGCTGGGAGCAGGGCGATCTCACCAAGCAGGAGCTGTGCTGGTGAGAGGTGAGGCTGAGAGGTGGCGAGCGCCCCATCACAGAGGCCTTGTTAGCCATGACGAGGAGTTTCATTTTGACTCCACATGAGACAGGAAGCCATTGGCGGGAGAAGGAGGTGATCTGACTTAGGGTCTACTAATGTAGAAACACAAGCAAAGAATCAGCATGCAGAATAAACAGGGGTTAATCCATGTGGCAGCCCTGTTATTAGCGGCAAAAACACAAACACATGCAAACAAATCTGGCAACAACCTGAATGTCCACCAATCAGCAGTGAAAGGGTTGAACTATTATACATCTGTTTCTTAGAATTTTATGTAGGTATTAAAAGAATGAGTTAGAGCTAGCCCTAACTTTGACCCGAAATAAGTTAAATGGAAATCAAAAAGAGAAGTGTGCAATTTATACACACACACATACACATACATATATATATTTCAGGCTCCCATTTTTTATAAAAACAAATGTCACCAACAACCAAACCCCTACAATACATGTCTGTACCTGAGTATAAATGTAGATGGATACCCACTATGATGTTGGTTGCTCTGGGGTAGGAGGCTTGGTGGGGAGTTGGGGAGAGAGGAGATAAGCTACTGATCTTAAATACATTTGTACACAAATCTAAATTTTATGAGTCAATGGTCACAGCAAAGTGTGTAAATGCTATGATTTTGGAAAAGGAACTTAAAGATTTCAACAATTCATTCTGGGATTGTGGGGAACCTTCATAAAATAGGTAGCATTTAAAGTTGATCTTGAAGAGCAAAATTGTCACAGCCAGGAAAGAGCGAAGAAAAGAGGAAGAACACGGCAAGCTGAGGGCAAAGCATGGAAGGTTTTTGTACCTGATGCTGATGAACTGATACTTTTTTTTTTTTTTTTTCCCGGTACGCGGGCCTCTCACTGTTGTGGCCTCTCCTGCTGTGGAGCACAGGCTCTGGACGCCCAGGCCCAGCGGCCATGGCTCACGGGCCCAGCCGCTCCGCGGCATGTGGGATCTTCCCGGACCGGGGCACGAACCTGTGTCCCCTGCATTGGCAGGCGGACTCTCAACCACTGCGCCACCAGGGAAGCCCTGGACTGATACTTTTGACCAATCTTCTGATGGCAGCTGGCACTCAGGGTGGAGGCAGGCAGAGAGGTTCATGAGTTCTCGAGACAATCCGAAACAGGAAGTTAGAGTTTCAAGGAAGGACAGTAGCAGGGGAAGTGTTCAAAAGGTGATGAGGGGGCTTCCCTGGTGGTGCAGTGGTTAAGCATCTGCCTGCCAATGAAGGGGACATGGGTTCGAGCCCTGATCCAGGAAGATCCCACATGCCACGGAGCGGCTAAGCCTATGTGCCACAACTACTGAGCCTGCACTCTAGAGCCCATGAGCCGCAACTACTGAAGCCCATGAGCCACAACTACTGAAGTCCACGCGCCTAGAGCCTGTGCTCCACAACAAGCAAAGCCACCGCAATGAGAAGCCTGTGCACTGCAACGAAGAGTAGCCCCCGCTCGCTGCAACTAGAGAAAGCCCACGTGCAGCAACGAAGACCCAATGCCGCCAAAAATAAATAAATTTATTTTTTTCAAAAGGTGATGAGGATGCAGATGTTACAGATTTGGTGCCTGGTTATTTGGAAATGGGAGTGAAAGAAAGTGGTGGGTAGAAAATAATTAACTCCAAGCTTCCTAGGCTAATGAATGGGTAGTTATCATGAAACAACATTATGAATCCAAAAAGGAGAAGCCATTTTGGAGGGGGATGTGAAACAATGGGCCCAGCACTGGATGAATTGAGCCTGTACCGAACATTCATGTACCAACCGGCAGTTAGAAATGAGAATTGGAGAAATCCTGGCATTAGGGGTTGGGAGTCCTCTCCACAGAAGTGAGAGCTAAACTCAAAGAATGGAGTGAATACAGACGGAAAAGCAAAATTCTAGGGACAAAACTTAGGGAGAAGCCTCTATTTGTGTGGCCAAGAGGTAGGAGAAAAACCAGGACAGGACGAGTTTGTGGGTGAAAGGGAGGAAAGGGTTTCAGAAACAGACAGTGGCCAAGGGCATCAAATTTGGTAAGCAAGTAGGGGAACATCTCAGGGAAGATGCCGTGGTTATCCATGAAGAGAAAACAGAAATGGACAGGGCATTCTTAGGATAGACCAGACCTTAGGATATATGAAGTGTGACTAAAAGAAGTCAGACAATAGGGGGTTTAAGGCCACATAGACGAGAGATGGATGTGGAGTACGGGCCTTGGCGCCAGCTTTGAACAAGGGAGAGAGAGAATGAACAGAACATGGATGAAAAATCCAGATGAGATTGGAGACGGAAAAGAGAGAAGTTGAGGCGGGATGTAGAAATCGTCTCCATCTTCTCCGGACAGGAACTGAGAACATCTGCTGATGAGGGGACTGGGAATTCCTTTAGGAACATTAATACAATGGGAAACACTTGAAACGGACTGTGGTAAGTTTAGCAAGGTTTTAACTTGGGATGAAAGGATTATGGGACAGTCCTGAGGGTCCAGCTGAGGTTGGAATGGTTGTGTTTGTGGTGGAACACATTGTGCTGTAAGGCACTTTTCTGTAGCGACTCTCAGCAGCGAGCCTGAGAAGCGAAGCACATCATGTCAGGTTGACCTGAGGCTGAGACTGGAGATAATGAGTGGGCAAGGGCCCTGGGATGAGGGATTAATCTAAATTGGTAAATTCAAAGCTAATATCCAGCAACCAGCCCAAATGTGGAGGTAAGCAAGGAAGGAAGGGCTGAGATCCTAGAGGTCTCTAGGTAAATGTGGTGCCAGGAAGAGGGCACAAGAGGGAGGCAGTACTGGAGACTCTGATCCACAGGGAAATGTCACAGCTGGAGATATTGAAAACAGAGCAGCTCTTGCTTAGGACAAAGTCCAAGAAATGGGTTTCTACAAAGGGGAAAAAAAAAGGAAATCTAAGACTATTTCTAAATGGTTTCAATATCACTGAATCTCTTTTGACCAATAAGTTTGAAGATTTTGAAAAAATGTAATGCAGCTTTGAAATGGACTTAAAGATGCATAAAAAGAACAATTGCAAATACTTATGGGTAGACATAAGAAAGACTAAAAAATGGCCCAGTATGATTTGAGTCATATAAGCAGCCTGTTTTAACATCCTGATTGCCCTAACTGTGGATGACAAGTAAGTTATACAGGGAGGCCCAGTACCTAAGAAGCGAATCCTATCACCCAGCTCTGCCAAGACTCACCTCTCCTACCATGTGTTTTATGCCAGCAGCACAAGCTAATTCTGTTGGAGCAAGCCAAAATGTCACATAAGAGCTCTTTCCAGCTTCCCAATGTCTCCTAAGAGTACATGAGTCTTGCGGTACACAATGAGCAAGGCAAATCAGGTTAGAGATATTACTAGGAGAATCTGGCAGGCAGCCATCTCGGCTTTGTTTCAACTGATGTCCATAAAAACACAGGCTAAGAAAATGGTAGCACAATGTCTGGTGTTTGAGTTCTGACAGTATGCAACATGTTTATGGCATGCATTAGGCCACAAACTTCAGTCTGGGGCCAGGGCACACAGCAGAACCTCAGGTCTGGTGGACAGAGGGAAATAGGAAAGCATGTCTTGTACTGTAATAAATGATTGCTCTCAGAAGACCACAACAGGTGGTTTCATGAAAAAAAAAATCCACTGCTTTCAGATTAAAAAAAACCAAATGCTTCAGGCTTGTTTGTATAAAATAAATGGAAGGGCAGTACACACTTGGCCAATTACAGCCTGTTTTTATGAGGCCATGATTGACTATAATCTGGCAAAAATAAGTCCAACTGAAATAGCAAGAGTGAGGGTTTGAGGGAATTAGGTGAGGTTTTGGAGTGGGAATGAAAGAAAGAGGAAGAAAGCTTTCATTAAGTAGTTCAGATTCTGGTAGGAGAATTTATTTTAAAAAAGCATCCAGACTAATTTTATTTTCATTCAAAACAAACTCTTATTTAGTATATTTTTCCTTTACGTCTTGAACACATTTATAATGACTTCTTTTAAGTCTTTGTTTCCTAAATCTAACACCTGAGCCATCTCAGGGAGGGTGTCTATTGACTGCTTTTTTTTTTTTCACGCCGAAGAGTAAGACTTTCCTAAGCCTTTCATGTCTAGTAATTTTTTATTGTGTATTAGACATCGTGTATCTGATTAATTTCTGTGAAGACTATTGATTTTTGTTCTAGCAGGCAGCTCAGTTTCAGGCTGATCATGTTGAACTTGTGTAGGCCTACATTTATGGTTTATTAAGGCCGATCTGTGGAAAGCCCAAAGTGTTTCCCAAGACCTTCTAACTTGTCAGCACTCACCTCCAAACTGTCTCCTCTGAAAAAGTTATGGAGTCTTGGTTTTAGGAGCTGTTAGGGTATCTCTAGAGCAGGCCACACTCTAGAACAAAGTCCTTATCTCTAATTTGAGTCTTTCTGGTACCTCAGTTGGAAGATTAGGGTATTAACAGGTTGTTGTTTCCACGCTGGCTGGGCTAGAATGCAATGCCTACCAGTACTGCTTGACCTCTGGTCTTGCTGTTCCATCCTTACTCCTGTAGCTGCTGCTCTTTGGTAAGACTCACAGTCTTACCCTGAACATGTCCACTCTCAGCCATGGACTCATGAAGGACCTTCACACAGACCTTTGTGGTCCCTTTCTGCATAGATCTCTCATCTCCAGTCTCCCTGTGCTACAGATTCCAGCAGCTTTAGTTGCCCTAACTCTGACCCCTCTCTCTTTGGGTTCCAGCACACTCGACTGCAGTAAGGAAACTGTCCTGTCAGTGAACCAGATGACCACAGGGCTCACCTCCTAAGTTTCCTTTATCTCAGCGATCATCTGGTACTGCCTATTGTCCAGAGCTTGAAAACCACTGTCTCATCCATCTGTCCAGTTGTTTATGGTGGGGGAATTAGCAATGGCCACTGTTTAGCATACTTTATGCTGCATTCCATGTGAATACTGAATAAAAGTTGTACCCCACTCCATTTTTATCACATAGCCCTCTCAGTGCACATGGGAAGTAGAGGCTCCTGGTGTCTCAGAGAAGTGTCCCTAGAATCAATGATTTATTCACTCTCTCATTCACTCATATGAAAATTCATACTCACTCATTTACTCATTCAATAAACATTTATTGAGAGTCTACTATGTGCCAGATACTGTTCTGGGGGCTGGGGACACAGTCATGGGAGATAGAAAGTATCCCCGCCCTCATGGAGCTTCTTTCCTGGTAGGAACTGTTCTGGCCCAGCTCCAAAGCAATGCTTCCTCTGCAGCTGTTCCTCTAATTACTGACTTGATAGAGAAAAGGGAGACTTAGCATGAGCAGAATATAAAGAATAAAAAAAAAAAGAATAATAGAAGACCTATTACTTATACAACACTTCCTATGTCCCAGGCACTGACTGCTATATGTGCTTTGTCCACACTGATTTAATACCCACGGTTAGGAAGGTATCATTATTATCATTAGAGTTGAGGAAACAGAGGCTGAGACTTGCTGAATTGCTCACATAGCTCATGCATAGCAGAGACAGCACTTAAAACTAAGCAGTCTGACTCCTGCTCGCATGCTCTTCACCACTGCATTGCTCTATTCCTTAGAGAGAGAAGAGAATGACATTGGAGATGGGCGGGAAGAAACAGGGATCATTTCTAAACAAACAAAAAAAGTTTTATTTATGTATTTATTGTTTTTTAAATTTTTTTTATACAGCAGGTTCTTATTACTTATCTATTTTATACATACTAGTGTATATATGTCAATCCCAATCTCCCAATTCACCTCCCCCCCCACTGCTTTCCCCCCTTGGTGTCCATACATTTGTTCTCTACATCTGTGCCTCTATTTCTGCCTTGCAAACCGGTTCATCTGTACCATTTTTCTAGGGTCCACATATATGCGTTAATATACGATATTTGTTTTTCTCTTCCTGACTTACTTCACTCTGTATGACAGTCTCTAGATCCATCCACGTCTCTACAAATGACCCAATTTTGTTCCTTTTTATGGCTGAGTAATATTCCATTGTATATATGTACCACATCTTCTTCATCCATTCGTCTGTTGATGGGCATTTAGGTTGCTTCCATGACCTGGCCATTGTAAACAGTGCTGCAATGAACACTGGGGTGCACGTGTCTTTTTGAATTATGGTTTTCTCTGGGTATATGCCCAGTAGTGGGATTGCTGGGTCATATGGTAATTCTATTTTTAGTTTTTTAAGGAACCTCCATACTGTTCTCCATAGTGGCTGTATCAATTTACATTCCCACCAACAGTGCAAGAGGGTTCCCTTTTCTCCACAACCTCTCCAGCATTTGTTGTTTGTAGATTTTCTGATGATCCCCATTCTAACCGGTGTGAGGTGATACCTCATTGTAGTTTTGATTTACATTTCTCTAATAATTAGTGATGCTGAGCTGCTTTTCATGTGTCTCTTGGCCATCTGTATGTCTAAAAAGCTTTATTTTTAATAGAAGCCACCTAGGTGTCTGGTCAGGTTGAGAGAAGCAAATGGATCACTATTCAAACAGGCACAGAGTAGAAGTTGATGGAGTTGGCACATAGGGCAGAATTTTGTCCTTGTTCTTCCCAGTTGAACATGAGGGAAATGGTAGTGTTCTGCGTTTTGAATCAGAAAAAGATGAGCAGGCTGTCCTGAATAAAAGGCTTCATGGTTCCTTGGGGAAGTTGAGGATGTAAGTAGAAGTGATTGAATTCTAGCAACCCCCAACTAGCAGAACTAGTCCCATCAGATGCTTCAAGAAAAAGTGCTCTGGGGTCAGGTACATATGAAAATTATACTATCTCTCTTGGAGACTTAAAATGCATATCAGCATAGGAGAGCATCTGATTAAATCCTGTGGTAAAGAAACCCATGTTATTTAACTCCAGATTTCCTCAAATCAATTGACCACAGAACTGTTTTGGGAATAAATGAGTTGTGTGTGTGTGTGTGTGCGTGTGTGTGTGAGAGAGAGAGAGAGAGAGGGAGAGAGGGAGAGAGGGAGAGAGGGAGAGGAGAGCAGGCAAACACCCACTGGAATTACTATTCTAGGGACTAGAATTTGCTGTTTAATAGCAAATACTAAACTAAACAAAAATTCATTTTTAGAGGAGGTCATACCTAATTACTATTATGCCAAGGTGGTGCAGGGAGTCTTACAAAGATAATTCTAGTAGAGCTGTAGTTTAGGAATGAGAGAATATTACATGTTTATTAGGTAGTAAATGACAAGAATTGAGTGCAAGAAGGTACCCATTTGTGCCTAGTCATGATATTCCTTTATAGTTTACACCAAAATTATATACACATTTAAAAAATTAAAAGTTAACTTGGAAAATTCAATTATTTTAATACAAACATATTTTGTAGAGAAAATAGTGTAATTAACAGCTATAGCCATGTCTGTTATCATGTCTTTAAGTTATCCCAATTACCCATTTCTGGGGAGTCACAAGTTATTAATAAGCTATCTTGTCACCTCGAGGCAGCTACCTGAACTATATAACAATAACTTGAAGGAAATACCCAGATGCAGCCCAGCGCTTCTCATCAACCTTTCTAAGGAGATGCCTGACTTCACCCCACAGCGCACCTATCACCTGCCTACCGGTGAGAGGTGGTGGTGGACAGTTTCCTGTGCCTTCACAGGGCTCTGCCCTTTCTTTCCTCCCAATCTAAGATGCTAAGGCATCCTTCCCCACTCTAGCTGAAGCCTGCTATACTAGGTTGTGCCCTGCACGCTCAAGCCAATTTTCTTGCAGCAATACGTCACTTAGGAGCTCCTGGTCACCTTTCTCATAGCATTTTTTAGCTTCTGCTGTCTCCTACTGTTTAATTTTATTAGGTTGTTACCCTCCAATTATCTACAGCACGGTAATTACTCTCATCTTTATGTCTTTCTGCATCCCCTCTGCCCAGCTGTCCTACCCGATTTTTTCATCATTAGTTTTCCACATTCTCCTCTTACTTTTCTAAGCTAGTACTTTACTCTCTGATATCCCAACAAGGCAGCCTGTAGAGCGATTAGCAACACAGGTTCTGGAGCCTAACTGTGCAGGTCTGAACCCAATACTCCACTTCCTACCAGCTGGGGACCTAGGGCAAGTTACTTAACTTCTCTGAGTCTCAACTTCTGAACCTGTAAAATGAAGATAATCACAGTACTTCTTTTATGTGGTCACTGTGAAGATTAAATGAAATAAGTAATGTGAAAAATGCTTAGCATAGAGCTCAAGACATAAAAAGTGTTATGTTTGCTCTTTCTAGTATTATTTCTTCTATATTGTCTCCTCTATCCAAAATCTAGCTTTTCTTCTTGCCCTTTATACCTTTTTGCCAGGTGTATAAATATTATACAAACTAAGCAATTAAATTTCCTATTACATGAACTTGTCATTGTTTCTAACGTCACAAAATTAACAGAACTTCCTATCCTTAAAATCCATATCTATATTTTTTCCCCCGGAACTACTCCTTCAACCCTCACTAATTCATTCAATCTCCCTCTTTCTCATTAAACTATTTTTATTTTAAAATTTGCTCAGGTGTTGTAACAGATGCGCTTTTAAAGGAATTAAAGGTTGTTCAACACATTATGTCAAGAGAGTAAAACAATTTAAAATAGGTATAAACAAAGGCTCTCCGATTTCCACTCAGTTCTTTTTTTTTTTTAATCCAAAAAGCTAGCTCCATTCCATTTTTTTTTTTTTTTTTTTTTTGTGATACACGGGCCTCTCACTGTTGTGGCCTCTCCTGTTGCGGAGCACAGGCTCTGAACGCGCAGGCTCAGCGGCCAAGGTTCACGGGCCCAGCGGCTCCGCGGCATGTGGGATCTTCCCGGACTGGGGCACGAACCCGTGTGTCCCCTGCATCGGCAGGCGGACTCTTAACCACTGCGCCACCAGGGAAGCCCAGCTAGCTCCATTTTAAGAACCCTAACTCTGCAATTTCAGTCAGTGTTATTGCCAAAGAAAGTTTCAACTCAATTTTGAGGTGCCCAGAAGAACATCAGAGTTGCATAAACAGATATATGAGCAGAAAAATATTAATTCTTTTCCTGTCTTCACTGCTCAGCAAAGTTAAGATTTTATTTCCCCCTGAAGTTTAAGGGGAAAAAAAAAACTTACTTGTTCAACTTTTTTTTTTGAATAGTACCCTTTTCTGCAGTATTCAGGATATTGCCATCAAGCTGACTTTCTTTCTCATTACCTAACCTTTATTACTCTCTCCTTGCATCTTTACTGGCTTCATGTGAATTTCAATATGTTTCCCTTCTGGATCAAAGGCCCTTAAGACTCCTTTTTATCCCAATTTTTTTTCTTTTCTTTTTTAATTGAAGTATAGTTGATTCACAAAGTTGTGTTAGTTTCAGGTGTACAGCAAAGTGATTTAGTTATACATATATATATGTTCTTTTTCAGATTCTTTTCTATTATAGGTTATTACAAGATATTGAATATAGTTCCCTATGCTATACAGTAGGACCTTGTTGTTTATCTATTATATTTTATGTATAATAGTGTGTATATGTTAATCCCAAACTCCTAATTTATCCCTTCCCCCTCTTTCCCCTTTGGTAACCATAAGTTTGTTTTCTATGTCTGTGAGTCTATTTCTGTTTTATAAATAAGTTCACTTGTATCATTTTTAAAAGAAGCTACATATAAGCGATATTATATGATATGTTTCTTTGTCTGACTTATTTCACTTAATATGATAATCTCTAGGTTCATCCATGTTGCTGGCATTATTTTATTTTTTACGGCTAATATTCTGAGTAGTAATTGAGGGACATTTAGGTTGCTTCCATGTCTTGGCTATTATAAATAGTGCTGCTCTGAGCATTGGGGTGCATGTACCTTTTTGAATTAGAGTTTGAATAAGAGTTTTCTCCAGATATATGCCCAGGAGTGGGATTGCTGGATCATGTGGTAACCCTATTTTTAGTTTTTAGGGAACCGCCATACTGTTGTACATAGTGGGTGCATCAATTTACATTCCCACCAACAGGGTATGAGGGTTCCCTTTTCTCCACACCCTCTCCAGCATTTATTATTTATAGACTTTTCGATGATGGCCACTCTGACCGGTGTGATACCTCATTGTAGTTTTGATTTGCATTTCTCTAATAATTAGCGATACTGAGCATCTTTTCATGTGCCTGTTAGCCATCTGTATGTCTTCTTTGGAGAAATGTTTATTTAGATCTTCTGCCCATTTTTTGATTGTGTTGTTTGGTTTTTTGATATTAAGCTGTATGAACTGTTTGTATATTTTGGAAATTAATCCCTTGTTGGTCGCATCGTTTGCAAATATTTTCTCCCATTCCGTAGGTTGTCTTTTCATTTTGTTTGTGGTTTCCTTTGCTGTACAAAAGCTTTTAAGTTTAATTGGGTCCCATTTTTTGTTTGTTTGTTTGTTTGTTTGTTTTTGCGGTACGCGGGTCTCTCACTGTTGTGGCCTCTCCCGTTGCGGAGCACAGGCTCCAGACGCGCAGGCTCGGCGGCCATGGCCCACGGGCCCAGCCGCCCAGCAGCATGTGGGATCTTCCCGGACCGGGGCACGAACCCGTGTCCCCTGCATCGGCAGGCAGACTCTCAACCACTGCGCCACCAGGGAAGCCCGCCCATTTGTTTATTTTTGTTTTCATTTCTATTACTCTAGGAGACGGGTCCAAAAAAATATTGCTGCAATTTATGTTAAAGAGTGTTCTGCCTATGTTTTCCTCTAGGAGTTTTAGTGTATCCAGTCCCCTTAAGGCTCCTTTTAGCATTTTTTTTCCCTATGGCCAGACTTGGCTTCCTCCTTGCAGCTCTCCATTGCTCAGCTCTCTTTTCCATCTACCAGGTGTTTATTTATCACCTACACACCAATATCTAGAGTGTCTACCATGTGTTCAGTCCTGTTATGTATGCAGCACTGACCACAGAGGGATCCCGAGTGAGAAGTGTTGTTAGTAACCTGGGCAACCTTCCATACACAGTCCTTCTCTTGACTTAAAGATCACGAATAAACGTCTCAATCCCCTACATACGTCTGCTTCTCTACCAGCTAGGACATGATATGGCGAATTCTTTATTGTCTCAGATCTCTAAATACAATGACATGTCCAGTTCAAGACACATCTTCTCGAGATCTAACTTCCAGCTTACAGCAAATAAAGGGTACACAGGAACCTGTCAAATGGCCTCTTGGAGAAAACCTAAAGGAAACCCAGGAGGTGGAAGTATTCTGTGGGACGCTGGCCCATCTCTTCAACAAGTCACTGTGCCAGATTAAAAGCAACTTGGGGGGCAAAACATCCAGGTGCAATATCATGTTCTGGATTGGACACTGGGTTAGACAAACAGCAATAATGGACTTGTTTAGATCACCTGGGAAAACCTGCATATGATAAGGGTATTAGATTAGATGCAAATGTACTGAAAACGTAGAGATTAGTGACAAAACTGAGCAGGCTGCAAGAGTATGTACAGCTTTTGGTTAAAAATTATATTGTGTTTTGTACGTATGTATGTATGTATGTATTTATTAATTAATTATTGAAGTACAGTTGCTATTATATAGTATTTTTTAAAAGTGATCTGAAAAATGTGTGTTAAGGTGTTACCAGTAGTGATATCTAGGTGGCACGAATGTGATGTTTTAATAAAAAAAATTTTTTTTGATTATATTTTCTAATTTTCTGCAATATACGGCTATAATAATAAAAGGTTGTTTTTTTTAAATGCTCATTTTCTCCCAGAAGACTCATCTCAGAAAGTCCACACCCACTGATTACACCCTGACTCTCTAGGGTTGAAGCACATCCTACTGCACAGTTTATACTAAACTATCATACTTGATTCAAGTTCTCTGGTGGGTTTTTTGTCTGTGGCCCTTGTCCCTATACTTCGACTTCACTAGAGTCCCAAATAACACCTGGCAGAATATTTCTTTCTTTAGTGAGTGTAATGCCTGTGTAATTAGTAGATCCCTGTTGCCAACATGGCTGACAATACACACAGGAAGAATGAATGTGAAAATCTCACAGACTCTCATTAGAATAAGGCTTAGTAATACACGCGTTTGTATATACATAGGTAACATATTTTACCAAAAATACAATAGCCACACTATTAAAAAGTCCTATTCAATACCATAATTGACCTATAAGACTATTTATCTTATTCCTCAATGTTACTAGGCTAATTCACATACATCTTTTTCACATAATTCTAATGTATACTTAAAGACTTTTCAAAACCTGTGCTAAATTCGGGAAACAACACAGGTTTTGTGAGAAATCCAGATAAGCACATACATCTTTATTTGTATTTGATGTGATTTTGAAGGTGTTCTACTTAAAACAGCCCCAGAATTATGGTTAATGAAAAACTGTAGATATTTTATCTCGCTTCCAGGAAAGGCTGATAAGTAGGAAACCCAAAGAAGATATGCAAATAGATGTTTATGTTAATGAATCCTTTAAAAAACATGCTTCATAAAAGAACTTGAAGCTGAGCACAGTGACTCCAATTCAAAGCCTTCTCTAGACAAGAGTTAAGTAAATTTTCTGAAAAGGCATTAAAATAAAACAGTACAGATAATTCATTCCCAGCTTTCCACCTCAGATCCTGAACCTCAGCTCTGGTACCAAGAAACCAGAAACACTCTTCGCCTCATATAAAAAGGAGACAGTCAATAGAAATTCAAGCACTGAATTACGAGCAGAGAATTTTTCATTCCCATTAAAAACTAGTTTCGCTTTTCCTTTGTCTTTTTCTCTTGGGGGGGTGGGTGTTTTCCTAACATCAGTTGATTTCAGGTTCTCTTCAAAAATCCCTGTCTCCTTAATTATTTAAGTTGGATGAAACAACAAGTCCTCTTTTAGACCCGATATATTAAGTTCTAAACTGTTCTCTAAGGTCATGCTCACATGTTCAGTTTCAGGAAAAACTGGTGTAACTCAACACAAATGGGTCAGTTGAGAACGTTTTTACTAAAAGGTGAACTGCTACTAAGTAACTTTGATATTAAATTATTTCAGTTTGTTATATCCTGATATATTCTGATATTCCAACAATGTTCTGAATTCATAAAGCACCTCTTCACCCCAGGGTTTAAAAGTTTCACTCAAACATAAATCCATTAATCTCCAAACTGCCCTATGAAGTCAAAAGAGTATATTCTAACTCTGCATGCAAACTACTTCCAGAATGAGCTTATAAATCAGTCATGTTTCAGCCATACGAACAGAGAACTACAACCTGCCTCTCTCCATCAGAGAAACAAGAAAATTCCATATAGAAGTTGATTTTAAATAATCTCCTGTAAATAACCGAAGACTGAAAACATTTTTCCTACCCTGTTAAAAAGATACATTTAAAAAATAAACATGTGCCAGACATGAGGTTGCTATAAATTCTGAAAATGGCTTACCTATTAATGTAACTGAGGGCAACATAGGTTGGCTGCTGTAATTCTTGTTTTTCTAAAACACGTGGATCCGTATCTGAAATAAAAACACAATTATGATTTTTCAGCTTTCACATCAGAATATATGTGGCTACCTAACCTAAAGTAACAGAGGCTAAATGGAGAAAAAGATTAATTTAGTAGACCGCTTTTTAAAGAAAACTCAGTCAGCAAAGCACAATCATTTGTTCATTCATTCATAAATAACAAGATATTGCATTACTTTTCAAGAGAATTCCAAACATCAACAGTGATAAAATGTCCATCTGCCACACAAACTCTTACACAATCCCTCTCATAAATATTGGTTTTCACTGCTTACAGTTACAATGTTGGCATGGTTTTTGGTGGTTAATCGGCCTAAGAAAGAAAGGCTCTGTTAATTATGCTCACTTCAATGCTGGAACAAATTAGTTGCCATTGGAAAGCTCCATCAATCTGAAAATCTACTGAGTATTGTTCTTATTCACTGCATACTTTTCTGGGTTTGGATTCACATTCTAGAGGGCAACTCTTCTCCTTCTTAACTGTATGTTTATTATAACTTTTCTAGACTCTCAATCAGAAATTCTCATGCTGGTTCAGAAACCACAAACACCACATTCATCAGAGGGTTTTTTCCCCCTTGAAGAGAGAGAATTCAACACCAGAGCAAACTTCCCTAACAGTGCTTCTCCAACACAGCGCCAAAAATGCACTTTTAACAACTAGAAATATATTCAAACTTCTCATGTAGAGAAATGATTGTGCTAAGTAAATGCAAAAACAATGTTTCTATAGTAAGACTATAAAGAAATGTCAACACATTTTTGTTTTCTTAGAAAAAGGTTCAGACGTTTCACACAGATTTCATTACAACCTCGTTTAAAACCATCTCATTATTAGAACTCTTCCAGCTGCACTTGGCAATAACACCTTCTTTGATGTAATGACAGATAATGTTTCAAGCACCTTGGTACAGGAAGTGTTTACTGCCCATGGTGGATGTAAGATACACATGCTAACTCCAATATGCGTTAACAGGTGATGGGGGTAGGGGGTGCGGACACAGTGGCATAGAGCACAGGTGGCAAAAATGACAGCATCAAAATCAATTTACAATGCTTTCCACGCCCAGACTAAAACTGGACAGTAGTGGCGATTTTTTTATTGGTGTTATAGTTAAGAATCTCATGTTCACTTTATTATTTTTCCTATGCCAAGAGTTTCAGGGATACACTATTCAGAAATCCTGCTTCCTGGGTCGTTGCCATCGCAGGCCATGAAAGCCAAATTCTGAAACAAGAGACAAAGGTTCTCTGAATGGCTCCATCAAATTGGGTCTCGAGGTTTCAGCAGCGCAAGTGAGAACACATCAGTAACTCAGCATTTCCTCTGCCTCCTATGATGATTACATACGCACCTGAGGCTGTTTGTATTGATAGATCCCTGGCCTACGGAAACACTGTTTTCTTTGTTCCACCATCTTCCATAACCTAGGCTAGATTTATGCTCACAAACCCTCAAATTATGAGTGGTGAAATGGACTTCCAGAAGCTTCCAAATGCCAACAACAAAACCATCTGGGAGCACCTCAGGCAGGATTCTCCTGTTTTTCTAGAATGCAGACCCCGGTAACCGACAAGAAAGTAGAACTTCCAGACACATGTCCACCAGGCCTGAGACATCTCTTTCAGATTAAATGTTTATTTGGGCAACCTTTAGAGCACCCATGAAAGCTTCGTGTTCTCAAAACGAAATTAGGTACTTTGTGCCCACAAATCAGGAGAAGCCTGCACAAGTGCTACCAGAGGAAAAGCATCGGGGGCTGGTTGTGAATAGACATCAGCTCCATCACCCGCTTCCTGGCTGACTGGCGTGCAATGATCATGACTCACCATTTTATGGATTTAATTACACTGTGGAGCACTTCGCATTCAGTAAAAGTATAATAGCCGCCTTCATTATTTCTCCCTCCCTGACCAAAAAGTAACTGTCTGATGCTAAAAACTCTCTACAGGAGAGGACTGGAGTGACAAGGGCCTCAGGTGTTCACAGCAGGACGATGACGTCCTCCTCATGAAGATGGAATGTCATTAGCAGAATGAACTGGAGAGAGTAACACTGTCCATTGGAAATTACCGACTACAACAAGAAGAACTTCTTTAAACCACGTGCCACACCACTGAGACAGTTTTTGCACAAGTCGCTACAATAAGAAATGTGATATGAAGTGCAGTGGCCATAGTGCACAATCTCCCAGATACTTCTCTGGCTTGTTTATGGCACTGATCAAAAGGTGAACCTGGCACGTTGGCTACCGTTGCCCAGAGATAAAATCCATCTCAGTAAATGGTCTGTGGGATAGAAACGCTTGAATTTTTCATGGCCACACGATGTTCCTTAAACTGGCAACTGGCAAGAAAGTAAAGCATCCCATACTGCGTCTACCTACAGCCCCATACAGCAACGCTCTACCACTCTTATATCACAAAGAAGGGACAGGAAGATGAACTCCAAATTTCTCAGCAGGGCAGGGCACAGCCAAAAAAACCCACCAAGAGTTGACTGTTTTCTGTCTCATATCACCCCTTGCACACTCACAGATTTCAAGCTGACTGAAGATAAAGAAATTCAAATATGAAAATGTATTTTAAGATACCCAAGCAATAAAAACCTATCAACTTCAAAGTTTCTAAAACATAGCACCCTCCACAGTAGACAGCAATGTGCTTCTTCTACCATTCCTAGTTCAGGGTAATAGCTTGAACACACAGTTCTACAGTAAGGACGAGACACAAAGTGGAAGCTTGCTGTAGCTCATCTGGTCCTACTGCCCTGTGGTTTTATAGAGTCAATTAAACGGCAAAAGGCTCAATGTCGTAGCACCATTTCCCATGACTTCTCAAGTAGTTAAGAGAAAAGCCAGGCAAACGGCAGAAATAAGGAAAGGACAGTCTTCAGACCCTTCTGGATAGGAACTAGAGTTAAACATGATGAAAGGAGGGCAAACAGCACACTTTGTTCAGTCAGGGAGGCCTGTGTTCATCAGCTCTGCTGTCTCTGGTGTTGGGAACCAATGTCCACCAAGTGCCTGGATTTGGGACCTATGTTGAGTCTTTTGTAGCGCTATCTTCAAGCTTCCAGGAAAACTCTATCAAGGTTGTTTGCTGGGTTAACAGAAGCTAACTGAGGAGCTCATGGGCTTTGGCAGTGCTTCAGCTACATTGCTGGGATTTATATGCCTGTATTTATTTCCAATTTAAGAATGTCAGAAACCAGCCATACTACCTCTCAACAAGACTAACGAGGCCTCTATCAGCAGTGAGCTATTTGCAGGCTGGGAGGCAGTGAGGGGGAGACAGGATATCACGCCGCCCCTACCCAAGAAGGCCGTCTTCAAATTCTATATCCTCCAAAGGCTGGGCTCTTTGCTCCGTGTGGAGGGCAACAGTGGGAGGCCTGAGATGACGTGAGTGGGAAGGCAGCCCCGGAAGATCCTGGAGAGGCAAAGGCCCACCCAGCCAGATGAGGGATACTGAAGGTCTGGGATGGAAACACCACTTCTCTGTGGACTGACTCACTTGGTAATAATTAATGGGCACAGTCTGTTCTCAGTCTTCCCCCCAACAGCTGAACTCACAAAATCACAGAGTTTTAGTTTATTCAGCAGAGCCTTCCACAATATCCCTGGCTGAGCACGTGCATCCCTCCTCCTTTCTCTGCATCACCTCATCCCCAGCACTGTCCCTGCACTTGTGTCACCATAGAGGCAGAAGCTGGGCACATCCTTTCCCCTTCCCACATTTCTCAGAGATGAACCATCTCAATTTCTTTCCTCTCTCCAGCACTCAGCTCAGGGGCAGGCATGTAGGAGACGCATCATCATTATTAAATGGATACACTAATTTTATGATGAGAAAATGGAAGATTTTGGGTCAAAAATGGCAGATTGATCAAAGGCGTTTTTCTCCTTCACCATCCAAGGCCCCACTAAAGGAAGAAATAAAGGAATTAAAACTTCTCCAGGGATAGAAAAAAAAGGGGAAACATTAGCAGACAAGGGGTTTGCACCAGTGTTTTGGAAGATGGAAAACTCATACAGGAGTGACAAGTGACTCAGAGAGTAGAGGAAGCTATAGTCTCAAGTGCCTGCAGCAGGGGAGATGCATGGGCCAGGAGGGGAACCCAGTGGGTTCCCCTCCTGGCCCATGCTTCTAGCCCCAAGAGGCCCTGGACTTGGAGGTGCCAGGTGTTGCAAAAGGCAAGGAACGGAAGGTTCAGGGCTGAAAACAGAATTGTTTAAAAGGTTGATTATCTAGAGACACTGAACCAGGAAACCAAGCACAGCGGAGATAGAGGGGGAGTGGGGAGAACACAGGGCTGAAAGCAAGGGGATTAAAGTGGAAATATACCTACTTCACTGGTCCCAAGAACACTGGCGGGAGGATTCCTCTCTGATTAAGCTAAGTGGGTGCAGAGACGAGATCACCAGATGCCGACATCTGGCAATTCCTTGATTAAGTGATTTCCCTACAGATAAGTCTATGGTCAACGAGCTCCATCCATGCCTCTATTCAGAGCCTCCCATCAGGTTTTTATTGCCTCAGTGTCTTAAATAGGAGCCAAGAACAGTCAAGGAGTGATCATTAGACATTTGAGGGAAAGTCTTGAACGTGAATGGAAGATATACCAAAACAAATAAATGGTGGGAGACGGGAGCAAAGGAACAGACAAACTGAGGCTTGGAAAGTTAAGTGACATGCCTATTTACACAAACCCAGTTAACAGCAGGGCTAGGACCAGAAGCCCTGAGTCCTGAGTCCCATTAGGCCAGCATTTTGACCATTTAATGCTCATCCTCTGAAGTCAACTCATTGCTACCAACCAGTTACAACACTGGCCTCCATACAATCTTTATAGCTTTCTTAAAAGCCCAGCAAAGTTCTGTTGCAACTTTCACTCCACTTTTAGGACTGAGTTTTGATGAACCGACAACTTTTAATTCACAGTTAGTTTACTTCAGCTGCTGAAATAAATATTTCTTGCTGGCAATGGTCCTTTCAAAAATAAAAATAAAAAATCCTACAATTGCACATAACTGGCCTTTGAATGGATCAACTTTTCCTTCGTTTATAGACACGTCATTTGAAACTTTTCCCAAGCCATAATTTCCATTACAGGGCAGTCAGTGCAAATTACAGTGAGATTCTTGCCTTTCCAAATTCAATGTGAAATCCAGATGCAGTTAAGTGTTGCTGTAAACTTTATGAGTTAAATATCTAAAAGTCGGGGACATTGTGCAGTACAATAACGCCATCTATTAGAAAAGCATTTATGTTCCCATTTGCAGCCTGAGTTTTCCTCCACAAGTGAATGAATAAACGTTATTCAACCAAGAACCGTTTGGACAATGCTCTAGGAGGCTGATTTATAAACAAACACAGCATACTGCAGCCTTTTCAGTTTCCAGCATGACCAGAGGGTTAAAGTTATTAGAAATAGACAGTTCTGACCAGGATGCTTTCTAACTCTTCACCAACTCATCAAACTCCTAGGGTCATTGATGACTGCTTGAGAGTGGTAGCTATTTTTCCCCAAGTATAAGGTGTGTAGCCTTATATGTATGACACTCTCAGTCCACACTCTTCAGCCAAATTCTCTACCTTGTTACCTGGGACAAGAGAGACTGCCAGAGTCCATCGTGGCTGCCAGGTATGCTTGTGCAGTGCACAACCTGTACATCTGTATATAGCGACTCTGAAGACTGGGGTGCTGGGGTTACACAACAATAAAATTCTTCCAAACAGGAATAAGGCCAAAACTTAGTCCCATTTGATCTTACAGGCATGTGTGCATGTACACACAAATGGACGTGTCTGCTTTCCCCAGAAATGAACCTGATGATGGATCCAAGTAGCATGTGATACAAAAGACCATAAAGGGGCTTCCCTGGTGGTGCAGTGGTTGAGAGTCCGCCTGCCGATGCAGGGGACACGGGTTCGTGCCCCGGTCCGGGAAGATCCCACATGCTGCTGGGCGGCTGGGCCCGTGGGCCATGGCCGCCGAGCCTGAGCGTCCGGAGCCTGTGCTCCGCAACGGGAGAGGCCACAACAGTGAGAGGCCCGCGTACAGAAAAAAAAAAAAAAAAAAAAAGACCGTAAAGGAGCTTCTATGTCACTGCTGCCCAGGGGAAGAGCCTAAAAGCACGTATCTGGAAGAAAAGAGAGCTGCTGGTGGGTGAAGGTAAGTGACAAAAGAGAAGGCAGGGAAAATGAGGCTCTCGAAGTCCTCTCTGCAAGGATGGAAGGGCAATGGCTGTTCATGAAAAGAGACCTTCAACTCCTTCTGCCTAAAATTGTTTGCCCAAGGAAATTCTACCCATCTTCCAAGCAGCTGGCCTATGCACTACCTCTACCATGCATTATGCTACACATTTGCCAATCTGTCTTAACACCCCACCAAAATGGAAGCTCCTTAAGGGACCAGATTTTAGAAGCCACAAACCCTAAGTCCAGTGTTTCATAAATAATCAGTGAACATATGCTGAACAAATAAATGAATGCCCTGGGCATGCATAACACAAAAGACATAAAGATAAGCATTCAGTTCAGACTATTCAACTAGGAGAGTCAGACGGACAGGAGAGGAAAACAGACCCGAGTGTAAGTGACTGCCAGTACAGAGAGACACTTATAAGAAAAATATATACCAGTAAGCACAGATGTGCAGAAGGATAGAAAATGATGCAAAATTCAGAATAACGAGAGAGAGGGGCAGAAAGGGCTAATCTGGGAAGGATTTACTGACTAATAGGAACTGAGTTGGGTTTTGAAGGAAGGGACTTAGGCATAGGCAGTGGTTCATAGGTGAGGTTAGGGATCTGAAAATGGCATGAAGTTTGAAGCAGAAAGCACAGGTGAGAAGTCTGTGGGTACCATGGAAACGGGGGCTGCAGAGCCGATATTCATTAGTTATAAAATATTTACAGAGATACTTTAAAATAGTTGCTCTGAACTGTGGGCGATTTTGCCCCCCACCCCCAGCCCATCAGGATGTTTGCCAATATCTAGAGACAACTGGGGTGAGGATCCTACTGGCATCTAGTGGGTAGAGGCCAGGGATGCTGCTACACATCCTACAGTGCACACACAGGACAGCACCCCCCAGCCCCCACAAAAGAATTACTTGGCTGAAGATGTCAATGATGCAGATGTTGAGAAACCCTGTGTTAGAGCTCTATGAATATTATGAGAATGGAGCTATTGCTTCTAGATGATAATCTCTGTTATTTTCCATGGTCTAAATCAAACGGCTGGTTAGGAGGCTACAGAAGATACAAGACATTGTTTGGACTTATAAGAGCTAGGACTTTCTTCATGGAGACAAAGATACTGAGTTCATTTCAAGAAGGACATACTGCACTCTTGTCATGCCCTAGTTGCAAAAGGGAAATTCTAAGTCAGTAGATTCACAACTGAGCAAGAAAGACAACACAATTCATAGTTAACAATAATCCAAGACAGACTGATCTGTGCCAACCTAGAGGACTACACTAGCTGCTGTAGAAACAAAACAGGATTCTCTGGGCGAATTAGAGAAACTTCTTGAAAGGAAATTTTACATGAGCCTTGAACTACATCTCTAGTCAGAAAAGGTGAATCAGAATAGAAAACGGTCTGAGCATTAGCAGAGACACGGGCAAGAAAGCCAGTGTGGCTGGAACTCTGCACAAAGAGTCTCACGATGCAGATCAGGCCCACGTCCTGGAAGGCTTGAAATGTTCTCCAAGAGTTTGGACTTAATTCCATGAACAATGGAGAGCCTCAGAAGGAGTAAACTGATACGGTCCATGTTTTAGAAAAATAACTGGTGGTGGTGTGGAGAATGGGGGGAAAAGCTGGAATAAAAAAATATAAGACTTGGTGAAAGTAGAAATGGAAATACACATTTTTTCTTGTGTTACAGATCTGAGGGCCTCATGACCAAAAGTAAGGAAGAAACTAGAAAGTGAAAAGGGTTTGACAGGCAAGAAGAGGAGGTCTGCTTCTGATGTGTGGTAAGACATTTTGCAGAACCAAGAAGACTCAAAGGAAGAAGAGATAAAGGACTCAGGACGCTGATAGGGACTGCAGTGCTGTAGATTCCTAGCATAATGCCACGTTCCAGCAGGCACTGGAAGCAGACCATGTCCCGCAAAACAAAACGATGATACAGCAAAAACCTGACCACTCTGAGTCAAAACTCGGTTATCATATAACTCAGCCAATTCATTAGGAAGTACTCACTGAGGACCTAGTAGGCCTAATAAAATCCCAGCAGGGATAAAGAAAAGCCAGAGGTTGTACTGCATTTGAAACCAAGTAACTGGCAAATTTCACAAGGGAGTGAATATAAAAGATTGGGACAAAAAGAGAACTGAGTCAAAATGGACCCCGAGTTCAGTGTTTTAACTGATTTGGTACCCAAGACTCTAAGGCTCACTACTGTAATCACCCTCCCATTGGAATCCCTGCTCCCACTTCTTGGTGATGCTAAGGATTATAATGCAACTCCACAGCAGTCAAACTGCCTCTGTTCAATACAAGCTGTATAACTTCTTTAAGTCTTAGGTTTTTTTTCATCTGTAAAATTCTGATAAGGATAGTACTTTTGCGTGAGTGCTGAAATGAGGATTAAATAAGCAATGTGTTAGGTGTAGCTACTAGTTGGTTCTTTAGCCCGTAGAATGTTTTGAAATCAAACTCTGCACTGTTGTGGATTATCTCCATTTTATAGTCAGTGGCATAATGATGCATAGATGATCTAAGAACTCATCATTCACATAATGTAGTGAGATTGCTGGCTACCATCCGGTAGTCATTTTCCCCTTCTTCCTCCATAATGCTTAGGAATATGGCTGTCTGGTATAAAGACTACATTTCCCAGCATTCCTTGAGCCAGGTGTAGCCCTGTGACTAAGGCCTGGCCAATAGGATGTAAGGCTTCTGGGAAGCCTCTTTAAAGTCATGTGCCTTTGCTTGTGGTTATTTTCCCCTCCTGTATCTACTTTGGATCTGATATAATCTACAGAAGTCATACATGGCTGAGCAACACAATAGGAGCCTGAATCCCTGATCCCATGAAGACCCACACCACTCTGAGACTGGCCACCTCCAGACTTAAAGAAATAAGGCACGTGCTATGTAGGGTTTTTCAGTTACATGAAACCAAAGCAGATCTTAACAGAAACATGAAACAACTGGAATGCTGGTTTATTTTGTTGGACTCAAAGTTCTAATCTGATGTCTTGCTTTGTTTTTTTAGATTCTTAAAAAATTCTCTTTAACAATTTAATATGCCAGCTCATGGAAAGAAAATAAAGAGTAAAATCACACCCACATCACCACACCATCTGTGGAGCACTCTTAACCTGGGATAATTAAAGAATGGGAGAAGGAGGAGGAGGAAACCATCATGTCAAATTATGGCTCCTTTGGTGGCTTTAGGACTTTCTCTAGAATTGGTTATTAACAGGCAATAATGAAGCAAATTGCACATGCATATTACTTCTGAGTTATGAACAATGCAACCAGCAGTAACCTTTGAAGCTGTCAGGATCTTTTCAGGCAAGCAATTAAAGTGAAAAATGAGAGTGTGCACAACTTCCATCACCCAGTACTACATGTAATAATACCACCTACAACACTGACATAAGAATGGGACTCAGTCTGAATATTTATTAATGCAGATCTGTTCCCATTTGTTCCTCTTTTTTTTTCCCTGTAACCCATTCCACCCCCACTTGCCAAATTTTTTTTCTTCTTTAAAGGGCAGCTCTGACACCATGGATTGCATTCACCTGAAACCTCCATGCAGTGTGACATCTCTCCCATCTTCACCTAAAGAAATTTCCTTTGCTATCCCTTGACCAAAATATAAATTTAGAGCAAGCTTGGATTCTAGAGAAGAAAAAGTGGATAAGGAAGTAAGCCCCAATTAGGACAACACAAAATCAAGATTAAAATAACTAACATACAGGAGGCCAAACATATGTCAAGTACTGTGTGCTAGGCACTGAAGGCCCCTCCCCCCATCCTCCAAAGGTCCCAGTTCTCAAGTAGTCCAGACTCTGGAGGATCTGACTTACAGTGATCTGTAATAAAAATGATCTGGTGTAAAAAATATCTGATTTTCTGCCAAAGTGTAGATATCACTCCCTGCTTGCATATGTTTTGTGATTTAAGTACTTGGAAGGACTTAAAGAAATGGCAGGAACAGACACAGAGGTAAGCCACTTGGAACAGGTCTTTCCAAGCAGAGAAGAAACCCGTGTTCTGAGTTCGAAGACGTGAGGCCAATGGGTCCTATAAGCAAGTTTGTCTCATTTGGTTCCAGTCATTTCTATGTCGCCAAATACCTAGAGACCAGTGCTTCTCAACCAGAACTGCTCACTAGTATCACCTGGGTAGCTGTAAAAAATTCTGAGGCCTAAGACCCACCTCCAAAGATTCTAACGTGCAATCAGAAGAGGGATGAAGATCTGGTTCAGAAAGTCATTAAACCAGTTTGCATTTTTCCCCAAGATAAAAAGACAATTGTAAAACCGGAAATGATTTATTGAAAGTAATTTAAAAGCTTTATAAATAAATCCAACATCTAGTAAAACCTCTGAATTCAGACTTCACTTGAGGCTCAGGTCTTCACCACCCCCATCCCCCGCCCCAGCTTTTTGCTTTCTATAGAGAAAGTGCTAAGCTTAATGATTATGTAGACTATTAGTGTCTTCATGTATCTTTAAAAGCAAATCACAAACAACCAAATACCAGCGACCCTTGAATTGTGCGCAATTTTCATCCACTCAATAAGTGTGCTCTGACAAAGACCTCTTACTGGGACATGTCCCCCCGCCAACCTTTTCCTTTTGGTCACCGATTTTCTTCACAGTATGTCCCTAAAATGGTAAGACTGCATCCCTCGAAGTCTTCCACGGCTCAGAATTTTTTGTCATTCAGATTGGCCCCAACCAGTGTGGTTTTCCTTGCTGTTATTATTCACCTCACTTAGAAATCAGGTCATAACCAAGCATATTCATTTTGCATTCTGGAAGCCAGTTAAGGATTTGGCAAAAGGAATCACCCTCATTACTTCTCGCCTCCCAGGGAGGCAGAATCATTGCTTTAAAAAGAAAAAAGAAATAGCTGAACATCTGGAAGTGGAGTGACCTGACTGTTCTGCCTAAGAGTCATCAAACACAAGGGCACAAATCAGTTACAGTTCGCTGGGGCGGAGGGCTGATATGCAAAGCTCTGCCTGGCGGGCTCTGGGATGCCTCATGGCATCTCCGTGCCCAGACAGCAGCCATGAACAGGGTGTGCAGGCCCATGGGCCACAAAGGTTATGCAGTTTTCGGGGATTTATTCCTCCCGATTCTGTGTGGGTTGTGCACTCATTCTACTTGCTAATGAGGAGGGTCACATGCTGGGCTGTCCTCAGATCACTCTCGCTGATGGTGTGAATTTGGGCGTCTGGGAAGGCCCTAGCACCTGGCAGATGGCTCCTGGCATTCTTGGCTTCTATGGAAGAACTTCTGGGAAGCAACTCTAGACTTTCTGGGGGTTTTTTTTTTTTTTCTCTCCAAGGCTTTAATTTCTTTAGACAGGCAATATAACATTCATGGGCACGGTCTGCTACTTAACTCTGTGACTTGAGCAAGTTTCTCAGCCTCAGTCTCAGTTTTCTGATATAAAAGACAGTGATTCACAGGTCCTACACATTATGAGATTATTATGAGGATTAAAAGAGACAAGCCATACAGAGCGTAGTGGCTGATCCATGAAATACTTAATAAACCATACCTGTTTTCATTACTGTAGGTAGTCAGGTCTGAAAGCATTTACTGTTTACGTTGTCAGACCACATTTGTGAACAATCAACTGTTTTTAAGTAGCAATGATAACTGACAACAAAAATAGAATTACCATTACTAAGTGCCTACTAGGAGTCCATGCAGAATAAGCTGCTTTCTATGTGCAATCCTCATGAAAACCCTGCAGGGGAGGTACCTCCCCCAACCCTTTCTCTAAGGAAAATGTAAGGCTCAGAAAAGGTCCAGATCACACAGCTCAGAGATAAGACCTCAGATCCAGGTATGACTTCCAAGTGCAGCTATTTGACCCTGACCACCACCTAGTTCTACCACACTATTCCATAGCAATGCTCTCAAACGAAATGGCCAACTGGCCTGTTCTTGATTTTTTTCTCACTAAAACACTGCTTCATGGATAAAGCACTGGAATGCTTTGGAAGCACTGGGACAAAAAACATGGACAAATTCTGATGAAAACCAGAACCTGGGACACAGGCTTAAACAGTTATTTATCTGCATCTCCTAGTCAATTTCTCCTCTGGGTGAGTGATCTAAAAGAACACCAGATCTGGATCCAGAAGATATGGATTCTAGTCCTCGTTCTAACTAGTTCCAACTTATAGCTTTAAGCAAGTTAGTTTCCTTACCTACGAAATGACCATAATGATAGTGCACACCACCCCACAAGCCTGAGATGAGAATCACCTTTGAACTGAGCGATTCCAGTATAAACTTTAAGGCCCCACCTCCAGCTGCCAACCTAAGGTGGCCGTGGAGTTATTATCCCTCCGACAGGAGCAGCCCAGTGCAGCCACATTAGCTACTTGTTAGTCTCCTGAACAAATACTGTGTGGGGAAGAGAAAAATTAAGCTATACACTGAAATAGTGACCTGAGTTATGTGTATAGAGAGCTTAGACTTCATCTTCCTTCATCCCCGAAGCTTAGAGAGCACATGCATATGCACTGGTGTTACTTTTCTCCTGCAAGAGTAAGGACCTTCATCAGAAAGCTCTCCAATTCCTCTTCCAAAGAGTCATGTGTCCTGCCAGTGGAGACAGAAAACTTTTTGGATAGTTTTCAGCTGAGTTTATTAAGCCATTCTGACTAACTAAAAACAGTGTGATCAATTAACTTGCTTTATAGCTAAAAGGAAAAAGCCTTTCGATTTATAAACCAAAACACACTGAAGTGATTTTATCACACATTCAAACCAAATGCAAAACTCCCCATAATGCTTGAGTAAAACAGGCATTATCAAAGTAAGCACAAGACATCGGATTCCTCAGAGAGGTTCAGGAGACTTTGGGGATTTGGTAAACATTACTATCAGCTGAGTTTCAGAAAATGGAAGACAGAGAGGCTGATGGATTTTCTCAGCTTACTGGAGATGAGGCTTAATACTCTAGACATGGATTCAATACCACGAAGATATTAAAAAAGGAATGGCTTTAAGAAGGAATGCAGAGATAACATATACTTTTTCAATAGATATGCTCTTTGCTGACTAGACATAGCCAGGCTGCCTGTCGCTCTCTTCCCCCTTCAATCCACCTCCACACTCTAGGACCTAGCTCAGTGTGTTCCCAACATTTCCACGGTATGATACATATTTTAAATTGTAACCAGTACACTTCCCCCACAGAAATACACAGAGGGTTCACAGAACATTACTCAACTTCACTGTATGCAATGCACATATTATTTCATTTTTTTAAATGTTGGGCTAGCCCATTTAATTGATTTTATGACCCATTAATGAGTCCCAAAATGGTGATTTTTTTAAAATGTGAATCTTGCTAAATTACAAATCAATAATATCATGCATTAATAAGCCCACCCCACACATGACTACTGTTTATATGATAAAAGACTCAGGTAAAATACAGAAGATCCTTTACAATTTGGCTCCAAATTCATCTTCCTTAGTTCTCTTCATGCAATTCCTAACTTCATCCCATCCTCTGCACACATACCGCGTTCACATGCCATAGCTTTTGTTCTGATGATCCTGTCTGCCTCTTCAGGTCCACTGCCTGCCCTTCCCTGCCCTGTTCTGTGCCTCGAGCTAGTTTACCCAGACTCTCTGGCCAGGTTTAGCCAATGAGAAGCACCAGTAGGAAATCAGAGGGTGAAGAGAGAGAGGTATTCTGCTGATAAGCCTTTGTAACACAGGCTGTTTCCCCAACTTGGAACACCTCCTCCCCACTTCCCATAGCCATGCTCAGATTCATGCTCCAAAGTCCACTACAAAGGGTACCTCCCCTCCAAAGCACTCCAGGAACCTACTTCGTAGAATTCACCCTAGTACACACCTCTATTAAAAGGATGAATTACGCTTTAAAGTGTTTATGTCCCAGCAGACTCAGCTTCTCCAAAGCCAGCACCTGGTTTCTCTTTGTCCCCCGCACTTAGCGTGGAGGCTGGCACGTAACTCTGATCGCTGAAAGGATCAGTAAATGAGTGAAAGGTAAGAGGATTCTTCATTATCAAAGTGACATCACAAGTATATGCCAGAAGGTAGTATTTTCTAACAGTAGCTATAGAGCTACTTCCTCAAATTTCCCACTCTGGGGTGACCTAGTCTATTTTTTCTAAATGTAAGTGCTGGGAGTCAGCTCCAGACAACTGCTGTTTACCACCGCGTGGTAACCCGGCTACCTCTGGCGGTGACTAACTAGCTCCCCAACGATCCTGCATCACCTGGCAGGGTGTTGTCTGCTTATTATGCTAATTACATTTTACTTGAAAGATATAATTATTGCTGCAACTCAAGGAAATAATTAATGGCCAATTTCAGTGGGCAAAAATATTCATCAATCAAGTCAACAGACAAGAGACCTGCAGACTTTAAGAAAGGTCCTTAGAGAAGAGAAAAAAAGACAATCACCTAGAGATTTCTCTGTTCCATAAATATAGGCTAAATCTATTCAATTACAGTCTCTTGAAAGTTTACATTTCAGATTTACTCCAATGACTCCTAGTGAAGTCTCGGTTTAAACTTTTGGGTCCTAAAATGCATTGCTCAACAGAATTATTTCATCACTGTATTGCATGAAAAGGTGGAGGTGATAAGATGGAGACAGCATTCATTTCATACTGAGTCTCTTGAAAATGCTGATTCACTCAAGGGTTTCTCAACACAACAAACATCAGACTCTGTTTTCTTATATGAAAGGTAGGGAGGGAGGTGTCCTAATGAGAACACTATTCGGTTTGCCAGATGTTTACACCATCTTTGTCCCTTATAAACACTTGGCCTTTTAAACCCGAGGGTGAGAGGACGTTTTAAAGTTCTTCTAACACCTCGGTAATCAGGACCCAGAGAAATATCTGCCAATGGAAAACAACACAGTGATCCAGAGATCAGATCAAACCTACACTTACTATTAAAAGGTATTTCAATCCCCAAGAGCATTGATATGTCCCTCATATAGATGATACACAAACCCTTACCAGCCTATTCCCCACAGCCCTGCTCTTCAATTCCCTTTTATAATAGTCATATCCTCAGATTTACGTCGACTGTATATTTACTAGACGTGTCCCCCCCATTACATTATAAGGGGCTTAAGGGACCAGAAGGCAGCATACAATAATTTAGAGTCGAGTTTATTTTTTACACCAAAAAATATTTCCAAGTTTTCATTTAATTTTAAATGCTAACAACCATATTCTAGCCTCCACGTGCTCAAAAAGCTGCTTAACAGTCCAGAAAGAAAAAAAAATTTTTGTTTTAAATAATGTTCACCATCCACATCTTAATAGTCTGGACACGGAAGCATTTTTCATTCAGAGTAATGATCTCCAGGAGTAAGAATAATATAACTATAACTGAACTACTTGGTCAGCTAAATCACAACCAGAAATGCACTGGTATGTATTTCATTCACTGTGTCAAAAAGTCTTCATTCTGGACCGTCCACATCGCACTAAATTTTGATCTGTCATTGAAAACAGGTTGCTTCTATTTCGGGCTTACAGCATGGTAACAGGGGACAGCAACTGGCAAAGACAGCTAATATTTCATATTAAATCTCCCTACCTGACCTTCTGAATCAAAAGTGGAGAGACTCGTGAATAAGGAATTATTTATTATATAAACATCTTTACTTCTTAAAAAAAAATCTCTGAAAGCATGGAAAGATCGATCAAAATCCTTGGGAAGAAATTTTGTTGTTGATGGGATGGCCGCTGAAGACCCGTGAAGGGTGTGGGTTACACTCCTGAGCTGCCTCTCTAGCAACAGCTAGGAGCGGGCTGGGAGCTCTAGGTGTCTAAGCAGCCCAGAAGACAAAGCCTGCACAGGGGTTTCCATGGAAGGCATACAGATGAAAGGGCAGGCTGTCCACTCTGGGTGCGGCCCCGACTGCCCTATGCCATTGAGAGTTAAGCCTCACACAGGGAGCATGAATTACATGCACTGTAGGAGAAAGCAACTCAACTGAGATCCTCCTCTACTACTTGTTCTGAAATCACACATGAATCCATATTTAAACCATGTTGTTACCTTCTTTTAAATAAAACTTTGAGAAAAACTTTGCAGATACGTCCCCTCTTTCACTATCCCCACCGCAGCCTAGGTAAAGTAACCCTCCCGTCTGCTCCCGCTGCACCCTCCACTCACCCCCAACTTCACACACGTTGCTCTGGAACTGCCGACCGGCTTCTCTCCCATCAGGCCAGAGTTTCTCACTGAGGGGGGGGGGCTTTATAAACTAGTTTACACCTGGGTGATTCTAATTTAATTGATCTGGGATGAAAGATCCACTAAGTGAAGTCACCTGGATTTTGAAAAGCTCTTCAGGTGATTCTGATATGCATCCAGGGTTGCTGATTCCAGCTCCCCGAGGACACGCACTGTGGCTGGCTCACCCTTGATTCCCCCACCTCCGGCACCCAGCCCCACCCTGGCACCCAGCACAGTGCCAGCTCACTGAATATTAATTGAATGAATAAAAAATGCTGTTCAATGACTGGAGAAGTGGGGGTAAAGATAGGAGGGGCGTCAGCATGGGTTACACACTGACAGTGCTTTTCAAACTGGATGTGCATTCGAATCAGGTGGAGGGCCTGTTACAGCTCAAGCCTGTTGGGCCCCACCCCTGAGAAGATGCAATTCTAACAAGTTCCCAGGTGATTGATGCAAATGCTTCCAGAACCACTGCGGTAAAAACGACTGAAGCTGCCTAGTAATCTTAGATTAGGCGGCACATAGGAACACGTGACAGCTGCAGGCATCTTTGACTGTGTGGCCAAGGGCTGTAATACTGTGGGGAAAGTCACAGGAAGGGATTGCTGGCCACAGACCAGGGCCGAGGACACCACCCCTCTGGACTCCCAACTCCATCAGGAACCTTCAATTTTCACAGCTTAAGTATCTGAATCATCTATCACGTGCTCATGACCACGCAGGATTAAGGTGGGGCCAGCAAAAACAATAGACGGCATCAACGTGTAAGTAAAAATTACAGAACACTTTCCTAGAAATAGGCCCAAGATCAAGTTTTCCCAGAGCACCAGTGGCAGACTTAGGACAGAAAACAAACCCGTGGCTGCTTGTTAAATCAACTCAAGCACTAGATTCTACAGCTGTAAAAATACAGTGGTTTAAAATCCAAGCTTCTAATAGCCACCCAAATAGACGCTGTACTAGAATTTCTTAGGAAAAAAATGCACACTTTCTTCAACTGCTCTCAGTTAAGAGCTTTCTTTCTTAAGAGACAAAGGTAAGGAATAAGGAAAATGCCCAGTGCACCAGGTTTTCCCATGAGTGTACTGGTTACTGGTTCCCAGAAAGAGGAAGGAGGAATTCTTGTCAACCCTTCCCACTGCCCTCCAATCACAGGAGCCATTGAACAGCGGCACAGATGGAATCGTGACAGTGACCTGGGCAGGGCTATTCTCTCCGTAGCTAGTTATCAGTCCTCTGGATTCTAGCCAGCACTGATAAATCTGGGTGTCAGAAAACTGAATACTTTGGGGCTGTAAAACAGTTAATCTGTGAGGAGTTTCTGGAGCAGAAGTAAACAGGAAACTGTGGCTTCTGAAAAAGACCTCTGTTATCAGGAAGAGAGGGGCATGAAGATGGAGGACTCACCCACACAGTAATTATACAGCCTTACATTTACATACAGCCAGAGTGACATAATGGCTCTAGGAAATGACATAATGGCCAAATGTAATGTGGTATCTTAGATGGGATTCTGGAACAGAAAAAAGGACATTAGGTAAAAACTAAGGAAATCAGAATAAAGTATGAACTTTAGTTACTTATCAGTTTGGTTCATAATTGGGACAAGTATACTATGCTAATGTGAGATGTTCGTAAGAGAGAAGACTGGGTGTGGGAATATATAACTGTACTGTCTGTAATTTTCCTGTAAATCTCAAACTATTCTAAAATAAGAGGTTGTTTAGAAAAACTAGGACACTGACACTGAGACATCTGTTAAAGCAAAGTGGTAGATACACTGGTGGGTGTCTGTCGCATCATTTTCTGTATGCTTGAAATATTTGTGAAATATTTCAAAATTTGAAACTATGAAAACTATACACACACACACACACACACACATCTCCACCCCCAGATCCCCCAAAAGACTGGTGTTTGTTTCCATAAGGATGCCATACTGAAAGCAGGCCTGAAACACACCCTCATCCACGAGTTGCCACGGATCCTTTTTGTCTGAGCCTCCTGGGACTGTTAGCTCTGTTACCATGGAGGGGACACCCTCCCCCATCTCAGGACTGTCCATGGAGGAAAACTGTGAAGGACGTGAACTTGGTCCCACCTCCTCCCCAGGCTCCCGGTCTCCTCTCCCTTCTCATCCACCAGAGGCCTTCCAGGTTTCATCACACTTACATTCCCATGGAGCCTTAAACCCAGCTAGACCCCTTCACGTGTTAGCTGCATGTGGCCTTAGGGTGTGACTCTTCCGAAGAGCAGAGGCATTTTAACAATGACAAAAAAAAAAAAAAGAGCCTCTGAGCCCACAGGAGGGAACTGAAAGGTGGAATTTCAAGGCACGGGGACAGACAGAGGGCCACCTGTGCCTTCACAGCAAGCCACATGGGTACTGCCTACGTCCATTCTTTGCTTCAGACTGTACTGCATTTGGGCAGAGGTAACACCCATTCCCCTTGCTCCCGGGGCCTCTCTAACTCAGCGATGATTCCTGAAGTCACAGAGATTAACATACTGATTTCTTACATCATCCAACCTCCAAAGGGGTTAAAAACAGGTGGTGAACCCGCTGGAATGGGAGTGCAGGAAAAGAGGGGCTAAGAGGCCTAGAAGACCCATAAACTGGAAGCTAATCCCTGCAATGGTGGGGCGTTCACGGCTGCCCACGCGTTCCTGAGGAGGGCTATTTTCACTCCGCTGTTTGAATGCCAGTACCAAGAGCAATGTGTGTGGTGGCCAGCCTCCTCCCGACACCTCCTCCTTGGGTCTTGCCCAGGCCACGTGAGTAAGGATGGGGAGGGGCAAGGGGACATCATCTGGGAGTTGAAGAAGTAGAACTGAGAACCCACTGGTTTGATTTCTACACCAGCAGCGTGTGTACCTAGCTGGTTCCTCCCTGTCTTGATCTGTGCTATTATCCCGTTCCCGCCACCTCTCGGTGGAGTCAAATCCAACCCATCCCCAAAGGGCCCATAAAAGTCCTAAACGCAGCCCGGGGGTTCTCTGCTTGCTTTTACCTCATTCATTCTTTCACGCCACAAATATCGACTCAACACCTACTATGTGCCCGGTACTACTCCAGGCACTAGAAATACAGCAGTGAACAAAAAAGAGAAAAATCCCTTCTGCTGTGGACTTTACATTCTAGAAAGGAAAAGGGTCAGTAAGGAAATAAGCGAATATATACTACTATGTAGATGACATCAGGAAGGAAACGGGAAGAACGGGGCAGGGAGGCTGGTCCCTTCACGAGCTCACACCATTATCCAACCTGGTGGGTGTTTCTGTGCTGCCTCTTCAGCCAAATACCCTACATTCAAGAAGGACCGGGGCTGGTTTTGTTTGTTTGTTTGTTTGTTTTTTGCAGTATGCAGGCCTCTCACTGTTGTGGCCTCTCCCTTTGCGGAGCACAGGCTCCGGACGCGCAGGCTCAGCGGCCATGGCTCACGGGCCCAGCCGCTCCATGGCATGTGGGATCTTCCCGGACCGGGGCACGAACCCATGTCCCCTGCATCGGCAGGCGGACTCCCAGCCACTGCGCCACCAGGGAAGCCCCGGGGCTGTTTTTGACTTGTTTAAACACAGAACTGTACACCCAAGGATATTATTAATAGCACCCCATTTCACTCTCCAAACTGTTACAGATTCAAAGAAAAAGGATACGGTCATCCTCTCCAGACCCATTATGGTAAAAAGTATCATTCACTGTTATATGAAACCTGATATTATTCTCTGGGCTGATCACGTCCCACTCAAACCAAACACTTACAGCAGGAGCCGGATACAACATATTCTATAATATCAAGTTACACCTGTCCTCCAGCACCATAATTATTAAACAGTTCTGTATTCCGTTGTTTTTCTTTAAGACAAGAAGAAAAGAAAATTCTATCAACTTCTCTCCATGATATATTCTGTGTTTCACAGCTGCCGCATGGGGAAGACTTTTTCATGGATCAAATCTAAAATTTTCTTGGCTCAGCTGGAGTCAGTCCTCACCCGATATGGACAAACAGGGTCAATCACTGCTCTCTGTACTGAGATACGGAGAGCCCTGTTCTAGAAGAAGTCTGCCAACATCACCTCCGAGGTGCTCCAGGTTACATAACCCCTGTTTCTCTAACCTCTCATCTCAGGTCTTATTTTTCAAATGTCCAGTCATCCTTGTGGCTCCTCCGTTCATCCTGGCCAAGTTCTTTACACCGACACAGTACTTCTAAAGTTGTAAGCCAGAAGCGTTCTGATATTTCTGCTATCAAATCTTTCCAGAAGCTTCAAATCTGTTCTCCTCCACATCTAAGCCATGGGCTGGGAAACTGGAAACAGCTCTGCCATACCAGGCCATGCCTCCTGGCTTGCTTTAACCTGTCCTCCTTGGACCAGACCACCGAAAGAGACGATTAAGTGTAATCTTACCGTGTCTCGGTTACAAAGGCATGCATAGGTGGCAAGCTCTGGTGGCGTGGATTAGCCACCCCTTCTCATATTCCATCTTAGAGCCACAGAAAGTCAAGGTAGAGGCCACCTTAGTAACATCTTTTCATTTAGCAGATTTATTTCAGGCTGACATAATAAAGAGCCCATAGGAGGGCTAGAACTAGTGCTGGACCAGAGCCCTGCCCCCTGCTTTGCTCTCCATCATTCCAAGGAAATGCCACTGCTCTCTGTTTTCCACTGACCTGTGTGTCCATGTCTTTTTCCGTCCCTCTCCTTAACTTTGTTTTGCTTCTTGAGGGCAGAGAATATATTTAATAAGTCTTGGTATTCTTCACAACACGGTATCTTCCATGTAGCCAAGACTCAACAGATATTTGCTGACTAGTATGTGCATGGATTATTCAGGTTACTCCTCATTTCTTTTATGATGTAGACAGTCAAACAAGAGTAACAGTACCAATTATAACTATGAATAGAGTATAATGTTTAAAAATAATGAATTACTGGGCTTCCCTGGTGGCGCAGTGGTTGAGAGTCCTCCTGTCGATGCAGTGGACACGGGTTCGTGCCCCGGTCCGGGAGGATCCCATGTGCCGCGGAGCGGCTGGGCCCGTGAGCCATGGCCACTGAGCCTGCGCGTCCGGAGCCTGTGCTCCGCAACGGGAGAGGCCACAACAGTGAGAGGCCCGCATACCGCAAAAATAAATAAATAATAATAATAATGAATGACTATGTTGTACAACTGAAACATATAATATGGTAAATCAACTATACCTCAATAAAAAAAAATTTTTTTAAGTAATGTTACCAGGCTTTGGGTAGGGACAGGCTCTGGGGACAAACAGACCCAGGTCCAAATCTAGGCTCTGGCACTCGTTTACTAATTAACTAACCCTGGGAAGGATATATCATCTTTCTTCATCAGAAAAATGGCCATAACATACCTCCCTCCCTATGAAGGCTGTAGGAGCACACCAGGGCCTCCACACATGTGTTCTTCCCTGAGCCCTATTTTCCCCTCCTTTTTTTTTTTTTTTTTTTTTTTTTTTTTTGCGGTACGCGGGCCTCTCACTGTTGTGGCCTCTCCCGTTGCGGAGCACAGGCTCCGGACGCGCAGGCTCAGCGGCCACGGCTCACCGGCCCAGCCGCTCCGCGGCGTGTGGGATCTTCCCGGGCCAGGGCACGAACCCGTGTCCCCTGCATCGGCAGGCGGACTCTCAACCACTGCGCCACCAGGGAAGCCCCTCCCCTCTTTTGCGTGCTTTGCACAGTTAATACAAGCTCCTGCTTTTTTCTCTGGAGGTTAAGCTTTGACCAAAAAATAAAAGAGACTAAGAAAGGGAAAAAAAAACCCCTAACAGTACTATGACTAGAGATACTATTTTTCCCCCATCCTCAACTACTTAAAAACCCTCGTTAGAATGAGGGAAAACTGTGCTGTTACTTATATCCTCTTGCAAATTTTTTTAAGTGCTGAGGTAACACCAAAATGGCGGGATTTCTGAGGTTATTTGTGCACAAGCAGGAGGTAGGAAAGTATCTACATTTGGAGAGAGAACTAAGAAAAGCCTCCTGATGAGGTGTGAACCAATGGAAAACTGCACAGGGAAAACTAATTGGAAAGGCAGCCTGTGGACTGACACCACAGCCCGAGCGAGGAAACAGGTGAGGCGAGCCAACCCTCTGGACCATGTCTTCCTCTTCTGACTTATAAACTGAGGGCCGCGGTTTTCATTGACACCCAGGACTGATACCACACTGACATCTTGTGGCTACAAGTATCATGACACATAGGTGGCCCCAAAGCAAAACGGACCTGCATACTAACATTACCACGATCTGTCATTCTGCAGCATTTAAAGAACTTCAACTGTTTTCTCAACCACAGACTCACTGTTTTCATACCATGGAAACAGAAGTGAGGACAGGAAGCAGCTGCAGTATCAAGGAACATGTACACTGGCCGGCAGCTTAACTGTGATATTGGCATTTGTACTCCAATTGTATCGGTGATAATACCTCTGATAAATGTCACCGTTTTCAAGCACCGGCAACTCCCAGGTGAGCATTTCTTCTTACCTGGCACCTGAGACTCCAGGTAGGAGACTTACTGAAATATATTGATTATTTAAAAGTGAAATGAAACTGGCATTCAAATACCAACCACACCTCCCTCTATTAAGTCTGAGAGAGGAAGGGAGGAAGCAGAAAAAGAACCTGGTTCTCTGGAATTTCAAAATTAAATTTTTCTTCCCAAGCACACCCAGGAGCTGCCTGGTGAAGGATGGAGGCCAGAAATCCTCCATCTTGCAGAACCCCAGGTTGGATGGAGTGTCTACTGCAAAGCACTTGGGGGCACTAGTGCACCCCAGAGAGCTCAGGGGCCCTGGCACCATAAAGCATGGGAGAAGCGGAGAAAGGCCGCCAAGGGCCATGGGAGCTCTCCTGTGGGGGACACAGGAGAGGCTTCCCTGGAGGCAGCCTTTGCCTTTCAGGACAAACGCTGACGGCACACAAAGATGGGCATAAAGGCACTGACAGCAGTGTTTGAGGTCACGGGCCCAAGAATCAGACAGAACCGGACTGAATTCCTAGGCCCGTCACTTCCCAGCTGTACATCTGAGCACGTTATCTGAGCTCTCAAACCCTCATTTTCTTCATTTGGAAAGCAGGGATAATCCCTTTCATATCATACCTGTGAAGGGTCAATGAAATCATGTGTAAAAGTGATGACAGTGCATATTAAGGACACACAAATGCTAATGATCATTGTTAACAGCTAGAGGCTGAAGCAGGTGCAGCGATGGGCAGGAAAGGCCACTGTCACCTGTTGACACGGGAAGTGTGTGAGTATGGTGGGCATAAGACGGACAAGGACGTGAGTGGCGGGTGTAGGGTGGAAAACAGAGGTCACTGAGCACCAAGCTGAGGCATCTTGACCAGTTCTTGCTGCTTCTGTGCTCCCAAAGTGTCCCTGAATCTTTATCACTTAGTTTTTTCATCTCTTTATATCCTTCCTCTCTAGAGGTTGTTTGGCTTCCTGGTGGCATGGGCCACACATCACAAGGCTCCCAGCAGAGGGCTGCATGCATGGCAGACACTCCATAAGCATTTGGCTTGGTCCCTTACTGGGCTGGGCCACTTTTGGCAAACGGATTAACCTCTCTCAGTCGCAGGTTCCTCATCAATAAAATATGAAGAAATAGCAATCCCTGTCTCCTCTGGTTGCTGTGAAGGGGAAATAAGATAATGGAAGTGGCATGTGACACAAGACAGACTCAATAAAGCGTGACTGCTATCAGAGCCACACCAGCTAGCAGTGACTTTCTATGAAATCCAGTCTCAAAGACCTAAGGATATGCTTTGGATGAATCAGGGAGGACTGTGCAATACTGCCGCGAAGATATTTTTAAGGGATTTGTTAAGAAAATTGGGTTATTATCCTAATTTCTCAGCATTATGTAACTTCTCAGTTTTTAGGCATAGCTCCAAATACACACCATGGCAGCACTGCCCTTAACTGCTTTTCCAGACAAAATATTTTCAAATTTCCATCAAAAGAATGCAGTCGGCACAACCTTATCCTAATCATCCTAACAAATGGGTAAACTGTGCTACAATAAGATGGTTTAACCCCAACATCTGCTTCTACCTGCCAACAAGGGGTGGCCACAGTTTTTAACACTAAATAGGGCAAAAAAAATCTTCTGTAAAAAAATAATAACATTTGTGGGGTTTTGTTCATAATAAAAAATGATGATTGTAGAAAACGTGGAAAAATCTAGAAAATTACAGAAAATTAAAGTTACCCACCATCAACTATTTCTTTTTAACATCTTTATTGGAGTATAATTGCTTTACAATGGTGTGTTAGTTTCTGTTTTATAACAAAGTGAATCAGCTATACATGTACATATATCCCCGTATCCCCTCTCTCTTGTGTCTCCCTCTCACCCTCCCTATCCCACCCCTCTAGGTGGACACAAAGCACCGAGCTGATCTCCCTGTGCTATGCAGCTGCTTCCCACTAGCTATCTGTTTTACATTTGGTAGTGCATATACGTACATGCCACTCTCTCACTTCGTCCCAGCTTACCCTTCCCCCTCCCCGTGTCCCCAAGTCCATTCTCTGCGTCTGTGTCTTTATTCCTGTCCTGCCCCTAGGTTCTTCAGACCAGTTTTTTTTAGATTCCATATATATGTGTTAGCATACGGTATTTGTTTTTCTCTTCCTGACTTACTTCACTCTGTATGACAGACTCTAGGTCCATCCACCTCAATACAAATAACTCAGTTTCGTTCCTTTCTATGGCTGAGTAATATTCCATTGTATATATGTGCCACATCTTCTTTATCCATTCATCTGTCGATGGACACTTAGGTTGCTTCCATGTCCTGGCTATTGTAAACAGAGCTGCAATGAACACTGTGGTACATGACTCTTTTTGAATTACCGTTTTCTCAGGGTATATGCCTAGTAGTGGGATTGCTGGGTCGGTCGTATGGTAGTTCCATTTTTAGTTTTTTAAGGAACCTCCATACTGTTCTCCATAGTGGCTGTATCAATTTACATTCCCACCAACGGTGCAAGAGGGTTCCCTTTTCTCCACACCCTCTCCAGCATTTGCTGTTTGTAGATTTTCTGATGATGGCCATTCTGACTGCCCACCATCAACTACTGAAACATAGTTCAGCTTGTGCTTTTGCTGTATTTCCTTTTAGTCCTCTTTGCATATTTTTTAAAAATTTGAAGTCAGTCTTATCTTTTCACTTATTATAACCTAAACATTTTGTTTAATATTTCACTTTTCATTAAAAAATTACTGAGTACTCATTTAGTACATAAAGCTTCCCATGACACGAAGAGATACTGAAAAACATGGGCGATGAAGTCCGTGTTCTCCGGGAGCCTGTACTTTAGCTAAGGATACATGACAACACACTGGAAGAACAACTAATGGTATACAGTAACGATGACAGGAAGGGGTAGCACAACCACAATGTAAGGTCAAACCTAGACAAGATTGCCATGGCCTAGAATGGTCTTGAGGGAGTTTCATGAGAAAGACATGAGTCAGACTGTAAAGCACTATAAGTCTACAGATAATTTTGAATTGCTAATGACTCTACTCACTTCCTCTCCCCTTCCCAACATACACAGCAATTGATTCACGAGGTCATTCCTATTGCTATGCCTTCACTATTATGGACAAAACTGAACTCCTGCAAAAGCTGTTTCTCAAAATATCATAAAAGAGCCTAAAAGCAATTCAAAGCAATTTTTAAATTGTGTTTCTCTTCATGAGAAAAACCAGAGCCTTGCGTGAAAATGCTATCTCGTAGAAGTAAATCCTGAAATTCCAGATTCCTGGTGTCTAAATAATACCCAGTGCAAGGTATCATGTATACAACATGTATACAACATTAGCAGGAATAAAACAGGTTAGGCAGACACTATTCCACCTGTGATCATGAAGCTTGGATCCACTCAACAACCAAACTTAATTCCTGAGGAGAGACTTTGCTGAGTAGCGTGTCTTCACCCACCCACTCGTTCATTTATAAAACACTGATAAGTATTTTCGAGTGTCTGTTAATGAGCCGGGCTAGAAGCTGGAGGTGAAGGGGACCAGAAGGACAGTGATCCTGCTCTCATGGAGCTGACAGTTTCGTGGGAGAGGGGCTGACAAGCAGACAGACAATTACAATCCAATGTGACAAATGCTCTGGACAGATGCTGGGCTAAGGAATGAGCACTGGAAGGGGCACTAGATTAACCTAGGCTTGGAGAATCAGGAAAGGTTTCTCAGAAGAGATGATATTTATGTTGAAGGAAGAATAGCAGATAGCCAGGTGAGGCAGCAAAAGAGGTGTCTAGGAAGGGAGAACAGCTCATTAGAAGTTCTAGAGGAGAGAAAAACATGGTGACACCATGGGAAAGAGGCATTCAGAAAGGCCAGGTCAGAGTGGAAAAGGGAGGATTTTGGTGAGATTGAAGCTGGAGGGGAAGCTATATGTAGGCATATGTGCATATACACGAACACATGTGTATGTATACGTGTGTGTGCAGGCATGCTTATGCACACGCACACACACATACTCATCTAGACCTCAAAGCAATCCTATCATTTTTATTCTCATCTTACAGTTGAGGATACTGAGGCACAAGAGAACACTAGCTGGTGATAAACAATAAGTAGCCAACGGATACCACACAGGGAGGCACATGATGAATTCTGTGTCACTGGAAAAGTACTGCTGGTGCAGTGGAGAGAGTGCTGTGGGGGCTCCAGAGAGGCCTGTTAGGAAGTGGTGATGAAATCTTTACCAGACTTCCAAGAGAGATTAAAGGGCTCACTTTCTCTCACCTGACATTCAAGGTCCTGAGTCTGCAACTTGAGGGATTATATGGTAGATAAAACAGAATCTCTGTCCTTAAGGAATTTATCATCTACAAGGGCAACACCATATCAGGGCACCCGAAGCACTCTGTAGCCCTTGCCAGAGATTCCATAGTCCAACTACTTCCTAAAGAGCCATGTCCAGCTGAATCATAGGCTGGGGCTCCTCCTTATAAGATGGCCAAGCCTCTGTAGGAAGAGAAAGCCTACATCACAGAGAAAGTGACTATAGCTACAGCCCAGTACTTCTCTGTGTGTGACAATGTCGGGACAATGACAGGGTCATCCCCTCACACCTTCCTATAGCCCTGCCGTCCTGACCCAGTCTCCCGCCAACAGTGTCCACTCAGCATGGCGACTGCCCAGGGCTATTCTTTGTCACCTCACTGATGAAGAAACTCCACTTACGAGTGATAGTTTTCTCTGAAGACATTTTGTTCCCATTCTTTTTTTTTTTTTTTGCGGTACACGGGCCTCTCACTGTTGTGGCCTCTCCCGTTGCGGAGCACAGGCTCCGGATGCGCAGGCTCAGTGGCCATGGCTCACGGGCCCAGCCACTCCGTGGCATGTGGGATCTTCCCGGACCAGGGCACGAACCCGTGTCCCCTGCATCAGCAGGTGGACTCTCAACCACTATGCCACCAGGGAAGCCCCTGTTCCCATTCTTAACATCACTTCAGTCAACCCCTTATTCCCTTTCCCTGGAAGTTCTGAGTAAGGAAGAGAAAGGAAACTAAAGTTTCAGTGTATCTAACAGGCTCCGCACAGCAACATCACGTCTAAATCCTGACACCCACCAGCCTGAGAAAAAGATAAGGTTGTCCTCATAAAGCAGATGACAAAACAGGAAAAGGTAAATCGCCCTGCTTGAGCTCACACACATGGCTAATCAGGACACAAGCAGGATTCAAACCCCATTCTGACTCCAAGCCCAGCCTCATTCTACTATATCATTTAATTATGCAGAAATAAAAACAGGTCATTTGGGGCTTCCCTGGTGGCGCAGTGGTTGAGAGTCCGCCTGCCGATGCAGAGGATGCAGGTTCGCCCCCCGGTCCGGGAAGATCCCACATGCCACGGAGTGGCTAGGCCCGTGAGCCATGGCCGCTGAGCCTGCGCATCCGGAGTCTGTGCTCCGCCAACGGGAGAGGCCACAACAGTGAGAGGCCTGCGTACCGCAAAAATAAATAAATAAATAAATAACAGATCATTTGAAAATATACTACTTTTCTCAAGTTGGAGGATACTGTGTTTGTTAGAGAAGTCTGGTCAAGGGCCCAATCTGGGGTTTAAGATTCTACTTCGATCTCATACCCTCAACTCCTAAACCTTCATTTCTGGTTTGGTGGTGTATTTAGTTTTGTCAGTACAGCTCTCACAGCACCAGATGCTGGACTGATGTGAAGTGAATAGACTTCTGTCCGGGTATGGGAAAGCCTAAATTCTAGACCAGTCTTCCATAGTGGCTGCAGCTTCATGAGAGATGGGCTGGGGCTGGCGTTACTCTGGCCACATGCACGTTGTTATTGTTCATAGCTTTGGCATTGAACTTCACCATGGCTCTGGCAAGACAGGGCGGGTTATGTGTCAGTGAGTGTCTCACAAGTAGGGTGATCATATAATTTACTGTCCAAACCACCAGGACACCTCTGAGAGTGGAAGGGGACACTATTAATAATTAAACCAGGATAAATGGAGAATCCAGTTTGGGCCAGGGCAAAGCAGAACTTATGCTCCCCCTGGTCAGAAGGAGCTCTTTTAGCCTCTAGTGTAAGACCTAGATTATAGCAAGTCTAGAGGCCTGCCTGGGTCTGGTCCCCAGGCTTACAACCTCATCTTGTTGCGAATAGCAACAGTGGCTTCTAAAGATGAAGCTCCAAGGAAAAAAGAACTGCAAAAAGCATTCTTCTCTAAAGCCCAGAGCTAGCTTAAACCACCTGCCCTAAGTCTTGGAGGCAGGCTGTTTCCTTACTACACCTAGGCCTGGGGCCAACACAATACCCTCCCCCAGAGAGGGATACGAAAATAAGAGAAAGGGAATGTAGCACAGACACAGAACTTTTAACGTTTCATGCACCAAAGCAGCAGTCCTGGGCACTTGTGGCCCAATAAGAGCCTGATCTAGAACTCATATCAGCACCTTCTCCCCTCAAGCCCCAGGTTCCTCTTAAAGACTGGAAAGTCTCTAACATATGCACAATATGTATATTGAATAATGCATCCCCCTAGAACGTACAGGTGATGAGAAATCCTCGGTGTAGGGGAATCCTGTCAACAGCACCCATGTCATTAGTATAACGATATAAAGCACCAATGCAAATGCTATTTTTTCCAAGTGTACAAATGTAAGTGGCTTTTATAATTTGTGTATTTATAAAAAGAATAATTACCATGGAGACCAACCAGCGTTTACAGACCCAGCACCCTACCCCTGACACAGTCCTCTATAGCTAGTAGTCACTTACTAAAGGTTCTCTCAACTGAATAGAACCAAATCAAGTATTTTTCAAATTAATAACATGGGAAATGGAACAAGGGGCTCCTCAATGCTGAGTGGTTAGAAAGAGATGTCCACAGAGCGGCTGAAGTCAAAGAAGTCACATATACCTCTTACCTCAGTTTTCCACTGCATCAGGTCAAAACTGATTTGATTTGCTGCCCCAAGTGGGCTTCACACCTTCCCCCCTATTCACCAGTGTGTCTTTTTCCACTACCCATGTTTAAAAACAGACTCTTTGATTTATGGGCATTTAGGGCTGGGGAAAGTCTCCAAGCCCCAGGCTCACCACAGACTCAGGCCCCTAAATGGAAACAGCTGAGCAGGCTTGTCAGGGGGTGATGGCCTGTCTCTTGTCCCTGGAGAAACAGCCTGGATGGACAGGCCTCCTGACTCATCCCCATGCCAGTCTCAGGGGCTGCTGCCACAGGGGCTCACTTGGGAGGTGGAGTTGCTTCCACAGTGAAGAAGGAAATCATCTTTCTTGGTGTCGGGCGTTAGGAAAAAGTGGCTCCAAAATGCTGGTCCCTGGACTGTTTCTGATCTCTGACGAGAGATGAAACAATGAGGAGGACAGTTCTTACTTGCAGCTTATACTCTCTTCAGGTTATAAAAACATCCCATCTCTTGTGAAATGATGTTGACAGTAGATGTTATTTTTTTTTGGGGGGGGGTAAATCTTCAATTGGCAAAATAAAAAGCATCAGTGCATTGATGAAGTTTTTTGGTAAAATTTTACTTGCCCATGAAAGGCAGAAGTCTAGGAAACATTGCCCAAGACTCCATGCCAGGTCTTCTGAAGAGCAGAGAAATGGCCACAGGGGTGGTGAGAGTGGGGAGAAGACTCCTGTCTCAGAACTTCAGTCTGTTTAGTGCAATATAGACCTAAGTTAATACAAGAAGAAGGGGACTTCCCTGGTGGCACAGTGGTTAAGACTCCGCCTGCCAATTCAGGGGACATGGGTTCAAGTCCTGGTCCAGCAAGAACCCCCATGCCACGGAGCAGCTGAGCCCATGCACCACAACTACTGAGCCTGCGCTCTAGAGCCCGCAAGTCACAACTACTGAGCCTGCGCACCTAAAGCCCGTGCTCCGCAACAAGAGAAGCCCGCGCACTGCAACAAAGAGTAGCCCCTGCTCGCTGCAACTAGAGAAAGCCCACACGCAGCAATGAAGAGCCAATGCAGCCATAAGTAAGTAAGTAAATAAATAAAAGCAGAAGGCAACACAGATGTCCTCAGACCTACTGCACAACAGGCTCCGTGCTTACCCGATCTCAGATCATACTTATAACTGCTCTGCAAAACAGATACGACATTTCCCATTTTACAGCTAAGGACACAAAGGAAGGGGCGGTGGTGTAAATGACTCATCCAAGGTAACACCAAGTACTTGGTGGAAGGCTGGGATTCAGCCCCGAAGCCTGCTTTCTTTCCCTGTAGTACGGGGTGGGAAGAAGGGAGGTTCCAGGCCTTTACTGAACAAGTACAACAAAGCTTCCAAGTTAATCGCTGAGTTGTTGTGGGAGCCTGTGTCTATATTGAAACCTAGGTGATCACAAAGAGGGTACAATGGAATTTTGTTTACTCTCTGTATTTGTTAATCAGTTTATTTGAATATTTATTTCATCGTTGGAAATGACCTTCATCAAAAGAGGCCCGAGTTCAATATGAAAGAACCACCTAACCTCAGATGTTACTCTGCAAAGTAGTATTATTCAGCCAAATCTAAATTACCCAAGTAGTCGCCATCCTCCTTTTCTTTACCTTTGGGTATTTTACTGCTTGTTGCCATCTCTAAAAAAGGTTAGGGTAGGCTAAAATAACTGTTCTTTAGAGCTATCAGAGTGTAAGTGGAAGGATTTTGAAAAATATGAGGACCAAAGAGTTCATTTGAGGATTATTTGTAGAAGTACAAGTTGACCATTATTGCTACTTTCCAAGATGGCACAAACCACACTATGGCTGTAATCTTAAGGGCACATAGCATTTAGTATTAGTACATTAATATTAGTCTACATTGGGCTTCCCTGGTGGTGCAGTGGTTGAGAGTCCGCCTGCCGATGCAGGGGACACGGGTTCGTGCCCTGGTCCGGGAAGATCCCACATGCCGCGGAGCGGCTGGGCCTGTGAGCCACGGCCGCTGAGCCTGCGCATCCAGAGCCTGTGCTCCGCAACGGGAGAGGCCACAACAGTGAGAGGCCCGCGTACCGCAAAAAAAAAAAAAAAAAAAAAATTAGTGTATATAACTGTCACAAATAATGGTAGGATTGGGGACCTCATTTGGAATATCTCCTTTGTCATAACAACTCTATTGAGTGTTGGAAATAATATTAGTCAATCAACAACTCATTCATTCAGCAAACATGTACTAAGTGTCTATTAAATGCCAGCCATTGTTCAGTGTGACAGTGACACAGAAGTGAATTAAAAATATGGACAAAAACCCCTGCCCTTATGGACTTTTCATTCTAGTTGGGAGTAGACTGATGATACACAGTAAAAACTTTACTTCTTAAAATTATAATGGAAAATTTTAATTAAAAAGTATTTTCACTTTTGGACAGTTTTCATGGTACATAGAAACCCATGTGAATTGCTCAGATTTCTTTACTTCTTCATACTAAGAGAAAAAACTATTTTGCAAAAGATTTTCAACAATATATCTAACTTGAAGTAAAATCATGCAGATATCTATTGTTAATATCCATGTTCTTGAGATATCTTCCTCGAGCTTTTTTTCACTTCTAGGGACTGGGGTGATTCACGGGACTGTGCTGAATTCTTTTCAGAGGATTTTCCCCAGGAGGAAAATGGTTCCCAACACAGGACTCACCCTTGCAACGTCCTGCCAAGTCAAAGTTACTTCCTATAAAACCAACAATTCTTTTTTGTATGCTGGACCATTAAATAACATGGCAACATTTTATTCAGAAAACTTTGGCAGAAGCTTATGAACTATCTTAAGAATGAAGGCAAAAGAGTGAGGATGAGGCAATGTGATCAAGAGTGAGTATCTTATGTATCACACTTCTTTTTGGGGGAGGAATTGCTAACAGATGAAGAGCAAGTCCTTTAAAAATCCCCTCTTCAGGGCCTCCCTGGTGGCGCAGTGGTTGAGAGTCCGCCTGCCGATGCAGGGGATGCGGGTTCGTGCCCCGGTCTGGGAGGATCCCATATGCCGCGGAGCGGCTGGGCCCGTGAGCCATGGCCGCTGGGCCTGCGCGTCCGGAGCCTGTGCTCCGCAACGGGAGAGGCCACAACAGTGAGAGGCCCGCATACCGCAAAAAGAAAAAAAAAAAAAAAAAAAATCCCCTCTTCAATAATCAGCTATCAAATACATGCAACAAAACATACTGGAACATATGGTTACCACAAAGGCAACTGCTAACTTTCATTATCCCAAACGGATGCACGGCAGATAAAAGTGGCTGTAGAACATTGCAAGACCTAAGTAAAGAATGAAAGGCTACAGTGGGAAAATCTACGAAATGCCATGGGAATAAGTTACTATATAAAATGAGAACCATTTAAAAACTTTGAGGCAACTGAGATATAAAAATTTTTTTTCAACTTGTGTTCAGATCTTTTCTTACGTTTTACAAGCTAATTATTAAAAAGCTTTAAAAAAAGAAGTCAATATTAACTTTTGTTATTTTCGTTTGAAAATAACAGAAACAAGTTTGCTGGCAAGATGAAGAATTATACATTCACCTGGGTAATGACTGCAGTTCATTTCTAAGTGGAAAGCAAATCACAGGAATAAGGTGGAAGGCTCAGGCCAAGTAATACTCAGACATATTCCCTGAAAGTCGGGCAACTGCAGTCAAACACAGCCTTCCTGGTCAAAGCCCCAATCTCAGGTTCTACTTAGTTTAAAGCACCCTGACTTTCAAGACTTAAAAAACAGCAAGAGTGAATAATACAGGTTGACTACATAATATCAGGGTATAAAAGCGTGTGAGCTGATGAGATTCAGAGAACACGAACAAGGACCCTGAAGGCTTTGCATCTCTAGATTTAGATCTGAGCAAACCAGAAGCAGCAAGAGAGCCCTTTAAGCAGTTGGCACAGGGTGGAGAATGTCTTTAAAGAATTGAAAAGGAGAGTTCAGTTTAAATATACAGATATAGAATGTAGCCTCGGCCCTGACTGTAGTGCAGTCCAAATTTTACAGGCTTGTGGAAGGCAGGCATGGAATACAAACAAGTCAATGTGGACAGGAGTAAGAGATAAACAGTTTTAAATGTCGCATACAACTAAGATGTTTCTGCAGCCGTTTCACTGCCAAAAGGGGAGACTTGGAAAATTTCAACCTAGCTATTCCAATTATAGGGCTTTATGAAACCACACAAGCTACAGCAGTGCCCTTCTGAGAAAAGCAATGATGCTTTGTGCAGGTAAATCTCCAAGGTGAGTGTGACTTGTTGCGGACAATGCTGTATAAGCAAGGGCTGTTAATCCTTTCAAGTTTTGGCTTTCCTTCTTTTTGGAAGGGAGAGGGAAAATCTTGTCTATTTCACATTATCTATTTGTCAGATTGAGACTTGCGCCATTAAAAAAAAAGAAATACATGAGTTACTATGAACCTTTCTACTATTTATGATGTGAAGTACAGGTCGTCAGTTACCATCTTGACTTTAAAATAGTTTTTGTTTATCTTTGTGTTGGTTTAAAACTTAAACTTTAAATAATGTCTCTCTTTTGGTTTAGGGGGAGAGGATAATAAAAGTTTTGATTTCTATTTTGGTCCTGACCAAAAGGATTTCATAAACATTTACGAAGAAGATTGCCAAGTTTGAACTAAACTGCTCCCATGATGAAGATACAAACCTTCTTATGATATATTCACATGAATATATTAATCACTTTCATTCCTGTGTTATGATTCATACCAAGGAAGGCACAATTATCATTAAAAGTAGTCAGAGGGCTTCCCTGGTGGCGCAGTGGTTGAGAGTCCGCCTGCCGATGCAGGGGACGCGGGTTCATGCCCCGGTCCGGGAAGATCCCACATGCCGCGGAGCGGCTGGGCCCGTGAGCCATGGCCGCTGAGCCTGCGTGTCCGGAGTCTATGCTCCGCCAACGGGAGAAGCCACAACAGTGAGAGGCCCGCGTACCGCAAAAAAAAAAAAAGTAGTCAGAGTTCACAGGCACCTCCTCAGTTACCCAAGGTACCTCTTCTTGGCAAAGCTTGGTTGCTCTCCATGAAGTGTATTTACATTGAGTTAAGTCCATAAACATTTCCTAAAATCCCTCCAATGGGTAAGGTGTGGAGCCTTCTAGAGCTATAAAGACACCCATCCCAGGTCCACCTTTCCTTTGCATCCTTTCTCTATTGATGGCATCTTCATTCATTAGATCCTGAAAAAGAGACCACACTTTCTGAAGAAGGGTCTTCAGAAGACAATGGGCAAGAGGGGTCCGGGAGGATCTTTGTGATGGCCATTTCCGCCTGTGTGTCCACACAGTGTAAGTGCATAGAAAGCAAACACTGGCATGCAGGGGAGGATGGATGTTGAATAGATGCTGGAGAGAAGAAAGACAAGGCATTTTGTGGGAAGAGCCCCACTCCCAATTCCCCACCCCTCAGCCCCAGATTGCTTCTGAGGATGGGAAATAGAGAGCAGGACGAATAGTTAGTGACCCAGCAAGACCTTACCCAGGTTATAAGCCCCATTCTGTAGAGCCCACCATTTGTAAGTGTATGTTTGTGTATGTATAATTTTTTCACTTACAAACTGGGCTTCTTCTCTCTGATAAAGATCCCCTGGGGGGAGGCAGGTGTCTAAGCTTTGTCACCAGGGGGACTTGCAGTGAGAAAGAATGAAGATTTCTTCCTCCCTGTGGGAGGTTCTGCTCTTCCAAGAACACTCTGGAGTGTCTCATATGTAGAAGCGAAGCCTGGGGGCAGGTTCTCTAATCTTTACAACAAATCTACAGTAAGCTCTGGATACGGCCTCTGCAAGAGTTTACCCTGGGTATGTAAAACCAAAATATGTAAAACAAATCATTCACAACATGATTTTCTCTTTCTTCCACGTTTACCTTCTCTTTTCCCTCTTGCACATGGGCACTGTGAATTCTCTAAAGAAAATCAATAAACAGTCCCCACATTTTGGATAAAAGCCAGAGAAAGGAATTATGTATTCTTTGAGAGAACTAGATAAGAACTAAATAAATAGGCCTGCAATTTGAAAATTAAAAATAAACTGATTGGGCATTCTTTGTAAGAGCCACGAAGGATAAATACATCTTATAAGCTTGGGAATTAAAGAGAAAGGAAAGCTGAAGCTCAGCTGTGCTTTGCTGAAGGCCTTCTCTGCGCTGGCGTGTTTGTAAACAGCATATTTCATTTTGCTAGTGTGAGCGACAGCTTGAAAGAGTCAGACCCACTACCTCATTCACTGGATCAGGCTGCCTCTTCTATTTATGATAAGTGAAACCTTATCTTCACTTTAACAAGAATCTGTCCAATATGTTTAAAATATGAGTCAGGGCTCTTCCCTGAAGAAACAGAACTGCCTCTGTGCTTCACGCATTTCAAGCTAGGTCTAAAAGTCAACACAAGGAGATGGAAGGTTTTAAAAACTTGGGTTTGGATAATTCTGATCAGGGAGAGACCAGGCAAGTCTCATTACCAGGTAAGGAGGTAACATCATCACAAAGGGCCTAGGGACTATCTGCACTCTAAATATACATTCTACTGTCTCCCTTTGTGTCTCTGTCCTTGCGCCCCATGCCCAGCACCGCGCCTCAGCTCCCCACATGATGCTAAGCAGCCTAAGACATGTCTTTTGGTCCTTGATTCCTCCATCTCGATTTTCTAAAGATGCTACTATAGCACCTTACCAGTTGCATTTAGCCCAGGACCTACCTGAGTGTGGATTATATTATAATCACTTAAGCACACTAGATGGCGAGCTTCTAGCTCACCTTTTTCATCTTTATCTCCAGAACCAAGGAAAGTGCTTGGTACTTAGTTGATAAAATGCTGACTGAAGAGATAATGAGGAGACTGTGGGACACTGGCACTGAACTTCTATTATGGGATCAAAAGTTCACAAAAATGAAAACATTTCCAAAGAGGTGATGAGGAAGACTGTGCATTTGGAGGCTGGTGTGTGGTGTGGTAAAGAGATGCAAGACTGGCCAAGTGGTAGAGGACAGTGGAACAGGGCTGGGGGTGGCAGTGGATGCTGGGGCAGAGGAGGAACAGACAGTGGCTCTGATCCAGGACACAGCCCGGGACTCAGAACTGGCTGGGCCTCGGCGATGCTGCGGCTGTACATGTAAGCCTCTCCAGCCACTCACAAAGTTATTTAGGGAGCAGAACCCCTGGAAAAGAGAGGATATCCTACAAATGAGCACTGGGGGCCTGGAACGTTGAGATCTAAGGGAATTACTGTAATGTGACCATAGGACACCCCCAAGCCCCAGCTGATGAACTCAAGAACACACCAGCCACACGATTAATACTGTCCTAAGGGTTTGACAGAATTCTTTCAAATGCCATACTGTAATAATTTACCATTTCCAACACAACATTGTAATTCAACTATACTTCAATAAAAAATAACTTTAAAAAATTTACTATTTCCTTCCTAATTTTGAAATAGCCCTGAACTTATAATTATGGCCCTCTTCAAGGACTTTTAGTTCTTTTTAAAACCAGCTAGTCTTGATGCATAAAGAATACCAATCTCTCTCCCCAAAAAAGGATTCTTTCACTTCAAATCAAACACAACAATAAAAATTTCAAAAACCATACAAAGTTTATATACATCTTTTTAAAATGACTGATTCAATGACCTTGAGAAATTCTAATTCTGTTCTTACTAAAAAGTTTCTAAAGCCAGGCCCACCCCCAGAGCCATGTTGATGAGTTCTCATTGGGTTAAGGTGGGTTTTTGCTCCCTTCAGCCAAGACCTAGAAGACATTGCCCACCGGGGTCCCATTGTCTTTAAAACAAACAGCAGTGGGGAAGAACATTTTGAAACACATCCTTTCAGTTTCTTTTGTGACCAAATAAGTCTGTCTTACTACTTGTTATTTTGAGTATTAGTAGCAGCCTCTGAGGGTGGTCAGTTACAACTGAAAATCAAATTTGAAAGAAGATAACTAACATATACACAGTGATTTACAGTTTATGTAATGTAGCATTTAATATTCACAACATCCTTGTATGGAAGATATTCTCATTATACTAATGCTGCCTCATTCCAAAGAGAATTTACAAAAGAGACAGACTTCCTGTCTTTAATTCACAGATGAAAAAAATAAAGGCTAAACTGTCAAAGTGACTGGCCTGGGCTCACATACCCAGGTGTGTGGCCAAGCTGGAATCTGAACCCAGGTCTTCTGAATTCATATGCCATGAACTTTCTAGGATGATACACAAATGACTCCTTAACAGAAACACGGGGCTGGATGAAATATCAAAAGAGAAATCCTGCTTCCCCTATTCACTCAGAAAGGAATTTGTTATTGAATAAAAAGGTAAACATGCCATGGCCTCTGCAAACAAAGTGTGGTTTTTTTTTACTAGCCTGTGTATTAATGAAATATCATCACAACCAGTAAAAGGGAGGAACTTGCAACATGAAGCAGAGAACATGAAAGCTTGAACAATTACTGTCCTCACATTGCAATATTATATACGTATACAAAAAAGACACAGGCCCAATTTATCTGTTGAACAGTTGAGAAAGATCAGGATGGCATTAATCTCAAGTAAAGTAAAAAAGCAAGAAAAAAACCCAAGGGATTAAGAAGCACATCATTGAAAATAAATTTTTCGGACTATATTTTCTGAGAGAACAAACTCTGAAAAGCAAGTGAGCTACTCTATTAAGGCACAGAGCTCCTCTTCCTCACTGTTGATTTTGTTTTTTGTTTTATTTTGGGGACAGAGAGGCCAGGAAGAATAAGCTGGAGGGTAAGGTTTAGAGAGAAAAGTTATGACATACTTAGAGATTGTTAGCCTGTGCTTATTAGAGCATACACAGGATGACAAAATGTAAACCAGAAAATACACAATCCGATACATTTTCCTTCTGGGTTTTCAAAACCCACCAAAGCTTTCAGCTATTGCCCTGACCAATTCTCAGTTTCAACTCTAAAGTAACAGCAACTGAAATTCTTGAGAACAGACCACAGGCATGTATGACAATAAACACATTCAAATAAAAAAAGAAGAAAAAATTAAAAGTAGTTGTCAAACATAACATCTTTGAGTGAAGGTGTACTGTATTTGCAACAACTCAGCAAGAAGACCATCTTTTCTTCGATGTAACATATAAAGTCAAATCGAGTCCCCTTAGCCTCTTTGTAAGTAAATGTTTGTGAGGTGATCGCTAAGGACCCTTGCAACTTTTCTCAGTAAATTACAATCGTTTCTTTGTCTTGATGCATTAGTGTGTAAAAACCATGGGGGAAAACAAGAGCAAATCAAATCTTCCCCAAACCAGTCATTTTAACATGTCACTGTTTGCAATAATTACGATTCTATTATATACTAAAGTCTACTGGGAAAGCAGCCCAGCCTGGAATGAACTACAGGTTAGGGCCTATTTGATAAGTATTAACAAACTAGACATAGTAACAAACTAAAACATATCTAACCTTCTGTAGAAGGTTTTTAGGGACATTCATACTATTCAAGACTCTTAGTAAAATAAAGTTCTCTTTCTTGCTCGTTCCTGATCTGGTGTCATTGTCCTGGCTTATCTTTTGGGAACAACCAGGATGCAAACCTAAGTGGTAGATTAATGAAATCCCACTCCGCAGGCAGCTCTGGACTCAGAGCACATCTTGACGAAGGCCCCACAGCTTAGAGGAGGCAGGACCATCTCTGGAGGGCACTGGGGCTTCCTCCTGGTGAGGACATTATTTTGGGGTCTGCCCAAACAGGAGAAGGAAGGAAAACCGCCTTCCTGACATGGGCCAGTGGCTTTTACCTCCCTTTATTAGACGCCTAGAGATTCCTAACTCTGCCTTGGTACTCTGGGGCGGGGAATGTCAGGGGTAAGGTTATGCTCCTGGAGAGGATAGGGCAGTATAGTTGGGGACTGAGTGAAGCATCTGGAAAGAATATACACAGTTATATGGAAGACGGCAAACATACTAGCAACTCTCACAGCAAACCATCTGCATCTGAAGAACAAACTCTTCAGGTACAGAAGGAGCTAACAGACATACAGGGGCTTCCTTTCTACTCTCTGGTGGGCACAGTGCAGTGGCCCAGGTTACTTTAGGAAGATTCTGGATCTGGGTGACAAGAGCGGGCAGCTGAGCGAATCCTTGGGGGGGGGGTGCAGAGAGAATCAATCTGGCAAGAGTTGATTTGGGTCCATGCAGACCTTGCCTAACCTCTGACCACCTCTGGCTGAAAACAACGAGGACTATAAAGACAAAGCAGCGAGGTGAGATGTGCTCGAAAGCAACGAAAATGATGTTTTCTTGCAAGTGTCCTCTGCAAGAGGATACAGAAGCTGAGGAATTTAAAGAAAACATCCAAGAGATCTGCTCAGTCAGAACAAAATCAGTTTGTTTTATTTTTCAGTTTTCCGGGGAGAAACAATTAAGCCAAGTTTGATTTCGTTCTCCAGCAGCTCTTTAATGACTGATCTGTGTGGTAGTAGAAGAGCAGAGAAGGCCACGTTCTGACCTTGGCTGAGTTTTATGATTCATATAAAACATCCTGAAAATGACTCACAGAAAGAGAGTGGACACAGTGAGATGAAGTGGAGAAGGGGTCATGAGATCGGAGTTCATATTACCAAATTCAGTAACTAGTTATGTGGCTTTGGAGGGATCACTTATATTCCCCAAGCCCCAGTTTTCTCATCTGAAAGAAAGGGAAAACATCAAAACAAACCCTCTGGGGCTTCCCTGGTGGCGCAGTGGTTGGGAGTCCACCTGCCGATGCAGAGGACACGGGTTCGTGCCCCGGTCCAGGAAGATCCCACATGCCGCGGAGCGGCTGGGCCCGTGAGCCATGGCCGCTGAGCCTGCGCGTCCGGAGCCTGTGCTCTGCGGTGGGAGAGGCCACAACAGTGAGAGGCCCACGTACCGCAAAAAAAAAAAAAAAAAACCCTCTTTCTAAACTCTGATCCACAGGATCATACAACATCCAGATTTAAGTGGGATGGAGAGGTTACTGCAAGAAAAATAGGGGCATAAGGTTAGGTTCATATTTTTATATTATTTTACCTATAAATGCAGTATTTCCAGTAGGAATTTGAAGACAAATGATCTATGTTTCTATGGTTTTCTATGAAAGGTGTACCTGAGGCAGGGCTCTTTCTGGATGGAACCCCACATAGGGGTAGGGGTCCTCAGGAGGCACTTCTTGCCAAATGCAGACAAGGGGTGAGCCTGCCGACCAGTGTGGCATTCCCGTCACGACAGGCTCCGTTTTCTGACCTTTGCGCACTTTCTAGGGGTGTCCAAACCTTTGCATAACTGTGCAACATCTTGCTAGAGTTTTTATTTGTGAATAAAAGATGCATTAATTGTTAAAAATACTCAACTCTTACTCAACTTAATTCAACTCTTATGAGTCGACTCTAAACCATCCAGGACACCTCCAGCAATGCAGAATCTTCTGCTAGGTAGTTCACTCCATTTTTGCATAGCACTAGTGATCACAGATGTCTCCTGACAATATGCCTTCAGTAACTTCTTCACTCACTCTTCTCTCTTCTAGTCACACAAACATCTAAATTGCTTTACTAAAAACAGACAAATTTTGGAATTTCATTTGCAAGGTCATAATGTCACTATTTTAGTTAAGAAAAAAAGCTTTTTTTTCTTCCAGTGGAAATAGCTTGAAACTCAGTTGATAATTCTTACAACTGGTACTAAACAAAGGTGGGGGGAAAAAACAATCAGAACTGGTAACAGCAGGCCAACACCAGACAAAGAGCAGGGAGAAAGGGAATTTTCCACGCAAAGGAGATTGTTCACGTGGATAATTCAAGGCCACAATCATTTTCCACCCCCAAGTTTGTGTGTTGTATGCTTTCTTTCAACTGAATTACTTTAATATTGTTTGTGTCCATGATTCATTTACCTAGCCAAAAATAGGCTCACCAATGAGTTTTGCAGCTGTCCTTTTAAACACCAGATCAACAGGCCTAATTTAAGTAAGAACACTGGCTACACAATGCCTAGCAAATAACTTCTTAATGTGCTTCTATTAATTAACATTACTAATAGATATTCTCTCATTTTTCAGGGTTTTTATGGTTCTAACACTACAAGTCTATGCAGATTTGAATTTGTTAAGCAAATGATTCATATAATTTTATTTGCATAACTGGAGTAGATAAAAGAAGGAAAAGATAAAAATTCTACTACTGCATTTGCTATTTTCTTTCAATCCTTTATAAACAATGGAGATAATCTTTTTTTTCAACAAAAGAGTTTAACATCTGCCTTTTATAATACTGTTATTTCTTGTGAACACTGTGTTTGAAATGCTTGTTCCTCAGAATTACTTGCAAATATCAAACAACTAAAATTTCAAAAAAAGAGACACGTGCACACCTCCTAACTCCAGTAAATACATGATTAACTGAAAGCTGGAACCGACCAAACAGAATTCCAGATTACATGGAACTTGTCCTTCCCACATGACTTTTACAAGAAAGTAGGAAACTACCAAAAAATAGTATTTATTTAAAGCAAAGGACTTCCTGAACATATTTACAGGCCATTATATATCTAGCCTGTCTATATTTGGTACACTTAAAGATTATACAAGAAGAACAAATGTTTACAATGAACACTTATCTCTACCTCAAATCCTGTGGAACAAAGTAGAATATAAGTAGAGAGTATCTTTATCTCTGTAACTCTACTGCTTGGCACCATGATTACAATTCCATACTGAAATATTTGTGTTAACAAATTAATAAACAGTGGTGAATCAGAGGCAAAAGATATTAAATGTTTAAAGATTTGTGACTGTGCAGTACATGGAATCACAGTACAGTACAGTGTAGCAAAATCACAGAATCTTAAGGTTTAAGGAAACTCTGTAGAGCTATCTAGCCCTTCTCAGTGCAGGAACATTCTCATGTTTAAAAAGAATAGCGTAGTATCAAGTACTCTACTGGACACACACAATCATCTCATGACCTCACAATATTCTTACGAGATAGACATACTAAACATTAATCTTGCAAACAAGGAAACGAAGATTCAGAAAGTGAAGGAGGGAAGAGGAGGAAGAAGAAAAAGAAAGAAATGTCACAAGTTGTTGCCAATTCTTTTCTATGATCTAAAATCCAAGGATAAACAAGAAATAAAGCAGACAAGATGAAAACGTGTCTCCCCTGCCCTGTGTCCAATGCACATCCCAACATTCCGTAATTAATTTACTGAGATATATGTAATAAGCCAAGCCAGTCCCTGGAACACACCATACACAAAAAATGTTAGCTTCCTGTCTTCTCCATATGTTACAGCATTGCTGTGACAAAGATATTTAGGATCTGTTCCCAACTTCGAAAGTTCGGGAATTATCACATAACTAGAGTTTGGAGGAATGCTAAAACCCATTCCCCTAAGAATACCCAGTACAATTGTGTTTTTCATTTTAACTTGAAATTCAATAAGTATGTTTCTTTTTCCCCCCAAGGAGATAAATAACTGGAATGACTGAATACAGCACAAAATACAGGCATGGGAAAAGGGTGGCAGTTTTAGCTTTGAAATTCACCATGCTTGTCAGTTAAAGTCAGACTTAATGCATTAATTTATTCTGAAACATTAATTAACTGGAGCATTTTTGCATTTAATTTTCTCTGGCATTTTAGAATCTATTCTAAGCCCTGTGGAAATGGCAGGTCTGATGTTATTAAAGTTAGCCTTTCAGAAAGTCCTCGAACTGAAGACTCTTTAACACGTTAAAAAATGCTGAGAGTCCAGATAATGCAAATCTAAAGTATTATTAAAGGGTATCCTTTACACATGAAAAAAAAAATTCTTAATTTTATTAAAAATAAGTTCAACTGTTAGGAAGGCTTCCATTTTATATACTATTTGGGCTCTTCAAACTCCTCCTAAGAAACATCTAAAGCCCATTTCATTTCTTTCATTCATTCATTCATTCATTTTTTCATTCATTCAGATATCTATTGCATGCCAAGACCATGCCAGGCAGGTACTGTTCTGAGCAGGGCAAGCAGGGTCCTGTTCTTGTGCAGCTTACAGTCTAGATGGGAAAGTGACAAACAAACAGACCAGAAAATATCTACAAGTGATGAGAACAATAAAGAAAACGAAAGGATAATATGATCAAGAGTGACTGGGAGAAGTCATTTATGTCAAGTCTTAAATGATGACAAGTGGGCCACACAAAGATCTGGGGATAAACATCTCAGAGAGAGGGATTGGACGTTGTCGGTGGGAAAAGGTGAGAGTGAGCTCGGCAGGTTTGAAGGCAGGAAGGTCACAGTGACTGAGCCACAAGGCAGGGGATGGCGTCACCTACTGAGACAGGGACACCTGGGCGAGGAACAGAGAGAGAGAGAGAGAGAGAGAGAGAGAGAGAGAGAGAGAGTGTGTGTGTGTGTGTGTCTGCAGGGGTGGTGGGGTTCAAGAGCTCTATTTTGATGTGAGTTTTTGATGCCCATCTAAAAAAGTGGTTCAAATAAAAAAAATAAATGATAGCAATTACATGATCACTCAGCATCCAGGGAGGAATTTGGAATGGATGGTGCTGACTACGGCCACACTGGGTAGAAAACCTTAGTTCTCTAGCCAGCTTTATTCCATTCCATGAGTCACTTTAGATACTCAATTTAATCAAGCAATGTTTAATTTCACATGGCCCAAATTCAATTAGTAAGCAAATCATAAAACATCTATTAAGGAAAGACAGTCCTTTTGGAAACCACACAGATTATTTCTATTTTACAGCTATTGTGTGCTTTCAAACACACAAATTCTTTCACAGAATGCAAACCAACAGATGCCTTAAACATATGTGGCAAATTTTTTAAAACTTAAAATGTATGCAAAAGAAGCGGTGCAACAGATATTAGAGGCAAAAGACTTTTAGTTGTGGCTTCCAACACAAAGAACTGTTGTTTGGCTAGTGGACATCTGTGTGTGTGAGCATGTTTGTGTATATGTTTGCCCGGATGAGAGGGGATGTTGGCTGACAGGAAGGAAGGAGAGCTCACCTCCTCTCCAAGTCACTGTCCCAAATGATTACACTTCCTTACTTGGGATTCTTTGAGCTTGAATTTATTTATTTATTTATTTAGTTATTTGCGGTACGCGGGCCTCTCACTGTTGTGGCCTCTCCCATTGCAGAGCACAGGCTCCGGACGTGCAGGCTCAGCGGCCATGGCTCACGGGCCCAGCCTCTCCGCAGCATGTGGGATCCTCCCGGACTGGGGCACGAACCCGTGTCCCCTGCATCGGCAGGCGGACTCTCAACCACTGTGCCACCAGGGAAGCCCCTGAGCTTGAATTTAGATGGATTTGATATAAATTATTTTTTTTAAAAGGTGACACAGACGTGGGAAAAATGAAACTAGACATCTTACTCAAGTGTAAAATTATGAGGCAGCACAGAATTCCATGACTGCATCTACTTCCCAAGCCTCAGTCTCCAGAAGCCAAGGAAATATCATTGTATCTTGTGTTTCTTCACTTTCCAAGACATTTTTGTGTCTGACCTTCATCAGCCTGAGGGCAAGCAAGACCTACATACTTCAGATTATTTGAATTTATGGATTATGATTATAATACACACAAGGGCCAAGAGTTCTGAATCTGAGTGTCCTTGCCAATATTTAGGAAAGGGCTGCCTTCCTCTTTATTCACATCTTGAGGGGAGAGAATTCCTCTGTAATTAGCTGTCTGGCAGTAGATAGGGCCTAAAAACTCGTCTTGAGAACCTCAGAAACAGTATTTCTCATACCTACAAATGCTACGAATTACCATGTTCTCCGAGAAACTGTCAAGGAATAATATTAACAACTGTCAGAGTTTGAATGAACAGCCCCTCTCTCATCCAATAGGAGAGAAAGCCTCTCTAACCGGGTGCCAGAGTCTAGAGCATCTTGTGAAGTGCTGCCTTCAAACCTGTTCACTAATCCAGTCTAAGATGAGGGGGTGCCCACATGAACATAAAACCCTGGGTGCCTGAAAGAGACAGTCCTCATGGGGGAGCAGAGAAGTAAAACAATTACAACCATGAGAAAGAACGTGTTGAAGTCTCACAGGATGGGTTTTGAAGGACAAATAGGAGTTGGTCAGGTTAAGAGGGTTGGGAGACAAAGAAGACATTTCAAAGAAGGAGCCAACTGTGTGAGGATAAGGAGGCAAGACGGAGTGTGATGTCTGGGGAACAAGCAGACCCCCTGGATTACAGCACAGGGCGGGGGGAGGGGAGAGGAGAGGATGAGGCTGTGGAAGAGGCTGATGCCAGCGCCACACAGAAGGGCCCTAGAGGTCCTGCTAGAGTGTGACGACCACCCCGAACGAAATGAAGATGCACTGAAGAATTCTGAGTTCAGGGTGTGTGGTGGGGGAGTGGGGCTCGTGACATGATTAACTTTGCATTTTAGAAACAGCACTGGCAGCCACTGGAGAATGGGTTGGGGTCAGGCTGGGGGCTCGGGGGTGCACCATGATCAAGGAACAAAGATAACAGAAGACGAAAATAACAGCCAGCCTTTCACCTGCCACTTGGTAGGAGGGGGCTTTGGTTTACACTGTCTTCCTGCTTGTTTCATGTGTGTTATAACATATTCTACTATTAAGGGTGTGTATTTTCTTTGTCTACCTACCTGGCAGAGGCCTCTGGGTTGCTATAATCCCACAAAAATATAAAATGGATGGGAAAATGCTGCAAAACGTCTGAGTATCACTAGCAAGTATATTGGACTATTGAACGAGGGTTCACATTCAGGAGGGGAGCTAAGTCGGTAATGAAGGCAAAACGAACAGTAAATCTAGGAAGCCAACACTCTGGCTAGCAGATGGCCAGATGGTTGCCCATTAATGGCGGACCACTAGCCCTCTTTACCCCAAAAGATGTACTTTTTGCATGCAAGAATCCCAAGTATTTTAAGTTTGTGTCTCCCCATGTGACCTACAGCCTCGACTTTCAGCTCAAGTGCCACCGCCAAGCCAGAGCTTGACCTGTCCTCCCTAAGCCCCGCACATCCCATCTGCACCACATCAACTGCAACTATATCTCCTTGAGAATCTCTGTCTATGAATGGGGGTTGCTTTATATTCATCTTCGCTCTCAAGGCCTGGCACATAACTCAGTGTTTGTTTTAAGAAACACTGTCAGTTAAAGGTTGCTCTAAAAATATTGCACAGCCACTGTGAAAAAGAGCCTGGCAGGTCCTCAAGAAGTTACCCATAGAATTACCATATGACTGGCAATTCCATTACTAGGTATATACCCAAGAGAATCGAAAACAGGTATTCAAACAAAAACTTATACACAAATGTTCAAAGCAGCATTATCCATAATAGCCAACAAGTAGAAACAACCCAGATGTTCACTGACTGATGAATAAACAAAATGTGATTTATTTACACAACGGAGCATTACTCAGCCATAAAAAGGAATGAAGTACTGATACATGCTACAATGTGAATGAACCTGAGGAACATTATGTTAAGTGAAAGGAGCCTGTCACAAAAGGCCAGATATTATATAATTCAACTTATATGAAATATGCAGAATAAGCAGATCCATAGAGACGGGAAGCTGATGAGTGGTTTCCAGGGGGCAGGGGGCGGGGTGGCAGGGAGGGAGGAATAGTGGATGGCTGCTTAGTGGGTGTGGGGTTCCTTTCGGAGTGATGAAAATGTGCTGGAATTAGACAGTGGGGACAGTTGTACAACACTGTGAATGCACTAAAAAACACTGATTTTTACACTTTAAAGCTGTTAAATGGTGAATTTTATGTTATGCGAAAAAAACACATCTTTGTGAATCTAATCTCACTGAAGACCCAAGTAAGTGAACCTTCTTAGCCTGTGTAAGTGTCCATCTGTCCTTCTTTTCTCTCTCTTTCCTCCATTCCCGGCTTTCTAGGAACCTGGGACAAAGTCAAGCAAACCCTTCAGTCCTCAATTTCATCTGCAAAATGGGAGCTGCTCTAAGATGATGGACTTCTAACCTTTTCTGCTCTAACATTTGACGGATAATTTATTGGGATGATGTAAATCCTATGCATGGACACCCCCTAGCAGAGAATGGGTACTGGGTTGAAAGTTCCCCTTCCTCCAAAGTGCTTGCATCATGCCAGCTGATGAGGTGATTTGCCAAAGAATTTTAAGAGTCTGTCTACGTTCCCTGAAAGTTCAGAAAGGTAGCAAGAGTTACAAAGAAAGCTGATAACCTATTCTTCTAAGGGAAAAAAAAAAACCCTCCCAAAATGCATTTTTCTTTGGTTTTTAATTAAAACTGACCTTTCAGAATCTATGGCTGGAGGCAGCTATAGTCATGAAAAGTGATGTCCTTTGCTGGTGATACTCGGAGTGTGGCAGTACGGTGAAAAAGGTTAGAATCATCATAGAATCCGGGGGTCACCACCTAATTGTTGGGGTGCGGAGTGGGCGAGGAAGACACAGATCGAGACATTACAGTCACTTGACAAAAGACTGATGCAACCTTATTTGAAACTCACTGGGAATGAGGGGTATTCTTGGGAACTTAGTCTCAGCTTTTCCTTTAATGCTTCCAATAATCAGAAAAACAAGGAGTTTTTAAAAAAAATTGTCTAAAAGAGATGAAAATTTGACTGCAGGGGTCACCAGCCTCTTAAACTCTGAATGAGGTGGGACCAGTGCCTGGTCTAAGGGGTAGGAAGGAAGGAAGGAGAAAGGCTGGGAGGAGGAAGGTGAGAATTAGGGAGATCTAAAAGAAATGCATCTGCTTTGCTTCTTCAAAGAAGGTGGCGGCGGGCGGGGGGGGGGGGGCGGGCGGGGGGAGGCGTGGGGCAGGTATGGTTACAGAAAAGCTGCTGAATGGCTAAGTGCTTCACTCACGGCCTATTTTCAGTAAAATCCAAAATGTTTTCTTCTGCGCTATCTCAGCTGCCTCCTTTCTTCCTCAGGCAAGTCAACCCACGCTGAATAACAAAAGAAGGGGAAGCTGCCTGGAAAAGAAAAACCTTCAAGGGACACTTGAAGAAAAGCTCTGCTGAACTGAGATTAAATGATTTCTCTACTACTATTCTTGTGTTCTTGATTGTAAATGAAGGTGAAGCTATTTTGATATGTTTATTAGCCATTTGTATTTCTCATGGGATTTTTCATATCATCTCTACACTTTTCTATTCCATTGTCTTCCCTTGGTGGTTTGTAGGAGCTTTCTATAAGTTTTGAATATTAACCCTTTATCTGTTACATAGTTTCATGTGTTTTCTCCCAGTTGGCTATTCATACTTTAATTCTGTTTATAGTTTTTTTCACCATAATTTCATAAAACTGAATTTGTTAGACATTTTAAGACTTCAGGGCTGCCTGTCATGCTTTTAAAGGCTTCCTCCACAACTATAAATATATATTGCTTTATTTTCTTCTAGGATTTTATAGATTTGAAATATAGTATATGGCATAAAATAGGGATCTAGATGTGTATTTTCCCAAGGAGACTGCCAGTTGGCTTAATACTATATATTAAATAGCCCATCCTTTCCTACTGATATGAAAGTTTTATCTTTATCATACACTAAAGTCTCATGTACACATGGACCTATTTAAAGATTTTCCATAACATGTTTTAAAATCTAGTAGGGCAAATTCCCAACAATTATTTCTTTTTAAATACATTTGGGGGCCATTTTTGCTTATTTATTCTTTTGTATGAGCTTTAGAAGCCATTTGTCAAGCTTTAAAAATAAACTGTTAGGATTTTATTGGAATTGCATATGTGTTACATTAATTTGGAGAAAATTTATAATACTGAGTTCCTGGCCAGAAGTGGGATGTATCTCCGTTTATCAACATCTCTTCATCGCTTCAGTAAAGTTTTACTGTTTGTCTGATATACATTTTTTGTTAATTTTACATTTATATTTTTATAGATTGTGATGCAATTGTGAGAGGTATCTTTTTTCCCATCATGCTGTATATGTGGTTAATGCTATTATAGGGGAAATACTCATTTTGTTGATTCATCATAATCTAATGATGAATCAATCTTACTGAATCTTTTTCACTTTTAACTGATTGCTTCTGATACTACATAGAGAGATGATCATATGCATTTTATCCTATTAGTGAATTATACTGGTTTCCTAATATTGGACTATCCTTACCTTCCTAGACTAAGCTTACAACATGGTGGTGTATTATTATTTTGGTATTTTTCTGTACTTGGCTTGCACCTATATTGATAAGTGAGATGTGACCATTTTCTTGGTCACATTCTTGTCTGGTTTAGGTAACACAACAACTTGAGCTGGTCTGTAGGAGAAACCTGTTTGCTTCCTGCCTTTACGCTTTGGAGGCATACAAATTGCCAAGACCAAAATCTGTACCTCGTATTTAGGAGGGAGGAGATAGGCTACTTTTCAAAAAGAATTAGATGATTGGTTAGCATGGAAATGGAAGGATGAATGGTTGGATGGATGGAAGATGGAAGAGTAATTTTCTTCTATGGTTATTTTCTATTCACATATTCCTTCCTATCAATTTTGACAACTTATAATTGTTTAAAATTTGGAATTTGTTACTGAAAAGATAGGTGCGTAGAAAATACTTGTAAACCTTTGGTTATATCTCTTCCCTCTTTTCCCCAGTTAAGCTTGCCAGAAATGTTCCTATTTTATCAATATTTCCAAAGAAATGGTTTTTCAGTTTTATTTATCAAATCTGTTAGGGTTTTTCTTCAATCTTATTTTATATGATTTCTGAATTTATAGTTATTGCTCATGTTATTTGACTTTTGGAATAATATTATTGTTCTTTTCTCAAGTATTAATTTGAATACTTAGTTTACTTATTTTCAGCAATTCTAAGTTTTTTAAAAATTGTCTTTAAGACTACAATTTGTACTCTGAGAACTGCTTTGGCCACAGTATATGGGTTTCTGTATGGAGTGTTCTCATATCCAGTTAATTTAGAAACAGTCTGCTAAATAGACTTATATTCTTATAAGACTATTCTTATTCTTATAAGAATAGTCTTATGATTTTATTCTTTCACTCAGAGTTTAAAAAATGTTCACACAACAAAACTGTACACGAATGTTCACAGCATGATTATTCATAACAGCCAAAAGGTGGAAATAACCCAAATGGCTGTTGACGGATGACTGGGTAAAAAATGGCATAATCAAACAATGGAATATTAATGAGTTATATAAAAAGGAATCAGGGGCTTCCCTGGTGATGCAGTGGTTAAGAATCTGCCTGCCAATGCAGGGAACATGGGTTCAAGCCTTGGTCCAGGAAGAGCTCATATGCCGCGGAGCAACTAAGCCCATGTGCCACAACTACTGAGCCTGCATTCTAGAGCCTGCAAGCCACAACTACTGAGCCCGTGTGCCACAACTACTAAAGCCTGTGCTCTGCAACAAAAGAAGCCACCACAATGAGAAGCCCGCACACTGCAACAAAGAGTAGTAGCCCCTGCTCACCGCAACTAGAGAAAAGCCCGTGCACAGCAATGAAGACCCAACACAGCCAAAAATAAATAAACATTTAAAAAAAAATTTTTAATAAAAAAAAAGGAATCAAGTACAGATTCCTGCTGCAACATGTATGAACCCCGAAAACAAGCTAAGTGAAAGAAACCAAATACAAAAGGACACGTATTCGAATCTTCCATATTCCATGTGTATGAAACGTCTAGGCTTGGCAAATACAGAAAGAAAGGAAGTAGGTTAGTGGTTACCAAGGGCTGAGGAGAGAGGTGAAGGAGAAGTGATTACCAATAGGCATGGGGTTTGTTCCGGAGGTGACGAAAATGTCCTGAAATTAGACAGTGTTTATGGTTGCATAATTCTGTGAATATACTAAAAACCACTGAACTGTACACTTTAAAAGGGTGAATTTTATGGTATGTGAGTTGTATCTCAAACAACAAATACAATAGGTATAAAGACCAGTATTTTCAAATGTCCAAACTGTTAGATTGGGGGAAGGCTGATATCTGACATCTAGTATTACTGTATCTTGTTTGAAGAACCTCGACTACGTATGGGGCCTAACTTTTGAAATGTACAGAGATTTTCTTTGTGACTTGGTCTGTACTCGATTTTTGTGTCACACGAGCACTTGAAAAGAGTATATGTTCTCTTTTTGTTGAGTATTAATACTCCCATTAAATCAAGCATTACTAATGTTTTCTGTATGTTTTCTTTTGTTATTAATTATCTGGACAATTTCTGAGAGGGACATTATGACTGTTTTTTTAAAAAAACTACTGTTATATTTTAAATGAATAAAATTTACTTACTATAAATAATGTCTCTAATCTAGTAAAATTCTACATTTTCTCCTACAAATTGGCTTCTGAATACTAATTTTTCCAGCTCCTTTTGCATATTCTTCATCTGTTGTACTTATAACCAACGAATCTCTCCAACAAGCTCCCCCCCATCCCCATCCATCCTACAGTGCTGAAAAAATGTCCTGGGATTCATATGTAAACACTCACAAAGGTCAGTGCAACAAAAGAGTGTTGTAAATGACACATTCCCTCAATATTTAAAGCCTGCAAATAAGAACAATGAAAATCAAATAGTAACCCAGACTAAAGCAAAAATCACAAGGAAAGAAATCACACCTAAAATCGATCTAGATGGGCGTTAGAAAACCTACCATGTGATTTTGTGACAGAAACTAAACACTCTAGTGTGGCCCAGTGTGAAAGAAAAAACTACTGTCATTTTTTTTCTGTTTAGGAGCTGATGCACTGAATCTTTGAAAGGGCAGGTTCACTCCGAGGGCAGGACTCATGTGACTTTAAAGGGAAAAGAAAATTAACCTTGTGCACTTCTCCTATATGCAAGATCATTAATGAAAAGCCAAAATGTTTAATTTGCTCTGATGTTTCTGCTTTCTGTCATTTTTGTATAGTTAACAGGATCATAATTCAACGAAGTCACACATTGTAAATAACTGGGCTACATTATTCTCTCCTCCTTGGTAATTAGACCACCTTTTGTTACAAAGAATCTTATAAACCATTTAACCATGAGTGGCTGTAAACTGTTCGTATTAAAAACTGGGTGCTCCCCCTCCTAAGCTGAATTGCACCAAGGAAACTACATACCTTTTCGTCCCTACTTCATTTTCATTTTATTTGAGTCTGGAATAAATTTGATGATTTGATAATTGAAACACAGGCATAAAAATCTACTCTAAAAACTTGTGGGAGAAAGCAATCCCAATTGACATTGTCACCTTCCATCAGTACATCAGGGAATGTGAATGCTGCATCCAGACGTGTAATCTACTCTCCAAGCCCTCACCTATAAGTGGTTTCTTCAGCCTCGTCTGAAAATGATGAAGCCATTTGGAACAGCATGAATTGTGGAAGTATTTAAAACTTAAGAGACAAACAAACAAAAAGTCCTCGCTATCTTTCCAGTTTCACAAGGAGAGCAAAGCAACAGGCAGCTTTGTGTTACTTAAGGTCACATGAAATGCTGATCAGTCAGGATGTTAAAATCAAACCTGCAAAAATCACACTAAGACTCCCAGTTTTAGACTAAAGCACACTCAGAAAAAGGAGAAATCATTTTCACCCAAAGAAACAGGGACAAGTATGAAGACTATTTTCTTTGTATTGCAGTAAAAAATACATAACATTTATCATCTTAACCATTTTTAAGCGTACAGTTCAGCAGGGTTAGATACATTCACATTGTTGTGCAACAGACCTCTAGAACATTTTCATTTTGCAAAATCGAAACTCAGTGTCCATTCAGCTCTAATCCCTTCTCTCCCCTGCCCCCGGCCCATGGCAATCAACTTCCTACTTTCTGATTCTATGATTCTGAGTACTTTAAATTAGATGAGTGGAAACATACAATATTTGTCCTCTTGTGATTGGCTTATTTCACTTAGCATAATGTCGTCAAGGTTTATCCATGTTGTAACATGTGTCAGAATTTCCTTCCTTTTTAAGGCTGAGTACTATTCCATTGTATTTAAACACTACATTTTCTTCAACCATTAATCTGTTGGACACTGGGTTGCTTCTACTTCTTGGCTACTTCCACTTCTTGGCTATTGCTGCAGTGAACATGGGTGTGCAAATATCTTGTCAAAACCCTACTTTCAAGTATTTGGGTACATACCCAGAAGTGGAATTGTTGGATCATATGATAATTCTTTGTTTTTTTTTGAGGAAATGCCATACTATTTTCCATAATGATGGCACCATTTTACATTCCCACCAACAATGCACAAGGGTTTCAATTTTTCCACATCCTCACCAACATTTGTTATTTTCTATTTTTTGGTTACTGGCCATCCTAATGGGTATGAGGTGACATCTCACTGTGTTTTGAATTGCATTTCTCTTATGATTAGTGATGCTGAGCATCTTTTCATATGCTGTTCATATGCTTGTTGGCCAGACATCTTTCTTTGGAAAAACGTCTGTTCAGGTCCTCTGCCCATGTTTTAATCCAGTTGTTTTCCGCTGTTGTTGAGTTGTAGAAGTTCCTTACATTTTCTGGATATTAACCCTCTTATCAGATATATAATTTGTATTTTCTTCCATTCCATAGGTTGCTTTTTCACTCTCTTGACTATTTCCTTTGATGTACAGAAGTTTTTAAATTTGATGTAATCCCAGTTGTCTATTTTTGCTGCTGTTGTCTGTACTTTTCGTGTTATATCCAAAAAATTGTCGCCAAATCCAATGTCCTGCAGCTTTTCTCCTATATTTTCTTCTATGCGTTTTATGTGCTTAATTCGAGTTATTTTTAAAGGTAGACTAGAAACTGCAAAAATTATCTGTCCTGATATCAGAACACATTCCTGAGAGAATCAATTCACTGCAACTGACATTCATTACACTTTCAACTCTAGGTTTCTAAATTAAATGGATTGATTTGGGTAAGATTATGACAATTACAATTAGGAAGAATCTTTTCATGGGTACATTCAGGAGATAACTGAAAAAGAGTTATCTGTTCAGCTAGCTAGCAAAAGAAAACAGTACATAAAACAGTATTTTCCTATCTCCTATTAATGGGAAAAGTATCCCAAAGATCCCAAACATGCTGTGATCCTATATGAGATATTTCAACAGATAAAAGTTTGAAATGAAACAGCTTTTTTAACATTCATCACACCACCAACTGAGTTTTCAGCAAAGGAGTGGAATGGAGTGGAAAGAACTGGAGTGGGCTGAGAAGACCTGGGCTGAATCCATTCAGACCCGGGAAGATGCTGGAGAGCTTTTTGGAACCCTGCCATGCTCACCTTTCCCACCGCAACCCTCATCCACAGCAGCTCTAAATTAATCTTTTTTATCTGCTGAATTCAGCAAAAATAAAGAGGAAAAAGGAAAACCACTAATCTTTAAACTCCTCCCAGGATTAAAATTTAATTAGGGTAGGAATCAATGTAATTCTCTGTCCGCTTTTTCTGACTTTCCATCCATGCCTTCCCAAATATACATTGCCTAAGTCCACTTTGAAAAGTAAACTTTTGGGCCATGAACCAATTAGGGAACACAAAAGCTTCAAATTCTACTTGCCACAGAGTATATATTCCTGCATATACTTAAATATACAAAACACTACTTTGATGCTCAATCAATACCTTTTATCTAGAAAGCATTTCCTATTTGCCTTGGTATAAAACTACACAATAGTTACAGAAGTTGAATAAATAGAACTTAAAGAATCCACCCTTCTATATTTGACCAATCCTGGTGGTCTTTCACAACAACTGATACACACATATTTAACTAATATATGGCAATGCAGTTGTCAGCAATGGAATAAAAACGGGTCCCCTCCTGTGTATGAAGAGAACACTGTACAATTACTTTGAGAGGGAGATAGCAAACCACACTGACCTGGGGGCCCCTGCTCCCTGGTCGCACCCGAGACCCAGTGACCCCCTCCCCTTGTGCACTGGCTGACAGGATCTCTATTTGTGGTTTATTTAGGTATGTTCTGGCCACACTAAAGCTACTTGTAAATATTTCTACTGTTTCCGTTTAGGAAACCCAGGGCTTGGTATAAAATGTGATTCTCTCGTGCTTGGGGCCATTAGGGTAGACGTGCTTTGTGTAGCCCACTTGAAAAGTGAGCTCAGGAAGAGGTGCAGACTCTGGGAGACACAGTCTGCCTTCCTTCCTGCTGTCTGGTTAATGTAGCAACCGGCCGCTCAGGGAGGAAGGGAAGGGAGATGGACTGGAGAGCTGACAAAGCAGCTGCCGCTAGGTGGGATTTACCCATGGACTTGCCCACCGTCCTTCCCTGAAAGGGGCCAGAGCGAGCAGTGCCCACCCTGCACTTTGAGTTCAAAGTCCCCACTATAGGCGCTGGCAATGCTCTCTATCTCAGTCCAGATGGTGTTCACACGAAGATATATGTAATATATACTTGCAAAAATAAGCTGAGTACATTTAGGATTTCTGTATTTTATGTCAATAAAACTTTGAAACACTGAGTTTTAAAAGTTCCTAATAAAGGCTTAGTAAGTAACAGGGGGATGGCTTCAGTTCATTCCCTTTTGGGTTTTTTCTTCACTAAACTTTTGCAATGACCTGAGCTCTCCAACTTCCAGTCTCTCTCCCTTCCAATTTCCTTTATGCATCACAAACATGAAAACTTCCTAAAATCCAGATCTAGCCAAATCACACTCCAGGTTAAATATCCTCGATGGCTCACCACAGCTTATCACTGTCTATAAACTCCCCGGCCCGGCACTCACGGCCCTCACCCAGTGTCAGCCACGCACACTGGCCCAACACACCTCTCAGCCGTTGTCCCTGAGCCCATCCCGTGCAGATTTCTCACCCCACACTTTGGTGCATGTTATTCCTTCTCCCGGACCTCCTCCCTCTCTGAATTTCCATCTCAGACTGTCAAAACCCTCCCCATCTCTTTCCAGATTCCTCCAAACGGATAATGCAATAGTAACAGCAACAAATATTTATTATGAGTTTGTTAATTAATAATGTTTTAATGCAATTTAATAGAACATAAGCTCCACAAAGGCAGGGCTCATTGTTTTATTCACTGATATACCCCACGGGCTTAGAACAGTACCTGACCCATTGTAGGTGCACAATTATTTGCTGATTTGATAATAACTTTCATGAATGAGAGCCTGTTTCCCACACACTGTGCTTCACCCATACCATTTCTATTCCTCAAAATACCCTTAGGGTATGTCTAACATAAGCCCCACAGTCTAGATGAGGAAATTAAAGCTCAGAGGTGTTAGTAACTTGTCCAAGGCATCCAGTTCAGGAGTCAGGATTCCAAGGCCTCTGCCTTTGAATTCTCAGGAAACAAGGGACCACTACTGTGATGCTGATGTTCTGATACTGCAGTTATGTAACAGCCTGCTCTCTCCTTCTGGTTTCCATTCTTTATGAGCAGAGAGTGTTAACCATCACAGTTTCCTCTGAAACACCCAACTCAGAGCTTCACGAAGTAGGGGCTCCATAAATATCCAGTGAGATACTGAAGGGTAGATGATAAAGGGGCAGAGAGAGTATGATTTAGAGTCTCTTGAAAAGAAAAACCTGAAGTGCACAATAACACCTAAAAGAGCACTAATTAAGAAAAGGAAGCAGTTCACACCACGTGCACATGACAGCAGAGCACAGCTCTGTGCTGGATGGGGCTCCTGGGAGTGTGAGTCTTTAACATATAAAAATTAACTGCAAGGCTCAAAGGGCACCAATATGTTGAAGGCAGCTTCATTTCTTGTACTATTTTGGAAAAAAGTAAAAAGGATCTTTTTAGGCTGGACTGAATATATTATGTGAATGTGAGTATGAAGTTGCACAGAAGAAGAAATCATTCCAAACATTTTACTCCATAAGAATCATGTCCACCATATCACAAGTGCTATACTAGCGGATTAAACTAAAAGCAAACACAGCTTATGACATCAGGAGAGTTCCCCAGCTTTATCCTCAGATGAGGCTCAGATTACTTTTTGGCAATAATAACCAGAGTGGCTGAGCACTACTCTTCTCTTTGTCTTTCTTATTCTAACAATTCCTAGTGCACACTCACCCCCCTGCTCCTGAAACCTTTCCCCAAATCTGTAGCCCCTTATCTCCATGGCTCCATAAATCACTTACACTGACACTTTGGAACACACTCATCTCTAATTTGGAGACTACCTATATCATCCTTTATTAATAAATGCCTATAAAATTTTTTGTGCCTTGAAGGGATAGGATTTTGAGCTGCTATTCTAGAACATGCTAAAATGTTAAGTCACTAAATTTGTTCTGGAACACTTGAAAAAAATCACATTAATTTGGCCATTTTTCTCAATTTTTCAACAATACAAGGCAAGACTAAAGCTGGTTCCTAGTGAACCATTGTGTTGTGACCCTTGTCACTGAAGTAGTTAAAGTCCAGTGGTTACCGTATACTAAAGAGGGTTTTGCCAATGGTGGGGATAGGTTGAATTTTACTGGTGACCCACATCTTAGTAAAAAAAAATTTGCTAAATAAATGAACTGGTGGTATAGGAAGATTTCATCTTCATTATTGTAAAAATGCATGGGAAAACAATGTTTTCATCACTTTAACCTACGTGTCTGCCTCCATGAGGTTTATAGACATTTTACACTCTACCTTTAGACCTTGTACAGACTAAAGGGAGACAACACACATGAACCGAACGAACGGTAACAGTGATAACAGCTAAACTTTACTAAGCATTTACTACTGTGCCAAATATTGGGTTGGCCAAAAACTTTGTTCGTGTTTTTCTGTAACACATTATGGAAAAACCCGAATGACCTTTTTGGCCAACCCAATACTATCAAAGCACTCCTCAGCCATCCTATGCAGTAAAAACACCTGGGCCTGGTGTTTTCTCTATGAAAAGACTTTGAGTCCTGTGTTTAATGATTATAGGCTATCCAGGTTTTTTGTAGTTTCTTGAGTCAGTTTTAGTAAGTTAGGGGTTTATCCATTTCATCTAAGACTTTAAATGTACTGGCCTTAAATTTGTTCAAAATATTCTTTTATTAGATTTCAATCTCTGCCCTGACTGCAGATACACAGTTTTTCCTTTACTAATAGCGTTTATTTGGGGCTTTTTTTTTGTTTTCCTTGATGAATCTTGGGGGAGGATTGTCAAGTCTATTAATCTTTTCAAAGAACCAACACTTGCCTTTCTTGATCCTGTCTAGCATAAAATATTTTAAATTTCCCTTTAATTCTTGCATTTATTTCACTACTTCCTTCCTTCTATTTTCTGTGGTTCTTTTTCTAACTTAGGTTGGATGCCTATCAGTTAGGGAAATACAACCACCAAAATAGGAAAGAAGGAATACATTACAGGAATCTCATTAATTTTCAGTCTTTCTTCCATTCTAAAATAAGCATGTAAGACTATATATACATTTCTAAGTACTGTTCAGCTGCATTCCACAAGTTTTGATATGTCTTATTATCTATTTCTAAATATTTTATAATTTCTATTCTGTCTACTTTGTCCTATTATTTATTTGAATGCATGCTTCATAATTTCTAAACACATGAGGTTTTTTCTAGTTAGTTTTTATTACTGGGTTCTAATTTAATTGCAGACAATTTGGTCTGAATGGTGACAGTCCTTTCATATTTGTTGAAAGTTGCTTTATGGTGCAATTTTCTTACATATTTTAGTCAATTTTCTTAAATATTTTGTGTGTCCTTAATAAGCATGCATTCTTCAAATTTTGGGTGCAGGGTTCTTTACATGTCTTTTGCATCAAGCTTAACACTAATCGTTGTGTTACTGATGTCTTGCCTGCTTGATCTACCAATTACTGAAAGTGAAAGAGAGAGATATTAAAATCTCCCCTTATGATAATGGATTGTTCTACTTTTCCTTGTGATTTCAATAATTTTTGCTTTCTGTATTTTGGAGTCATTGTATTAATGTATTAAGTGCTTAAAAGTTGAGAATTGTTTTGTGTTTCTGATAAATTGTACTTGGTATGACCTTCTTTATCACATATTAATAATGGAATTTTGCCTTATATTCGATTATTAATATGCTACCTTTCTTTTAGTAGGACTCTGCCTGGCATATAATTTTACACACTTTTAACTTCAGTCTTTTGCTATCTTTATGCTGTAGTTGTGATTCTTGTAAACGGCATATTGCTAGAATTTTTAAAAATTCAGTCTGATAATCTTTGTTAGCTAAAATAATTTGTCCATTTACATTTAATATAATTACTATATTTGGATTTGCTTCTATCATACTATTTTGTGCTGTTTGTCTCACCTATTCCTATGTTTCTTTTACTTTTGAATTGATCAACTATTTTATCTCTTTTTGCCTCTATACTAGTTTGAAAGCTAAAAACTTTGTTTCTAATCATTTAATGGTCTGGAAATAGTAAAATGTATACACAATGAATCTCAATTTTAAAATCTAATTTTTACTTTAATCAGTTTTCTACCCTCCTGCCAAATAACATGTTATATCTAATGACTTCATGACTGACATGCTATTGCTGACACATTTTGTTTTTTCAAGTTCATAAGACAGTTAGTGTTAGTTCAGATTCACCCACACATTTACCACTTTGGTTTTTGTTCCTTCTCTTAACTCCGATCTTTTAAGAGCTCTTTCCTTCTTTGCAAAGTACATACTTTAGAAACTGTTTTTGTGAGGCTCTGCTGATAACAAATCCTTTCTCACTGGCCTAAAAATTGCTTTATCTCATTCTCATTTTTAAAAGATAGATTTCGCTGGGCACATAATCACAGGTTGACCGTGATTTTCTCTCAGCATTCGAAAGATACTTACCCACTATTTTCTGCTTCTGTCACTGCTGTTTGTCAAACTGTTGACTTATTCCTTTGAAAGCTGTCCTTTCTCTCTGACTACTTAAGATCTTCTCTTGGTCAGGGTGTTCTGCAGTTTAACTATGTCCTATCTAGGTATGGATCTCTTTTAAAAATTTAATCTTATTTGGGATTTGCTGGGTGTCCTGAATCTGTGGATTAGTATCTTTCACCATTTCTGGAAAATTCACTATTCTCCTTGTCTCTTAGCCTTTGTTCTATATTTTCCATCTTTTTGTCCCAAAGTACTATATTCTGAACACTTTATACAATTTATTCTCTTCCACTGTATTCTCTCTTCAATTCTGTCTAATCTGTCATTAAACTGCTTTTTGAGCTTTTAATTTCAATTACTATATTTTTCACCTATAAAAATTATATTTGCCTCTTTCTCAAATTTTTTTTGTCACTTTAAGTCTTGTTCCTTAGACATACTTTCAATCTCTTCTTCCATTTTTCAAACACAGAAAACATCCTTATTTTATATATTGCATCTGATAAGTTCACTACCTAAAGTCTCTGCAGGTTGATTCTGCTGACTCTTGTTTCATGATGACTAGTTTTCTTGTATTTTGAGATTTTTGAATGGGAGCTAATTTATTTTAGAAACTTCCTGTGAGGGTTATTTATGGTCAAATTAAGGTGTGTTTCTCCACAAAGAATCTGCACTGCTTCTGCTCAATGTTGGGAGGGACTACCAACGAAGTACCACTTTAATTCTTAGTTGACATTGTTTCTGACCATCCAGCTCCTGTAAATTCTAGCTATAAATCCATGAACTACTTTGAAGTTACATAGTTTCTGAGGAGATTTATTTTTTGCTTTTCCTCATAGTTCTAAAGTTCAAGTCAGAAAATTGTCCTTGGAGGATCTGTTTTTTTCCCCTAGCTTACCGTTACCAAGAGGAATGTAGCTTAGGGGTTCCAGTTCCATGGTGGGAGAAGCCTTTGCTACTCATACTACCCAACTTGTGTGGGTCCAGGTTTTTGCCTTCAGTGGCCCTGGAGGTTATAAAAATCTACGAGCAAGGGTAAGGTGAAAGTTGGCCTGTGGTGCTCAGCTTCTCTCTCTGGATTTCCAAATTTCACTAGGTATTTAACATCTGAGCATATCTTCCTGTCCTGTCAGATTGGCAGTGCATTGAGAAAGAATCCATTCCATTGATCCTGTGGGCAGGATGGTATATAGGGGGTTCAGAATGAGACCTCTGAAACCACACTGCCTAGGTTCAAATTCCTGAACAGGACTTACTAACTAGGTAGTCTTGGGAAGTTGTTTAAACTCTCTGCCTCAGTATTCCTACCTGTAAAATGGGAATAAGAATAGTACTTGCCTCATATGTAGGTTTTTATGAGGATTAAATGAGTTAATACATGTAAAGCACTAAGAACATGCCTGGCCAGAGCCAGAACTCCAAAAAAAGTTTTTGTTATCATTACTGTTAAATGGTGGTGCCATGATGAGGCCTTACAATGCAGATGCTGACTTTCTGCTCCATAATATTGCTCCCTTGTACTACCATTTTGTAAATCAAACTCTGCAAAAATGTAATTTTACATTAACATTTCTACCAATGTATTCATTTTAATGAAGCTTCTATTTAAGAAAGTACACAATACACATAAATATATGGATAACAATGAATGGCAGAAACACTTTACTGAACACTTATTTTTATCCACTATTGTCATTTAGGACCAAAGAAGAGCACAATAAAATTAGAAGACATAAATTGTAAAACAAAACAAAACAAAACAAAACAAAACAAAGAGTAATTTTAATGATGTCAAATGGAGGGAACCAGCTGTTGCCATCAAGTGTAAAGATGAGCAACCATGGGGCATGGTGATGGGAGAATGAACTGAGGTTTGTTAAATATGATTATCCTTTGCTCTTACTAAGCCTTATGAGATACAGATACACAAATAAGAGGCATAAGAGTTTTCAGGCCCAGTGTAGCCACATTTAGAGAGGTAAAAAGCCTATATATTAAGAATAATGTCTTTAATCTTTTAATAATCAGAGACATGGGTTTTGTAAAACAAGTATTGATTTCTTGATGTGCTCATTTAAAAAATAAAATGCCAAAATCAATCTCACTATCATGAACTCAATTTTTAATTGAGTACTGAGTTTACATTGCCAGCATTGATGGATTCTTCAGTTACAAAGTACAGAGTAAGCCCTCAAAGGGTGGTCCAGTGGCTGAGACTCCAGGCTCCCAATGCAGGGGGCCCGGGTTCGATCCCTGGTCAGGGAACTAGATCCCACATGCTGCAACAAAGAGTTCGCATACCGCATACCACAACTAAAGATCCCGTGTGCCACAACTAAGACCCAGCGTGACCAAATAAATATTTTTTAAAAAAGGGAAATCAGCTCCTTTGATTTGTTTATCACTTTTCTTAACAACAACAAAACAGAACATCTTTGGCTCAATTGGAATTTGGGGCTGTGCCAGGTACCAGTTTATTGTAGCTCAACTCCCAATTCACCCTTTAACAGCTGTTCTGTGATAATGAACTTGACTCTTTAAGCATTTCCTTACAGTGAGGCCAATGTTAGGCTTTGTCAGTAGAAGGTGCTGCAGGGACACTGCAGTGGTTCCAGCACACTGTGTTTTTGCATCGTCCTGTCCCTCAGTGTTGCATGCATACCAGAACAACTGTGACGCTCCGCTCCAGCCAGGAGATCAGAGCACACAGTCCTTCAGTGACCACACAGCAGTGTCCCGGGCCTAGTAACCACCTCCCAAAGCCCTCCTGAACAGACTCTGTGTACTGCAGTCCTTATACCCACCAGCCCCAGCTTGCCTGTGCCAAGAGCACTGTTTACTGCTAGTCCAGCAACTGTGGGCCAGTGGTGGCCTAGACAACCTGGTAAGCTTCCTGCATCCCAGTGGGCTGCATCCACACCCTTTCCAATGAGATCTGAACCCTAGCCTAGGGGAAGAGCCCCCTTCCAAGTCTGCCCTTCTTTGGGTACTCTTCTTTAGCTCTAGAGGACCATTTAGAGTTCTCTTTACATCCTTATGGTCACTTTCCTATCTTAGTTTACTCATTCTTTATTTTAAACTTCCCCTATTTGAATGACTATGTGGTTTCCATCACCTGGTTTGACCCAGACTGATACAGTGGTTGACTCTGCATTTCTGAATTCATATAGCCATGTACTCTTACCTCATCATACACCCCTCACTCTAGTGATTCAAAAAATGGTCTTTTAATAATGTATATCTCAGCTGAAATATTGGCCAACCATGCTCCTTGCATGTTTTGAAAATCCTTGAATGATGCCAGGGAATATCTTCCAAGCTTATTTTACTCTTTTCTTATATCATATAAAAGAATTCCAAGCTCAGCACCTCACCTACCCAGGGATTTAGAGTCAAATTAATTACCTACTTCACCCTCTTTTCACACCCTATTTTTTCTTCCGTTCACAAAGAGCGGACAGTCTTTTGTTCACAATTTCAAAATAACAAGTGGAAGATTTCATCATGCCTTATTCTAAAGCATTTTATTTTGACAGGAATTTGCAGATTCTAATTATTTACTTACAGGGTAACAACTTGCAGCTAAGATACTCAAAGTGCATTTAAAAATATGGATGGTTTGTCCACCTCACCTATTCAATGTTCTTTGAGGACCCAATGCTAGTCCAATCCTAGATTAGCTACTACGGCATAAAAAGATAAGTGAAGCACCCTCCCTTCTCTTCACTGGAATAGGACCAGAACCAGATGAAAAAAGGAAGGAAAAAGAAGAGAGACTTAGTAGCAAAAGGTAAAGAATCAAATATCTTCAAGTATAAAAATTTTAAAGTTTCATACCACATCCATTTGGCCTTGAGTTCGTAAATGAAGAAGCTGAATTAAATTTAAAAATAAAACTACCTACAACAGAGCAGTTCCTATACAAAAGTAGGGGGGAATTTGCAATACTTCCCTATATGCCTTAGTAATGGAAACAAGCAAATATCTGTTTAGGACATTCAACTCACCAGCATGCAAATAACTTGACATTTTACAACTGTATTTTCAGTATCATTTGAGATTCCCTGAGTAAATAGTTTCCGATCTATATGCGTCTCTTTGACATGTGAGGGAGGCCTCAAGAAATGCCACCATCTGAAAGTTATCACAATGGAATTTCAAATGTAATGAGCTGCATCTCATGTCTGCGTAGAGAGCTTCAACAGGACTGCAAGAAATGTTCTATTCCTTCCCCCCCAAAATAATTCTAAAAGGTCACACCAGTCTAGTGGTGATAGGAAACTGCCAAGAATTTTTTAAAAATTAGGCATCTTATAAATTATAATTTTTAAAAAATAGAAATGAGTGAGGCAGGCAAAATCTATATGCATCAAGAAAAAACAAAGATAGAGAATTAACATCCTCTCAATGACCAGAAAAATCTGGCCATATATTCACTTATTTCCATTTTTTTAAATTTTAAGTAAGTTAATTTCCCACAAAAATGTAAATATATTTCAACCCTCAGCATTTTCTACTTTAATCAGCCAGCAGGAAACCAACATAAAATTTAAAAGAAGGAAACTATGTAAAAATATAAGCAAATGCTTTTTCTATTCTTATCCCACCATGTGAGCATAAAGCAACATTTCTGGAAATTGATTATTAACTAGAAAGGAATGAAAGGAGGCTGCCTGCTCATTACCACTCAGCAAAGAACTAGTTTTTAAAATTAAAAACTAAAGCAAGGCATTCCAAAAAGTGGTTGCAAAAGAAATTCTGTAAAGTTTCAAACTAACCTAATGACAGTTGAGAAAACAAACTGTCACCAGCACTCAGGTCCTTCAGCAGAGCACCCCATACTTTGTTTGCCAAACAAAATATCAACAATGTGGGGAAACACAGGAAGATATCTTATCATTTAACTCAGGCTCCTTTAACAGGTTATGAAGTCAAAGACCAGATAAGTTTCTTTGTTTTTCTTTAAAAACTGCTCTGTGACTAGCCTTATGAACATGTGGAATAAATAGGGTGCGATTTTAGAGGCACGAGGAGATCACCCTGCCTTTGCAATTTCTTGACCAGCCTAGAGGGTATCTGGAATAGTGCCATTAGACTTATTCTACTGGACTGTGCATTATATCTAAGACTGAAAGTGGGAAGGGCATTTATAGATCATTAGTCCAAACTCATTCAAGGTGCATATCTGAATTACACATAGGTAAAAGATCTCTTACGGAAATGACTGGGTCTCCATAACCCCAGAGCCTGGCAGATGGTAATAATGCAAATTAATTGTAGTGTTGGTGAAAATGGCCAAAGAATCAGATGACTCAGATAAGTGCTGATGTGGAATCCTTTGGGAATAAGACTCGAAAGAGGTAAGTTTTGAATAAGAGGAGGGGGAAGAAGGGGGAGGGGGAGGGGAGAGGAGGAGGAGGGTAAATGTCACTATCCTATTTCAACATGTGTAAGTCAATGCAAGATGACTTAACAAATTTTGCAACTATTTTGAAAAATTATCAAAGATGTTTTAATTCTTAAAATCTTGTTAGCTAGGTTAGTAAAATCACAGCAGTTTAATGTGATAGCTAGGGGGAAAAAATCACCAAACTAGCTCATGACTTTTTTTTCTTCTCTTAGGAAGCTGTAAGTTATATAGGTCCTATATTTGTCCTTCTTTTTAAATGAGGACAAAGCAGAGAAAATAAAACTATGACATGTTTTATTTTTGTGTTAGCTATTCAGCCTGGGGCTATTTTTCTTTCTTTTCCTTTCCCAAACAACGTACCTTTTAGATCTGACACCAAAGACAGAAGGGGGAAAGAAAAAAAGGAACGTTGAGCTCCATCAAGCAAATTTTTACTTCTGACAAAAACACTGGACCAGATGGATTGCAGAGACTTGCCAAGAGCACAGTTAAATGTTCGCAGGAGGACTGCTAACATAAGCATGGAACTTGCTAGTTCTTCTATCTCTGTTTTTGTTTTATTCCAACAACCAATGGCTAAGAAATGCCAAGAAAATGACCCCCAGGCAGATTCAGTCTTTTGCTTTGCACATTACCTAAGTGTTAACACCTTAGATGCACTGGTCTCTAAGACAAACAATTACAGAAATAAATCTCCCAGGCGGCAGAATTTCTTCAGAGGTATTTCAAAAATTGTTAGATACTTTCAAAAAGAATACAGCAAAGGCTCTGACACAGTCTGGGTCAGGGCTGGGAGGAGAGCATCAACAACAAATGATGGGAAACATCAGCCCCCATAACAATGCTCCGCTAAAGTACTGCACGATCCCCGAGCAGAACAGAGCTACCTGTGCCCTTCAGCTGTTAGGACATGACGACAACACTCCCCAGAGGACTGCTTCTCTTGCTGATTTTGTTCTTGTTGTTTTAAGGCTCTAACTGTGAAAATCAGTTCGTGATTCTATTTTATGACCTGAAGAGATGAATGGCCTTTTTAAGAAAGGTTTTCCCAAAAAACCCCACAAAATCCATCCAAAGATGGCCCCCACTCATCCAGAGCCAAGAGAAGCAGCAAGTACCTCCGGAATCTTGGCCCAGGGCCAGACCCCATTCTAGACGGATGCTCCCACCAGCCAGTTAACTCCTTTGCACCTGCCTCACTCTTGAACATGAGGCTCTCTGCCATCCATCTCAGCTATGAAACCACCTGGATGACAACTAAAGAGGGCAATGCTGGAATCTGTGTCCACTTCAGCAGTCTAGGCAGAGCGTTATCATTTCCTAGGCCCACAGCAGATGGAGGTAGGAAAGGCTGGGTTCAAACAAAACTGAATTGGAAGAAATATAATCCTCACTGAAAATGTTTCTCTGCCACTTCAGTGTTGCTTGCGGGGAGGAATCCAGGGGATGATGACCTGGGCACCCACGGAGCTGAATTCTGCTGGCATTGGTTGTTTAAACAAGTGGATGAATGCTCCCTCGGTTGGCAAATGCTGCTGTGCCCATATCCCCAAAGGAATCCCTTGCAGCTTCTCCTTTCCCTGGGGCCACCTCAGGCCTCCCCACCATCCAGCAACTAAAGAGGACATCAATACCAAGGCTCCAGCCAGTGTCTCATCAGGGGCTGCCCATTCCATGCCAAGGTGTTAGGTAATCTGATGACTGCCCCTAGGAAACTTTCGGGCACAGGTGATGGAGATTGGGTTGGGCAAAGCTTCTCTTGTTTTCTGCCCAGTCTAATAAAATGAAAAAAATAAAATGAGGAGGATGGGCTTTGGCCACTTAGAAAAATATAATGAATTGGAACCAAGTATGGGAATCAGCTTTAATTAGTAAAATCTCCGTGTTAGAAAAGGTTGGAAGGGGGCCTTCCGCAGGTGCTCTATCCAATCTCCAAGCTTTACAGACGAGTTAAGAGACTTACAGTCACCTGCTGGTCAATGCTTTGGCCTCAGTCTCTCCCCTGGCTCACTCTGCTTCTCCCGAGTTGTTTTTTGTTTGTTTGTTTGTTTTAAGACAAACTATTTGTGTTACGTTCAAGTGTACCAGAGACTGGGCTAGGAGGTGAACAATATGAGATGTTTTTCCATTAAAATACAAGAAGGATCTCTAGTCAGCATGCAGTTGATCAGTGAACACCTAGAAGTTCCTGACGTCTGCAAAATGAATTGGTTCCTTTAAGTTAAGCATTCCCCTTGTCATATTAATTACACTACTCACCTAATTAAAAAAATAAAATCATCCCTAAACTGCATAAAGACAAACTTCCCCACAGACCTTGCCAATGATCTCTGTGCCCAACTGTTGCAATGCCATTAACGAGATTTGACCCTACTGAAAAATTAAAATTTTAACCAGGGCCACGGGAAAATCTCATGAGCCAGATAAATATAGAAAATATAGAGGTTAAATTTCAGGTTTCAAGATACCTCTCCAAACACACAACATAGAATAGAAAAATAACCTTGGAAATGTCATTTAAAAAAAAAACAAAAAGGAAGAGAGTAAAAGAAAACATGAGTCATTGATAAACCATCTGTTGACCACTTTGTTTAAAACTATACTAAGTATTCTGGGGTATTAACAATTGCCCATTATTTCCCCTTGGAATTGCAGAAAAGCTGGCTCTGAGAGCAAAGACAGATGGCCCAGCCCCTTAACTGAGTCATCCCTGGTTATGGTTTCAAAACGCTTCCTGGCATCATGGCAGCTGCACTGACTGAATGTCATACAAAATGTGATCAAGGCCTCCACTGGGAATTCATGGGATTCACTCCACTTCTAAGATGTTCCCAAGGGCTCCAGAAATCAGGTCCTCTGAACTGTCCTCAGTTCACAGATTCTCAGAGAAGGGGGGTCTTACACATCATCCACCTGCCTATTATACCAGACAGACAGAGGGGGAGTGGAGCCCCAGTGACTTAACTAGGGTCACAGTTCATGGCAGAGCAGGGAACAGCACCCGGGTATTTGCACTCCTGGCTCAGTGCCCTTCCGTCTTTGTATCACTGCCTAATCTTTCCAGTTTTAGTGAAAACTGAAATTTCTCACGACTCAGTTGTTTTCACAAGGAGACTCATGCTTCATGACTGCGTTTCTTTTTAATCTAGAGATCTAAGTAGCGGACATAAATGAGATATTTGTGTCCCATGGAGTTTTCCTTGCTTTAAGGTGACATGAAAAATGGCAGATCCTACACTTTCCACTTCACCAAAGATGGCCTAGGGACACGTGTCTCAGCCTCCCCAGATATCTCGTTCCCTGCCTGCTAACTACTGTGAAGGAATAAAAAAGGCAAGGTGAGCTGAGTCGTTGAGCAAGCCAAGCACCTAAAGTGAGATGTACTGGAGGAGAGGACTGGTTTCCTGGGTCTGTGTCACATTCAAAATACCCGCAAAGCTTCTCACCACGCCCAAGTTGGAACCACGGAGGAAATAAAACTGTGCCTCCGTGTCTCCTATCAGACTTGGGGCTTACGGAGACTGTGAACAGTTCTGCCCACCTTGCAGATGACCCAACAGCCTTGGATGACGCCACCAGGGAGGGGGCCGAGATCCAGGGCATCTGGATCACGTCTGAACTCAAACCCATCAGGGGAACCAAAGCTCTTACGATTAAGTTCTAATTTAACTCCCCGGGGTCTTTTCCTAGTCATTGTTTTCATCTTTCGTACATAGCTATACAAACAGGGGGGAAATGAACTTATTTTCAACCTAGCTGGTTCACTAATGTGCAGAGGCCCGCAGAGCTAGATTCAGGCCCTTTTTCCCCTCGGAGGTGCTGGGGTGCGGCGGGGGGTGCGGCGGGATGCTCGGCTCACAGCACTCCAAGTGCTGAGAGTGGAGGGGTTTGCTCATGACCTCACCGCATCCCCAAAGCAGCCCCACCGGGCCAGCGTGTCGGCACACCTACTCTTGAGGCCTGCAGGCCCAGAGTAAAGCCAGAACGCAGGCTGCTCACCTCTGGGCGCCCCTGCACCGCCTTCCCCTGATGCCTCTCCCTCCCTGCGTGCGGGGAAGCGCACTTTGGGGAAGAGGTGGAGAGCAGAGTCCTGGCGGCCATCCTGGGAAAGGGGAGCTTTTCTGCTGCTCCGTCCTTGACTGCTCCTTCACCCTTCAACAGCTGTGAACCCTTTCCTTCGTTTATTTTCAAGCAATTAAAACTACAGCTTGATACCATTATTGTAATCCCCCCACCTCGCATGTAGGGGGATTTTTCGTTATTAAAGACCTCGTGTATCCATCCTGAAGAGAGAGAACAGTCTAGAGGCACCGCAGACCCTCAGCAGAGTCACCTGATTGGTTTTCATGCCTGAAAAAGCCAAACCCCTGGAAACCAGAAGTTGAAAACGTACATGTGGCCACATTTTTCCTCTCCTTTGCTTCCATGCCCACTTGGAAAAGAAGAAAAACTGGAGATATTTGCAAAGGTTTTATGAAATATGAGCTTTGGCTAAGCAAATGTTTTTGAAAATATCTGGACCATCCAAATAGAACAGATGTTTTTACAAAATTTTCCACCGTCCAGTGGCTGTAGTGCTATGTGATTCTGCCCAATGTTCAGCCCCCAGGCAGGCTGTCAGTGGCCTGTCAGTAGTCAGAAGAAAGGGCCCCAAGTCATACAGCCCCTCTGATCCTTTAGAACAAATTCTTTTCTTTCCCCTAACCCATTTTTTTCCCCTACATGCTAAAAGGAGTCTCTGGCATTTGAACAGCATGGAGGTCCAGAAGCAGAGTGTGAAGGCAGCAGGAAGGTACCAAATTCCCTCCATAACATTCATCAACAAAGCCTAAAATTTCACAAGTACAATACTTATTTCTTACTACGTCCTGAAGCATGAAGGTCATCTAAAATCCCGTTAAAACATGAGCTCCTGGAGGGCACAGACTTGTTTTTATTCATCTTTGCCCAGCATTTAGCATACTGCACACACAGAGCAGACACTCAATAAATTTGATTGACTGGAATTAAAGCTACAAATACCTTTGTGGGAATAGGGCTATGACCAGCAGGCATCATAACTAGAACTGGTTGCCAGGTAAAAGCAAGATAAACAGAGTATTCTTCTAGGGTGAATGCAGCTGTCTAATAGGGAATGGGGTTGGTTTTCCCACCCTATGAAAAGCCAGCCTCTCCGTATGTAGGGAAGCATCCGAAATGTCAGCAGGTAATGCGATGTGATACAAAAGGCTCCACACTAGATGCAGCCCGGAACTGGCACACGGGAAAGGTCTGGCACCAAAAGAGACCCTGTGTGTTTTACAGGGTCCAGGAAAGCGCCCCAAAATGTTCAGAGAAGAGTTCAGATCACAGCATGTTTCTTTGCAGCTTTTATCCACTGGCCTGAAAATGTAATACCTTTAGCTGAGACACTCCGTCAATCACGTCAGGAAGGTGTTACAACTTAATCCCTAAATTCAGATTCTTCTGAAACATCCTGCCTGGACTGTCCTCAAAAGCATCTTTAATCCTCCTCCCAAACAAATGTTTACAATGAAACTTTCACTTCTTTTCTTTCTCATGGGGCCATTTGGAAAGGTTTTGATTTTTCAACAAATATATTAATACACAAGTGTTACTACTTTCTGTAAAAGTATTTTTAACCCAACTCCTAACCTGCCAATATTTCTGCTGAACCTTCCACTTCCCATTTGCCACCCACATACAGACCCACAGATGGACCTTCCACCCAGTGACAGCACTTACAGCTGATTAAAGGGTTTGGAGGTGATGACAAAAATATGCTTGGTTTACAAAAGCAGGCAACATGGAAGGGCACATCTGTGACCAGAAAAAGCACAGATTTGCAGAGGAAGCTGCTTTTGATTTACATTCTGACTGCCCAGGTTCAGAAAGAGAATGGCCAGTCCAGATGCTTACATGGCACAGTGTCCTGAGGGATCTCATACTTAATATCTTCCTGGTCTTTCTTATTCCAAAACTATGGAACAAAACTACTACTAATGAAAAGGAGCTGATTTTGACTTTTTTTTTTCTTATCAGAAGATGGAAAATGCTAAAGAAGAAACTAGTGTTCCTGTAGGTTTAACATAACCATCTGAAATCTATGAGAAAACTCAATATTTGCATTAAACATGTCTTCCATTCTAAAATATGCCAAAATGAAGAACTTCCAAGAAGATGCATGAAGGAAATACAGACTGCTTGTATAAACTGGACTCTACTACAAACAGGATGGATATACTTCAAACACAGTTTGCACCTTAACCCTGCATCTGTTATAACTGCCCTGGAGCACTAGGCCAGCTCTTTCATTTCAGTGAGAAAGTGTGATAATGTTGTCAGTCCAGGGTGTAAAACTGACTTGAAACAAACTGCTATAATCAACTTCCCCCAGACCAACTGAACTGTATGTATGGTAGTATGTAATAAATAATTAATGCAATTAAAGAAATGGTGTGAGTGCACTATAGAATTTAATCTGTTCAAGCTGAAGAATAAAGTTCATTTAAAATAATGGTTACCATATTTACTTACAGATATGACTACATACAACTCCATGTTTAAAGAGCAAAAAACAAATCCTCCAGTCAGGTCTTTAATGTAAACTGGCACTGCTTCACCTTTGAAAGAAATATCCCCAGACATAACAAATTCTTGTATAAAACTTAAAAAAAAAAAAGCCTAGAAATAATTGCAGAAATTAGAAAAAGATATATATAAATCACCCATAATTCGGCTCCCTTCCACCCCTCAAAAAACCTAGAACTAACATTTTAGAAGTAAAGCTATAAACACTTAATAGTGGCTGGTTCAAAAAGTTGGGTGGGGTCAGAGCATCAGGGGAGGATGAACTTATCATTTAAATTTTTTCTCATGTGCATGTAACACGATTTTAATTTAAAAAAACTAGTTTATACGCATGTACATACCTTCCAGACTTTTCTCTGGGTACATATTGAGATTACATTGTGTGAATGACAGAAAATAATTATATTTAGGAAGAACAGAAAGACAACCTCTCTCACCTTGTTCCCCTCTCCTTCCCAACCACGGGGTGGGGGGCGGGGGGGCGGGGGGAGAAACTAGCTTTGCCCTCTACAGGGGCTATATGCCTTTTTTTTTTTTTTTTTTTTTTTTTTTTTTGCAGTACATGGGCCTCTCACTGTTGCAGCCTCTCCCGTTGCGGAGCACAGGCTCCGGACGCACAGGCTCAGCGGCCATGGCTCACGGGCCCAGCCGCTCCACGACATGTGGGATCTTCCCGGACCGGGACATGAACCCGTGTCCCCTGCATCGGCAGGCGGACTCTCAACCACTGCGCCACCAGGGAAGCCCTATGACGTTTATAGTTAGCACTATCTGTAGGTGTGTGCAGGGAGGAAAATGTGACCCACAATCTTTCACATGAAATACAAGACTACTGTTTCCTAGATTTCACCCATTTGAATCTCCTAAGTTTTTAAACAAGCAACCAGTGCCTAGAAAGTTACACACACAGAGCTCGCACTGCTAGAGCCTGGCTGGAGACCCGCTCTGTGACTTCCCACCCACCCCAATCAAGGCTGCTCTCAGAAGGGCTATTTCACATCTGCTGTTGCACTGCCTCGATGCAGGATCAGTCCTCAGACCTGCCCCCCGGGGTGGTGACTTTAGGCTGCCCACCCCCACCCCCGGCCAAACACAGGAATGCTCACAGTTTGCAAATCAAGTCATGACCACATTCTCCCCACCGGACTCTTTGAGCCTGCATCTTTGCATCTTGCTGTACTTTTCATTTTTAAACCAAAGCAGTTTTTCTCTTAATGGTTTGGCCTAAAATGGTCTCCCCTCCACCACCCATAATTTTACCAGGTGCACTTAAAACCACCGAGGTGTACTCCCCTTAGAGGAATACCGAGTCCTCACCCCTCGTCACGTTGAAGCTACCTGTTTATGTCCCTGACTTCACGTCTGCATCCTTCTCCCTGCCTGGGGGGATGCTGGCTGCCACCTCAGGAGGGATAACCACTCTTCTGTGGTCGGTTTCAAAGTAACTAACCTTCCGTGCCCCAAGCCCCTGGATTTGTGAATTCTTCACTGCAGAGGGAGAGCAGGTTCAAAGAAAACCTCATGACTACATGGTCAAATGGGTTGATAAGAAGTAGAATATAATAAAATAAAATAATCATAACTGGAAAGAAATCATATATGAAAAAGGAACCCAAATGCCACATAAACACAATCATTTAAGTTGAAATAGATGCTGAAAAAGAATCGTTTTCTTTAGTTAAAAAATCAGAGGTGAGGCTCTCCCTGTGCAATTTATTCTATCACTTTCTTATGCTTTATAAAGATACAGCTAAGTAACAGCATTCTAAAGGAGCAACTGCAAAATTTCAAAGCGCCTCACATTTACCTATGCAGTGCTGTTTTTTCAGGGTCTGGGAGAGGATGTTGAAATTATTTGGCCCCAATACATTACTTTGCCCCAGATAAGTTAACAAGTCAGTGTCATAATGTCAGAAGAGGGACCATTAAACATTCATTCAGGTCACTGAATGAGGTGTGCTTGTGGCTAAATATAGTAAACTTTTCTCCAATTTTTAAATTGTGGTAAAATACACATAACATAAAATTTACCATATTAACCATTATAAGTGCACAGTCCAGTGATATTAAATATATTCACAGTGTTGTGCAACTGTCACCACCATCCGTCTCCAGAACTCTTCATCTCGTAAACCAAAACTCTGCAGCCATTAAACAGTAACTCCCTTCCACCTGCCCACCCCTCCATCCCACCATGCCCCCCACCCCTGCCCAGCCCCTGGCAACCCCCAATCTACTTTCTGTCTCTGAGTAATTGTTTCTTTTATAGGAATAATTCCAAAGTTTGAGTCGTGGAATAGGGCTGAAACCTGAAATGGGATTTTAATATTATGCACAACACCTTAAAAGGCCAACAGGAAAGGAATATCCCACATGAAGCAGAAATCCAAGGTAAAGAAGATCTGAGAAACAAAGAAATTTGTAGGGCTTAAAAAATAGAAATACGTATATGTGTATATATCTACACAGAGAGAGAGATTTCCAGTCTATGGGATAAGCTTCATATTTTTATGGAATAAAAAAGATTCATGGCTTATTAAATAATAAATATGGTAGAAGAAAGCTGAGTAAGCTACTATTCAGTAATCTGGAGTTTATAAAAGAATACTTTCATAATTATTGTGATCTTTACATTTTGCGTAATATTTCTTACTAATAAGAACATCCCCCACCCTCCCCACTGTGTGAAATTATTTGTTTTTCAATTGAAATTGAATTGACATTACTATACACAGCCTCATTTTGGGACAAAGGCTACCCCACTCCCTGGAGGATCTACTGTGAATCCCACGGGTCCAAAATGAGACTTTCTGATGCCTGGCTGAATTGTTCATAAGAAATGTCATTAACAGTAATAACAACTACTCCTGATTTATGTCCTCATGTTCTGGAAAGAAATCCAGGATGAAAGGATAACATGAGCCTGAAAATAAAATCTGCTTTTAATGAAATCTACTCAGACACCAAGCAGGGTGGAGAGAGGGAGTTAAGGGCATAGTCTTTGGAGCCAAGGGGATCTGGGTTTAAATCCTGATACCTCACTTCAAACCTGTGACCTGGCAGGGGCTTCCCTGGTGGCATAGTGGTTGGGAGTCCGCCTGCCGATGCAGAGGACATGGGTTCGTGCCCCGGTCCGGGAAGATCCCACATGCCGCGGAGCGGCTGGGCCCGTGAGCCATGGCCGCTGAGCCTGCGTGTCTGGAGCCTGTGCCCCGCAACGGGAGAGGCCACAGCAGTGAGAGGCCCGCGTACCACAAAAAAAACAAAAAAACCTGTGACCTGGCAAATCACTGAATCTCTCCACACTTGTGTGTCCCCAGGTATCAGTGAGTATCTGTGGAGTCAGGCTGTTGGAAAGATTATCTGAAATGACAAAGGGAAAGCTCTCACTCGGCAGCAAACTTCTCTCATTACTATACCCCAGCATCTCAGGTAGTAACAGAAGTGAGACTTCGTCTCTACTACTGCTGCTCCACAGAAGCCATTAATTGACTTACAATAAGCCATTGGCTTGATAGTGAGCTGACCTACTCCAAGAATATAAAAAATTATTGGTTAAATAAATGAGAAAATCAAAAGTACATTATATGTATAGAGAAGATAAAACCTACTCCCATCCCCACTTTCCCTTATTTTTTACCTTTAACGGTTTCATGTGTGTTATTCCAAACCTCTTCTATGCACTTATAAGTGTATATTGTAGTTGGTTGGTTCCCCCCCGCACCGCCAAAACAGGTTCATACTGTACATAACTGTTCTGCAGACTTGCTTTACTCAACAATATAGAGTAAAAAATTACCCTTTTTAACAGTTTCCTAGAGTGAATATACTTTATTTAAGCATTCCCCATATTAATGGATATTTCGGTGAATCCACTTTTCTTTGCTAGTAAAAAAAAAAAAAGTTGAGCTAAGTGGTCTTGCTAAGTACTTGATTGATTTGAAACAATTTGACACTAGCTATCTTGATCACAGTGACATCAGATCATAAATAAGGTCAAAATAACATAACAAGAGAGATGAGAAGGAAAGAGAACTTCCATTGGCATTTGGAGCATTTTTTCACTTTGACTCAAAACATATCCATTGTGGAGGCATGCCTTCTCCCCATTCTCAGGGCAGAGAAAAAGCTCACAAGCTTAGAAGTACGTGTTTAGGATTCTAGACTTGGTTTCACTAAAATGGCCTTGATTGGATGGGGTCCCTCCTAGTATTAAAACTGCTCTAATTGCATTCTTCAAGCCAGCTGAAGGCTGACAGCTTCCGCTCCCGGCTCATTATCAGGGCACTTCAAGGGGCTCCATTATGAGCAGGGCACCTGGTCCAAATTTATTCCAACGGCCCGGGGCAAAATGGGAAGGTGCTTAATGTTCAACCACAATGGTGACAGTTTTACGGGATATCCAAGGTTCAGAAACAAATAAATGAAAGGTTTGAAAGGAGCACGCACAGAAACTGTGACAATAAAAATTCAACATTAATATATCAACTTAAAACCATATACCACCCATACACTTGGGGTAAGGCCAAAGGTTCAATGCAGGCTAAACAGAAAGAAAAAGGAGGATAAAAAAGCCAGTACCCAACTCCTCCCCTGACAGGCTTCGCTAAAAAGACAGATCAAATGTTTAATATCAGGATAACAGAATGAGAGGCAGATACTGAATGCTAGTTAGGATAATAGAAAATTCAGCCAGAATTCAGAGTGTTAGTTTTAAATGTACTATGTCCATACCTTTTCTCTGGTTTGCTTACACCATTGCTGTCTTTCTGACTTTTAAAAGTTCTCTTTTGGAAGTGAGTAAGTTAAAGATGCCTTACACAGATGTTTCCATGAGAAAACATTGGGCAAATATGTATTCAGAGCTTTTTAATAAATGTATAATAGGAAAAATTTCCCAGGTAGATCATAGCAGGTCCAAAGTAAACATTACAACCCATTGCATAAATCTATACCTAGAAACTTCTTGTCAAGTGGGATTTTGCTCTCTGTGGCTATTTGCAGAGGACTTAGTATGCAGACAACAACCAATTTTAAAGCCCAAAACCCAGCTGCAGAGCATTAGTGAGCTCTACCCTCCACCAAGAATCTGTTTAAAGAAACGTTTAAAATAAATATTTGTATTCTTTTACTAAACACAACAATGACACTCACGTTGGAATCTAAGAAAATGATGAATGAAAAATTATCACACAGGCACTTTACAATGGGAATGCTGACTAAACTGGAGCTATAGGGATTTACTAAATGTTTAGTCTCTTAAGAGAAAAAGAGGAAGCTAATTAATCAACTGCACTTGGAAATTTTTTTCAACTATTAGTTGCTTTCGGTATTGTAATTTTATCTTTCCCAAGCATTTTCCTTATTAAGCCAACCATACAGATGTGCAAACATTAATTGGCCAGACCATAAGGGCTTTAATTATTTTACTGATTTAAAAAGGCAATTAGGCAGCACCTATTTTTCACATATTGATTGTACCTACTCTGGTTTTCAATCTGAATTCATGAATCATTGGGCAACTGGTATAACCACAGGCTGCTACTTTAGCCTTTTCTTCTGTTTTTTCTAACAGACAAATAAAAGCACTTAAAATTAATTACCTGGTAGACTCACCCTAACTAAGAAAAAAACAGACAAAAAAAAGCGTGGCAAAATTCTGTATGTAAGTCACCCAGCAAAGTGACCACTTGTGTGACAGCTGGCAGGCCCTCCAGTGCTAGGTCTTGGAATTTGGGAACTTGATCTGGGTGTTCAATAGTAGGGTTTTTGGTCCTGTTCTGAGTCAGCCTTGCTTGTGCCTTTACTGTGCTCTGCGGTCTCCTTTGAAACTACTTAAAGGGGTGGAGCTCTGGGAGTCCACAGGGAATTTCCAAGTTCACCATGGAAACTGAAGTAGTCTTTTGGATTCTGTACATCCAGGTCCGGTTTCTCCTTCACTTCAACCTCTCTCATTATCCTCCCCTCCTTATGTATATATAAGACCCACTATATAAGATAGATCAAAATAACAGACTGCAGTGATGGCTGTTCACGGTGGTACTTATGAGGCAAACATCCCCAGCCTTTCCCACCTTTCTGGAACAGAAGGACACGGAGGGGTCTGGAACAATTTCACAAGATGCCATATCGCATGAAAAAATTTGAGAACCGTTGGTATAGAGCAGATAGATGGTTTTCTAGCTTTTGTACACCGTCCCAGCTCTGCTTTAGGAGGCCACTGGAATGATGATAATGCACCATTTATGGGCAGGGTGATGCGGTAGAAAGAGACCTAGATTCGGGTAAGAAGACCTGGCTGAATCCAAGCACTGGATGGCACTGAATAGCTGTGCAACTGTATGCAAGTCATCTTAAAGCCTTTTTAGCTTCTCCATCTATAAAATGGTAATGATTATGCCTGTTTTACCTATAACAGAGAACCGCTGAGTCCATCACACATGCATATGAAAACACCTTGTAAATTGGAAATGAGCGTTTCAAACATTTCTATAGAAGCCATTTCCTTCATTCAATCACCTGTGCTGCCCTCTTGTGGTGAGCAGGCTGCAACGCTACTCAAAAGGCCAAGTTATTTTGTGAATTGCAGATTCTATTACTACCAGATTATTTTTATGCAACTAACCCTTGATTGTTAGGCTAGTGGAGAGAGGGACACTTGACATGGAATATACAATGAAAAGGATCTACTTGGGTTTTTTTTTTTTTTAATCTTGATGACACAGCAGAACCTGAATTTCAGTGACAGAACAGAAAGGAAATTTAAGGAAGGAATCCTAAATTTTTGAAGTGACTCCAGACACTATACTCCTACTCATTTTTTTGTACCACCAGACAAGGATAAAAAAATTTTGGGGAAGTGTAAAATAAAGTGCTAGACGAAAAGAGAACTTGTCTCAGGAGATCAGCTGAGGAATGGTGGGAGGTCTTGCCCTCCATCCTACTCTGCACATAGATATTCAAGCCAGTGGCATTATTGACGAATTGTAGGAACAAAAAGCCATCGAGAGATCTGCCTCTAGAACTAGGACAACAGACCTTCAGAACCGCTAGGGACCTGAGATATCATGTTGTTCCACTTCCTTTCTTTACAGTTAAGAAATCTAAGATGCAGATAATTGAAAAGACCTGACTAACTGGGGCTGAATCCCATCAGAGCACACACCGTCACACCCAGCAGCCTCCTGCTTCCCATCTTATCATGTCTCAACTTACCGCTCAAAATAAAACTTCATCCCCATTTCTCTGTGACACTGGTATACAGCAATGAGAAATACTGAAAACTACTGAAAAACTAAGGGGAACAAAATAAAATATTGACATTATCATTATGAGAAATCATGGAAGTAGCAAGTCTCAAAAAAAAAAAACTTGACAGTTTATCCCTGGGTTAACAAATATTAAAATAATACCAACAACAGTTAGTTCACAAGCAAATCAATAAAGGCTTGTTGGTGGACTGAGTAAGCACTCAAGAACTTGGCTCCTCTCTCAAATGTTTAATTAAGAAATATTTAATGGGGCTTCCCTGGTGGCACAGTGGTTGAGAGTCCGCCTGCCGATGCAGGGGACGTGGGTTCGTGTCCCGGTCCGGGAAGATTCCACATGCCACAGAGCGGCTGGGCCTGTGAGCCATGGCCGCTGAGCCTGCACGTCCAGAGCCTGTGCTCTGAAACGGGAGAGGCCACAGCAGTGAGAGGCCACAGCAGTGAGAGGCCACAGCAGTGAGAGGCCCGCGTACAGCAAAAAACCCCCCAAAAAACCAAATATTTAATGATACTCACTATGCAGCTGGCTCTGTTTTAAATGCTTTCTTTGCTCCTTATAACCGCATCACAATACTCAGCATGCTGTTAACAACCTTTATTGAATACATCAGTTTACAAACCACAGTGAGCACAATGGATCAGACAAGTGATCTATTAATGAGGGGGGGGTTATATCAAGGTTCCTTAGAAGAAATTGAGGCAGTTGGTAAATCTGGGTGAAGGGCAAGAAAACCCAATGGAAAACAGCACGGGGAGAAGCGGCTGGCGGAGCTAGAGCATGCTTTGCATTCCTTTGCCCTCAGGGCAGCAGAGAACACAGTTGCAATGTGACCAAGTCATGTTAAGGTTTTGGGGACTGACTAAGCTGAGTGTTCCCACTCCTCAGTAGGCCTGGAACAGAGTGCTTCCCCCTTATGATAATAACATTATGATGAGAGAAAACACTTGCAGACAAATGGCACCTTGGAAGACAGAGCAAGCCTGTTGAGCTCCAACTTGGAGAAGGGTCTCGGAAGGAGTGTGGGAGGGGTCTATATCCACAGAGGATGAGCATGGGGGGAAGAGTCAAGAGCCTCCAGGTATCAGTTCGCAAGGTTTGGTCACGATCAGTGCCAATAAGGCAAGTAACTGCCACATCCACTAGCTTGTTCTACGCATTCACTCTGGCTTAGAGTGGTTGGTCTCAGGGACTTAAAAGGGACCTGGGTCTACAGAAGGCAGCATCCATGCTCCTGGGTGAACTAGCCTGGCCTGGAGCACTTGCAGCAGCCTCTGCTTCTACCCCTGGGCCTTGGCCCGGAGCCTGATACTACCTACAGAGGGATGTGGGACAAGAGCTGAGGCAACAATGACAAGCAGGAACTTAGTGAAATGTAAAGGCCAACAAGTGTGAGGTGCTCAAAACCTCATGAAGAGTGACTCAATATGCCTTTATTTCTTGTGTTTCCATCTTCCCAAATAGGAAAAAAAAATTTAACACAGACTGAACTTCTATTTTTATATATTCACATATTATGACATTCTCTAACAAAACTCTGCACTCTTATACTCTTGATAAGATCAATAAAGTAAAGCTATTAATCTACACATCTGACTGATGACAGTTTAATAAGTGTTTATTGAAGAAATCAATGACAAGGTAATATTAAGGGGCTAGATAAATTGATCTCAAAAGTTACTTTCAATCTAAAAATGGTACGTTTTGAGATAGCAAATATGCTTATTATTGAAAAGTCCCTATGCTAGTTTAGAATAGAGTATGTTTGATCATTATGAGAAAGTATAAAACTTTCCTTAGACAGATGTTCTCTGACAAAAGGAAGTGAGATTTGATGGATTTTTCAGAAAAAAATTGTGCCAGAGGATCACCTCCTTGGAGACCAAGGGCATGTGTCTCCCCGTGGGAGGAAGACAGATGTCACACTCCTCCACAGTCCCCATAAACCCGGCTTCTCTGCAGCGCTCAACTGCACCGGCCAGCCTCCCTCATGGAAACCGTCTTCTTGGTTTCATTTGTCTTAGCCCATTCAGGCTGCTCCAACAAAACACCACAAACTGGGTGACTTATGAACAACAGAAATTTGTTTCTCATCATTCTTCAAGCTGGGAAGTCTAAGATCAAGGTGTCAGCAGATTTGGTGTCTGGTGAGAACCCACTTCCTGGTTCACAGATGGCGCTCACATGTGGAAGGGGCAAGGGAGCTCTGTGGGCACCCTTTTATAAGGGCACTAATCTTACTCATGAGGGCTCCAACCTGGTGACCTAATCACCTCCTAAATAATACCATCCTCTTGGGGGTTAAGATTTCAACATATGGATTTGGGGGGACATAAGCATTCAGGCCATAGCATCATTGCTCTCCCACTTCTGGCCATTCCTTTTGCTCTTATGCAGGCTCCCTTTGTCTAACTTTGGAGTGTCCTTGTCCTAGAACATCTTCCTGTGTGCTCTTCTCACTCCACATGTTTCTTCCTCCCTCATGGCCTTACTTGATATCTGTACAATAATGGCTCTCAAATCTCCTTCTCTGGCTCCACCTGCCCATCAGATGTGTACACTTGGTGACTCCCCAGGTTCCAGCATGTTCAAGATCAGAAGCATCACTTACTCCTTCCTCTGCACCTGGTCACCATCCTCTGATCCTCTCCTGGGTGAAAGGCACCTCTGTTCACCCAGCCGCCCATCAAGACCCCTCCCTGAGGCCTTACCCCTCACTCCCAAATCACAGGGGATCCCCAGCATCCATTCTGGCTCCCAGACATGGCAACTATGCCTGGAATTTTGGCTCCAGTGCCCCCAAATCTACTCCCTGCTCCACAAGGCAGCCAGGGCCAGCTTCTTAAATGCTAACGTGATCACCTCATCCCAGCTCAAAACCCTCCAATGCCTTCCATGGTCCTGAAGAAAATCAAAACTCCTTAAACTCTGTTCAAAGGCCCCCCAGTCCTGACCATTGCCCAGGGCTCCAGATTCTCCCGACTTAAATACTTTTCTCCCCTACTTTGCATCTGCTGTACTCCCACGTTAAAAAGCTTTCCCTTATCTGTTTGCCTCACCCTAGCTGCAACGATCCCTTCCACCTGAGGCCATTCCCTCCTTCAGCTTTTCAGCTTCTGGGGAGTTTTGCCTGAACCCTTAAATCTAGATCTGGCAACCTGTCCAGGTGCTCCCTTTGGGTCTCTTCATGTCCCTCAGGTTAACCCTTATGTCTAGTCTACAATTTCCAGTTTACTTTCTAGTCCCCCCCCCCATTTGTTTGTAAATTGTTGAAGGCTATAAATTCTTAAAGGCTGTTTTGTTCAAATTGTGCCCCTGGAATCTAGCACAAGCCATATCACATGACAGGTGCTCAATAAGTGTTTACTGATGAATTAATGAATAATTATTACTACTTTACTCATGAGTACTCGAGCTCTGAGTTGTTAATACAAAGTGGGAACACCATGGGTTTTAGAATAAGACAGGCCTGGGTTCCCATCCAGTTCCACAGCTCACAAGCTCTGTGATCTTAGAACATGTAAGGAAGCCTTCTAAAGCTCAGTATCCAAAGCTGCGGGGGGCAGAATAAACCAACTTCACAGGCTTGTTGCCAGGATTAAAATACATAGGACATAAAGTACCAATGTACTTTGTATTATTTTTCATTTTTCAAAATTCAGTGCTACAAAGTTGTTTACTGCAGTATTAATTAACGCTATTGCTACCTTAAACTTTAGGCCATCCGGGATGTTTCTGAAATTCTTTATGTGAGCAGTTATTCAAAGAAATAAACCTTGCTCACTGGCCCAGCACCTTCATTCAGGGCCCTGCGTTATTACTCAAGCAAATTGGTCAGTCTAATGCCTGTCAACCTAAGAATTACAGGTATTGCTTCTACAATTTACATTTTGTGGTAACAAGTGTAACAGTATAAAGAAAATAGTTTGTTCTTTCCCAGGATGGTTGAAGGAGGGCAGAGAACAATTGTGAGTGTATTTTGATAAACATTTCAGTACAAAGAGTACTGAAATATACGCCAGTCTTGTAACCATCATACTGCAACCCTTCCTGCCTGCTGAAGATTCTGGAAGAGCTCCCTTACTCTTTTTCCTTTTAATGGTTTGTTACTGCTGCCTTTAAGGAAATATCTTATTTTTCAATGCAAGCAAAGTAGGGAGAGATGGCTGGAGAAAGGGAGGGAGTGAAGGAGGATGAGGAGATGGGAGAAAAGGAGGAAAAAAACTTAAAATTGCCCACCATTGTGGATTTAACAGAATCTTGCTTTACTGATTTTACAGCACAACTAAGCCTCCCCATCCCTTCAAAAGGCAAAACCTGTAAAAAACAAAAACAAAACAAAAAAACCCCAAAAAATACAAACACAAAAAACCCTTTTGGTCAGACTAACTAGTGGCTTTGGAACCAATTACAAAGCACTGTGAGATGACTTTTTAAATCAAAACTCTTAAGCTATCCAACAAGTCAAGTAAATTGTGGCAGCTTCAATACCCACTTCAAAGGTCTGGGTTCTGACCACAGCCTTCCATCCAACCCCCCACAAATTCCAACAGAGTTCATCCTGGCTTCCTGGCCTTTGCGCTCACAAACTAGAAGAGAAGTACTGCAGACCAAAAACCGTAAGAGTTCCTTTAGTCCTTTCCAGACATGATATAAGAAATCCCCAAATCCTGAGGGTGACCCCATCTCCCCACTCCCACGATGTTGGGTAAGCATCATCCTGCAAGGTTCGTGCCTCACATAGTGGAAAAGAGCTGGCCTCTCACTTCAGAACAAGAGAAAATCTATGATCTAATTCAGAAAGGATGTTTGTCCTCTTACCCACGGTGGCCCACTTCATATTATACCTTCCAAGCCTTGCATATTTCAAGCTTTGTCCTAGAATTCTTATGGATTTTGACCTAAAACATGAATTGATGTGGCTAACTGGCATAAAATCCCGAAGACATTAATACTGAATGATTTTTAAAACGTCTTCTGATATGTATCATAACCACATTTAAAATGTTCCCTTCTGGTTTAAAATAAATGATCCAACACCTAAGTATAGATTATTTCCTAAGGAAGAAAAACTGCACAAAATGAGCAATAAGAAGCCCTCTTTATTATTTAAATATTTTCTCTTTAAAGTATATACGACAAATTTTTTAGAAGCAGCTTAGGCCTTCATAAAACTACAAATAGGCAAATGGAACACTTAAATCTATACCTTTAAATATCTTCATCCCCCAAGACTAAGACCTCATATTCACAGTATCATCCCGAGTGACTTTTTATGGCCAAGTTATAAACCCCTCCAAATACAGAGTTTACAATGGAAGTGTTGACATCGTGTTAACTGTTGCTCTGCAAACAGGGCCCAGGAATCAAGGCACACTACAGTTATGAGGCAGGTAAAAGTCTGTGCCCATCCATCACAGAGCCATAGTGACAGACCCTAAGTTTGAGGTCCAGCCTCATTGGTCCACCCAAATTAATGTACCCCATTTCTCACATCATTGAGACCAAGAAAAAAATTTGCAGGCATTTTAATAATTGTAAGGCTTTGACATTTTTTTCAGAAATCAGGGAAACAGCCTTGCTAAAGCATTTCATTTATTTACACCTGCTATGGCCCATTTTTGCACATCTGCAAGCTACTAGAGAAAATTTTTCTTTCCCATAGATAATTCATGAGAATGACATGCATTTGCACAAATACAGCCTTTAATGGAGGTCCATTACAATCATGAATTCCATGTAGCCACTCACCTAACCTACACTGAGGCCACACCAAATTGTGATTAATTACCAAAGGAATATTCCACTCCTAAATTATAATTCAACATTCCTATATAAAACAATCTAAAATGTCAGCACTCTGCCTTTATGACATCATGCTATCCCAATAATACTGTTTTACAAGTAAATTCCTATTATATATTAATAAGGGCTGTTGGTGGCGAAACATCTTGCCTCCCTAGTAATGACTTGGTTGAAGGCAATTAGGGAAGCCAGGTGCAGCTGAGCTGGGTACTCATAAAAGTTTTTAAATTTTACTATTTCCGTTTGATTTTGAGGGAGTGCATTCCAATCTTTCCAAATTAAAGAGGAAGCTATGTCCATATTTTCAGCTGTTGTGTGTTCTGACCATTACTGATGACCCCCTTTAATATCTGTTAGCTCCTTAGAAGCCAATGATCTGAGGAGTTCAAGTTTCACCCTGAACATCAATATTTCACAGCCTGTCAGTGGCTACACACATACACATATACATACACACACACACACACACACACACACACACAGTCCCCAGGGTAACAGAGCAGCACCTTCATTTAAGACTTTCTGGGCAGCACTGAGTAGTAAAATTGATGCATGAAAGAAAGAACTTTACTCACTTTGTTAATATGTTTTTGTTGTAGTTAGCTTGGGTCAGTGGAGGAGACATCAAATTAAAGTTTTATGTCATAATAGGAGCAATGATTTTCCCATTACAAGAAAATCAATTACCTTCTACAAACTACAAATACTACATAAAAGAATTAATAAGTGTAAAGACTTAACACATCTGAAGCAAGAGAAAAGGTTACCTCTGATGATGACAAATATCCTCAGAAGTAGAATTTTTAAGAGTTAACAACTTATCCACAGTAGTATTAGAAGGGCAATGTACTCTGGGAAATTTTCCTACAAGAATGATGTGCAGAAAACAGATTCCTTTATTTAACTTGTTTTGTTTTTCTTCGCTTTATAACTCACACTAGTCAGTTTGATTTAATTCATTTTTAAAAAATAGTTGAGGGCCTCCCTGGTGGCGCAGTGGTTGAGAGTCCGCCTGCCGATGCAGGGGATACGGGTTCGTGCCCCGGTCTGGGAGGATCCCATATGCCGCGGAGCGGCTGGGCCCGTGAGCCATGGCCGCTGAGCCTGTGCGTCCGGAGCCTGTGCTCCGCAATGGGAGAGGCCACAGCAGTGAGAGGCCCGCGTACAGCAAAAAAAAAAAAAAAAAAAATAGTTGAATGTTATAAACAATCAGTTTTATGATATCAAATGACTGATTTAAAGAGTTTTGTGTTTTGTTTTTCAACAAGTTATATGGATATTCTATATATTAGCAATCAAATAGACAAAGGTATGTACCAACTGCTAATCCAAGGACCAATATCATTCCGAAAAGCTACCTAAATCCTGTTGCTAACAATGAGTCAGGATCTCATTTTGATTTCAAGAACACACTAGCCAGAACCATCCTAGGAAGTAAACCTGGAGGGGTGACTTGGTCCAAAGCCCCTTTTCAAAGTGAAAAATAATATGCCATTTAATTTCAGAGAGTAAAATGAATATGATCACATCTGAACGAGAATAGTTTTCAAAGTGATCCCTAATTTTTTTTCTTGGCTGTCTGGGGATTTTCCCTTTCGTTTGCTCTTATTTCTTTAAGGAAAACCTATATCTACCAGAACAGTACTACTTCAGAAAATAACATGGTTCAGAAATGTGCCATTAGTTTGCATGAAAAGCTCATCTCCCCATTTTCTGAGGAAAAAGTCACAAAAAATGAAGACCCTCCGCATACAGTTAACCATCACTTACTTCTTAGAGAAAATTTTACTGAGGACTTGTCTATTTAGAACATTAAGCTTCAGATCGTAACCACTGTACACATGGTTTTTCAAACTTACCAAGAGAAAAGGCCATGTGTTTACATGAAATGAGGAGTATGAAAATCTAATCTTGTCTTTGTCATATTTCCTTTTCTTTTCCTTGACAAATGACTGCTCTCCTATGAAGAACTTTTTTAAAATGCCAGTTTTGGGGCTTCCCTGGTGGCGCAGTGGTTGAGAGTCCGCCTGCCGACGCAGGGGACACGGGTTCTTGCCCCGGTCTGAGAAGATCCCACATGCCGCAGAGTGGCTAGGCCCATGAGCCATGGCTGCTGAGCCTGCACGTCCAGAGCAATTGCTCCACAATGGGAGAGGCCACAACAATGAGAGGCCCGCGTACCGCAAAAAAAAAAAAAAAAAAAAAAAAGAAAGTAAACTTAAAAAAAAATGCCAGTTTTAAAAGGGAAAAAATGATCACCATTGGTATACTCATATATTCTTTTTCCTCCCCGATTTGTTCCTAATGGAAATGAAGGGGGTAAGGAGAGGGGTTTGACAAAGGGTCTTTATTTCTTCCCAAGCAATTACCCAGACAAGCCCGTTTCCCAGTGGATATCTCCCTGCCAACTTCTGAACTACATCCAGAGCCCCTCATGCAGATTAGACGCCCAATGCTGACAGAGAGAGACTTGAAAACTGGGGGGAAGTGGGGGGGGGTGTCTGAAGACAGGCTCCTTCATAGAGCTTAAGGGCTATGTAGGGTTAACATCCACTTGGGTACAACTTGCCGGGAAAGGGGCAGTAAAACAGGAGCATGGCAGCTAAGAGCACCTCCGCCTGAAATGGTGCTCCAAAAATGTCATCACCTTTTACAGTCTAATTCTTCATTTTTCTACAAATCTCTCTTCCATATTGCTAAATCTTTTTGTTGTTGTTGACTTGGAGACATTTGCTCGTTAGGAGCTAGTTTCCCAACAGGCTTCCAGTGTCTTATAAAAGAAATTCAGCAATTCATTTATAAATGCTGTTGGTGGCTCACTTCTTACCATCAAGGTACAACTAGGTTGCAGGTATTTAGACCTGGAGGCTCCACGGTGGAACACGTTTTTCAATTTCCTAATTACACAAGAAAACCTCAGTAAGTCCCCAGTTTATAGGAGTGCTGCCTACCGTGAAGATTAAAGTCAGAGGTGAGTGTGATGAAGTCTGGCCAGATTTGCTCAGTGTCTCCTCTTCCTTCTGCTTCCAAATCCTGCCCTACCATCCCCCAAAAGGAAGGGGGCCTGTCTCCATTTCTGGGGAGCGGTCCTCTGATCCTCCTCTGCTGGAATACTGTTATTTTCACCTGCCAAACCATCATTATTCCACTAAATCACTATTTGCATTTTGTTGCCTCATGCATTTCTTTTTTCAGTGGAGATGGGTGTTTATGTGAGTTTATATAATCCTTCTAAGGATAAATTCATTCTTAAACTACTAAAGGACTTGATTTCCATGTTAATTCCTTTTTCCTAGGTCATTTTAAGTTATCATGTCTGAGGTAGGAAACTGGTCAAATTATTAGCACTGCATATACTCATCATATTGTCAACCACCATTGATTTTCAACAAGAAGGAAAATGTTCTCCATGCCATGGTCCCCATTTGGATACTCCTTGTCATCAGATTACATTCCAGTGAGCAACAGAGGGGGAAAAGTACGGAGACTAAAGCAGTAATAGTATTGGATATCTAGGGAAACAAAATAAATTTAAGGGCTTCCCTGGTGGCACAGTGGTTGAGAGTTTGCCTGCTGATGCAGGGGACGTGGGTTCGTGACCCAGTCCGGCAGGATCCCACGTGCCGCGGAGCGGCTGGGCCCGTGAGCAATGGCCGCTGAGCCTGCGCGTCCGGAGCCTGTGCTCCGCAACGGGAGAGGCCACAACAGTGAGAGGCCCGCGTACTGTAAGTAAGTAAGTGAGTAAGTAAGTAAGTAAGTAAGTAAGTAAATAAATAAATAAATAAAAGCAGTTACAACCTCTTCCGTACATATATACTGATGACAGTTAGTCAAAACTATGCTTCTATAACTAAAAAAAAATGAAGAACAGGTAAGAGAAACAAGAAACTCAATGGTGGAATTATACTATTCAGACTGAAAATGTCATGTTAAATTTGGGTCCCCAAGAATATAAACCTAAGCACCCCCAAATCCGTGATGGTGCCAATGTCCATCAAGAGTAGGGCTCCAGAGTCAGCCAGGGCTCTGACCCCAACATCCACTGTGGATACTGGGCTATTACTTAACCCCTCTAAACCAAAGTTTCCTCAACTGTCAGTTTAATGACTGAACCTTCCTCATCGGGCCATAGTGAGGATTAAGTCAGAACTTGCCTATGTAGCGTTTACAGTGCCTGGCACTTATGAACCCAATGCATGTCAACCGGCATCATCATCTTCATTGTGATCAACAACCCACCTCTCTGCTGATCAAAGATGCAGATGTCCAATAAGAATGCAATTTGAATATCGGGTTTCTTCCAATTTCTTCTACAACTGTGTTTAACTTGCCCATTCTTTATAGCTTTTTTGTTAGAACTTTAAACATTACCAAATCAAGGCATAAGAATCTACAGTTAACTTTTAATATAAATTTTAGGCCAATATATGTGCCTATGGGAGAGATTATTTTAGGGTTACAATGCTAAAACATTTTCTATTCCATCTAGACAAAGAGTTAATAGCTAACTCACTCTATATTTCAATCTTCTCATCTGAGCATCACAATACCCTCTCAAACAGGTATTATAACTCCCATTTCATAGAGAAGAATGAAACTTAACCTACAAGGCCACAAGGCTAATAACTGAAGGAGCCCAGAATGAAGGTAAGTTATCTGACTTTTAACCATGCCTCCTCATCCCCTTGTTTGTCTTCCTCTTTTCCTATTCAAATCATTCTTTTTTCCTATCCTATGGATTTTTTTGTTTTAGATATTTTATTTAAAAATCAATTAGAATTATCATTTTTCTAATTCTATCACATGAAATAGCATTATTATTTTTATATACTTTTGAGAGCTGTACTTTATCCCCCTGAACTTCAATTTTTCAATGTCTCAAATAGAAGTCCACATTTTCTTGAATATTTAATGTTTCCCTCTAATGGTCATATTATTTTTCACAATTATTAAAAACTGCAGTTGTTAAACTAGGTATTTATGAGGCATTTTCCCTTACTCCTAATATGCTACCATAACAATTTTCACCACTAAGAACATTCTTAAAATAGTTTAGATTTTTAAATTTAGGTATTATTCCCATTAAATCCACTTTTAGACAAAAGAGAAAAAGGTTTTAATTTCTTATATGCTCTTAAAGTCAACTTAATATTAACTTGAAAAAATGAATCCTGAATGAAGATCTCTCTGTAAATTTAAATACATAATAAGGTCAAGGGGAATTCATTTAATATAAAATTTGTTCATTACTTTTGGGTTTTAAAATTCGGAAATATACTTCAACAGCCATATCTCCATCAGAATAGTCAGTGTGTGTGTGGCCCAACCAAGAAAATATTCTTTTACTTTAAATTACATATAAGGGTCCTTAAATCCCACTTGATGGAAATCAAAGGACTCAGCTTTTATCTTAGCATGCCCATAGGTCAAAACCTTGTAAAATCAATTTAGCAGTAACACTTCATACAGTTCAAGAATTCTTACTGTGAGAAAAAATTTTGTGCTGGAATTGCTTAATTACACAAGTATACATAGCAACATTCAACCTCCGCTTAAAAGAGGTTAAGATTTTGGGAACCTTTTCGATATTTTGTCCTCTCCTTGGAGGCACATTTGGAGTGTTATATATGACCCCATGTATATAAATAAACATTGTGTTCACATATATATAAAGGGCACCCAAAGGATAGGAGTTAATATTTATTTAAACTATCAACTTTAATTAGTTTCAAATTACTTTTTAAAATCTGGCAGCAATAATCTAATTTTAACATACCATTTTAGGGAAAGGAAAGCAGAGAGTCATATCAACCATTGACAAAGTAGAAAAAGAAGGAAATAAAAAGATCTCATTTTCAGAAATGACACCTCCTTAATTTTGGCTTTCACTTAGTTAAAATACAGAGCTGGACTCATCTTTGCTCTTATACCATGTGTTCAGAAAGTGCTAAAAAAATTATAAGTGGGGGTACTGTTTAAACTACTTCATAGATCTGCTTCTAGAAATTTCTATCTAGAAATTTCCATCCATAGACAAATAATCAATGTTAGTTCATATCATTTTAATCCCTTTATTAAAACATGTCCCTTGAACATTTTCTATGCAGTGTTCTAGTGCTCGTTACTATGTGTATTTGAAGTACATCAAAGGCCTCATCTTTTTAAAAACATTCAGTTGTGATGTTTCAATATGTGACTTAACACCCCCATCTTCCACCATCAGTTAGAATCAGTGAATTTGGTGTTGCAAACAAAAAAGTGCTGACTGAATGACTTTGAACTAAATGCTCTGAGAAACCAGAGTCTTGATCTATTTATTACCACGTAGATATCTTCTCAATTTTTAAAAATTTCTCCTGGTATGTATGACTATTTCACAAGGCTAAAATCCATCCAGGTCTACCAGGCCGTGAACTAGCTGGTCTGTTTTGCTGGTAAGGTGCCAAGTCAGGAGGACACAGAGCCATCACAGAGCCCAGAGCACACCCCAGCTGACAGGTGCTGCTCCTATCAAGTGCTGTAGCGCCCCCCTGTGGCAATGCCCACAAACAAGCCAAAACCACGGATGCCTTTTAGGATGTGTCACTGACAACAGAGTGCGGGGTGGGTTGACAGCAGAGGCAGAGGAGCAAAGAATGAGTTCAGCGCTCAGTGAAACGTGGTCCTTCCCCCTCACTCTCCCACATCTCCACTCACAAGTATTCAGCAAGTGCCATGAGCACATGAGAAACATGGAAACACCTGTGAGACAGACCATGGTTCTGGCCCTCATGGAAATTATATTCTTGTACAGTGAAAGCAAGAGACAGACAATAACCATGTAAACACAGAAATAAGGTCATGTCGGATAGTGATATATGCCCCCAGGTCTCAGAGGTGGGAAGAAGTGTGAATGTCCAAAATGTGGTAGACTATGAAACAGGAGAATACACAAATATCAGTAATGTAATCCTTTGAAATAGAAGTCAAAGTTCTGTTTGTGGCAACAGACATCTGTATTTTTTTTAACCAAGAAGTGATCTAAAAACAAAAAACTGTCTGCCAACCCAATACCCATCCTTTCCTTTTTCCATTGACACATATCCCTAACGTTGACCCCGAATAAAGGCTACGTTTGTCAGCCTCAAGTTCCGCTCCACAGCTGGCAAGTGGAGGGGCAGAAACTGAAGAGCTAGCTCACCCAACACTAGAGGTCACGACCTTTCCAGGCCCCACCTCTCAGCGCTGCCCTGCTCTGCCAGTCATCTAAAGGTCAACAGTAAGCAGCCTGAAAGCCCTGAAGAGGCTTGGACTGGCCTGGGCTTCTGTCTTAGAAACATAAGCTAATGTGTTTGTGACCCTACACACATTAGTAAGCTTTGTTTCTAGATTACCATCTGCTGAAAAGCAGCCACCTGTCTTAGAGGAATGCCACCAGGAAAGAATGAACCATTAGGCACAGAGCACTTGGAAATTTCTAGAAGAAGGAAATAGGGACAAATAGACCCAAAGCCTGCTCCACCCACACTTGCTTCATTTTTCTGTTCCTGGTCTTTAACAATGCCCTCTTTCCTCCACTGCTCTGGGCTTTCCCACCCAAGCATCTTAGTGAGGCAGAAGAGAATAAATACCCAGAAATATATCTGAAGTTCCATCCAGAGAGAAGCCCTGCACAGAAAAACTGGCACCCCAGAGAGGCGCACAGTCCTTATTCTGTGGTTTGGCTAAGCCCTGACATCCACGTGCTCCCAAGAGTTTGGCATCCCCCCCCCCCCGCGCCGCCACCTTTGAGAAGCTCCCCACAGCATCAAGGCCAAATTACTCTGGCTAACTTTCAAGCCTTCACCAAATTCACCCCATCTATCCTCACAATTCTTCATTTTCATCCAAGTCCATCTCTTCATGCTCCGTCAAAGGCACCAGTCATTTCATTCGCTCACTCATTCTTCTAGACCTCATAGGCCAGACCACACCTCAAGCCTCTGCTAAGCTTCAGCCTACCTGGTCTCCAGCAAAGCCTCTGCTACCTTCCAACATGCAGTGATGGTCCCCTTCTCTGAACCTTGGACCTTCATAGATACTAAGAGGGTGTCTTCGTTCCCACTGCTATAACAAAATATCATAGACTAGGTGCCCTAAGCAGCAGACATTTATATTCTCACAGTTCTGGAGGCTAGAAGTCTCAGATCAAGGTGCCAGCCAGTTTGGATTCTGGTGAGAGCCCTCTGCCTGGCTTGCAGACAGCCACCTTCTCCTGCGTCCTCACATGGCAGAGAGAGCTCTGACATCTCTTCCTTCTTTAAGGGCATCAGCCCTATTGGACTGGGTCCCCACCCTTATGGCCTCATTTAACCTAACACCTCCTCACAAGCCCTATCTCCAAATACAGTCACATTGGGGGTTAGGACTTCAACATATGAGTTTGGGGCGAGGAGCACAAACATTCAGTCCATAACAGAGGGAGTATGGTGTGAGATGTAAGACACAAAAAGGGAGAGGGGTCAGCAGAACTTGTAGAGACACTGCTTTAGAGAGAGAAGTGAGAGGGCAGGGACTGTGTCTGGTTTTGTTGGAGAAAACAGGAGTAAGGGGAATGACAGAGCCATGAGTTTTTTGTTTGTTTGTTTTTTGCGGTATGCGGGCCTCTCACTGCTGTGGCTTTTCCCGTTGCGGAGCACAGGCTCCGGACGCGCAGGCTCAGCGGCCATGGCTCACGGGCCCAGCCGCTCCGTGGCATGTGGGATCCTCCCGGACCGGGGCACGAACCCGTGTCCCCTGAATCGGCAGGCGGACTCTCAACCACTGCGCCACCAGGGAAGCCCACCATGAGGTTCTGTGATGCGGAAAAACTTATGTGTACAAGGCAACCCTGTTATGAGCACAACAGTATATAACAAAAGGCCATCCTTGGTGTTACTCTCTAAAGGTCGCTGACACTTGACTGGACCACAGAAATTCGAAAATGACCTTTACTACCTTTTCATAAAAACGACGGAAATCCCTCATAGACATGATATTGAAAATCATTAGTAACTGAGCTGAGGAAAAACACCTCTCATCAAATTAAATATTATGTCTTTTAAGGGCATTAATGAAAAGATTTATAGAAGGACTGTATCTTTCACACAGTCATGCATATTGGTTGATGGAGAAATCAGGAAAAAGTTCAATTTATAAAAGTGCAGCCCTGTTCTGGACATTTTATTTCTTACTAGAAGACAGTCAACAAAGGATTTTCAAAACTTTCTTATTGTCAATTAATTAAAAAAAAAAAAAAAACCTCAAATCGGGACTTCCCTGGTGGCGCAGTGGTTAAGAATCTGCCTGCCAATGCAGGGGACACAGGTTCGATTCCTGGCCTGGGAAGATCCCACATGCCGCGGAGCAACTAAGCCCGTGCGCCACAACTACTGAAGCCAACGTGCCTAGAGCCCGTGCTTTGCAGCAAGAGAAGCCACCTCAATGAGAAGCCCGCGCACCGCAAGAAAGAGTAGCCCCTGCTCGCTGCAACTAGAGAAAGCCCACGCGCAGCAACGAAGACCCAACACAGCCAGGAGAAAAAAAAAAAAATCTCAAATCACATCTCTCTCCTGTTTGGAAACCCAGCGGTGGAAAGCCGACTGCCAACAAAACACTGACTTACACTGCCCTCTGCTGGTTCACTGGCCACATGTCAAGTTCCTTAGCTTACAAAGTTGCCAAAAGTCAAGTCCAGTATTTTGAACCAGCAAATTCAAGGCTAATTACTAAAAACAGGTTGTGGAAAATATTACTAAGTGGCTTAAATACCATCTGCATCACATCAGGCACACATCCTAATGAAAAGGGCACATGTGTGGGAAGAGGTGGTGCCAAATCACATTTGCTAACCTAATAGAAAGGGTTTTTAAACTCCTTAAAATATGCTTTAAATTCACAATAACGGCTTTAAATTGCCCCCTTTCACACCTAACCCTTGCCATGCCAACCAACTTTTCAGAAAACAAACAAATATAGTAAAAAAAAAAAATTAAATCTTGGTTCTACTACTGCATTTCAGCCTCTGGTTAAATCAGCTTAGCTATAAATAACTGCATATTACTGCAGTTAACAAAATTCATTTTCTAAGTATAGACTTTTTAAAAAATTTAGAAGCTGCTAATTTGCCAGAATGTTGCTGGAAAATATGCCATTTGTTTCAACATGCACACATCAGCTTCCATTAAAATGATTACAGCATCATTTGAAAGTCTAAAGCATTTATTAGGTGTCTCCAATTCCACAGAGCATTTTACTAAGCTCTGTAGAAATGAGTTAAGCCAAACCCTCACCTCCGAACTTGTTTCCTTAAACAGATGAAGTAACACACAGTTGACACAATGGAACAAACAGCACAGGTGTATTAACTTAGGTGACTGTACCTGTATTTTGTTCTGGCAAAAAATTGGAGTGTACTATGAGCTGGATGTTTATAAAGAGCAGAGTGAGAGGAAACCACAGTTGTCTAAAACTCGAATAAGGATGCCTTTGGAAGAAGGTGGGATTCCAGGGGGCTAAATGAAGGGAGAAGGCTTGGGAACCCCAGAACAAAGGAGGCAGCCACAGGCTGAGAGGTCTCCCTGCACAGATGAGTGGGACAATGACAAGAAAGCAGTAAATCTTAGAAATGCCACGACTCCCAAAGTCCACACGGCAACCTTCCTTACCGAAGTCCAGGGCACCATGTGCTTCTGCACAGGCATGATGGGCTCTGGGCTGCCAGTCTGCCACTGGCTCAGATGCATTCAGAGAGTTCCAGATGCAGGTGCAAAGTCAGCTCCACATCACTGGCCTGCCTTAGTCACTGGCCTGCTTTCCGGGCCATCTTTGAGAGTGTACACCTACCTTCATGTAGATGGGCAATACCTGAAGTTCTCCCACAGCTCTTTGGTACATTTATTCATTTTAATCAACGAACACCTATAACCATAGCCCAAGCTTCATTACAAATATTAACACATTAAATTCTCATAAGCATTCCATAATATAGGCACTATTATTAAATTCCCAATTTAACATATGAGGAAACTGAGGCACACCGAAGTCAACACTTTTCTCAAGTTCACACAACTAGTAAGTGGCAGAGATGGGAATCAAGCCAAGGCATTCTGATTCCGAGTTTGTGCTCTTAACTGCTATGCTGTGTCAGAAAACATAACGCATGTTACAATCTCCAAGTAGAAAAAAGAACATTGTATAGTCAGGATAGGATTAGTTTTGCTGAGGAAACAAACAACCTCCATATCCACCAGGTTTATTTCTTGCTCACACTACTTGCCCACTGAGAGTTGTCAGTCACCATGCAACAGGGACAAGGGGGCCCAGAGAACCTCACATCAGCAATTACATGCTCTTGCCCAGATGTGCCACATCACTAATTTCCTACTTGGAACTCACTGGCTGGAATCAACCATAGGGACCAGCCAATCTGATTCACCAATCACATAACTCATCCCCAGCCAAGGGTCTGGGAAGTGTGCCCTTACTCTGTGCCCGGAAGAAGGTAGAAGTGGAAATATTGAGCAAACCACCAGGAAAGACTACCACAAAACAATACAGTGACAACTGCAGTAGTAATGTCACACTTTTGGTAAACAAAGATGACATCACTGGCCCACTCACATACGTCATATTGTTTTCCCGCTTGCAGTAGTGGATTTGCAGGCATCTAATCAAGCAGCACTGGTTCATTCATGCATTCACTCATCCAAAGCACTTAGTAAGTAGCCGCTTTCAAACTAGTTGGGGAAGCCCACATTTCCACATGCGCAAAACTTGATAAAAGTGGCAAATGAATATACAAGGATTCTAACTGGACACAACTGACACACTCAGGTGGGAAAAAAATCAGCAATCTGAGAAGTGATATGCATTTTGAAGGAAATAAATCTTTATGTGGCTTTATGATGGAAGCCCAGAAACACGGACAAACAGACTGAGCAGGTGGAGGGAGGCCAGCTGCCTGGAGCAGGGGATGTGTTCTGGACAGAGCGCTGCTCAGAAATGGTGCTCTGTAGCTGGGGAAGCAAGAAGCCGACCCGTGAGTGCTCCTTGGTTTTCAGTAGAGTGACATCAGTGAGACGCGAACACGTGCTGCCTGAAAATGAAACTTTCGCAATATAATTTTGTCAATTCCCAAAAATAGGTTGGGCACTTGAATGGGAAATAAAATCACATTGTCTTAGAATGATAATTTTTTCCCTCTGCTTCCTTCTGAAAGGTGAATGTGAAATCTGAATTAACTAGAAAACATACTGGGAAAGCACACACACTGGACAGTTCAGATTTGGGGAAATGTTTATATTTGAGCAGTACTCAAAAACAGGTTTCTGGATATTTAAGTCCCTAAGCTATTTTATAAATTGAAAAAATTTTTAGAACTAAGAAAATATAAACCAAAATTCTAGTCCAGGCACTGCATTTTATAGGAAGAATTTGAAACACAAAGAGGCTCAAGGCCACACAACTCATTTGGATCCATGAGGGGATGTGCACACTGCTTCCCCACCCAGTTATCAGCTCTGTCCTGCTTCCACAATTACACAACTACTCCTAAAGAGAAATATGTGTAGTGCCAAACGGTGGCAGTAGTGTAAACGTTAATAACCATATGACCCAGCTGAATTCAAAAGTGTTGACAAACCTAGATTTTACATGTGAGCGGGGATGGTGACTGCTCTGTTTCTTATATTAAATCCCCTGGTGTCTGAAAACACACGTTTTCTATTGTGTCATTTAACAAGGGCAAGGCAGTGTTTTTCAAATTCTGGGTCAATCCAGTTAGTGGATCACACAAGGATTTTTTTTTTCTTTTTCAATGAAGCAAAATACATATCTAACTGGGGCTGTATTTTCATTTGCCCAATATAAAGACAGATAATTTTTCTTGTTCTTGCCTTTGCCCAAGATGCATAGGCCATGAACAACTTTTTTTTTTTTTTTTTTTTTTTTTTTTTTACTGTTTAAGTAAAACCTGGTTTTAAGGGTAAACGAGTTGTGAAAAGATTCGGTTAAGAGAGGCCGGTAAGAAGTACACATGGTGTTGCCCCTGCTGACTTCCCTTGTTGGTGACCACACTCCCACACCCCGCTCCAAGGCTGGAGAGGGAGGCAGGGACAGAGCAATAGGGCTCTGATGTTCTGAGTTTGGAATCCCATCCTGGAGGAGACGGGAGACCAGCGACTCAATGGGATACCACCTGGAATGGGCCTGGGATGACGCCTTTGAGAAAAGACCAAGGTCAAGGCAAGCCAGTGAGTCATAGCTCACCCCACAGAAGGTCCCAAGGCAGGGAGGAAACATGGGGGGAGGATGGAGATGAGAACCAAAGAGGAACAGCTGGTTCCAAGTTCTAGTCGGGAGTTACGGTGGGGACAGAAGATCTTAAAAAAGGAAAAACAAAAACCACGATACCAGCAAAGGGGAAGGAATGGTGACCTACGTAAACAAGAAGCTGCCCCAAAGGAGCAAAATTTAGGGGCACACACAGACACTTCTATCCCTATATATACTTCTTCTCCAAGTGGGTACCAGGTCCCCTACCTGAAACATTTCCTCTGTACTATGGGACACTCCACTCTTTAGATTCTGAATAGGGGATGGCAGGCAAGGTTCCTTAGAGGAGTATTTAAGAATCTCCAGGAAAGGTGGGCCAGTAGTTTTATTTATTTATTTTTTGAATTTTATTTTTTTATAGAGCAGGTTCTTATTAGTTATGTATTTTATACATATTAGTGTATACATATCAATTCCAATCTCCCAATTCATCCCACCACCACCCCCAACCCCCCACTGCTTTCCCCCCTTGGTGTCGATATGTTTATTCTCTACATCTGTGTCTCAACTTCTGCCCTGCAAACCAGTTCATCTGTACCATTTTCCTAGGTCCCACATATATGTGTTAATATACAATATTTGTTTTGCTCTTTCTGACTTCCTTCACTCTGTATGGCAGTCTCTAGATTCATCCATATCTCTACAAATGACCCAATTTAGTTCCTTTTTATGGCTGCGTAATATTCCATTGTATACATATACCACATTTTCTTTATACATTCGTCTGTAGATGGGCATTTACGTTGCTTCCATGACCTGGCCATTGTAAACAGTGCTGCAATGAACACTGGGGTGCATGTGCCTTTTTGAATTATGGTTTTCTCTGGGTATATACTCAGTAGTGGGATTGCTGGGTCATATGGTAATTCTATTTTTAATTTTTTAAGGAACCTCCATACTATTCTCCGTAGTGGCTGTATCAATTTACATTCCCACCAGCAGTGCAAGAGGGTTCCCTTTTCTCCACACCCTCTCCAGCATTTGTTGTCTGTAGATTTTCTGACGATGCCTATTCTAACTGGTGTGAGGTGATACCTCATTGTAGTTTTGATTTGCATTTCTCTAATGATTAGTGATGTTGAGCAGCTTTTCATGTGCTTCTCGGCCATCTGTATGTTCTCTTTGGAGAAATGTCTATTTAGGTCTTCTGCCCACTTTTAGATTGGGTTGTTTGTTTTCTTAATATTGAGTTGCATGAGCTGTTTATATACTTTGGAGATTAATCCTTTGTCTGTTGATTCGTTTGCAAATATTTTCTCCCATTCTGAGGGTTGTCTTTTCGTCTTGTTTGTAGTTTCCTTTGCTTTGCAAAAGCTTTTAAGTTTCATTAGGTCCCATTTGTTTATCTTTGTTTTTATTTCCATTACTCTAGGAGGTGGATCAAAAAAGATCTTGCTGTGATTTATGTCAGAGTGTTCTTCCTATGTTTTCCTCTAAGAGTTTTATAGTGTCTGGTCTTACATTTAGGTCTCTAATCCATTTTGAGTTTATTTTTGTATATGGTGTTAGGGAGTGGCCTAATTTCATTCTTTTACATGTAGCTGTCCAGTTTTCCCAGCACCACTTATTGAAGAGACTGTCTTTTCTCCATTGTATATCCTTGCTTCCTTTGACATAGATTAGTTGACCACAGATGCATGGGTTTATCTCTGGATTTTCTATCCTGTTCCATTGATCTATATTTCTGTTTTTGCGCCAGTACCATATTGTCTTGATTACTGTACCTTTGTAGTATAGTCTGAAGTCAGGGAGTCTGATTCCTCCAGCTCCATTTTTTCCCTCAAGACTGCGTTGGCTCTTCAGGGCCTTTTGTGTTTCCATACAAATTTTAAGATTTTTTGTTCTACTTCTGTAAAAAATGCCACTGGTAATTTGATAGGGATTGCATTGAATCTGTAGATTGCTTTGGGTAGTATAGTCATTTTCACAATATTGATTATTCCAATCCACGAACGTGGTATATCTCTCCATCTATTTGTATCACTTTTAATTTCTTTCATTAGTGTCTTATAGTTTTCTGCATACAGGTCTTTTATCTCCTTAGGTAGGTTTATTCCTAGGTATTTTATTCTTTTTGTTGCAGTGGTAAACGGGAGTGTTTCCTTAATTTTTCTTTCAGATTTTTCATCATTAGTGTATAGGAATGCAAGAGACTTCTGTGCATTAATTTTGTACCCTGCAACTTTACCAAATTCATTGATTAGCTCTAGTAGTTTTCTGGTGACATCTTTAGGATTCTCTATGTATAGTATCATGTCATCTGCAAACAGTGACAGTTTTACTTCTTCTTTTCCAATTTGTATTCCTTTTATTTCTTTTTCTTCTGTAATTGCCGTGGCTAGGACTTCCAAAACTATGTTGACTAATAGTGGTGAGAGTGGACATCCTTGTCTTGTTCCTGATCTTAGAGGAAATGTTTTCAATTTTTCACCATTTAGAATGATGTTTGCAGTGGGTTCGTCGTATATGGCCTTTATTATGTTGAGGTAGGTTCCCTGTATGCCCACTTTCTGGAGAGTTTTCATCATAAATGGGTGTTGAATTTTCTCAAAAGCTTTTTCTCCATCTACTGAGATTATCATAGTTTTTATTCTTCAATTTGTTAATATGGTATATCACATTGATTGATTTGCATATATTGAAGAATCCTTGCCTCTCTGGGATAAATCCTACTTGATCATGGTATATGATCCTTTTAATGTGTTGTTGGATTCTGTTTGCTAGTATTTTGTTGAGGATTTTTGCATCTATATTCATCAGTGATATTGGTCTGTAATTTTCTTTTTCTGTAGTATCTCTGTCTAGTTTTGGTATCAGGGTAGTGGTGGCCTCGTAGAATGAGTTTGGCAGTGTTCCTTCCTCTGCAATTTTTTGGAAGAGTTTAAGAAGGATGGGTGTTAGCTCTTCTCTAAATGTTTGATAGAATTCGCCTGTGAAGCCATCTGGTCCTGGACTTTTGTTTGCTGTAAGATTTTTAATCACAGTTTCAATTTCCTTACTTGTGATTGGTCTGTTCATATTTTCTATTTCTTCCTGGCTCAGTATTGGAAGGTTATACGTTTCTAAGAATTTGTCCATTTCTTCCAGATTGTCCATTTTATTGGCATAGAGTTGCTTGTAGTAGTCTCTTAGGATGTTTTGTATTTCTGCGGTGTCTGTCGCAACTTCTCCTTTTTCATTTCTAATTTTATGGATTTGAGTCCTCTCCTTTTTCTTGATGAGTCTGGCTAATGGTTTATCAATTTTGTTTACCTTCTGAAAGAACCAGCTTTTAGTTTTGATCTTTGCTATTGTTTTCTTTGTTTCTATTTCATTTATTTCTGCTCTGATCGTTATGATTTCTTCCCTTCTGCTAACTTTGGGTTTTGCTTCTTCTTCTTTCTCTAGTTCCTTTAGGTATAAGGTTACATTGTTTATTTGAGATTTTTCTTGTTTCTTGAGGTAGGCTTGTATTGGTATAAACTTCCCTCTTAGAACTGCTTTTGCTACATCACATAGGTTTTGGATTGTCATGTTTTCATTCTCATTTGTATCTAGGTATTTTTTTATTTCCTCTTTGATTTCTTCAGTGATCTCTTGGTTATTTAGTAATGTACTGTTTAGCCTCCGTGTGTCTGTGTTTTTTACGTTTTTTTCCGTGTTATTTATTTCTAATTTCATAGCGTTGTGGTCAGAAAAGATGCTTGGTATGATTTCAATTTTCCTAAATTTACTGAGGCTTGACTTGTGACCCAAGATGTGATCTAACCTGGAGAATGTTCTGTGCGCACTTGAGAAGTGTAATCTGCTGTTTCTGGATGGAATGTCCTATAAATATCAATTAAATCTATCTGGTCTATTGTGTCATTTAAAGCTTGTGTTTCCTTATTAATTTTCTGTTTGGATGTTCTGTCCATTGGTGTAAGTGAGGTGTTAAAGTCCCCCACTATTATGGTGTTACTGTCAATTTCCTCTTTTATAGCTGCTAGCAGTTGCCTTATGTATTGAGGTGCTCCTATGTTGGGTGCATACATATTTATAATTGTTATATCTTCTTCTTGGATTGATCCCTTGATCATTACGTAGTGTCCTTCCTTGTCTCTTGTAACCTTCTTTATTTTAAAGTCTATTTTATCTGATATGAATATTGCTACTCCAGCTTTCTTTTGATTTCCATTTGCATGGAATATCTTTTTCCATCCCCTCACTTTCAGTCTGTATGTGTCCTTAGGTCTGAAGTGGGTCTCTTGTAGACAGCATATATATGAGTCTCAGTTTTTGTATCCACTCAGCAAGCCTGTGTCTTTTGGTTGGAGCATTTAATCCATTCACATTTACGGTAATTATTGATATGTATGTTCCTATTATCATTTTCTTAATTGTTTTGGGTTTGTTTTTGTAGGTCCTTTTCTTCTCTTGTGTTTCCCACTTAAAGAAGTTCCTTCAGCATTTGTTGTAGAGCTGGTTTGGTGATGCTGAATTCTCTTAGCTTTTGCTTGTCTGTAAAGCTTCTGATTTCACCATCAAATCTGAATGAGATCATTGTTGGGTAGAGTAATCTTGGTTGTAGCTTCTTCACTTTCATCACTCTCAATATGTCATGTCACTCCCTTCTGGCTTGTAGAGTTTCTGCTGAGAAATCAGCTGTTAACCTTATGGGAGTTCCCTTGTTATTTATTGATTTTCCCTTGTTGCTTTCAATAATTTTTCTTTATTTTTAATATTTGCCAATTTGATTACTGTGTGTCTCGGTGTGTTTCTCCTTGGGTTTATCCTGTATGGGACTCTCTGCGCTTCCTGGACTTGGGTGGCTATTTCCTTTCCCATGTTAGGGAAGTTTTTGACTGTAATCTCTTCAAATATTTTCTCAGGTCCTTTCTCTCTCTCTTCTCCTTCTGGGACCCCTATAATGCGAATGTTTTTGCATTTAATGTTGTCCCAGAGGTCTCTTAGGCTGTCTTCATTTCCTTTCATTCTTTTTTCTTTATTGTGTTCCACAGCAGTGAATTCCACAATTCTGTATTCCAGGTCCCTTATCCATTCTTCTGCCTCAGTTATTCTGCTATTGATTCCTTCTAGTGGAGTTTTCATTTCAGTTATTGTATTGTTCATCTCTGCTTGTTCTTTAATTCTTCTAGGTCTTTGTTAAACATTTCTTGCATCTTCTCAATCTTTGCCTCCATTCTTTTTCTGAGGTCCTGGATCATTCTTCACTATCATTATTCTGAATTATTTTTCTGGAAGGTTTCCTATCTCCACTTCATTTAGTTGTTTTTTTGGGTTTTTATCCTGTTCCTTCATTTGGTACATAGCCCTCTGCCTTTTCGTCTTGTCTCTCTTTCTGTGAATGTGGTTTTTGTTCCACAGGGTGCAGGATTGTAGCTCTTCTTGCTTCTGCTGTCTGCCCTCTGGTGGATGAGGCTATCTAAGAAGCTTGTGCAAGTTTCCTGATGGGAGAGACTGGTGGTGGGTAGAGCTGGGTGTTGCTCTGGTGGGCAGAGCCCAGTAAAACTTTAATCTGTTTGTCTGCTGATGGGTGGCGCTGGGTTCCCTCCACGTTAGTTGTTTGGCCTGAGGTGACCCAACACTGGAGTCTACCTGGGCTCTTTGGTGGGGCTAATGGTGGACTCTGGGAGGGCTCACGCCAAGGAGTACTTCCCAGAACTTCTTCTGTCAGTGTCCTTTTCCCCACAGTGAGCCACAGCCACCCCCCAACCCCTCCTCTGCAGGAGACCCTCTAACACTTCCAGGTAGGTCTGGTTCAGTCTCCCCCAGGGTCACTGCTCCTTCCCCTGGGTCCCGATGCATACACTACTTTGTGTGTGCCCTCCAAGAGTGGAGTCTCTGTTTCCTCCAGTCCTGTTGAAGTCCTGCAATCGAATCCCACTAGCCTTCAAAGTCTGATTCTCTGGGAATTCCTCCTCCCGTTGCCGGACCCCCAAGTTGGGAAGCCTGACGTGGGGCTCAGAACCTTCACTCCAGTGGGTGGCTTTCTGTGGTACAAGTGTTCTCCAGTTTGTGAGTCACCCACTCAGCAGTTATGGGATTTCATTTTATTGTGACTGTGCCCCTCCTACCATCTCATTGTGGCTTCTCTTTTGTCTTTGGATGTGGGGTATCTTTTTTGGTGAGTTCCCGTGTCTTCCTGTTGATGGCTGTTCAGCAGTTAGTTATGATTCCAGTGCTCTCACAAGACAGAGTGAGAGCACGTCCTTCTACTCCACCATCTTGAACCAATCTCTGGGCCAGTAGTTTTAAAAAGCATTTTCAATAAATCTGGATTTTTCTGTTTGTTATGATTTGAATAATAGAAATTATAGAAAATAAAGTTCAACAATATTTTATTGGCTGGTGAGAACCTCAAGGTTTCAAAGGGCTGACACATCAATCACTCTACTTTAGTATAAACCAGCTCCATCAGGCTGCCTTCCTCGTAGTAACACTGTCCACATTCCCCCACCACTCCTTCCCATTTCTCAACAGTAGGTATTAGCAATCCCTCCCACTCTCAAAAATCTGACCTCTCCACCTCTCTCCTCATTTTCAGCAGAAGACTGACCTTGCCTCCAAACACCATAAAGAATAAGCCACTAGATGGCAATCCCCTAGCTTGTCACCCCCGCACCTGCAATGCTCCAGCATCTACACCCTGCCTTCCTCCTTCCCTCCCATGAGGTTCTTTAGATTCCCATCCCCTTTCACCTCCTCAGAGGCCTCACTCGCCCATCAGTGTCTTTTCCCATAAGCATTTAAACTGCCTACTTGTCTGTCTTTAAATAAACAAAGCAAAACCTCCCAATCTCTCTACTTTCCAGCCCTGATTCTGTCTCCACAGCTGTCTCTATAGCTGCCTCCCACCCCTCACCTCCCAGCCCTTCCCAGACCCACAGCAATTTTGACTTCATTATCCCCAGTTCACTGAACTGGCTCTAGCTGAAGTCACCAAATGGCCTCATGTTTACTAGATCCAATGGACCCCCTCAATCTTCCTAAACCTCTTGACAAAGTGCAGTACACGAGAGCCTGTCAACTAAACCCCACTTCCCCTCAACTCCCGTGTACATACTCTCTGCCGCTTGTCCTCAGTCTCCTTTGGGGTTCTCTTCTTCCCAGTTTTCAAATGTTGGCTTTATTCTCTTCTGGGCCCTCTGTTCTTCTAAGAGTACAGATTCTCCTTTGGGGCAAGTTTCTCTGCTCCTACGGTTTCAATGACCACCTATGTGATGATGCTGCCAAAATCTAAACTTGAGTCCTACTGGAAAGGCACTCATCAAGCATGTCCAGAACCCCTCTCTCATCATCATCAGTCAAAAGACTGCCCCCACATCATGCATCTCCCACTTCAGTCAGGGCCACCACCAGCTGACTGGATGCCCAAACCAGAATTCTACCAGGCATCACCTTGGCTCATCAGCAACCCTCAAGTCAAGATCATCAAGTGCTAACCATTCTACTATCTAAATGTGTCTTGAATCTAATCACTTACCCCTGGTGGTCAAGAACAGCCTACCTGAGTACAAATCCTAGCCCTGCCATTTACAACTCTGTGACTGGGCAAGTCCTGGCCTTCAGTTTCCTCACCTATCCAAAGGAAATGTCAGTAATGTATACAAACTATCTTTGGAGGATTAAATGAGTTAATATCACTGAGGCACTCAGAGCAGTGGCTGGCACAGTAAGCGCTGTGTCGCGTAGATGGTCCCCTTGTGGTTATCATGCTCATCATTCATCACTACCTGATCCAGGCCCTCATCACCTCTTGCCTGGACGACTCAAACCTCCTTCTAATTGGTCTCCCTGGCTCCAATTTGCCTCCCTCTAGTCTAGCCTCCACAGCATGGCCAAAGTGACCTTTCTGAAATGCAAACCTAATCACGTCTCTCCCCTGCTTCCAGCTGTTTCCAGTCCCTTCTCCTTACCAAGGCTTGCAGGCTCCTGCCCTCCCTCCCCTCCTCACACCTGACCTTGCACTCCAGCCATAATGAGGTCCTTTAAGTTCCTCTAGTGCACCATGCTTTCTCCACTGTCCCTGTTCTCTCCTCACTCCTGCTCCCTCCTTCAGGTCCCAGCTGAAATGTCCCTTTCCCCAGCAAGCTCTCCCTGACTCTCCAAGTCTGCATTAAACATCCCCAATAGGCAACAAAGAGAATGCTGTACCTTGCAGTTATTCAGCCATTGCAACTACCAAATGACATTAGTAAATAACTCCTACTCAACCACAGCCTCCCTAATAAGAATGTAAATTCTGGTTTGTCATGGAACGGGGTTCACGTTTTATTTCAGGGTCCCCTTTAACTAAAGCATACCTAGATTCTAGTTCCATTGAACACAGGGATGCCTCTCAGTATGTCTCACTAGGGATAAGGGAATGTTAGGATTCTCCAATCAGCATTTGATGGCAGCAGATGGTTAAAAATAATGGTGAAAATGGCAACAGCTAACACTTACTGTACACTTGCAACGTGTCAGGCACTGCACTGAGTAAACCACACACCGTAGTCATCTCACCATCAGGAAAGTCTGAGGACAGTACTTATCCCCACCGTACCTGTAAGATCCCAAAAGGCAAGTCCACTAATCATGCCCAAATTCCTCTTCTGAAACTGTTCACAAAACAAAGCTAAATGTTCTTAATTAAATGTCCTCTCTCTCTCTCGGACATGGTAGGCAGCCATGAGCTACTCTAACTTTTCCTAATAAGCAGCAGAGCAAAGTTAGGACCAAGGCTGAGGGCTGCCAACCCCTCATTCCTGACTTTCTGTTATTTCTAACAACTTGGCCAACATGACTTAGAATACTGCGGCAATTATTTGCATTAATGGAACTGAAACTGGTCTCTTCAAAGAGTATAGTGTACTTTGTCCAAATGTCCAATATCCCTTCTCTTATCCTATACTCAGCCAACACAGCCCCATCCCCAAATTTCAATGCTAAAGGGGTTGGGACTTTATTCTTTTTAACTTGTATTCAGACTGACTGAAAAAAATTCTATGAAGTTTTCACTGTCTATTCACAACTTCCAGTAAGGCTAAAAAGCACTTTTTACAGCTAATAAATTCCAGTTTAGAAAGGTTAAATCTACCAAGCTTTGGAATCTCACCAAAATGGAGGGAGGGGGAGTGTATAACATGGATCAGTTTGTTAATGTATTCTCAAAAGCTACCCAGTGACAAAACCAGAACGAATGAACAAGAAGAGGGTCTTCACTTTCCTACAAAGAGATGTGGCTTTTTCATCTCTAAGATTTTGGTGCTTAGAGCTACACTTGGCCGGCCTCAATACCGGGAACTGCCAAGAGAAGTTTCTGTGCTCGCTGAGGGAGGAGAGGCACACTAACATCCTGTTCTTTTTAATAGTTCTGATGATATATATCCAAGTACTTAAAGTCAAAGTTTTGAAAGATGCTTGCTTTATTCTGTTAATTAGTCTGAAAGCCAATGTTGGAAGGAAGAGAAATGAACAGTATGTTCCATACTCTATACAATTTACTAAAAGGGAGAAAGAGACAAGTTTGAAGAGAGGATGAGGGGAGAAACCCACTGGCTTTAGTAAATGAGTCATAGTTCTGTTCATAAATCACGTTCAGAACAAACTATAAACCAGGATTTATAAAAAAAACACATAAGAGCATTTTTATAAACCACAGTCCTTACATGAACTCAGGGCTTTAGATGAGCATCTCTGGGCTTGCCTAAAACTTCTGTAAAGTAAACCACTACCAATCCACATGAAAAATGGTTTCGTTCTGAAACTATGGACTGTTCGGGTAGAACTTAAGTATTCATAACTAACAAGATAAAATTCTTCGTGGAATGAGGAGCCTTCCAGCTTATGAACAGGTATGGGTACTTTCAGAGGTATGGATGTCAGGACTCAGACAGCATCCGAATGCTAAGGATGACCCTTTAAGTTTAATTTACTGTCCTGTTTTTTAGAGACAGCATGTAAAGGCTCCATAAGCAGCATTACTGGTTTCCTAGGAAAGAGCTCAGTTGAACTTAACCCACCACAGAAGTGCCTTTATTTTCTGTCACTCTACATGCAAAGCTAAGGGAGGATGAGGATGGAAAAGAAAACAGAATCACAAGATCACCACCAGTAGGCACTGCTTTTAAAAACTCGTGTCAATATTCTGAACAGCATAGGTCTGCCTGGAAGACCAGAATAATGAGAACAGCTGGACCAATTCGGTGGAAAGTGACCGTAGGACCACCAAGAAGTAGTTTTGGGCATTTGTGTGGAAACACCGTGCTCTGTGTTGGGCTAAAAACCTTAAGCATCACTTATCTACTTTGGGATGAAGATAAGGCTTTTACTTAATCTAACATTGAGCTGGTGGTAGTAGTTAGAGATTATGTAATCTGAGCACCTACAAGGAGAATAATACTGAAGTGATTTGCATGGAAGTTTGCATTTTCAGTACTGCTTTGAAGCATGATGTTTAGTGACTTAATGAAGTAAGCAGTCAATTCCAACAGCTTTACAGGTAAAAACAGGGGCGTCTTAATAAGGAGTTCCCTTTTTATTCTCACTGGGCCACATTAATTTTACAAATATAACCACTATTATTTCAAACGCAATTCATCTGATATGTCTGCCATTCCAGCTTGTCAACATTTTAACTATTGCTGTGTGCTACATATAAGTACATCTCTATCGCAGACACCCAGGTATATGCTATATACTATACATTACTTATTTACACTACTACACGTTATACAGTATGTTTATTCCACCCTGAGAATATCTAACAAAACTAAGATGCACAGAAGGTTTGAAAAAGGAATCACAAAAGGAACTGACAGTTAACGTTTAAGTCCACTCAAAGTGTGTGCCTGGTATATTTCAGGATCTGTACCAAAAAAAAAAAAAAAAAACACATATCTAACTAATGGGTTGAAATGTCACTTTTTTTTAAGCCTGAAGGGATTAATATGACCTGGGATCCTTTTAGATATAGAACTTTTTGTTTTTAACAGAGGAGACCTCGAGGAGTAAAACCCTAATTTTCTACCTGAACCACAGATGAATAGAGGCACCTCATCAAACATGTGTCAGTGATTGGGGTGGGAAGAGAGCCCAGCACATGCTCTCATCCACCATCCTGCCTGCTCAGCTCCCCCACGAAGGCAATGGGGAAGGAGAAGCTTATGGGACAGTGAGTACTGGGTCAAATATGCAACTACAGTGAGAGATACGAGATGGAAAGCGGAGAATGCTCTGGGCCCTGGCTGGAGCTGGACTGACTGGGTCCCAATCCATCCCAGCTCCAACCCTGGCTGCATTGTAACCATGAGCAGATGTCCCTGTCTTTATCTCTTGGGGTCTCAACTACGAACATGGAGATAATAACAGTGCCTACCTCAAAGGATTGTTGGGAGAATTAAATGACATACTACAAATAAAATGCTTGGCAACAATGCCTAGTGCATGGTAGGGCTCAATGAATATAAACTCTTCCCATTATTATCACTCTTATTTCTTGGTTAATTCCCATAGGTGACCCCTAGATTACTTCTTATCACCATGACCTTGACAAACTATACTATAGACAGATATCCAAGCACTGTTTTTTGTGTTTTTTTTAAGATATAAAACAATATGGAGGGCTTCCCTGGTGGCGCAGTGGTTAAGAATCCGCCTGCCAATGCAGGGGACACGGGTTCGAGCCCTGGTCCGGGGAGATCCCACATGCCACAGAGCAACTAAGCCTGTGTGACACAACGACTGAGCCTGCATTCTAGAGCCCATGAGCCACAACTATTGAGCCCAAGTGCCACAACTACTGAAGCCCGTGCGCCTAGAGCCCGTGCCTCCCAACAAGAGAAGCCACCGCAATGAGAAGCCTGCGCACCGCGACGAAGAGTAGCCCCTGCTCGCCGCAACTAGAGAAAGCCCGCGTGCAGCAACGAAGACCCAACAGCCAAAAAGAAATAAATTAAAAATTAATTAATTAATTAATTAAAAACAAAACAAAACAATATGGACACCATGATGGACACTCACTGCTATTGGTACAAAAGATTATAAAAAAGGTTATATAACTATTGTATTATATATTTAGTACAGAATCATCTTTTGAAAAGAATATGTATGTCCATATATATGGCTGGAAAAAAGACTAGGACATATACTATCAATCTGTGAGCATGGTCATCTCTGAGTGGTACAATTATTATTAATGATTTTAACTTTGTCCCCTTTTGCTCATCCATTTTTCTAATTTTCTACAATGAACACACATTCCATATTTATACAAAAGATATGAGAGACCAAAATTCTCATACAAACTGAAAAACAAAAGCACGGGAGACTGCTGTTGAAATTGTGAAAATGTGCAGACATGTGCAATACCACCTCCAGTGCAAGAAGCATGTGATGACATAAAAGGGCACACAAAGGTCAGGTATGGCCAGAGGACACTCCTGGCAGAAAGAAAGTGAACTTGGCTTTGAGCCCTCATCTAGCTATTTCCCAGCCATGTACCCTGGTGAGTAATTTATCATGGCCTCAGTTTATGACCAACTGATGGAATCAGTTTTGACCTATTGCAACAGGACAGAGACAACCAACTCCCTCTGCCCTGAGAACTTAGATTTGGCTTCCAGCCCGTGTCCATCCTAGCTCTCCTGCCGGCTCCGTCTCTGTTTCCTTTGCTGGTTCCTCTATGCCTCTTAGCTGCTCATCGTCCCAGTGCCCAGGATTCAACCCTTGACCTCTGCTCCACTCTGTCCACTCTCAGCCAGTCTATGGCTTCAATTCCACTGATAACCCTACTATTCCTAAGTATCCACTTTCAGTTCTGACCTCTTCCTTGAATTCCAGGCTCGAATATCAAAAATTGCCCACTGGAGATAATTTTTTGGAGGTCTGGCAGGCATCTCAAACTCAACGTGGCCCAAACTGAGAGCGTGACCTCCCTCCAGCCCTCAAGACCTCCTCACCACAGCTGATGACAACCGAATTCTTCTCATTGCTCGGGCCAAAAGCTCAGTAGTCACTCTGGGCTTCGTTCTTTCCCTCATACCATAAATGCAAGTCTATTGACCCTACCTCTAAAATATACCTAGAACCCTACCACTTCACACCACACCTTCAAAGCTACCACCCTGGTCCAGGACCACTCTCTTCGTCTGGGATTATTATTATTGCAGGAGCCCCCTAACCAGTCTCCCTGCTCCCACCCATGCCCCCTGCAGTATCTTCTGAGCACGGGAGCCAGACTGATACTATTAAAGTGTCGATCCATCACGTCACTCTTCGGCTTGAACCCCCAAAGGTTCTGCATTTCCCAGAGATAAAATACCAAACTCTTTGTGCTGGCCTACAGGTGCACACCCTCATCTCCCACCAGCCCCACTGGCCTCCGTGTGGTTCCTCAAACAAACCAAGCAGGTTCCCACCACAGGGCCACTGGACTAGCTGTTCCTTCTCCCTGAAATACTGTTCTCCCAGATAGCTAGCTTCTTACCTCCTCCAGGTCCATGTCTCTCACTGAGGTGATTCCCCTGCCACCCCTTTTAATATTATGACTCCCACACCCCAGTAACACACTCCCTGTAACACACTCCCTGTCCCCTTTCCTTGTCTTCTTTTTCTTCATAGCAGTTTCACTACCCAACGTAACTTGTACTTCACTCGCTTCATTTATTTATGGTCTATCTCCCCACAGCTAATATGTAAGTTCCACAAAATCAGAAATTTTTTATTGTTTTGCTCCTGATCTAGTACCTAGAACAGAGCCTGGCACATAGCAGGCACTGAATAAATATTTATTGAATAAATAAATAGGATTAAAAGGTACCTGTGCTTACCTCTCTCAGAGTTACATAAGGAACACATGAAAATCAGGAATGTGAAAGTAACTACTGAATAACTTGACACTTAGATCAATATGTGGATGGTGTTATTATCATTTCTATTATATTGGAGATATGTCCCAAATCTTGCCAGATATGGCCTGAATTAGTCATGCTTGAAACTTGAACTACGATTCCCCACCTCCCTTTTAACTTACCTGTTTCAGTACCAAGGTGGTGATGGGAAATTCCCACACTAGGATTCTGTAAAGGATTAGGTTCATAGATCCACTCAATGTCTAACTCTACAAATTATTATCTTAATCACAAGTTGGGATTTTTGTCCTCCCTTGGAGAAGAATGTGGAAAGACAGAAGGAGAGATTAAAAGATTAAGTGTGATCACTTAAGAGTCCAGAGAGTGCCTGATCTCCCTTTATTGTGTATCAGAAGCCTGATGACAACCATGTCTCACCCACGGTAGATTTCTGTGCAAACTCTCTCTCTTTTCTTTTTTCTTTTTTTTTTTTTTTTTTGCGGTACGCGGGCCTCTCACTGTTGTGGCCTCTCCCGTTGTGGAGCACAGGCTCTGGACGCGCAGGCTCAGCAGCCATGGCTCACGGGCCTAGCCGCCCCGCGGCATGTGGGATCTTCCTGGACCACAGCACGAACCCGTGTCCCCTGCATCGGCAGGCGGACTCTCAACCACTGCGCCACCAGGGAAGCCCCTTCTGTGCAAACTCTCAATGGACAGAAGCTTGGGTTCTGTTCAATGATCTCCATCTGGAAACTAAGAGTATACAAAATACTCTATTAACACCAAGAGATACAGAAAACAGCATGTTTCATGATGATACACCCAGAATTACTTTAGGAGGCACCAAACAGAAATGACACGGAGTTAGAACCCTCTTCTCAATGCAGATGCCACACAGCCAAGTAGAAAACTCAGTTAGAAGACAGATTTACTAACCTATATTCCATCTTGGCTGGAATGACTGTTTAAAGCTCCTCTTTATGAGTTGCAAAAAAAACATAGCCCTTTAGAGGCCAATAATAGTAGCTTTTACTTTCAAAACTAACATTTACTCACTGCAGCTAAACTGCAAAGCACTGTGAATCCTGGAGAGCAAGGTAATTAATCTAATTAAGCTGAACACATAAGGGTTTTCAAGTGGATAATACTGCATCGTGGGACACCTGAGCCCAGCAGCAGTGCCTGCTCCATTCACGGAGCAGGCAGAGGTGAGAGTAAGCCAGTCCTACAGGGCTCAGCCTTGAGTTTTCCAAGACGATTCCCTTCATCAGACCCTCCAGCCCCTTTAGAAAAAAGCAACTTATAAAATTATATCCTATTAAAGACCCTAACATCAAAGTCAGAAAACTGACCGATTTAAGACCTAATCAGCTTAATTGTGAGATTCTGCTTGTCAGCAACATACCAAGCCTGTCTTGTTCCTTTCACATCATGATGTGGAGGCTTCATTACCCAAGAAGCAGGAGGAAGGAGAGAATCAATCAGAAAGAATTACAGAAGTTGCTACAGAGAAGGCTTTCAGTTTTCACTTTATGTGACTCACTCCGTGAGAATACTGCAACTCATCCTCATCAAACTCAGCTTCTTTTTCCTTCATTAAAAACAAAACAGGGCTTCCTTGGTGGCGCAGTGGTTGAGAGTCCGCCTGCCGATGCAGGGGACACGGGTTCGTGCCCCAGGTCCGGGAAGATCCCACATGCCGCAGAGCGGCTAGGCCCGTGAGCCATGACTGCTGAGCCTGGGCGTCCGGAGCCTGTGCTCCACAACGGGAGAGGCCACAACAGTGAGAGGCCCACGTACCGCAAACAAACAAACAAACAAACAAACAAAAAACAAAACAAATGGGACTTCCCTGGTGGCGCAGTGGTTAAGACTCCACGCTCCCAAGGCAGGGGGCCCGAGTTCGATCCCTGGTCAGGGAACTAGATCCCACATGCATGCTGCACTTAAGAGTTCACATGCCGCAACTAAGGAGCCCGCCTGCCGCAACTAAAACCTGGCCCAACCAAATAAATAAATAAATAAATGTTAAAAAAAAACAAAACAAACAACAACAAAATAACCCAAATTATTTTGTATCTGGACTCTCTTCTGGAAGTAACAACGCAGTCCCAAGAAGGATCAGATGGAAGGGGGAACTGTTTTAAGGATGACACACAGGCTTGCTCATGATTCATTCTGCTAGGACCCAATCCAAGCACACTTGGAGGTTTTCAGCAGGTATCAAGAATAATCTTGCCTGTGGATGGTGTCTTACATCTTATACTTTACTTCGGCGTATAACATGCTTTACATATTCTAGCACAACTAGAGAAAACAAATGAATCCATATCAGGGACTTCCCTGGTGGTGCAGTGGTTAAGAATCCACCTGCCAGTGCAGGGGACACGGGTTCGAGCCCTGGTCCGGGAAGATCCCACATGCCGCAGAGCAACTAAGCCCATGTGCCACAACTACTGAGCCTGCACTCTAGAGCCCCATGAGCCACAACTACTGAGCCCACGTGCTACAACTACTGAAGCCCGTGTGCCTAGACCCATGCTCCGCAATGAGAGAAGCCAAGGCAATGAGAAGCCCGTGCACCAAAACAAAGAGTAGCCACCGCTCGCTGCAACCAGAGAAAGCCCACGTGCAGCAACAAAGACTCAACACAGCCAGCAATAAATAAATAAATAAATAAATTTCTAAAAAAAAAAGAATCCATATCAGACCCAAGGATTACAAACACAGAAATTCACTAGTATTGCTGATGCGACATTTTTTTCTTTCAAAGAGCACTGATTTTTTTTTTCACTTGCTCTTGACTCCATACTGGGTTTGATATTTATCACATACAAGTGAGGAAATCTGGAGTTAATGTTCCAATAGGCACTCCTTCCATCAGCTTCTCACAGAGCCTTGCACCTGGCTTGGTGCACATCAGTGCTCCCATTACGACATGTCGTCATTTCAATAAATAGAACTCAAGTGTTACAAGATAACCCCAGGTTCTTGGGAGACATGAGATCTGACACATGTGAGTACCTCATTACACATCCGGGCCTTCTGCCAAGCAGAAGGAACAGAGGGATCACCTTCTAACATAAATGTTACAGGTCTCTCCTGCTCTAAGGATCAAGTCCAGTATAGTTATTTCATTTACCACACGGGTCATTTTCCCTCCACTGTAAAGGAGAATCAGTGAATAAAAGCTATGCTAGTACAGCACAATGCTTGAGAATTTTAAACAAATCAGTGAGGCAAATCACTTATGGTTTTCATACCAAGCATACCTCCGACAGGCTCCATATAAATATTCCTTTCAGCTCAGAACACCATACATAATACCACTTTGAAATACTGTACTCCATATAACCAAGAGACAAAATTCCACTGCCTTAGGAAATATAGGCTCACATGTTTACACTTTCATCTTCCATGCAGGCCCCACGGTCTAGGGGGATAACACAGGGCTGGGATTGGAGAAATCTGTGGGGTTACAGGACTTCCTCAGTTGCTAACAGGTTTCAAGTTTGGGAAAGTTATTTAAATTATATCCCAGTTGCTTTATCTCAGAAAGAGAGAACAAAGGTGACTACCAATTTCTAACTGCAGCAGAAGCAGCTAAACTTTAAGCAATTCCAAATGACTCAAACTACAAACATCAAATTAATCTGTCACCTAAATCTCCCAGTCTTACAGGTGTGCCGTATAATTTGTCTCTCAAGTACCAACCAACCCACACACCTTCCACAAGAGTAGGTTTCCAGCTCTTATTGAGTGAAGTGTCTTGAGGCATTTCTCATCATGTGCAGTGTTCTACAACCAGTCTCTTGAAGCACTTCTGTATATTCAAAAACCACATCCATACTAGGCAAAGGTTAAACCACAGAGTAGCTGAGCTAAGTAGCCTGCAGAAAACGGAAGCAGGAGTCATGCTCGTCTCTGTGCCAGGTGACCTAGAGTAAAAAAAAAAAGGCTTTGGAGGGCAGAGGATCTTCTGATACCTGTAGTCACTGTGCTCTGCACACCACAGTGATGAAACCTCAGCTGGGGATGTGTTTCATGATATACAGCATGAAAGAGCCAGGAACATAGGATCTAATGTTTCAATCGTCCTCATAAACCAAAAATTACATTGCACCTGTGAAAGCCAGAGACCACGACCACCCACAGCAGACCAGCAGAGACCAGACAAGATACAAGATTAAGTAAAATGTCATCAAGGTACACAAACAAAGGAGGAATAAAGGACATAGTGACTCCACAGGTTACAATATTAACAGAACAAAATGCCATTCTATAGTGGTTCAAAGGAAAGAATACACGGAGTCACTGTTACCATCACTGGACACACACATCTAACTTAGTTTACTGTCAAAGAACGCATACAAAGCTCCACTTTCCAGATCCTAAAATAGAACTAAAACGATTTCATAGGGATCATTTATTAAACTAGCAGTGACCTTCAAATTAAAACATAGGAGAGGGCTTCCCTGGTGGCGCAGTGGTTGAGAGTCCGCCTGCCGATGCAGGGGACACAGGTTCGTGCCCCGGTCCGGGAAGATCCCACATGCCACGGAGCGGCTGGGCCCGTAAGCCATGGCCGCTGAGCCTGCACGTCCGGAGCCTGTGCTCCGCAATGGGAGAGGCCACAATGGTGAGAGGCCTGCGTACCGCAAAAAAAAAAAAAAAAAAAAAAACAACCATAGGAGACATAAGACTAAAGGCTTTTACATCACATCTTACCAGGCACATCTCACTTTCCTGCGCTAGACAAACACATACTCTTGGGGGGGGGCGGGGTTAAACCATGCCCTCCCCAGGCTGCAGAGGTTCACTTGGGTGGGATGCAATGACTCTCTTCTTCAGAGGACAGGCTTTTTCAAGGCAGAGTGATAGCTAACCTGAGCTCACTTCTGCAACTGGTTATCTACATCATTTCTACTGCAGCCATTTATCAATCAACAAACATTTATTCAATGCCTACTCTGTGCCAGGTCCTGTGCTGTCAGCATTGCTTCTTCCTAGCAGACAGAGGTGTACCCAGGTCCAATTAATTTCTTGGCTGGATTAACTTTCCAAACTCTCTTCGTGTTTACCTTTCCAGCAATGCCAAATTCATTCAGTGCCTAAGGTCACCAGCATCCTAGTTTCGTGATGCTCCTTTAATTACATTTTGGTGGCAAGAGAGCCCATTCCCTTGGTTTCCAAGCTCATCTCTCTAGATAATCCAACCAACTCATGTTCTTTTGTCTTCCCTCTTCCCTGCCAGTTCTATCCGTTCCTCTAATATTCACTTACTCAGTACCTCGTTGATCTAATAATCCCATGATGAGGTGCCTTGATCTATAAGGGCTCATCCCTTTCCTTATTCAGGCAACTCTGATATCCTACCTTCCCTACATAATTCATCTGAAAATAATCTAATCTCTAACTGTATCAATCACCTCCCCATGAAAAAAAGTCAATAATAATAGCACTGACCACTTCATAAAACACTTCCAATTACACCATCTCAATTAAGCCTCACCAACACTGTGAAATAGCCAGTACTTCACTCATTTTACACATGAGGAAACCAAATAATGAAAAGAGAAGCAACCAAGTCCAAAGAGACAGGAATTTGAGGTCTGGAATCTTAAAATAGCCTGAGGGAATTTAAAAGAGTAGGATTCAGCAAGGAGTTGTCAGGAAAGAGCCTGGAATGAAGCTGCAAAGGTTAAATTACAAAGTATATGAGGTATTTTTTAAGGAACACTTGCACATCACACATGTTAATCAGTAAAAAAGGAAAACATCCATTTGGCTCTTCAAGAGTTAGAATTTTAAAAGAAGCATGATCAAGAGGGGAAAAAAATTGACTACAAAGAATTATAAAGCTTAAAAAAAAGAGAGAGAGAGAGCAAGGATTCCAGGATTCTCAGACAAAGAAAGTGGAGTTCTGTCAACAAGGTGAGAGAAGAACCTATTTTTCTGTCCCAATGTCCCAAAAGATTAAGATCTGGTGGGTGACATGCCCACATGCTGACCACAGAGGTGGCCAAACTTTCAGTTACCTGAACTCACGCTCATACCCACGAGCCTCGTTCGATTCCACCCAAAAGTTTTCTCCTTGTGAGGAGCACAGTAGAAAACACAATTGTTAAGAAAAATTTTTAAAAGGTAGAGCGGGATAATTTCCTGTGATCCACTCAACAAGATGGACCAATGCTCTGATTTTCTTGCCTACAGCTTCCCAAAGGCCCTACTGCAATGGACAGCTACATCTGGTTGAAGAAAGTAGGGAACTAATAGTCAATCTCAGCCTAGTTTGTATTTGATAACAATCTGTGTATCAAAGTATTCATAGATAAAGGGATATTCTGTTGTTTTTCTATTTAGCTAAAAAATGCCATGCTTTTACTATCTGACTACTGGAGATACTTCCCTTTAGGGTTTTGTTGTGTCAGGAATTTGTTTTGTTTGTTTGTTTCTTCATTTGTTCATTTCATTCATTCATTTCATTCATTCATCAAGCTTTTCATTGAAGTAGAATGTGCAATACAGGATTATCATATCATGCAGTACAGGTTTTGTGATAAAATGTAAAACCAGGCCTTTATAAAATACCATTCCTTCCTACCAGGTGACAGCTATATACCTTTGAATAAGTCACAATACTTCTTTGAAGAGGTTCCTCATTAGTAAATGAGGGATAATAGAATCTACCAATTCCATGTTAAAAGTGGTTTTCTGGGCCTCCCTGGTGGCGCAGTGGTTGAGAGTCCGCCTGCCGATGCAGGGGATACGGGTTCGTGCCCCGGTCTGGGAGGATCCCATATGCCGCGGAGCGGCTGGGCCCGTGAGCCATGGCCGCTGAGCCTGCGCGTCCGGAGCCTGCGCGTCCGGAGCCTGTGCTCCGCAACGGGAGAGGCCACAGCAGTGAGAGGCCCGCATACCGCAAAAAGAAAAAAAAAAAAAAAAAAAGTGGTTTTCTGAAAGCCAAAACCAAATGATCAATCTGAAAGTATGTTGTAAGTATTACAGCATGGATAGCTATGGATCAGGAAACCTAGTACAAAAAGTGTAGTTACCTTCAAGAAACTTCCTAGGAATGTGTGTGTGCATGGCATGTTATGTGCCTGTGCATGTTTTTATCGGCAGCCGTAGTGGGAATGGCTTTGTGTCCTCCAAGCAGCATTATCATTACCCAGGTGCAACTATATCTCTGCAAGCATCCGAGTCCAAGGTAGAAACAGAACTTGGAGACAGTGTCTAGATACCTGACCTCAAATAGTATGGATATTATGTTGCTGCCATACCAACATCTATTTCTAGCATTCCAACTCTAGATCTCTTTTTTCACTCTGCTCTTGTTCCAACAGCTTGAATGGTGGAGAAGATACCTGAAATGTCCTAAGCCCATGATTTTGTGATCAGGGAGTATCATCATCTCCATCCTGCTGGTGACCAAAAGCTGTCTGAGAGTCACTTAAAACAAGTACCACTAGGAAAGAACTTTCGAAAGGAAACCCTAGTGGCTTCCAAATTGGCAACTTAAAGGAACCAAAAGTTAGTGAAGAAGTCACATAATAACTAAGGGCAATTTTATTAGCCTCGTTCAATGAAGCAAAACTTGGACAAAAAAACCTCATTATTCAAACCAGATGCTGATTTTGTAACATTTACTTCAATGGTGAACTGTTCCAATTTTCTCTTATTTTGAATATGTAATATAAAGCAGGCAAATCACTACATTAATAAAGGCACACCTGAAATTTATAAAGTCAGTTTGAAAAAGAACCGAATGTAGGAAACCCGTTTTCAAAAGTTTATTGCCAGGAGCATATTTTTCTTTTTTAATCATGTGACAAAAGAAGTGCAATAATGGGTTTAAGGCAAGATCAATTATGGGCAGCGATGAAATTACCCTTTAATGATGATTAGCCCCAAATCTTGATTACTGTCAGCTCTAATCATCTGGTCACAACGCACACAAAGTGCTGTGTTCCTCCATCGCAAACAAGAATGAAGGATGGGCCCTCAAGGTGAGGGGTCACATAAGACAAGGAGGCAGAGGAGGCTGACCACAGACCCCAAGTGCCTAAGAGAAAGCAAAATGTTTATAAGAATGTTTACTAAGCACCAAAGTTACTTTTTAAGAAAGCCTGATAATCTCCCTCTTTAAAATGATGATTCTCTCTCTCTTGTCCGAAGAATGAGGAGGAAACAGATCTCAACTCCAGAAAAAAAGTGAGCATCTCTGGTGACAGATGCAGCTGGGTGGGTCCTGGGAGAATGTGCAAGTGGACCATGGGGAGCCCAGAAAGAAGACTATTGCCTTGGGACATAATCCCAAAGGGAAAGGGGAACACTCCTTGGATTCGGGGCTATTCAGAGGTGGCAGAGTCCAGCTGTGCAGTTTCCAGGTTCTCAGAGTTGGGCACAGTGAAATGCTACCCTACAAACAACGCAGCCTAACCACCAGGGGACACTTCTGCTGTTTTCTGGAGACAGAACTAGAGCATTTTAGAGATGGGAAAGATCAACACCTTCATTTTACAAACGAGGAGACTCAGGACCAAGGAGGTAGAATGAATGGGACTAACTAATGGTAAAGCCAGTTCTCCAGCCAGGCATCCTGACCCCTAACCCCCTGCCCCCGCTCAGATGACCGTGAGGCTCTGAAGAGCAGTTTCTAAGGATTGCCACTGTCCAGCAATCACTGCAGTCCATCACAATTACGAAAGGACGCACTCCTCTTCTGCCTGGGGCGTGCTCATGTGGCGATTCAACACCAGACAGTTGCAAAAGACAATCTACATTCGCATTGGAGCTATAAATACTATTTATCAAAACCTACCATGGTCCAGGAGCCATATTAGCACCAGTGTTCATTCTCCTTGCAATGCTGACAACCCAGGAGGTGTTTATAACCTCATGTTACTGAAAAATGAGGCTTAGAGAGGTGACGTAACTTGTTTATGCTCACACCACTAGGTAAGTGGCAATCCTGGCTTCGGACCAGTTTTTCTAGCCCCCTGAAAACACTGTGCTTCCTACTACACCACCAGCCCTCCAAGTTTTGCAAAAGAAAGCATTCCCCATCCAACTGATTATGACCGTGGCACAAGAAGCTTCGCCTAGTGGAAATATCGGAACTGTAATATAAGAAACAAATGGATCCTGAACAATGGTAAGAAAGCTTCTAAAATCTGGGTGTAAACATGAGTCTTTTGGTGACTTAACTAAGGAGAGAAGTTTCCTGCAAAATTCCAAGTTTTTCCTTCCTAAAGTCTTTGTTCCACCAACCCTGGATATTCTGTTTATTACTCTTATTTTCTCTTTCAAGCAAAAGCTTAAGACCCCACAAGCAGATGAGGACAACGGGAATTTTAAAAAGCAGATAAGACGGTCACCAAAGGAAGATCGACAAGACCATGGAATAATGGAGAACTTCATTATTATTCTAACTCATAGCCTTCTTGTGGCCGGCCAGCCTCCACCTGTGCTTTCACCTTCTGGCAACCACCTGCCACCTTCACCTTCTACAAACATGGGCACTCGGCCAGCCTGGAGATTTCTGTTCTCTGACTGAACAAACACCTCTCACCTTCCAGTCTGAACACAGCCCTGAAAACACCACTCATGGTGGGTTTGGTGCTACTGACATCTCTGCAGTTTGTAGTCTTCTGCCTGTAAGAAGGCTGGCCTGTTTAAAGTTAGAACATTCCAAAGAGGTCTATTCCTTTTTTTTTTTTTTTAATTGAAGTATAGTTGATTTACAATGTTGTGTTAGTTCCAGGTGTACAGCAAAGAGATTCAGTTATACATATGTATATATCTATTCTTTTTCAGATTTTTTTCCATTATAGGTTATTACAAGATACTGAATATAGTTCCCTGTGCTATATAGTAAGTCCTTGTTATTTACCCATTTTATATACAGTAGTGTATATATGTTAATCCCAACCTCCTAATTTATCCTTTCCCCCCCACTTCCCCCTCTGGTAACAATAAGTTTGTTTGCTATGCAAAGAGGTTTATCTTTTTTTTTTTTTTTACAACTTTATTGGAGAATAATTGCTTCACAATGGTGTATTAGTTTCTGCTTTATAACAAAGTGAATCAGTTATACATATACATCTGTTCCCATATCCCTTCCCTCTTGCGTCTCCCTCCCTCCCACCCTCCCTATCCCACCTCTCCAGGCGGTCACAAAGCATGGAGCTGATCTCCCTGTACTATGCTGCTGCTTCCCACTAGCTATCTACCTTACGTTTGGTAGTGTAACCAAGCAAAGACCTGCAGGGTTTGAGCCTGCTTTCCTCAATACACAGGCCAGGCAGGTAAATGGGTGTGCTCAAAACAAAACACAACCAACCTCCTTTTCCTAGTGACTTTTTGGAGTTTATTTACTGGCAGTTTCAGGTTCTGGAAACACAAAAACAATTGGTTCTGCCCTCCAGGAGCTCACAGTCTGGTGGGGGTGACAATACCCTTGAAAAGATGAATGGTGGTATCAGATGATGAGCGTGAGAACACACAGGTTTACCAAATACTATAAAGAAATAGGACAGAAGAACCAGGGAAGCGTCATCAAAGAAGGGGCCACAGGAATTGGGTTTATAAGACAAGTAGGAGTTTTCAAGGCAAAGAAATGGAGGTTCAGGACCATTGCAGGCAGAAGGGACTGTACATTCAGAGGCTCATATTTACGAAGAGGCCTGCAGTCTGGGGAGTGAAGAGAAGCAGTGTTTATTCACGAGGGAGGTAGGGAACGGGTAAAGGAAGCATCTCAGACTATTACAAAGGGTCTCTATAGGCTTGTAAGAGTCAGCGAAGGTTTTAAAGCATGCTTAGCTTTTTTTCTTTTTTAAAGAAAGTAATTCTGGCAGACATGGCCAAGTGTGGACAGGACTCTAAATCAGTGCTGTACAAAAAAAAACAAAATGCGAGCCACAGAGCCAAGCCACATATGTAATTTTGAATTTTCTAGGAGCCACATTTAAGGTAAGAAAAAACAAGGGAAATTAATTTAATAATATATTTTAACCCCCTTAATCCAAACCGTTATCATTCACTATTATCAGTCAATATTTTGAAAATTATTAATGTGATAGTGAGATAGTTTACATTCTTCTTTTCTCATGCTAAGTCTTTAAATCTGGCACACTTACAGCTCATCTCAATTTGGAAGAGCCGCATTTCAAGCGCTCAAAAGCCAGATGTGGTGAGTGGTTACCATACTAGACAGCACAGCTCCAGATAAATCACATACAAGACCCACTTAGCAGGCTGTAGCCAAGAGTCCAAACAACAGATGATAAATGTCTGGGGAGCTATTTCCAGCCCTTGGACATATGCTAAAGTGCCACTGAAATGCAATTTTACAAACATGTAACTTATTTTTTGTTTTGAATAGATAATAATTCACATGGTTCACAAATAAAAATAATACAACAGTGCTACCCTCACCCTTTTTCTGCCCACCCCCCCACCCTCTCATTAAAGAGAACCATTTTATTAAGTTTCTTTTTTCTGTTTGCTTATCCTTTCAGTATTTCTTCATGCAGATATGAATGTAGACTCATACTGTGCCCCCTTTCTACACCAAAGGTGGCACACTACCTACTCTGTTCTACACCTTGCTTTTTCATTTTAATAATGTATCTTGGAGATCTTTCCATATCACTGCATGAAGAGTTTCCATGTTCTCTTTAAATGCTACACAATATTCAATTGTATGGATGATTCATAGTTTATTTCACTGGTCTTCTACTAATGGATATTTGAATTGTTTCCAATCTTTTCTATTACAAACAATGGACTAATGAAAAACCTCCTACATACGTCACTTTATATGTATTCAGGGGTACCTGCAGGGAAAAAGTACCAGAGCCAGATTGCTGGGTCAAAGGGTAACTGCATTTGTAATCTTGACACAGCTAAATTGGCCTGCATAAGGGTTGTGCAATTTTGTACTCTCAGGAGAAGTATAGTGCACATCTGGTCAACAATGTACGATTATCACATTTCAGAATTTTTGCCAATCCAATGAAGTAAAAAGTGTTACTTAGTTTAAATTTGCATTTCTCTTACTATGTCTGAGTCTGAAGATCTTTTATTTGGTTTAGAGACAATCTATATTTCTTGTTCTGTGAATCATACGTTTGTGTCCTTTGCCTATTTTTCTACTGGTTTGCCAGTCATTTTCTTATTCATTTGTAGGAGCTCTTTATATAGAGAGATTAGCCCTTTGTCCACTGTAAATTTCTTCCCTCAACTGTTATTTGTCTTTTGAATTTACTTATTGTGCTTTTCACCAGGTAAAATTTTTTAATCTGAATTTAGTCTAATTTATCAATCTTTTTCTTTTCTGGTTTCTGAATTTTGAGTCATAGTTTAAAAAGCTTAACTTTTAACTTCAAAGTTCAAAGGAATTTACATGTTTCTTCCAGTCCTTTCATTTTAAGCAGATATGAATATATATTCATATTTTGAAATCCTTGTTAAAAATATCATTTTTCACTTTTTCCAGATGAAGTAGACCAGACCATTTTATGAATGCCTTCCTCATTTCTCCCTCCTTTCTTTTCATAATTCTTTTGAATATCACACTGATCATATAAATTGAACTGGTCAAGATGGAATTTATTTGAACGGTGAGATATAGAAACAACTTCATGTTTCTCCAGATAGCTACCCACTTGGTCCAAGACCAAACACTAAAAATTTCATCACTACCCCACTGGAACCATAATTTTTAAATACTTTTCTATTTTTAGAGACAGCAACCTGGATTTTTATAAACTCACGGTTCTTATTCTCTAGTCTAGACATTACAGAGGTAAATACAAGTTATGATCTTCACTTATTTACAGGAACTGCCAAGTTTTGTAAAAACTGCATTCATACAGCAGTATCTTTACTCCCGCATCATCCTCAATAGCTTTTCAGCAGACGCTTGACCTGAAAGAGATACACAGACACAAACTGCTGCTGAGAAATTTACAATTGCGAGGCTGCCAAATTGTTTTTTGCGAGTCATTTGTTTAAAAGGCAAGCAGCACACCACAAGTAAAGTTTAGCCAAACTCTCATCAGTGACAAAATTCTGGTTTATCCAAGTTCATTTTAGGTAATCACCAGTGTGATATTCAAAAGATTTATGAAAAACAAAGAAAGGAGGGAGAAAAGAGAGGGCGGTTCAGAAGATATCTGGTCCACCTGAGTTGGAAAAGTGAAAACTGATTTTTTTTGAGTTTTCATAAAGATACATAAATGCTTCATGAATTTGTGTGTCATCCTTGCACAGGGCATGCTAACCTCCTCTGTATCACTCCATTTTAGTATATGTGCTGCCGAAATGAGCGTGGAAAATATTCTTTAACAAGGATTTAAAATTCCCAATTAATTCTATTCAGAAGTTTCTAGTAAACCAGAACTTTTAAAGTAAAAATGAGAAAGGTGTAGTATTCTATAGGTATTCTATGTCCTTTTGTTCCAATATTAATTCACATCTGCTATATTAGCATCTGTCAAGTTGTATTCAATAAATGCATACTGTATATTGTCATTTGAGGTTGTGAAATTAGTCATTATAGCTCAGTTTCTAAGAGAGATTTAGACGCACACACAGAGTTTTGAGCAGCATACCCTTCAAAAATAGAAAGGAGATCAGTTCCTATAGAGGATGCTCATGTATTTGACACAAATTATAGAGTTTCACACAGGGGATAATAGTACCAGAAAAATAACAATGGCAACAGAATGCTCTGACATAAGTAATAGAGGAAATGCTGGGGAAGAGGGCCAGGAGAATCCTGAGAAGTCAAAACTCCCCAGACGAGAACAGAGCATAGCTTCCAGGATGTCTGTGATGTTTCTAAAAGAAAGAGTTGGGGTAGAAGCCACCAGTCCTGTGAACAGAGGCCGTGGCTGTGCTCCCCCAGGGGTGGCCTCTCTGTCTCCCCATCACCACCACCCCCGCCCACCCCGCGTCCCCTGAGCCGCTGCTTCTCAAGTCAATGACTCACAAACCCGATCTCCAGCCCTGAGACGATGCTCTTGAATTGCAACCTTTTTTCAACTTGCGAGCACCTCATGGAGGCAATTCACCCCCACATGCTACCTAAGTGCCCCTCCCCTCCAGCTAAACCCTACCTTGCTCCCCTCTATGTCATCTTCCTCTTCTCCGAGACGCCTTCACACCTTCCATTTTAGGCATCTTTTGACTCTCTTCACACCCCGCAACAGCCACTCCCCGATCCTGCTCTCCCCTCTTGTTTCCAATGCCCCTCATATTTCAGACCCTCCTCATGACCCTGTGCTTACTTCCTAATCTCCTAACTGGTTTCCTTGTTTCCTCACTCCCCCATTTACAATCAATTCTTTCCTAAATGGTACTTTCTCCAAAACCTCCAATGTTCCCCATTTACTGACCTGACAGTCTGAAGTCATGTCATTGATCATTTCATTCATTTAATTAATATTTGCTGAGTACCCCCTAGGTGCCAGGCACTATTCTAGGCGTTTGGGACACAGCAATAAACAGACAATAAATTCCTGCTTAATTTTGTCTTAGCCTGTTTTTTCCCTGCCCTTCTCCCTACTAGTCCCCTAGATAACTGTATCTATAAATAAATCTATACCAGAAGTTATATTTTGGTATATTTACATATTCAATGATGCCTAACAAGCCTCTACTAAGTGTTGGATCCAAGAGTGAGCAAGACAGATGTCTTTTCCATTTGTCCCACCCTGGCCTTCCCTTACCTTCCTGCTCTGCATGCCTTCTCCTTTCCTCGCCATCTAAACCCTGCCCATCCTGAAATACACAGTCCAAACCCTCCAAACTCTGTAAAGACTCTTCTGGGCACTCCGGCCCGTGGCAGGGGCCATCAGCTCCTTTCTGTCTTATGACACCGTTTACCTTGTGAAAATGCTTAAAGTTTTTATGCTGCTTTGTTTTGTTTTATTCTTCATTAGTTTAATGAAACTTCCTAACTGGAGTAGAGGTCTTTCAGGACCGGATGCATCTTTCCTAGTAGAATTCCACAATCACAGAACATAACAGCCAAGGAAACCCTGTGACTCCAGTTCATCAAACCCATCTTGCTTCTTGAGGAACCTTAGGCAGGGGGAGGTTAAGTCACAGTATCAAGTGCTAAAAAATAAAGTGAATAAATATGAATGGCAGATTAGCGGGCATACTGCCCTTTGTCTCCCAGGGTGGAAGAAGATGTCTGAACTGCTAGTTGCAAGCAGTTCTTTTCCCCTGGAATCCATGCATGTGTTCCCAAGTTGTCTGACAATTTTCCAACAGCCACTGCTGAGCTGAGGCCCAACTAACCCAGAAAAGCCACCCCAACTGATGGATTTGCCCAGTTCTACACTGTTGCCCTCTTTCCAGTTCCCCACTGCCTGCAGACTGCTTGAGACCTCAATGATGCTAAACAACTAAACTCTAAGGCATACATTTTCCAGATGCCAGACCGCTCGCCCCTCACTGCCCCTGTGAAATCCGGGGCTTCCCTTATCTTGCTGTATCAATGCTGTATTCTCTGCTCTGGCCAGGGAGCTGCCCCTACAGGAAGCCAGAGAGCACTCTGAAGGAGGTGGCTGGTACCAGCAGGAGCACCCAGGCAAGGTAACATGGAACTGCAATTAAAAGTATCTACAGGTTCAAAATAAGAATAACCCTGTGAGAAGTATTCTTTGGAAGAGGCTGGTAGAGGCCAGAAGTCATCTATAAAGCCATGAGATGTAGCATGATGTGCAAATGCCAGGATTTTTATCATGAGCTCCATGTCTATTTCCCTGTATTCATGTTGATCTGCTTCCCACTCTTCACACGAAACCCAAGAGGGGATGTGGGATGTTTTCATCCCACTCCTTGTGCCTACTGAAATGGCAATGGGCACTCAGTAATGTTTCCTCAATCTCCTCAAAGTCAAAGACCAGTTATTCTTTGCTTGAGCTGAAAACAAGTCAAATTTAACAGAAGCACAGTCATGCACATGTGGCCAATGTAGATAAGGGCGTCTCCTGTTTGTACATTTCTCTGTGGGGCCCAGAAGAACTGATAGTCTTAATTGGCCACAGATTATAAAGCCCACATTCATCAAAGTAGACTGGAGGTAATTGCCCTTCAGATGTTATTTTAGGCAGCTGTTCCATTATTCACAAGTAAATCTGTGCCTTCAATTTACAATAATCCTTCGATGTCGTGGTCTTTTGGTACAGCTGAATCCCAAGACCTTGGAAACTATCAGTAGCTCTCTCTCAAGCCACCTTTGAGGACTGTTTGGTGGCAATATTCACAAGGGAAGAAAAATCTTGGTTTTCAAGATCAAAGAATACTCCTTACATTTACGAAAACCTTTGAAATAGAGAGACTTCCTACCTAACAGCAGCTAGCAAGTGGCCTTGTTTATGGCTATTTAAGTAAATGAATTATTAAAAGCAGAAAAAAACATTCTAAGCTCCAATTTTAAATCTTCTTTTATCTGATTTTAGTTTCTTTGGGGGAAAGAAACAAAGGTTCATGCCTGAGCCAAAACCAAATGACATACGACTTCTTCCGTCAGAGATATAGCTGTCAGTCTCTTCTGATGTGCTCCCAACGTTGTGTTCCAGCTTCTCCTCCCATACCTCCCTGCAGACAGACCTCTTCCAAGCAGTCTGGACTCCCACCATGTCTGGAACATGCTCTGCAGCTCAGCTCCCATGATTATCTGAATCTCGCTCCCCAGAACTGGGCCACGGTGACCTAGGTCAGCCTTACAGAAACTGCTGACCCAGCTCTTTCTAGTCTCTCCTGCCTGGAGCTGGGATTGGTTTAGGCAACGAGGGTGAGGCTGGGCCAGTGAGCAGGATTTAAGGGGCCCTCCCAGAACTGCAGAGGAGGAGGAGACACACGCTGGGGGACCACTGGCCTGAGATGTCAGTGCAGCCTGTCTTCTGTTAGTCCAACAGACCTGAACAGATGGATCAATAATGCATCACTGCTTCTAAGGTCAGGTCCACCCTGGAGCACCACCCACCACTGCCACCCACTCAGTAACACAGCACCCATTTGTTTTTTCATTCATTCTTTCTTTCATTCATTCATTCTCTATTTAAATGAGCCTCTGCATCGGTGTAGGCAGATACATCTCAATATGGCAAATCTAGTAAACTCCCAGTTAGCTTGAACCCACTCAAGTATGAACTTCCACTAACTGAAACAATGGGATTCCTTCATATAAGGACACTTGAGCCATAATAAACACACCAAGTTATGATAGTCTATCTAAAAATGCCTCTCCCCTTTCTCTACCAGAAGAAATCAGTTATATTTATACTTAAAAATACAGATGTCAGGCTTCCCTGGTGGCGCGGTGGTTGAGGGTCCGCCTGCCGATGCAGGGGGCATGGATTCGTGCCCCGGTCCAGGAGGATCCCACATGCCGCGGAGCGGCTGGGCCCGTGAGCCATGGCCGCTGAGCCTGCGCGTCCGGAGCCTGTGCTCCGCAACGGGAGAGGCCACAACAGTGAGAGGCCCACGTACCACAAAAAGAAAAAAAATAATAAAAATTTAAAAATAAAAATACAGCTGTCACTTCTCTAGAAGTCTTTTCCAACTCGCCTGGTCTTCCTAGAAGGCTTTCTAGCTGTATCTCAAACTACACCCTCCTTTACACTCTCCTCTAGCTACACTGCCCTTTTCTCAGTTCCTGCCTTTCATGTTAAGCTGCTTTCTGCCTCACGGCCTTTAAAGTCTATTTCCCCACTAGACTGTCAGCTCTATAAGAGTAGGGACCATGACTACTTTTATTTATCATTATAACCACAGGGACTAGCACAGTGCCACACAGTAGGCACTCAGTAGCTGAATGAATGAATGACCTTCTATAGTATTTGTGTCACTAAATTCCAATTGCCCAATAGTGTATTGGCCCCAAAGCCTGGCCTCTGCCCACTACCTCAAAGCCAAACACTTTCCCACAATTCATTTAAAAAGGGAAACCGACATTTGTCCCTACCACCTACACCATGTATATCCACACCTAGTAACAATGAAGGATAAATATAAGGATCTTATGAGCCTAGAGTTGATGATCCTCATGTATTACTAAGGTCAAAAAGAAGTGGTCTTAGAATATATCCAAAAAGATCAAAATAAGAACTAAAAATAAAGGGGCAGGGTAGTATTACTGAGTGTTTCTGATCAACCCTGACCTAACCAGAAAAGTCATAACCAAAGAACCCAGCCTCCTGACTCCTTTTCAGTTGGTTTCAGTTGTTCTGACCACTGAGTAGGACCCAAGCCGAGTGGAGACAGCAGTGTGCCATGTGCAGCTTCTCGGTTAGTGCCCCTTAGTGGCTGAACTGTCCCCCGACTCCCAAATCCACATGTTGAAGCCCTGACCCTTAGGACCTCAGAACTTGACTGTATTTGGAGATGGGGCCTTTAAGATGTGAATAAATGAAAATGGGGCCCTTAGGGTGGGCTCCAATCCAACGTGACTGGTGTCCTCATCTCAGAAGAGATTAGGACGCAGACGCACAGAGGGAAGATACAGGGAGAAGACGGCCACCCGTGAGCTTGGGAGAGAGGCCTCAGAGGAAGCCAACACTGCTGGCACCTTGAGCCTGGACTTCTGGCCTCCAAGCTGTGGGAAAATAAATGTCTGTTGTTTAAGCCTCCCAGTCCGTGGTGCTTTGTGATGGCAGCCCTAGCAAACTAATGCAGTGCCCAAGCAGCTCTTGCGGAAAAGGGAAAGAGTATTTGCCAAGTACCCACTGCCGGCCCTGCTCTTTACAATCCTAGGGGTCATCTTTTCCCCAGGGCCGTCCTTTCTTCTTTATCTGACAAATGAGGACACTGAGGCACAGAGCCACAGAGGGGGCTGAGCCAGAATCTGACTCCAGGGCTGCTTCCAAATTCCATGTCCTCTTTTGTAGTATACCTTCAGATCTTAAAGACCAAACCGGAGTATAAAATGTGAAAGCAGATTCTAACTTGCTTAATTTTGCCCTTAGAAAATGGGTAAGATCACCATTTTAGCTTAGTTGAAGAACCAGATGCATTTGTATGCATCACCCAAATAAAGTGATTGAAATACTGTGAAACAGATATGAATAGAAACTAACTTTGCTTTTTAATGAGCATTCTGACCAGATCAATACTACAAAATGCTAAACTGCAAAATGTCATTACAATTTCAATGCAACTGCCCAGGTGATTGGTTCAAAGAGGCACTTATGGTAGCTTAGACTGTATTTTCTCTTCATAAGAGCAGGAGTCTATTATGTAAAATAAAGTCATGAAAATTTTAATTGCACCGCATAAAGGACAGAACCTGGTCTAGCCCACAAACCATGGCAAACATGAGAAACAAAACGCACATGAATGCTTAATCAGCTGTCTGTCACTTTCTGAATAGTGTCTGAATAGTGACTAATATTCTAATTATTAGTCACCACACTGAGAAGGTGCAATTATGGAACAGGGAAGATTGCTTTAATTATTTTTGTTGTTAGCCCACAATCTGTGAGGCCTTCACAAAAATATGATTTTAGTCCCCATAAGCTATAGAGGAAAAAATGATTAACAGTTAAAATTCACTTCCCTCCCAACCGACAAAGCATTAAAAAAAAAAGGTTTGAAGTTGTATTGACAGACATGACTAACAACTGTAATCACAGAAATAAATTTAGTAAAATGGTAATTTATCTGTCACAATTTACCAAGGGAGAAAAAGTGCAGCACAAGCCGCTAAATTGTGAAGTGAAATGAAAGCAAAGATAGAACCCAGTTTTTAATGAAATGCAGAACATTATTAATTGGTTTCCTAGCAACAGCCAGGCTAAAATTACTTAACATGTCTGCTCAATCATATGCAAATATGAGTGTTATCGCTTAAATGTTGATTTTAGTTGGTCTTTTCAGATGCAAATCCAATGTGTAAAATGAATGTAAATGTTGACAATGCTGATACAAAAAAAAATCCCCTGATTAACATCATTCTGGTGTTCAAAGCACCAGAGTTGAGGATCTTCCCTTTGGAAGGATTGCAAGCTGCCTGGGCTGCCATCTTCCTTAACCTGTCTTCCCCGTCTCCCCTCACCCCAATGCAAGCATTAGAGATAACTAACAAAATAGTAGTGCTGGGCCTTGCTGAATTGCACTACAATTATTTCTGATTAAATGATGGATGGATGATGCTTTCAGCTTAGAGTTCAATCAGATGATGCAAGGGGCTTGCCAACCCAAGACCAAGGTTGATCTCAAGTTTGATTTTCCAGACAGAACCAAAGCTTTAGATGACTCCATCAGAGCCCACGCAGACAAATTCCCTTCAAAACTGCCAAATAAGCCACTCTTCTTCTACTCTACCCGGCCTCATCTGGCAGCTCAAGAGCAGCTGGAGAACAACCATGTTCCACAAGCAAAAGAGGCACCAAGAAGGGGTGGAAAGCGTGTAGCCCCCTCACAATCACCACCACCCTATAACACCCACCCCAAGGAAAAGCAATGTGCTTGCTAGGTTTTCACTTACTCATGCAACAAACATTTATTGCATAATTACCACTTGTCAGGAAATGATCTAGGTGCCGGAGAGACAGCAGTGAATAAGAAAAAAAATCCCTATCTTCAACTATCTTAGTTGCAGGAGAGAGACAAATAAATCAAGAAACACATACACAATAAAATTTCAGGTAGTGATAAAAAAAAATAAATAGGAAGAGAAAAAGTAGCCTAAGGAGGAGAGGAGGATGGGTAGGGTTGGGTGGACCACAGTAGATGAGGTCTCTCACAAGGTGTCTTTTGCACAGATTTCAAAAAAGAAACAAAGAAGCCAAGCACAGGTGGTGGGGGCATTAAGTATGATGAGGAACAGGATGGGAGGGGGTGTTGATATGAGCAGTGCTGCTTTGAGCCAAGTTCCCCCACCACCTGCCAACAAGACTGCACCCCTAAGCCCCTGCCTCACGGTATTTCAGGGACACTACTGTCTCTAGGGCCACCTAGGACTATACTTCAGGACTAAAAGATGGAGCCTAAGTCTGACATATGTGGAGGAAAAAGGGGAGGGTCAGTCCCACTGAACCCTAAAAGTTCTTTTCTTTCTGGATCAAGGCTCAGTCCCCTCCTGACCTCCGAGAGTCTTCTGAGCCAACTGGAAAGTACATTCTTGGACCAATCTCCCCTAGAGGAGGTGGGGTGAGCATTTCTAGCCAAAGCCCCCTGCCTGAACCTCCAAGGGATGGGGATTAGACAAACAGTTTGTTCCAGACACCCAGTCAAGGCTCTGGGATATTTCAGGCGGTGGTCAGCAGCTCGGGACATATATTCCAAGTTCTGAAGCTTGCTTATGAAGAGAAGTGACAAAGATTCTATGGACAGCTCCATACCAGGCCAAGGATGCCCAGACTAACCTTATGAGTGCTGGGCCAAGGGAAAACGGATAGATTCTTCTTCCAAATATCACACTCTAGCCTTGTAAGCCATGCCTTAAGTCTCTGAAGGCTTCAGAAGTTACTATTAAACACAAATGCCTTTAAGAGAGACACGTGAAACCTTAGGTGTAGCCCACCTGGGGCTGCGGTGGGGCTGGGGTTTAGCTTGGGGCATACAGATGCCAGTGATGGGACCTAATCTATCTGGTTGGCCTAGAATGAATGGTGACAATGGCACGGTCTGCAAAGCAGTTGTCATACCTGTCTGGGTGATACAAACATTTCACTAGGCTTAACTTAATTCATGCTAACCCACTCAATTAAATAGAGGATAACCCTCTATTTGCAGCATCTCATCACAATTCAAGGAGGCTATATTGCATTTTGAGTTAAAAATCAAACAGGTTGTACATGTGACCATAGTCTTGGTCCTGGAGGTGTTTCGTTTAGGCCAGTGGTTCTCAAAGCAGCATCAGCAGTACCTGATGAGCTTATTAGAAATGCATCCTCACAAGCCCAGTCCCCACATTTACTAAATTAGAAATCTGGCAATGGGCCCAGAAATCTGTGTTTTAACAAGCCCTCCAGGTGATTCTATGCATGCTAAATTTGAGGGCCTTCCGAGGCCAATTCAGCAAGATGGTGTACCTCTGAGTTTATACTTAGCACTAACTTGCTGCAAATTATTTCAATCAACTGGAAACCAAGGATAGTTGTTCTGTACCTTCGGCACAACAGCACGCATTCAAAATAAACACACTAATCGTGTGAATTCCTGACACAGTAACTTTTTCCAAAGAATGCACCACTCAGAACACAAGATGCTGATTTACTGATTTCTTAAGATAACCAATTGTTCCGCGGAAGAGAGAAATGGAAAGAAACAAAGTTAGTTATTGAAAACAAACAAAGTTAGTTATTCTTTAGGAAACTTGAGTTTGGTGTAGCCTTCTGAGAGAACTTTGAGAACCAGTGAGTTCTCTGATCTAAGGCTATCCTCTCCTGCTGGACCCATTCCAGCACTGTCAGGGCTCCCTCCTGAACAATAGGAGCTCCCCAGGGTGGATACAGGGTCCTAGGAGGACTAACTGTAAATACCCTAAAACCCTTGCCAAATAGATGCTCCCTCTAATTCTTATATTTTAGAGAGAATGTTCAATCTTCAGTGTCCCTGACAATAAAATGGATGTTATATGGGCATACATTCATTAAAAACTTTGAAGATGAAAAAAGAATCTAGAAGATGCTCTAATCACTGTAAGATAAATATACATGAGGAAACCTGCAATCAGAAGGGTGCATCTCAGACTGAATTGTGCATCAGAATCATCTGTGATGCCTGACAAAAATGCAGACTTCTGGGCCCCATTACCAAACATTCTGAGTCACGTGACTTGGGGCCCAGCATTTTGCCTTTTATATAAGCATGCCCAGGTGATTTTGATGCAGGGATCTGTATTTAAATTACCAACATGATCACTTCTCCAATTTTCAAGGGATATTAATAAGGGGTTTTTTTACATAGGAAAATAAAACAATCCTATAAGCAAAAGAACTACAAGTTCCTTTTTCTCTACATGTGTGCTAAAGCTGGAGAACTTTAGTTGAGAGAAAGTTAAGAGAAAGTTTGTACATATCTTACATTAAAGTAACTTTTTAGTAAATAATTTTTTTCTGATTATCAAAGTTATACATGTTCACTGTAGAAAAAAATAGCAAAAGGGAGAAAGTAAAAATACCCATAATCTCACAATCTGAGATAACTTGGTACATTATATTCTTCAGATGACTTGCAGGCTTTTTACACACACACGCACACACACACATGCACACACACAGTTAAAAAAAATAGTGGGATCCAAGTATATGTAGTTGTTGTAGTATATGTTTTTTACATCTAACGATATTGTTAATATCTTTTTACCTGTCCTTGATTCTTTTAGATATAAAAGACAGTCTAAACATCAACTCTCTGTTGCTAAGATTTTTTTTTAAATCAAGGAATTAATATTCTATTCATGTGGCCAGTACATAAATACAAATATTTTTGTCATCTGTACAAGTATGCTAAAAAATCTCATTATTGCTTTTATTAAGTGATTTAGCATTGATACAATTTATTAGCAATTTTTATTAGTTCATTAGTTCATTTTAATGAATGTGTGCCCAATACTTGAAGGCCTCTAGACATATATACAATATATTAATACAACAAGTATTCACTTTAATGAAACTTATTAGACCAAGGTTTTTCTCATTAAATTCAAAAGGAGCCAAAAGGCTCTAATGGAACAAAATTGAGACAAAAAACTTTTTTAACATGCCCCTAGAGTCTATAAACTTTAATTCTATTCAACCAGGAAGCGGTCAAAACATAAATGCATTTCACAGAACACACTCATCATAACTTGAAAGGTAAATCCTTTCATGTTTTATAAATGGGGCAGAAAGAATGTGAGTTTATGTGACTAGGCCACATTCACACTCCCCTGCTCCCTGGTATCAAAGAGCTTGCAAGGGCTTCAACCCTTAGCAGTCATGGGAACTTAAGTAAGCCGCTTCAGTCTTCTACGCTTCAGTTTCCCCACGCGGAAAATGAGGATGCTAATAAAGAATATCCGTGGTACTGATTTCCCAAGGGTTTTCTGAGGGCCAAGTGAGATGATACACGTGAAGTTCTAAAGTACTACTCCAATGTAATCCTGAGCCTAGCTGGTATCTAGCTCTCTGAAATGGGGCTGACTCAGCATTTCTTAGTCTACTGCCCTCCCACCATAACCCGAAATCTCTTGAACACAACAGATTGGACAGAATACAAACTGTCTGCTTGTTAGGCCAAAGAATGAGGAATAATTCAACCTTTCAATATTTGGTCCGAGAACTGCTTTACAACTGAATCAGACCCAAGGATCCCTTACTGTGACCATGAAAAGTCAAAGTGATGTATTCTGGGAAGTTCTTCATGAATAACAGTTCTCTGGGAGTGATAGACATGGTCCCACAGCAGGCTTATCATCACCACTACCTGGGGAGCTTTTAAGAAACAAAGATTCCCAGACCCCACATCAGAGATTCTGGTAAGCTTTTAAGGTAACCACATAGGAAATTTTCAGATGCCCTGACCTATCACAGTAGTTTCTAAGCTGAATTATCCTTGACATTAAAAATTGTTCATTAGATTCCATAAGACTCGGAACCCTAAGTACAATATGACTGAAGGGCATGTTAGTGATCTGTATATTCACAAAGACAGAAGGCCCTCAAAACTGCTGTCCAGTCACTTCAACAAAAACATCTACATAAATGACTACCTGCATATGCACAATGAACTTTCCCCTTAGTACCCAAGAGTAGGGAAATAACAAAAGATTGCCACTTCCCTTCCAAAACATTTTTCATTTCACCACAACCTTCTCTGCTTACATAATTAATACCACAATATGCACTAGATGATTATAAATGGTTTAAAATATCCTCAAAATCATAATTATCATCTCTTTTTCCTTCTCTTTTTCCTATAAACAACAAGCAAAAAGAACAGACATTTGGCCCCTACAACCTGTTCTTTGCACATATTGACAAAGCTCTGGACACAACATTCTTTTATTCATTCAACAAATGACCAAAATAAGCATTTCTCAGCACCAACCACAAATCCGAAGAGCATATCCTACAATTTGCATAAGGGTTCTGTTACCATTCTTTTAGACTGTCAAATGTTGCCTGATTTTTCTAACCTCTGGGTTGGAAAACTGGGCTGTCACTTTGCCACGGGCATTCTGTCTCCAAAGTTCCCTCTGCCGTGGGAAAAGCCAGAGTACAGTTTTCAAAATACAATACTGTTATAGATATGATTCTTGAAATCCGATGGAATAAAAAAATGTCAACATACAAACTTTCAAATTTATTGTACTAAGCAATCTCACCTGGAACGTATGGGTCAGGGACTGACTACATAAAATACTGATTAAAAAAAAACTCTTTGATCCTACTGCCCCCACGATCAGATGTTGCTTGGCTAAAACACTTCTTAGTTGGAATCCCAGCGAGAATATCATTATATGTAATTTTCCTACTATAACTGATGAGATGGAATGTAATAAGTGCTCATTTGGAAAAAGATGTGAGTTATTGGTCACTTGGTTACCATTAGAGATTACTAATTAGGGTAAACAGTATGTGGCAGCCTTGACCTGAAAGACAGCAGTGAATTCATTAGGGAGAAGGATCGGCAAGGCTCAGTTAATTCATAATATTGACCACAACATGAAATCAAGTTGTGTTCCCAAACCAGAACTCATTAAAAGTGCCGGACGGCGGGTGGTTAAAGGGAGCAAAGACTGTTTTGCTTACAAGCTTGAACACTTCTGGGAACAAATTATCAGGATACTCATAGCTTAGGGGAAACCAGGACTGCCCATAAAGATTTCAAAGGAGTGAATTTCAAGGACGAGGCAGGATTCTTAAGGGTGGTAAGAGAGGATTTGGTAGAAGTTATAAAGCGAAATTACTGCAAAGGCAATTTGAGCCACACATAAGGAAGCAATTTCCAGCCATAATTTTAATTAGGAACCCAGAATGATCTTCTACGTAACGATGGCCCTTCATCATTACCATTATTCAGAATTACCCTGCATCCACATGCATAAACATAGAGTGAAAATGAAACATAGATGTGGAAGAAAGGTCAACCATAATCAAATTTTTCTTATCCTCCAACTGTAGGTGAAATTTTCCAAATAAAATACCCGAATACAATTAGCTCTCAATTTATAATCAATTTACGATTGATCAACCCAGAGAACCACCACTCTATCCCACTCCCCCCCATCACTCCCAACCCGTCTCTGACCCTTCACACTACTCCCAAATATGGAACTGCCTGCTGCAAAAGAATCTTTATGGATATACATGGAACCCTTGAGAGAATCTGTGAGCAGAGGAAAGGAAGAAGCCATACAAAGCAGACACTTCTAGCCACAGAGGCAAACTCCCAAGCAAGCAAGGCTGGGTCTCTCCTGTCCAAAAAAGATCATCCTCCAAGCCTCTCAAATGGTTTACTCATCTTTATTTTACCATCTTATTCATTAGAATAGAAGATTCATTTGGCTTTACCAACACTCTTTTAAAAATGCAAATAATTTTATAAGCAGACCAGACCCAATAGGGTTATTCACGCCATGAATCAGATTTGCTTTCCATCCACCAGCTATAATCGCTGCCTTGAAGATATGAGAGTTTTGACTGAGAATGGTTAAAAGGGTAAGAAAGGTAAAATTAAGTTTAGAAAATGAAGTGCTATAGGGATAGAAGGGAAGGGGTACCACAACGGGGAAATCAAATTAAAGACTCATAATTCCTGCTGCCTAGATAAAGGGATACAGATAGAGATGATGACAGACAATATGCAAATTGTATTTACTATTAAAAATCTGCTAGGAGCACCCAGGAAAGGAAATAGAATTTTTTTTCCTCTTTTTGTTACCTAGCAGCAACTTGCTCTCAGGACCCAGAATTCAACCTAGTATGAATAGTACTGGAGTATGGCTTCAGCTTAAGATAAATGGCCTTTTGTGCACTACCCTTGACACCTATCTGCTGTACCAACTCCATACTGTGGTCTCCTAGGACCCCACCTTCCCATTCAACCTCACTCACAATGTTCCAGCCATACCAGCCTTCCTTCTGTTCATCGAACAGGCTGACTTGTTCCAACCTCAGGGCCTTTGCACTTGCTGCTCCATCAAGAAGAGTCTTCTTCCAGAGAGTCTTTCACATCACTCTGGTCTCACAATAAATTTTGCCTCTTCAGATGGGCCTTCCCTGACCCTAACCAATGTTGTCCCACCTATCACCCACAAAACTCAAATGTAACTGTCCATTTTTATTGGTCCCATTGCCTATTTTATTTCCTTCCTAGCAGCTTGGGCCTATCCAAAATATTGTTCATTTATTTGTTTACTTGTGGATCACCTGTCTTCCTCACTAAAAGCCAAGTTTTCAGGAAAGCAGGAGTGTAATCTCTTGCTCACTGTCCTCTAATCTGTACACTATGCACTGGCATGCAATAAGCACTCCATGAATACTGGTTGTCCCAAAAAGAACTTTTAACAAACTTATGAGACACGACCTCTTTTCTTTAGAGATTTCACCATTATAAAAAGCATCGAGGGCATATGCAATGACAATCTCTAACTAAACACTTATGGTTTTAACATCCAGAGTTGGGTGTCTACTGTTGTTTTAAATTTACCAGTATTTGTCTTTTACTAAAGAAACAGAACACGACCCTGGTTCCTGAGGAGCACCAATCAGACCCCAGTCTACAAGTGATTTTTTTATATACCCACATGAGGTCATTTTAGTTAGTTTCAAAACAGGATTCTATAGTGACAATACAAGCTTCAGGGTAGGGGACTTCCCAGGGATATGAGAACAGAGGATTGAAAAGTGTGTGTGTGTGTGTGTTTGTATGTGTGTGCATGTTTATAACTCCCACAGTATATTGTTCAATCCTTTTTTATGCTATCATTTATCATATTCTATTTTGTATTATAGTTATATATCCGTATTCTCTCTTCTGGACTGTAAGCACCTTGAAGGATGGGATTCCTATCTGATTCCTCCTACCTCTCAAATGCTGAGCATTGTGCTTTGTATACTATAGGTGCTCAGTAAACACCAAACAGATGCATGGATGATATTCCATTATTACTCAAAATGAAGCAAACTATGAGATACCTTGTCTGCAAAGTAGCCATTTTCCTAAGTGATAACTGAATAAGTGGGGGAACTAATATTCTCCTTATACAGTAACATCGTCAATTACTATTGAAAGACACAGACTCTTCGAAACACAAACCGGCACTTACACTGCATACACACAGAGACACGGGCTGGAGTGAACATTAAACATGGGAAGTTCTGGTCCCAATGTTTCTGTTCCCGCAAACTAAAAACCCCTTTCTCCTCAACAGGCTCTATGCCTAACAACAGAATCGTGTTGCTACTACAAGCGTGAACTGAAAGGCAGACATGAGACAGAGCTTTCACCATGTGGCACAAAATATATGGTTTAAGATGTAGGGGTTGCTGCGTGTTACAAGTTTTACAATTGTCCTTATTTCAGCTAATTGCTTATAAGAGCAAACAGCATCCTGCCACGTGCTCAGGACCACATGTGTGGCTGTTTTAATAAGAACTGGCTTGAATTTACAGCAAAATAACTTGAAACTCTGAGCCAAAATCTTATCTGATAAACGCCCCCCCACACATGGACATCTGGGGACGGCATTTTGAGGCACTGCTCTGAGAGAACACGGAGATGTTTTTAAGGGCAAAAGAGAGCTTCAAAAGCAGCAATTACTTTTCAAGTCCGATCAATAGCATAGAGCATGAACTGTAAAAATGCCTCTTAAAAAACTCATTTCAGGCTGAGATGAAGTGACATTTACAGCAACACTAAGAAAAAAACACTTATAAACAAGCTGGTGGTATTCTGGCTAAGTAGGTGGTACCAACATAAAATTCTCTGTTTGTAGCTATGTATCTAGGTAGAAGGAGGTTATCAACAGATTTATCTCTAGTCCTCTTCCTGTATTAACGTCTTGTGCTATTGTACTGGCTCTCTTATTTTAAGCAGCTTTATGTAATGAAGTTTCTGCAAGCTGCTGAGATTGGCAGCTGGACAAATACTCTTTTCCATGTTCTGTTTTACCTCAGGCAAAAAAAATTCATTCTTCCGAAATGTATGGAGAGCATTGCCAATCTACAAGGCTGCTATGGAAGCTACAAACACAACAACGATCATCATCGTAGCAGGTCTGAATCATTAAAAGTTCACTATGTGCCAGGTCCTGTGCTCAACAGTTTGCATTTATGATCTCACGTAACCCTTATAACTCCATGAAGAAGACAGACTCTTCTTAGTTACAGATGAAGGAACTGGATCACGGAGAGTATAAGGTGCTTGTCGGAGGTAGTCCAGCTAAAAATAAATGGTAGAACTGGCCAAACCCAGTCTTCCTAACTCTAAACCCAAGCCGTTATCCACCACACTGAACTTCTTCTTGCTCTTGTGATCTCTTGAATGGAAAGTCAGACCTCCTTGAGAAGGGGGAAGAAAAAGGAAATCACCTGGACATATACAAGAATATGGCCTATGCTCCTCCAGCAAGGATGAGTCTAGAAACTGTCATGTGTTTAGAATTGACATAGAAACAACACTTCAGTTGAGGTGGGTCTAGGCTGGGATGCCTTCAGCAGGGAGTTGAATGTGTCCTATGATTGGACAGTTCAAATCCACTGATGTTTAGCGAGTAACTGCCGTACACCAGCCACTTCAATCTCCAGAATTTCAGAGGTCATAGAGTCCTTGCCTTCACGGATTTGCAGTCTAGCTGGGGAGCGAGACCAATAGGAGTAGCAATTAAAATACTGCACAATAGGGGCTTCCCTGGCGGTGTGGTGGTTAAGAATACGCCTGCCGGGCTTCCCTGGTGGCGCAGTGGTTGAGAGTCCGCCTGCTGATGCAGGGGACACGGGTTCATGCCCCGGTCTGGGAAGATCCCACATGCCGCGGAGCGGCTGGGCCCATGAGCCATGGCCACTGAGCCTGCGCGTCCGGAGCCCTGTGCTCCACAACGGGAGAGGCCACAACAGTGAGAGGCCCGTGTACCGCAAAAAAAAAAAAAAAAAAGAATACGCCTGCCAATGCAGGGGACATAGGTTCGAGCCCTGGTCCGGGAAGATCCCACATGCCATGGAGCAACAAAGCCCGTGCGCCACAACTACTGAGCCTGCGCTCTAGAACCCTCAAGCCACAACTACTGAAGCCCACACGCCACAACTACTGAAGCCCGCGTGCCTAGAGCCTGTGCTCCGCAACAAGAGAAGCCACGGCAGTGAAAAGCCCACGCACTGCAACAAAGAGTAGCCACGCTTGCCGCAACTGGAAAAAGCCCGCATGCAGCAATGAAGACCCAACGCAGTCAAAAATAAATAAATAAAATAAATAAATAAAAAATAAAAATAAAAACAAAATACTGCATGGTAAGACCCAATACTGACGTAAGTACCACTTGCTCAGGCACAGGGATATGTTGGGTGAGGAGGACACAGAGACCGCCAGGAGGGCTTCCCAAGGGCACTGGATCTTGAGATGAGCCATGAGGGAGCCGGCAGAGTGAGGGGAGCAGGCAAGCTGAGGGCAGGAGGGCAGGATGGGCCGTCCGGCCACACCAGACTTCTGCAGATGAGGCTGGAGGCCAGAAAATAACAATGACTAATGCTGCATGCTTACTCTGTGCCAGGCCCTGGGCAAAAGCACTCTGCTGCTCAACAACCTGCTGAGCTAGGCACCCTGATGCCATCTTAGGGCTGAGGCAGAGAGGATGGCAGTGACCGGCATGAAGCTGCTCAGCAAAGTGGTGGGGCTGTTCAGGTCATCCCATCCCAAAGCCCATAGCAACCTCTGTGCTGCTTGGCCTCAGGGGCTCAGCGAGCTCCTGAGGGCAAGAAGGGGTTTACACAAGGAAGCGGCATGATAGAAAACCACCTCCCAGCTATTAGGAAAAGTAAAGGGGAAGGGGTGGACTGGGGGCATGAGGCTGACCGACTGTTAAGATGCAGCATTTTCTCTGCAGCCACACTCTTCCACCTCACTAATGGCTCCTCTGTTCTGCTCCAAGTCACCCTTCACAAGGCTGTGGCATTCCAAAACAGGAGGGTGAAATCTGCTTGGGACAGGTGATCCACAGCAAACCAGAAATACCTTTCCCCACCACTCCTCCCAGCTCATCAATAGCATTTAGCACCAGTATCAGAAGTGCTTCCTTGCAAGTCCTTTTCGCCCTGTGAATGGTGAGCTCTCAGATGAATTACACATACAGTAATTCATCTTTGCGTATCCCCAGGATGCGGATTGGATGGCAATGCTTTCTGAATGGTGCCTCTGCCTCTCCACCAATGATCTTTCTGAGGAGTCATACCGAGTGGTGGAGCCAGGAACTCAGATGGCCAGCTTTGATCCTTTTAGACCATCTGGCCTATGGAGTGACTTGGTGATAAGCAAGAGAATATTATGTCATGACCTTGGGAATGAAGAGCAACTGAGGACTTGCAGGGATACTGTTAGTCATGTTAACTAATATTTATGGGTACTTAGAACACACTGGGCATTCTTCCAAGAACGTTACAGGTATGAATTCATTTAATTGTCACAACAACCCTATAGGGTAGATGTACTTATTACCCATGTTCCTGATGGGGAGACTGAAGCACAGGCAGGTTATACACCTTGCCCAAGGTCACACAGTAGGTAACTGGTAGAGCCAGAATTCAAGTCCAGGTTATCTCACTCAGAGCCCACAGACTTCATTACCTTCCTCGCCTCTTAGGCCTCTTAGGAGAAGAACTAAAGAGGCGAGATCCACATTCCGGGACCACAGTAGCTACTATGTGCTACAAAGCAAGTTGATGTAACCTCTCTGTAGGGCTCAGGTGTTTATTACAAGAGGGAGTAAGAAGTAGATAAAACAGTACACGTTTTCAAAATCCTGATGCTGGTAGAAGTCACAACAGAACTAGGAACCAGAAACTATTTCTGAGAACAGACCCAGCCAAGTAGAGAGACACAGAGAACAAGTTAATAATGGCCTAAATATAAAGGCATTCAAATCGAACCTACTATTAATTAGTTTATGTATTGCCACTAGGGAGGAGGCAGCTAGTATTAAGTTAGATTAAATTATGGAGACGCTTCAGCATTGCTGTGACTATTTCAACAGTAATTATTAAGTTGCTGTGCCCTGCCTCCCTAATAAAACCCTTTATTCTCATTCTCAGAATGCTTCGCTATTCACCTGTCGCTAGCTCCTTTTGACAGGCGTGACAAGCTTTTCAGATTAAAGACATTTTTCAAAGAGAACCAAGGAAATCTGATTTGTAGATCCTAACAGGCTTCTGATCCAAACTTGTGTTCTGAAGAATATTTGCCTCCAGTTTTCTCTGGGTCTCACTGCTGAGCTGAGTACGCACTGGCCGAGACCGACAGGCCCTGAAGAAACTGTGGACATTGGGAAGAGGGAAAGGGGCACTGACTTAGGAGTCCAGAGACCTGGGTTCACTCCCAGACTTACCACTTAGGAGATGTGTGAATATGCCTTCAGTTTCCCTATCTATAAAATAGAGGCCCCCAGCTAAGTACCCACCGGGCTTGGCAGGAGGCTCAAATGAGATAATATATACAAAAGCTGTCTGGAAACTGCAAACCACACAAATGTGAATTGATTAGATAACTAGTTAACTGATTGTTAATTAAATAATTAGTTGGCTAATTAGTTAATTGATTGATTCATGAATTAGCTGATTAATTGGGTCATGGTAGACCTAAAGTGGAAGGGCTGAGTTACTACCCTGCGGCCCACTCTGATGACCTCTTGCCCCACTACTCCTGCTTCAGATCAGAGACAAACTTCCCCACTGCCTCTAGTGAGCCCTATCCTGGTTCGGATCCTGCCACAAAACACTGCTTTCGTGTGTTCCCAGCAGTGCCTGAGGACCTGAGGGGTCATCGGCCTGCCCCTGAAATGGCCAACCCTTTCAAGGAAAAGACCAAAGGAAACTCTTAGCAAGGGCCCATTCACTCCCTCCCCTCTGCACCAGCCAGAGGTGCATTTGCTTTTCTAGTTGTCTTGCACTCAGTAATTCATTCACTAAATGTACACTATTTACTGAGGGTGCACTATGCAAGCAGGCCCTGGATGAGGAGGGATGAGGAAGACATCCTGCCCTCAAGGAGCACGAGGTGCAGCCCTGTGGACAGACACGTAAAGTGGGGAAGGTCTGCTGAGAGCACACTGCGGGTGACGAGATAGAGGTCGCGGTTCTTTCAGGAAAGAGGAGGTAGGGAGGAAGACCAGGATAGGCTGAAGAGCTCCTGTAAAGGTTGAATGAAGTTACTACAGGCCCCAGGTGCCCAGCAGACAGGCAAAGTGACTGAGGTGTCAAAATGGAGGAGCACTAACAGAGACAGAAATACTCATTATGGTATGTTTACCGTGGTCTGGAAAACATATTCCTGCCCAGCCCTTACCCAACCCCCAATGAGATTCTGATTCAGTAGGTCTGGGGCAGGAGAGAACATGTATGCCCTTAGAAGGTTCTAGAGGCGATTTTAGTATCTGGTCCACAGTGTTTCCTGTTGGTGCTTCCAACATTTTTCACATGATGGCAGAACACAGTAAATTTGATAATATTTCAACACACTGAATTAATGTAGAGGTGATTTGGCAACACCTATGTGGGGATTGGTGAAAAATTGATTTTTTCTTTCTTTGTATTACATTATTATAAGAAAAACAAAATGCTAGGAAAAACACTGAACAATGGATTTTTATAAATATTCCAAATATAACCTTTTGAAATCACTGAATTTAAGAAGTTTACAAAGGGAGCCACACAAATGATGTTCAAATGTAATTTGAACTGTTATAACTTTTTGAATGGTTATAGGAAATATTACATTTTAGCACAGTCAGATATTACATTTAGCACAGCCATGAATATATGGTGGCACATGTGAAACCCACTCATGGCTCAGTTTTAGGAAGCTCTCAGTTATGTTCTATTATCCCAGCTTTCAATTCAGGACAGAACAAAAAATTCACAGGCTCAAAAGATGAAGCCCACAGCCTGTATCCTGTTCCAGTGAACTCCTAAGCCAAATGCTAAATAGAAAGTCCATCTAGACACAACTCAGAGACATGTGACTTCTAGAAAGTTTAAGTTAACAAACAAACCAAACACATGGCTTGGCTTCTGTGTAGAAAGCTGAAAACCAGAAGAGAAGGTTTAAGAAAAGGATTTTTTAAAGGCTCAGTTTTCTGAGCTCCAGAAGTGAAGCCAAAGAGCTTGCTGTATGTTCTTTAGGTACACAGTGATAGAATGCCAGAAAATTCCTGTAAGGTGTTGGTAAGAGGCCAACACTACTCAAACCAGGCCAGTTCCCTCCATAAAAAGGCTGTATTTAGAGTAATGTCAAGTGAATGCCAACAAGACTCTCAATTCAACTTTTATGTTCTTATATTATCTACAGTCCTGAGATCAAACTAGACATTTTCAATAAAGCATGCCTTAAGAACTGGAAGACTTCATTATTATCAGGCATAGACTGAACTAATAACAATTCTTTTTTAAAGTCCTGGTTTTGGTATAAATGTTCATATAAAGTAATGTTCATATAAAGTCCATATAAAAAATGTTCATATAAAGTTCATTTAAATATTTATAGTTCTCTTAATCTATGGCTTTCAGACTTCTGACCACAGCCTACAGTAAGAAATAATTTTTAATATTTCAACCACATGGAAAACTGAAAAAAAAGTTTCACAAATATTCTTTTCTAATTTTTTTCATTTTAAAAATAATACTTAAATATTCATGCTGGTCAAGACAAATTGATTTACAACCTATTACTGGATTTACAGTTGGAAAAACCACCACAGTCAGAAGAATACTAGTTAGCTAAATTATAGTGTATCTGCAGAGTGAAATACTATGCAGCCATTTAAACAATGAGGTAGTTCTACTACTGATATGGAATGATTTCCCAGTTAGATTATTAAATGAAAGAAAATTAATTTTCAAATGTTAGGGTTAGCTTCCTAATGATGCTCAAACATTTTCTCCCTCTTCTTTGTCAGCAGGACATAAAAAAAAATCACAAAACAAGAATGTCTCAGATGTTACTGCCCATAAAAATTATCTGGGGAGCTTGGTGAAATTCCTGGGCCTCATCTCCAGAGATGCTGATGTAGTAGGTTTAGAGTGAAGCACCCAAACCTGTATTTCTCATTTGTACCACCCCCTCTAACACACACACACACACACACACGAGCAATAATTCCTACACAGGTGCTTCGAGGACCACACTTTGAGAACCACTTGTGAAGTCTCTGTGACAGGTGCTAGACCACAACTATAGGCCGGAGGCTTTGCAGTCTCTCAGAGTCAGGTAAGGAGCAGCATATTTCCTGAGGCTCACAGAGAGCTTGCCACTCAGGGAGCACCAATTTCCCAGGGTCAGAAATCAGTTCTAAGGGCAGTGGAAGATGCCCTTAGACTCCACACGTACTTCCCAAATACTCAGGGCCTTTCTACTGTGGGCATCTTTCCTTTTGTCCCCTTCCCCAACCCGTTTTTAGCTCCTAGCACAGAGTAAGAGGCCAAGCAGAGAAGAAAGCCCTGGTGTTGAAATGACAACATTTTCATTTCTGTATCTGCCCCTCCAAGCCAGGGTTAGGTCTCAGCAGGCCACCGAGGGCCCTGCTAGCTCATTTGGCCCTGTGTGGGACCTCTAAAGAAGTGCCTCTTCTTTTGGGTGGGAAGATAACTCTGCACAGGATGCAGAGTGTGGCCAGCAGAGAGCAGGCTGGATGTCAGCACCTCCGCCTGCTCCCAGGCAACCATATCAGACGCGGTTCACCGTATAGGTCAACCATGGCCTAGGGCCCATCCCGTGTTCCAGGGATAAAAATCACAGGCACTGCATTGGAGCCAGGAGGGCTTTCAGTCTCAATCCTGCCTCCGTTGAGCTTCGTGACTGGGACAGTCACTGGGTCCCTCTGGTCTTCAATCTCCTTGGAGATCGAGTGAAGCGTTTTACCTAACCCTAGGGCTAAACTGCTGGGTATAGCCTCGTCTTCCATAACTCCACACCTCCTTCTCCATCCCCAGCTCGACTGAGACACTTCTCCTGCCAGAAGCCTCCAGGCTTTGCTCTGTGACGCATCCGGCCTTTGTTGTGCTGTGTTCCCTGCTTGGAGAGCCCCTCCTCGCACATGTATGTTGCCAACTTGTCCGTGTCCTTCAAGTTCCAGTTCAAGGCTCTCTGTTCCTCTGGTTAAGCCTTCCCTGACTCCCTCAGGTACCACTACATCTTGAACATACATACCTTCCTTACAGCAGCGTCTCACTGACTTGTAATTCTTGGCCAATGTGTCTGTCTCCCCATTACAGGTAGGAGCCACATCCTTTGAAGAGGATGTTCCACTGACCACCCAGTACAGGTATATAACATGCTTGATATTTATTGAAAGAATTAGTGAATAGAAAGACTATTCTTCTACCCTCTAGCAATTACTGAAGTGTCCTTCTATATCAAGGAGAAGGGACATTACCCATGTCCAGTCTTCGGAACTATAAACAGATGGATCTTTTAAGTATAAGAGAAAATGATACTACCCATTAAAGGAATCTATGGTGTATTCTCATCAATCCAGCCAGAGTGGCTCTTTAAAAACAAAAGCCAGGTCTTATTTATTATTTTATTATGTGTCTTTCCTACTAAAATGTAAGCTCCACAAGGGAAGAGTCAGTTTCATTCACTGCTGAATCCCTAGCACCTAAAGCAGTGCCTGGAGCCTAGCAGGTGCTCTGTTAAAAAAAAAAAAAAAAGTTGAATGAAGAAATGAATGAATGAATGTGCTAACAAATGAACCTGTGCAGGTTAAGTTGCTGGGTAGGGGGATTAAGAGAAGAGAACAAACTTGGAACAGATTTTGCACTGTTAAGCATGTTTACAAACTGCTTTATAATCACTAATCAGCTTTACTAAACCACATCCCCTCAGATGCAGGCAGTACTATCCTCCCAATTTTAAGATAAGGGAATTCAGACCCAAGGTCACACAGCAAATCAGCTTCAGGCTCCATGCTTAGCCCCTAGCTGGTAACAATAATAAGATTAAAGATACTGCTCATGTGTAAGAGGTTGAAATATTAAAGGAAATAAACGAGTTGAAGGCATGGGACCAGAATAGCTTTGTACATATTCTCAGAACACTGCATCAAAAGAAAAACAGACTGCTCTGTCTGGAATGGTAAGTTCTCGGTATGTGTACACTACATTATTCAGTCATCAATTTCCACAGCCTGGAGAGGCAGACATTTGCAGGGAACAATGGGAGCTGCAGTGTTGCTCCGGAGTCTCAGGCCCAGCCTGCCAATCAACGGTGAACCACTCTGTCACCAAGAAACTGGGGCTCACTCACCACCAGGCCCTGTACAGGCTCTTTACAGAGAGGATATAGGGCAAAGAGAGAGGAGAATTAAACACCAACTTAAAAAAGAAAAGGAAAGAGTTAAATCAAATAAACAATAGGCTGACATCAAAAATAAATATATATAATCAGTTTAATCACAGTATAATCACCGAGCAACAAATATGCTCATTTATATTACAAATGAGACTCTAAATTGTAATCCCCAAAATGAATGAAAATAGACAGATGGAAAAGAGTCCAAATCTTTCGATTTCAGGTTTTTTCAATCAAAATTTAATTTGCTGAAAAACTGTCCTTGGTTTCCCAGAATTATTACTCATAGTCCAAGAAGGGAGAATAAAATGTAAATTTTGATGAAACTTAGAAATTAACTTTGGTTGTTTTTTTTCAATTTACTCTTAATTTGTTTAAAACAAGATCTCCTCTCTTCTGTTTTAAAAATTATTTTCCACTAAAAAATAAAAACATCCATTCAATACTGTGAGAAGGAAAAAGGCCACAGTGAGTTTGCACTGCCAAACGGGGAATGAAGCAACCAAGAGCATTAGGAAAAAAGAGAGCCCCCGCCCTTGATCCCCTGTAAGCCAGATCCACATTTCCATTAAGTGGAAGGCCCAAGGAAAAGGTAACTAAAATGTCCAGGGCACTGAAAGGTCTCCAAGACAAGGCTCAAGTGCACAATCTCTGCTTCTCCAGGGCCTGAGGGTATGATACCATGAAGTCATGTCTCCCAAAACACTGGAAGCAATATGAAAACACATTTGAGCACATACTGAAATGGAGACAAGGAAAATCCAAAGCTGAGGATGAATTATACCCTGACCCTGCAGCTTAATCAATCACATGTTTAAACTCCACCCTGAGTAATGTCAGAGGAGGCACTTTTAAACACTTAGGATGGTAGCTTATTGTGGGCATCCAACAAACCATAACAATACTGAAAATGGTTTGGCAATAATTCATCCTCAAAAGAGCATGAAAAGTGATTTGAAGCTCTCTCCATATTAACTTCTTTTTAACAGCTTTACAGAGTAAAATTCATCTATTCTTTTTTTTTGTGGTGTGTGGGCCTCTCACTGTTGTGGCCTCTCCCGTTGCGGAGCACAGGCTCCGGACGCTCAGGCTCAGCGGCCATGGCTCACGGGCCCAGCCGTTCCGCGGCATGTGGGATCTTCCCAGACCGGGGCATGAACCCGTGTCCCCTGCATCGGCAGGCGGACTCTCAACCACTGCGCCACCAGGGAAGCCCAAAATTCATCTATTTTTAAGTGTACACTTTGATGAGTTTTGGCAAATGTTTATAGTTGTGCAACCACCGCACAATAAAAAAAAAGTGTTTATATCACCCCCAGAAAGTTCCCTGGTGCCTCTTTGTAGGCAAGGCCCTTCCTCAATCTCAGGCACCAGGCAACCTGATCTGGTTTCTGCCACTGTAGTTTGCCTTTTCTAGAATTTCATATGAATAAAATCACATAGTATGTAGCCTTCTGTGTCTGGCTTCTTTCAGTTAGCATGAAGGTTTAGAGATTCATGCATGTTGCTGCGTGGACTGGGAGTCTGTTCCTTTTCATTGCTGCACAGTATTCCATTTCTTCCCATCACTTTTCTATCCTCCCTACAAGCCCTAAGGTAAGCCCTGTGCTAATACCCCAGAAGCTATTTCTTGACTTTCCTTGATTTTGTCCCTCAAAGAAATGTCCACATGACTTTGGTCACTTGACTAGTTACAAAAACAACTGTCAGGAAGGCCACGCTGGGCAAGCCAACAAGAATTCAAGCACAGAGTTGGAAATGACTAGATGTACTTAAGAAAAGAATGAGATGAGAAGCCAACCAATATCCTGACGAAATCTCTTGACCGTAAAAGAGGAGACCAGCACCAAGTTAGCGAATACCATTTCCCCATTGATTGATCAGTATGTTATGTTACAAAAAACAGTGATACACCTGACCAGCTGCCACCTGTCCACTGTGAGGGGCACACGAGCTACCCCACCGCCCTGGAAGATTCACGATCTTCAGGTGTTTCACGTGAGTGAATTTTCAGATAACTCAAATTTATCTTACTAAGTGCCTTTAAGTACTAATTAAGTGCTAAAAAGTACTAATTCCACGCCTTATTAAACAGAGTCTACTGAACATAATTAAACATTTATTTGATAATGCAGAATCATCATCATAAACAGTCTGACTGCTGTGCTAAGCTCTTAAACAGAGATGTTCTCGGGGGTTACCAAGCTTGGCAGACTTGTATCTCCCTATTCCAAACAGCCCAAGACTACTACCATGTTTAAATAGAAGCTTCCATCTTCCTATAATTTTAATTAGCACTCTTGATACTGTTGCTACATCCTTGCTGCTAAACTATTACTATTTTCCTTTTAAAAAATTAATCATAAAATAGTTCCAGGATACAGAGAAGTGTAGAGGATAAGTAGCCAAGTACTCACCTTCCAAGACTTAAGAACTGTTCATAATTGATATATGTTTCAGATCATTCTCCCCCTACTAGTAAAAAAAAAAAAAAAAAAAAGCTTTTTTCACATCATAAAAGTAGTTTAGGCACTTTCCAGGGCGTTTGGAAAATAGAGAAAAGAAATCACTCATAATCTACCATTTTAACTACCAATATTCACATTTCGGTAAATTTCCTTCTTTTCTTTTTTCCTGTGCATCTGGGTTTCCCAAATATGTGTGGCATCTGGAATGCCACTTTCATGACAACACTTTCTCAAACATGTTTCTTTAGGTTGCTACATAACCATCATTTTATTAGAGGCTGCATAGTACAGCAAGTAAATGTTCCAGTTATTGAACAAATTCTATGTCATCATTACTCACTTGGGATATTTCCCACTCTTTGCTATTGTGCACAGACTTCAGGGAACACCTTTATGGACACAGTCTAATCTCCTGACTTTTAATCTACTCAGAAAGCATACCTGAATATTATCCGGCTTGAGACTGACTCCTTGGGATCATCAGAGCAAGGTCTAAGAAACGGTTTCACTCATTAATTCATCCATCCATCTAACCATTCATTCAAAAACAACACTTCCAAGTTCCCGCTTGATGTTAGAGGTCTTTAGTAAAATAAGTTAAAAAAATATGGTCCCTGCCCTCCATAAGCTCACAAACTAGCAGTGGAGACAAGCTCACTGCCCTTGAAACAATCAGAGAGCAACAAAGGAGCATTCAGGGATTCACTGCTAAGCCATGCTGCCCTGATGATATATGCAACTCAGAGTGTGGGGAAGGAAAGCCCCCCGTGCCTAATACAGCCAGATACGGGCAGCTGAGGGGGTCTTAGGACAGGTAAGGTTGTCCCATCTACGTATACTGGCTTTCTCTACTATACTGCTCTGACACTAACAAAGAGATGGTCCAAATCTCTTCTCCCAATCCAAAATCAAGCACAGCAAAATGATAACTTTTTCTTTTCTGGCATTAAGCACTGTCACTGTCATTTCTGGTGAAGGAATCTAGACCTTTCTTGTGATACCAGGGAGTGTTTACACATAGGCTGGGCTGTGTTGCCCATAAACAGCCTCATCTCCTCAGACAGCTCCAGCTCAGATTTTCACTATCAGAACCAGACAACCAAATCCTCTTTCTCGTTCTGTCAACAAATGCATGAAAGCTTCTTTTTTCCCTTAACGCCTATCAGACTGGAAACAGTGCCAAAGAGATATGTCGCCAAGGTCAGGAAAGATGTCCATGGAGAAAGGAAGGGCAACAGTCTATCTATTTCTCTTCCTGTGAAGATCAAACATGAACAGGCCGGCTCAAAGGTCCCCACGCCTCCCTCAGTCTCTGACATATGGGGCCTTGGCTCTATGGGCTATTAGCAGGTCCTCTCTCACTGGTGAATTTCTCAGTGTCAGAATTGGGGGAAGCATCTAGCTAGTAAGAGTGTGGAAATAAAGAAGCAATGTTAGCCCTTACCCCTGGGTTCAAATATTGATACATTCCCACATAAGCAACCCATTTTTCTTCAATTTGAATCTGTGGGGAAAGAAAAGTTCACTATCTTTAAACCTGGGATTTGTTTCAAATGAATGTATCTTCGGAAACATGTGATACAACAATGAGCTAAATAATTACTAGATAATCTGCTTGTTCTTAACTGTCATCTTGTTTTCTTCACATTGTCCATTTTCTCATTCTACGCTCTTTCCCACATTTTCCTCCTCTGATGACATAAACTCATTGTTTGTAAAAGTCTTACAACGTTGATCGGAAAGGCACCTTTGGACCGCAACCTCGGCAGTGCCGTCAGAGTAAACAGCACCCACATGGCCACGACAGGCTGTGCTGGAGGGGCCGTGCCTTCCTCTGTGCCCTTGCCCAGAGCCCCGTTCCCAGGATTCTTCAGGAAAGGTCCTCGGAACAGGACTCTGCTTCCTCAGGGAGCATCTAGACTCTTCGGGGAAGGCAGCCAGAGAAACAAGTAAGCAGAACGAGTGTTACACAAGGGGGAGATGATCATTCTAGGTGGAGAGGCAGGTCTGGAAAGCTCGGAGGGCTCTGCTTGAGGAGCCCAGACAGAATTTCCATCCTGTCAAAGGGTGGGGATGAGCATCCCAGGAAGAGCGAGCGAGGTGAGCAAAGATATGCAGGGAACAGCCATGGAAATGGCAAAAATCTGACACAGCTGTCCTGCAAAAGAGCTGCTCGCAGACTGGGATTTCACAAAGCAGGGCTTTAAAGACAAGTGATGGGCCAAGGACGTCTATGTACCATTATCAACTTCATTTCATAAAAGAAACAACCGCCTAGCGTACACTCACCAAAGGGCATCACCTCAGCATAAAGGACGCAAATGAAACCCTCAGCTTGAAGAAACGCTCACACCGTGGCTCTGTATTTTTTTCTCATTTTGCTGCAGACCAGTGGACACAATGTCCTGAGCTGGTCCAGGTCTGCATGTTTGGGCAGGATTACTACAGAGCTCAGGACGGGGCTTTCCTTTTCCTAAGAGGCAAAGCAGCCTGTCAAGGTTCACAGTGGTGAGGGATTAGGAAACGCTCAGGTGGGATGTGAAGGCAGGCCGGCTTGGCTGCCAAGTGCACATGCTTCCCGTGGCCGCCAGCCCCCTGCAGTGGCCTGACAGCTGAAAGAGGCGCCCCTGACGTCCAAAATTCCACCAGCCATTTCGGTGCCTCTAGACTGAATGTGAAGTTCACTCAGGAACTATTTTAAATTACAGTTCGTGGAGTCAATCTAAGGAGCCATTAAAAATTTCATGTATAAAGAATCTGCACTAGAAGTAAAAATGCTTAAGTTATAAGGTTAATGGAAAATGCATGATATAAATTACATATAATAATTAATGAATCACATAAACAAAGAGAGACTGAAATGCATCCAAACGTTAACAGCACTGGCCCTGGGAAGGGGGGATTATGAATGTTCCTTATGTTCTTCTATGTCTTCTAAATTTTCTATAATTTATGTACATATTTTTCTGTATCTTCTTCATTTTCTACAATCCATTTAAAACCAGAGGATAAAATATTTTTATTTTCAGACCCTTGAGGGTCAAAACTAAATGTATTTTTAAATCCTGCATTTTCAAATTGTTATAGATGGCCACAATTCAATAAAGGTTTGCAAAAATACTCTTTACTAGTAAAAAAAACCCAATTATGGCTCATATTGGCATATACTTATTAATTACTTTTCTTTCTGCTTTACGATACCTATCACATTATCATTTTACTTATAGATTTTCTAATACAAATCAGCAGGCTCACGTCTTCATGTGGTTTCAGTCTGATGGGATGAAGTGGGAGCTTCCATGTGACTTAATTATTTCATCATGAAGAGGTGAAATCCAGCCAGATCTGCTGATTAATCAGATCATCTCTTATACTTAAAAAAAAAAAAAAGGCTACAGGTCAGCTAATGATAGACAGGTTCAAGAGGACATGAATTAGGTTTGGTGGATTCATGACACGGTTGCCAAACCTTCTCTGTGTAAGATTTTCTCATATTTGACCATATCACTCCAATGATTTCACTAAGATTCATACAAATATCTAAAAGTCCTATATTTAGTATGAAGTCCTAACAGTATGAACCCCCAAAATGGCTTGCTTTATTACTCCTGAAACCTTGAGTCTAGCTCCTGGAATAAGTAAGCTGGTCCTCCAACCCATGGATACCTCATCCACAAGTTACCCCACTATCCTAACCACCTGTTCCTGTTAGCACATCGTTTTCTCTCTCAAGCTTTACCATATTTCTTCTATTCTACTTAAATGTTTACCCTCTGCAAGATATATTAGTTTATTCTATCTCCCATTGACTCAGAGAGAGGGGTAAAAATCAAAGGCCACATAAGTAAAAAATAAATCTTGGTTTAGTCTTCCTTTGTAAAAGGGAAAGGCAAAAATATAAAATTCTACTCAGGACATATAATAAAAGTAAATGTGGTGAATTAATGAAGAATAATGGATGGAAGAGCAGGGAAGGGAGAAAGAGTTACAGATAGAAGAGGAAGGCAGGAGTGTGAAAAGGGGAGACGGTGAGAAAAATTCTTACTCTTACAGAGTAAGAAAGCACAAAAAGATGCAGAGATAAACAAGTACAGATATACAAAGATTATCTGAATAAAAAAGGTGTTTAGAAGTACGACTACATGTTTTAAAAAATCTGTAAATCTGTGTTGTTCCTAGTTTCTAGGCAGAATTTTAAAAATTTATAAATCATAAATGGTTTGTTGAGCTCTTTGGCTAATTTCCAACTTCCAAAGGCCAATTTCCCATTTATGACAATTTTTCTTTTGATCCACAAGTTAAGATGGAGCAAAATGCTTGGGTACAAAACAGCTTGGGATTGCCTCCAATCAAACTATACAGCTCCCAGCCCAATGCAACAAAAGAGAAGGAAAACCAAACCAATGTGCAAGCCCTAGCTCGCTTCTCCTACACCTCCCTCTACGGTGTGTGCCCAGCCCCGTGCAGCACCAGTCCCTGGGAGCCAAATGCTGCTGCCTGCTTTCCCGCACCCCATGCCTCTGCATGCAGTCACCTGTGTGGGCATGTCTGCCCTTCTCTGCCTTCCGACTCCTCCTCCTAGATCCTGCTTAAAGGCCACCCTTACCTCTGCCCTTTTCCCACTCCTCATCCAGCCCCTCACTCACCTCTACTGCAGCTGCATGAGCAGTGCGGGGCCACAAAGAACCCCCAAGGAGCCCCAGATATGCTCACCTATGATCACACAGTTCCCAGCACAGTATCAGCCAAGGAGTGGGCTCCTAGAAAATGTTTTGCTGAAATAAAATTAACTGCATAGAAGCATCTGGCTTTTTGCAAACAAACCTAGACTAAGAGCATCAGTTTTACACTAAAATAATGGCAACAATGTTTTTTTAAAAATCTCTTTTCCTAAAGTCTGCATTCAGATCATGATTTAAAAAAAAAAAGACTTTAACTTTTCTACTGGGGAAATTTTCATTATTAATACCCGCATTGCAGCTTTTCCAATTATAATAAAAAAGGTAAGGACCAAAAAAAAGAGGGTTTGGTCAGTTCTAGATAAAGATACCAGGAAATTTTGAGGCAAACTTGGCTCACTATAATCTCTGTTCTCCCCGCCCATCTTCACTAGTCACCCTTCACAGCAATCTCCCCATCTTCACTCTCTGCAGCCACATTGAACATATCTATTCCCTCTTCCTTGACAGACCTCCTCAAATCTGGAACTACGTTCTCCTCACCAAGCTAAGCGTTACCAGTCTCTCATCTCTTCCTCATTCAAGGCTTCCAGAGCCTACATTTCTTTTTCTTAATTGATTTTTAAAATTAGTTAAGTTATAATGTTGTATTAGTTTCAGGTGTACAGAAAGGTGATTCATATACATATATATATATGTACAAAATTTTTCAGATTCTTTTCCATTTTAGGTTATTACTAGATATTGAATATAGTTCCCTGTGCTATACAGTAGGTCCTTGTTTTTTATCTATTTTATATATAGTAGTGTGTATATGTTAACCCAACCTCCTAATTTATCTCTCCCCTGCCTCTCTGCCCCACTATCCTCTTTGGTAATCATAAGTTTGTTTCCCTTTTTTTAAAAAAATAAATGAATTTATTTATTTATTTATTTATGGCTGCGTTGGGTCTTTGTTGCTGCGCGCGGGCTTTCTCTAGTTGCAGTGAGCGGGGGCTACTCTTCATTGTGGTGCGCGGGCTTCTCATTGAGGTGGCTTCTCTTGTTGCGGAGCACTGGCTCTAGGCACGCAGGCTTCAGTAGTTGTGGCACGCAGGGTCAGTAGTTGTGGCTCATGGGCTCTAGAGCACAGGCTCAGTAGTTGTGGCACATGGGCTTAGTTGCTCTGCGGCATGTGGGATCTTCCCGGACCAGGGCTCGAACCCATGTCCCCCGCACTGGCAGGCAGATTCTTAACCACTGCACCACCAAGGAAGCCCATAAGTTTGTTTTCTATGTCTGTGAGTCTATTTCTGTTTTGTAAATAAGTTCATTTATACTATTTTTTAGATTCCACATATAAGTGATATCATATAATTGTCTTTTTCTGTCTGACTTTACTTCACTTAGTATGATAACCTCTAGGTCCATCCACGTTGCTGTAAATGGTATTATTTCATTCTTTTTTATGACTAATATTCCACTGTGTATATATATGGGGTTGGCCAAAAAGACTGTTCGGGTTTTTCTGTTAAAAAAAAACCCCAAAAAACCTGAATGATCTTTTTGGCTAACCCCAAATACATACACCACATCTTCTTCATCCATTCATCTGTCGAGAGCCTTCATTTCTTGACAGTCCTTCTTTGGAGACCTATTTCATTCAATGTGACAACCAGAACGGTTGGGATCTAGCAATGACCACGGTGGGGCTACCACTCACCGCAGCAGGGATGTGATACCTCTATTAAGGAAGCTTTGGGAGGCCTGCAACAACGTGGGCTCATACTGAGTTTGTGAGGAGACAAAAGCCCAGAGCGTTTTTACACACCAGATCACCTCTCCTGCCTCCCGATTGCCTTCCCCATAGCTCTCCCGGAACAATTTTTATGAGAATCTAAAAGAAGTCCCCATCAAAACTTCACTATGGAAAATCCAGGGAGAATGCTGAGACTTTTCAGTGCCTTTCAAAATGGGATGAAAGCAGTATATAAATGCAGCCCCTAACACAAGCTTCCCAAGGTTTTCAGAACTACTCTCTTGCTTGACTTCTCTCTACCCATGACGATATCTGGCCATATATGGGAGAATCTGCAAAGCACCTTTGAGCTTTTGTTACAGTCCCACAATCAGAGCTATCCAATAATAGAATGGACCAGAACTGACCTGAAAAGAACTGATGTGCACTTAATCATTACAATGGTTAAGCACAGCAGTGGGCCATTTGTCAGGATTCCTATAGAAGAAATCTTGGGGGGCGGGGGTTGCTGGGCAAGTTTGAGACTTCTAATGACCCTTCCAGTGCTTAAGATCTGATAATTATACAACCCCTTCAAGATCCCTGGGCAAAATTAATCTTATTTTCAAAACTCTGGTGCCTGGGAGTGAGTGCAGGACTCAAACATTCACTCAACAATCAACCAACTAACCAAATCACATTCATTAACTATCTCCTGGAGGCCTGCCCTTGTCTGTACAGATGAAAAATGAATCCCATTCACATTCCCTATCTAACTGCATCCTGTATTATTCTGCTTGTACCTTATTAACCTGAGCAACTTTAGGATGTTGATGACAATTAATATTAAGCCATTATTTATGATTCCCTATTCCTATCTATCATTTAGTAATTATGATACACAATTTCTCAGTTTCAAAATTTCTATAGCATCAATGACTACAAATACATTCCATTTTTTACTAAGGTGAAGCCTACATACTGAAATAAAAAATGGGGTTCTATGATGGAAAAGAATGGCCTTTTCCCCTCAAAGAAAATTATTTTCAAAATAGATAAAACATACTAGGGAGAGCAAGAGCCAAAACATTTTTAAAAAGTAAAAGCTTAGCAGCAGATACAGTAATCCACTTGCAACTGCTATCTGCCCTTGTTCAGTAAAACTAAAAATAAAATTGGCCTGTGGTTTACTAAATTTGGTTGCAAGTGCTTTTCCCACCAAACCACTCTGCAATCACATCAATCACTAATAAAAATGATTGGGAGGGGGATGGAAGAGAGGCTGTGGTAAAAATATACTGTATATTTTCTGGAACGGATGATGAAACAGAAGGTTTCACTTCTTGTTGCAACTATTTTAGGACCTTCTCATCTTACTCAACTTCAGGTCCATTAAAGGGACTGGGCAGTTGGGCCGAATACGAGGAGAACTCATTTTGAGAAAAGATTAAAACTCACCCCAGTAATAAACTGTCTTCAGTTACTGTATACATCAGTCAAAGCAAATAATTCACTCTGGGTTTAACTCATCCTGCAGGACTCTGGAATAACACATCCGTCTCCTGACAGAGGCACAAATCCATTAATTACCAAAACGTGCTTCCACATGCGGTCGTCATCCTTCCCCTATAAAGTGTGTTTTAGTTTTGAGGCAAGAGGAGGAATTCAGATGGGAAATGAGTAATCTGGGAACCTCTTCACAGCTCCCTGGTCCTTAGAAAGTGATCCTTTCTTCCCCTTTCAGAGTCAGTCAGCAAAGGTATTGAATGCAGAAGGCAGGGCCTGGCAACCCAGGGCCATGCGACAAGTAGAACCTCTACCCAAATTCTGAATTCTCACACTAAGAAATGACACACGCAAAGGAGACCAAGAGGAACCACCACGGCCAGGCTGTGATTGCTCAGAATGTGTGTGTGTGCATGTGTGTGTGTGTGTGTGTGTGTGTGTAACCACAGAAGTACAAACACAAGCACCACTTTTACAGGTTGTGCCGCATGGCCGTCAAGAGGATGGTCTGTAGAACCCAAATACCTGGGTTCAAATTCTCATCCTTCCCCTTCCTAGGGTAGAAGACCTCGTGCACATCAACCTTGTAATGGCTCAGCTTTCGATCTGTAAAGTGATCATAAGGGTACCTACCTCCTAAGGTGGCTGTGAGGCTATACAGGCTAATACAGGTAATGTCCCAAGTCCAGTACTGAGTATATACAGACAGATATACCCTTGACAGACACAGTATTCATTCAACCCAAATTGCCACACACTCCAGCAGATTGGTGTTTTGTGGCTGCCAAGAGCTATGCCACAATATACTTAAATACCAAATCACCTAAATCATTCAGCTGGAGCCATGGCTCCTTAACCAAGTTCTTACTTGTGAAAGGTCCTGTTTACTTTGGATGGGCATCAAGCATCTGTTTTCCTTAGAATCTAAAGTCACTGGGTCAAGGCTGTCAAGGCCCCTTTTCACGCAGGAATCAGTCAAGGACTAAGAACGCTCTGTGTGGTGGTGGTGATGGTGGTGGTCACCTGGCCAATTTCATGCGAAGTCACTCTATGGCTTTGGCTGAGTCTGCCACTGTCTGCTGGAATAAACCCAGAGCCAAAATATGATTTGTCTATTTTGACTTCTGTACATTTTCTGAGTACAGGAGACTATTGATAAGGAATCTAGGTAAGAGGAGAAAATGTTTGTTGATTCCCCTGAAAGCACAAAATGCTCATTCAGTGAAGGGGGGCATTCATTCATTATAATTAAGGATTAAGGCTACATCTTCTATAGTAGTGGTTCCCAAATATGCATCAGAATTGCCTGGGAGCTTGTTAAAACATAAATTGCTTGGTCCTACCCCCAAAGTTTCCGGTTTAGTAGGTCTGGGGCAAGAGGACCGGGTGCTGAGAATGTGCATTTCTAATACAGTCCCTGTAGATACTGATGTCGCTGCTCTGGGAACCACACTCTGAGAACCATTGTTCTATAACAGGAGTTATCTCCCTAGCTGTTAAGAAAGTTAAGTTCAGATCCTAAGACATAGCACACCACGAAGCAAAGAAGGAAGTAATCATTCTCATGAGATATTTGTTGGATGAGTGAATACATGAGTGAACAAGTCCTCCATCAATACCACATTTCCCATACTACTGGACACTAAATACAAATCAAGATGGCCTTCAACATCCAACCAACCACGATGGATTTTTAAAACAGAAAAAAAGACTGTATAGCACACACACCCACCCCTGTGATGGTCTGCTAAATGTACCCAACATCTAAACCCTCCTTCTTCCTTTTAATAATAGAAGTTCCAGGGCTTCCCTGGTGGTGCAGTGGTTAAGAATCCGCCTGCCAATGCAGGGGACACGGGTTTGAGCCTGCTCTAGGAAGATCCCACATGCCACGGAGCAACTAAGCCCATGCGCCACAATTACTGAGCCTGTGCTCTAGAGCCCACAAGCCACAACTACTGAGCTCACGTGCCACAACTACTGAAGCCCACGCACCTAGAGCCCATGCTCCGCAGCAAGAGAAGCCACCGCAATGAGAAGCCCGCGCACCACATCAAAGAGTAGCACCCCCCGCCTCCGCAACTAGAGAAAGCCCGCGCACGGCAACAAAGACCCAACTCAGCCAAAAATAAATAAATAGATAAATAAATAAAATTTAAAAGTTTAAAAAAAATAATAGAAGTTCCAGAGTTTTAGCTGGACAAAGGCTTGCCCAGTTGCAAACTTTATCTCTCCACCTCCCCGCGGCTGTATGTGCTGATTAACAAGTCCCTCTTCCCATAGGTTGAAGAATAGACAAGGTGAGAGGAGGCCAGCTTCAACCATGAAATCTAGGACCACACTCTAAAGCAGAGATTGGCAAACTTCTGTAGAGGGCCAGACAGTAAATGTTTTGGCATTGTGGCTCAGATGGTCTGTGTTGCAAATATTCAACTCTGCCATTGTAGCACAAAAGCAGCCACAGACAATATGAAAATAAATGAGCGTGGCTATGTTCCAATAAAACTTTATTTACGGGCACGAAATTCACGCTGCATATAATTTTCACGTTAGAAAACATTTTTTCCAACCATTTAAAAATGTAAAAACCATCCTTAGTATGTGGGCCATAGAAAAATGGGGGACAGGCCAAATTTGGTGCATGGGCCGTAATCTGCCAACTGTGCCCTAGAGGGTGATGAAGCAACAAGAGAGAAAGAAGATGTCCTGCGAGAGCCTCATGGAGCAGTGGTACTACCTACCCCAAACCACAGTCTATTTCTGTTAACAACAGAGAAAGAAGCTTCTAGCTTCTTTGAGCAATTACATTTCAGAGTCACTGTTAAAAAAGCTTAGTGTGCACCTATAGAGACCATGCATCTACATGTACAAAATCACATTTCGGTATGATAGTCTGAGATATTAGGACCATTCGAAATGAACAAAAATTAAAGGAATGGAAGAGTCCTTTTTAAAAAATCCCTGATGTAAGCTTAAACTCCACGTTTCCTCATAACCTTCTACAGTGGCAAAACTAACAGGAGTAAACGTCTATCTCGGTGGCTGCAGCAGCGATTGCCCGACCTCTACTCTCCCCTTATTCCTTCATAACAGAACCCTGGATGATTTACTCCACAGAAGAATTACACTTCTCAGCCTCCCCAAGCTCAGCTGCGAGCAGGGACCATGGGCCTAAAAGGAGAAAGGAGGCCACACTGAGTGCACACACACACACACACACTTCCTGATGCTTCCCGGGACTCTCCCCAAACCATAGCTCATGAGGGACCAAGAGGAGGTAAATAGGCTCCACCCTCCCATGAAGACAGCGGTGGCCAACCTAATATAAGCAGTAGCTGTTGGGTAGGCTTCCCAGAAAGCCTTTTTGGCCGTCCTGGAAGCCTGGAAATCAGGAGCATTAACTAGAGCTCTTGGGACCATGAGGTAAAGAAGAAGAAAATGGCCAATATTTCAATTGCCATGGACCTGGCATCTGGGCCACTGAAGAAGAACAACAAGCTAGTCTAGAATTCTTTAGTGCTCAGATGTCTGTTACTAGCAGCTGATGTGATTCTAACTCACATAGGCCCCAAATTAGATCTTATTTGCACAAATGAGCAAAGATAATACCCACAACTGCAGAGTGCACAGCTCAGAGAGAGAATTCTCATTTATAAGAGACCACAATACACAGGGTCAAGAGGATGTCTTCCAGAAAGATTCTGCGAAAGCCGATTTTGCCCAAGGGTCCTGTCACCATCGGTTTACCCTGACCCTATGACACCTCCTGACTGGTCCCCGGACTTGCAGTCCTATCACTGACCGCAGCTGAAAATTCAGTCTGACATGGACGCGGACTGGGCTTAGTGACGTTGAAAACTTGAATGGATGTCAAGAAACCTAGCTCCTCATTTTGGCTTATCCGCTAATGGCTTTTGGTCCTGGACCAGCCTTCCCTGGCTGAGAGACAGTCAGCTGGTCAGAACATCCCTATGTACCAGCCACTGCTCTGGGCCCTGGGAAACAACAGTGCCCTTGGCTGTGAGTCCACACCCTTAAGGAGCTCACATACTGGTAAGGGGAGACAAGGAAAAAGCAAATACCTCTAGTGGAATTATGTTATTTATGTAAGTCCTACGAAAAAAACAGAACTGGGTAATGTGATAGAATGAGGAGGGCGTGCAGGCTGCTCTACTAGCTGAGGTGGAGAGAAAGCCTCTGAGCAGATGAAACTTGAATGATAAGTAGACAGTCATGGGAAAATCTAGAGAAGTAACTGCAGGTGGGATTGAGGGCAACTCTGTACTGTCATCACAATTTTTCTGTAAATCTAAAACTGCTCTAAAAATCATAACGCATTTTTAAAAAATCTAAAGAGAAACCCAGGCAGAAGGAACTAAAGCAAAGAGCTTGAGGCATGAAGGATATTGGTGTGTTGAAGGGAGGGGACGGTGAGTGTGGCTGCAGCATGGTGAGTGCAGAGGAGAGAAGGACGGGGCGGGAGGTGGTGAGACTCATAAGCATCATAAGGCGTTTGGGTTTTCTCTTGTTGGAACGGGGAGGCTGGTAAGCAAGGGGGCTTGATATGGTTGACACTTTTGAAGGATCACTCTTGCTGCCGCAGAGGACAAGCTTTAGCGGGTGGAGGAAATGACACGGAGGCAGGGGGACCAGTTAGGAGTCTGCAGCATTGGATGATGGAGGCCTGGGAGTCTCCGTTGTCAGGCTCCTCCCCGACTGCAATAAGAATCAGTTACACTTAATGAATTTCATCCTTCCTAGTATATATACAGCCTATTATATTGTATATTGCATAAAAACGGGGGGTCTATATGCTTAGACTTCACTGCTAGTGCCTAAACAATTTTAAAAAAATTTTTTCTAAGGCCCTGATAACTTCTCATATATAAAAACATCATTAGGAAATAAAGTGCTCTGAATTTAAAAGCTCTTTTAGCTTAGATTGTGATCTTTTAAAAGCAGCTACTTCAGTTTTGCAAAAAGGAGAACTTAACAGAAAAATGGGGTGATACTGCCCCCAAGGTGGTGAAACTGGATCTGGGGTGGGGGTGGGGAATCTCACTCTCTCTATATAAAGCGCATATATACATACAGTACAGAAACAAATATACAGAATATCTGCAGTATTAAAACTTCATGGGTGGGCTTCCCTGGTGGCGCAGTGGTTGAGAGTCCGCCTGCCGATGCAGGGGACGCAGGTTCGTGCCCCGGTCCAGGAAGATCCCACATGCTGCAGACCGGCTGGGGCCGTGAGCCATGGCCTCTGAGCCTGCGCATCCGGAGCCTGTGCTCTGCAGCAGGAGAGGCCACAACAGTGAGAGGCCCGTGTACCACCAAAAAAAAAAAAACTTCACGGGTGAAGGGAATAGGAGACAATGTCTGAAATAGTTCTGGGGAGGGGCTTCATGAAAAAAGGGCTGAGAAACACTGATTCATATAAACACCCTACCTAAAGCAAAATACAGACATCACTCTCTATCCCTTCATCCTGCTTTCCTTCCCAGCACTTACCACTGCCTAACATGACATTCGCTGTGTTGTGGTGGTGGTTTATCTGGGTCCCCCCAAAAGAATGTAGGGTCCAAGAGAGCAGAGGCTCTGTTCATGGCTATGTCCCCAGCACTTAGAACAGTGCAGGCACATGGTAGGTGAGGTTGAGTGTGAAAGCAGGCTGTTGGATTAGATGTTCCCAAAGGTTCCTTCTGCTGTAAGGCTCTAGGATTCTAAGATGCCTCTAATAGCATTGTTAGCCACAAAGTATCATTTTTGATCCATCCCAGGAGGCCATTCCTTGCATACCAAAATCATCTCATAAGAATGTGGCCTCCTTTATGAACTCCCCCTGCCCAGGACCAGCTGTGTTTTAGAAAGCCTTTGGTGTATTTATCAAAGCAGCTCCTGGTCAGAAATGTCAATGTAACAGAACCTCATGCTACATCAGGTGATGATGACCAGATCACAGGATTTCTGAAATTATCAGCAAGACACGGACCTTTATGACTGGCATTCAGCTTCTACTTGTCAAGAGGGAAGTCATGAATTGTTTGGGAGTCTTTTCTTGGAGAAGAAAAGTTCTTCAGCTATCTGTATACCACGATAGGCATAGAACCAAAGCATTTTTTGACCTGGGAGAAACCTCAGAAATCATCCATTCCTGCAGCAGAATGCAGCTCTGGCTCTCAAAGTCCAAGTCCAAGTTTAAATTCTGGTCACTTTCTAGTGAGCGACAATGGGCAGGTTCTTTAACCACCCTTTGGCTCAGCTTCCTCATCTGTAAATTGGGAATAACACGTGCGTACCACAGGTGAAGTAATTCATGTAAAGCACTCGGAGCAACAATAATGCCTAGTACCCTGTAGCATTCAACAAATATTAGCCATTCTCATTATAATCAACTTTTTGGTTTTCACTTCTGTTAAACTTAAAAAAAATCCTTTAAAGAAAAGTTTACCCAAAAGCCCTGTATGTAGGGGAGAAAAACCACTAGGGAGTTCTATAGAAATCCTAGAGCCCCAAGAAGCATTCCTAGAAAACCAGTGATTAAGCTCAATGTGCATACTTTACTCCCCAATAAATGGAGACTCAAGGTTGAAGTAACTGGTCAAAGTCACACTAGGAACCCCATCTCAACCACTGACCCTCTTGTGCCCTGTGCTACCAGGTGCCTCCTCATTATGAAGGAAGGATAGCATGTGTGTGCCAATGGAACTGCACCGCTCTCGTAGGAAGGAGGGGTCACAGGTGATGTGCAGAAATCAGAGTGCACGAAGCTGAGCACTTAACCTTCATAGACAATTATGGACATTCACCACATCTTCCAGTGCAAAGCAGGAATTCTCTCTATGGAATCCCCAACAGAGGGTTGTACAGCCTCTACAGCCTCTGCCTGAATATTTCCAGAGAATCCTCTGCTTTTCCTGATAGCCTTTGCTACTGACTAGCTCCAGAAGCCAGAATTAGAAGCAGGATAGGGCTGTCCTTTATTCCTGAGGACTCTCACCATTCCCAGGGCAGTAAGGTGAAGGCTTTGGAGTCAAACTTGACAAGGTTACTTACCCTCCTTCAGGTTCAGCGTCTTGACCTATAAAATGCAGATAATAACAGAATCTCCCTCACGGCCTTTCTGAGAGGGTCAAGAGATAACGCTTTCAATTGTGTTTAAGCACATCACTGGAACTCAATAAATTGTAAATCCTATCAATTTTTATTATAGCTACCCATTCATTAAAGCACTGGACTGTATGTCAGCTATTCAACGGAAATGCAAAATTCTCAAAAGCAGACTTACTTGTTGGTCCAGGGCAGGAACTTGATAGCTGTTCACTCAAATTAGGCCCTCCCTTCCTCCACAGTAATAGAATTGTAGTTAGGCCCTGCTGGGGGCTACATATGTCAGCACCTGCATAGCTGCATGGAGCAATGCAATTAAGTTCTCACCAATGAAACATAGTAGAATGATAGGTTACCCTTGGAGGCCTGGGCCATAACACATTGTATGTGCCCAGCTCCACACTCTTTTCCTTTCCTCCAACATGAACACAAAGGGTCATTCTCAGGGAAGGACCCTAGGGAACCCAACCTGGACCATGTAGAAGGGGAGTAGATGCTGGGAGAGCAGAGCAATAAGATGAAAGGAACTGAAGTCCTGAATGACTGCATGGAACTGAGGAGCCTGCCGGTCTACCATGGATCCTTATGTGAAAGAGAAACTTCTTGGACATTTAATCTATGTAATGTTGGGCCTGTTTGTTATAATATCTGAAGTTTTATCCTGAGTGACCCCACACTGGGAGCAATGACTTAGCTGAAAATTTACAATACTTTTTTTTTCTTTAACATCTTTATTGGAGTATAATTGCTTTACAATGGTGTGTTAGTTTCTGCTTTATAAAAAAGTGAATCAGTTATACATACACATATGTTCCCATATCTCTTCCCTCTTGCGTCTCCCTCCCTCCCACCCTCCCTATCCCACCCCTCTAGGTGGTCACAAAGCACGGAGCTGATCTCCCTGTGCTATGCGGCTGCCTCCCACTAGCTATCTATTTTACATTTGGTAGTGCCTATATGTCCATGCCACTCTCTCACTTCATCCCATCTTACACTTCCACCTTCCCGTGTCCTCAAGTCCACTCTCTATGTCTGTGTCTTTATTCTTGTCCTGCCCCTATGTTCATCAGAACCATTTTTATTTTTAGATTCCATATATATGTGTTAGCATATGATATTCGTTTTTCTCTTCCTGACTTACTTCACTCTGTATGACAGATTCTAGGTCCATCCACCTCAATACAAATAACTCAATTTCGTTTCTTTCTATGGCTGAGTAATATTCCATCATATATATGTGCCACATCTTCTTTATCCAGTCATCTGTTCATGGACACTTAGGTTGCTTCTATGTCCTGACTATTGTAAATAGAGCTGCAATGAACATTCTGGTACATGACTCTTTTTGAATTATGGTTTTCTCAGGGTATATGCCCAGTAGTGGGATTGCTGGGTCGTAAGGTAGTTCTAGTTTTAGTTTTTTAAGGAACCTCCATACTATTCCCCATAGTGGCTGTATCAATTTACATTCCCACCAACAGTGCAAGAGCGTTCCCTTTTTTCCACACCCTCTCCAGCATTTTTTGATGATGGCCATTCTGATTGGTGTGAGGTGATACCTTGTAATTTTGTTTTACATTTCTCTAATGAATAGTGATGGTGAGCATCCTTTCATGTGTTTGTTGGCAATCTGTGTATCTTCTTCAGAGAAATGTCTATTTAGGTCTTCTGCCCATTTTTGGACTGGGTTGCTTTTTTTTTTTTTTTTTTTTTTTATTGACCTGCTTGTACAATACTTTTGAACAGGCTGATGGTAAGATCACAGACACCATCTAAGAGGCAACTCAAAGGACAGGAGTTAGAAGAATATTACAACAAAATTTCTTTAAATGCCCTTTAAGTCTTGTGAACACACAATGAAAATTAGCATCTGTACTTTTATCAACTCTTCTGATGTATCAATAACATAAAGCAGCCAGGGCTTCCTTGAGTTTGTAGAATGTGTCTGATTAAAGGCAAAGCATGGAACTAACTGAAAACCCTTAAATTCCCATGGCTTCAAAAGTCTTTATTTCAAGGCAAAATGTGAAAGGGAAAAAAGAATGACTAAATCTGTTCTTAGGAACAATCTAATCTCGTCCTTGGAGCTGAAGCCTTCATGGCAAAAGATACATGTCTGGATACAATTCAGTGGATATCAGTTTAAGTTCCTACACCATAAACTTAGTGCTGCTGCAGAATGGGGACCAGAGATGAAACAGCGCCACAAACCATGCCTTTTGGAGGCTCACAATTTAGTGAGGAGAAACAGAAATAACAATAATGGAATGAAATAACAATAATGGAATGCTATCTATAGTACCTGTCACGGGAGATAATAATAAAAGCATTATCAGCTCATATTTATTAAATGTTTAACATGTTCCAGACCCTGTGCTAGGACTTGCCACTTACTTAACCGTCACAACAGCCCTATATGGTAGATAGCACATTTCTCACTTTGCAGATGAGAAAATTATACCTTAGTAAGTTGCCCAAAATCACAGAGCAGCCCAACCAGAACCTGAAGTGTCCAATACCAGTGGCCACTCCCTCAGCCACCAGAAGGTGTGATGCACAGTGGGAGAGTGGGGAAAGTCGGTTCCCTACTGGCAGGTCAGCCCTTTTCCATCCTCTGTGATGCTGGCTCAGAACTGAAGGAAGAAGGGGCACGAGATCCATCCCACAGAGCAGTCCCAAAGCTTTTCTAAAGCTCTGTGTGCCAGGAAAGGGCATCACAGGGAGTGCTGTCAACCTTCTGAGCCTTGCCAAACAACTTAGGAACTAAGAAGACAAGCACAGAACACTGGGCCACCCAAATCAAAGCCTTTGGATTCATAAGTTAACTTCAGAATAGAAAAGGGGTCATTCCTAACCAGAGAAGTAGATTCCCCTGTTCTTTGTGGCTAAGTAGAAATCATTTAACTGCTTTTAAGTCTTAATTTCCCCATGTGAAATGCTTATTCATTCCTCACTGGGGACTCCCAAGGTGTGCCTCTCATGATCTCTGGGAGCAACTTCATGTTTATACAGTATTATGATCATTTTAGAGAAAATTTATCTCTGTACTAACTTTCAAATGCTTTTGGATTTTTTCTCTTTTTTTTTTTTTGATTTTTTCTATTTCTGATCAAAGATATCTGTGATAATGGATCGCTGTTCACTCGCATCTCCCCCTCTTCCCCTTAGGGAGGAATGTATTTCCTTGCCCTATCAGCTCTGTGCCTGGCCAAGTGACTTGATTTGACCAAAGGAATGTTATAGACATGACATGAATAGAGGCCTTTAAATGAGCTTCCCTGGTCTGGTGTGGCACTTGCACTCCAGTGGCCACCATGAAAAAAGCACGCCCCTCGTAGCTGCTGCCCCTTCAGCCTGGTCCCCAGAATGTACACATCAGCTGACTTGTGCCTGACCTGAGTAGAACAGTTGACTGGCAGCCTGAAGCTGAGCCACCCAGCTGAATCCAGCTTCTACCAGCCAGAGAGTCACCCTGTAGACCAGAGAGCATGAGAATAAGTGCTCAGTAGCTTAGCGTTAGAAGCTACTGAGTTTTGGGATAGTTTGTTATGCTGCATTATTGTGGCAGTAGCTGATTAATGCTTCATCATTTTATATTCATTGGAAAGGCTAAATTACAGGTACAAATACATGTATTTCTGAGTATCTCACACTCTTTGATTTTTCCCTTAAAATGTATTAACCACACAGGCATCTTGTCACCCAAAACACACCATATCTCAATTACTTGAACAAAGATATGGGCACATTAGAATATAGAGAACAGGTTCACATACTCTCAATAAAAACAAAAGCTCACTCTGACAGTGAAATGTTTATACTAACTTTTCCCCATAAGATGCAGAAGAAAAACCAGTATCTATTTTTCATGGAAGAGCTACATAAAATACTACCTTTCAGAATTAAAAAAAGGTACTGATGGTGAAATAGTATCTTCAGGCTCATGGTCTACATAATCTCCCTCAGTAATTTTTCTGTCCTTCCGTCAGTATGTTTTAAGTTACTGCTGTCAAGACCATTCTCTCCTCTCTTCACCCCATACCCCCCCTTTCTGCCAACGTTCATATCCACTAAAATCTATACAAGATTTCACAAAGCTCCTAAAGAAAAATTTTAAGAAATCCATAGGTCCCCAGAGTTTGAAAACTATACCAAACGTTATTTTTTTATGCATCATGATTATTGATAATCCTTTTCACTCCCACTCCAAAATAAAACAGCAAACACTAAATGAATTATATTAGTCAAAAACCTTTATCTCAACATGGATTGCAAAATATAAATAGAGCTTTTAGGTTTAAACAAAAAGCAAACTAGATTTGAAGAGATCTAGAGGCCAATTAGGGTTTCCCAGTCTCTACAGGGCTTTGAAGGTGGAAATGGGTTTCTTGAGCTATTTGGATGTTACAAAAAGCATAGTGAAAACTATAACCATAATAAAGCTACACAACATTCCACATCATCTTTTGGGGCTGGAGTTATTTTAACTCCTTCAGGTGACACTGGCTGACACATGTTGACACGCGGAGGTCCCTGACAACTGCTCTTATCCCACCCTCCAACCCCTCCTCCTTTTTCTCTCTGCTCCCACCACTCCAGCCTCCCTGCTGTTCCTCAAGCACACCAGACACTCCCGCTCTGGACCTGTGTCCTTGCTGGTCCCTCTGCCTGAAACATTCTTCCCCCAGATACCCGAATGGCTCATTCATCCACTACTTCATTCAGGTCCCTTCCGAGATGCCTCCCTCTACCTTATCTCAGATGGGCCTCTTAGCCTCTCTCTCCTGACTCACTCTGTTTTTCTCCACAGCGTTATGACTGTTTGCAATTATCTTATGTATCTGTGTTTTGTCTGCTTCTCCTGTGAGCACGGACTTTAATTGTGTTGTTCACTACAGTGCCCGCATGGTTAGTCCTCATAAATATTGATCAAATATATAAATGGAGAGTTTTAGATGTTGCTGCATGAAAATGCAGAGAAACAAAGCATTTAATTACTTACCAAGTCAGGTTGTCTATTGGACAAAAATCTGTCAAGACTTAGAATCCATGGGGAGGGAGAAGGGAAATAACGAAAGGCACCCTCAGTAATAAAAGAGCTGGAAACCATTTTTAAATTCAATTATTGATAAGTCTCATAAGCCTGGACCAGCTGCTTAACTGTATCGGATCCCTGCATACTCTTTAAAGGGGAAAACCAGTGGCAACATATTCTATAGGACTGAAAAGGATTTCAGTCATTGTCAGATACCATTTAGGAATGAAGTATTTTAAATATCCTCTGCAATCAGTAAAAAAACTCAACTACTGCCACTCAAGCCTCTAAAACAAGGCCTATCCTGGGACTTTCCTGAGAAGCTTCCAGCATTTGAGTATGTGACATTTCAAGAACTATTATTAAAGAGATGCACAGCCACTTAATGAGAACATGGCATTTTAAGAGTCCTACAGTCATGTTCTTGGATTTCTTCATAAAAGTCCTACAAATCCTTTCGAATGATTCACAATAAACCATCACAAACAATTCATACAAAACTATCTCCTGTTTTTCCACTGCTTAGTTGGTACGACATGAAAAAATTGTGTTTTCTGTTTATATAGTTTAATAAACCTCTCTAGACCCCTAAAATGCCTTTTCTCCCAAATAGAAAATATTTATCAAATATGGAAGTCATTTTTCTAATCACATGATCTAACGTCTCAAAAACTTAGATCTAGACAAACAATACTAAATTAAGGCTGGTATATTGTGAAAAAGCAAGAATTTGTGTGTGGAATGTTTTAACAGCTCATGGATTCCTACGACCACTCAGTACAACTTATTCAAACACAAACCAAAACTCTACCAGGGAAATCCAATCTCACCAAAGATCTCAAAGTAAAAATGCTTAACAAAGAACAGAAATGTATAAGGTTATTTGGATTCACCTTCTTCCATTGTATTATGAAAACAAAGAGGATAGAAGAATCTGAGGAATGTGGCATTGGGAACACCATCATCGAAGATGCAAGAAGACGGTACAATTCTTCAGTATTAATATTTATGGGGTATTTTCTGGTTGCCAGGCCCCTCAAATGCATGTTTTTATTTAATCCTCATAACAGCACTCTGAGATAAATACTGACTTTCCTCATCTCACAGAAGCTGAGGTCTAGAGAAATTAAATAATTTGGCCAAGGTCACACAGGCACTGGGACTGGAGGCAGCGCCCCTGACCACCCTACAGAAACTCCTCCACACCGCTTCCTCCAGAGGCAATGAAGGGAACTCACTGGAGAGTTTTCTGCTCTTTAGAATTCTCCAGAGTTCCAACAGCTAACACACCACGTGTGTGTGGTATCTCACTACACCCTGAGATACGTACTATTACTCCCATTTTAGAGATGAAGAAAATGAGGCAGAGAGAGATTATATCACTTGACAGAAGGAGCAAAGCCAGGATTCCAAGTGAGGCCAGCCGGCTCCAGGAACCCCAAGCTGAACTGCTGCTCCAGGGCTGTGCTCTCATCCTGGCCAAGTCCTGTTGCCTGCTCATGACTTTAAATCACCATGGATTCTTCGTCTATGGAATTAGCTAATCAGACTAGATCAACTCTAAGTTTCCTTCTAGTTTTCTAGTGGTACAATATTCAATCCATCTGCAAAAGGTTTTTTTTTTTTCCTTTGTCGTGATGAAAACACCTAGGATAGAGTTTTTGAGTGGTCCTTTTTTTCCCCAAAGGAGGGAAATACCACTGAGAATGATCCTAATACACTTTCAAAACTAAGGCTCATTTTTTAGAATTTGGTATAAAAGAAAAATGATAAATCACTAAGTTTTCATATTTAAAAAACAGTCAACCATTTCACAAAGAGAAATGGGAAAAAAATATATGTTCTTTCCATTACACTTTATGTAGTTTGCATAGCTTCCCTGCTGGAAATAATGGTCTTCAAAGTTTACTCTGCATCTCAGCATTCACATGTACTCCATTATAAACACAGGGTCCATCCTTACGATCTCTCATTAAATACAGTGATTAGGTACAATGCAGTAGTTTTCTCGTACAATGTTTTAAAATCCACCTGTATTAGTTGCAAACATTTAAAGATAGATTTCACATAAAAATCTTAATTCCTAGCTTCTAAAATTAGCAGTAATAATTATAATAACAGAACCTGTGGACAAAGGGCCTGTACTCCAACCTGGGAGCACTGAGCTGCAGGTCAGTGAAGCAAGGGCTCTCTGGTTGGCCAGAGTTCCCTCTACTCCAAATTACATTGAACTTGGTCAGTTCACTCATACATTGTGTCCTGACGATATCTGGGTTTGAGATGCTTAGGCCACAAGCTCCCCAGTTTGAGCATTTCTGCTCTAACTACATACCTGAGTTAGTATCAGGTCTTCATACTCGCCTATATTAAATGCTTGCCTCCAGTAAAACTAAAAATTACATCTATTAGAATGGAAACCCAAAAAGGTTACAGCTCTTTAAAAGTTTGATTCCTTTTTAACACTCCCTAACCCTCACAATGTTAATTATTTCATTAGTGTAAGCCACTGGGTTCCCAACCTTGGCAACATAATAGATTCAACTTTGAAGTGTTAAAAACACAGATGCTCAGACCCAGACCACCTCTGGTCAAGCACATCAGAAGGTCTGGGGGTGGAGCCCGGGCATCCTTATTTTTTCCAGGTTCATCCAAGTGACTCTGTTCTTGTTGAACACTACTGATGTAAACTCTACTGCTATACAGGGTGTGACTTATAAATCAATAAGACTGACTCCCACAGATAAGAAACATTCTCATTACTTTCCAACATATATGACAGACACGATGCTATCGTCTTTCCAGGTTTTGACAAAATATCATTTCTTTATTCTAACGTCTGAAATGAAAAGCACATATAACTTAACATCTCTTGATCAAATTTTTTGGTCTGATGTTTGCATATTTTTACAGCAAACATTTTGGTGTGGGCCCCTGAAAGTGCTGAAGTGAAGCCAACATACAAACGGGAGTTTCCAGCCCAAGCAGAACACTGAAACGCATTAACTTAAATCACACACTGTCAACCACTGGGTTGAGTTGGTGCCAAACTCCAGAGATCTAGTGTCAGAAATATTCTATCAAAAGATCTACTCGATAAAGATCTAAAATCTAAACTATCTATAAATTACTTGGGGCCTGTGTGACACCTGCTGGGAGTCCTGAAAAGGAGTTTTAGCCCACAGACACACCAGCCTGTCAGATACCCTAACAAGAGATTAGCTCCACAAGGACAGAGGCCTAGAAAAGTTCATCTGGAATTTTAGAGGTGAAAGCTTTCCGTAATATGTATTTAGCTTGAATTTACAAAAAAGCTTAAAAAGCCCCATCACCTTTATTTGATGTTTGATACCTAAGGAAGCATGGGCATAACTTACACTTATTTATGCTTATTACCATGCTATTCAGTTTACTTAACAGTAAGCTGTATGAATATGCCTCTATAGATTCCCCTGCTTTTGCCATTTCTTTTTTTTTTTTTTTTTTTTTTTTGCGGTAGGCGGGCCTCTCACTGTTGTGGCCTCTCCCATTGCGGAGCACAGGCTCCGGACGCGCAGGCCCAGCGGCCATGGCTCATGGGCCCAGCCGCTCCGCGGCATGTGGGATCTTCCCGGACCGGGGCACGAACCCGTATCCCCTGCACCGGCAGGCGGACTCTCAACCACTGCGCCACCAGGGAAGCCCTGCCATTTCTTATATAATTATGCCATGTATTGAGAATCAGGCAGCTAAACCAGCATTCGAGAGACTTTCACTGAATGATTTAGGTAAGAAAAGGGGGGCTTCAATTTTTAAGCCCAGATGTGCTCCTGCACCAGCCGTTCAAGGTCTGATGATACAGAAATGTGACCTAAAGTGTGCAGTCAGTGCCACCAGGGAAATGTCCATCAGGGAGGGCTCTAAACACATGCCAAGAGATCAGGGCTCCTAATTCACAATGTTTATACAGCTGGGTCCACTTAGGTATCATTGGTCCAAACAGATTTTTAAAATAATGCACATGAACATAATGACATTATTTTAACTTTGAAAATCTAAAGTAAAAGAGAAGTTTGTAAGTGTTTATAGTGTTAGGTATTATGTCTGAAAAGAGTCTTCCACCCCCAGATAAATAAGTATCGGTAAAGGAAAGAAAACCAGTCAGCATCTTTAGACAATTCAGTAATTATAACCATTTTAGAATTGCCAAATTATTGTTTTCATTACTGTTACTGTGATGCTGGGATGCTCATGGACTCTCCTAACCTACATAAACATTTTCTTAGAAGACTTGAAACATTTGTTCCCTTTGGAAATGCAGCCATTCTGTGTGTAAGACACTTAGGTATACAACAGCCTTCTATTAAAATGCAAACATCTCATAAAAAGTCACAGTTTATAAAGAGCAAGTGCTAAGGTATATGGGGACACCTGAGAGCAAAGCCTGTCCCTCACTCCCCTGAGCACTTTACTGGCTGTGTACTTCATGCTGGGTTATTTGGTCTAGGTCTTGGTCTGTTTCTTATGTCAAATGGGACTCATATTGAATTCTTAAGCAATGCGTATAAAGGAGCTAACCAGTGCATCACTAGTGGACACTTAATGATAGTAGTTATTGTTACTATTTTATATAAATAAGATTGTCAGAACTGTCCAAGTGGAATCAGGATTCAAAATCCAATTCTGTCTAGCTTCACAGCCCCAGCTTCTCCCCACTGCAGCCCCTGGCCTCCCTTACACCAAACATCCCTGGCAAAGATGTGGAAGGGATGCAAGATACTTTTTTGTCCTAGCATTGTTTAAGCCCTAGAATGTTCTAGACAACAAAATACTGTAGGTCAGGCAAAAAATGATTCAATTAAGCTTCGTAATATTCTCAACCTGGAAAAGGATTAACCAAGTTCAATTCCCAAGTGTAAAAATAAAGAAGTGGATTTCCTTTTCAAATCTCCCTTTAAAAAAAAAAAAAGTCTTCTTCAAATTTCCTTAATATAAACTACCCTAGAGTAATTACATAACTAGTGTTTGTATGTGTGCCATTAACATATACACGTAAACAAATAAATATGTAAGTCCTCACATATGCGCACCTCCAGAGATGATTAGCTTCAAAAATGGTTTTTCATTGCCCAAAGTTCCCTTTATAACTTATTCTTTCCACAGCCCAAGACGTTTCTTTTATTTTCATTTCATTTCTGAAAACAGTTCTTGAGGAAGATGCTAGGAGGATGGCAAGGCCCAGTCCTACAGAAAGGGACCAAGTTTCCGGGGGAGGCAAAGTACATAGGTGGCTACCATAAAGTACGGTGCACACAATTCTGGCAGAGACATGAGCCAACGCTACAGCACAAAGAAGGAAGGACCAGTTATAATGATGCTATTTACTGAGGGAAATGTTTGTTTTTTAATCTTACCAAAATAAACAAGCATTCTAGTCATATTTCACCAGATAAGGTATTTAACTAATATGGTAGCATATTTAACTCCAAATTAGAAGGCGGTACTTCTAGGTTGGAAATGTCTAACCATAGCTTGCTGTGAGGGTGAATCAGATACTGTATGAAAATTGTTTAGAACTGGATCTGGCACATAGTAATGACTCTCTAATTAGTACCAAGAAATGGACCCAAGTTTTACAGGGCCTGCAGCTCTAGACCCTGTTTATGAAAAAAACTGCAACATTATAAATACAAAATGCTTAGAAAAGTGATTATTTAAATTTTAAAAAATCACAGCAAAATACAAAGTTTTAAAGCTGACATTACCAAAACACCACAAAATCAAAATTCAGAAAAAGAACCCAGTATGTGAATTAATTTATCACCTGAAACACTGCTGTAAATACTTCTTTGGGGCTGCACACTCTGACTACTTCTCATATGACAATGATTCATATTAATATCATTTTCTATACGGCACAAAGATAAACTGGTCTTTCCTCAAGCATGGGTGATCAAAATTTATTTTTAATTATTGATAATTCAGAAAAGTTACTGTTAGCCTCATAGCTCTTTATGATGCCATATAAATTTTTAGGATTGTTGTCAAATTTGTAAACACTTATTAATTTTCTTTCACATGTGAGCCACAAGAATTCAGGGCATTCCAAGTTTCCTTGTGCATTGACTAACTTTAAATATTTTTTGTACTGATGACACTCAGTAATCAGTTTGCTGTGTTTTTTGTTGTCACTGATATGTGTTTACGTATGTGTGTATCTACACATTTACACACTCACATCAAACAAGAAACTTAAACACAGAATTCCCACTAAAAAACATGGTGCATTTATAAATGTATATTTGCATTATTGAGTATATTCCTAACAGAAAGAACTTCCACATCAAAGATACCTAGATGAGAACTGAATCTTCTACTTACAATTTTATACATCTAATAAGTAGAAGAATTTTCCAGACTAGCTTCTGGCTCCATACCCTATTCAAACCATATTCCCACCAGCAGAAGTCATAGTACAGATTCATGCTGCAATATTAACCCGTCCCTGCCCCTTTGTGTACAGACCCTAGGTGAGCTGGCACATTGGCACATCCCCAGGTGGATGACATTCCTGGGAAGTGATTCCTACCCTAGGATGGCTAGGAATAACTTAACTAGACACAGAGACGACTGTGAACTGAATAAATACATCCCATTCAACCCAAACTAAAAGTGTCCCCAATTCAACTGCCCCTTAGCTATATCTCAGAAACACTCTCAACTCCGATGTCACTGAATCCAAGGAGAAATGTTACAGAAGGGAAGTCAGAATGGAAAAGGATAATGTTACCTGACTGCTGTTAAAATCTTACGCCCTACAAATTTTACAAGTTATGATGTCATCCATGAATGCATGACTGTGTACACTGGTGGGCTCCTCTAGGGCCTTGGAAAGGGCTGGGTGAGCCCAAGCAATATATTCAGAAATGGTAAAACATATACTGTACAAGTGAGGGGCCCTGGGGCTTGCAATTCATTAGCTTCACAATAAATCTGCCTCTGTGGTCCCCATTATTCTTCATCATTTATCTCAGTCTGTACATGCCTGGTCTCTCCAAATAAATTTCAATCCCTTGGAAACAGGAAGTACAGTCCTAAGTACTGTAGATAGAAAATACTCAAAAATGTTTGTGGTAGTCCTCACTATCCACAGTGATCTAGAGAGAGAGAGAAGTGTATATATTATATACCCACCTATAAATACACATATGTATATATGTATACATATATCTGTGTGGTGTACATACACATACATGTATAAATACACACATATACATACACCATTTATGTATGCATTATATATGTATTTGTATTATATATTTTATATATATAACATTTATCTACACATTATATGTATACATTAATTCTATATATGTATAATACCAAAGAAAGACTGAGTCTTTTCAAATTAACAGCATGGTATCCAGATCTCGTCCCTTCAAGGAGGTCTATCTCAGAAGAAAGGCACTATTAGAGCCTGGCAGACAGAGAACAGGGCTTCCTTTAGGAGGCCAGTGGGTGAGCCAGGCCATCAGGAGACTATCAATGCTCTCTAGTGCTCGACAGAGAGTCTGTAGTTAAGTGACCCAAAAGAGGCACTTTGACGTCTGCCAAAGTGGAGAGAGAGTTACTGGGAAGACTTCATCCTTAAAGAGAATATCCATTAATCTGGTCTGTGCTTGCAGCTGGACTTTAAAAAAAATAGGTGAAAACTACTGCATGATTACAGTGCTTAGTGCAAGGAGAAAATATAATTTTCTTTCAACTGATTTAGCATATTAAATGAAAGCCTTTTTTTAAAGAAACATATAATAAGTTTCTGACATTTGCAGTTTCCGATTTTCAAACTCTAAATAAAACAACATCTGCTATTCATCACTTTAGCCAGGTCAGTATGGAACAAGTCTATTACCTCGTCATGAAACAAAATGTATTATCTGCAATCCAGCAAATATTGATATTTCTTCAGTAGTACCCAGACTGTACCATGTCTGCACTGTTAAGATCTGAGGGCAGGGGTAAGGATGAGGTGCGAAGGGAAACCTGAGGATGAGGGGTATGATTCCTGTCCTAAAAGCAAAAGCTGGAAAAAAAAAAGGGAGGATTTTTAAGGGTTTCAATAACATTGTGCCCTGTCTCTCAGACCTCAGTCTAAAACTCAAGGCCTTTGGCTTCCAGACAGTCCTAGGAAAGCCCCTCTCATCAAGTATCACCAGCCTGCTCCAGTCTGGAGGCTTCTTCCCTGTCATCAACAGAAGAATCGGGTTTTCTGAAAACAGCTGTCAGTTTGCACTTCTAGAATTGTCAAGGTGGGAGATGTCACCAAAATAACTGCACTCTAAAGGAAACTAGTTTCCAAAGAATACGAAGGCTTCTGTCAAGTTAGTCGGCTGTAGGCAGAGTTTTTCTGTCTGTGCGTTTCATCAGAAAACGTGGACAGGAGAAAACAATCAAAAACTTGTGAAACTTATGAGACAGGATGTTCACTAGCAAGGATTTACAAAGGGTGATTTGACTGCTTTCAGGTGACAAGTGGGCAAATGGAAAAGCCACTAAAGATGGTATTTTGGAGGAAGTTTTACATTTAGGGGTCCCCCACTGGGTGATGTGTGCACACATGTGTCTGCGCCCACTCATGCACACACACGCACTTAAAATCTCCCCGGCTCTCTACCTGGGACCTTCTAGTGAACCATGGGAGGGAGTAACAGGGCATCTTGCCACCAAGCCACAGGGTACAGGCAAAGAGCAGGGCGGGCAGGGACAAGCCTTTAATTCATCCATTTATTCATTCAGTCATTCCTTCTCTCCACAGGAAATGCCCTCGTGGGAATGTGCCCACAGGCCCAAGGCACAGTGCCTCTTTCTAGTCTTGGGTTTTTTTCAACTAAATGCAGGCCACAAGGAAAGGCCATGTTGGAAGCTGCTGGCCTTGACACCACTTCCTAGTCCACAGCGGCAAAGGCCTTTGCCAGCGTCTAAAGTACCTCTGGCCACATGGAAGAGAAAGTGGCCAGAGGCTGCAACCCCAATGCTGGACTGTGGGTGTCCCATTTCTGACTCTCAGTCTTTCCTGGGACAGGCCTGGTGATTTTATATAGTTGTAGGTGGACACCACCCACATTCTATTAACCTCTAATGTAGACCTTCATAGGATTCCAACATACTTACTTAGCAAACACACAAAATGGCAAGAAACTGGATGACGTACATAACTTACTACTACTGAAGTAAGTGAGTACTTTACACATATTAGCTCACTTAACCCTCATCAGCCACTCCACGGGGTAGGCGCTGTTATGATCCTCATTATACAGAAGATGAAACTGAAGCTCAGTGTGGTTAAGTCATTTGTCCTTAGTCAAATGGCTGACAAGTGGCAGAGATGCATATTCCAAACCAAGCAAACGGGGTTCACCATGGGGCCTCCGAGATGATCCTCATCTCAAGGGGTCAGAGTTACTTCCTGAAGGAGGAAGCAGACCGGTTGGGTGTGGAAGGGGAGCAGGGCCAGGGCTGTCTAGCTCTTCAGCTGTTTGGCAATTTGGCACAAGCCCAGCTCTGTATACCCGTCTGAAATTCAAATTCCAGCTCACACTTACCAGTCACGGAAACTTAGGCAAGTTAAGTAATCTTTCTGTGCCTCAGTTTGCTCACCCATAAAGTGGGGATAATAAGGGCCTACTACATATCACACACCCATCTATTTAGTATACAGTAGCGCGGCTATAAGATAATGCAAATTTTTACCGAACTGTCCTTGGAGCCAAATTCTACATTATTGATAGTAACTACCTTATTTTTCTTTCCGGAGACTTTTGACCTTTATTAATTAGATGGTTTACAAATCTATCCTACGAAATGAAGCAGCATGGATTTATTACCCGGATTTTAGAGATGAGGAGACTCACAAGAAGAAACCTGCTGACATTCAGGGTCAAGACCCAACCAAGTCATAGCTACTGCAAGCCACCATTAGGCAACAATACTCCACCTCCTTATGGGGCCCCGACAGGAAAGTCTTAGTCAAGAACAGCAAAACTGGGCTTCCCTGGTGGCGCAGTGGTTGAGAGTCCGCCTGCCAATGCAGGGGACGCGGGTTCGTGCCCCGGTCCAGGAGGATCCCACATGCCGCGGAGCGGCTGGGCCCGTGGGCCATGGCCGCTGAGCCTGCACGTCCAGAGCCTGTGCTCCGCAACACTAGAGGCCACAACAGTGAGAGACCCGCGTATCGCAAAAAAAAAAAAAAAAAAAAAAAAAGCAAAACTGAGGCTCCCAACAGCTGGGGAAAGTTCTAAATGACCTGCTCGTTTAGTACCATCACAAGAATAACTGAATCCGGTCAAATCTGTGTTTCAGTTTAAGAGGTGCATGTTGCATTCCTGTTCCCTCTGCCTGGACCTTAATGTTCCCTGTTTGTCCTCATGGCTAACTCCCTCACTTCTGTCAAGGTTTTGGCTCACCTATCAGCTTCTCAGTGAAGCCTATACTGACCAACCAATTGGAAATTCCAATACTTCATCTCCCAATCCACCTTAGCCTGCTCTAATCAGTCTCTTCCATACCACTAACCACCTTCCAACATACTATATAATTTACATCTTATGCTGACTATTTATTGTCTATCTCCCACCACTAGAACATAACCTCCCCAAAGCTTGGGATCTTTGTTCACCAAAATATACCAAGTGCCTAGAACTGTACCTGGTACAAAATAGGTGCTCGATATCTATTAATATATAAATAAAAATCAAAATGCTTTTAATTCTTACAAATGTACCAAATAATCAAATCTAGTAAGAATGATTAAACAGTTGTCTTCACAGCACTGGGATGCACAGATGGAGCAGACATCTCATGAGTCTGTGACACGACCTTCAGTGCTAAATTTAGTGCTCTCGGTGTTTCTATGATTCCTAGTTACCAGTTCAACTTCACCTACCTAGGATGTGTATGTCAAGAGTGTTTCTACAAACTCAAGTACTTACTCACAATAAGAAGCAAACAAATCCTAATCAGCTTTTCCCATCTCCAGGAAACAAAGCCAGGCTATGAATGAATTGATAGTGAAGCTGATGGAGAAACACTTCACAGCTGCAGGGCTGTGGGATTTCTAGGCAATTTCAGTTGGGGGGGAGGGTTTTAGTTGGGGTACCCAGCTTGTGCACGGAGACAGGTACATCAGGACTAAACCAGCAATGAAATTCAAGGAAGAAAATGGGACCTCAGGTGCAGCACTCCTCCAACAGAAAGGAAAAGAGCTAAAACAGAGGATGGTGCAAATCACACTTCCTTTGGCTCTACAGCCCCAAATCCTTGTTCCTAATGGGTATGGATAATTGGTTAACAACAAGAGCTGAGTGTACACGTATAACAGCGACTCTCAAATTAATGCACTTAATTAAACTGAACTAAACAATACAGTTATAATGAAAACTATGGGCTTTGTACACTAAAGGCCTTGAAAAATCTGTCATGCAAGAAATATGCCATATTCCCATCTGTAAACCTTCATTTCATTACTGCTTAAGGACTTTGACTAGTGGTTAAATGGTAATAACTCAGAAAGGTCAAGATGGACCTGTTACCTGAGCACATCTCTAATACTCCTATAATTGCTAACTAACAAACTCCTTGAAAAAATTAAAGATATTATTAACATATATCTTAGTAGTCTTCATGCATGTTTTTAATGTGGCCACTTGATGACAAAGTACTCAGAATTGGTAAATCAATCATTAAAAGTAACAATCTCTCTCCAAAAATTTATAGACTAACCCACAAACAATAAATTCCACTTAACAATACATGTAGTATAGAACATTCACCATACGCTTTATCTGGTATATTTTCACTCATGTCCCTTCATCGGAAGTGTATTTACATGACACTGCCTACTAAGCAGGTTGTTTTTATTCTTCTTGAGGTCAAATCTTATTTCTTTCTGCATATGGGTCTGTCTTGGGCCTCTCCTCAGTTAAGGTACAGAATAGTTTCACTTGGTCTCTTCAGCCAGGGAATTCTAAGCGTTTGTTCATCTAACATTTACTTTCCATAAAGTTTTCTGGTGTCAAACTAATTCCAAAGTATAGTAATTGTTAGCTGCGCCTCCAAATTCACCTAAGTCATACCTACTGTTATAAATTTAAATGTTCAATATTTTCACTAAGAGAAAAACGCTAGCCCTTTGGGTGACCATCACTTAAAAGTTTTAGAAAATTTATGGACCACTTAACCCTCTTAAAAATGTTTGCACGATACAAAAGACAATTTCTACAAACTTAAAGAACTTGTGGTTCACCAATAGTTTTAAATTATCTAACTGATTACAGACTTAAACCCTCAAGGAGGATAACTGTCTTTAACACATTTTAATAAATATAATTTATATTTTCTTTTAACCAGCTAGTCCACGTAGGCAGGCAATGTGGGGAAATTATCACTCACATTAATTATAGTTTATCCTAAAATAACGGTGAGTGAATGGGATATGCAATGACAGCCTTCCCTAGGTCAGGAAATGTTATTTATATAATACATATTTATTTTATTTATATTTTTAATTTATTATTGAAAGTAAGAGAAACAACTTGAACTAACAAAATTTCCATTGGAGCTTTGCATTACTGGAGTTTTAGTATTATTTTAAACTACCCATCATGAAAAATCTGATTTATCCTTTAAGCACCTTCAGTTATTACTATTCAATCATGATGATGAATCAGCAAATATGTTACTGCATTAAACTGCTTTTAAGACTACCAAAACTTCCCTAGCTCTTCTGTCACACCTTTATCAGAGGAGATGGCAAAAGTTATTACACGGATGTTTTAAAACTTTGTAAGTTTCAAAACCTGGACAATTACTCATCCAGATTATGTTTTGAAAGATGGTTTGTAGACATTTTCAATGAGTATTTCCCATTCTGGATGTCCCATCACATACCCATTCTAAACTAGCATTCAACGTTTATTAAGCACTCACTGTGTGCAAAGAGAAAGCATTATACTAAGAGAAGGAGCTTAAGGCTCGGCCTCATTTTATTCGTGCATAAATACACAGCAGTCGTGATTTATTCTCTCAACTTTGTAGAAACGTGAGCTGCATCCACATGGCAGAATCCATAGCATTCATTGGGAAATGACTTTCTGGGGGCAATTCACAGGTTCTCTGGATTAGGCAGCCCCATTGGGGCATCACGCGGGCCCTTCATCTTCCAGTCCACACAGGACAACTCGGGGGCTCCGGCCACACCTTCCGCAGGTGGCTGGATCGCCCGAACCACACGAACCCGACCCATCCTCCTCGCAGGGGCTCCGAAAAGGAGCGTGGAAACGTGTGCAAGGGCTTCTGCTAATTAAAGGACTTGTTGAAAGGCCCCGGGGTCTTGGGCAGGAAGAGAAAGCAGCCGCCCCGCAGGGTGCCCCCTCCCCCCGCGGCCACCAAGTCCACGGCGCCCGGGGCGCTGCGCAGGCCGCCGCTGCGGTTACCCGGCGCAGCCGGCACACCTCGGGCCTAGCACCATTTGAAAGGCAAATCTCAGAGCCGGAGCGCATTTAAATGCCCTGCCCCGGGTCCTGGGGGACGGCTCTCCAGCGGACGCAGCCGCAGGGGCCTCCGGGGCGGTGCGGCCCTGGGCGCTGGGCGCGGCCCGCGGGCGCACCCTGGACCTCAGCCCGCAGCGCCCCGGCAACCGCGCCAGGCCGGGGCAGAAGCGGGCGCCCTCAGGCCAGCGAGCCCTGCCGCCGCCGGGGGAAAGAGCAAGCGCCGCGTCCTCCGGCCGCGGCTCCGGCCCCCTCCCGACGCACCACACCTAGCAACCAGCGCTGACAGGACGCAGTGGCGGCGGTGCCGGGAGGAGGAAGCGGAATGGCTGCCGCGGTGGAGCCACCCCCGCCCCCCCGCTCCCACCTCCCAGCGGCTGCAGCCGCCGCCGAGCCCTGACAGCTCGAGCCCGGGCGGAAGCGGCGGGCGGCTTGCAGCACCCGCCCCCAGCCGCCCCCAGCCGCTCCGACCACCCGGGCCAACTAACTCCGCGCTTCTGCCCAGAGCCGGCCGGTCGCCCCGCCGGCCCCGCCGGCCCCGCCGGCCCCGCCGCGCCCTCCGCCCCGCGCCGCATCTCCCCGCCGCTGGGTCCCTCCCCCCGCCGCCCCCTCCACCGCGCAGCCCCACTCCCACCACTTCGCCGCGGGCGCGCACGCCCCTCGGAATCCCCCAGCCCGCCAGCAGCACCTCGGGGCGCCCGCCCCTCCCCCTCCCTCTCCCCCAGCCCCACCCTGCCCCCATCCCCACCGCACCTCGCGCCTCCGCATCCCGCCACCCCCATGCCCCGGGCTCCCACACACCCTCCCCGCCCCGCCGCCGCCTTCCTCCCTCCTGACCACCCCTGGCCATTCTGGGGTTCTCGCCTGGGCAGGAGTTTCCGCGCGCCGGGCACCCCCGCCCACCCCCGGGCCATTTACCGATGTGGTTGTCTTCGATGTGCTCGATGAGGTCGGCCAGGGTGGGGAAGTGGAGTCCGCAGCCCCCGAATCGGCAGGTATTAGAGAAGAAGGAGGCGGCGGCGATGCCTGTCATGGTGCTACATCGAGAGCCCCCCTGGTGTCGGCTCAGCCAGCGCCGGGCGGGAGGAGGGAGGGAGGGAGGCAGGGTGGGGTGAGGAGAGGAGGGGCTGGGAGAGGGGGAGAGAGGCGGGGTGAGGGGAGCGCAGAGGACCGGACGGAGGGAGAGGGGGCGAGAGCGATGGGAGGATTGCGAGGAGAGACCGGGAGGCAGAGGGGAGGCGGCGGCGGCGGCGGCGTCGGGAGCGGCGGGGGGAGCGGCGGGGGGAGGGTGGGGGTGGGAGTGAGGCCGCCGCAGCTGGGAGGAGGGACCAGGGCGCGCGGCAACAGCTGTGCGGCCCCAACCTCCGCCCCTGGACCGAGGCCTCACCTGGGAACGCCTGCCACCAACTTTATCTCACTCGGCCTGCCCTTCACAGTTGGTAATACACGCAATCTGTTTGGAGCCTCCTTGGTTATGTGTATTACATTCCTGGTATATATACATCTATTAATTACACTTACCTCCCTGCAGTGAGAACTCAGGGAGTTACCCAGGCCCCTCTCAGGGACATTTGTTTGCACCTGGCCACCTGTCTAGGTTTGACACTGACATTCACAGGGGACCCAGGAAAGGTAATTGTGTGCACCTTACTCTTTAAACCTTCTTTTAAAAAAAGCCCATTTTCTCTGGAGGTTTGTACTAATTGATTTTAATGAAGTTTCCCTCTAGGCCAGAAGAAAATCTTAGCTTTATTTAAATTTCAAAATAGAGTGCTTGATTGTCAAGTGCATTTGCCTGTGTTTTACATGTGTACCACGTTTGTAATACTCCCTGCCCCTTTTGGGAAAATGAAAACTAATTTCATTTCCCCAAATTATAATACCCCACTGCCCCATCTCAGATCTGGGGATTAACCCATCTGTCTCCCTGGGATCAAAACTATCACAGCAGAAAGGGCAGTGCATTGGTGAAGGCTAGAAGGAGTAGAAACAGGGTCAAGGGACATACTTTCTCTTCATTTAAAAGAGAGAGATCCTTCCAATCAATCTAGATTACACCATCCTGTGAGCATTTAAACCATAATGTTGACCAGTTAAGCATTTGGCTGAATCAGGTAGCTTCTCTGAAACCAACATTTTGCTAAGAATCAATTACCTCCTTGTCCCCAACCCCACCCCCAATTTCACTGATATTTTACCTTTAAAGCTTGTGTTCTCCAATAGCACTTTTACAGTTGCCTACATATTACCAGCAGTTTATGATCCAACAGTGCATTTTTTTCATTATGCAAGTATACTGAATTTAGCATTTTTCTTTAGGACAAATTTCACTTACCCTCTGGTGCAGATACATAGAGAAATAGTATTCCCCTCTCCATAAGCTATATTCATCCCTAGTGTTATTTCTAGTAGGATTCTTAATTCTTTTCATAGAGGAAAGGCACCACAAAAAGTTTTACAATCTGACAGTCACAGTAATTGGGGGTGATGAGTGCCCTCACCCATGGCATTTCCTCTTTTCGAGCCCATCTCTTCTGTCTGCCAGCTCACAAGGTAACAACTTGTGCTGAGATGAGAGTTGGGTTGGGTGAGGCTGGGGTAGTGGTGTGGTTGAAGTTCAGTTTGGTGCCAAGAATGATTTCCTGGGCCCACTTGGGGGTGGAGACAGGGCCCGGGTGGGCCTGATAACGAGCCAGGGACCCAGTTGGCGGGAGACTGGAGCCAGGGCCAGACAAGGGTCTAAAGAGCGGGAGTAAGAATTCTAGCTCTTGAATTAGAATTTTGGCAGCTGTGCAGTGCATTCAGCTGCCCAGTCTGGGAAGGCCTTCAGCTAAGAGCAGGCAGAATACACACCACACCGAGTAACAGGACAGGGAAATGCAGTGCAAAAGCTTCAGCCAAAACGACGCCAAAACAGGTTCCCCCTAGAGATGAGTGTTAGGGACCCCCACCATGGGGCAGCATCGAGGAAGCGAGGAAGCATGGAGAGCTTTGGAGAAGTAGCAACTTTGTTCTCTGGAGGAGAAACTGTCCGTGTGGAATTAACTCCAGAGAGAGTGCAAAGAGGAACAGAGGTAGTTCACGCAAGAGAGCTCAGAGATGGAAAGTGCCAGAAATGTGCAGATAAAAGATGAAGGAAGTAAAAGGACTGGGTTTCACTAATGTTTAAGTCTCCACTACCTGCTATGAGTTTCAGTATTCCTAAAATAAAACCTTCACAGGCCACATTTAATAAATAGAATTTTTAAAATGAAACAAGCCAAAATAACCTATAAAATGAATCAAAATTTTGATTTTTAAGATTAAAATTTTTTTCTTTATCTTGGGCAATTATTAATATTTTGAAAGGACTCAATTTGTTTTGCATAAAATAACCCACTCTAATTCTTCATCTGTGAACTGAAGCTCTGCTTATATGACATACTGCTCATCCTATTTTTTAAAAATCTGCACACTCTAGGCATTTCTGGCCTTTGTATTAGATACATAATCATGGTCTTTTAGATCTGGAAGATACTCTGGCCAGCAGACCCACGGGCTTTATAGATATGGTACACTGAGGCCAGAGGCATGGAGTGAGTTCTTTCCACGTACACACAGCCAAGTTTCCTCTCTGTATTCTTAGTGTATTCAGTAAGGCATCAACAGACATTAGAAGGACAAAGATACAGTAACCACCAGCAAACTTTTAAAAAATTGCTTTACAATGGCATGCTTACCATTATGTACTTGCATTTATAAAAATGTTTGTTTCAAGGGTGTCCCTTCATATAAAGTCAACATGAAGCTATAAAAATCTATAGAAGAAACACTTCAACTTATTATGTCCCAGAGAAAGTGATGGCTGATATATCTCTATACTTAAAAAAAATTTGTCCCCCTGATTTTGGTAGTAAAAATATTTCACATGAAAGGGACAGTGAGAGAATTGAGGAATCAGAAGGAGATGATGGTGGTTGTGGACTAGAAGTGCTCTCTGGGTATAAGACCCCTTTCTTGGGAACCATTTGCCTCCCCTGAGATCACTGTCCTCCCAATGTGTAGGCCCACACAAAATGCAGGCGTACAGTGACCCCAGAGCTTGGTGCTTACCATTACAAATGCTTTGGGATCTAGTAGCAATCTCCAAAATCCAGCATGGCTATTGCCCACAAAATGGGGGAGCTGCCAGGAAAGTGTGAAGCCATTGGTCTAAGGGAGCCAATCGAAGGCACCAAAGGACTCTGCTTCTTGTCTGGCCTCCACATACAGGATTTGGTTAATTTAGGTATACACTGATCATCAAAAGTGGGCACTTCCTGTGCCCTGCATGGACATCTGTTAGCACTACAAGGGGATGTCTATGAACACTGGATTCTATGAACTCTCCATACTGCCTTCAACTCTTTCTCAGGTTTTCTGGATCATTCTTCCAGGTCCCTCTTAAGGTACTTTTCAGGTTTACTGGATGTAAACAGGCCCTTAAGGGCTTGAGGCACTCCTTTTACTGCCACCACTACATAGACTGAGTAGATCGTGGACACAGGTAGGTCTTCTTCAACTCATGCCAGTCTGGCCACTTATAAGAATATATGACACTTCCCAGCTCTTGAAGACTCAGGCTGCCAGTTATGCCAACAGCAACCTTTGCTTCAACAGGATGTTTTCTTGAAGTTCCCACCTTCTTCCAAGGAGGACAGTGTCTATTCCAGATTTTCTTGTTTAATATGTATGCAACCAAGTCTTCAAGGTCTTTGTACTGCTTTTATTCCAGCTCAGAAATGAATCAGCTTTATCTGCTCTTTGGTGATTAATTCTCATTTTGGCCCCCAGTCTCATTCTGCCTAGAATTAAGCATTGGCCTTAGAATGAGTAATGGGGGTCCTCTAGTTGGATGACACCAGTGACAAGTCCTCATGGGTGTTACCCTAAGGGGTGTTACCTTAAGTTCTCTACCCTCATGCTTCTGCCTTACTGACACTATATACATAGTTATGGCATTACATTTCTAGTTTTTTGTAAGATTTCTCCAGGATAAAGTAGTAAAATACCCAGCCATTGACTGCCATTCTAACTGAGTTCCTGGGTTTACTCCCCTGCTGCAATCTGCCACATGCACCCAAATAATAGCTCCAAACCCAACTCTGATGGGATTTGGCCAGCCCAGTCTGAGGTTTAAATAAGGTCATGAGAGCAGCCAACCAATCACTATTTCATTCGTTCCCTGACATCTTGATTGAACATCTATGCCAGGTTCCTGTTGTACAACTCCTGAAGGTATATTTATAGAGGAACTGCCTGGACAGTGACCTCAGGATTTGTAAACTCTGGAGCCTGATCCACTGTGCAACACATGAGGGATACAATTTGAATATGACCAGTACAGTCTCTCCTCATGAGGGAACACCAAATGCTTTGCAAGTCCTCCTGAATCAGTTCCTAGAGCCTGCCTGGGGTGGCTCAGTGGACTCCACATACTGTCCTCTTGGCTGCTCTGGTGTCTGACATTTCCCTCCTTTCCAACTCTGGCTCACTCAGGTGATAAATCTTGTTGTTCTTGACTGTATTGGAGCCACTAAAGCACTAATGTTTACACAAGACTGCACAGGCTTTTTGCCCAGAGATGTGTCTTTAGGCACTGGTGATGCTCACCCAGCAATGCCCAGTGTTGAAGATTCTCTATCCCTTCAAAGGCTTCTAGCACCTTTTTTGTCCTAGCCTTTTGAGGTTTCATCAGCTCCCACAAGCACAATCCTTTCCCTCTAGGACTCAGACAAGCATCAATGGAAACTGGACGAGAGGATCAAGTTGGGAATACTGCTCCATGATCTCCCCTCCCCTGCTAGAATCCCTCAGCGCCAACCTGCACCATCAGAATAAGCTTTCTATTCAATGACCTTCAATAATTGGATCTCTGGGCCTCCCTGGTGGCGCAGTGGTTGAGAGTCCGCCTGCCGATGCAGGGGATACGGGTTCGTGCCCCGGTCTGGGAGGATCCCATATGCCACGGAGCGGCTGGGCCCGTGAGCCATGGCCGCTGGGCCTGCGCATCCGGAGCCTGTGCTCCGCAACGGGAGAGGCCACAACAGTGAGAGGCCCGCATACCGCAAAAAGAAAAAAAAAAAAAAAAAAAAAATTGGATCTCTGCAGAAACCTCCCAGCCTTACCTCCTGCAGTTTCCTCACCTATACTGACAGTTCAAGATGGATCAAATTATTTTAGTTTTCAAGATGCATTCACTGTACCTGCACAGGCCACCTTGCCTTTGCATGTGTTGTATAGCCTGCCTGAAATATTCTTTCTTCTTCCCCTCCCCCCCAACCAAACACACTTCAGCAGCTCATCCTGTCACCTCCTCCAGAAAGCCTTCCCTGCATCCTGTCTCCTTTTCCTTCACTGCTGAGCTACATGTTTATCATCTGTGCTCCAGCCAAGCTCCCTCTGCATTAATTTTGACTGTTGGCTTACGGGTCTTCCTTCTCCTCTAGACCAGTAGTTCCCAAACCTTTTAAATCAAGAACCCCATCAATAAAAAAATTTAAACCTTGATCACATGAACATTCATGTTTCTATTTACAAATTATATATAGAAACTACTACTCAAATATAGTATGTATGTTATAAAGTAAGACAGATGCTTTTAGAAGGTGACCTTTTAAAAAACAGAAATGGAAGGTCTAATATCTTCATCCCACACCCCGGAGTATTGTTTGGCCCCCATCCTGGGGTAAACGCATTCCACCTTGGAGGTGGCTGATCCTAGTCTCCATGAAAAAGGAGACTATCTCTCACTGTGCCTGCACATAAGGCTCAATAAAAGTTGTATGGGGGAGTATAGCTCAGTACTGTGATAAAGCAGGACACTAAGATTTCAGTTTTCAATGTTGAAGTAATTTCTAACAATTTGTTACTGTTCTTCTCTTATGTAGCATCAAGAAAGATAGTCTTCAATCATCTCTCAGCTTGGAGAGATTACAACAGTTATACCTTCCCATGATCATGGCTCAACCTCTGGTGAGACCTCTTTTCAGGTCTAGCACAGTGTCACTGCCCTGTGCCCCTAACAGGCACTTATGAAATGCTTGTCTCATTGGTTTTGATAGCACTGGTTTCCCAGGCTCTGCTAATGCAGACAAAGCTGTTCAGTTGGACAGAGATAAGCTGGGAAGCATTGAGCCATGACATGAGATCTGACACTAGCTCTCCTCTTATTTCACTGAGTAGGACCCCTTTCCCTTTCACAGATGTTCAAGTTCATTACTATGATTATTTTACATAACAATTACCACCATTCACTGAGTGCCTACTGTTGGGTCAGGCACTGTTGGACTAGATGTCTTAACACAGATCTGTTTTTAAATGCTATGAGATAGTTAAATACATTATGCCCAGATTATGGATGAGAAAAAACAAGACCCAGGGAAATGAGGTAACTTACTAAGGTCCATAAAGCTAATAAGTGCTGGAACTAGGATTTGAACTCAGGTCTGTCTCACTCCAGAGTCCTGGCTCTTAACATAATATTCCTCCTTGAATTTGGGTGTCCTAGAACATTTTCCTTCTCTCCCCTTGAATGTAGGGGAGAAGTTGGGCTCTTTGCCACAGGTAGGATCAGGCTCACGTACATCACAAACAGTAAGATTGAGAGGAAAAGTGTCTTACTTTACCAAATGCACTTAGGATTGGGTCCTGAGGGTCAGGATGGGGTACTGATGATGGAGAGGGCTTGGGGCCTCCAACAGGTATTGAGAATCTTGGCTTGTCTTTTCCCTTTCCTTGTCCTTTGGAAGGTCCTTTCATTGCTGATGCAAAGCTCATTTACTGGTCTTAAATACCTGATTTTAAAATTGAACTTTATAGAGAAGTGAGACTTTGAAAAGATACCCTTGTTTTGTTCTTCAGCCAGTTCCTGACTTACCCATTCATTGTGTACCTTCGTACTGTTGATTTTGGGGTGGGGCGGGGAACACTGGCATCACCTATCATGTGGAAAGGTGACTCTTTGTTTTTGTCATGCTCTTTGTCTTTGTCTCCAGTCTGTAATGACTATAATTATGTTGCTTTTCAGCCAATTGTTTGGCGTAATCATATTTTCTGTTACAGTCTTAGTTCCTGGAGCCATAGAACAGCCAGCCAGCTGAATGTCATCTCAGAGGCTCTGCAATTCAATCCCTTTTCTTCCAGAGCTAGATGTATGTGCCTTTCACAGAACCAACCCAGATTCCAGTAACTTCTCCAGGAAGGACTTTCATCTTGATTTTATGACTAAATTTACCTTTCTATAATTTTCATCTCATTATGCTTTTTCCCAACATAAATGATTCTCTCTTCTCTTGTAGTGCCTCATATATTGAATGATTTTTGTAATCTCAGAGTTCTCAAACTCAGATGCCCTAAGGGTCAGGAAGGTGAAGTGATCAGAGAAGAGGGTGGTATGGAGTGCACATGTGTGTATTGTGTGAATGGTGGGGACCAGTGCTGAACTGGAGAGCACTCCTCTCTTAAAACAGTGGAAGGCAAACAAGTTCCATCTGTAGGCCACATTTGGCCCATGAGCTCAAGAGTTTACAACTTCTGTTTTTCCTTCCAAGCCACAGTATAAAATTAGATAATTTATTGTGATGACAATAATTTATTGTGATAACAGATAATAAATAATAATTTACTGTGATAACAGCCCAAGAGTATCTGGATTAATTCTTTCTAAGTTTCTCATCACCATGAAGTTAGAGGCAATCTAATTATTGGTGCAAATAATTCAAAAAGGACCCTTTGAGCCTTAAACAGATCTCCAAGATGATGGAAGAGCTGCCCGGTAATGGTCATAGCAGAGGAAAGAAATAGTTGGTAAGGGATTCTTCTAGACTCTAACACTTCTTGGTTCTCAAATTCTTTCCATATTTCCCAATGCAGATCAGAGTCTTAAGAAAATTAATTTTCTGCTGGAGAGGGTGTGGATAAAAGGGAACCCACTACACTGTTGGTGGGAATGTAAATTGGTGCAGCTACTATGGAAAACAGTATGGAGGTTCCTTAAAAAACTAAAAATAGAATTACCGTATGATCCAGCGATCCCACTCCTGGGCATATATCTGGAGAAAACTCTAATTCAAAAAGATAAATGCACCTCAATGTTCATTGCAGCACTATTTACAATAGCCAAGACATGGAAGCAACCTAAATGTCCATCGACAGATGAGTGGATAAAGAAGATGTGGTATATATTTACACTGGAATATCACTCAGCCATAAAAAAGAATTAAATAATCCTATTTGTAGCAACATGGATGGACCTAGAGATTAGCATACTAAGTGAAGTAAGTCAGACAGAGAAAGACAAATATCATATGATATCACTTATATATGGAATCTAAAATATAATATAAATGAACTTATTTACAAGCCAGAAACAGACTCACAGACATAGGTAACAAACTTGTGGTTACCAAAGGCAAAAGGCAGGGAGAGGGATAAATTAGGAGTTTGGAATTAGCAGATACAAACTACTATATATAAAATAGATAAACAACAAGGTCCTACTGTATAGCACAGGGAACTATATTCAATATCTTATAATAAACTGTAATGGAAAAGAATCTGAAAAAGAATTTATATATATATATATATATATATACATATATATATATATATATCTGAATCACTTTGCTGTACACCAGAAACTAACACAACATTGTACATCAACTATACTTCAATTAAAAAAAATTAATTTTCAACAACTGAATATGTGAGTACTCCAAATTTATCTAAAACGAATGCTGTGTATAATGTTTTATACTGCTTGACCGGCGTCCAGGTATACTTTAAAATAGTTAATTAAACCTGTCAGTTAGTAGGTTTGGCCTTCCCAATCTTTGAGTGCTCTCACTCCTGGGTCTATAGTTCAAGATCACATTGCTTTGAAGGCATTAGTTCTCTTAAAAAAATGTATAAAGTAATCTAAACATTTTAGATTACAGTTAATCTTTGGTGTCAGAGCCAACTCATGACTCTAATTTCTTTCTCTTTTCTCCTTCTTCTGCCATCCCCTTTCTCACCCCACCTTCCCAATCCTATAAATCTCTCACATTCCCCACCTTGTCCCCTCACCCCCCAACCCCAGGATTCCTTTTCAAGATTGATGCTTGAATAGGGCCTAGGCATGAAAAGTAGTTGTAACTGTATTTGAGAAAGCTGTACCAGAGAAGAGAATTTGAGAAAGAAACACAAGGAAAAGGTAATTGGGAAAGAAAACCAAAAAAGGGCAAAAGCAAAGATAGAGAAGATCTTTCCTGTCTTCTCTCTCATGTAACTCAAAGTCCTGAAGGAGAGGACTCCTCCTTTCAGACAACTCCTGCTCAGCCTCACACAATCAAATTTACAACTTTCTTATCTTTCTTACTCTGTACCCTGGTCTAAAAGACTAATCAGAAGAAAGTTCCCCCCAAAAGTTTAACATCAAAAAGACCTAGATTCCAATGCCAGCTCCATCACCTACAAGCCATGGACCATGGCTAAGTCAGTCATTCAATCTCTCTGAGATTTCCTTATCTACAAGCTGGATATAACAGTACAGATCCTACCCAGCTCCCAGGGATGAAATGAGGTGCTGCATGTGAAAACACATTAGAAATTGTAAAATGCTAATCAAAGATGAAGCCTTATTATTATTATTATTATTATTATTATTATCTTGCATCCTGTGCTGTAGATGCTATGGCATGTGGGCATCTCTTCTCACCAAATGTCCTTAGAATTTTTGGATAAGGAGGTGGGTGTTACAGTTTGGTACAGCAGAGAGGCAGAACTTTATGTTTTAGAAGGGCAGTTGACACTAAAAAGGGCCAACCTTTTTAGTTATGTAAACATGGTAAGAGCAAGCACCCATTATTCTGGGAGAAGGTGCAGCAGGAGTCATTTTTTTTTTGCTTGTTTTGTTTGCTTAACTAGGGCTTGGGGCTTCAACTCTGCAGGCAGGTGGGGTCTTGCTACCAAAATGACTGGTTCAGGAGATGGACCCAGAAGATCCCAAGAGTTGTGCTCAGAGCTTTTATTCGGTGATTATCTGGATAAAGGCCTGCTTTCTCCTCATTTGAACAAAGAGGCATGTTACCCATTTGATGCTAGCAGACATCTGATGACCATGAGGGACTTCTACCTGAAGAGAAAACCAACCTGGCAGAACACAGAGTTAAGAGATTTCAGAGAAACTGAACGGGAGCTCTGAGAGAACTGTGCCTGAAGCCCATATTGGTCTTGGCAATTGTATGAGACAATGACTCACCTTTATTGTCTAAGCTAGTTTGTGTTGGGCTTTATAGTACTAGATACTGATGGAGAAGTCATCCTAAATGGTACAAAGTTGGAAGGTTTCTGGAGAAGGGGTGGGAATGTCACATAGGGTTCAAGGAGCTTACTGAGAGGAAGTTATTCAAGTTTGCTAATCTTGCCTGCATACGTTCCCCGTCATGAGCATGCCTCTGATGTGCTGAGCCGGGCTGCCTAAGATCAGCTGATGGTTGGGAAACTGCTGGAGGGGGTGTCAACAACAAGGCCTGCATTCTCATAGGGGAAAGAAGGCTGGGGTGGGTCCTAACATGGGGAGATGGAAAAAGCTGTGTCAGTAGGTTGATGGTTGGGAGTATGATCCATGAATATGCCTATGCTCAGTTTTAATAGATGATGCCAAACCATTTTCCAAAGTGTATTTACCAACTTACATACCCACCATCAATGAGAGTTCCCAGAGCCTTTTACTTTGACTTTGCCCACAGGCTAATAAATGAGGTGTTCTGGTTTTACCAGAGCACAGCAGTTGACAAACAGCAAATTAAAAGGTTGCTGCTAGAATAAGACACACCAAAAACAAAAAAGTATACACCTCCACACAAAGGCATAGAATTCAAGTAGCATAGTAATTTGGAGTGATGATTTAGAGGTAAATACATTTTAATTATCTTACGTTATGAAAAAAATGCAAGTATAACACAAGTGCCTGATTACCTGCTGGTTCTAAACTGTTCTCCATGAACCAGGGATATGTCAGCACACTGTCAAAACTTCCCTTCCTTATACTTAGTGGTGGAGTTGGGGAGGGAGTATGTGGTGTGTGTGTGTGTGCGTGCGTGTGTGTGTGTCTGTGCGTGGCAGATGGTGAACAGGTGGTAAATGGTAAGAAAGATTGTTTCCTACACAAGAAGCAGACAGTCAAAAATGTTCCGTTATATTAAGTTATTCAATATATGTTGAAACAGGCAGTTAGGTACCATATGATCTCCAGTAATACTTTGAATTTTTTAAAAATTGTTGCTTAAAAGAGTGTTGCAGTTATCTAAAAAATTCATTACCTTCAGCTTAGTTAACCCGTGGCAATGGCTTATTAAGCATGAAGGATTTACTTGAAAATGGTGAAGATTGACATAAATTTAATTGACGTATATTCTCATTTAAATATGTACTTACTAAAAAGCAGCCAATGTTCAAACCAACAAAACTGTAGGCTCATTCCAGTAGCACCTGATTTATGCCTATGTTACCTTTCGTGCATTCCATTGTCGGAGTAAGGGGTGGCAACTCCATGAATTGATTTCCTTGTTCCCTACTGCAATGTCCTATTGTGTCGACTTGTCATATATGCTAGGTTAATGGTTTTATTATCAGTCAGTACTATCTGCCAGTACTATCTGCCATTGGGAGCTAATGAACAGACCTCAGGAAATTCTGGCTTCTTCCATGGCCTCGTTCTTGCCGCCTTATTTTTGGTCATTTTCAGCAGCTCCCATTTTCATCCATTCATAGACATCTCATGATAGAGACTTCTAGGTGCCTAACCAATATCCATCCTCTCCTTGCTCCTTAGTAACAGATTTTGTCAAGGGAAGCAATATGTTCAGATTAAACCCAACATTCCCCAGCCTCCCTTACAGATAGGGGTAGACATATGACCAAGTTCTGGCCACTGAGATGTAAGTGAAAGTTGTTGGATGGGGATTCTGGGAAGGCTTCTTAAAAACCATACAGAATCAACTGCTAAGCACCATTTTCACTTGGCACTTCTTCCTTTCCACTTCCAAGAAGAACATGACGTGACAGCTGGCGTTCTAGCAGCTATCTCATGAACGTAAGGATAAGGGCTACACTCTAGGACGATGTCCTACAACTGCCACAGTAGCCCTTGGTGCCTACTTCTGGAATACTCATTTTGTGAGAAAAATGAAATCTTGTCTTATTTAAACCACTGCTTCTCAGGATTCTATTTCTCATAGTCAAATGCAACTCTGGTATTCAAAATATTCAGTGTAATTCTCCATTTGATTTGTTCAACATTTTACAATTGTCTTTGAACAGAAGCCATACAACAGAGATGTATACAACTCATTCAGGCTTCTGGCCTGGATCATGAAAAATTAAGCTTTAAAGGCTCTACCATGCTGAATTATCCACTGCGAAACCAGGGACTAGGTGGCAGGGCAAGTCCTCCTATTCCAGGGCAGTATTGGGAAGTCTGCAGGGCAGAATCAAAGGCTGAGGTCAGAGAGGTATCACAACAGAGCTCTCAAGCCTGTTGTCATGGCAGCAAAGAGAGATCCATGGCAATATGTTGGAACAGACATGAGACTTCCTCCTGTTTTTACACTGGATCTTGTAGGCCTCCCTATTTAATCAGGTCCCTTGAATCTAAATGTCAAGATCTTCTGGAAGGTATAAAATAATTCTGTAATCAGCCCATGAACGCCTTCTCACTGCATCTGTCTTCCTTCACCTGGCCTTGGACTAGGGCTGTTTCTCCAGCCCCCACCACAACACCACCGCTAGTGGAAATATACCTGCAGTCAACAATGAATCTGACCACTGGGGCCAGCATCAGTTCTAGTCAATCTCTAACCCTCACTCCATTTTCCTCCTTTTTTAATTCGTTTCCCCAACAAAAAAAGGTCAACTGCATACTGAAACATTTTCATAAAGTACAGCTTCCAAAAAGCAATTTATAGATGCACAAAACTAAAGCAAACAAGATTAAGGCAGGAAAAAAAAGAAGAAAGAGAAGAAGAAAGAAATGTGTTCAGACTTAAGCCTATAGAAACAGAGATCAGATTTGTGGGACCAGAGGTTGGATATAGGGGTGGGGGAATTATGGGAAGGTTTTCAAAAGGTATGAACTTCCAGTTTGAAGATAAATAAGTTCTGGGATGACTATAGTGAACAGTACTGTTTTTTGGAAGTTTCTAAGAGAATAAATCTTAGAAGTTCTCATCACAAGGGAAAAAAAATTCTTTGGAACTCTGCCAGGTGATGGATGTTAACTAAACTTATTGTGGTGATCATTTCATAACACATACATATATCGAATCATTATGTTGTACACCTTAAACTTACACAACATTATATATCAATTATTTCTCAATAAAACTGGGAAAACAAAACAAACAAAAGCAAGCCTGACCTACCAGCTTGGCAAACAAATGAGCCCATTTCCAAAACAAGAACATTTCCTACATTCTGCCAGGTATGAAATTAATTACCTGAGGGCTTCCCTGGTGGCGCAGTGGTTGAGAGTCCGCCTGCCGATGCAGGGGACACGGGTTCGTGCCCCGGTCCGGGAAGATCCCACATGCCGCGGAGCGGCTGGGCCCGTGAGCCATGGCCGCTGAGCCTGAGCGTCCGGAGCCTGTGCTCCGCAACGGGAGAGGCCACAACAGTGAGAGGCCCGCGTACTGAAAAAAAAAAAAAAAAAAAAAATTTAATTACCTGAGCCATCTTCCTTAATACTACCGTCATTTTAGTAATGGTGAAGCTTTAAACTTTTCACTCTCCTGTGGTTTCTGAAGCTGAGCTGGAGACAGCTTTGCAAACTACGTTGAACTCAAAGACCACCTTAGTGTGCGTGAACTTCAAAGAGAGCTATAGCAGCTGTTTCCTTGGACTGCCAAGCTAGGCAAAGTGCTGATGAGGAACGGAGCTCACACTCTTGAGTCCCAGCTCCCACAGTTTCCTCCTACTGACACAACGGAGACAGGGAATCACTGAGCCCTATAACAGCTTTCATGCCCGCCAGTGTCAACGTCTGCTCCCCTGGAGAGTCCTCAGGCTTTTGTAGGGTCTCTGTGCCACCACGGTGTCACTCTGCTCTGGCCCCTGCCCTGGAGCCACACCAGGCCCACCCAGGCTCCCTTCACGCTGGGAACAGTGATGAGGAGTCCCAGCGGTACAGGGCACCGCAGGCTGCCTCTGGACCTGTCCCCTCTCCAGACATGCTTAGGTGCTCCCTCTTCTCTGCCTCCCACCAGTCCCCACAGCCATACAGGAGCTGTCACTGGGGCAGGTGGCCTAGTGACATCTGTCTGGATCCCCTTGTGGTGGGGGCACCTGAGCCCTAGACATCAGGTCACAAAAACAGCTACTTAACACCTGAGTCACCTGGTCCTCCTAGACTTCAGTTTATCTGCTAAGATGGGAATCATGGTGCCTCTACATCGCAGCCATTATCTCACCACAACCACAACTATCATTTTTTCCCCATTTACTACAAGAGGTGTATGACCTGCAATGCCAAATTGCCTGGGGTTACATCCTGCCTCTGCTACTGAATCCCTGGGTAACCACGGCAAGATGCTTGAGTGCTTTGCACCTCAGTTTCTCCCTCTGTAAAATGGGGACAACAAGCCTGCCATTCAGAGCTGTTACTTGTGTACTGTGTACTTTAACATAGTGAGTGCTGCAGAGTTTGCCAAGCTCAGTGACAAGCTCTGTTAACCCTCCCCATAGAAGAAAGTACCATTATTTATTCCCATCCAACAGATAAATAAACTGTGGTTTAGAAGGATTAAATGATTCAAATGTTAAGTAACTGTGCATTTGAGGACCTCAGGGGTTTCTCTCTCTTTCTCCTTTTGCTTTGAGAAGCCCTAGATCCCACAGGTCAGGCAGGGGTCATCACCTTACTTCCCCAGCTGACGTCAGGCCTTTCAAGTTGTTTCTCCACATATCAAACCTAAACCACAAATCCATTCCTTCACCTTTTCCCAAAGTAACTCCCATCATGCACCCCAGTCAGGCTCCTCCTCTCTCCCGGGGCCAGGTGGGTTAGGGTGCCCCCAGGCTTCGCCTGAAATCCTCAGGATGATGGGAGGTGCCTCCCTGCAGAGGTAGGAGCCTCCGGGTCTGGACCGTCTGCACGTTTGTTCCCTTTGTTCAGTGATGCGGGCATTAGGTGATGATGGCACCTGTTTGCAGAAGTGGCTGCGGGCAGTTTCCTCTCTTCTGCAGTTCACACTTCATAATTAGCTCTAGCCTCACCACCTTCTTAGGTTTCCTGTTCTAGGTTCCTGGCTCACAGAACTCAAAACCCCCTCTGACACTTTCTTCTTAGCACACCCCTGGGAAAGAAGCATGATCTGTCCTTCTGAATGGTCTGATTCTGCAAATGGAGTTAGTGTCTATTCTTTCCACAATGACCTTGGGGCGTTTTCTCTTAGCTTCCATCTGACCTTCAAGTCTGGCTGCTCTGGAGCACACATTAGCAGTTTTCACACCCAGCAGCTAATTGCTCATGTCAGGGAATGTTATTTATCTACTCTTCCCTGAAGTTCAGAGCCACACACCTGAAAAAGGACTGTAGAACTCAGTATGGTTTCTTTGTCTCATCCCCCGAAGATCTGGTGTGAAAACTGATTTTCTACCGAGTGGCAATTCTCAAAATGTATTACAGTTTAGAGAAGCACAGTGTGAGAAGTAAGTCTCCCTTCCAACACTGACCACCCCTTCCCCAGGTTACCCCTTCACCAGTTTGCCCCTTCCAGAAATACACAGGCCTGTGTGTATCCTTTGTAACTGAGGAGTACTTGTCTTGGACCTTGATTTTTTTTCATTTAATAATATGTCTCAGAGATCTTTCCATATGAAAACATATAGGTGTTCTTCATTCTTTTTAGTGGTTGCACAGTATTCCATTATATATGAAGTTACCTGCATTAGTTTCCTATTGCTGCTGTAACAAATTACCACAAATTTAGTGGCTGAAAACAATACAAATTAATTTTCTTATAGTTTTGGAGGTCAGAAGTCCAAAATTGGTCTTACTGGGCTAAGATCAAGGTGTTGTCAGGGCTCTGTTCCATCCGGAGGCTCTAGGCAGAATTCATCTTCGTGCCTTTTCCTTCTTCTAGAGGCCACCCCATTCCTTGGCTTGTGGCCCCAGCCAGCAGTTGCATCCCTCTGACCTCTGTGTCTCTCATCACATCGTGTTCTTTCTGACTCTGACCCTCCTACCACAAGGACTCTTGTGGTTACATTAGGCCCACCTGGACAATCCAGCATACTCTCCTCAAGTTACTTAACTAAATTACATCTGGAAATTTCCTTTTGCCATGTAAGGTAACATATTCACAGATTCCAGGGATTAGGATGTGGACATCTTTGGAGGGCCATTGTTGTGCTTACCACCATACCATAGTTTATGTAATTTGCTTCCTACATATGGCATTTTAGGTTGTCTTTTGCTACTATTCCAAGCAGTACTTTAAGGACTATCCTTGTACATATCCCTTACAGTGTGTGTCAGAATAGATGCAACTCCTAGAAAATGAGTTACAGATTCAAAGGGGATGTACTTTTGAAATTTTGATATATCTTTGTCATGGTAATTAAAAGACTTTATTTTACTTGAGATATTTCCGAATGGACAATTATCGTAAAACCATTTAGAAGGTAATATAATTTCACTCTCTTTTGCCTCTTATCTGTGATTGCTAGGACTAGGTCCTTGGCTTTAAAAAAGGCTTTGAATCTCATGCAACGGTTTTAGAAATAGGGATTCAAATTAATTTGTTTGGCTAAACACCTAATACTATAAAGCTGTGGCTATTTAAACGTAAAGTTAATCAAAATTAAATACAATTAAATATTTAGTTCCTCAGTCACACACCAGCCATATTTCAGGTGCCCAATAGTCACATGTGGCTTGTGGCTGCCACATGAGAGAGTGCAGATCCAGAACCATTCCTTCACTGTAGAAGGTTCCACTGGACAGTGTTACTACAGAGTGATCTTTTGATTGTCTATCAAATTAGAACCAACCCACTGCCTGAAGTGAAATTAACTCCATTTATTCAGTGAACACTTATTGAATGTTTACCTTGTACAAGGCATAAGACGATGATTTTTTTAAAGGTTCCTGTCTCAGGTAGGTCAGAAATCAATGGAGGAGTTTTTTCTGGACTTGCCCCAGGAATACCAGCTAACTATAATTGAGAAAATCAAAAGTACTATAATAAGTTCCAACACAATTTAGGAGCACAAAAGAAGAACATACAGTGTGTGGGTGATCCTGAAGACAATAATTTAGAAGTTATTCTCCTATCTTTAAAAATAGCTTGCTCATTGTTCATTTTTCTAATGTTATTGTTATGTTCTTTGGTATTTTATTTGTAAATAACAAAATGAGGAAGCATTTTAAAACCTCTTGATAAGGCATTATAGAGAAGAGATTATAATTATAGAACAGACTCTGGAGCCCGGCTGCATGGGGTTCAAATCCGGACTCCACCATTTATTAGCTGTGTGACGTTGGACATGTTACTTAACCCCTCTGGGCCTCAGTTTTCTCATCCCTTAAATTAGTATTTATCTCACAATGTCATTGTGAGGATTACAGGTGTTAATGTCTGTAAGTGCTTAGGACAGGGCCTGGTACTTATTGAGCACTAAGTGCCAGCCATTATTATTATCTAAACATGAATAACTATAATGCTGGAATTTCAGACACCTGGAAAGAATCTAAACGTTTCAGTTGGTTCTGAACAGACCATGGATGAGTTCAGTGGTTTGCAGGAATCCACCCAGATCTGACCAGTCAGTGAGATAGATGTGACACACACATGGCTGTCCTGGCTCAGGTCCACGGCCTGCCCTCCCTGGACCCTGGATGGGACAGTGGCAATAAGGCAATGTGCAGCCAGACAGCCTGGATTTCCTCTCTGACATGGACGGAATTTTACACTCTCACGGTAGTTAGTTAAGACCTGGTCATTAGTAAATTTGTCCAAATCTATTTCATAAATTTAGCTAAGTACTACCTCACCCTGCTCCATGTGCTTACTTATAAGTGAGACAAGCAATACATCCTCTTATTGATTCTGACACTCTTCCCCTCAAACTCTCTCCACTGCCTAAAAATTCAGGTTTCTGTGGTGGTCACAGCTGCAGTCATTTCAGTCATGCCTTTCTGTGAATTTCTCCAATTCTCCTGCCCCTTTGAATCTGTCCTTTTATGGCATTCTCCTCTTCCTGCTTCTGCCTCATCTTTGGTAACCGCTCCCTCTTTCTCCCCATCTTTGTAATGATGCTAATACCCACTAGGACTGGCCTCACAAGATCATTAAAAGAAATTTAAAGGAACACTCAGCAGATACAAAGTGCTACATAAAGGTGAAATAATAATGCTTTGAACTATAAAAATGTACATTTCACTGCTTTTATTGCAATATGGGTTACCTGACATTTGTATCTGCAAAGCCTACTGCTTCAGAACTAAATTCATCATGCAACATTTGGAAATATATATCAACAAAGCCATTTGTTGTCCTGATTAATCACTTACCACCTGCTTTTAAGTGTCTAGGACTGTTGTTTATCTTTCTGCAACTGTCAACTTCGATCTTAAAGCCAAGCTGCAGGGCTTATGATTGTTTTCACCAAAGAAAAAGTTAAAAAAAAAATACATGAATAAGAGAATAAAACACACCATACTGCTTATAGTTTCTTAATGCAAATTAGCTACAGTGCTCTTCGAAAAGCAGGAAGAATGAAGCAATTTGCAGGTAGTCTCATTGCATTCAATACCACCTCTGCTCTGAGGCAGATGCACCCTAAAGTTAGTGACACTTCAGTTTCAGGGCCCTGGAACTTGCATGGGTCTCTACCAAGTCCCTGTGTCTAACTAATGCAGTATTCTTTTTCTTAAAGAGCTCCCTCTCCCACCTGTATAAGCACCAAAAGCTCCACAAAACCTAATATGCCCTGCTGGTGCCATAGTAATTATCACACATGGCCACTGGCACCGGAGCAGCCGCAATGTGTTCTCTGCTGAGTGATGATCTCTGTCTTGCTGGAGATTGTGCACGATTTGGTCCAACTGTTCATGGACTTCCTGACTTTGGGGCCCAGGACACTGTCTCCACCTCTGTTAGGCAGGCCTGTGGGCTAAGAAATCATTCCCTGAACTCCACTCCAAACTTGTTCTTTAGAATCTTGCAGATTTGAGAAGAGTTGCTCAGGCACCAATGAGAGAAGAGATTATTTTTGGAAACCATTCCTTTAATCCAAGGTTTCTCAACCTCAGCACTATTGACATTTTGTGCCAGATAATTCTTTGTTGGGGGATGAGGTGGGAGGCTGTTACAGATTATTTTTGGGAGCCATTCCTTTAATCCAAGGTTTCTCAACCTCAGCACTATTGACATTTTGTGCCAGATAATTCTTTGTTGGGGGATGAGGTGGGAGGCTGTTACAGGATATTCACCCGCATCCCTGGCTTCTGTGTAGTTCATCACCCCTCCCCCACCCTCAACCCAATCAAGTTGTGAAAACCAAAAGTGTCTTCAGACATTGCCAAATGTCCCCTGGGGCAGAATCTCCTCTGTTCAAGAACAGCTGCTTAATCAAACATTCCAGCAAAACCCTAAGATGAAAACTTTCCTTTTGTCTTGAATAACAAAATAGGCATTTTGCTGCTCACTGGCAAGCCCTCCTGGACTCCAGTGCAGGCAGGACTTTTGACTGGCAAAAAAAAGCCAATTGTTTATTCACAGATGACATGATCTCATACATAGAAAATCTTAAGGAATTCATACACACACAAATCTATTAGAACTAATAAATGAGTTTGGCAAGATTGCAGGACACAAGATCAATATACAAAAATTAATTATATTTCTGTATATCAGCAATGAATAATTAAAAATGAAATTAAGAAAACAATTCCATTTACTATAGCATCAAAAAGAACAAAATACTTAGGAATAAATTTAACAAAAGAAGTACAAGAACACAGAAAACTATAAAATAAAACATTGTTGGAAGAAACTAAAGATGTAAGTAAATATGTATGACATCTCATTGGAAGACTTAATATTGTTAAGATGGCAATACTCCCAAAATTGATCTATAGCAATACAACCCAAATTTATCAGCTTAATTCCTAACAAAAAGGCAGCTGCCATTTTTTGTACAGGAATTTACAAGTTGATCCTAAAATTCATATGGAAATTCAAAGGACCTAGAACAGTCAAAACAATCTTGAAAGAGAAGAAGGTTGGAGGACTAATACTTCCTAATCCTAAAACTTAACTATAAAATTACACTAATCAAGCCAGTGCAATACTGGCATAAGGATAGACATACAGATCAATGGAATAGAATTGAGAGTGTAGAAATAAACCCCTATATTTACGGTCAAGTGATTTTCAACAATGGTGACAAGACAGTTCATTGAGGGAGATAATAGACGTTTCAATAAATGATGTTGGGAAAACAGTCTAACAATAGCCATGTGAAAAGAATGAAGTTAGACCCCTACCTCAAACCATATATAAAAACTGATTCAAAAAGACTTAAAGACCTAAATGTAAGAAATAAAAATATAAAACTCATAGAAGAAAACATAGAAGTAAATCTTAGTTTAGGCAATGGTTTCTTAGATTTGTCTCCAAAAGTACAGGCAACAAAAGAAAAAAATAAATGAGACTTAATTGAAACTGAAATTTTAAAATTTTGTACTCCAAAGGACATCATCACGAAAATGAAAAGATCAGCCATAATGTGGAATAAAATATTTGCAAATTATGTATCTGATAAGGGACTTGTATCCAGAATATAGGAAGAACACTTACAACTCAACAATAGAAAGACAAATAATCCAATTTTAAAAGAAGCAAAAGATTTGAATTGACATTTTCCCAAAGAAATGGCCAATAAGCATATGAAAAGATACTCAACATCATTAACTATCATGACATGCAAATCAAAACCACAATGAGATACCATTTCATACTCACTAGGATGGCTTAATTAACCATCTTAGTGGTTATAGATAGTTATAAAAAGCAAAAGCAAAACATAATAACAAGTGTTGGCAAGGATGTGGAGAAGTTGGAATCCTCATACATTATTGGTGGGAATGTAAACTGATGCAGTCCCTTTGGAAAATAGTTTGACAGTTCCTCAAAATGTTAAACATAGTGTTATAATGATCCAGAAATTCCATTTGTAGGTATTGAATTGAAATATGAGCATGAAACATGAGAAATATGAATGAGAATTGAAAACATATACCCCCACAAAAACTGTACATGAATGTTCATAGCAGCATCATTCATAATAGACAAAAAGTGGAAACAACCCAAATGTCCATCAACTAATGAATGGATAAACACAATGTGGTATATCATATAATAGAATATTATTCAGCAGTAAAAAGGGATGAAGTAGTAATACATGCCACAACAATAAACCTTGAAAACATTATTCTAAGTAAAAGAAGTCAGTCACAAATGACCACATATAGTATGATTCCATTAAATGAAATGTCCTTGATAGGCAAATCTATAGAGACAGAAAGTAGATTAATGGTTGTCAGGGACTGAGCCGGGGGAGGGGGGGACAGGGAGGAGGCAATGGGAAGTGACTGCTAATGGGTAGGGGGTTTCTTTTGGGGATGATAAAACTGTTCTGTAATAGATAGTGGTGATGGTTGAACAATTTTGTGAATATACTAAAATCCACTGAATTGTACACTGAAAAAATAAACTTAAAAAAACGACAGAGCAGTTAGAAGGAAAAAAGCCAATCATTCAGAGAGAAACAGGATTGCTATAAGAACTTCATCAGAGAGGGTCTTCTGGAGAATGAAAGGCTATGGAAGATAATAATCTAGTATATCTTGCTGAGGGTGAGAGAAATGCCTTACCACATTCTGATAACAGCTGCTTTAAGTCTTTCATTGGTAATGGGGCTCCTGGAGAACCTGCCTCTTCCACCTCTCCCCACATTGTCTGAGCTATGAGTTAGTCTGATGAAACGTGAAGATAGCACAGGAGGGAGTCACTGATAAAACCCACAGAGAAAGACCCAGAAAAACACTAGCTTATAAAGTATGATATACCCCAAGTGAGGAGTGCCAGTGCAAAGGACTATATGCCTCCTTCATTCCCATAATGAAAATGAGGTTTCCACCCAGGAACTGGATCCAGACTGTCTTAGTCCATTCGGGCTGCTATAATGGAATACCATAGACTGGCTGGCTTATCAACAACATCTATTTCTCACAGTTCTGGAGGCTGGACCCATGTCCCGAGATCATGGCTCTGACTGATTCAGTGTCTGGTGAGGGTTGTCTTCTTGCTGTGTCCTCACATGGCAGAAGGGGTGAAAGAGCTCTCTGGGGTGTCATTTATAAGGGCACTAATCTTATGATTGGAGTTCCACCCTCATGACCTAATCATCTCCCAAAGGCCCACCTCCAAATACCATCACATTGGGGATTAGGTTTCAACACATGAATTTTGAGGGGCATGTGCATTCAGTCTCTAGCACAGACCTTGTTCCTGCTTTTTACGTGTTGTAGAAATTTACTTCCTTTGTGGTTTTTCCCCTGCTAATTGCATTAGATTCAGGACTGCCTTTTTTGTGCTTTATTTAAAATACAGCAAGAAAAAAGTTAAAAAAATAAAAAAGAAGAAAAAAAAAGGCACTGGAGGTAAGAACAGTAAACAAAACAGACCCCAAACCCCACTCTTGTGGAACTTATATTCTAGCGACTAAATGCTGTTTGTCCAGGGGCTTTATATACACTCATTAAATTCCTGACATGGCCTTGTGAGATAGCTATGGTTATAATCCCTGTTACCAATGAAGAAAAGTAAAGCTCAGGGAGGCCTCATTACGTGTCTAAGCTCACACTGCAAGGGAAGGGCCACAGTTTGAATCCAAGCAACTGACTCTAGAAACTGAGCCCTTAATCACTATGTCCACAGTTCCCCAAAAAGTGTGCCAAGGTGCCCCAGAAGGCCACAGGGAACTAAAGACCATGGCAGGAGCTTTTAATTTTTAAGAGAAATACAAAGACATATATCAGACCACATAATTCCTGCTCTTAAGTTGTTTGGAACTAAACTAATAAATAAAACCATTAGATACGTCTTTTGATGTAGGGGCACTGTGAAATATGACTAATATTATTAGCATAATATTATGCTAAAGGCACTGTGAACTGAGAGAAGTTTGGGAACTTCTGTACTATGCTATTGTCCATTTACATGTCTAGTTCCCCCTCTAGACCACAAGCTCTTGAAGGTAGCCTGGCACACAGGAGGCATACCAAAAATGTTTGTGGAATCAATGAATAATTAGAATAGAAGTAAAGGGGAGGGCTTCCCTGGTGGCGCAGTGGATAAGAATCTGTCTGCCAATGCAGGGGACATGGGTTCAATCCCTGGTCCAGGAAGATCCTACGTGCCATGGAGCAACTAAGCCCGTGCACCACAACTACTGAGGCTGTGCTCTAGAGCCTGCAAGCCACAACTACTGAAGCCTGCGTGCCTAGAGCCCGTGCAGCATAAGAGAAGCCACTGCAATGAGAAGCCTGTGCACCACAACGAAGAGTAGCCCCCGCTCACCGCAACTAGAGAAAGCCTGCGTGCAGCAACGAAGACCCAATGCAGCCAAAAATAAATAAAATTAAAATTAAAATTAAAAAATTTTTAAAAAAAGAAGTAAAGGGGAGATGTATACATGACTCAGAGCCAAGATATAAGTAGCAAGGACAACAGAGAGAAGAAATGGCAGAAAGGAGTGCAATATTTGGGGAATAGAAATTATGTGGGGAACATAATATAAACAAGGCAGTATGTATTGTGAAGTAGTTAAGCATGTGTTCTCCGAAGCCAGGCTGGCTTTGAATCCCAGCTCTGCCACATACTAACTCAGCGATCTTGGGAAAGTTCCTTAACTTTCCTGGGCCTCAGTTTTCTCATCCATGAAATGGAGTTAAAAAAATTATTGTGACCGGTTAAATGAGTCTACATGAATGGATTGCTTAGAATAGTGTCTAGCACATTGTGACTGTTACATATCTGCTGTTTGATATTATTATTACTCCAGTTCTATTCAACCAGGTTTATTTTTTCACGAATTTGAACTCATTTGTGCTCTATGAGGAAGCTGATGGCAGCTAGTGTGACCCACTGCTCCAGTTTGCCTGAGTCTGAGAGGTTTCGCTGGAGATGAGACTTCCAGTGCTAAATCTGGGAAAGTCCTGGGCAAATTGGGATGAGTTGGTCACCCTAGTGGCAGCTCATCTCTTTAGCCCTGCAGGGAATCTGACTGTAGGCTTATTCCTGGCTCAGGAGGGGTCACTTCCTTGGCAGGTCCAGAGGAGGCAACAGTGAGGGATTCAGGTTGCTTTGTGGCTGAGCGGCAGGTGGCAGGAAGTGTGCAATTTAAGGCAGGAAGGCATATATGGTTGAGATTTATGTAACAGAATAAGAGCAGAGGAGAGGATCCATCACCACCTACCTCTGCAAGGCACCGTGTTGCTCAGAATGTCTGACTTCAAGAGTTTTCAGAGAAGAAGAATAAATAGCTTTAATTGAATTTTATAGATAATTCACATTACTCAAAGATTATTGAACCATGTAAATATATGTGCCAAAAAGTCTTCCTCCACTCCTATCCCCTAGTCAGTTAGTTCTCCACACACAGAGGTCATCCGCTCAGAGTTTCTTTAGCCACATACAAGAAAATATGAATATACATGCTTATTTTACCTTCATTCTGGTATCAGATGACTATAAAAGTGGATGCAAGCCTTCCGGTCACTGGAGAGGCTATACTTGAATAAATGGGCAACTGACAGCCAATGTCAAAAGGACTGTTCACTCCGGGTCCACTGACAAATGGGGGTTTGGGACCTGGAGACTTGAGGCTGAGACCTGGGAGGTGGTGACAACAGCATGGCCCAGCCGCTTCTTAGGGTGCAATGACATGCCAGCCAGCCTGCAGAGATGACATCTTCATCTCTTTCCTCTCTCACTTCCAGGTAAGGACTGCAACTTTTTACTTATTCATTGTCAAGATTCACAACCACTTTTACACAGATTGGTCCTGCTATTTTCAATGTTGTTGTTGGTGTTCATTTCATTTTTATTCCCTTTGTCATATTATCAGTTCAGGATGTTTGACAGCCACCCCCTTCCTTGCCTACAAATTAACATGGCTGTCTCCTGTTATCTTGGTTTCTAACTGGTGGTTTTAGTTTTGTTATGACTAATTCTATATTTAGGCACTTGTCAATTCCGCTCCAAAAGTTGTGAGAGAGAGAAAGAAGATGCTGTAACTGTGGGCTGGGTTTACCCACAGGCTTTGCCCAACCCTCTTGTTTTATCCCCTTATGCCATCACCCCTCCCCCACCTTTCTGCTTGCGATTCTTACCTCCTCTTTTTTTTTAATGGTTAACTCCTTCCTACATCTCAAACCTTCCAACTGAGTTCACTTACATTCTGACTGCAGTACCTTCTTTAGAATTTCTTTGAATGAGGGTTAGCTGGTAATAAATTATCTGCTTTTGTTTCTTTACAAATGTATTTATTGCCCTCATTATTGAAAGTTATTTTCACTGGGAAATAGATAAAATTCTACATTGGTAGCTATTTTCTTTCAGCACATGGAAAATATTTTTATTAAACGTATAATAGACCTTATCACTCTGCATTCCATGTCCTTTCATCTCTCTTCCATTTTTTCCCCATCTTTTTTTCTCTGGCTATGTCCCAGATACTTTCTTCTAATACTACTGTTAACCCCATCTATTAAGTTTTTTATTTGAGTTACTAGTTTCATTTCAAGACATTCAATTTAGTTCTTTCTCAAATATGCTAGGTCACATTTTATATTTTCTATATCTGCCACTTGTGCCTAATAATTCCAATACTTCAATTATTTGTGGGTCTGTTTCTACTTTCTATTGTTTCTGCTGTTCTCATGTACGATGTCTGATTTCCTTGGGTGCTTGGTTATTTTTGACATGTGCTTCTCACTGCCTTTGAAAAATTCTATGTGGGAGTTCTTTGAGGCCAAGAATAAAGGTGCCCCCTCTACAAAGACGTTGTCTTTGTTGTTCCCACGTGAATAACTACTGTCAGTCTGGGGTGACTTTAAACTAAACTCATGATGTGAGGTTCTTTTGGATCACACACAGGATGTAAATTTGAGGTAAAATTCTTTGTGAGGGCTATTTTGTGGTTAAAAAACTCTCAGTATGGGTTTCCCCCCTGCTTAGCCCAGTGTGAAGGCAATTGCCTTGCCCCCCCTGGGGTTGGGGTCAGTGTTGGTTTTACTTCTGGTTTGGTCTTACCATGTGGTCCCTTCTTATTGTAGGGGTTTTCTGTTATATTCCCAACTTGGGATGGGCTTGAGACTCAGATTTCTCTCCTTCTTTCTTTCATCACAACAAATACAAGTTCAGAGTTGCTGGGATTGACAAACGATCTCAGGGCACGAGGAGCTGCTGTGTTCACTTCTCTTTTCTGTTTTGGCTTTTGCTTAGGTATTTTTTTCATTTGACAGATCTTCCTTGTCTTAAGGGATACCTTTTTTTTTAAATGTTTTTCCAGCACTTTTAATTGCTTTCAGTGGGAGGGTTGATCTGAATAACTAGCTTGCCATTATCAAAAAGAGCAGTATAATCACCTATTTTTTTTAACAGCTGCGTACTTTTCTATTATACTCATATACCAAAGTAATTTAACCACTCTCTTATAAGGGACATTTTTTCTAATCTTTTGATCTTACAGTAAATAATATTTTAACGAACAAATTTCTACATCTACCATTTATATATACACATACATTTTTCTGTAAGTTATCAGAAGCGGATATCAGGACCAAAATGTATTATACATTTTTACTTTTGATAGTTTATCACCCAGTTATACACCAATGCACCAGCAATGTATGAGAGTTTCACACTGCCTTCCTAACTGAGTGTTACAACACTTCTGAATTTGGGGGAAGGCAGCTCTTAAAACTATGTTCTCAAGTGCTGCCTCGGCTTGTCTAGAAATTGTGGCCATGAGATTGTGATCAAGGTGGAACCTGCTTAGGGTGGTCCACAACTGCTTTTAAAACCCACCATAAGATGCAAACTAGTTGATCGTTCAGTCATATCCTTGAGCCCCGTAGTGTCTTGACTTAAATGAACTGTAAGCCCATGAAAGACAGAGATCAAGTTAGAATTTAATGATAATGCTGATTTCCCAAAGATCTAGCACAGAGAGACCCGAGCCGGATCTGAATTGGGGGCTAGGAAATGTGACTTCTCCAACACTGAATTTGTCCATATGGCCCTGAAATTTTTCTAGAAACTCATTATTGGATGAACTTTATCTCTTTTGAAAAGGTGTGCATATTACTGATAAAAGCCCTAATCTAGGCAACAGGAACAATTCTTTTTTTTACATCTTTATTGGAGTATAATTGCTTTACAATGCTGTGTTAGTTTCTGCTTTATAACAAAGTGAATCAGTTATACATATACATATGTTCCCATATCTCTTCCCTCTTGCGTCTCCCTCCCTCCTACCCTCCCTATCCCACCCCTCTAGGTGGCCACAAAGCACTGAACTGGTCTCCCTGTGCTATGCAGCTGCTTCCCACTAGCATCTATTTTACGTTTGGTAGTGTATATATGTCCATGCCACTCTCTCAGTTTGTCAACAGGAATAATTCTTAAGCAACACTTAGTGTTATGGAGTGAACTGTGTCCCAACCTCTGCCCCTCATTCACATGCTGAAGTCCTAACCCCCGTTATCTCAGAATGTATTTGGAGAAATACGCCTTTAAAGAGGTAATTACAGTTAAATGAGGTCATCAGAGTGAGCCCTAAATTTTCTAGTGTCCTTATAAGAAGAGATTAGACACACAGGAACATACACAGAGGGAACACCTTGTGAAGAAACAGGGAGAAGATGACCACCTGCAAGCCAAGGAGACAGACCTCAGAAGAAACCAACTCTGCTGACACCTTGATCTTAGACTTCTAGCTTCCAGAACTCTAAGAAAATAAATTTATGTTCTTCAAGCCATACTGTCTGTGGTACTTTGTTATGGCCACCTTAGCACATGAATACAGCTAGGCATGGCCAAGGAATTACGTCAGTACATAATGTCTGAGTTTTAATTACCTACAGCTTTGAGATCAAGAAAATATGGTGAATGGAAACTTATTTGAAAACTTACTTGCCTGTCTCTGGTCTACTTTTTAATATACTCCTTAAGGAGTCCACAAAGTCATTCAATTCTGAGATAAATGAAAAATTTTCTGTGAAACTTTCAGAACTGTTACATTTTCTTATTCTTATTTTTTTGTGAAAGCACTATGATATGAAATGGCATAACATATATTGATAACTAGAACTTTTCAGTACAGTTATAAGTCAGACTTATAATTCTCTTTGTACTATGTTCCCCCATAATGGAATAAAGAGTCCAGGTTGGCCCTGGGTCCCTGGCAAAGGTAGACGTTCAATACCAATGCCTCATTGGACGGCTGGGGGATAGAGTGGGATTGATTTCACGCACTTCTGTGGATGAAGGCAATCTGAGGCTCACTCAGAGACCAACCCCTAGATATTAAGCCAAGATTCTGAAACCCCTGTTTTCTCTCCTTCAGTAGATGAGGGTAGAATTTGGCTCAGAAGGTGTCAGGAGATGCATGCTGGGATTGTCAACAGGATACCTGCTTACTAGCAAGTTGAAGAGCAGCCTTTTGGAACACAATTTGCAAACTATTTATATGTGTTTATTGAGATAGAAAAAATAACTTTCATTTGCTTAATAAACTTTTCTATTGTTTATTTTACAGACTATGATAAAAAATAATATTTTGCATTTTTGAGGAGGATTTTCAAAAATCTTCATTTGATATTCTTTTGGCCAAAGAAGAATACTTACGTTAGCATGGAGAAAAGACTTAATGCTTGTGGTCTGTTTTTCTTTTATATTTTGAATTTAATGGAGGCTTCAGTCATATTCTGTTGGCATATGCTATTCTCTGGATATCTATTCAAATTGCTAAAGACCTGGATGAAAATAACTTCTTTGTAAATCCCTTATACTATACACATGCCTAACTGCCATACCCATATTCCCCTAGAATGCATCACAGTTCTGAAAGCATTAAGAGATTTGCAAACTTAAATAAAGAAGACAAACTTAAATAAGGATGAACTTAAAAAAATTAAGATCCCTAACTTCAGGTACTTTATTTTAAAAAAATAAAGAAAACACACCATAGCCAAACCAAGTATTTTGAGATTTCTCTCAAACTTCCCACATCTTTTCACTTTATAATGTAAACCTGAATAGGAAGTCTACAGAAGAATTTCACACTGCAACAATATTAATACTTTTTTATTTTTGAAATAATTTCAAAAGCACAGAAAAGCCGTAGGAAGAGTTCAAAGATCTCCTATCTATCCATCAATCAGAGACCCTAGTCAAGTTTCACCAACTGTCCTGGCAGTGTCCTTCATAGCAAAATGACCTAATACAGCATCATCTGTTGCTTTAAGTTGTCAAACCCCTTTAGTCTCTTTCAATCCAGAACAATTCCACAGTCCTTCCTTGACTTTCAGGACTAGCACATTTTTTAAGACAACAGGCAAGTTATTTTATAGAATGGTCCTCAATTTAGGGTTGTCTGTTGCTTCCTTATACTTAGATTCAGGTTATGTGTGCATTTTTGGCAGGAATACCCGAAAAGCAATACTAAATTCTCCTTGTATCCTGTCAGGTGGCACATGATTTCAATCTGGTCATGTTACATTTAATGTTACAATTGAATAAGGTAGTGTCTGCCAGTTTACTTCACTGAAAAGCTATTCTTTTCCCCTTTATAATTTTTCTTTTCTTTTTTTTTTTTTTTTTTTTTTTTGGCTGTGCTGCAAGGCTTGAAGACCTTAGTTCCCTAACTAGGGATTGAACCCACACCCTTGGCAGTAAAAGCACAGAGTCCTAACCACTGGACAACCAGGGAAGTCCCTTTCCCTTTATAATTGTAAGTCTTTCGTGAGGAGATACTTTGAGGCTATGTAAATATTCTATTTGTCATCTTTTACCCACAAATTGTAGCAGCCATTGACATTTCTTGCCTGAATTGAGTATTGCTAAGATTGTTGGATAATGGTGATTTTCTTTTTTATTTCTCTTACGTTTAATAGTTGGCAACCTACTAAATGGAAGAGGTTTTCCTTCTCCCATTTATTCATTTGTTTGTTTAAACCTGCATGGACTAAAAAGATATTTTATTCAATGGGGTATAATTCATCCCTATCATTACTGATTTTGATCTCAAATTGTCCCAGATTTGCCCAGTGGTTGGCTCTTCAAACTGGCTTCTACATCCTTTTGATATGCCCTTATCATTTTTTGCATACTTCATTACTTCCTCACATTAAATTACCTTTCATACTCATCTTGTGCTTTTGCTGCCCCAGTCCTGAAATCAGTCATTTTTTCTTAGACCTCTTCAACTGTCAGTGGAAAGCAGTTTCTAGAAATCAAGATCTGCATGCTGAGTATGCTTATAGCTATGGGCTATTGCAGTTTCCAGGAACTCTCAGTGGACAGAACTACAATGGAACAGAGATACATCTATATTCATATTACTATCTGCCTATCTATCTACCTACCTACCTCCCTATCTATCTATCCAAGTTCACAACAGTACTTCCAATTCAGTTCAAACACTGTATCACAGGGTTCATTATCCTTCTCCCTTTTTATACTTCTAATTCCCTTATCTGACAGCAAGAAATCTGGCTCCATAATCCTCAATATATTTACTTATTTGCTCAATCCCCCTGTATGCAACAAATTCTCTAACCTGCTGGGCTACCATTCATTCAACTGCTTTCTTGCTGTCCTTCTTGCTTGGGCCTCCTCAATGACCTTTTTTTTCTTTTCTTGGGGTACGCGGGCCTCTCACTGTTGTGGCCTCTCCTGTTGCGGAGCACAGGCTCCGGACGCGCAGGTTCAGCGGCCATGGCTCACAGGCCTAGCCGCTCCGCGGCATGTGAGATCCTCCCGGACCGGGGCACGAACCCGTGTCCCCTGCATCGGCAGGCGGACTCTCAACCACTGCGCCACCAGGAAAGCCCCTCAATGACCTTTTAAATTAACTATTAAGGAGGGAAGGATGGAAGGAAGGAAGGAAGGAAGGAAGGAGGAGAGAAAGGAAGAAAGGGAGGAAAGAGGGAAGGATATTAATTATAATACTGATTATGGATAAGTATATGAATAGAAAGTCTGAATCAGCAGAGGGAGAAACACTCCCAAATTCATTCTACGAAGGCACCATCATCCTGATACCAAAACCAGAAAAAGATGTCACAAAAAAAGAAAATTATAGACGAATATCACTGATGAACATAGATGCAAAAATCCTCAACAAAGTACTACCAAACAGAATCCAACAGCACATTAAAAGGATCATACACTATGATCAAGTGGGACTTATCCCAGGAATGCAAGAATTCTTCAATATATGCAAATCAATCAATGGGATACACCACATTAACAAATTAAGGAATAAAAATCGTATGATCATCTCAATAGATGCAGAAAAAGCTTCTGACAAAATTCAACACCGATTTATGATAAAAACTCTCCAGAAAATGGGCATAGAGGGAACCTATGCCAACATAATGAAGGCCATACATGGCAAACCCACAGCAAGCATCACACTCAATGGTGAAAAACTGAAAGCATTTCCACTAAGATCAGGAACAAGACAAGGATATCCACTCTCGCCACTCTTATTCAACATAGTTTTGGAAGTCCTAGCCACAGAGATCAGAGAAGAAAAAGAAATAAAAGGAATTCAAATTGGAAAAGAAGAAGTAAAACTGTCACTGTTTGCTGATGACATGATATTATACATAGAAAATCCTAATGATGCCACCAGAAAACTACTAGAACTAATCAGTGAATTTGGTAAGGTTGCAGGATACAAAATTAATGCACAGAAATCTCTGGCATTCCTATACACCAACAACAAAAAATCAGAAAGAGAAATTAAGGAAACATTCCCATTTACCACTGCAACAAAAAGAATAAAATACCTAGGAATAAACCTGCCTAAGGAGATGAAAGACTTGTCCTCAGAAAACTATAAAACACTGATGAAAGAAATCAAAGATGACATAAATAGATGGAGAAATATACTATGTCCTTGGATTGGAAGAATCAATATTGTGAAAATGACCATACTACTCAAAGCAATCCACAGATTCAATGCAATACCTATCAAACTACCAATAGCATTCTTCACAGAATTAGAACAAAAAATTTAAAATTCATATGGAAACACAAAAGACCCCGAATAGCCAAAGCAATCTTGAGAAAGAAAAATGGAGTTGGAGGATTCAGGCTCCCTGACTTCAAACTATACTACAAAGCTACAGTAATCAAGACAGAATGGTACTGGCACAAAAACAGAAATATAGATCAATGGTATAGGAGAGAATGCTCAGAGATAAACCCACGCACCTAGAGGCACCTAATTTACGACAAAGGAGGCAAGAACATACAATGAAGAAAAGACAGCCCTTCAATAGGTGGTGCTGGGAAAACTGGACAGCTATATGTAAAAGAATGAAATTAGAACACTACCTAACACCATAAACAAAAATAAACTCCAAATGGATTAAAGACTTAAATGTAAGACCAGACACTATAAAACTCTTAGAGGAAAACATAGGAAAAACACTCTTTGACATAAACCACAGCAGGATCTTTTTTGACCCACCTCCTAGAGTAATGGAAATAAAAACAAAAATAAACAAATGGGAATTAAATTTAAAAGCTTTTGCACAGCAAAGGAAACCATTAACAAGACAAAAAGACAGCCCTCAGAATGGGATAAAATGTTTGCAAATGAAACAACAAAGGATTAATCTCCAAAATATACAAACAGCTCATGGAGCTCAATATCAAAAAAACCCCAAACAATCCAGTTAAAAAATGGGTAGAAGACCTAAATAGGCATTTCACCAAGGAAGACATACAGCTGGCCAAGAGGCACATGAAAAGGTGTTCAACATCGCTAATTATTAGAGAAATGCAAATCAAAACTACAATGAGGTATCACCTCACACTGGTCAGAATGGCCATTATCAAAAAATCTAGAAACAACAAATGCTGGAATGGGTGTGGTGAAAAGGGAACCCTCCTGCACTGTTGGTGGGAATGTAAATTGTTACAACCACTATGGAAAACAGTATGGAACTTCCTTAAAAAACTAAAAGTAGGGCTTCCCTGGTGGCGCAGTGGTTGAGCGTCTGCCTGCTAATGCAGGGGACACAGGTTCGTGCCCCGGTCCGGGAAGATCCCACATGCCGCGGAGCAGCTGGGCCCGTGAGCCATGGCCACTGAGCCTGCGCGTCTGGAGCCTGTGCTCCGCAACAGCAGAGGCTGCAACAGTGAGAGGCCCATGTACCACACACAAAAAAAACAACAACTAAAAATAGAACTACCATATGACCCAGCAATCCCGCTACTGGTCATATACCCTGAGAAAACCATAATTCAAAAAGAAACATGTACCACAATGTTCATTGCCACACTATTTACAATAGCCAGGACATGGAACCAACCTAAATATCCATCAACAGATGAATGGATAAAGAAGATGTGGCACATATATACAATGGAATATTACTCAGCCATAAAAAGAAACGAAATTAAGTTATTTGCAGTGAAGTGGAGGGACCTAGAGTCTGTCATACAGAGTGAAGTTAAGTCAGAAAGAGAAAAACAAACACTGTATGCTAACACATATATATGGAATCTACAAAAAAAGAAAAATGGTACTGATGAAACTAGTTGCTGGGCAGGAATAAAGAGGTAGACACACAGAATGGACTTGAGGACATGGGGTGGGAGGGTGAAGCCAGGATGAAGTGAGAGTAGCAACGACATATATACACTACCAAATGTAAAATAGTTGGCTGGTGGGAAGCAGCTGCATAGCACAGGGAGATTGGCTCAGTGCTTTGCGATGACCTAGAGGGGTGGGATAGGGAAGATGGAAGTGAAGCTTGAGAGGGAGGGGATATGGGGACATGTGTATGCATATGGCTGATTCACTTTGTTGTGCAACAGAAACTAATACAGTATTGTGAAGCAATTATATTTCAATAAAGATCTACAAAAAAAAAAAGTCTGTGAATCAGAGAAAGAAAATACAAAAATAGGGATCCACCTGATTGAGAAGGTAGTATAAGAAGGCAGGTGAGGCTAGGTTATTTTGCAGTGATAAAACAACCCTAACATCTTAGCCCTTTAAAACAACAAACATTTATTTCTTGAGCCCACTTGGGTGGCTCTGCAAGGTGACTGCTCTTTGTGAAGTGGCTCAGGCTGCTTTGACCTTATTGTCCCTCCATCTTCTGATGCTCCCATGTCAACACCAGTCTTCAGGGATCTCTGAAGCAGGAGAAGAGAGCATAGCTGACCAGCTCTGAAACACTTCCTCATGGAAGGGACACGTGTCAATTCTGCTCACTATTTATTGGTTAAAGAAAGTCACATGACCACTCATCATTTCAAAGGGGCAAAGAAGAATAATTCTCCACATTGCCCATGAGAGGAGAGCAGAAAATATTGGTAAACACAGTGGTACTTACCACAAAGCATTAGGAAAAGTTAGCAATAGATTATTCAGATCCATCTTTTTTTTTTAAATAAGTTTTATTACCTCTCTGTAGCCATAAATTTTTTTTTTTTTTTTTTTTTTTTTTTTTTTGGATACACAGGCCTCTCACCGCTGCGGCCTCTCCTGCTGCGGAGCACAGGCTCCGGATGCGCAGGGTCAGCGGCCATGGCCCACGGGCCCAGCCGCTCCGCGGCACGCGGGATCCCCACGGACCGGGGCACGAACCTGTGCCCCCCACATCGGCAGGCGGACTCTCAACCACTGCGCCACCAGGGAAGCCCAGCCTTAAATATTTTTGAACTCCAAGATAATTAAGATAAAGGTCAAATTACAGTAACTAAGAAAATCATTTTAAAATGATTTACTTCTGAATTTACATGGGACTTACTTCTGAATTTAGAGGTGGTTCACGTAGTTTTCATTCTGAAAAACTTTTTAGTAACTATGTAAGTTAGCCATTGTCAAACCTGGCCACACATTAGAATCCTCTGGGGAGGTTTATGAAAATCGTTGCCTGGCCCTTACTTGCAGAGATTCAGATTGAACTGGCATAGGTGGGGTCTGGATAGCAGTAGTTTAAAAAATTCCCCAGGTGAGTCTAATGCAAAGCCAGCATTGGAATCCCTGCGCTCAGTCCTGACACTGCTGTACTTGCCAGTCCTTCAGCCTTTACACCACCTCCACAGGGAAACTTCCCCACCCGCTAGGTCTAGGTTATGTGCTCCTAAACCCCTCTGTATTTTCTCTGTGATATCCTTTATCACAGGGCACTCTGTTTGCCTGGATGCTTTCCTGTATCTGGCTGTAAGCTCTATAAAGATAGGGATGTGTCATCTTCATTTATTGACTGCCCAGCTCCAGGCATGATGCCTAACACGTAGTAGGTGCTCATTTAATGTGTGTTGAATATATTAGTAAATTATTACATAAAACTGGACTTAAAACTTTAAGATACCTGCACCTTAATGTCCACAGTAGCACTATTTATAATAGTCTAGACATGGAAGCAATCAAAATGCACATCGACAGATGAATTGATAAAGAAGATGCGGTGTATCATGCCAGTTGCAGCAACATGGATGCATCTAGAGATTATCATACTAAATGAAGTAAACCAGACAGAGAAAGACAAATATATATCACGGACATGTGGAATCTAAAAAAAAGATACAAATGAACTTATATACAAAACAGAAATAGACACACAGACATAGAAAACAAACTTATGGTTACCAAAGGGGAAAGGGGGATGGGGAGGGATAAATTAGGAGTTTGGGATTAGCAGATGCAAACTACTATATAAAAGAATAGATAAACAACAAGGATTTACTGTATGGCACAGAGAACTATACTCAATATTTTGTAATAATCTATAATGGAAAAGAGTCTGAAAAAGAGTATATATATACACATACATATATAACTGAATCACTTTGCTGTACACCTGAAACTAACACAACACTGTAAATCAACTATACTTCAAGAAAAAAAAATTTTCTGTCATATTGCTTTCTGTTCCATTAAAAAACTTACAGGTATAGACATACAGTTAGGAAATGGGCTTATTTGTATTCTTTGTGAATGACTGATATTGACCTCTGGCAAAAAGCTCCTGGCCTAACTGCACAATGAACATTTGTAAAACTGGGTAAAAACAGCAAGTAGAATATTTGATGCTTATAATGAACTCATTTGAGGGTTAGACATACTCTGGAACTTAGGAGAATCAGAAATGGCTAATCTATTTGTCCAAGCATATTGAATCTGTAAACATTTGGATAAGATAATATAATAATCATATTTCCTGCAGGGTAAAGTATTAACTTATCTGTTGTTCAAGGACCTTCACAACCTCCCCCCAGCCTGGCTTTCTAACTTCTCCTGGTTGAGTATCAGTGGAAAGAGCAGTCGTACATTTTGAATCCTGAAATGTCGGAGCTACATCACTGTACCATGACATTCTATCTGAGAATCTTGGGCTGGTTTCTTAATTTCTCTGGGCCCCAGTTTCCCCATATGTAAAATGGGGAGAGAGGACTCACCTCTCATGGTTGATTTGAGGGTTAAGTAAGATATTGCACATGATAGTGCTTTGTACACTGGAAAGTACTATAAATGCTGCCTGTTTTTAGTCACCAAAGAGACCTGTTAAGAGGGGTCACCCTCATTTAAAGTTTCTCAGCTTGGTGGCTTCCTCAGCCTAGAGGACTCTTCCTTCATATTTCTGTCTGTTGAGTTCTTATGCTCAGTAATCGTGAGTTTCCTTCCGTTTCCTCTTAAATTGTTATTTCTAAATAAGTCTGGGCAATGGAACCCAAGCAGTGAAGAGGGAAAGATGTAGCTGGGATCACTGTATTTTCTGTAATGTCATCAGTAGAGAACAATGGGGTAGAAAGGAAAGGGTAATGTCCCCACACATTTGCTCACTCATTTCAAATGTGCCGCTCACTTTTAATGATTATTTTTAGTACTTCAAAGCATATTCTGTAAAATTAATAAAGCCTGAGTAACTTGAAACCTCTCCCGTTTAGCCTGCCGCTACATCTTTGCTGAGAAATGCAGTCAGTGGAATTCTGAGTGAATGATTTGATCTGTGGGTCAGGGGTAGTAGGTTAACTGAGAATTTTTACGTGTTCTTAGAGTGCCTTTCTATTTCAGGAGGAAAACAATACAAATTCCATTTCACAGAAGCGAGTGGAGTTCTACCAGATAATTACTTATTTAGTAAAGAAGTGAATTTTTACTCTAAACCACACTCATGATGTTTATAGATCTTAAATATAGAATGAAAAGAACTTACAAAGCAAAAACGCTTGTGACTGAATTTTAAAAACGGATGCAGACATGTAATCGAAAAGATTTCAACTGCGGAGGCCTGTGTTAATTTTTACGTAATAACATTTGTTTCCAGGGTTTCCTGTTGAGGTTAGAGACTTATACCAGCATTTACCAGCATAATGTCATGGAAGACTGATTTGGCACGATGCTCTGTGACGAAAAGTTTCAAGATTAAACCAGTTTAGTAAACCATGCATGCTCTTATCCCGCTCTTAGAGATTCACAATGCATGTCAGCCTATTAAAACTCTGAGCACTACAACAGTAAAGATCCTGTTTAAATCTGTTTAACTCTGTCATTCCCAAATTGCTTTGACTGTGGAAACTTTTAAAAATTAATTATTATTAAACCTATTAACAGCTGAAAACCTAGTATCTTCTGGGGCAGCACAGTGGTTAAGAATCCGCCTGCCAATGCAGGGGACACAGGTTCGAGCCCTGGTCTGGGAAGATCCCACGTGCCGTGGAGCAACTAAGCCGTGCGCCACAACTACTGAGCCTGCGCTCTAGAGCCCGCAAGTCACAACTACTGAGCCCACGTGCCACAACTACTGAAGCCCGCACACCTAGAGCCCGTGCTCTGCAACAAGAGAAGACACTGCAGTGAGAAGCCTGCACACCGCAAAGAGTATCTCCCACTCGCCTCAACTAGAGAAAGCCCACGCACAGCAACGAAAACCCAAGGCAGCCAAAAATAAAAATAATTAAAAAAAATAAGAATTACGTAAAAATTTTTAAATTTATTTTTTATTGAAGTATAGTTGATTTCCTATGTTGTGTTGGCTTCAGGTGTACAGCAAAGTGATTCAGTTATACATATATATGCATTCTTTTATCAGATTCCTTTCCATTATAGGTTATCACAAGATATTGAATATAGTTCCCTGTGCTACACAGTCGGTCCTTGTTGGTTATCTATTTCATATATAGTAGTGTGTATATGTTAATTCCAAACTCCCAATTTATCCCTCCCCTCGCCCATTCCCCTTTGGTAACCATAAGTTTGTTTGCTATGTCTGTGAGTCTGTTTCTATTTTGTAAATAAGTTCATTTGTATCATTTTTTTAAGGTTCTACATATAAATAATATCAGATGATACTTGTCATTGTCTGACTTACTTCACTTAGCATGATAAACTGTAGATCCATCCATGTTGCTGCAAATGTCATTATTCCATTCTTTTTTATGACTAATATTCCATTGTGTGTGTATATGTGTGTGTGTGTACATAGCAATCACATCTTCTCTATCCATTCGTCTGTCGATGGACATTTAGGTTGCTTCCATGTCTTGGCTATCGCCAGTAGTGCTGCAGTGAACACTGGGGTGATGTATCTTTTCGAATTAGTTTTCTCCGGATATATGCCCAGGAGTAGGATGGCTGTGTCATATGGTAACTCTATTTTTAGTTTTCTAAGGACCCTCCATACTGTTCTCCATAGCAGCTGCACCAATTTACATTCCCACCAACAGAGTAGAAGGGTTCATTTTTCTCCACACCCTCTCCAGCATTTATTATTTGTAGACTTTTTAATGATGGCCATTTTGACTGGTGTGAAGTGATACCTCATTGTAGTTTTGATTTGTATTTCTCTGATAATTAGTGATATTGAACATCTTTTCATGTGCCTGTTGGCCATCTGTATGTCTTCTTTGGAGAAATATCTATTTAGGTCTTCTGCCCACTTTTTGATTGGGTTGGGGTTTTTTTTGATATTAAGCTGTATGAGCTGTTTATATATTTTGGAAATTAATCCCTTGTCGGTCACATCGTTTGCAAGTATTTTATCCCATTCCATAGGTTGTCTTTTCATTTTGTTTACAGTTTCCTTAGCTGTGCAAAAGATTTTAAGCTTAATTAGATCCTGTTTGTTTTTGCTTTTGTCTCCCTTACTCTAGGAGATGGATCCAAAAAATATTGCTTTGACTATTCGGGGTCTTTTGTGTTCTCATACGAATTTTAAAATTCTTTGCTCTAGTTCTGAGGAAAATGTCATTGATAATTTGATAGGGATTGCATTGAATCTGTAGATTGCCTTGGGTGGTATGGTCATTTCAACAATATTGATTCTTCCAATCTAAGAACACAGTATATCTTTCCCTATGATTGTGTCATCTTCAATTTTTTTCATCAGCATCTAATAGTCTTCAGAGTATAGGTCTTTTGCTTCCTTAAGTAGGTTTATTCCTAGGTATTTTATTCTTTTTGATGCAATGATAAATGAGATTGTTTCCTTAATTTCTCTTTCTGATATTTCATTGTTTTTACATAAAGAATAATGTGATTTAAAACTAGCCATAAAAGGTTTTTTGTTTTTGTTTTTTGGTAATAGCTTTCTTGAGATACAATTCAAGTACCATACAAATCATCTAAATCATCACTGTACTTATCTAAAGTGTACAATTCAATGGTTTTTGGATATTCACAGAATTGTACAAACATCACCATAGTCAATCTTAGAATACTGTCATCACCTCAAAAAGAAAGCCCATATCCTTTAGCTAACACTCCCCTATCCTTTCATCCTCCCCCAGCCCTAAGTAACCATGAATCCACTTTCTATTTCTATAGATTGCCTATTCTAGATATTTCATATAAAGGGAATCATATAACATGTGACCTTTTGGACCTGGTTTCTTCCACTCCACATAATGTTTTCAAGGTACATCCATGTTGTAGAACATGTCAGCACTTCGTTCCTTTAGTAATAAAGTAATGAAGATCGACAGATCCTGTAGATCTACTACAGGAAAGTAAGAAAGTAAACGAAGGGCAAGACTGGTGAGTTGTCATGCTGAGAACTTTTCACTGGTGGGTGCTACAGTGAGCAAGTGCCCTGGTCCTCCCTCTCAGGGTAATGAGGGCTTGGCTAGGATAGCAAATGCCCTGCCAGGGAGAGGAAGGTCATATTTTTTCATTCCTTCCCTACTTCTCATGGGAAGGATTTTGGCTCCAAATTTTTCCCCACGTATTGAACTTACCTCTTCTGCAAAATCTGCTTCCCGAAAATTTTATGTGGATCAATACTGATGCTGTACTTTGATATGTGGGACCAGTCCTGCACCTGTTTCTCAGAATGAATATCTGAAGTCAGAGACGCTGGTAGCTGTTTCCAGCTTATTCACAGACCTTAGGAGGGAATTTCCAGGGGGACTGCATGGAGCTTTAGTTAAACCTTTTAAAATATAAAAATAGGAGAGAGAATGCTGCTTCTCTCCTGAGGCATCTACTAGAATCACTATAGGGATATTATATTTTCTAAAGGGTTTCACAGAAATTTTAAGTAATTAGCTCATAAGAGCTCTGGGGATGAGAAGAGTTTTTTTTTTTTTTTTTTTTTTTTTTTTTTTTTTTAACAGAGCAGGTAAAGCAGGACCTGGGCACAGAATTTATCCCCCAGTCATACTCTCCCCAAGAAGAGAAAAAAGTGGGGAAAAAAAGAAAGGGAATTTTAATCTTCCCTGGCATCTGGGATTTAAGTTGATTTTACACAGGTTGCCTCTGTTTTGCCATGTTGTGACTTTTGCTTGCATCCCATTGCTTGCTGCTTATTATTGATGGCTGAGCATCTTGGCCCTTCTTTCAGGTTGCAGAGTTCAAGGACCCCAAAACAGCTATAGGGGGTGTTTTGGAGGTTGTTCTGGCACTGGCCTAAGGAGATCCTAACATAGGTCTGATCGGTCACTTTCACATATGACACTGGCCTATGTTTAGTCTGGGTTACATTCAGGGGAATATGGATCCTGAGGCATTGGGGCCATGGAACTTAAATACTTTTATTCATTCATTCAGCCAATATCCCTTGACAACAGGGATATAGCAATAAATAAGACAGCCCCTGCCCTCATGGAATTTATAATCCTGCTCAGGTTCTTTTAAATCATAGTCTCACGTCTCCTGTGGATCCCATAAAATACCCAAGGATGTCTCAAATTAACTAATTTCTGAACTGAGCTCTCTAGAGAGACCCCATATGAGCAGGAAGAAGCATTTATATGCTATGTGCCACCTAGTCCTCTGTATGCTTCCCATGCCTCATCTCCTTTTGTCTTCCTAGCTAGCCTGCAGGTAGGTTTTGTTATGACCCTTTGGCTCAAGAAGTTGAGGCTCAGTAAAGTTTATTAAGAGACAGAGCAAGGATTGACTATAAGACTGTCTGACTCCAGGTCCCATTCTTTTTCAATAAATCAGAGATACTCCAAGAGACTGGGAAACTTTGGCATTGACCCCAAGTTCAGGGGATGCTTAAAGGAACACTAATGAATGACAATAAAGTGTGCTAAATTCAACAATAATGACAAAGGCATTTTTGTGCCTTGAATCCGGTGGTGTAATGAAGCGAGTATAAATCAGGGAGAATTAGATTAGTCTTAGAATAATTGAAATTCCAAAAATAGTAGCTTAAAAATTAGAAGTACACTTATTTTTCATGTAAAAGGCGGTATGAAACTCATTGGTCTTCAGGGTCAGGGGAGCCCTTCCAGCTTTCTGCCTCTTTTTCCTCATTGTCCAAGATGGCTGCTGGAGCTCCAGATATCACATCCTAGTTCCAGGCATCAGGATAAAAGAAGGGCTGAAAGTTGGTGTGGCCCCTTCCCTTTGGGAAGATTTCAGCTGTTCTACATATAATTTCCACTTCCATCTTAGTCAGATCTTAGTCACATGGCCAACTGTTACAAGGGAGAGTGGGATGGCAGTGTGCCCAAATGTGAATTAAGGTTCTATTACTAAGAAGAGGAATCTGGATACTGTTTGCTCTAGTATATTCTATGCTTCTTTATTATATTGTGGAATCTTACCTATAGCCTATTAACTAAATTGATTGATTCTTTTCATTCATTGAAAATGACAAATACAGGTTGATGCCTACTGTATGCCTGCACTGTGTTAAGTGCTTGGGATACTAAGACCAATAAGACACACACACACAAATCATGCATCAAAGGACACCATTAAGAAAGTGACTCCCAGTTTTCCTATTCTGGAAAACTTTTTGGCAAATAGTGTACCTGATGAAGGAATAGTATCCGAAATATACAGAGAACTCTTACAACTCACTAATAATAAAAAGACAAATAACCCAATTAAAAGCTAGGCAAAGGATCTGAATAGACATTTCACCAGAGAAGTTATAGAAATGACCAATAAGCAAATTTTAAATGTTCAACATTATTAATCATTAGGGAAATGTAAATCACAACTACAATAAGATACCACTTCACACCCACTAGCATTGCTATACTCAAAAAGACAAGGGTTGGTGAGGATATGGAGAAATACACTGCTATTGGGAAGGTACAACAGTGTAACACCTTTGGAAGACAGTCTGCCAGTTTCTCAAAATTTTAAGCATAGAATTACCATATGACCCAGAAATTCCACTCCTAGGAATTGCCCAAGAGAAATGAAAACATAAGTCCACACAAACTTGTTCAAAATTTGTACACAAACACTCACAGCAGCATTATTTGTAAGAGCCCCAACATGGAAACAACCCAAATGTCCATCAACTGACGAATGCATAGTGTATCTATACAATAGGATATAGTTCAGCAATGAAAAGAAAGGAAGTCCTGATACATGCTGTAATTGTATGAACCTTGAAAACATTAGGCTAAGTGAAAGAAGCCAAGCACAAAGGACCACATACTGTATGATTCCAATTATATGAAATGTCTAGAATAGGTGACTCTAAAAAGACAGAGAATAGATTAATGTTGCTTTGGGCTGGGGTGAGGGGACAGGGAAATTGGAGGTGATGGCTAAGGTATGTGGGGTTTCTTTCACAGTTCTAAAATTGATTGTGGTGATGTATAACACAATTCTGTGACTATACTAAAAGTGACTTAATTGTACACTTCAATGGGTGAATTGTATGGTATGTGTATTACATCTCAATAAAGCTGTTTTAAAAAGCACACAATTTGTGTCAGATTATGAAGGATCCTTTATGCTGGTGCTTAGGGGTTTGGTGTCAGTGTGGAGAAGTAATAGAGGAGTAGTTCTCAAAGTGTGATCGTGGACCAGCAGCATTGGCCTCATCTGGGAAGTTGTTAGAAATGCAAATTTTCAGGCTTTACTCCACATTTGCTGAATCAGAAACACTGGGAGTGGGACCCAGCAATCCATGTTTGAATGAGCCTGCTAGGTGATTCTGATGCACGCTGAAATTTGAGAGCCACTGGATTAGAAAATATGAAAGGACTGAGGGAAAGCATTTAGGATGCTATTTCAATAATCCAGGTCAGAAATGACAGTGGGGGTTGGTGGCTTGAAGCAAGGTAACAGAGACAGGGATATAGAGATGGATGGGGATTGATTGGGTTGGGGGAGGGGAGTAAAAGTAACTCCCTCACCTCAAACGATCATGCTCTTAAAATTATTTTTATCAGGTGTATCTGGAAACACTTCTAAAAGGGTCCTAATATACTTATCTATCAAAGCAGTGAGTCAGAAGGTAATGGTTAAAGTTGATATGAAAAACTTGGAAGTTTATTTAAATAGATAATCCAAGTACCTTATACAAAGAACTAAAGAAACAGCCATCAACATTTTGGAGGGGAGAAAGAGAATAATGAAAATGAATTAAGTCTCCATCCCTTTTTGGCAAACTCTTGAATATCTTGAATCTTTTGAATGATAATCTCTTAAACTGACAAAGTTTTGTTTTTTTTTTTTTTTTTTTTTGCGTTATGCGGGGCTCTCACTGTTGTGGCCTCTCCCGTTGCGGAGCGCAGGCTCCGGATGCGCAGGCTCAGCAGCCATGGCTCACGGGCCCAGCTGCTCCGCGGCATGTGGGATCTTCCCGGACCGGGGCATGAACCCGTGTCCCCTGCATCGGCAGGCGGACTCTCAACCACTGTGCCACCAGGGAAGCCCCAATTTTTTTTTTTTTTTTTTTTTTTTTGCGGTATGCGGGCCTCTCACTGTTGTGGCCTCTCCCGTTGCGGAGCACAGGCTCCAGATGCGCAGGCTCAGAGGCCATGGCTCACGGGCCCAGCTGCTCCGCGGCATATGGGATCCTCCTGGACCGGGGCACGAACCCGTATCCCCTGCATCGGCAGGCGGACTCTCAACCACTGCGCCACCAGGGAGGCCCCTGACAAAGTTTTGAAAAGAAACATAAGCTTATTGTGTAGAAATAACCAAACCCAAAAACGATTAGAAGAAATTTCCTCTGATGAGGTGGTCAGGGTGGGGCTTTTTTTTTTTTTTTTTTTTTTTTTGCGGTACGCGGGCCTCTCACTGTTGTGGCCTCTCCCGTTGTGGAACACAGGCTCTGGACGTGCAGGCTCAGTGGCCATGGCTCACAGGCCCAGCTGCTCCGCGGAATGTGGGATCTTCCCGGACCGGGGCATGAACCCGTGTCCCCTGCATCGGCAGGCGGACTCTCAACCGCTGCACCACCAGGGAAGCCCAGGGTGGGGCTTTTAACTATACACTCTTCTGTACTTAAAAAAAAGTACTGGGAATTCCCTGGCAGTGTCCAGTGGTTAAGACTCTGCGCTTTTACTGCTGAGGGCCTGGGTTCGATCCCCGGTCAGGGAACTAAGATCCCACAAGCCGCGCAGCACGGCCAAAACCAACCAAACAAACAAAACAAAGTGTTTATTTTTTTAAAAAACCAACAACCTTCTAATGAGGCAGATTATACTCTCTATTAATCTCACTAATCTGATCCCTCTTAAAGTATCAGCTACAGTTTATGAGTAAATCTGAAAAACCAAGAGTTTTAAGAGGAAATGCCAGAGAATTAAATATGAGGAAAATTCATCTAACAGTAACACAAATAATCTTGAGTGTTTCCAAAGCCTCAGTAATTGATATATTTTCAGTGTGATTTAATACCACAAAATTCTTGATTTTCTTGTTATTTTTCTTGCCCTGTTGCTCTTGCCCTGTCTCCCAGCTGTGAAACATATCTCTCTATAGATTTGTTTCATGTGGTCCACCAAAATCAATAACATCTATCAGTTCCTTCAATGCTCTAAATTCTGTGTGTTTTTACACTTCACAGAGTTGACCAGGAATCTTGAGTCACATTCCAATCAGGCTATCAGCCCCATCATGCGTTCAAAACCTATGTCTTCAAGGCCCAATGGCCTTCTGTTTCCAGACTCAATGGTCAGTTCATGGTGCACACCTGTGCAACCTACAAACCCCAGCTGATCAGTTACTCATTCACCCTCTCCCCTTGGCTTCCAGGACACCACTATCTTGATTTTCAGACTTTGCTGATTGCTTCTTTTCAGCTCTCTTTTTTGGTGCCACCTCTAAGTATCGGGTGCCCTGGGGAGCAGTCCTCAGACCTCCTCTCCTCTCTAACTACACTCACCTACTTATTCCTGAAATGATCTTATCCAAGCCTCATGGCTTTAAATGGCATCTGTAGGCTGATAACACTCAACTTTATACAAAATGCTGACTTGTCCTTCCAGCTACCTATAAAGTGTCTCTACTTACGTGATGAATAAACAGTCATTTCAAATTTGACATGTTCCAAAACACTCCCCCTGCCAACTCTTAAAGCCTGCAAAAGCAGGCTTTCCCAACTCAATAAATGGAGACACTCTTCTTCCAGTTGCCTAGGCCAAAGCACTTCAATTTATCCTGGTTCCTCTCCTACCCCAGTTGCAATCCATTAGCAATAGTGCAGCTCTCCCTTTGGGTATATTCAGAAGACCACTTCTCAGCATCTCTGTTACCATAACCCTGGGCCAAGCAGCCAGCATTTGAGCCTAGATTATTTGCAATACATGGTCTCCCTCTATCCACCATTGTACCTTTCCCATTAATTCTCCACATAGCCAGGGTGAGCCTCTTAAAACATGCATTGGATCATCTTACTCCCCTGCTCAAATCCTCCAATGGCTCCCATCTCACCCAGAGAAAAAGGCAAAGCCTTTAAATTTTGCCCTAGGTGTGACCTTATCTAGCAAATGATACTATGGTTCTCTTTCTTTTATCAGCATTTGTTTCACTCTGTTCCGCATGAATCCTTTTCCTGCAGCTAGCTCTCTTGAAAACATAGACCACTGAACACAGAAAATAGTTAAGTGAGAGTAAGTGGCTGAATCAGAGTATTTCTATCTGCTAAAAACAAACAGAAAATAAAGCAAAAAAGAGAGCAGTGCCGACAATACCCCAGTAATAAATGCTTATATGTATAACAAGTAACAATGTCAGTCTATAAGGCTAGGTGTTCCAGGGATGTACCTTATTTTTCTATAACTCACTTTATATCTAGAGCAGTTCTGTCCCATAGAACTTTCTGGATGATGGAAATATTCTGTATTGCCACTGTCAAATATAGTAGCCATTTGCCATCTTAAACAGAACAGATCCAGAGCCCCTATTCTTCCCAGAGGTGGAAAAATATAATCAACGTTGGGCAAACTCAGTGAAAGCCAGGGTTTCTCGGTCAGTTCAGCAGACCCCCATCCTCTCTTTATCCCATCAGTTGAATCTAAGTTTGACAAGGCTCCTGAAGGGTCTCTGGGTCTCAGTCTTCCAACTGTTATTTGCCAAGACGTCTGAGTTCTTATTTGGTCTCTGGTAACTGGTCTCTCAGGTGACTGTAGCTTCTGGTGTGCAGGTCAACCCATAAACGTTGTTTGTGACCTTGTGGTGTGTGTGCGGGGATGTGTGAAATGGGTGAATATTCACTTTCTCTAATATTTGAGAGTACTCAATTCTGTTACAGAAAAAAAGAAATGGGATAACACTCATTAAATGTGTTAAATACAGAGAAGTTAGTAACTTGTGAGACATGTTAAACATAAAGTAAGTGAGGCTTATGTGTACTGAACACAGATGAAAAGGAAGAACAAAGAGACACCTAATTTTCACGAAACACTCAATATACATGGGGCACCAGAAGCACCTAATATTCATAATATACTAAATACGCAGGAGGTATGAAGCACTCCACATTCATGAGGTCTTAAATTAGCCAGCCATTGGTGACACCCATTCTAGTCCCAAATGTCCTCTGCCAGATAAAATCCACAGCTGCTCATCAGGCTAACTGGTGAGCCACAACTCTGGCCAGGTCTACACACCCCTGTGTCTCTTCTATAAACAAGTGTCTGTGTTGGTCCCAGGCATCTTCTGTATCTTAGGTCTCTTTGCTCAAACCTCATCTTTGGTCCTTGTAGCCACACCATCAGCAGGAAAGGCTGATGGGACAGGGAAGAGGGGTCCTAGGAGCATTGCATAAGCCAGGTTTCAAGTAGTGTGGTCCTTCCATCTTGCTCACACTCTTTCCTAAGTATTCTACCTGACGCCATCTCTTTCTCTTTGTTTTGTTGTGTGTTTTAAACTGATCTAATAAATTGTGTGATTTACACATCTTAATGTCGTCTCCGAGCCTTTCTGATCCAGCACCTCTGGGATAACTTGCTGGTATATTTAGAGGCTACCATGGCATCAAGGTGATTTCCTTCAGGACTTTCAAATACTCTCCTGTGTGACTTGGAGAGTGAGGAGTGCCTAAGGCTCTCTCTGCCTAGACAGATTGTACTTCGTCTACTGCTGCTGTCCTACTATGCTAGTGTGGGAGATCGCGGCGAGATTTGCTACTTCAGCGCACCTCAGCTAAGGAGTGAGACACAGCCATTGATTGCTCTCAGATCCTCAAATTTATCAGGAGACTCTGCTTATCTGACTCCTTCTCTGGAACACCCACCAGTGTCTAAATAGCTTGCTTTCTCCTCCTCTCTGTTTGAAAGGTCTGTGTCTCCTTTGGAAAAGGTTTTTTCCAAATTTGTGAATAGCAGGATAAATTTTATGCCTCTAGTCCTTAAGGATTCTGGTTTTGATTTTGATAATCCAGGTTTTTGAAACTCAAAAATGCTTTATCTCAAACTCTTGTCTCTAGTTTCAAAAGTCCTTTTTTTTTTTTTTTTTTTGATGTTGGGGGTAGGAGTTTATTAATTAATTTATTTATTTTTGGCTGTGTTGGGTCTTCGTTTCTGTGCGAGGGCTTTCCCCAGTTGCAGCAAGCGGGGGCCACTCTTCATCGCGGTGCACGGGCCTCTCACTGTCGCGGCCTCTCTTGTTGCGGAGCACAGGCTCCAGACGCGCAGGCTCAGTAGTTGTGGCTCACGGGCCCAGTTGCTCCGTGGCATGTGGGATCCTCCCAGACCAGGGCTCGAACCCGCGTCCCCTGCATTAGCAGGCAGACTCTCAACCACTGCGCCACCAGGGAAGCCCTCAAAAGTCCTTTTTGAAAGTCAATGTCTCTTTTCTGTCTCTTATCATTTCTGTTATGGCAACCGTACTCTGAGGGCGCATGTGCACACAGGTACACACATACACCCCCCCACACACACACACCCTCTGCTCTCTGAACTGGGGGAAGGATGGGGTAGCTTCGAATACTGGGGAAAGAAGGAGCATAGGTTAGTATTTCAAAGTACCGTTCTTCCCCATTTGTGAAGGATTACACATAGCCATAGCTGGAGCCTTAGTAAAGGAAGTCCAAGGGATGTCCGAACCCAGGATTGGTATGATTTCGCAGGCTGCTCCTCTCTGTGTCATAGTCCACTCTTCTGCTTGTCTTTTTGCAACAGCAAGATGCTCGCTGGCAGTTCCACAACAACATTGTGAGTAGAATTCAGTAGAGTTCAAAGGATGCTATGATATCTTGTTCTGAAAATATCTATCTTGTCCTCTATCTAACTTTACTTTTAAAGTCTCATAACTTTGGTTCTTCAAGGGAATGGAGATAACGTTTATGGATTACCTTACACATGCTGGGCACTGCTTTCCAAGACTTCCCTTTTTAAAATGTAAATTCCCTCTGGCAAGGAAAACCCCTTAAGCCCTCATTATCTAACCCCTGGAATTAACTTATTAGAACCATTTCCATCTGTTATAGCCAGCTGTGATCAAGGCCATGTGAGACTGGAGTTGGGATAGCCGTCCTGGGGAGGGAATGGGGTAAAGAGCCCTGAGAAGGAAGAGGGGCAATGAAAGGGGCGATGCGGGTGGATTTCCAAATCAAAGTTTGCCTGCCCCACAAAATTTGCCCCGTGGTAGCTCTGAAGTAATTGCTATGCTAATTAAAATCCCTGTGGATTCATTAAAGTGGTCCTGAGGAGAAAATCTCCACTTTGCACAAAGGGTAGCTAGTAGTTCAGGTATAAATATGAAAGTAATGAAACTTTGCTTTTAAAAAAATTCTTTCCTTTTGGCTTTTTCTATAAGTCCAAATTATAGAGTTTTAACATCATTTTAATGCTTAGAAATGCAAAATATTTATCATTAGATGAGAGAAGAAGTATAGGTCATATAAGCAGGCTGGCTTGTGGTTTACAATTTATATGATATAGACAGGTCACAAATGATCAATCAGTATGCACAAATTAAAATGAGCCACTCATACAATGGGATACTACTCAGCAATAAAAAGGAAGGAATTACTGATATATGTAACCATGTGGATGAATCTCAAAAACTCTCAAAAACTGCTGAACAAAAGAAACTAGACACAGAAGAACATATACTTTATGATTCCATTTATACAATGTTTTTTAACAGGCAAAACTCATCTAAGGTGAAAGCAATCTGAATGGTGGTTACCTTGGTAGAGGCAAGAGGGGAGAAACGAGGCATGAGGGAGCTTTCTGGGGTGATAGAAATGTCTATCTTGATTTGGGTAGTGGTTACCTGGACACACACATTCCTCAAAGTCCTAGAATTACACAATTCAGATATGTGCATTTTACCATCTATAACATATACCACAATGAAAACAAATTCAAAAAACATTTCCTGGTGTTCTGCGGGGCTATCTTTCCTCAGAATTGGTCGAGTGCATGTTGGCTGGCTGGCTGAGGTAACTGACAACGAAGGTAGATCTAGTGTAGAACCCAAAGGGCAAATTGTGCAACATGCAAGTTGCTATACGTTGAAGTGCTACACATTTAGGGTTGCCCATAGGCCATGTTATTAATCACTTTACTATGTAATACTTGCTCTAAAATACAGATGATACAAGTATATTCTATTGATAACTGTTTTGTATTTTTGATTCATCCAGAATGTTTTTTAATTGTTCAAGCTATAGAAAAATTACCTCTATGAGAATAAATACAGTAATATTCATACTCAAAAAAAAAGTGCAGAACAAATTAATCCCTGCTTCATTTAGACAAAGTCTTCGAATGGCTTACTCTTTCTGTCCTACTCCCCATAAATTCCCTTTGTTCTAGAAAAAGAGTAAATTTTAAAAGAGGGGCTTCCCTGGTGGCGCAGTGGTTGAGAGTCCACCTGCCGAGGTAGGGGACACGGGTTCATGCCCTGGTCTGGGAGGATCCCACATGCCGCGGAGCGGCTGGGCCCGTGAGCCATGGCCACTGAGCCTGCACGTCCGGAGCCTGTGCTCCGCAACAGGAGAGGCCACAACAGTGAGAGGCCCGTGTACCACAAAAAAAAAAAAAAAAGTAGTTCAGCTCTGCCCCCATAGTGTACTTACATATACCTATGAATTTCTTTCTAATACACAATAGTAAATCAAAGTGTTATGGAGACTTTATTAGGCTTCCCTCCATCCCTCACCTCTTTTATGCATACAATGCTCTGTGGTATAAGAGGAGCTTGCCTCCTGGAATAACTGATGTCTCCTGGAAAACTGGCTGAAGTAGTATTTTTAAGGCTGCAATAATTCTCAAAGACCTGTAAGATACTTTTTCATCCTAATATTCTATTCTTACTGAGAATAAGAATCATGATTATTTTCATTATTCATTCTCTCTTATTGTTTATTCCTTTCCTGAAGTCATAATCTTCTCCTTGAGACATCCCAGTTGGTTGCTACAGAAATGATTATTTTGCTACAAACACAGAATTATGACATACAGTAAAGAATAAGCAGCAGAAGCAAAAGAACTCTTGGAAAAAACTTAGTCCTGTTAAAGCCAAAAATAGCTGAAAACTGTTAAAACCGTGAGAGAAGTTGCCCAGTTTTTCATGAGGCAATAATTTACGCTGACATTTTCTCAAATGATTATCAGATCCATGGTTGAAGAATTTATGGTTTGAATACATTTATGGGCACTAACACTTGCGTAAGTAAAAGTCTATCCGAAGTTTTGAACTTAAATGTTCAAAGCAATCAATGACTTGATACTAGCAATAATCATTTAATTTTTCCTACCTGTCATACCCCCAAAATATACTTATAACTCTACTTCAAACTCAGCCATTTAAAGTCCTGTGCAGTCATACTGACTATATAATATGTATATATAATATATATGTATGTATATAATGTGTATATATACACATACATGTATATATGTATATAATGTGTATATACATATATGTATATATGCAATTTAGTTATATGTTTTCTTTTGTTTTTATTATATTTTATTTTCCCCAATTCTACCTCATCTTAATATTTAGAATTTTTAAATTACATTTGAGAAACTACTTATCCTGGTTCCCTATAGTTGAATATTTATCTGGTATCAAATTTTTTTGCCATTAGGAATGAACCTGCTATAAGTATCTTGATAATAGGTCTTGAAAGAAATTCTCAGAATTAACTCAGAGAAGTTGGGTTTTAGGGTAAAAAGTATGAGAATTTTAACATCCCATACCGCCCTACATACACATCCACGTAGAACATTTGTTAAATGGTGGCCCTCATCATCCACACTTACTTTACGGCAGGTAATGTGTATGGCTTTTACAAGTCAGGGAAACCAGGACAAGAGGAAGTTCCAAAGAATCTGGGGGAAGAAAGCAAACCTTCCATACACTGAGGTCCAGGGAAGCTAAGCAACTTGACTCAGGCCTCACTTGTGAAAAGGGCATGTTTGGAAGCTGGTCTGCCTCTCCCCACTTAATTCTTTCCCCTGCACTGAGCGGTGCTTTTTAGGGAGCTCCCAGAGTCTTGGGAAGGCCCTGAGGAACTCAGTGTGTTCCTGACTGTTTAGTTTGTTGATTTTTGTGTCCTTTCTCTTCCAAAATGATTTCAGGCAGATTATATAGAGAGACAAAAAATACAGTCGAATAATGCCAAAATAAAAAGATAATCAGGTCAAAAAGAAAGTATGAGCAAGCAAAATATTATATATTCCCAAAATACATACTTTAAGATCATATGGAGTTGGAAAAGATGTGACATGAATTTCATTGAGGAAAGAGGGAAATAAAAAACAGCACCTGATAAACCAGTTGCCCAAGAGAAGAACAGCACCCTGTCACTGAACTCGTGTCTTAGCATCTCGAACTCCAAGACATTGCTAAGTCATACTTTCATTTCAGCTACGTAGATTTTAAGCTTCCCAGTTGTGACCTGTGCTGCCACTGAAATAGGCCAAATTTATGAAGCCTGGACCCCCAAGCACCTCGAACTTGATGACTGAATTTTGATGACTGCCATCAGGTGGGTAGTGATACAGGCTTGAGGGGGAAAATTTAGGCGTAAGTACCTGAGAGTCTAAAACTGTTCTGTCCCATTTGAATTTGATTTTAAATACTTCTTTTCTGATTATAGAAGTAATATATACTATAGTCTTATTGCAGAAAATAGAAAAACCTCAAAGAAGAAAATAAATGTCACTATAAATCTACTGCATAAAGATTTTTTAAACCTTTAGGTGTATTTCTTTCCATAATTATGGTTTTATATGTATGTATATAAATATATACACATTTTTGTGTGTACATGCATGTATGTGTGTATGTACATATATGTATATATAATACACACACATCTAGACACTCCAGACAGAGCAAATGGGAAAGAGGCATCCTGAAAAGATTCTCTGAAGTCCTGCACTGTAACTGTTGGGGATTCAAAACAATCTCTGACCTTATCGTAGGGGGAAAGGAAATTAGGTTAAGGACTCCAAATCCCTTCACATGGTAGTCCCTCCATTTTTCTAAGACTCATATCCCTCAGTAAAATTTGGCAGTTTTTGATATGGGTCCCACATATTTATTGTTGGAGTTAACACATCTATGTGTGTTTTTTTTACACTGCAAACAAAAATATTGTTCTATTATATATATATCTATATCTATTACATATCCCCCTTACCATTTATAATATCTATAGACATTTGTATCTGGATGCCTAATAAATTCTCTTTTAACTACAAGATTTTTTTCCTGCAGAAGTTTTCTCAGAATGAAGTATTTCCTGAAAATAATAATGTTATCGCCTCCTTGTCAACTGGCAAGTTTTGAAAACTCATTATACTTAGTGATTATCTTTCTAAATATGAATGGTATGCCAACATTCTTTTTCTCATCATTAAACTTTGTGAATCATAACTTTCATGTCTATAATTACTATTTCCATTATCCCTTAATGAATACCTATATGTGACCCATGGTGGGATTAAAGAAAAAATAAGTCAACAAGAAAAATAAATAAAAATTATCTATTCCATTAATTCTTGCTTTCCTGGGCATATCCTTCTTTCCTTCCCCATCCTATGTATCAGTCTCATGTCTGCATTATAGGAGAACAGGACCAGCAGGCATGGAGAAAAACAAATGTGAGCCCTGGAGGCAGCTAGATCTTCCTAAATTGTACCATGTGCTCCAATTTACAGGGCCCCTAGTATGACATACAGAATTTACCCACAATTTTATTTTATTTATTTGTTTTTAAATTTTTATTGGAGTATAGTTGCTTTACAATACTGTGTTTACACTGTAAAGTGAATCAGCTATATATATACATATATCCCCTCTTTTTTGGATTTCCTTCCCATTTAGATCACCAAAGAGCACTGAGTAGAGTTCCCTGTGCTATACAGTAGGTTCTCATTAGTTACCTATTTTATACATAGTATCAATAGTGTATATAGACGGGCGGAGTCAAGATGGCATACTAGGAGGACGTGGAATTCGCGCCTCCACAGAATTAGGGCACCTACAAGGCACCGGTGGGGGACCATGGACACCTAAGGGGATGGAAGGAACCCCCAGCGACTGGGTAGGACATGGGGTGTGGGGGGAGTGAAGGGGGAGGAGTAGTGGAGGTGGGACAGGACTGGCACCCCTGAAGGGCGGCTGGGGGAGGGGAAGGGATCCCACGCCCCAAGGGGGAAATTGGGGAACCACTGGGAGGGTAGAGGATCAAAAGGGAGTATGGCCAGGTTTCCCCTGCCCACTTGGGCGCCCAGGAACCTGTTGAGACCCTGGGGCCTGATCCTCTGCCCACGGAGGCCCCCTCCAGCCACGTGGGTCCTGAGGGAATGGAAGGGAGGGAAGGGGGAGCAAAAGTAAAGGCCGGACCTCTAGGACCGGCACCCCGAGGGGTGGCTGGGGGAGAGGAGGAGTTCCTACACCCAGCAGGACCCACCCACGGTTAGGGGTCCAGCGGGGACAGGGGAAACCCTGGGGGAGCTGGGGGGAGGGGCACAAAGGAACAGAAGGGAATGCAGCCAGTGCCTTCCCTGTCCACTTAGGCACCAGGGAGCCTGTTGGGCTCCCCGGCCTAATTGTCTGCCCTCGGAGCCTCCTTCCTGCAGTGCAGAGCCCAATCCCCGCCCCTACACCCCCACCAGGGCCTGACCCCTATACTTGGAGACCCCTCCAAGGTGCTGGGCCTAAACCCCACCCACACACCCTCACTCAGGGCCCTACCTCCAAACTCCAGAACCCCAAACTCCAGAGGCCCTCCTTTCTGCGTGCTGCCTCTCTGCTTCCAGTGCAGGTCCTAAGCAGAGGCCCCGCCTAAACCCTGCTCCCAGGGCCTTTTCTGGCTACGTGGGTCCTGAGCCTAGGCCCCGCCCCATGCTCAAACGTCACCCACCCACCCACCCACCTAGGTCCCGCCCCACCCTAAACCCCGCCTCTGCCTAAGTTCCACCCCTGCCTAAACTCTGCCTCCATAGCCAAGGCTTTTTTTTTTTCTTTTTTCTCTTTTAGATTGGGGCTGTGTTTTACCTTGTTGATTCACTGTTGTTGATTCTTTTTTTTTTTTTTTTTTTTTTTTTTTGCGGTACGCAGGCCTCTCACTGCTGTGGCCTCTCCCACTGCAGAGCACAGGCTCCGGACGCGCAGGCTCAGTGGCCATGGCTCATGGGCCTAGCCGCTCCGCGGCATGTGGGATCTTCCCAGACCAGGGCACGAACCCGTGTCCCCTGCATCAGCAGGCGGACTCTCAACCACTGCACCACCAGGGAAGCCCTGTTGTTGATTCTTCTATATTTTTATTTTTCCTAATAAATCTTTTATTTTTCTAATTTTATTTTATTCTTTATATTTTGTTATTGTTCTCTCCTTTTGGCTTGTTCCTCCTCCCCCCTTTTATTTATTTTTCTTTTTTCTGTTGTGGTTTTATTTTACCTTGTTGCAGTTGTTTCAATTTTATTTTTCCTAATATATGTTTTATCTTGCTAATTTTATTTTGTTTTTTATTCTTTGATATTGCACTGCTCCTTTTTTTCTTTCTTTCTTTTCTTTTTTTAACCAGGCCACAAAGCTTGTGAGATCTTGGTTCCCAGGCCGGAGGTTGGGTCTGAGCTCCTGTGGTGAGAACTCTGAGTCCAAACTGCTGGACTAACAGAGACCCTCAGACCCCAGGGAATATTAATCGGAGTGAGGCCTTCTGGAGGTCCTCATCTAAGCAACAAGACCTGGCTCTATCCAACTGCCTGCAAACTCCAGTGCTGGACGTCTCAGGCTAAACAACCAGTAAGACAGGAATACAGCACCACCCAACAACAACAACAAAAAAAAAGAAACAACAAAAAAATATGTTACAGACAAAGGAGCAAGGTTAAAACCCCACAAGACCAAATAAATGAAAACGAAATAGGCAACCTACCTGAAAAAGAATTCAGAGTAATGATAGTAAAGATGATCCAAAATCTCAGAAACAGACTGGAGAAAATACAAGAAACATTTAACAAGGATCTAGAAGAACTAAAGAGCAAACAAATGGTGATGAACAACACAATTACTGAAATTAAAAATACTCTAGAAGGAGGGACTTCCCTGGTGGCACAGTGGTTGAGAGTCCGCCTGCCGATGCAGGGGACATGGCCTGTGAGCCATGGCCACTGAGTCTGCGCGTCCGGAGCCTGTGCTCCACAACGGGAGAGGCCACAACAGTGAGAGGCCCGCGTACCGCCAAAAAAAAAAAAAAAAAAAAACTCTAGAAGGAATCAATAGCAGAATAAGTGAGGCAGAAGAATGGATAAGCGAGATGGAAGATAAAATGGTGGAAATAACAGCCTGGGAGCAGAATAAAGAAAAAAGAATGAAAAGAATTGAGGACAGTCTCAGAGACCTATGGGACAACATTAAATGGACCAACATTAAAATTATAGGGGTCCCGGAAGAAGAAGAGAAAAAGAAAGCGTCTGAGAAAATATTTGAAGAGATTATAGTTGAAAATTTCCCCAAAACAGGAAGGGAAAATAGTCAAGTCTAGGAAGCACAGGGAATACCATACAGGATAAATCCAAAGAGAAACATGCTGAGACACATATTAATCAAACTATCAAAAATTAAATACAAAGAAAAAATATTAAAAGCAGCAAGGGAAAAGCAACAAATAACATACAAGGGAATCCCCATAAGCTTAACAGCTGATTTTTCAGCAGAAACTCTGGAAGCCAGAAGGGAGTGGCAGGACATACTTAAAGTGATGAAACGGAAAAACCTACAACCAAGATTACTCTACCCAGCAAGGATCTCATTCAGATTCAATGGAGAAATTAAAACTTTTACAGATAAGCAAAAGTTAATAGAATTCAGCAACAGCAAACCAGCTTTACAACAAATGCTAAAGGAACTTCTCTAGGCAAGAAACACAAGAGAAGGAAAAGACCTACAAAAACAAACCAAAAACAATTAAGAAAATGGTAATAGGAACATACATATCGATAATTACCTTAAATGTAAATGGATTAAATGCCCCAACCAAAAGACCTAGACTGGCTGAATGGGTACAGAAACAAGACCTGTCCATATGCTGTCTACAAGAGACCCACTTCAGACCCAGGGACACATACAGACTGAAAGTGGGGGGATGGAAAAGGATATTCCATGCAAATGGAAATCAAAAGAAAGCTGGAGTAGCAATTCTCATATCAGACAAAATAGACTTTAAAATAAAAACTATTACAAGAGACAAAAGAAGGACACTACATAATAATCAAGGGATCAATCCAAGAAGAAGATATAACAATTGTAAATATTTATGCACCCAACATAGGAGCACCTCAATACATAAGGCAAATGCTAGCAGCCATTAAAGGGGAAATCGACAGTAACACAATCATAGTAGGGGACTCTAACACCCCACTTTCACCAGTGGACAGATCATCCAAAATGAAAATTAATAAGGAAACACAAGCTTTAAATGACACATTAAACAAGATGGACTTAACTGATATTTATAGGACATTCCATCCAAAAACAACAGAATACACTTTCTTCTCAAGTGCTCATGGAACATTCTCCAGGATAGACCATATCTTGGGTCACAAATCAAGCCTTGGTAAATTTAAGAAAATCGAAATCATATCTGACCACAATGCTATGAGAATAGATAACAATTAAAGGAAAAAAATCTGTAAAAAATACAAACACATGGAGGCTAAACAATACGCTACTAAATAACCAAGAGATTACTGAAGAAATCAAAGAGGAAATCAAAAAATACCTAAAAACAAATGACAATGAAAACACGATGACCCAAAACCTATGGGATGCAGCAAAAGCAGTTCTAAGAGGTAAGTTTATACCAATACAATCCTATCTCAAGAAACAAGAAAAATCTCAAATAAACAACCTAACCTTACACCTAAAGCAATTAGAGAAAGAAGAACAAAAAACCCCCAAAGTTAGCAGAAGAAAAGAAATCATAAAGATCAGATCAGAAATAAATGAAACGGAAATGAAGGAAACGATAGCAAAGATCAATAAAACTAAAAGCTGGTTCTTTGAGAAGATAAACAAAATTGATAAACCATTAGCCAGACTCATCAAGAAAAAAAGAGAGAAGACTCAAATCAACAGAATTAGAAATGAAAAAGGAGAAGTAACAACTGACACTGCAGAAATACAAAGGATCATGAGAGATTACTACAATCAACTTTATGCCAATAAAATGGACAACCTGGAAGAAATGGACAAATTCTTAGAAGAAATGGAAAATATAAACAGACCAATCACAAGCACTGAAATTGAAACTGTGATTAAAAATCTTCAAACAAACAAAAGCCAGGACCAGATGGCTTCACAGGCGAATTCTATCAAACATTTAGAGAAGAGCTAACACCTATCCTTCTCAAACTCTTCCAAAATACAGCAGAGGGAGGAACACTCCCAACCTCATTCTGTGAGGCCACCATCACCCTGATACCAAAACCAGACAAAGATGTCACACACAGAAAAACTACAAGCCAGTATCACTGATGAATACAGATGCAAAAATCCTCAACAAAATACTAGCAAACAGAATCCAACAGCACATTAAAAGGAACATAGGGCTTAACTGGTGGCGCAGTGGTTGAGAGTCCGCCTGCCACTGCAGGGGACACTGGTTTGTGCCCCGGTCTGGGAGGATTACACATGCCGCAGAGCGGCTGGGCCCATGAGCCATGGCTGCTGAGCCTGCGCATCCGGAGCCTGTGCTCCGCAATGGGAGAGGTCACAATAGTGAGAGGCCCGCGTACTGCAAAAAATAAATAAATAAATAAAAGGAACATACACCATGATCAAGTGGGGCTGATCCCAAGAATGCAAGGATTCTCCAATATACAGAAATCAGTCAATGTCATACACCATATTAACAAACAGAAGGATAAAAATCATATGATCATCTCAACAGATGCAGAAAAAGCTTGTGACAAAAGTTAACACCTATTTATGATAAAAACTCTCCAGAAAGTAGGCATAGAGGGAACCTACGTCAACATAATGAAGGCCATATATGACAAACCCACAGCCAACACCATTCTCAATGGTGAAAAACTGAAACCATTTCTGCCAAGATCAGGAACAAGACAAGGTTGCCCACTCTCACCACTGTTATTCAACATAGTTTTGGAAGTCCCAGCCACGGCAATTATAGAAGAAAAAGAAATAAAAGGAATACAAATTGGAAAAGAAGAAGTAAAACTGTCACTGTTTGCAGATGACATGATACTATACATAGAGAATCATAAAGATGTCACCAGAAAACTACTAGAGCTAATCAATGAAATTGGTAAAGTTGCAGGATACAATATTTATGCACTGAAATCTCTTGCATTCCTATACACTAATGATGAAAAATCTGAAAGAGAAATTAAGGAAACACTTCCATTTACCATTGCAACAAAAGAATAAAATACCTAGGAATAAACCTACCTAGGGAGACAAAAGACCTGTATGCAGAAAACTATAAGACACTGATGAAAGAAATTAAAGATGATACAAATAGATGGAGAGATATACCATGTTCGTGGATTGGAAGAATCAATATTGTGAAAATGACTCTACTACCCAAAGCAATCTACAGATTCACTGCAATCCCTATCAAATTACCAGTGGCATTTTTTACAGAACTAGAACAAAAACCTTAAAATTTGTATGGAGACACAAAAGACCCTGAATAGCCAACACAGTCTTGAGGGAAAAAATGGAGCTGGAGGAATCAGACTTCCTGACTTCAGACTATACTACAAAGCTACAGTAATCAAGACAATATGGTACTGGTGCAAAAACAGAAATATAGATCAATGGAAAAGGATAGAAAGCTCAGAGATAAACCCACGCACACATGGTCAACTTATCTTTGATAAAGGAGGCAAGAATATACAATGGAGGAAAGACAGGCACTTCAGTAAGTGGTGCTGGGAAAACGGGACAGCTACATGTAAAAGAATGAAATTAGAACACTTCCTAACACCATACACAAAAATAAACTCAAAACGGATTAAAGACCTAAGTGTAATAAGGCCAGACACTATAAAACTCTTAGAGGAAAACAGGCAGAAAACTCTGACATAAATCCCAGCAAGATCCTTTTTGACCCACCTCCTAGAGAAATGAAATTAAAAACAAAAATAAACAAATGGGACCTAATGAAACTTAAAAGCTTTTGCACAGCGAAGGAAACCATAAACAAGACAAAAGGACAACGCTTAGAATGGGAGAAAATATTTGCAAACAAACAAAGGATTAATCTCCAAAATATACAAGCAGCTCATGAAGCTCAATATCAAAAAAACAAACCACCCAATCCAAAAATGGGCAGAAGACCTAAATAGACGTTTCTCCAAAGAAGATACACAGATTGTCAACAAACACATGAAAAGATGCTCAACGTCACTAATCATTAGAGGAATGGAAATCAAAACTACAATGAGGTATCACCTCACACCAGTCATAATAGCCATCATCAAAAAATCTACAAACCATAAATGCTGGAGAGGGTGTGGAGAAAATGGAACCCTCTTGCACTGTTGGTGGGAATGTAAATGGATACAGCCACTATGGAGAACAGTAAGGAGGTTCCTTAAAAAACTAAAACTAGGGCTTCCCTGGTGGCGCAGTGGTTGAGAATCTGCCTGCCAATGCAGGGGACACGGGTTCGAGCCCTGGTCTGGGAAGATCCCACATGCCGTGGAGCAACTAGGCCCGTGAGCCAAACTACTGAGCCTGCACGTCTGGAGCCTGTGCTCCGCAACAAGAGAGGCCACAATAGTGAGATGCCTGCGCACTGCGATGAAGAGTGGCCCCCGCTTGCCACAACTGGGGAAAGCCCTCACACAGAAATGAAGACCCAACACAGCCATAAAAAAAAAAAAAAAAAATCAAAAAATATAATTATCGGGCTTCCCTGGTGGCGCAGTGGTTGGGAGTCCGCCTGCCGATGCAGGGGACACGGGTTCGTGCCCCGGTCTGGGAAGATCCCACATGCCGCGGAGCGGCTGGGCCCGTGAGCCACGGCCGCTGAGCCTGCGTGTCTGGAGCCTGTGCTCCGCAACGGGAGAGGCCACAGCAGTGAGAGGCCCGTGTACCGCAAAAAAAAAAAAAAAAAAAAAAATAGAATTACCATATGACCCAGCAATCCCACTACTGGGCAGATACCCTGAGAAAACCATAATTCAAAAAGAGTCATGTACCACAATGTTCATTGCAGCACTATTTACAATAGCCAGGACACGGAAGCAACCTAAGTGTCCATCGACAGATGAATGGATAAAGAAGATGTGGCACATACATACAATGGAATATTACTCAGCCATAAAAAGAAATGAAATTGAGCTATTTGTAGTGAGGTGGATGGAGCTAAAGCCTGTCATACAGAGCAAAGTAAGTCAGAAAGAGAAAAACAAATACCGTATGCTAACACATATATATGGAATCGAAAAAAAAAAACCAGTTCTGATGAACCTAGGGACAGGACAGGAATAAAGATACAAACGTAGAGAATGGACTTGAGGACACGGGGACGGGGAAGGGTAAGCTGGCACGAAGTGCGAGAGTAACAATGACATATATACACTACCAAATGTAAAAGAGATAGCTAGTGAGAAGCAGCTGCATAGCACAGGAAGATCAGCTCGGTGCTTTGCGACCACCTAGCGGGGTGGGATACGGAAGGTGGGAGGGAGACAGAAGAGCGAGGGGATATATATATGTATGTATAGCTGATTCACTTTGTTATACAGCAGAAACTAACACAACATTGTAAAGCAATTATACTCCAATAAAGATGTTAAAAAAAAAAGTATATATATGTCGATCCCAATCTCCCAATTCATCCCACCCTCCATAGTTTTAAATAATACTTATTTTCCTTTAAATTACATAAGTGACATAATGGATATAAGAAACTGAGGACACTACAAAGCACAAATAGAAAAATCCAAGCTACTCAGAATGGTCATATCCCCAAATAACTTCTGTTTTACCTTGGCTTTTCACAGGAAGAGCCTTAGACAAGGGCTCATGTGCAGGTTGTTTCTTTCGGGAAGTGATCCCAGGGAAAAACAGTGGAGGACTGGAGAGACGGAAATAGGGAAGGATGGAAAGGCAATTCAAAGGTATATTATCAAATTATTGACCACTCTGGGCAAGTAGGACTCAATCACTGGGTACCATCTGAGGAGATGAGACGTATTAGAATGTGGTGTAGATTGTCTGCTCACGAGATGGAAGAGGTGGGTATCATTCAGTGGTGTGCTGGAGCCTGTTTGGCCCAGCTTGGCCCAGTCTACGGTTCATGTCTCTTGCCAACTTTGTGTTCAGTGACATCAGGTTGGTTGCTTGAAACTGACCGCAGTGGGAGTATTTCCCAGAGGGAAATTGGTGAATGCCACAAATCAGGCCTCTTTTTGTCATAGAGCTGATGTTAAACACTTGCCAGTACACCACTTGAAATATTTATTCACTGACTCCCACCTTCCCTTGGTCAGGGATCACCATACGGGGCATGAACTCTCTAGCTCTTCCAAATCTGCACAGACCTCAGAAGGTTGAGAGGGTTTCTGCAGATGAATCAGTAGGTTGAGAAAACACCTGTTCACCTGGTTTCAACAGCAATGACTAAAGTGAAAAGGCTGAATAAGGGGATGTGAGGCACAAGAAATATCCAATCCAAGCACTATAAATATTTAGATGGTTCTCTTCCCATGTGTGTGGGCACCCCCATGTGCATGCACAAACATAAAAGCACAGCTCTGTACTCACCAAAATAGCATCATACCAGCTATACTTTGTCTCCTTCTCAGCTTTTACTTCACAATAGATGGTGAACATTTTCTATATCAACAAATATGCTTCAGTGGTTGCAAATGATCAGAGATACCATAAAGTATTTTACTAATCTTCCACTGTTGCACATCTAGGCTGTTTCCAATTTCATGCCATTATAAATAGGGATATGATGTACATATTTATACATATATCTTTATACACATTCTGATAAATTCCTTGAAGTAGACTTACTGGGTCAGAGGGAATGCATATTTTTAAGAATTTTTATCATATTGCTTAGCCCATAATATGAGTATCAAGAAGGCCCATACCTTATGAGCTTTTGAAGTCTTTTCTAACTTTATTATTCTATAATTCTCTCATTCTAATGTGGAAGTATCAATGATTCTTGTAGGATTAGCATAAACCACAATAAATATATTGTTCATGACTCCACATCCAATAGACCTGAATCGTATATACTTTTGAAAACAAAACAAAGCCATTTTACTTTAAGAGTTATACCTCCATAGGGCTTCCCTGGTGGCGCAGTGGTTGAGAGTCCGCCTGCCGATGCAGGGGACACGGGTTCGTGCCCCAGTCCGGAAAGATCCCACGTGCCGCGGAGCGGCTGGGCCCGTGAGCCATGGCCGCTGAGCCTGCGCGTCCGGAGCCTGTGCTCCGCAACAGGAGAGGCCACAGCAGTGAAAAAAAAAAAAAAAAAAAAAAAGAGTTATACCTCCATAAAGAAATAATACATTATCCATATTTATGATCCTTAGCAACAAACTTGGAGCAACCTAAAGACTGATTTTTTTTAAGACTTTAGAACTTAAGTAAGACATTCTTATAACTGCTATTAATCACCAGTCTTAAACATATTACCCTAGCCTGTCTTTAGACTGAAGAATGCTTTTGTCTATAAATCCACCCTACATCGCTATTTTATTTGGAAAAGAGCATAATGACAAATGATTCATTGTTCCTGGACCAAGTAGTATCATTCTGGAACAAAAGCAAAGAGAAAAATAGTAACAAACATTGTTGTGATATTTTTAAATTTGGATTGATGTGATTTTTCAACACTGTTCTAATCTATCATACTTTCTGTTTTATTCCATTTTTCTAGTTAGATCTTTAATAACAAAAAAGAACATTTGAAATCTTACGTACTGGCTCAGTTATTTCACAACTCAAGACGTTGTTACTCCATTTAATTCTATTGCTCTGTAAGAGTTTAGAAAATACAGAATCACTGTAACAAAGCTGACATAGGGTTTTCTGAAAGGCTTCAAATACAACATTCATCACAAATGTTTAATGAGCACCTTCTCTGGTCTAGCTGCAGTACTAGGTGCCAGTAAGCCAGACAGACACCTTCCCTGAACTCACAGAGCTGGCAGTTCAAAACCATACTCTAAAATGGAAATAGTGAAATTAAGAAGCAAATGCCCAACTTCTACATGATTTCTCCCACCTTCCACTGCCTTCTCAGATGCTAAACCACCTCTTTGGGTTCACTTCCTTTGTGAACAACGGAGGGCCAGGTACTGGTCTAACTTTTTTTTTTTTTTTTTTTTTTTGCGGTATGCGGGCCTCTCACTGTTGTGGCCTCTCCCGTTGCGGAGCACAGGCTCCGGATGCGCAGGCTCAGCGGCCATGGCTCACGGGCCCAGCCGCTCCGCGGCATATGGGATCCTCCCGGACCGGGGCACGAACCCGTATCCCCTGCATCGGCAGGCGGACTCTCAACCACTGCGCCACCAGGGAGGCCCCGGTCTAACTTTTAAGTAAAAGTTCATAAAAGTGATTTGCCAGATTGAATAACACCCCAAATGCATCCATTTTTATAGCAGAGATAAACAAAGAAGTAGCATGAATAACAAACATACCTATTTTAATTGATATCAACTGTATACTTAGTCTCTCTCCAGGTGGTTAACATCTCCCCCCTTTTCATACATATACAGAGATCCTCTGAAAAGCTTAGTTATTGGCGTAACAGGACTGTCCTCAGTGACCATGGACCTTAAGAGGTTAGTATTGGCTTCCAGGGCAAGATGGTCCTGGGTAAAACTGTGAGGGTAACAGCCACTGATCATGGGTGCCCTCTGCTCAGTGATGCCAGAGGCCTCCTTCCCACCCTCTGCATCCAACCTTTTAGACTTTTGCCGTCCTTTCCTTATCAAAAGTTTTTCAGTAACTAATCTGATATTAACACCTAGAGAGTCATAAAATGCAAACTTTAGCAGAAAATAAAGCTTTAAGTTAACGGGATAGCTCTAAATAAGTAATTGAAGGCATTGGTGAGCATATAGAATACATTTGGGTAAAACAAAAGAAAACTCAGGGTAGGTGCAGGCATCAGGCCACAGCAGGAAAAGCCCAAATTTTGGATGACAAAACACACCACCTGGGTTCAAATTCTGTCAGTTTCTTCAAGTGCCAAATGGGAATAATGTCATCTATTTTGTAAGATTTTATTTTATTTTATTTTATTATTATTATTTTTTTGCAGTACGTGGGCCTCTCACCGCCGTGGCCTCTCCCTTCCGGAGCACAGGCTCCGGACACACAGGCCCAGCGGCCATGGCTCACGGGCCCAGCTGCTCCGCAGCATGTGGGATCCTCCTGGACCGGGGCACGAACCCATGTCCCCTGCATTGGCAGGCAGACTCTCAACCACTGCGCCACCAGGGAAGCCCCAGATTTTATCTTTTCGTAGTGTGGATTATGTATGATAATGTCTGTAAAGCATATGGACCACTGTGAGTGCTTGATAAATATTGCCTATTGTTGTTATGCCTTTGAAGTCAGATGCTTTTGAAGTTGTGAATTCTGTATAAGAGCACGTCTTCAAACCCTTTTCCTATCTGTAAAGTGGGATGCAACAGGGTTCTTGAGCTGAGTCTGAACTCCAATAATTTGGAATTGATGGAAAAACATCGAAGGGAGTGTGGAAAGAACAGATCAAAAATTTTAAACTTCAGTTTGTTTTTCTAGAGAAAACAGTGGTTCTTATACTTTAGTTTGCATTAGAAGCACTGAGAAAACTTTTCCCCCTTTTCATGTTAATTTATTCAGTACATATTAACTGCAAACATACTGTGAGCCACATATATTCTTTCCTCCGGAAATCTGCTTTCAAATGGAATGTCTGGGGCCCATTCCTAAGAAATTCTGATTCAGAAGATCTTGGGTAGGTCCTAGGGGATCTGCATTTTTAAAAAGCACACTAGCACACTAGTTCTGAGGCGCGACAGCTGTGGACAAACTGAGAAACATGGCTGGAGAAAGTGTGCCTTGATTTATACTTTGAGAATACACTGTTTTGGGAAAGTCTCTTTAATGAGCCTTTCGGTAATTCAAAGGAAAAACAAATCTACTCAGAAGTGGAAAGATTTAAGACAATGAAATCTAAATAGATCAGCAAAGTAAAATAAAAGGCCGTCTTCATTGTGAGTGAGATGAAATCTTGGCAGATTGTTTCTTGTAGGATATGATTGTTTGTTCTTAATGTAGCTTTAGACTACTATGAATCTGGACATGATTTTGCTTCCTAAAGAGTTACCAAATAGTTTCACCAGGAGAGCTGGAGCAGAGGGAAGAGAGAAAGTCTAGATTGTTTTTTGCAGATGGGAAGCCTGCAAAGGGTGGGAGTGGGACTGGGAATGGCAAAGCCCAACACCTTTAGTTCTGTGTATGACTCCCTTTGGTGTTACTTTAGACAAAATGTCCCAAACTTTGGAAAAGGTAACATGTCAGCTTGAATCCTGATGCATTGCCCTGTTGGTGATAGGAGTGAGATGTTCGTTGAAGGTCAGGGCTTCTTGGATGGTCAGCCATCCTGAAAGGTAGAAGATCCTCAACTGCAAGGTCCTCATTCATGCATTGGTTGGGGCCTGGGCTCTGGGGAGAAGAAAACTGAGTCTAGGGTGTTCTTGTGGGAAGGTACCAGCCATTGCAAGATGCTGGCTGCACGCCAAGGAGAGGAGACAGAGCTAGCAGGTGACTCCCATTGGGAAGCGTGCCTATTACGACAGCTTGAAAGTTCTTGCTTTTATTTTGATTTTTTACTGTGTCTTTTTGTTATTTCCAATCCTTCAGTAAAGGTGAGCACATTCATCAGATTTTTCAACTCTCAAATGTTGAGTCAATACCATGTTCTAAGATACAACAGCGAACTTGGCATCCTACATCTGTGGGTCTTTCTAACTTTAACACTGGGGTCTGAAGGGAATTAAGGAATGAGCTGGTGTCCAAATTGGACCAGGCTGTATGATGGGGTTTCCACAAAACACCAGCGCTCTTTCTGAGCACCTGGCAGGATTTGCTTTGGACCTAGAAAGATCTGACTGTTTAATCCCTCTTGAGGCTACAATTGATGGTCTGTTCCCTTTCCCCCTATAGAAAATCCTTTTTTAATGTGGACTTGCTCAGTACAGATTTTTACTAATGGTCTTGAAGAGCTTATATGAGCAGTTTGAACTCTAAAATATTATACTAGAAATTCCACTCTTTCCGCTAAAAACACTGGCTTCTGCTAGAAGTATAAGTAGAAACTGCCTGATCAGTTTTGATGAAAATGAGAACTGCGTATAATTAGCAGTTATTTTTTTGGCATCCACATAGCAGTCTGTTTGCTCTCTTTAAGCAAACTCAAATCACTCACCATCTTATTTTAATTTAAGAAAAAAATTTTCCATTACAGATGTAATACCTGCTTTTATTGAAAATTTACAAATAAAATCGAAGGAAAAAATGTATCAATGGTCTCACTTAGAAATATTTTGTGATCTTCCTTTCCATGTATACATTTTTACATAATTGCAATTACATGGTATACACAAAATTGCATATGCTGGTTTCCTAAAAGTCTGTTTTAAAAATATTTGTTGGGGTTTCCCTGGTGGCGCAGTGGTTGAGAGTCTGCCTGCCGATTCAGGGAACATGGGTTCATGCCCCGGTCCGGGAAGATCCCACATGCCACGGAGTGGCAAGGCCCGTGAGCCATGGCCGCTGAGCCTGTGCATCCGGAGCCTGTGCTCCGCAACAGGAGAGGCCACAACAGTGAGAGGCCCGCATAACGCAAAAAAAAAAAAAAAAAAAAATATATATATATATATATATATATATATATATTTGTTAACTACCTAAGTGCTCGTCAACAGATGAATAGATAAAGAAGTGTGGTGTGTGTGTATGTGTGTATATATATATATACATATGTATATACATATACTCATATATATATACTCATATATATACTCATATATATATATATAATGGAATATTAGCCATAAAAAAGAATGAAATATTGCCATTTGCAGCAATATAGATGGACCTAGAGATTATCGACAAAGTCAGACAGAGAAAGACAAGTATTATATGATATCACTTATATGTGGAATCTAAAAAAATGATACAGATGAACTTATTTAAAAAACAGACTCATAGACATAGAAAACAAATTTATGGTTACCAAAGGGGAAAGGGGAGGAAAGGGATAAATTAGGAGTTTGAAATTACCATGTACACACTACTACATATAAAATAAACAACAAGGACCTACTGTATAGCACAGGGAACTATATTCAATATCTTATAATAACCTATAATGGAAAAGAATCTGAAAAAGGATATATATATTCATATATATGTAACTTTGATGTACACCTGAAACTAATACATTATTGTTAATCAATTATAATTCAATTTAAAAAACACCAAAAATGTGGTCAATTATGTAAAAAAAAAATCTGCTAACTATATGAAGCAGGAAAAAAATCACTTAGAAATTCACTGCCCAGACATACTTTGGGTGCATTTCCTTGCAATTCCTTTTCCATACTTTTTTTCCCACATGATTGCAATTATCTTGGATTAAAGATTTGTTAACTCAGGAACATTTGCAGATCCTGTAAGAAAGAGGGTATGAAGAGGTTCAGTGACATAACAGATCTGTTACTTGGTGGTTTAGTAGTCTTTCCCAATCAAACCTCTATGACTCAGCACTCATTAAGTATGACTTTTAAAAGTATAGAAAATCATCAGTCATGTTCAATGGCAGAAAAAAAAAGCGGCCATTATGTTGCACTATGTCATGCTGTTTTTGTGCAGGGAAAGCACCTTTAAAAAGTAATTTTTCTGGTTCAGTTTCTTAACAGAGTGACCAGTGTAGCCATTGTTAGCAAGCAGTGGGAGAAAACACGATCCATTACTGTTGTCAGTGGCCATTAAGCATGCAGAAGATTTCCTCTGAAATGAAAGTTGAAGGATATGGCTCAATGAGCCCATTTCCTGGCGCTGGAAACTGGAAAGAGGCGCACAAGACAGGCTGTGTTGAAGGAAGCACAGTAGGGCCAAGCTTTGCCCCTGTGCTCAGACCCCTGCTGGAGCTCCTGATTTTAGGTCCTGACCTGAGTAGATGAGGGATCTTCTGACCTTTGAGCTACAACTTCCTCTTTCGGGAATTCTTAATTTTCATTGATATCTTGGTCATCTGAATATATCTTATAGAAATTCCTCAAGTAGGATACAGGAATGATTCATGTTCTGAGATGCCACATCCTTGAGAATGACATATACAATTACATATATATGTGAAATTCTGGTGTCACGATCCTTTTCCTAAAGTCTGCAGACATACCTTCATTGTCTTCTAGAATTTGCTACTGTAGAGGCCAAGTCTGGGGTGAGCTGATTTGTACCCTTTTGTAGGTAACCTTTCATTCTCCCAGCTTGTTTGGATTGTTCTTTGTTTTAAATTTAATAATTTGTCTAGAATATGTATAATGGAAATACTATTTTTGTAAAGCCCCTGGATATACCTTCTGTCTATGCCACTCAGTTTATTATTATTTTTTCCTTTCTCCTGCAGCTCTTCCACCATAAAGGCTGGGCTTGAAGCCAGCTCCCCAGGGGTGGAGACATCAGGATTAAAGAAGGTTCTAGAGCACAGGAGGAAGATGTTGTGGAGATGCTGTTGACGGAAACAGCTGGGCCTTGACTAAACCGGAAGAACACACCAGGAGTCACTCCAGGGCCTGGAGGTGGAGGCTGACACTCACACACAGCCTGGGACTGCTCTTCCCCTAACACCTGCATGGTTCACCTCCTCACTTCCTTCAGGGCTCTGCTCTCATGTCAGCTCCTCAGGGAGGCCTCCCCTGACCACTTTGTCCCCACTCCCACCCCATCCCTACATTCCTGTTCCCTTATCCTGCTTTGGTCTCCTCCATAGCACTTAACCGACCTGACATAGAACAGGTTCACTTCCATGCTGTCTAGAAGGATTCTTTCTGCTTTGCTGGGCTTCACTAGACGCACTTCATTGTCACTCTGAATGGATGGAACACAAGAAAAACTTGAGATTTCCGTGTTCCCCCTATAGCACTTTTTCATAGGGGCCACACCTCCCAAGGTGCACTATTACTCCCATCTCTCTCTCTCACCTCCTGCTGAGTTGTTTTCTGAGTGTCAATCTCTAAATGGACATAAAACTGATATATGTCTTGCTCGATGGAAGCTGCACAAGATCTTTTTTTGTTCACTCCTGTATCCCTAGCTTCTAGAACAGTGCCTGGCATGCACATCGTAGGCATGCAATAAATAATTGTTGAGTAAATTCAGGAATGTATGTAATGGACAAGTTTGAGAGAAGAGAGTTAGTTCGAAAATGGGAGAGTTTAGCGGTAGAGACAGGGCCCTGACTGCCTCAAAAAGCAGCCGTCATATAATAGGACAGTTCCTCCTTTTCTGCTTGGCCTAGACTTGTACTTGTGCAGCAAGGTGGTGGTGAAGGGGTAAACGGTTTTCTACCTAGATAGACAATCTCCTTTTCTAGAGGCAAGAACTGGGAAGATCTACTAGATTCTGGCAGTGGGTTAACTGTCCTTGTTTTCAGTAAGTATTGTGAATTTTTGTTTCCTGGGTCTTCATATGAATTTTGGTAGGAAGGTAGGCAATGCTGTTTCAGGGTTTCTACCCAGATTTGCCATTTCAAACTGGACATGTAGTTATACTTGTAATTTACTTAATGAACACCTCACAGAGCATGAAAAGGTAAACTAGAGGCAGCTCAATTCATCCCCCAAAGGGCAGGCAAGAGACTGCAGGTCTACATCATGTCTGTACTATGGAATATTTTACAAGAATATTTTGTATTGCTCCCAAGCATAATACATACAAATACTTCTTACCAATTTATATTGGCCACGCTTACTATTCTTATTTGGTGTACATTAATGAGTTTTTACTGTTTTAGAGAAAAGGAGCCTAAATGATTAACTAAAACATTTGGATCCAGAATGTACATCAGTTTTATCAAGTTATAAAATGCAAGGAGTGAAGATTAAAAGAAAAGTAGCATCCAAACCCACAGAAACAAATAAAATGTATTTAATTGATTCCTTGGCAGTTTATTGATGCCAAGACTCTTTTTCCGTTGAAAAACTATAAAATTTCCCTTTTATCTTCCATGAAGCATGTCAGAATAAACTGGTGACTGCATAATATACAGGTATTTTGTGATATTTTGATAATGGGCTTCCCTTCTTCTAATCTTATTTTATATTTCAGACCACACATTCTCAGTTTGTTGATAATGCATTTGGTTGCAGCCTGAGATATTTCCAGGTCTAAAGCCAGGTTCACATTTTTGCTTTGAAGAGGCAGAAATTCCAAACAAATACAGATGGTCAGACCATAAACTTAATTAAAATTTCAACTTTACTGGATGCTACATTAAATATGGCCATAATGCCAAGAGAAATACATGAAAAATCCATTTGTATCCACATCCTACTGCTTCCACATAGTATAAAATACCAGAATGCTAAGTATGTGTTTGTGTATGTGTGTGTGAGAGCATGTGTGCCTTAATCTAGTTTTCTCTTTTGGCTTGGCTGTCACACTAGTCATGTTTTGACCAATAAAAGATGGGTTTTAATTAAAATCTGGGATTGGCCAGCTGTACATCTGTTAACTTTTCCTATATAATTCTCAAGCAGTTATTTAGATACTTTCTGAAGGACTGTGATTTCCTCTCTTTTTGTGCAAATCTGGAACATTTTAATCTTCCTAATTAACCGAGAATATGTATTTATATTAAAATTATAGAGAGATAATAACTCATTTCAGGAGGGTAATAAAGGTCATTCATAGGAAAGTGAAACTGAGCTTTCTTACAGAACTTGAAGGGGAGGAAGGGACCCAGCCCTGTCACTTGAAGATGAGGACTCGTGTTCTGGAGAGGACAAGTGAGAATGAATAGTCCAGGGTGGCTTGATCACACTGAGCCCCATGCAGGCTGGGTAGGAAGGGCCGAAAGGACAGCTGGGGCCACATTTGACTGGTCTGATTGGCCCTCTGATGGGACACCATCCACAGTTTCCAACAGGTGTCTTAGGTCAAATTCCTCAGAGAGGTGAACCTAAGGCCAAGGCTCATACACAAGGATTTCATTGGTGAGTGTGATGCCAAAGAGGGGCGGAGACACAAAGCAGGGAGAAGGGTATACTTCAAATTGGCCACCACTCTGGTCAACTGGTTGCTCTATCATAGCTATAAGTTTTTCTGAGGGGCCTAATAAAATGCATCTCAGGACCCTCTGTTATGGGCTGAATTGTGTCCCCCCCAAATTTATAAGCTGAAACCCTAACCCCCAGTATTTCAGAATGTGACTATTTGAAGATAGGGTCTTTAAAGAAGTGATTAAGTTAAAATGAGACTGTTAGGGTGGGCCCTAATCCAATCTGACTGATGTCCTTTTAAGAAAAGGAAAATTTGGAAACACAGAGTCACCAGGGATGTGTACACACAGAGGAAAGAGCATGTGAGGACACAGGGAGAAGGTCTCCATCTACAAGCCAAGGAGAGAGGTCTCAGAAGAAACCAATCCTGCCAACACTTGGATCTTGAACTTCTTTCTGGCCTCCAGAACTGTGCAACAATAAATTTCTGTTGTTCAAGCCACTCAGTCTGTGGTGTTTTATTATGGCAGCCCTAGCAAACACATACACCCTTTGACAAGGCAGAAGAAGGGGTCAAAGTTTTGCCTGGGAGTGCTCACTGCCAGCACTTCTGGGCTGCATATGCTCCTGTGTCAAGCAGTTTCCCCTGGAGTCTCACGCACTGGTGTCAACAGGGATGTCCTAGGGCAGGAGGTGACAGGGGCACAGATGGGTTTAAGGTGAGGCCCTGGGAGGTAGCCAATGGGAGAAGCAGATTGGAGCCTGTGCAGGACTGAGCTGCAGTCCTGGGGTGAAAAGTGGGTAGGGAGGGGTGGCTGGAAAAAGAGATAGGTAAGACTGAGAGAAACTGAAGTGGTGTCTGATACACAGGGTAATAATGATATTGATATTAGTAATGATAATGAGTGATGATTACTGAGGCCATTCTATGTGCCAGACACTGGGATATGCACTTTACATAAACTATCTCATTTAACCCCAGCACCACTCTAGGATTTAAGTAACATTATTATCCCTACTTTACAGAGGAAGAAACTGAGGCACAGAGAGGTTCAGGAACTTGCCCAAGGTCATAACAGCTATGCCAGTCACTGAACTCAAGTTCAACTGAACCTGGCTCCAAAGCTTGCATTCTCACTCATGTCACTCTGCTTTCTAAAAACAGTGTTTTTAGAAAGATAAACTTGAGTAGATGTTTTAACTTATTTTAATTTTATAGGCAAATTATTTAAGAACATATAAGGCATTCTATGCAAAAGATTACCATTAGGTCAGTCTAGCAGAGTGGTTAAGCAGTCAGACTACAGAGCCTACAGATGCCTAGGTTCAAACCCCAGTTACTCTGTTCACTGGCTGAGTAAGTTTGTGAAAGTTACTCAACCTCTCTGTGCCTCACTTCAGACCTCTAGATGATAAAAACTGTACCTACCTCCTGGAGTTATTCTGAAGATTGAGTTATTTAATAGACATAAAGAATTCTTTGTACTAGGAGTTTTTATTATTATAATGCTTAAAAATATCGACCAGGGGCTTCCCCGGTGGCGCAGTGGTTGAGAGTCCGCCTGCCAATGCAGGGGATGCAGGTTCATGCCCCGGTCCGGGAGGATCCCACATGCCGCGGAGCGGCTGGGCCCGTGAGCCATGGCCGCTGAGCCTGCGCGTCCGGAGCCTGTGCTCCACAACGGGAGAGGTCACAACAGTGAGAGGCCGGCGTACTGCAAAAAACAAACAAACAAAAAACATAAAAAAAAAATCAACCAGATATGATTTCTTCCATGCCTTCTTATCCACACAAAATTATTGAACATTACACAGGCACCTCTAAATTTCTGTAACACTTCTGTTGCTGTTTAAGCTAAGGGATGATTGTTTTAAAAGTAGTCAAATGTCAGCTGTTAAACATCACATTGCCGGCATCATAAATGAAGTCACCATTTGGCAAATAATTTCTTGGCAGGAGTGGTTCTCACCAACAGAGAAAATGAAAAAAAATTAAATAAAGTCCCCACTGTGATTTGTTAAGCATTTCAGACACATGGCTCAGCAATTTTTCCAACTGCAAAATTCTTTTCCTCCCATCTTAGAACTCAAAGGGTTGAGCTGTGTGGAGGAGGTGAACTCTTTGGTAAATTCTTTTTTTTTTTTTTTTTTCCTGTAGCTGACATTTCCCTGGAGGTGAGGCTGTTTACGACGGGCAGCAGATAACCATATTATTCAAACACAGGCACGGTTCTGGCTTAAAGGTCATAGTTTATTATCTGATTGCTTTAATTTAATGTGGGGACCCTGGCTGAATGGTTACAATAGTCGTTTTTATCTCACTTCCTCCCTTTCAAGGGTAGATAGAGCAAGTTTCCTCATCTGTGAAATGAGGGGGTCGACCAGATATCCTCCAAGGTCTTTTTTGGATCTGACATTCTGTGGCTTCAGATTCTCTTCTTCTTGGGTAATGCTCTTTGTTTTCCAGTGCATTGAACAGGCCCAAACATCTCTACATGCTTACTACAGTTTTGGCTGCTAGGAAAACAAAAGGCAAGGTCTTACATTTCAGTAAGGCTTTACAATTTATAACATGCCTTCACATATGCATCCTTTATAATAGCTTCACAGAAACCCTCAAGGAATTTTCGATGACTAAAATGAGACCCAAGGAAGTTAAGTGATTTGTCCAAGGTCACACAGCTTGTAGGAGGCAGGGCCTTAAAACAAGTCTTTTGGTCAATGTAGTGGTATATCTGCAGTCTGCCACAGTGCCCTCCAACCCAAAAGGACATGAAGACGTTATAAAGATTCTTTCAGTTCCTTCAGAGAATGGTCCAGAGTTGACTCTGTTGGTTCTGAGTAGGTCATGTGTACAATCCTGAACCAATCATTATGACCAGGAGAGGGTAAAGATTCTGATTTGGCCAAGCCTAGCCACAGTATCTTCCAGAAACTTAGAATGGAATCAGCTCCCCTGAACCATACAGCTGAAAATGGGAGCTGGGAAATCAGGGGCAGTCATCAGATGAGGAGAGAATAGATGATGCACAGAAAAATAAGCAAATTCCCATTATATACAGAGAAAGCATTTCCCCAAAAATACACTTCAAAAATAAGTTATTTTTGAATGTTTTACTTTCCATTTTTTCTTAATTGAATTTAATTTTTGCAAAAGCAGTTTTCCCTTGAACTGAACTCAAATCAAATACTACATCTAGGGTGGTTGAGGAAATGTAGCAATAAAATCTTAATCATTTCAAGTTCTGGGATTTCTGGAAATACATATCCTTTTAGTGTGTTTGGGCTTTAGCTCAAATGACACAAGTTCATTCGTCTCTGGGACATGAAATAAGGATTTGGAGCCCAATCAAATCAAACCAACAAACATTTCTTGGACATCTTATGTTCGAGATGCCCGAGGTAAAGAGGTGCTTGGGCAGCCATGCTTCCTGTTTTGTCCATTTGACTCTGCCATCTAGTTTTTTGTTTCTTGCCCCATGACCCCCAGGTTTTATACCTGTGAGATACTGTGCTTTCTGGGAGTGTATCATCTGAATCCCCTTTGGCTTAGAGAAGCTGCTTTTTTAATTGGATTATACTCTGTTGACCAAAACTTTCCCCTCAGTTGTCATGGCAACTTTCATGTTGCAAGAGCTAAATGTTAGCCTAGAGGTTTGACAAGCAGATGACTTCCAGACAGAGGGGCTGATTTAGGACTTTTGGGCTGGGACACAGGGCTTAAGTGTAGTCCAAACTACTTTACTTAATTTGTAAATCATTTCAATTTGAATAAGTTCACCTCTGAAGTGACCCTGGAGTATTTGGTTATATCCCAAGATCCTACAAGGTACTACACAACATATGCATTCATATCCTTCAAGTTTCAACTAGTAGCTGACCAGTTAGCCTGTAGACATGAGGAAAGGAAAAGTTGCCTGTCATACTGCAATTCTTATTAGCAAGTTGGGTGCTATTGCACTTTTGTCTGCTATCCCATCCTCAAGTTGTGTTGGCTTCCAAGAACATGAATTGATCCCATTGCTACCCTTCTGCCCCCAAGCCCGGCCCTTGTGTGTGATAGATTATAACTGGCAAATCACAATTTGCTCAGTGAAAGTAAAATGTTCCTGTTAAATTTAGGAACTTTTTTTCAAAGACTCTTTGCTTCATATTCTCACACAAATTTGCCTTTTAATTATTCTACTTCTTCAATGAGAGTTTGTACATTTATTTTTTAATGTTGTTATAGTTTGCATTGTTACTCAGAGAGTTATCTGTGGTTCCAGTTCTTGAAGCTAAACCTTACTTCTTTAAATTGGCATGTAAAGGAAGAATTTTTTTTAACATTTTATTGAGGCTAGATATAATTATTTAAATCTCATTCTTTTTAAGTATATAATTCAATGAGCTTTAGCAAATTTACAGAGTTGTACAACTGTAACCACAATCCAATTTTAGAACATTTCTAAAACCCCCAAAACATCCCAGTGCCCATATATAGTTATTCCCCTTCCCACTCCCAGCCCAGGCAACCAATAAGGAAGCATGTTTTATCCTTCTCTACTTCGCTTTACTAATAACTCCTGAAAGCTCCTTTTGGAATTTTTGAATGGCCATTGTTCTAGAAAAAAAAGCCTTTATTATTTTTTTCTGATTATAAAATAAGACATGTTCATTGTGAAACAAATTCAGAATTTAAGTAAAAGTATTTAAAACTATGTGGTCAGTAACAAAAATAACCACTGTTAATAATTTGGTATGAAATATCCCAGGTTATTTTTTTAAATCATCAATAAATAGAGAATTATAGAAAATTTGGAAAATAATATAAAAATACAAATAAGGGGGAAAAAATCACTCAATCTCACTAACCAGAGATAACCTCTGTGTACCAGTTAGTCTTTTCAGTGTAACAAATGGCCTCAAACATCTTATTAGCATACAACAACTAGCAATTACTTTTTTTTTTTTTTTTTTTTTTTTTTTTGGTACGTGGGCCTCTCACTGTTGTGGCCTCTCCCGTTGCGGAGCACAGCCTCCGGACACGCAGGCTCAGCGGCCATGGCCCACAGGCCCCGCCGCTCCACGGCATGTGGGATCCTCCCGGACCGAGGCACGAACCCGTGTCCCCCGCATCGGCAGGCGGACTCTCAACCACTGTGCCACCAGGGAAGCCCAGCAATTACCTTTTGATCACAATTTTATGGGTCAGCTCCAGCAGCTGTTTCAGGTTACAGGACTTCAGGTTTGTTCCACAGTTGTCATTTTGTGGCTCAGGCTCAGTGGTTACCTGCAGAATGTCTGCTCAGAGGATGAGTGGGAACATGTGATGTTCCTAAGACCTGAGCTCAGACCTGGCACACTGCTACTTCTGTCCATGCTCCACTGGTGGCCAAAACAAGGTACAGGAAGTCCAGCTTCAGTGGGTGGGGAAGTATATCCTCCCTTGATGATACTAGGGAAGGGAGTCAATATTTGCTGGACAGTATTTCAGCACACTGATAATATTTTGATGTTTATATTTTCTTTTTTCCTCCCCTATGAAGGAAATTTTACATTTTTATACAAAAATTTCTTTTATAAGCACATGAAAAGATGTTCAGTATCATTAATCATTAGGGAAATGCAAATCAAAACCACAATGAAATACCACTTCACAACCATCAGGATGACTATTATTAAAAAAAAAACAGGAAATGACAAGTGTTAGTGAGGATATGGAGAAACCTTTGTGCATTGCCAGTAGGAAAGAAAAATGGTATAGCAGCTATGGAAAACACTATGGTGGTTCCTCAAAATATTAAAAGTAGAGTTGCCATATGATCCAGCAATTCCGTTTCTGGGTGTACACCCAAAAGAATTGAAAGCAGGGACTCAAACAGATATTTGTACACCGATGTTCACAGCAGCATAATTTGCAAGAGCCAAAAGGTGGAAGCAATCCAAATGTCTATAAATGGATCAACAAAAATGTGTTATATCCATCCAATGGAATATCATTCAGCTATAAAAGGAAGGAAATTCTGACACACGCTATGGTGTGGATGAAGCTTAAAGACATTATGGTAACTGAAATAAATTCATCATAAAAGGACAAATACTGTGTGATTCCACTTATATAAGGTACCTAGAGTAGTCAAATTCATGGAGACAGAAAGTAGTATAGTGGTTTCCAGGGGCTGGAGGGATGGGGGAATGAGAAGTTGTTGCTTAATGGCCACTGAGTTTGTTTTACAAGGCGAAGAAAGTTCTGAAGGTGGATGATAGTGATGGTTGCAACAACACTGTGAATGTACTTAATGCCACAGAAATGTTCACTTAAAAATGGTCAAAATGGGGCTTCCCTGGTGGCGCAGTGGTTGAGAATCTGCCTGCTAATGCAGGGGACACGGGTTCGAGCCCTGGTCTAGGAGGATCCCACATGCCGCGGAGCAACTAGGCTTGTGAGCCACAGCTACTGAGCCTGTGCTCTGCAACAAGAGAGGCCGCAATAGTGAGAGGCCAGCGCACCACGATGAAGAGTGGCCCCCGCTTGCGCTCTAGAGAAAGCCCCCGTACAGAAACGAAGACCCAACACAGCAAAAATAAATAAATTAATTAATAAACTCCTACCCCCAACATCTTAAAAAAAAAATTCTGTCTCCTTTAAAAAAAAAAAGGTCAAAATGGTAAATTTTATGTTATGTAAAGTTTACCACAAAAAATGGTTTCTTTCTGTACATACGGTTTTAATTGCCTTCTTACCATTTCCAAGTCATTTAACATTATTTTATAACATTATTTTTAATGATTACATCATTTCTCATAATATAGCTTTAACAATTTATTTACTTTCATATTATGGGCATTTTTTGCTATTGTAAATAATACTTTTGTTCCCATCTCTGATTCCTTTCTTTAGATAAATTTCCAGAAATGGAATGATGAGGTCAGTGGATATGATCATCTAAAAATGTAAATGTAAAAAATCTGCATCCTCACTTCTTTATTCAGTTGCTAATATGTTACTGTTTTATAAAAATTATTTTTTGCCAGATGAAAAAATTATTCCATGAATGTTTTAATTTGCATTTCAATGATTACTAATAAAACTGAACATATTTTGATGTGGCCTTTCTTTTTTCTTCCTCTCTCTCTCCCTTCTCTTTCTCTTTCTCTCTCCCTCCCTTCTCTTTCTCTTCCTTTCTCTCTGTGTGTGAATTGGGACATTGGCATATTAAAGGCAGTGGAATGAAAACAGTCTACACCGGGTGTAGATGATTTTTTAAAATATATATATATATTTATTTATTTATTTGGCTGCGCTGGGTCTTAGTTGCTGCATGCGGGATCTTTTAGTTGCGCCATGTGGGCTCTTAGTTGCAGTATGCGAGATCTAGTTCCCTGACCAGGGATCGAACACGGGCCCCTTGCATTGGGAGCGTGGAGTCTTAACCACTGGACCACCAGGGAAGCCCCTAGACAATTTTTAACTAATAATAAAACCTACTGAGACTCAGTCTGCACCAGCATTCTAAACAAGGTCAATGATAAAATACTCCCCATCCACCCTAGCCAAGGCTGACAGCTCCCACTCTTTCCCTTTTTTTCTTGTTGGTCTATAAAATTCTCTCTATAGTTATTAAACCTTTGACATTCATGTTGATATGCACTGTTTAATTTGGTTGATAGTTTTTATAAAGTACAAAAGGTCATCAGTATAAAGGTCATTTATACTTTTATAAAAGTATAAAAGCTCTTATCCTTGTCCCACCAGCTACCTAATTCTCTTCCTCCCGGCAACCATTTTAACTTCCTGTGTATCCTGCCAAAAAAGAGTTTATGCATAAACATTTCTTCCCTCTTAATCAAATAGGAGCATACTATTACACTTTTCAGAGCCTTGCCTTTTTTTCCACTTAGTAATGGATGTTAGAGATCTTTCCACATCACTAACTTAAAACCTTCTATTTTTTTTCTGCATAGTACTCCACTGCATGGATGTACCATAATTAATTTAGTCATTTCCCTACCAAAGGACATGTATCATTTTGCACATATACCTGTAAGAAAAATTCCTAGGGGTGGAATTTTTGCATTAAAAGATTTGTGGATTTGCACATTTGACACTGGTCTTATAAATTTATGCACCCAAGAGGAATGTAACAGGGTCCGTTCACCACAATCTATTCACCATGACATGGATGTTTACCAGTCTCTTAATTAAGAAACATATTTTGCTGAACTATTTGAAAGTAAGTTGCTAACATCTTAACATGATGTTATCCCTAAAGAGTTTAGCATACACCTCCTAAAAAATAAAATTCTCCTATATAACTACAATGTCATTATTACAACTGTGAACATTAACAATAATTTCATAGCATCATCTAATAATCAGTTCCTACTCAAATTTCCCTAATTGTCCCAAATCTTTTATAAATGTTTTACTTTTAGGAACCAGTTGTAGATCAGGCTTCACCTGTTGTGTTTGATTGATATGTGTCCTTAGTTTCTTGATCTAGAGCAGTCTCTTCATACTTCTCATCCATGTTAACTTTTGAGGAGACCAAGCCAATCATCTTATAGGAAGTTTACCATACTCAGTTCATTGCCTTGGGTCCTCCTGATGACAGACACCATTCAGGTCCCATGGAAATGCTTCTCCACACCGAAGTCCTTGGAACACAAAGTGATTCTGGCCAAATGCCCTGCAAATTTGGAGCTGTCCCTGCAGCCAGTGATGGAGGGACACTGCTTTAGACTGTGAGAAGGAGGTGAGGGGTAGAAGTACTTATTTGGGAGAAAATACAGATTAATTCATAAAATCATTCTTCTCAGCAGGAGTGCAAAAAATTCTTGCATAATGAAGTATGGCCAAGCATCCATTTTCTTGCTTCTCTTCACGTTGGAAATTGAGGTTCTGGAAATCCTCACAAATTCATGTGGTGTGTGTAAGTTACATATTTTGCAATATCAAACAATTTTTATATATGTATGAATACGATACTAATATTTACATAGGCAACTGGATGAATACGGAACACTAGAATTACAAAAAATGTATTTTTATAAAAATATTGAATAAGCTTTCATCACATTTTCAAAAAATTAAATATAATTTCAGCTTTACATACTTTTCATTAAAAGTTTTGCTATTTGTTAATAATAAATTGCAGTTGCCTTTCAATATATTATTTTGAATGTTTGGAAGAAAATGGTATTTTTGGAAAGCTTATATACAAATAAATTTAAACTTTCTACATTTTTCTTTGTATAATTTATGTTTTTGATAAAATATATTCAAATTTTGGATACTTTGAATACCATTACATGTTTTTTTCCTGTTGAGAATTTTTATTCAAATTTTCAGTTCTGTGTGCATAGCATCCACATGCTTATGGGTTTGTTTCACTACAGAATTACACACAGGACTCAGAAGATGGAGAAGTTATGAATGGTGCGCAGAGAGAACTCCTGACATCGCCAAAAACCATGGATGCGTTGAGGTATTCTCTTTATGTGAATAAGAATATTCTACTTCAATTTAATGTCTGTTGTTTTCTGGTTTATAGCTCTTTTTACTTTATAGGAAAGATCAAGAAAGGTAGAATATTGAAGTGAAACCTAAGTCTAAAATTAATTGCTGAATCACCTTTTTCTCTCATTTTTTTAATATGATGTGAGAACTTCCTGACAAACATATGTACAAATGAGCTTCAATCCTTCCAACTCTTCTACAATCTGGATTTCTTAATTGCTTTTTTCTTCTTTTTGAACAACAGTTTAAAGTAAACATTTCAGAGTTCATTGTAGTAGAGTGCTTTACTTTGACATTAGCTCTTTGAATATTACTTTGCATTGTGTTTTACCGATCTTGCAATATTTTACTCTATGTATATAAAATGAATCCAGCCTATCAAGCAGGATTTTTCATGTTTTTAACGTAAGTAACTCATTATACAAAGTCAATTGCTCTCACGTGTTTACTGGCACTTCCTTTGCTCTGCGCTAATTTCCAGTTCATCCCTAGCTGCTGCCTGGGTTCAAATCCCAGCTCTGGTGTTTATTAATTCTAAGAGTTTAGGCAAGTTGCTCATCAATCTTTGCCTTAGTTTCTGGTCTGTAAAACGGAAATAATATTAAAACCTTCTTCAGAGGGCTGGTGTGAAGATGGAAATAGTTAACATACGTAAAGCACTTTGAACAGTGCCTGCGTCAGAGTAAGGCCTGCTGCTATTATTATTGTTATCATCATCATCTCTATTATTATTATCATCACCATGATCTTTTTTTTTTTTTGCTGTACGCGGGCCTCTCACTGTTGTGGCCTCTCCCGTTGTGGAGCACAGGCTCCGGATGCACAGGCTCAGCGGCCATGGCCCACAGGCCCCGCCGCTCCGCGGCATGTGGGATCTTCCCCGACTGGGGCAGGAACCCGCGTCCCCTGCATTGGCAGGAGGACTCTCAACCACTGTGAGACCAGGGAAGCCCCACCATCATTTTTAAAGTTGCTTCAAGTTTTGCATAAGTAATTTCATTTTATATTTCTAGTTCTTTAGATTATTACTATCTATAGGATGCAATTTATGTCAAATTATTGATTATAATAACTTTGATTTTACTGAAATAGAGGCAATAAATGTTAATATATTAAAATAAATATATAATAAAATTATGTATGTCTTTATTACAACATCACAGTGCATCAAACAAAACTCACATGGGTACAATAGTAATTAAATTCAATTGTCTTTGATATTTTTTCAGCTTTCAGTCCTTTAAAACTCCCTGTATAAAAACTATAGCTTTATACTTATATTATAAACATTATAAAGGTGTATTTGTCAAGGTCTGAGAATAAAATATACGTTATGAAAACTGGTAGCTTGATTCACAAGTTTTAATGTTTAAAGAGTGGCACGTGGGCCTCCTTGTGTTCTTGGACTCCAGATCCTGTAAATGTGAGGTGGGCTTGCACACACACTCGGGTCTCCCCACGGGAACCAGCCCTCAGGTTTGACCACTTGGTTAAGGTGGTAACCACTGGATCTCTCCATTGGGAACATACATTTTCTCCTTGCATTTAGTTAGTAACCTGTGGGGTGAAACTCTGTTTGCACTGTGTTTTAGCATCCATTGATAATATTTGCCAGATCAGTTACTACTCTGGGGACTAAAAAAAGATGATTTTTCTAATTCTATTATTGCTTCTACATTTATTTGAAGGCATTCTTCTGTAACAAAGAGCTTTCCTTTCTTCCTTTGTCCAAAGGATACCCTAGGATACCCTTTGCTCATTTTCTTTTTCTTATAATTAAAAAAATTGGGGGAAACATATCATTGTGATGGCCACACACATACACCATGGAATACTACTCAGCCATAAAAAAGCATGAAATTTTGCCATTTGCAGCAACATGGATGGACTTGGAGGGTATTATGCTAAGTGAAATAAGTCAGATAGAGAAAGACAAATAGTGTATGATATCACTTATATGTGGAATCTAAAAAATACAACAAACTAATGAATATAACAAAAAAGAAGCAGACTCACAAATGCAGAGAACAAACTAGTGGTTACTAGTGGTGGGAGGGGAAGGGCAATATAGGGGTGGGAGAGTGGGAGGTACAAACTGTTGGGTGTAAGATAGGCTCAAGGATGTATTGTACAACACGGGGAATACAGCCAATGTCTTATAATAACTGTAAATGGAATGTAACCTTTAAAAATTGTATAAAAAATTAAAAAACCCAAAACAATCTACCCATTAGCCAATTTCCTTGGAAGCATGCAAATTATCAGAGTATTTCCAGTGCAGAGAAAATCTTGATTCTAAATATAAAAACACTTGATGTTATTGAGTTGAAAACATGAATCTCAAAAATATCTGACTTAGTTTACTTTTTAAATTTCAATGGAAATATTCTTTTAGTTATTTCCTTTTCCTTAAAATTTATATTTTCTCAATAAATGCATTTAAAAAATAAATCCTCAAGACAGATATTTTGTAATAAGGTTTGTTTTGATACAGGCTCAGAAAGAATCTTCTCTTTAGCAAAACCTGCCTGCTGGTTTGCCGATGGCAAAGGCAGTTAACATAGCAGTGGACGGCACATGGGCCTTAACTTTTCCTATCAACCATCATCTTTTGAAGACGGTTATTAAGATTTGTCGGTATGTGTGTGTTTGGGGTGTAGGTGTGTGTGCCTGCATACGTGTGCCTGAAGAGGCCTAATGGAAATGAGAAGTTCGTCCACTTTAAGCACGTGAGGAGCCAGCCCTTTGATTAGTGACTGGGTAAAGAGGCTGCTACCTAAAGGGCCTCTTGCTGTTTATGATACTGCCTCTTGGTCTCACCGTTGGCCTGGAGCCTTTGTCCACAAATTGCAACTCCATTTAGCACTGCTAAAGCTGTACCTCTAGTCGGCCTTTCCTGGGAAGTTTCTTCAAAGTACAGTGTGACTTACAGTTTGAAACGATAACCCTTTCAGGTGGCAAGCAGCACTCAGCATGCTCTTTGGAGAATGCCACAAGTAAACATTCCCATGGAAAAGTGATATTTTCTACCCTTTACATTTTGGATTTAATAAGGGGTTAGTGTCAAAGTCACACACAGAACAGAGAGAAGGATGTTATTGAATGCTCAGCATGGTATATACAAAAATTGTCTGCTGAATGCAGCCAATTCCTTTTCAGGGCTGATAAAAGCCAAAATGGGCCTGGAATGCTGATATGAAGGGGAAACCAATATAATCACATTTTGGCTTTGGGCCCGGCTCTCTTTAAACTATGTCTTCTTTTTAGAGTCATGGGGGACAAGGATCAGACATGGGGCCACTGACATCTCTTTTCTACCTGTGTGGGCCTGTCACAACTGTGGGTGACCAGGAAGTCATGAAAAGAAAAGACTCCCTTTGAAATTCCATGATACTGTTAACAATGAAAGAATGGCTAGGATCTCAATGTCTTTGAAAGACTAAACAGAAGCTGAATCTTTGTGTTCAGCTCTGTAATTTAGTTAATACATCAAAACTAAATAGTTGCTATTGAAAAAACTAGATGGGATTAAGTAAAGCTTCTCTCTTTTTAATTTGTTTGGTTGGCTTGTCCCTGGGTACATCTAGGTGAATTCTTCTGTGTCTGATTTCCTAATTTCCATGTGCAATAAATTAGATTCTTCCCATTTCTGCAGGTACAAGCTGGCCTCATTTGTAGTAGAGTGAACCTGAGGTCACAACCTGAGTTTATCCTGGTAACAAGCATATATGACCGGGTGCCTTTAAAATGCCAGGATTACAGAAAGACTCCAAGGGACCAACAGCTATTAGGGGACTTTTTCTGTTTTTTGAGTGCTTAAAATTTCAGATGTTAATGAAACTGTTTCTTAGAAACTGTTGCAATAAATAATTTTATTAATTATTTTATTAACTGAATTATAGAAATATATGCATATATAATAAAATATTTGGCACAAGTTCATTTTTTGGATGTCAACTCTTTTAGAATTGAGGATTCTAAAGAAAAAAGTTTAACAGGTACTGGGTTGTCTTGCATTGCACTGAAAGCCCTGCAGATAAAATTTTAAATTAGTAAACAATATACTGTAATAAGGCAATGTACAGCAAATGCAGGTCCTTTTAACCCACATTTTAAAATATTCTTTTATTCATTAATTCAGTTTCTGGGGATGTTTTAAGGACATAATCCAAAAAAAGTAAAAGCAGTATGCACTTAGATTTTCATAGCCAGGTTATTTATAGTATAGGGAAAAAAAGGAAATAAATGTCTCATGAAAGGTAGATGCTTAAGTCAACTGTTAAAAACCCAATGAACTATTATGTACTTGTTAAAGTGACATTTATTATTTCTATTTATAGATTTATAAAATGCATGTGATTCAGTATTAACTGAAAAGCAGAAGTATGTGTACCATATGACTTTAACTGCATAAAGATATATATGCACAGGAACAAAGAATGGAATGCTATTAAAAATAAAAGTGTAGTAGTGATTGGATTGTAGAAGATTTGTAAAATACTGACTTACTTTTTAATCAGTATTTTCTTTTTAGTAATAAGAGATATTAGAATATCTTTAAATTACTAAACCACAAAAATTATATCAAATTTACAGAATCTTAAACTCTACTTCTTCAATATTCTGTATATATTTCTGCAAAACCAAAAAAGGAATATGTGCCATAAGGGAAGCAATCACATCACTAAGTACACTGCTTAGTTCAGGTTTTTTTTTTTTTTTATTGTGGTAACAAAGCTTCCTTGATGGAGTAGTACTTTGATTTACACTCTGGCACAAATTCCTCACCTGGCTGCAGACAACACTCTGAGCAGCCCTGTTTTAGCCACACCTACCTTCCATTTCTCAAGCATGCCAACCTCCTTTCTGCCTTGAACTTACTGTTTCTTCTGCCTGGAATGTTCTTGCCAGATTACCCTGTTCCAGAGTCCTTCTCAACAAAATCCTAAGGCGTTATCTTGAGTGCAGAGAGACTTGCTCTCGGGTTGCCTGGACCCATCCTGCCTGGCACCCATGTGCTATCCCAGCCTTTCCTCTCCTCTTCAGTTACTCAAAAACAGACCCCTTTTACAAAGCATCAGTCATGAAACTTTTCAGGTTTCAGAGGGTACAGGACACCCAGCTTTTACCCTAGAATGAGGCAAAGCCTCAGAAAGTCCATGGAGTATGGAGGGGCCAGTGCAGAGCTTTTCAAACTTTCTGAATTCACAACCCTCTCACTTTATGTGTTTAGTTAACTATGTACATGCTAATAAATCAGTAATTAGTATCCATATACAGCCAGTATGCCAGCTATCCAGTAGAGATCTGAAAAAAAAAACATCAACACTGAAAATAAAAGTCATGGGACTTGCTGTAAAATCTTCCTCTCCATTTACTATGTTCATTGTCTAGGCCAAAGTATAAGAAATGGAGTGGATATTTGATCTATTGGTGCAATATGCTTTCTGGTGTGGTTCTTTGTTATTTGGGGATAAATGTGCTGCTACAGGGTGAAGATCATAGTATCATTTGAAGACAGAAGAAGAGAAAGAAATTGCTTCAGAAATAGCCTCATCGAATCTTAAAATCAGTACATGCATGAAATCACCTAAGCCTAATATCTCTTCCAAATCTCCCAAGGAACTGATGAATGCTTCTGAAGACTCTTTGTCACAATAATGCATCTAGAAGGACTCTGATATTTGTCTCTTATAGACTGACTGGTTTGACAGAGAGGATTAAAATTCTTCAATATTCAAATTTATTAGGCTAAAAAATTTTTTTATTTTGCCAAAAAATACTCCATTAAATAGATTTCTTTTAACAAGTTTTTGTCTCCAAGATAGTCCAGCAGTTAGAAACTGGGACTCTGGACTCAAGTAACCTGGGTTCAACTTTCACTCAGTGACCTGAGCAGGTTACTTAACCTCTCTCAGCCTAAGTGTCATCAATAAAAAGAGAGTCAGGGGGCTTCCCTGGTGGCGCAGTGGTTGAGAGTCCGCCTGCCGATGCAGGGCACACGGGTTCGTGCCCCGGTCCAGGAAGATCCCACATGCCGCGGAGCAACTAGGCCCGTGAGCCACAACTACTGAGCCTGCGCGTCTGGAGCCTGTGCTCTGCAACAAGAGAGGCCGTGATAGTGAGAGGCCCGCGCACCACGATGAAGAGTGGCCCCCGCTTGCCACAACTAGAGAAAGCCCTCGCACAGAAACAAAGACCCAATACAGCAAAAATAAATAAATTAATTAATAAACCCCTACCCCCAACATCTTAAAAAAAAAAATTTAAACTTGCTAATCTTGTTTGTAATAAGTTGTGTTGATCAGGGTTCCTAGCAGTTGATAAAATAAACTCTAAAGCAGTGGTTCTCAAACTGGAACTTGCATCCGAATCATCTGGAGGGCTTGTTAAAATGCAGGTTGCTGGGCCTCACTCCAGAGTTTGTAATTCACTAACTCTGGAGTAGAGCCTTCGAGTTTTCCTTTCTAACAAGCTCTCAGAGGTAGCTGGTGCTGCTGTTCTAGGGACTGCACTTTGAGAACCACTGCTCTAAGGGCTCGTGCAGCTCATGGTTATTACATGGAGGAAGGATCCTCCCTCCTCCTCTCTCTCTGTGTGAGGAACCCGGCCTTCCTGCGGTTTCCTGAGAATCACAGTGTTCTTTACAAACAACTTGATCTCCTTAATTGAATTAAAATCTCCCCTTATGACTTGACTTCATCTCTGCAACTACTTCCCAGACAGTTCATCTCTAGTTTAGGGATCTGGTGTTTTGTTTGTTTTGGTTTTGTTTTTAAAAGGTTGGTTAGGAACATTAACCATAATTAAGACAGATCACTTTTTGCTTCCTGGTAGTGGTTATACCAGTTACCACAGTAAGACCCTGGGCAAGTTTCCTACTCAATCTTCCAGTCCCTCATCTGCCAAGAGGGCATCACCTCCCACTTCACAAGAGCATTGGGAGAACTGAATGAAATAGTGAAAGCAATCCTCAGTGTAGTGTATGGCCCAGTAAACACCAGCTATTTGCATTCAAAAAAAAAAAAAAAAAAACAGGAAGCTGAGACCTCAAAGTACAGAGCAAAGAGTAATTGAAAAATAATAGACAAGAAAATAATTCCATTTCTAAAGAAAAGGGATGGGAGTGAGGAGAATTTTAATTTATATCAGATTAAGGCAGCCATATCACCAGTTACTTCACTTCAGCACCTAATATATCACACGTGAGTTAAGGCCAATTTACTGGCGTATTTTGATTTGTTTCAACTTGAGGGACTAGAAAAATTTTACTGGGATTTACCATCATGTTGTTGGAGGAGTTTTACTGTCTTTCTCTTCTATCACTGCTCATTATACATAACCTCTAGATACAGAAAACACTCTCATTTGTCTTCTATCTTTTCATACTAATTTATTTCCTTGGAGCACACATTTTTCCAAACAACCTTTCAGAAAATCACAACTTAACATAATTTGGCAGGAGTTATCACAAAGGATAACTCACACTTTTGCAAATGTTTAGGATTCTTTGGAAGACTTTTTTTTTTTTTTTTTTTTTCCTGTACGTGGGCCTCTCACTGTTGTGGTCTCTCCCGCTGTGGAGCACAGGCTCTGGACACGCAGGCCCAGCGGCCATGGCTCGCGGGTCCAGCCGCTCTGCGGCAAGTGGGATCTTCCCGGACCGGGGCACGAACCCGTGTCCCCTGAATCGGTAGGCGGACTCTCAACCACTGCGCCACCAGGGAAGCACTGGAAGACATTTTTAGTCTCATTTTTGCCTCATATTATTAAGTTTATTGTTTTCATACATACACATTTATCTTTCTGGCAGCACCAGACATCATAAGTTTATGTCTACAAAAGTGGATCTTTGCAGTAGATATATTACAATTCTAAACAAGTCTCCAAAAACTTTCTTTTAGTATAAAACAAAAGAGGCTATTATTGCTGACATCAGTATTGTTGCAAAACAATTTCTAAATTTATTTTGTGCTGGAGGCCCCATGGAAAGAACGTAACTTAGAGAAAATCTTTTGTGGAGAAAGTTTTATATAAGAATCTCTCTTTTACAGGGAGGCAGTCCAAAGCATTCAATAACATGAACAAAACAGTAACTTTGGAGTAAAATCTGAGCTCAAGGGTTTTCCTCTTCCTTTTTAGCTTAATTATTCAAAATATGCATATAGTTCCAAAAATACAAACATCTACAAATGACTCACCAAACAGATAACTTGGTTCTGGCTCCTAACACTTTCATTACCAGAGTCCCACTCATGGGAATTTTTCAGGAGAAGAGCCTAAGAAAGAAACAAGAAAAAATCTAACTGGAACCTTTAGAGCAATGGACCTCAAAATTTAGCCTGCAGGGCTTGTTAAAATGCAAATGTCCATCATGACTGAATGGATAAACACACACACAGTGGAATATCATTCAGCCTTAAAAAAGAAGGTAATTCTGTCATATGCTACTACATGGATGAACCTTAATGAAATGTTAAATAAGTCAGTCACAAAAACACAAATACTGCATGATTCCACTTGTATGAGGTATCAAGAATAATCGAACTAGGGAATTCCCTGGCGGTCCAGTGGTTGGGACTCGGCGCTTTCACTGCCGGGGCCGGGGTTCGATCCCTGGTTGGAGAACTAAGATCCCACAAGCTGCACAGCATGGCCATAAATGAATGAATGAATGAATGAATGAATAAATAAATAAATAAAGTAGAGGGGGGAAAATTTAAAAAAAAAAAAGAATAATCAAACTCAAAGAGAGAGAAAGTAGAATGGTGGTAGCCAGGGGCTGGGGGCAGGGAAAATGAGGAGTTGTTTCATGTGTATGAGTTTCAGTTTGGGAAGATGAAAAAGGTCTGGAGATTGGCTGCACAATACTGTGAACATACTTAACACTACTGGAATTGTACATTTAAAATGGTTAAGATGGTAAATTTTGTTATGTGCATTTGTAACAATTAAAATTTTTTTAAATTAAAAGGAGAGAGAATGGGGAAGAGAAATTAGAGATAGCAAGTAGAGAAATTTTCATGGAGTTTTTCTGTGATGGGAAGGCAAAAATGGGGCACAGCTGGAGGCAGAGATGATTTCAAGTGTTTTGTTCTTGTGTTGTGATCCTACGTTGTTCATATTTATGAAGAATTATGTTTGTTATAATAAAGGCCATGTACCACAAACCCACAGCAAACATCATTCTCAATGGTGAAAAAGTGAAAGCATTTCTTCTAAGATCAGGAAGAAGACAAGGATGTCCACTCTTGCCACTATTATTCAACATAGTTTTGGAAGTCCTAGCCACTGAAATCAGAGAAGAAAAAGAAATAAAGGAATTCAAATTGGAAAAGAAGAAGTAAAACTGTCACTGTTTGCAGATGACATGATACTATACATAGAGAATCTTAAAGATGTCACCAGGAAACTACTAGAGCTAATCAATGAATTTGGTAAAGTTGCAGGATACAAAATTTAGGCACAGAAATCTCTTGCATTCCTATACACTAATGACGAAAAATTTGAAAGAGGAATTAAGGAAACACTCCCATTTACCATTGCAACAAAAAGAATAAAGTACCTAGGAATAAACCTACCTAGGGAGACAAAAGACTTGTATGCAGAAAACTATAAGACACTGATGAAAGAAATTAAAGATGATACGAACAGATGGAGAGATATACCATGTTCGTGGATTGGAAGAATCAACATTGTGAAAATGACTATATTACCCAAAGCAATCTACAGATTCAATGCAATCCCTATCAAATTACCAGTGGCATTTTTTAGAGAACTAGAACAAAAAATCTTAAAATTTGTATGGAGACACAAAAGACCCCAAATAGCCAACACAGTCTTGAGGGAAAAAAATGGAGCTGGAGAAATGAGACTCCCTGACTTCAGACTATATTACAAAGGTACAATAATCAAGACAATATGGTACTGGCACAAAAACAGAAATATAGGTCAATGGAACAGGATAGAAGGCCCAGAGATAAACCCACACACCTACGGTCAACTAATCTATGACAAAGGAGGCAAGGATACACAATGGAGAAAAGACAGTCTCTTCAATAAGTGGTGCTGGGAAAACTGGACAGCTACACGTAAAAGAATGAAATTAGAACACTCCCTAATACTACACACAAAAGTAAACTCAAAACAGATTAGAGACCTAAATGTAAGACCAGACACTATAAAACTCTTAGAGGAAAACATAGGAAGAACACTCTTTGACATAAATCACAGCAAGATCTTTTTTGATCCACCTCCTAGAGTAATGGAAATAAAAACAAAAATAAACAAATGGGACCTAATGAAACTTAAAAGCTTTTGCACAGCAAAGGAAACCATAAATAAGATGAAAAGACAACCCTCAGAATGGGAGAAAATATTTGCAAACGAATCAGTGGACAAAGGATTAATCTCCAAAATATATAAACAGCTCATGCAGCTCAATAGTAAAAAAACAAACAACCCAATCCAAAAAATGGGCAGAAGACCTAAATAGACATTTCTCCAAAGAAGACATACACATGGCCAGGAAGCACATGAAAAGCTGCTCAACATCACTAATTATTAGAGAAATGCAAATCAAAACTACAATGAGGTATCACCCCGCACCAGTTAGAATGGGCATCATCAGAAAATTTACAAACAACAAATGCTGGAGAGGGTGTGGAGAAAAGGGAACCCTCTTGCACTGTTGGTGGGAGTGTAAACTGATACAGCCACTATGGAGAACAGTATGGAGGTTCCTTAAAAAACTAAAAATAGAATTACCATATGACCCAGCAATCCCACTACTGGTCATATACCCAGAGAAAACTATAATTCAGAAAGACACATGCACCCCAATGTTCATTGCAGCACTATTTACAATAGCCACATCATGGAAGCAACATAAATGCCCATTGACAGGCGAATGGATAAAGAAGATGTTGTACATATATACAATGGAATATTACTCAGCCATAAAAAGGAATGAAATTGGGTCATTTGTTGAGAGGTGGATGGATCTAGAGACTGTCATACAGCGTTAAGGAAGTCAGAAAGAGAAAAACAAATATTGTATATTAACGCATATATATGGAACCTAGAAAAATGGTACAGATGAACCGGTTTGCAGGGCAGAAATTGAGACACAGATGTAGAGAACAAACATATGGACACCAAGGGGGGAACACAGCGGGGGGGGGGTGGTGGTGGGATGAATTGGGAGATTGGGATTGACATATATACACTAATATGTATAAAATGGATAACTAATAAGAACCTGCTGTATAAAAAATAAATAAAACAAAATTCAAAAATTCCAAAAAAAAGTATGTTTGTCAATATAAGAAAGCTTACACAGTCTTCCTCTTTCAGTGGGAAACCTGCAAGAGAGTGGAGTGTGCTGATAAGCAGGCCTGAATTTTGGTATGTCTAGGTAAGAAACAGGGAGATGAGATTTTGCATTTACTATAAAGGAAATAATAGTTCTATCTACATCCAAGTTCATGGTGATTACTTAACATGTGAAAAGTGCTTGTCATAATACGTCGCACTTAGTGCTGAATAAATGTTAGGTATAGTTACCATTAGCTGTTTATTATTTCCTAAATTTTTATTTCTTCTAAATTTGTGAATTAGTATTTTAGAAAAACACAGTTTTCCACCTGTGTGTTCCCTTTGCTTCTCACACAGAACCCTTCACTTTTGGTCAGCAAATGTGTAGGATTTTTTTCCCCACAGCAAGCAATTCCCTACACCTTCAGCTGGGTGTCCTATAGCTCAAGCCTGACATGCCCAGAGATAGCCCGATCTCACAGGTTAAGTGCATCCCCACTCCAGACACCAGTCACAAGCCTAGGTTCTCACTTGTGCTTCTGACTGACCGGATAGACTGGAGGTTCCAAGGACCCCCTTGTTGAGTTCATTTAATTTGCTAAAGTGGCTCACAGAACTCAGAGGAATATCTTACTTTCTATTGGCACCACTGGTTACCAGCCCCCATCCTCAGCGGTTTCCCAAAAGCCACTCATTAACATAACAAAAGACACCTTATCCACTCTCTTCAAGAAAGTCTAAGGATTTTAGGAGCTCTGTGCCAGATATAAGGGACCAAGACCATATATATATTTCTTATTGTAAATCACAATATCATACTTAGGAAATTGTATTAGGATACTTTATTAGAATAACAACATACGGTTAAACAGATTTAGTTGTGGTTCCTTTGTCTATACCCCTTGTACTTCATTTGATTACTAGATTTTTTTTCTTATGGGGGGAGTTGTAAAAATGGGAATTTTTTTCCACTTAAGTTTGACTTGGTTGATTTTTGCTACATATGAAGAAATGAAAAAGATGATCTTTGTAAAGCAACAGTTGCTTGTGAGGTAGAACAAATCTCCCTGTTTGGGGAGGAAAATGTATAAATTTTCCAGAAGCTTTACCTTGGACCATGAGAAAAAAAAAAAAATTGGCTTGGCCTTTTTGAAAGACCCTAGTTAAAGGCACACTCAATTTTGTGAATTACCATTTCATGTGAACAAATCAAAGTCTGTATACTATTCTTAATTTGGTTTCTGAAAGGGATTTAGATAATTGGGGCAATTTACAAGAGTATGTTCTCTCTGGGGCCAAGCCTGCTTTTTCTTTGGGCTGCAGGTTCTCTGCCCCCTTGTGGCCTTTCGCAGGGCATTTTTTTTTCTACTGTGTTTCACATTTTCAGGCTGGTTTGAGAGTAGCAAGACCGCCTGGTTCCCTGAACACCAGATGCGATTGCTAATCACATTTGCCCAAACGGGGGACGAGGCCCCTCAGCCTACAAGACTTAATTTCCGAAATTTACTTTCATAGTGAAGCAAGAGAGAGGATTGCTTTCCAAATTGAAGGGAATTATGTTACAGGCATTTGATTGTGTGAGGAGGCCGAATCCCAGAACAGGAAGGAAATCTTCAGAAGTTTTTTAATTCGATTTGGACTCCAGAAGACATTCAGGACAGATGGGCAGGAGCTTAAACTCCATGTTATATCTTCCTGTCTCTCTTGTCACGGTCAGTGAAATTCTTGGTTTAAAAACATCATTTACCAGAAATATATACTTATTGTCAAAATTTGGAAGATGCTGAAGAATAAAATAAAGAAAATAAAAATCAACTATAAGTCTATCACCCAAACATAGTCACTATTCACATTTTGGTTTAACCCTTCCTAGTATTTTTTGACGAAAGTTATGTATACACTTTTGCACTGTATATATAATAAGGTAAGGGTTTTCAGACAGTATAGAGCTGGGTTTGGCAAAATATGGCCTGGCAGCCAAATCTAGCCCATAGCTTGTTTTTGTTTGGCCTACAGGTTAAGAATGGTTTTACATTTTTTAATTGTTGGAAAAAATCAAAAGAATAACATTTTGTGACGTGAAAATTATATGGAATTCAAATTCAGTGTCCATAATAAAGTTTGATTGGAACACAGCTGCATGTATTGTCTATGGCTGTTTTTACAGCACAACAGTAGAACTGAGTAGTTAAAGCAGAGACTATAACCCTGTAAAGTCTAAAATATTTACTATCCAGCCCTTTATAGAAAACATTTTCCAGTCCCTGACCCAGGGTAAGCATTTTACAATACCCTTAAATATTTTTCAAAAAGAAGACAACGTTAATTTTCATAGAGTTTAGTGGGATGGGTGCTACTTTCTTCTTCTTCCTCATTCTCCTGCTCTTAAAAAAATATTATTTTTTCACGTGGTCTTTTAAAAAATATTTATTATAAAAAATTTAAATATATACAGCAGTAGAGAGTACAATATGGTCATATGCCCACACCCCAGATTCAACAATTATCAAGATCTTGCCACACTTACTTTGCTTTTTCCTTTTATTCTTTGCTGAAATATTCTAAAGCAAATTATTGAGATCATGTAATTTCATCCCAGAAACTTGAGCAGTGGTTTTTAATTATAAAAGTAGTACTGGGCTTCCCTGGTGGCACAGTGGTTGAGAGTCCGCCTGCCGATGCAGGGGACACGGGTTCGTGCCCCGGTCCGGGAAGATCCCACATACCGCGGAGCGGCTGGGCCTGTGAGCCATGGCTGCTGAGCCTGCGTGTCCGGAGCCTGTGCTCCGCAGCGGGAGAGACCACAACAGTGAGAGGCCCGCGTACCGCAAAAAAAAAAAAAAAAAAAAAAAAAAAAAGTAGTACCTGCTCATGATGAACGCTACAGCAAATTAAAACAATACAGATACATGTAAATGTATGAAGTAAAAAGTGGGAATCCCTTCTTACCTCTCTCCACTCCCTCCCTTGCCACTTTAGTGGGTATCCTTTTCTTATGTGTATAGAAATACATTTTTTATAACACAGATTAACCACTTAAAAATAATTTTGGAATAAAGGAGCAGAAGAAGAAACCCAGATGAAAGCACATAATACTCCAAACTGGTACCTTGACCAGCTAAGAGTGAGGACTGGGATGCTCTTAAGTTACTGGCTGGGGTAGGATATGTTTTCTTCCTCAAATGCCACCCGTCACCAAGAAACCCACATCATAAACCACGACTGGGAAGGTGGGGGGGGCATTATTTTTACTTCCCTTTGCCACCACCCCATCTAATTTTTCAAGTAACAGGTGAATGCACATAGTAAATTTTAGAGACCTTGTGTTAGGCCCCCAAAATGAGAGTTGTTGTACTTAATCCACCTTATTATTTTCTAACATTTTATTCTGAAACTCAATTTTAGAGGAAACTCAAACTCAAATTTAGAGGAAACTTGCATGAATTGTATAACGAACTACTATATACCCTCAACTTAGATTCATCAATTATCATTACCATGTTTTCTTTATCTGCCTCTATATGTTTACACCTATGGTTGTCATTATTATTGCTGAACAGTTTGAGAGTAGGTTGTAGATATCATGATTCTGTATTCCTACATTTTTCAGTGGGTAAGCACACCTTTTATAGAAGCCTCAATTTAGAGGGTGTACTGAAGCTTCACGCAAGAGCCTTCAGGGTCTTTTCCACATAGAATTCACTTGCGTGAGTTGTTTGTGGCGTATCTAGTCATTTTTGAACTATAAGTTGACAAATTATGCATTCTTTTTAGTTTTTTCATCTTCCTGAAAAAGACTATTTGCAGGAGAATTTTTGTATGTTAGGATTTGAGGTGAATTCTTCCCATTCTGTTCTTTCCTTTTCTGAAATGGACATACATTTTTAAAAATAATAGCTTTATTGAGATATTATTCACATAACATAAAATTCATCCCTTTAAAGTATACAATTATAATATGATAAATTAACACTTTTTGTTATATATGAAACTTGTTAAGACTGTGGATTCTGAAATTTCTCATCACAAGGAAAAAATGTGTTTCTTTTATTTTGTATCTATATGAGATGATGAATGTTCACTAGACTTACTGTGGTCATCATTTCATGACATATGTAAGTCAAGTCAGTATACTGTATACCTTAAACTTAGAGGGTTATATGTCAACTATATCTCAATAAAACTGAAAGAAAAATAAAAAGTGTACAATTCAGTGTTTTTCAGTCTATTCACATGGTTGTGCAATTATCACCACTACCTGATTATAGAACATTTTCATCACCCCAAAAGACCTAGTACCCATTAGCAATTTCCCCTTCACCTCTCTCTCTAGTCTCTGGCAATCACTCAATCTACTTTTTGTCTCTACAGATTTGCCAATTCTGGACATTTCATAGAAATGGAATCATACAATATGTGGCTTTTTATGTCTAGCTTCTTGCACTGAACATAATGTTTACAAGGTTCATCTATGTTGTAGCGTGTATCAATTCTTCATTCATTTTTATGGCCAAATAGTATTTCATCATATGGATATAGTACATTTTATCAATTTATCAGTAGATGGACGTGTAGCTTGTTTCCATTTCTTGGATATTATGATAATGCTGCTACAAACATTTGTGTACAAGTTTTTGTGTGAAAGTATACTTTAGTTCTCTTGAGTATATACGTAGGAGTGGAATGGCTCAAATGATAACTCTATGTTTAATCTTTTGAGGGACTTTTTTGAGGAACTACCAGACTGACTTTTCAAATGGCTGCACCATTTTACAATCCCACTAGTATTATATGAGGATTCCAATTTTTCCACATACTTACCAACAACACTTGTTATTATACACCTTTTTGCTTTTAGCCATCCTACTGCATGTGAAGTGGTATCTCACTGAAGTTTTGATTTGCATTTCTCTAATGGCTAATGATATTGAGCATCTTTTCATGTACTTATTGGTCATTTGTTTACTTCTTTAAAGAACTGTCTATTCAAATCCTTTGCCCATTTTTTAGCTGGGTTATTTGTCTTTTCATTGTTGAGTTGTAAGAGTTCTTTATATATTCTGAATATAAGTCCCTTATCAGGTATATGATTTGAAGTATTTTCTCCCCTTCTGCAGGCTTTCTCTTCAGTTTCTTAATGGTGTCCTTTGAAGCACAAAACATCTTTAATTTTAATGAAGTCCAATTAATTTATTTTTCTTTTGTCACTTCTGTTTTAGGGCTCATCTCTAAGGAACCATTGCCCAATCTAAGGTCACTAAGATTTATGCCTATGTTTTCTTCTCGAAAACTTTTATAGTTTTAACTCATATTTAGGTCTATGATCCACATTTAGTTAATTTTTGTACATGGTGTACAATAGGGGCATATGATATTTTTAAGAATAAAAATTTAAAATATTTTAGAAATAAGTTTATACTCACAACGATCTAACGCCTTTCAAACTCCTAAAATGTGTTGCTTCAAGATCTGTATGCCCACAGACTAGACATTTAAATTGATCATTAGACGGAATTAGAAAAAGAAATATGAAAACAAAGTGAGCTTTTCCCTTCAGGTGGCTGCTGTCTGTGATGTTCTGCATGGCAAAGCATTCCATATTCCCACTGTCCTAGCACTGCCTTAAAAAAAATCTCACTTATTCACAAGAAAGCTAAAAACAGTCATAAAAGTCTAGGTTAGGGCTTTCCTGGTGGCGCAGTGGTTGAGAGTCCGCCTGCTGATGCAGGGGACATGGGTTCGTGCCCCGGTCTGGGAAGATCCCACATGCCGCGGAGTGGCTGGGCCCGTGAGCCATGGCCGCTGAGCCTGCGTGTCTGGAGCCTGTGCTCCGCAACAGGAGGCTGCAGCAGTGAGAGACCCGCGTACCGCAAAAAAAAAAAAAAAAAAAGTCTAGATTATACATTTTAAACGAACAGGCAATTCAAAAATAACAGAAGCTTGAAATGTCCAACTAAAACATATTCAATAAATCGCCCATGAAACTCAAAATAACTTTTATGCACATTTTATGAAGATGAATGGATTTTAATGTTTCTAGCTCCCATTTTCATAGGTCATAAGAAATTTGAGGCTTTCTCCTAGATGTATTTTCCTAGCTCTTTAATTTTATATCAAATCATAAGTCCTTAAATAGAGGCACCTTGTCTTAATCACCTTTGTATTCCCCCAGGTCCCAGTGGTGTGTGCTGGTCTGGACTGTGTGGTGCACAACTCTAAAGGTGCCTGGAGTGAAGCAGTGTCTATCTGTCCAACTGCACATGGTGATCCTAACCTGTGCAGTAAATTGCAGGCAGCAAGTCTCGATATTTATTTGTTGAGTGGAAATGAATTCCCCTAAGTTTCCTCTAAAATCAGTGGCAAGTTCTTGGTGGACAGAATGCATATCAGGCAGGAAGTAAAAAGTGGCCTGGTGATTGTGTGCATCGAATGCTTCCGTTACATCTTTCAGCATATTTTAAGACGGACTCTAGTCTTTGTTCTACTAAAAACCGTAACTGAGTTAAGTGAGGGAGAGGTTGTGTGGGCAGGTTGCATGCACCCTGCAGAGTGCCAGGAGGCTGGCTTCAGACACGTTGCATGTTTCCTAAGGAATGTTTTCTATCTGGAGACTGTGGTATCTGATACCTGCAACCTAGTCATCTACCTTGTGTCCCTTCCTGTTCATTACAGAATTGAACTTGGCTTTTGAGTGACCCAGCAGCTGTTACACTTCAGTGAGAGAGCCTTCCTCTCCCCATCACTTGCTCCTCCACCTCCTCCGGCTTACTCTGCCCAATTACCATACCACAAACCACTCCTGTCTCTTTTCCCAAAGAGACGTTTCCTTTATTCGACTGCTTAAACAAATAAAACGAAGTTTCCCTTTTCCCTGAACCACCTGCTCAAAATACAAGCGGGAGACCAATTATAACCAAGGAGACAAATCCCCTTTGAACAGCTGATCCGGGGCATGGATTTGGAAGCTTATCTTCAGTCTGAATCACAGGGTCATGCCAGGGTCATCCCTAGAGCAAATCATCCCCTTGGCTTCCACTGTGCTTACCCTGAAATGTGCAAACTGGGTCTCTTTTCCCATGGATTATGAAGCTATTTGGTGAAGGCTGCTCATTTGATGTACTAATCAGCATCTTGACATACACATGGGAAGAGTTTAGAAGTCTGCCTTTGCTTTACAAGGCTTCTAGGGTAGTTTCTAATTATGTCCTTACAACTGCAGACAGAGGCCTGTAACTGAACCTGAAAAAAATAACTTCCAAAGAATAGGGCAGTGCTTCTCAAACTTTCATGTTTCATGATTTTTGTATACAAAGCACGCAGGGATGTTTAAATGCAGGTTTTGATTCAGTAGGGCTGGGGTGGGGCCTGAGATTCTGCATTTCTAACATGCTCCCAGGTAACACTGCTGCTGTGATCCATGGGGCACACTTTGAATAGGGTACTCTATACACAGCCAGGCAGAAACCTTACTGGTTGAGGCATAATTAGTGAAATTTGGTATTCCTTAACTGCTACCCAATGACCTCCTCCAGCTACCCAAACTCAGCTGGATATTTCCCCATTTTTGCCACTCTCTACTTAGTTCAAATCTCTATCATTGCAGTGGTCATACTGAATTATATTTGTTTGCATGTCTGCCTCCTAGACTGTGAGCACACAGGGGTAAGGGACCCACTCTCATTCATCTTTGGATGGAGGGCATTTAGAATAGCATCAGGTAAACAGTAGGCACTCAACAAGTATTTACTGAATAAAAGAAAAATTGATAGACTAAATCATAAAATAAAATTTAAACCACCTATATATCCCAAATATCATAAAATAGATAAAAAGGCAAATGACAAACTGAGAAAAATATTTGCAGCCTGTGAAGATCTCCTACGAGTTGTTACGGGTTGAATTGTGTCCCCCAGAAAGATATGTTGAAGTCTTAACCTCCAGTACCTTAGAGTGTGGCCTTATTTGGAAATAGGGTCACTGCTGATGTAATTAGTTAAGATGAGGTCCTATTAGGGTAGGGTAGTCTGTAAATCCAATATGACTGGTGTCCTTATAGATGAGGAGATATAGACAGACATACAGGGAGAAACTCCTGTGGAGATGGAAGAAGAGATTGAAGTGATACATCTACAAGCTGAGGAACTCCTGGGCTGCCAGAAGCTGGAAGAGGCAAGAGGGATCTTCTCCTGGAGGCTTTGGAAGGAGTATAGTCCTGCCAACACCTTGATCTTGGACTTTAGTCTCCACACTGTGAGAGAATAAATTGCTGTTGTTTAAGCCACCTAGTTTGTAGTATTTTGTTATGACAGCCCTAGGAAACAAACACATAAGCAACAAGAAAAAGAACTAGTAGCAAAGGGGACAAAAAACCCTTTAGGCAGGGCACAAAATAAATGCAAATTGCCATAAACAGGTAAAAAATGTTCAAGGGTTAATAATCAACAAAATACAAATGGAAGCAACATTGAAATTCTATTTAAATTATTTTATCACTATTATTATACTTATTTCTTTTACTAATTTAAATTATTTTTTTTATAAAAAACAGTATAGTATCATGAGGGTCCAGGAAAATGGTCCCTCTTGTGTGCTTGAGCCCCCATTGCCTATGGATATGCCTCCAAATATATCTTAAGTCCTTCCATGTCTTCTGCCACTGCCTCTTTCCAAGACACCATCACTGACCTTCTGGGCAACTGAATTAATCTCCTAAGCGTTCTTGTGACTTATGTTGCTTATAGAAGCCAGAGGGAATCTTTTAAAAAACATAAATCAGGCCATGTGAGTCTTCTGCTGAAAACCCTTCAACGATAGCTTTCTTGGCAATTAGGATGGCCCCTGCCAAGGCTCCCTCCCTCCCAGTCACTGCCCTCCAACCACGGCTTCTTCCAGCCCCTTCGTGGAGCTCTTCTCTCTGGGCCTGACACCTGGGTGGTCCCTCTGTCAGAATGCTTGTCCCTCCACTCTCACCTTCAGGTCTCAGCAGCAGCGTCAACAGTGTTACTTCCTTGGCATGCATCCTCCAGCCCTGCCTAGGGTAGGTTTTCTCATGGTGCTCTCTTCTTTTCCCTCAAGATTTATTATAGGTAGGTGTTTGCTTAATTCTGCTCTCTGTCTAGATTGTAAATTCTGTAAAGGCAAGTACTATCCCTATTTTACTCCCTGCTGTAACCCAGACTCTGGTATGGGACTGAACACACAGCAGGCACTCAGTGTATACTTACTGACTGCATAAATGGAGATAAATTTGGCAAAGTAGGCCAAAGGTCTTAGAAATGAGTATATTCTTTTAATTAGCAATCCCATTGACAGGAATATATTTCAAGAAAATAATTAGGAAGATGTATTAAGACCAGTTACATTGCAACTTAAATACTAGCAAAATAAATAATAGTGATAAAGTGGGGAAAATGTCTAAACATGGCCAGTTTATCAAATTATGGTTTGTATATTATAATAATATTATGCAGATACAAACTGATATTGCAGAGATATGAGTTGACATAATTTCTGTGGTCATCTATTTTTGTAAAAATAAAATGTATGATATATATATATATATATATATATATATATATACACACACACACATATATATGTTGTTTTGTTCTCTAATGATGAGAAGAACATTTGGAAAGATACACACCAAAATGTTAATCGTGGTTCCCTTTTCAATTTGTTTTGACTTATTTTTTTAAATTCTTATATTTAAAACATTGTATAATATTTCTTATACAATTAAAATAAAAGTAATTAAAATTTTTTATTGAATGAGTGAGAATTACCTGGTTTGAATTTCAAACTTTTGTTTCTACAAAAAATAATTTGTATAAGCAGAAACAGTATTCTAAGATACCATTTAGATACCGTTGGTTACTTCCACACGAGCTTGTGCTATGAAGGGAAAGTGTCCTAACTATCATTAAGTCCCAGACTATCCACCATTTTTCATAGTTGAAAGGTTATTCTGTATCTTTTGTTGGCTGAACTCTTTCTTTTTATTTAGGAGGTTTTTTTCCCGTCTTTGATTTTGAGTAAGAATTGAATGCAGAAATCTGCCATATCTCCCATCAAAGGAATTCTAATGCTTTGGTAGGGATCCAACAACAAATTCTACTGTGTAGACCAAATATCATGTAGAAAAAAATGGACTCTGGATCAAATTTATGAAAGCACATCAATGAGTTTTATTATATGAAAAATTTCAGAGAGAAAATTATATGGAATCTTAGAACTTTATTTCCCAAACTATCTTTCCATCAGGAACTCAATGATCTCCTTAGCCTCCCTGGAGACCCTTGTTCTAAGTCATCAGAGGTGAGCTGTGTTACTTCTCTATCTTCCCCTCTGGCGTGGTCCTAGGTTAGGTGCAGATGAAGCCTCTTTCATATTCATGTAAAAGCACAATATTGGTTTGTTTCCAGTTTTATGTCACTCAAAATCTCCAGATTTGACTGTTTAACACTGTTTTTTCACCAAAAACAAGTTAAAGGAACACATTACTTTGTGTGTTTACACGTGTGTGTATACATATATAAAATATACACAAATTTACATAATAATGAATTAATAACAATGCAAAATTGGGATATTTTTAATCAATGTCCTGAAGATAATGAAGCTGTAAAAATATAACAACAAATAAAAGGTGTTTAGAAACCAAACCTAGACCTATTTTGTTATAGGGTACACAAATCTCTTCTTCCTTTCTCTGAGTCTAGAAAGTTATTATTTTGGAGGGTGGAGGAAGGAAGTGGCAGGGGTGTAATTTAGAAGAAATAAGGCGGGGTATGGGAGTGAGTGCATAAGGAGAAAATTCTTATATATACTCCCAAGTTCAAACTAACCAACCAAATTAGTAAAATAATTACCCCTCCCTACTTTGGAAGGGCCCCTCCTCTGTATCTTCAGATCACTTACTTCTATGGGTAGTTATACCTTGTTGCTGTAATAAAATCCACCTCCAGTATTTACTACCTATGTGGCTTCTAAGCCTCAATGGCCTCATTGAAGTTTTGGTGAGAGTTAAATGAGATAAGGCATAACTTGGTATGGTGGCTACTAGATGTTAACAACTGTTACTGTTTTGTGTTTCCGTGTCTGTCTCCATCAGGGGTTGTGTCTATTCCTCTGCATCCTCCTGGGTACCTTAGAAAAGTGCTCAGAACACTGCAGATGCTCAATGAGTATTTGTACAATTGAAAAAGAAATGCATCAAGCTTTCTTTTCACTAACATGTGTTCGAATTCAGGTTAACTTGATAGAAGTTCAGCCACTTCTTAATTCTCACTCAACATATATATATATATTTTTTGGCTGCGTGGTATGTGGGATCTTAGTTCCCCAGCCAGGGATCCAACCCACAACCCCTGCATTGTAAGCATGGAGTCTTAACCACTGGACTGCCAGCGAAGTCCTCACTCAACATATTTTGGGATTTGGGTGAATGTAAACAAACCTTAACACTCCCTATCTTTTTTGACGTGACTCCTTTCATCATTTTCTTTCCGTTTTAAAAAAGGAAAACATTTAAATTCTTGTGCATTTTGACTTCAACCCTTCACTATTTATACATCTCCTTAGCTATTAGCCCTAGATTCTACTTATTTTGTTAATACTAATTATGTCTCAGATTTTCCAGTTTAAGTACATAGTTTCTTTCTCTCTACTTTATTTTGATCTTCTTTTCTTTTTTTTAACAAAGACCCAGCTGGCCCTAGTATGCCTGGACAGATTCACAAGAAACAAGTAACTGGGATTACCCTCAAGGAAGGGATCGGATTGGGGGTAAGGAACAGGGAGGGAAGGAGACGTAATTTTCTCTGTATTTCCCTTTAGGTCTGTTGAAGTTTGTATGTATTATGGTTCAAAAATAACAATAAAGAGACTGCTAGTTCATATGGACTTCTTATCACCTACCTACTCACTTTTCCACAAGGAGTCTTCGTATCTAAATTCTTAAGTCAGTCAACAAATACATTCTAAAAATTTCTTTAAAATTTTTTTCTTTAAAAAATTACTGGCTTCCTCTGACCATTTTCTTGAAATACTAGTTTCTGTTAGTCTATGATAGCTTTCTTTGAGGGTGGCTTTCACCTTTAGTCAAACATATAACTTCTTCACGTCCATACACAACAGAGCACCACCTCAGTCCTTCAAACACATACACACAACATACCCAGTGACTCTGGGGAAGAAAACACTGCATACAGCATTGGCCTCTTAGGGAATGGCCTTTTTTTTTTTTTTTTTTTTTTTTGCGGTACGCGGGCCTCTCACTGTCGTGGCCTCTCCGTTGCGGAGCACAGGCTCCAGACGCGCAGGCTCAGCAGCCATGGCTCATGGGCCCAGCCGCTCCGCGGCATGTGGGATCTTCCCGGACCGGGGCACGAACCCGTGTCCCCTGCATCGGCAGGTGGACTCTCAACCACTGCGCCACGAGGGAAGCCCCGGGAATGGCCAGTTTTTAAAAATGGCCAGTTTTTAAAAAACACTGCTAAATTGTTCCTCCATTTTGTCCATCTGGATAAAATGTTCTTTGAAGACCCTTCTATTCCTTCCTCATCAGTCCTTAACCAAGACTCTAATTTTAACCTGGAGAGATGGTCTGGGTCCTGTCTATGATGTGCCCTTGCCCATGGCTGAATACAGACTAGTGTCTGGGAGGGGGAAGCCATTACCAAATTACTGAATTAGAATTCAGATTTTGGGGGAAAGACAAATCTTTCTAAACTTAAATTTTTCTAAGATACTTGTGCAAATTCAAGCACATCCAAAGGGTACCAATGACAGATACAAAGGCATTCAGTTTTTTTAAACCCAAATAATCAAAGAGGATAATATAAACTGAAGTAATGTTCTTAAAAAATAATTTTGTTAATAAGTATTCCCTATCCAAAATCAACTACATAAGTTCTGGGTCTAGTGCAAAATGGAAATGTAGGGTCCTTTGCTCAAAACTGTTAAGAATTTGAAGACAGTGATAGCAGGGCACTAAACCAAGTGTGGGCCCTTCTGAGCCCAGGGCCCTTTGCCTTGCACAGGTTATGTGCCTATGAGGCAGGTCCAGGAAGCAAGTCCTCTCCCTAGCAAAGAATTGTCTTTGTCTAGCATGGAGGTTAAGAGTGTAGATTTTAGAGCCAGGAGATCTGGATTTAAATCCCTGCTTTGCTACTTACTAGCTGAGAGATTGTGGGCAAGTTATTTATTTCCTCTGGATTTTAATTTCCTCACCTGTGTAATGGGGAAAATAATATCACCAAACTCAAAGGATACTGTGAGCATTAAAGGAGTGAATACATTTAAAGTGCTCGTTTGAGCAACGCCTGGTATAGTATGTGATCAATAAATGTTAGCTCTGATCACATACACATACACACACACTCACATAAAATATGTGGGTAGCATTCACATCTTTGAGTTTCAAGGCCACACCATTTTCCCTCTTCCTCTTTTATTTATTGAGACAATTTCTGTGTGCAATCACAGTTCTGTTAAAAAGTTTTTCGGCTCCTTTTCAATTCCAAGAATTCAAAACACTGAGAAAAATCTTCATCATTTGCAACCTCAAAGAAAAGTCAAATGCGTTACTTTGCCTGCATTTTGCAGTTAGAATACAGCATGTGGGAAAGGGCACAGAACCCAGATGGGCCTGTTTGCTGTTTCTTGCTCCATTACCTGGTCTGTGTGTTTCTTCCCACTGCACAACTTATGCTATTAGTGCCGAGTAAAGCCAAAAGTAAACATTTTACACCCTGTTCCAGTCTGATATATTTATTTAGTTATAGGTGCCACAGAAACAACAGCCAGATCAAAGCAGTCACCACATCTCCAAACATGGGACCCGTGGTACAAGAGGAGGTCTGGCCAACCTCCAAATAAAACTCAAGTTGGGAAGGGTTCTCCTGAAGGGAGAGTCCAGAAACTACTGCCCGCAGTGCTGAGAGAACAGAGCTTGGAAACAAACCTCAGCACCACTTAGCAGGTGACTGACCAAGTCCCTCCTCTGGGCCTTTTCTCATCTCCTAAGATGTCAGGACACTATTCCCTACCCCTGAGGGCTGTTGTAAGGACTGAGAAAACATATGGGGAAGTGTTTTGTGAGCATATTCATAGCTCCTCCTCTTGTGAAATTTCAAGAGAGTGGCTGAGGACTATGCATGTGTCTGGCTGGTGAACAGAAGTCAGTGCTTGTTATGGTACTTCTTCCTTCAACAGCTGCAGGGTCTAGAGATTTGCATACAAAGAAAACCAGCTATTCCATGACGCAGGATATTTACATAAAGCAACAAAAGGTGGTACTCTGCAGTCAGACAGACCAGGATCTGGGTCCCAGCCTGGCCACTTACCAGGCTAACTGGGTGAATTAGTGTAAATAAACCCTCTCAGCCTCAGCTTTCCCCTGTAAGATGGGACTAAGAAGAGTGCCTCAGATGGTCTTGGGGTTGTTATTTTACAATTAAGTGAGATCATGCAAGGCAGAGCACTTGGTGCTGTGCCGCTGCTGTTTAAAGATTACATTTTCAGGAGAAGAGACTAAATTATAGTAACAGGGGCAAGTTCCAGTCTGTCACAACCAACCCAGCAAGCATTTTGCCAGGAGTGATTTGCAACAGTCCCGTCACCTTGTGGTACACTCACTTTGGCTCAGAGAGTCAGAGGAAATTTTCCAACTTTGTTCCTTCACAAAACAAATCAGTACCCACTGACCATTTCCAAGGGGGCTTCAAACACTTTCTTGAAAAAGAGCTTTAGTTAGCATGGTTTAAGGCAGCTTTATGCGAGTTTTATCTGTATGCTAACCTATGAAAACCAACTTATGAATCCATGAAAACTGCATTCAAATTAGATCCATTTAAAAAATGATTGGGGTCAGAAGTAGCTCTTAATTTTCTCGGACTGTTACAGCACTGGATTATGAAAGAACATTGTCATTGTCAAATAGAGGCCTTCTAGCAGTTAATTCTAAAGGCAGCCAAGCTCAGTCTTTATGACCATGGTTTTGAGATATTTGAAGCTTTTCTCTTCTGTTAGTGGGCACTATGGTGCTGTGCTCAGAGCCCCTTTCAGGACTGGGGAGCTCATTCTCCTGATGCCAGGAGCACAGCTCATAGCTGAGTTCTCCTGGGGCACTGCCCTCTGTGCAAGGGAGCCTTGACAAGGTTGTGCCCTATTCAATGAGTAGGAGAAGGAGGACTCAGCGGCTCCAGAGCTCCCCAAGGGATCAGTTGACATCTTCATTGAAACTGCATCTATGTTCAGTGTTTCTTTCTTGCTTCCTTCACTCCCTTCAGGTGCTGTTTCCAGGAGTACTCCCAGTAAACTTCCTGTATAGGAAACAGGACCCAAGACATTTCTCTAGAACTATCTTTTGAGAGCTTCCATAAACTTACAGCAGTGGTTTTAGCTGGGGGGATTTTGCCCCCAGGGGACATTTGGCAAGGTCTGGAGACATTTTTGGTTATCTCTACAGAGCAGGGCTGCAGACATCTAGTGGGAAGAGGTCAGGGATGCTGCTAAACATCCTACAGTGCACAAGACAGTTCTCCACAACAAAGAATTATCTGGCCCAAAATGTCAATGGTGTCGAGGTTGAGAAACCCTGGACGAGAGGTATTTGGGGCATGGTTATTTCCAGGTATGCGAATGATGGTGGAGAATAAGTTTTGTAATTCAGACCATCAAATAGTGCTTCAGGTGAGAAGAATATCTATTACCATGAGCCCTAGCTTCCCTTCCCCAACCCCAATTCTTCCTCCTCTGTGCCTACTGACTCTTGATACTGATTTGCTCTGAAAATACCCCCGGTGGTAGTCTTAGCATTGCTAAGATATATATGATTATATATCATTTTTGCATTCATTCAAAAGTTACTGTACCGAAACAACATTCTGGCACTAGAGATACAGTGCTAAACAAGATGAAAAGTTTTCCTGCTTTCAGGGAGCTTGCATTCTACTGAAGAGAGGGTATATATATTTTTTAACTGAAGTATAGTTGATTTACAATGTGTTGGTTTCAGGTGTACAGCAAAGTGATTCAGTTATATGTACATAAATATCTATTTTTTCAGATTCTTTTCCCTTATAAGTTATTATAAAATATTGAGTATAGTTCCCTGTGCTATACAGTAGGTCCTTGTTGATTATCTATTTTATATATAGTAGTGTGTGTATGTTAATCCCAAACTCCTAATTTATCCCTCCCCCACTTTCCTCTTTGGTAACCATAAGTTTGTTTTCTATGTCTGTGGGTCTATTTCTGTTTTGTATGTAAGTTCATTTGTAGCATTTTTTTGATTCCACATATAAGTGATATCATGTATTACTTCACTTAGTATGATAATCTCTAGGTTCATCCATATTGCTGCAAATGGAATTATTTCATTCTTTTTTATGAGAGAGGGTGTATTAAGAAGTAAGTGGACAAGACAGTTCCAGATTATGAAAATTGCTCTGAAGAAAATAAAATACTGTATGTGATAGTGAATGAAGGCCTCTCTGAGGAAGCAGATTTAAGCTATGACTTAAGTGACAAAGACATGGCTGTGAAGGAGTGGAAGAAGTATTTTTCAGGTAGAGGGAACAGCATGCAAAGGTCTTAGATGGGGATGAGTTGGCTTCTGGGTTCCTTTAGGAGCAAAAAGGGGATCCAGAGAATGAGCAGGAGAAGGACAGACCACGTGGGGCCAGATCTCGCTGGGCTTTGTGAGTCAGAGAAAGGAGGTTAGATTTTACTCTAAGAGTAATGGGAAACCACTGGTATTCTAAGTAGGGGAGTGATGTGATCTGGTTTACATTCTACAGATTCCTCTGCTGTTTTGTGGAGAATGGAGGGTGGGCAAGAATGAAAGCCTACAATCTAGTTAGAGAAGGTTGGATTAGACAAGGGAAGTAGCAGTGAGGTGGAACAGCTTCGAGAGGTACTTTAAGTAAATGCAGTAGGATTTACTGATGCTTTGGATGTGGGGCAAGATGTGAGGGGAAGGGAACAACTGTGGTGATTCCTAGTTTTTGGTTTGAGGAGTTGAGTAGAAGATAATGAATTTACTAAGGTGGGGGGAAAATGGGGTGTGAAATGGGGTAAGTTCCAGTAGGGAAGGGTAAATAATGAGTTCTTTCATAGACATGTTAAGTACAAGATACTTATCAACCATTTAGTGGAGAAAGCAGGTCAGAGGAAAGAACAGGGGGAGAAGAAAATCTGACTGAGAAGGAATTGTCCCTGAGACAGAAGGAAACTAGTAGATTGTAGGGTCAAGGAAGCAAAGAGGGGAAAGTATTTTAAGCAGGAGAGACTGGTCAGCTGTGCCTAATGCTAAAGAAGAGGTCTAGTAAAGTGGGGGCAGAGAATGGAGGATAGATTCTGAAACTCAGAAAATTTGAGTGACAAAGGAACAGGAACACAAGACCCTTAGGGTACTGACGCAAAGGGTTTGCACCTTGGTTTCAGTAACTGGATTAATTGCAAGCTGTTGAAATGGCCCCTAAAGGTGACTTGGAACATCCTCTGCCACTGCCATCTTCCTCCACTTCCTTCTCCCTCTCACTGAGATTACAAAGCCCTGAGTTTCCGTCATCCAACGGGTGTTTAACACTCTCCCAATCAAGAGGATTTCCCCAAGTGAAAGGGAAAGGAAAGGCTGACAGGACCATGGCCTTGCTCTATGTGTCCATGGTCCCTTGAGCTGCCTCTTGTCTACGTCGTACCCTCAGCACAGCACGCATGAGCAGAGCTGCTGGACATGGCGGAAGGACAGAGTGTTGGCATGGAGTCATTTCACTTCTTTGAGCCCCAGTTTACGTTAAGTGAGGGTTTTGAACTGAAGGATATTTAAGGCTTCTTCAGGTTCCAATATTGTCTGGATCTCAGTGGTTCCATTTCATTTACCAGCAGTAAGAAGCAGCATGCCAAACAGTTGTTTGGAAAATTTAGTGAAAGCAACACATTTCCCCTTCTTGAATTTGCCTTAAACAGAGTGAGGAAATGTAGGCTGGCTGTGTTATTCCCATCATGTGGAGGCTCAGGCGGAGAGTCTTAGTATTGCACGGTACATGTATTTCTTGCTAACGATCCTTGAAGCTGATTTTGGTTTTAATTGTGTGAGCCTAGCAAAGCATAGACACTCGGGTAATAATGACTCTGTAAAATCAATATAGAGAAACCTTGGATTATATGAGACTGCTACCACTCAGTGAATCATACTATGTAATATTTCCTAAAAGATAATGGGTTTCAAAACCAAACATAAATCTTCAGTGACATGTTGGCTATTTGTCATGTCTTCTGGCAGTGGAATTACAGCAGCTTCAATAAAATCCACTTGGTGGTTGAGTTGCAGATTAATATCCGATACAATCATGGTTTTAGGACCACAAGAAGTGACGCGCAGGGGGAGGACAGCAAGTTTGCAATTATTCTAGGGTTTTAGTAACCCTGATTCCAAACCTTGGCCCAGAAATTGCTCAAAAATTGCAAAAAAGCAATAATAATGTGGGCCTTTGAATATTAAGCGCTGTAAAGTGATACTATGTTCTTGAAATAGTAAACATGACTTCCATATGTGGCCCAGTGTGCTCAACACTGCCAACTGTAATGCAAAGCAAATTGATTTGCATCTGTGTTGTTCACACCATTTAACTCCTGGTTTCCCATCTGAATCCTTGACACAATATAATCACCTCTGCATATTTCTTGACTTAGTGGAACTATTTTCCCCATGACAAGGAAAATGAAATTGATTTTCTGATTAAATGACTTCAGTTAGTGCTTCTGAGTTAATACTGTTTCTCTGTGACAGATGAGTCAGCAACATTTATTGAGCTCCCACTGGGCAAGAAGTATTTACAAGGTGCTACATGAATCTATAAGAACAGTAACTTTGCAGCCTTCCTGACCCACCTATGCTTGGAATTAAGCAGCTATTTCTGTCCAGATGCCAGGTTAACACCTAATTCTCTGAATGTTGTGGAGAAAGAGAAGGTAGTCTTGACAACAGTTTGGAAAAACTCAACTAGAAGAACTGATTTAACCTAAAACTGCTGTCTTAGCAATTGAATATGGATGCAAGTGCTCTTTGTAATTTAGGTCAGTATCTAGATAGAGACCTCTTTAAAAAAATTAATTAAAAAATAGGTAATACCGTCACATGTTGCAAAAGCCAGAAAGGTACAAAAGGTATAAGTAAAGTGTCTCCCTTCCACCTCAGTCCCTTGGGTACCACTTCTAGCCCTAAAGGTCTCCACTGTCTCTAGTTTCCTATATGTCCTTCCAGAGATATTAAATGCATTAAAAGCAAAAACACACGTATTGTATGTTTTCTCTCTCTTTTTAAAACACAAATTGTAGCACATTTATTGTTCTGATTGTGTTTTTCAAATAATGTTTCTTGGAGATTCTTGCATATCAGCACAAAGAAAAATGCAGCCCCTCATTCTTTTCTTTCTAACTGAGATATGACTGGCATACAACATTGTATTAATCCAAGGTACACAACATAATGATTTGATATATTTATATATTATGAAATGATCACCACAGTAAGTTTAGTTAACATCCATTACCACATTCAGTTACATATTTTTTTCTTGTGATGAGAACTTTTAAGATCTACTCTGTTAGCAACTTTCAAATATACAATACGGTAATTGTTAACTATAGACACCATGCTGTATATTACATCCCCAGTACTTATTTCTTATAACTGGTAGTTTGTACCTTTTGACTTCCTTCATCCATTTGGCCTCCCCCCTCTTACCCCCTCACCCCCATCTCTGGCAATCTGTTCTCTGTATCTATGACTTCACTTTTTTTGTTTGTTTGTTGTGTTTTTTTTTAGATTTCACACATGAAGTGAGACCATCCCATTCTTTTAAATGACTCCCAAGTATTCCATTGCGTGGATGCACTGTAATTTATTTAAACAGGGCCCTATCAATGGATGTTTCCTGTCTTTATTACTACAATGTACAATGCATAACTTTGCATATGTGTCACCTTTCTTATGTGCTAGTATATTCAAATCACTGAGTCAAAAAGTTGGGTAAAATTTTAATTTTCATCAACATTGCCAAGTTGCCCACAGGGGCTGTATTACTGTGCTTTTCCACCAACAATGTATGTGAACATCTGTTTCTCCACATCTACTCTAACATAGCGTGTTATTATATCAGCCTTTTTGATTTTTGCCAATCTGAGAGGGGAAAATTGTACCTCAGTGATTTTGGGGAGTAAGGGAGCTAGATCTAGATAAAACCCAGGTGTCCCTTCTGTCCAGGGCTCTTTGCTCCAGAACCTCAGACAGGGTGCACAAACACATAGCAGCCATGCAACATATGTCTACTGGATAAATGAAGAGATTGATGCATGGACAGATAAGGGACAACTTGGTGTAGCTGAAATGGTCTGCCTTGTTTTAATTTACATTCCTCTTATTATAATTGTGCTTGAACCTTGTGTTTCATGTCTTTATGTTTCTTTTTCTTTCCTTTTACATCCTGTGCAATTATATTTTTCCAACTTGTAGCTGTTTGTGTATGTGAAAGTTACTAATAGCTGCACCCAGCTAACTTATTGAGTTCGCTTGCTGTTTATGACAGTTCTTTAGCTGATTCTCTTGGGTTTTGGAGGCACACATTCTATATCATCTGCAAATAATGATAATCTGATCTCCTTTCCAATGATCATACCTGCTATCTGTTTCTCTTGTCAAACTGTGTTGGCTAGTAGCTCCAAAACAATATTACATGACAACAGTGACAGTGGATATCTTTGTCTTGGTCCTGACATTAATGTAAATATTTTTACTTTCCCTGTTAAGCATAATGGTGGCTTCTGAGTTGACATGAAATATTTTGTCATGTTAAGGAAGTAGTCATCTATTCTATTTCTTTTTAATTAGGAGAGTTTATAAAGTAAGAGTGGATATTGATTTTTTAAAAAATCAAACATATAATTACCATATGATAACAGCAATTTCACTTCTGGGTATATACTCAAAAGAACTGAAAGCAAGAACTCAACCAGATATTTGTACACCCATATTCAGAGCAGCTTTACTCACAATAGCCAAAAGATGAAAGCAACCCAAATGTCCATCAAGAGATGAATGGATAAGCAAAATGTGGTATATACATATGATGGAATACTGTTCAGCATTAAAAAGGAAGGAAATTCTGACACATGCTGTACCATAGATGCATCCTGAAGACAGTATACTAAGTGAAATAAGCCAGTCACAAAAAGACAAAAACTGTATGATGCCATTTTCATGGGGTACCTAGAGTAGTCAGATACATAGAGACAGAAGTAGAATGATGGATTTTAAAATTTTTATTTTGTTTATTGTGGTAAAATTAACATGGCATAATATTTACCATCTTAACCATTTTTTTTTTCTTTTTGCGGTATGCGGGCCTCTCACTGTTGTGGCCTCTCCCGTTGCGGAGCACAGGCTCCGGACGCGCAGGCTCAGCGGCCATGGCTCACGGGCCTAGCCGCTCTGCAGCATGTGGGATCTTCCCAGACCGGGGCACGAACCCGTGTCCCCTGCATCAGCAGGCGGACTCTCAACCACTGCGCCACCAGGGAAGCCCCAATCTTAACCTACAGGTTGTATTAAACACATCTGTAGTGTTGTGTAACCATCACTACCATCCATCTCCAGAACTCTTTCATCTCATAAAACTGAAACTCTGTACCCATTAAATGATAACTCCCCACTCAGCACCCTGCTACCCTCCTCAGCCCCTGGAAACCATCATTCTACTTTTTGTCTCAATTTTGACTGTTCTAAGTGTCACATATAAGTGGAATCATACAATATTTGTCTCTTTGTGACTGCCTAGCTTATTTCACTTAGCATAGTATCTTCAAGGTACATCCATGACGTAGCCTATTTCCTTTTTAAGGCTGAATAATATTCTATTGTATGTAATTACCACGTTTTGCTTATCCATTCATCTATCAATGGAACTTGGGCTGTGTCTACCTTTTGGCTATTTTGAAGAATGCTGCTATGAACACGAGCGTACAAATATCTTTTTGAGACCCTGATTTCAATTCTTTTGAGTATACACTTGCAAGTAGAACTTCTGGATTGCATGGTAATTCTGTTTTTAATTTTTTGAGGAACTACCATACTGTTTTCTATAGTGGCTGTACCATTTTATATTCCTACCGACAGTGCACAACAGTTCCAATTATTCCACATCGTGGTCAACACTTGCTGTTTTCTATTTTTTTGATTGTAGACATCATAATGGGTGTGAGGTGGTATCTCATGGCAGTTTTGACTTGCATTCCCCAATGACAGTGATGTTAAACATCTTCTCATGTGCTTATTGGCCATTTGTAATCTTCTTTGGAGAAATGTCTATTCAAGTCCTTTGCCCATTTTTACATCAAGTTATTTGTTTTCTTGTTGTTGAGGTTTAAAAGTTCTCTGTATATTTTAGATATTAATCCTTTATTAGATATATGATTTGCTAATATTTTCTTCCATTCTATGGGCTGCCTTTTTTACTCTGTTGATAGTGTCTTCTGATGCACAAAATTTAAAAATTTTCATAAAGTCCAGTTAGTCTATTTTTTCTTTTGTTACTGTGCCTTTGGTTCCTATCCAAGAAATCACTGCCAAATCCAGTGTTGTGAAGCATTTGTCCAATGTTCTCTTCTAAGAATTTTATAGTTTTAGGTCTTGCATTTAGATCTTTGATCCATTTTGAGTTAATTTTTGCATATGGTGCTAGGTAAGGGTCCAACTTCATTCTTTTCCATGTGGATGTTCAGTCTTCCCAGCACCATTTGTTAAAGAGACTGTAATTTCCCCATTGAATGGTCTTGGAACCCTTATTAAAAATCATTTGACCAGATATGGGAGGGTTTATTTCTGAGCTCTCTATTCTAGTCCACTGATCTGTATGTCTCTCTTTATACCAGTACCTCATTGATTTGGTTACTGTAGCTTTGTAGAAAATTTTGAAGTCAGAAAGTGTGAGTGCTCCAGCTTTGTTCTTAAAAGTGCTGCTGATTCTATTTGTTAATATTATATTCAGGATTAAAAAAAACTGAAGTCCACATTTGATATTGTTCTGCCTTTCTCCCTTCCTTCTTTCCTCCTTCATTTTCTCTTTCCTGTCTTTTCTTCCTTTCTTGTGTGCTAGGTCTTGTGTTATTCTTATGAATTCTCCTTAATAGCTGCATTGTTTTTCTCTGACTCAGCTACATCAATATCACTAGAATATTCCAACTATATTTCTACTCAGTCACAAAGTTCTGAATGTTTTACAAGTTACCCCTAATCTATTCTGAATAAAGAATATATCCTGGGCCTCCCTGGTGGCGCAGTGGTTGAGAGTCCGCCTGCCGATGCAGGGGATACGGGTTCGTGCCCCGGTCTGGGAGGATCCCATATGCCGTGGAGCGGCTGGGCCCGTGAGCCATGGCCGCTGAGCCTGTGCGTCCGGAGCCTGTGCTCCGCAACGGGAGAGGCCACAACAGTGAGAGGCCCGCGTACAGCAAAAAAAAAAAAAAAAAAGAATATATCCTAAGGGAATATAATGAGTTTTCAAATGATGCTGCTATTTGAGAGTCCAGATGATAGGGCTCTATATACTATTAATGCATTTAACAAACATTTGTTCATCACCTATGCATAGGGATTATCTTAGATTTGGGGAGTAAAAAATATGATCGAGATAAGACTTTTTTTTGGTGGAGAGAGAGGAGTAAATCACCAATCACTAGGCTGTAAGATAAGTGCTTTGAAAGAAGGTTGCCCAGCGTGCAGAGTGAGGGGCATCCAGGAGGACTCAGGGAAGTCCTCACTGCTGAATCCACCTCCTCAATTCTTGTTTCTTGTTATAGAGCATCTCTACCTAAACTCCAAATTGGCTTGTAGTCTCACATTTGGCAGAATCTCCCTCTTCTACTTCCCCAGCGTTGTCCCAGGATCCAAAGAACCTCATATGATAGTTTGTACCCTCTTTAGAGTCATAAACTACTTAGATAATCTGATGAAAGCTTCAGATCTGCTTAGAATATAGGTGGCCTGCCAAAAGTCACACAGACAATAAGTGGTGGAGCCATCTAAGAATTGATTCCTGGTGTCAAAAAACAAATTTGCCGAGTTCCCACTGCATCCTGAAAACAGATCCTGGGAGACACTGAAGAATCTGAAGCAGATCCCTTCTGAGGAGGACTCAGAAATCCTTAGGAGGTAACAAAAGCCTTTACCTTACTTACGCAGTGCAAATCTGAGAATACAAATGAAGCCCTTTCCTCTCCACACTGGAAGTTTTTTAAGGTTTCCTGTGTTCAGCCAGTCTTTATCTTTCTGTTAAAACTGCCAGCAAAAGTGTCAACCCATGCCAACTGGGCCAATGTTAATTCATGTTATTTTCTTATGTTTATGCTCACCCTTGGTCTGCATTTATTCCAGGGAAGATTTGCAGTCACTTTAAAATGTCCCCTGGAGTTACATTCTGTGAGATCTTGAGCGCCAGCAAAATTCTCTCCTAAACTTAGTACCGACTCAGGCCCTCCTGAGTTATGCCATCTGCCTACCTTACAATAACAGTGAATGCTGCACGATGCTGATTATTTTCAGTTACTCTAAATTTTTGATCCTTAGACACCTGCTTCTTGGAATCTACATCTATAGAGAACTTAACCTGTATTTCACACTGAGCATTTTTTCCCATTTGGAGAAATTCTGAATTGAAAAAAACAACTGATTCTATACACAATTCTGTAACAGTGTATTCTAAGTAAAATGCAATACCAGAATGCCATTCAAATTCTTTACCAGAGCATAAACTATAATAGCCACATGAGGACAGCATCACCCTGATACCAAAAACAGACAAAGATATCACAAAAATAAGAAAATTACAAGCCAGTATCACTGATGAGCATAGACGCAAAAATCCTCAACAAATATTAGCAAATCGAATCCAACAATATATTAAAAGGATCATATACCATGATCAAGTGGGATTATCCCAGGGATGCAAAGATTCTTCAATATATGCAAATCAATGTGATACACCATATTAACAAAGAATAAAAACCATATGATCATCTCAATAGTTGTAGAAAAAGCTTTTGATAAAATTCAACATTCATTTACGATAAAAGCTCTCCAGAAAGCGGGCACAGAGGGAACATACCTCAACATAATAAAGGCCATATATGACAAACCCACAGGTAACATTGTACTCAATAGTGAAAAGCTGAAAGCATTTCCTCTAAGATCAGGAACCCACTCTCACCACTTGTATTCAACATAGTTTTGGAAGTCCTAGCCACAGTAATCAGAGAAGAAAAATAAATAAAAGAAATCCAAATTGGAAAGGAAAAGGTAAAATTGTCACTTTGCAGATGACATGATACTATACATAGAAAATCCTAAAGACACCACCAGAAAACTACTAGAGCTCATCAATGAATTCGGTAAAGTTGCAGGATACAAAATTAAAACACAGAAATCAGTTGTATTTCTATACAATAGCCAGAAATTAACATGGTTTTTAGAGAATACTTAAGTTTGGTGTAATTATAAATGCATGAATACATAAGCCGATGATTCACGAACTCTCAAGCTATACATCTGCATTTAATTTTATGTTGAACTGTTTTCAAACCCTCAGAAAAAGATATTAGCAAATGTTTCTGGCTCACTAAGTGTTGTATTTTTAAAAATTCTTAATTAAAGACAAAGACCCATCCAATATCTTCATATAAAATTTGATGAGTGGGAAATAAATGTCTTTTTAAATTGAGTTATAATTAACATACAATATTATATTAGTTTCAGGGGTACAACATAGTGATTTGATAGTTTTATATGTTATGAAATGATCACAACAATAAGACCAGTTATCATCTGTCACCATACAAAGTTGTTACAATATTATTGACTATATTCCCTATATGCACATTCCATCTCCATGATTTTATAGCTGGAAGTTTGTACCTTTTAATGCCTTTCACCTATTTTGTCGGTCCCCCCCCCATCCCCTGCCCTCTGGCAACCACCAGTTTGTTCTTTGTATCTATGAGTCTGTTTCTGATTTATTTTGTTTGTTTTGTTTTTTCGATTCCACATGCAAGTGAAATCATACGGTATTTGGTTTTCTCCGTCTGACTTATTTCTCTCAGAATAATATCCTCCAGGTCCGTCCACATTGCCCAAATGGCAAGATTTCATTCTTTTTTAATGGCTGAGTAATATTCCATTGTGTGTGCATATATATATGTGTGTGTGTGTATATATATATATATATATAATATCTTCTTTATTCATTCATCTATGGATGGACACTTAGGTTGTTTCAATATCTTGGTTATTGTAAATAATGCTGCAATGAACATAGAAATACATATATCTTTTCTCATTAGTGTTTTTTTCTTCAGATAAATGCCCAGAACTGGAATTGCTGAATTGTGTGGTAGTTCTATTTTCAGGTTTTTAAGGAACCTCCATACTGTTTTCCATAGTAGCTGCACCAAATTATTGATACATTCCCACCAACAGTGTACAAGGGTTCCCTTTCTCCAATCCTTGTCAACACTTACGTGTTTTCTTTTTGATAACAGCCATCTGACAGGTGAGGTGGTATCTCGTTGTTTTGATTTGTATTTGCCTGATGATTAGTGATGTTGAGCACCTTTTCATGTGCCTGTTGGCCATCTGTATCTTTTCTTTGGAAAAATATCTATTCAGGTCCTCTGCCCAATTTTTAAATCAGATTGTTTTTTATTGATTTTAAGTTGTATGAGTTTTTAAAAATATATTTTGAATATCAACTCCTTACTGGATATATCATCTGCAAATATCTTCTACTCAGTAGGCTGCCTTTTCCTTTAGTTGGTGGTTTCCTTCGTTGTGCAAAAGCTTTCAGGTTTGATGTATTCTCAATTGTTTATTTTTGCTTTTGTGGCCCTTGCCTGAGAATACCTATCCAAAAATATATATATATTGCTAAGACTGATATGGAGGAGGTTACTGCCTATGTTATCTGCTAGGAGCTTTATAGTTTCAGGTCTTTACATTTAAGTCTTTAATCCATTTTGAGTTTAGTTTTATATAAGGTGTAGGTGTAAGAAAGTGGTCCAGTTTCATTCTTTTGCATGTAGCTGCCCAGTGGGAGATAAATTTCTTGTAATAGAAATACTTCAGGCTGAGCGAGTTCAGAGAGAATCTTCTTGAATGACTGCTATTTTGTATTTCTTCCTAAGAAAGGCTACAAAACAAAGATTGATTGACTTAAGATGGAAATAAATGGGGCATAAATGTGACATTCTATTATGGTGTGAATGGAAGGGTAGATCACCCATGCCATCATCATTCTGCCATCTTAGCTGGCACTGCTTAGTATCCTGACCAGGCAGGATTCTTCCCTGGTTAGAAAGGATCCTGCTGGAGTCAGAAATTCAACCAAGCATACTGCCACTGGGTGGCACAATTGGAAGTCTGTAAAGCAATCAGGGCTTTAAAAGGGCACTCTTCCCTCTCTCCTAAGGACTGGGATTTATAAACACAAAAGCTGCTGCCCATTGTGATTGCTTTTTCTTAGGGACTGTTTATAAAAGTGAGAGAGTCTGTGGCCTTTCAAAGAGTGTGGATTTCACATGGGAAGTCTGTGTCGTTATTCTATATGCAATTAACTGGAGTATTTTTTAGATTTGTCTTCTTTTTGATCTGGTAAACACAAGTAGTGGAGCAAGAGGCAGATTTTGAACATGCTTACAAGTTTGCAGAGAAAGTGGCTATGGTTTTTATGCTCTGGCATGATTCTTTATACATGGCTATCTAGTATGGTAGATGCCAATTGCGTGTAGCTATTTAAATTCAAATTCAAATTCGTTAAAATGGATTAAGTTAAAAATTAAGGGGAATTCCCTGGTAGTCCAGTGGTTAGGACTCTGCACTTTCACTGCCAAGGGCCTGGGTTTGATCACTAGTCGGGGAACTAAGAACCCACAAGCCGCACTGTGTGGCCCCCCCCCAAAAAAAAAAAACTTCACGCCCTTAGTCACACTAGCCACATTTCAATTACTCAATAGCCTCATGTGACTAGTGGCTACCATATTCTACAGTGCAGAAAGAGAACGTTTTCATCATCACAAAAAGTTCTATTGGACAGGGCTGCTAATATCCTTTTCTCATTGCCCTCAAAAGAATAGAAAATAATGGATGTTTTCGGCTCTTGCAACCTAAAGCCCTTGGGGAGAGTTATTCACTAGCATTGAATGTGTAATTTGAACCAATACACAGTTGTTTAACATTTACCCAATATTAAATAGATATATTTTGCAATCCTGCAACACTGTGTTACTAAAGTTTGGGAGCTAGGGTAGATTTATATATCTATATATGATAATACGTTTGCATAGTGCATATTATAAGAATCAGTTCAGAATCTACACTATTAAGATTTTTGTAGTTAAATGTAAATACTCATTGATTCCTAATTTCTCCAGGTCCATTTTTATGTAATGTGTTGTCTTTTTTTTTTAATGTTGTCTTTTTGATTCCTGTCATATTCCCTATCCATTTTGTTCGGTATACTGCTTTTTTTTTTTTTTTTTAACCTTAGGTGTTTCATTTCAGTCATGTAGAAAGGGCTGCTCCCCTTCCTCAACCTTTGACTCTCCATTACCTTCAAGGGGACTGCTCAGACTATGCTTCCCACCTTCTCCACCTAATGCTGGCTCTCAAGCTCTAGCTCCTGTTGAGGATATCATGTTTACATGCTGAGTGCACAGGCTGTGAGAAGAGAATTTGCTTGCCTAATATTTGTGGCAACGTTCAGAAGTTTTGATTACATTTATATGCTTTTGGTGAAAAATGAAAAATTCAGGCAATTGTGTCCTTTTCTTGACAGAGCGTATGCCCATTTCCAGGTGACTGGTGCCTGGTGGATAACAGATAGATTGAATTCTGTAAACAGTTATTAAACATGTCTTTTGTGCCAAGCCCTATGCCTGGTACCTAGGGGTAAAAAAGTGTATTCAAGACATAGTCCCTGCTTTCAAGGGATTCATATACATGTGGTGAAAAGACCCACTGAACATTTTATTTTGCCAAGAAGTTTTGGAACTGTGGATAGTCTGTGCCAAAATTGGCTGAGTGTTAGTGTGTGTAATTTAATGTGATGAAACAGGTTTCACAAAATGTATGAAAAACCAATCTCATTTTTTAATACTCATCTTTCTCTAGGGGAAGTGGTTATCAAACTCGACTGCACGTTGGAATCTCTTGAAGAGCTTTTAAAAAATTACTGATAGGGCTTCCCTGGTGGCGCAGTGGTTGAGACTCCGCCTGCCGATGCAGGGGACACGGGTTCGTGCCCCGGTCCGGGAAGATTCCACATGCCGCGGAGCGGCTGGGCCCGTGAGCCATGGCCGCTGAGCCTGCGCGTCCGGAGCCTGTGCTCTGCAACGGGAGAGGCCACAACAGTGAGAGGCCCGTGTACCGCAAAAAAAATAAAAATAAAAAAATACTGATACTCAGGGCTGACTTCTTGAGCAGTGGTTCTAAGTGTGCTCCAGAGACAAACAGCATTAGCATAACCTGGGAACTTGTTAAAACGCAGAATCTCAGGCCCTGCCCCAGATCTACAGCATCAGAGACTGGGTTTGGAGCCCAGCTACCTATGTTTTAACAAGCCCTTCAGTGATTCAGATGTTCGTGAAATTTCAGAACCACTGCTCTAGAGATTCTGATTTAATTGTTCTGAGGCATGGTCTAAGTTTTGGTCTTTTTAAAAGGATCTTCAGGTGATTCTAAGGTGTGGACAGATTTGAGAACCACTGGAAGTTGGTCAAACTTCCCTTTTGATTTGGAACTGTTCAGGTTGGCCTGACATCAGAGTACCAATTGCTTCAGCTGTCCTTCGATTGTGGTCCAACTGTGAGAAAGAGACTTTCATGCTTTTAAAGTGCCTGAGGGGAAGAATCCACTCCCTGTAGATGAGGGTGTGTGGGAGCAAAATTCAGAATCGATCAAAGCCCATTGGGAAATAATCCCCTAATAATCTGGGCTGGGCCTGAGATTCTGCATTTCCAACAAACTCCCAGGTGACGCTGTTGCTGCTGGCTTGGAGGCTTTAAGTAGTTAAGTTAGAAATTAAGACTGAGGTCCAACTCCAGATCTACGGAATCAAGATCTACATTTTAATACAATCCCTATTGTCTAAATGCACTCTGTACTCCAGAGGAAAAGAAACTATTCTAATTTCTAGAAGATACAGCCTTGAGATGAATTTCTGTTGCACTGGTGTTTGTTTTGTATCCCCCTAGAACAGGAGGATGCCTGAGGTGACATGACTGGGGTCCTGGAGTTACTGCCTAATGGAACAGAAACATTAAGAAACACTTTCTTAAAAAAAAAAAAGAAAAAAAGAAAAAGAGTTAACTATGTTAACTACGTGAGGTGATGGATGTGTTAATTATCTTCATCTTGGTAATCATTCTACAATGTATACATATACCTAATCATCACATTGTACACCTTAAATATATACAATTATATCTGTCAATTATTTGTCAGTAAAATTTAAAAAAAAACAGTTTCTTTGGATTTGGTGTTTATTCTTAAAAATTTTTCATCTTGAGACAAAATCCCTTGGAGCTTTGCTAAACAGGAAAAGTGACTAAATGGACTTAGATCTTTGATCTAACTGTTTTTTGAAATTGCTTCAGAAAATAATAACGTGATTGGGTTGGAAACTTTAAAAAGTAAAGTCAAAGAATATTTGAATGAATTAGAAAATTTATTTTATAATAAATGTGTTATATTATTTAAGTTAAAAATGTGGTAATTATTTAAGTTGAAAATTATTTAAACTAAATGAAGCATGACATTTCAATACCCCTATATACCACATTAAAATACTAATCCTCTAGCTTTGAAGCAGCAAACAAAAAAGCTGCTTATTTCACATTATATTAAGCATTTCATTAATAATTTGAGGGTTTTGTGGAATTGATTTTTAGCTTCTACTGAGAAGAAATACTAATGTCAAGTTATTTTAGAAACAAAGATATCATATACGATTCTCTTTAGTGAAAATCACAAGTTGAAAATCTGTCTTAGTTTGCTTGATTCATACAGAGAAAGGCTAAAATTTACAGTGAACTTAAAGTGTTCTTATTATGCTTAATTAAAAAATCCAACTATAGAATATAATTATCTAAACCATGGAATTTTCTTTTAACAATTTCATAGAATTTACAGTTGGAAGAGATCTTAGATGCTGAATCCAATCGCCTCATTTTATAGATGAAGACACTGAGAGTCAGAACGTTTTCATGCCTCTTCCAAAGCCTCAGACAGCTGGGATTTGGGTGGGGTGGGTTAAGGCTGAGAGAGGCAGGAAGGGCCTTGACTGTCCTGCTAAGGAGTTTGTAAAGCACGACCTTCACCTTCCATGGAGAGCTAAGCCCCTCTTTCCAGCACAGAAAGCAGCCTCTAAAGCACCACCTTTAAAGACCAATGTGGAAAATCACATTAGGAGAACAGAAAACCACATCTGTTTGACTTTGGACCCACAAGAATTATAGAAATCACCTCTTCTTTGCCCACCAATTATGGTGATTAAATTCCTATAAAAATCAAACTTGAAAGAAAGGGAAAGCTGTTACGCTATTTTACAAGATGATGGCAGAATACAGAGCTGCTCCCCCATCTTCCCTCACTGATCTTATTTTTTTAAATTCGGAGCAGAGATCTAATCTGCTAGTCTAGTCTTAGAATTATGTGCATCTTGTCTAGTCCCACATGTTGGTACAATATCTGTTTAGTAAGCAGAACTATCATGAGCCTTATCTATTTGGGTAAGTGCTGTTGGCCCTGAGAAATATAATAGCTGACTGGCCCAATTCATAGGCATACTTTTTGAGGCTGGTTGAAAATTTGGGCCCTCACTTACAGGCTGGTACAGTTAACTAAAACCCAATAGAAAAACAAAGTAATGTATGATTACAGTTTCATTTTACTACAAGAAAAAAAGCAATAAAACATTCTTTAAAAATACTGTAACAATAATCAAGAGGGAGGAATTATTCAGCCTTTATCAAGTTAACCCTCCAGCATTTTTATGTAGAGAGACTGTTCTCTTTGGTTTCCTAGCTTTGCCATATGTACAAATATACGAAGACCTAATAAATGCATACATGCCTTCTGATTAGGCAGTTTGACACAAATATTTGCATGGTTGTTGAAGATGAATAGAAACTGTATATTGTGTTGGAACTTCCATGAGTCAGTAAAAAAAAATAGGATATAAATATCCAGTTTTGCCTTTCTTGCTAAAACCTTATGGAAACAGTCCAAAATATACACATATACATACATATTTAACTTAATGCCATTGCAAATAAGAATTTGAGAAATGTGGACCTGATTAATGTTAACTGGATTTTATAGTATCTTATGCACAAGTGTTCAAAAATAGTTTAAATAAATGCAAAGAAAAATACCATTTAATTTACATAGGCAGTAAAAGTGAAATAAAATAAATAGAGTTTTAATATAAAAATCAGGCAATCTTGTTAATAAGAGAATAAATAGCTCAAAAGAACAGCTGCTTTTTTATGAGTCCAATATTGGCATTCAAAATGCTATAATCCTGCTCAAACACACAAATGAAACTGTTTTTATAGTACATAACCATAGCAAGAATAAAGAGAGGGCTTCATCCTGTTTTCTTTACCTAAAAGTCTTTTATTAAAGATATGATCTCAGTGTCAACCTAAGTAAAGAGGTAAACTGAGGCAAGCTCGAACTACCAGAAAGTGAGTTTATTCGGGAATAGCAGAGGAACTGCCATTTGGAAAACGCAAACTGTAACAAGCTACCTTTGAAGGTTTGGGACTGGCTGTATTCATGGGTAAGGAGTGCAAAGAGGGGAAGTCCAGCCAGAGGCCAAGCAGTAAGTTCATTGACTTGAGGATGGGAGAGATTTTTGGCAGATGTTCATTGGTCAGGAGATTAGTCTAGGTCTTCTGTAAACTTGGTATTCTCAGGACATCAGTCTTCAGTAACTAAGTTTGTTCTGGAGGGCGCATGCACGGGATTCTCTGTTTCCTATACTCGGGTTCCATTTTACACTGAGATCCTTTCCCACCAAGTATCCAACTCCTTGTCCCAATCATAGAACTGGAGGCTATGTGAAAATCCATCTAATGACCAGCATGTGGAAAATGCTCAACTTCACAAGTAAGCAAAGAAATCATCATTTAAACAAGCTATTGTCTTTTCTCCCTATTTAATTGTTCCTCTTCATCCGCTGCCCCCCTCCTTCACCCCCTACCCCTAAGCAAATGCTAATACCCAATGCTGATGAGTTTGGGAGGATGGAAGGAAAAGCACTTTCCTAACCCGCTGGTGGAAGCGTCTATTGGTTCTTTTCTTAAGTACAACCGGGCAAGTTTATGGAAAACTGAAAACTTGTTCGTATCTCTTTCACCTAGGAAATCTCTAAGAAAACGAGAGGCATGTGTAAATATTAATAGTATTTATAAGTTAAAAAAGAAGAAACAACATAAATATCCAATAATTGGGGACAAGAAGATAAATTATAATATACCTATATCATGGAATACTTTATAGTTATTAAAACTCACATTGTGGAAGATTCATTTGAATGGAAACATTTTCATGATATACTATTCCACGGGAAAAAACAGACTATAAGACAGTAAATACTGCATGACTTTGAGTTTGATAAAAAACATGTATACATTTGTAGAAATAAAAGGCTGGAAATATATTCACCAAAGCGTGTACAGTGATTATCTCTGGGCAGTATACTTATATATGATTTCCTTCATTGAGATTTTTTTCATATTTCCTAAATTTGCAACATGCTTGTCAAATTACACAGGGCAAACTATAACTTTTTAAAAAGTTTTTCTTCTCCAGTCTCCTGTTCTAAGTTACAAAGCTATGAGTTGCCATCTGATCCTAAAACATAACTTGGGAATATTTAGCATCCCTCTTTCAGTGAAGTTCAAGTTCCCTTCTTTTACAATTCACCTTCATAGCCTCTCCTGCTTTTAATCATGTTGGAACACAGTGCTGAATCCACACCTTAGCTTTCTCATCTCCAATCTTTTTGGCTTCTCTTTTCCAGCCTTTTGTTCTTTTCTTCTTCTTCTGAGTGTCCTCAGACAACATCCCAGGAAACCCTGCTTCCCACTACTGAACAAAGTCTGGAAGACAGCACTGTGTTTCCTTCAATATCAGGGCAGATGTCAGAATAAACAGCTTCCCTCTGGAATTTTCTCTGTTGCTCAGGGCAACTGCCCCAGCAGTTCTGAGAAGGAGTGAGTACTTAACCCAAAGCTGTTGTCTTCCCTCTGGGCTTTCCTGTGTGACACAGGGATGAATGGAACCACAGGAATAAACTTGCTGACACTTCAAGGCCTCCTGAAGTGACTTCATTGAATTTTTGGTGATTTATCCATTCATATCTCCCAGTAGCAACACTTTCCCATCCTTTTCTGGCCTCTTCAGTGTTAGCCTTCATGGTGAATATCACCTGTTTCTTGACTTACTTTAAAACTTAACTATTTTATTTTAATAGACTTTTTCATTGTGATATTGTGATTTATAATAAAAAATATATATTTGGTCCTCATCCTGTTTCTGGCACAGAGCTCCTAAAATTCTTGGAATTGCCTAAGTGATGACAGTGATAAAAAGTGTCTTTTGTTATGTTAATGAGATGACTTTTGGAAAGTCCCTAGGTCACCTGAGGATGGGGCTGGTTGTCAGAGGAGCCAACATTGTGATTAGAAGTTTGGAACTTTCAGTCCCATGTCCTGACCTCTGAGGAGGAAAGAGGGGTTTGAGATTAATCACCAATGGCCAGTGATTTAATTAATGCCTAAGTAATGAAGCCTCCATAAAAGCCCAAGTGGATAGGGTACAGAGAGGTTCTGGGTTGGTGAAAACTTGAAGATTTGGGGGGGCTTACCCAGAGAGAGCAGGGAAGCTCAGTGCCCTTTCCCCATTCCTTGTTCTATGTATCTCTTCTATCTGGCTCTTCCTGAGTTACATCCTTTTATAATAAACTGGTAATCTAGTAAGTAAAATATTTCTTTGAATTCTGTGATCCACTCTAGCAAGGTAATTGAACTCAAGGAGGGGGCAATTAGAACCTCCAATCTATAGCCAGCGGGTCTGAAAAGCACGAATAACAACCTGGACGGACATGCAATTGGCATCTGAAAGGTGGGAGCTCTCTTGTAGGACTGAGCCCTTACCCTGTGGGATCTGATGCTATCTCTCAGTAGACAGTGTCAGAATTGAGCTGAATGGTAGGACACGTAGCTGGTGTTGGAGAATTGCTTGGTGGTGTGGGAAAACACATTGGAATTGGGTGCAGAACCATTATTCATTCATTCATTCACTCATTCACTTATTGGTTGACTGATTGATGAAATGTTAACTTGTCAACTAATTCAAATGATACAAAAGTATATAAGGTTTCCTCAGAAGTCACAACTAATGTTATGCGGGAATCTATCTAGATATTTGTCTACACATCTAAAACGTTGTATATGTGTGCATGTGTACCTGCATATGTATATAAATGAACATGACATACACAAAGTTCTTTTTTTCAAAAACAAGATCATTCTGGGACTTCCCTGGTGGTCCAGTGGTTAGGACTTTACCAGTGCAGGGGGCGTGGATTTGACCCCTGGTCAGGGAGCTAAGATCCCACATGCCTCACAGCCAAGAAACCAAGACGTAAGACAGAAGTAATATTGTAACAAAAATTCAGTAAAGACTTTAAAAAAATGCTCCCAAAAAAATCTTAAAAAAAACCCCAAACCAAAACAGTATCATTCTTTTCTATAACTTACTTTTATTTAGTCGTCATGGTGCTCATAGCAATTTAGGTTAACTGCAGTTTTTCATTATTACAACCATTGTTGCAGTGAATATCCCTGCATGATAACTTTGTGCCACCTGTTTGAGGAGGCTAGACTCCTTCCAGGGGCTCTAGCTGCAACCAGCTGAAGTGTAACTAATTGTAGCAGTTGCTGTTTATGTCTATAGACAGCAGAAACCCACCAACTATCAAACTGGATACTAGTTATAATAGTTATCATTTACTAAGTGCTCTCTATGTGCTTACTGTATTATTCTTTTATATGTCCCCATTTCGCAGAGGAGGACACTGAGGCTGTGAAGGGATATGGGCCAGCCCTTACAGCCATCTTCAGGTCCAGCCCCACCAGCTCCTGGGCCAATTGTCTCCTGACCGTGGCGGGAATCATATCAGGACCTGCATCTTCATCCAGGTATAAGGCCTATCATTAGTCTTCCAGTTCCTGAAGTTAGCTGAGACTCTTCCTCAACCACCCAACTCCTTTAGTTAATTTTATGTGTCAGCTTGGGTGGGCCACCGGATATTTGGTTAAACATTATTCTGGGTATTTCTTTGAGTACGTTTTTTTTCGGTGAGATTAACATTTAAATCAGTGGAATTTGAGTAATTGTATGGGTAGGCTTCATCCAATCAGCTGAAGGCCTGAATAGAACAATAATGACAAAAAATAGAACTCTGAGCAAGAAAGAATTCTACAGCAGACTGCCTTTGTACTCAGACTGGAATATCGGCTCTCCTGGGTCTCCAGGCTGCCAGCCCACCATGCAGATTTTGGACCTGCCAGCCTCCATAACTGTGTGAGCCAATTCCATATAATAAATCTTTCTCTCTATATATACACACACACATCCTATGGCTCTGTTTCTCTGGAGAAGGGTGATGAATGCACGCCTGTATCCCCAGCATTTGGCTCAGAGTATGTGCTCAATAAATGTGAGTGGCATTAACAAGCCTGGGGCACCTTCTCATAGAGCCTTAGCCTCCAGGTATCCTCTCTTCTCCTCATCCCACCACACATGCCCAACTGGTTTGCCTGGCTTTTGGCTTGTGCTCCTGATTCACCCCTACTATCCTCTGCCAGAGTAGAGGCTTGTCCTTGACCCAGGCCTCTTAGCTGACATACTGCTTAACCGTCTCCAGCTTCTCCAGCCTCGTTGGTGTTGCCCTGCCATCCAATTACTGAGCTACCTGACTGGATTTTGCCAATGCCAGGAGAGCCTTTCCAGCTCTGAGGCTGGCTCCTCTTGGATTCTGATTCTTCCTGTCAGGGAAAGCTCAAGCTTCCTCATACCCATTGGAGATCACATTTGGATTTTGGCCCAAAGCTCCACCTCCTGTGCTTGCCATTTCCAGAGCCAGCCATATCCCTGGTGATAGTTTCTGGCTCTACGTGGGCCTCTTTGGTCCTGGCTCCCTCCTTTTCCCTCTAATTTCTGCCACTGCAGTCTCAGCATGCCTGACATGAGACTGTCAGAAGGGTAGGGATATACATGTGCCTAACCAGCAAGAAGGAAGGCAATATGGACCACAACAGAGGCTCAAACCAAGGGCTGGGGGTATCCAGAGAAGGGAGAAAACACTTTCCACTGGAGGAGAGAGAAAGACTTCATGGAGGTGGCTGAATTGTGCTGGGCTTTGAAACTAAGCCAGATTTCAGCAGGAGGAGCTACACATTGGAGATTGGACACAGATGCCTCAACAATGCAGCATGAGCTCAAAAGCAGCAAAGGATGCAAAGAGGCTGGACAATGGGGAGTCCTGGGGGGATGGGGAAAGTATGGAAGGGAGAGTGGGGTGGGTAAGTCTAGGGAGAATTCGAGAGACTAATTTAATGCAAAAATTTACCCAGAATGAGAAAGGAGGTGTTCCTTTGTCCCTCCACCAGATTCACTTCTGCAAAATAATCACAGCAAGGTCACATGTCCCAGAGTTTATAACACAAGGACATGAAAGCAATGTTTTCACAGTTTTTGGATGGCTGTTTGGTGTAGGAGCTTTGGCCTGAGAGTCAGAAGGACCAGATTCTAGTCCTGGCTGAAACACTAAAGAACTGGAAGAGCTTTGGAGGGATCTCAGATCCCTCATCTGGGAAACAGATATGGGTGGAGTGAACTGGATAAGGTCTAACATTCTTTTCAAATATGAAACTTTAAGAGTTTGATATAAATTTTTTGCTCTCAGGAGTAATTTTAAGAGCATAGTTACATGTTTACATATATATTTGTATAAGGTTTTTTAATTACAAAATTTCTAACATATACAAAATTATGTTTACCCAGTTGTTACAATCTTACCACATTTACTTCATCTATTCCTCCCCACCCCTTTCTTCTTGGTTGAATTACTTTAAAACACTGACAACATGTCATTTTATACCTCCACATCTATATGCTTCTAAAATATTTGGACATTACAAAAAACTACGAAGTCATTATTACATTTAACAAAAAGAACTTTGTATCATCTAAAATTCAGACCATAATAAAATTTTCCCATTGTCTCAAAAATTAATGTTTACCGTTGTTTTATTTGAATCAGGATCCACATGAGACATTTGGTTGCTATGTCTCTTTAACCTCTTTTAAAGAACAGATATTTTTAAATGCAGACAAAAAGTGTTCTTGTGAAAAGACCCTGAATAGCCAAAGCAATCCTGAGAAAGAAAAATGGAGCTGGAGGAATCATGCTCCCTGACTTCAGACTATACTACAAAGCTTCAGTCATCAGGGCTTCCCTGGTGGCGCAGTAGTTGAGAGTCCGCCTGCCGATGCAGGGGACATGGGTTCGTGCCCCAGTCTGGGAAGATCCCACATGCCGCGGAGCGGCTGGGCCCGTGAGCCATGGCCGCTGAGCCTGCGCGTCCGGAGCCTGTGCTCCGCAACGGGAGAGGCCACAACAGTGAGAGGCCCTCGTACCGCAAAAAAAAAAAAAAAGCTTTAGTCATCAAAACAGTATAATACTGGCACACAAAAAAAGACATATAGATCAATGGAACAGGACAGAAAGCCCAGAAATAAACCCACGCACCTACAATCTATTAATCTACAACAAAGGAGGCAAGAATACACAATGGAGAAAAGACAGTCTCTTCAACAAGTGGTGCTGGGAAAACTGGACAGCTACGTGTAAAAGAATGAAATGAACATACTCTAACTCCATATACAAAAATAAACTCAAAATGGATTAAAGACCTAAATGTAACACCGGATATTACAAAACTCTTAGAGGAAAACATAGGCAGAACACTCTTTGACATAAATTGTTGCAATATCTTTTTGCCTCCGTCTCCTAGAGTAATGGAAATAAAAACAAAAATAAACTAATGGTACTTAATTAAGCTTAAAAGCTTTTGCACAGCAAAGGAAACCATAAACAAAATGAAAATACAACCTACAGAACTGGACAAAGTATTTGCAAACGATGCAAATGACAAGGGATTAATTTCCAAAATATACAAACAGCTGATACACCTCAATATCAAAAACAAACAAACAACCAGTGGGAAAAAAATGGGCAGATCTAAATAGACATTTCTCCAAAGAAGACATACAGGTGGCCAAGAAGCACATGAAAAAGTGCTCAACATCGCTAATTATTAGAGAAATGCAAATCAAAACTACAGTGAGGTATCATCTCACACCAGTCAGAATGGCCATCATCAAAAAGTCTACAAATAATAAATGTTGGAGAGGGTGTGGAAAAAAGGGAACCCTCCTACACTGTTGGTGGGAATGTAAGTTGGTGCAGCCACTATCGAGAACAGTATGGAGCTTCCTTAAAAAACAAAAAGTAGAGTTACCATATGATCCAGTAATCCCACTCCAGTTTTCCAGAGAAAACTATAATTTGAAAATATACATGCACCCCCAGTGTTCACAGCAGCATTATTTACAACAGCCAAGACATGGAAACAACCTGAATGTCCATCGACAGATGAATGGATAAAGAAGATGTGGTATGTGTGTATATACACATATATGTGTGTGTGTGTGTGTGTGTGTGTACATATATATATATATATGAACATTACTCAGCCATAAAAAAGAATGAAATAATGCCATCTGCAGCAACATATATGGACCTAGAGATTATCATACTTAGTGAAATAAGCCAGACAAAGACAAATGTCAAATGAAATTGCTTATATATAGAATCTAAAATAATGATACAAATGAACTTATTTACAAAACAGAAATAGACCCACAGACATAGTAAACAAACTTATGGTTACCAAAGGGGAAAGTGGGGGAGGGATAAATTAGGAGTTTGGGATTAACATATTTATACTACAATATATATAAAAGAGGTAAACAAGGACCTACTGTATACAACAGGGAACTATACTCAATATCTTTAATAACCTATAATGGAAAAGAATCTGAATCACTTTGCCATATACCTGAAACTAACACAACATGGGAAATCAACTATACTTCAATTTAAAAAAAAAAAAAGTGTTCTTGTGAGACAAGTGAGAGTGGGGCTAAGCAGCGTTTAAGGAGACACTGCAAACAGCACTGTGACCAGGCACCCCTCGGTTGGCTTCCCACCTGAGGAAGGCAGGTGCTGTTTCTCTCTCTAAGTTCCTTTTTCATGTGCTCGTGGGCCCTTAGGACCTATTTTCAAAGAAATATGCAGTTTTAGCTGTGGCCACATCTAAACTGAGCAGTTAAAACCTCGTGCAGTTCTTTGAAAACACCTCTTTGGTCCCTTGGTCACTCGTCTTTGGAACGTCGATAAGAAACAGACCTTTGGAGCTGTCTTCCTTTTAAATTAAAAAAATTTTTTTTCATCACATAGAATGTACTTTATATTTTACTCCAGTAAATGAGTGTAGCCACTGATGTGCTTGGTCTCTTTCTTTAATTTTCCTCAGTTCCCCACTGACTTTGACTCAGTTCCATGTCAAGGCACATTCCTTTAGAAAACCAGGATGTCAGGAGCCCTGGAAGCTGGGTCTGGCTCTGCCAATGCCTGCTCAGTGTGATCTTGGGCAAGTTACATCACCTCCCTGGACTTCTGCTGCTTGTAATTAAAGACCTTAACTAAAACAACCAGAGCGTGGAGGAATTGACCAGAACCTTCTCCTCAGCAAAATCCTCGAGTGTCAGGCTCTGTCTCTGCTGTCCTCATCCCTGCCTTTTCAGTGACAGTTTCCCTGCTCATGTGGCCCCTTCCACAGGCCCTTTGTACTTCCCATGAGGCTGTGGGCTGTTACCTCCATCCTTCCACCTCTTTCAAAGCCAGTCCTCCTTGGAAGACCTCTGTTCTCTGTATCTCTTTCCTCCTCTACTTCACACAGAGACCTCTTTAGAGTTGGAAAAGATCTAATTAGTGAATTCAGACTCTGAGATGTCACTGGCCATTAACAACTTAATGTGCTCCTCCTTTGGGCCCACTTTCATTTTAGGGGGTGAAAATATTTATAATTGAGAGAATAGTAGAATTTTAGTTACCAGTGCCCAGCTGGCTTATAAGGGTCTTCTGGTCACCCTCATATCACAACCCAAAGACAACCTCTTATTTTGCTCACGGAGGGTGGGTTTGGGGGTGGCCAACTAAAAGCATCTTTGTGAGGGAATAAAACACCCCGCATCAGTATTTCATAGAGGGGAGGGTACAGAGAGGTAGAGAGCTGAAAGAAATGGTGGGCACGAGCTGGGGGCTTCTGTGATAAGACCTGTGCAGCCAGAGGGCAGCACGATGGCTTGGGCTACCACCTGCATCTGGAAGGTCTCTGAAGTGGGAAGGAGGAGAGAAGTGCCTAGAGGAGAAAGAGTACGGGTGTTGAAACTTGGGTTTGAATCCCAGTTCAGGCATTTACTGGCTCTTTGAAAATGGACAAGGCACTCGACCACTTCAAGCCTCAGTTTTCATCTGTAAAAATGAGGATGATAATAATACCTATCTCATAAGATTATTTTGGAGGCTAAATGAGATACTTAATGTGAAAGTACCTGGTAAAAGTTAGGCCTGGGCCCGTCTCTAGAGATTCTGGGTGGCCAGGTAGTGGTATTTTTTTTTTTTTAAAGCTCTTTAAGAGATTTGAATGTCAGGATTTACAACAGCTGTGATAATGTATTACAGTTCCTTTACATAATTCAGAGTGCTACCCAGGGGTCAGGCGTGAGTGTTGGTAGCCCTTTGGTTCCTCATTTCCAAAAAGGAAATAGTGCAGGCCAGTGAACCTTATTACACTCCTGAAATTACAGGGTTGAATGGCCATCCAGTCCAATCAGTCATCTGCTGGTTGTATCCTCTTTGTATTATTCTTGCCAAGCAGTAGTTTAGGCTAGTTTCTCCAACTTTAGCAGACATCAGAATCTCCTGGAAGGGTTGTTAAAACCCAGACTGCTGAGTCTCAGCCCCAGGGTCTCTGAATCCATAAGTCTAGATGGGGCCTGAGAATTTTCATTTCTAACGGGTTCCCAGGTGGTGGTGATGTTGCTAGTCTGGGGGCCACACTTTGAGAACCGCTGAGCTAGACAATGTTTGAATACCTCCAGAGACAAAGAACTTCCTACCTCATGAGCCTGTTCTTCTATCTTCTGATAGCCTGTTACAGTGACACACAATCTGCTAGAAAGTTCTGTATGATATTAGTCTGAAATCTGTCTTCCTCCCATTTTACCCGTAAGCTCTTCATTTTGCCTCTTTGACAGTAGAGTTAAAAATTATTCATTCCAGACTTAACAAAAAGCATTTGTATTAGCTTTGGTTTGTGATTCACTATTCTAAAGGTAAAAGAGAAACTGACTGTATTGGTACTCCGGAGATATGGTAAAAACCTTCAGCCATTCTATGAGGAAAAATTCTGGTCTTCTATTCCTGGGATAACGACTTCAATTGAGCAAACATATTTTGAGTGTCCAGTGTGTTTCAGGAGTAGGAGACACCCAAGTGAACAGCCACTTCAGAAATTCCTTTGGAAGACTGGAATAGCTACTCCCAGGTGATGGATATGGATTTTTAGTGATGGACAAATCAGTGCTCCTTGATGGTTCTACCACAGTTTTGTGGACTTATGACCATTCTAGCAATTAAATGCATATTTTGGCACCCATACAACTTGCTCAAGAAATAAAATTTTAATAGACATATATCTGAAAGTTTCTAGCACTGGAGGGAGATTTTGAGATTTATTCTAGCATACCATACAATGAGTTTTATTGGGAACTGCAAAAATATATAATTTTAATAGGAACAGGTAAGCATAAAACCTTGACACCACTGAAAAAATACTGGCCATGCCAAAGCAACCCCCATAAAAGTTTGCAGAATGTTTCAGAAAAGAATTATTAGGGGCTGATTTTTTAGTGGAGCTTCAACCAGGGCCTCATTTTTAAGGAAACATCTATGTTTCCAAGAAAAGAGTAGGTATTTGCTGTCTCTGAAGTGACTCTATCCTGCTGATTCTTGTAGCTATGTGAGGAAAGATGACAGATGTTGTTTCATGCATATTTGGTGGAAAATCCTAATTAATAACTAGAGGTATAACAGCCTTGTTAAATCAGACATATATATTTTTTTTTTCTTTTTGCGGTATGCGGGCCTCTCACTGTTGTGGCCTCTCCCGTTGCGGAGCACAGGCTCCGGATGCGCAGGCCCAGCGGCCATGGCTCACGGGCCCAGCCGCTCCGCGGCATATGGGATCCTCCCAGACCGGGGCACGAACCCGTTTCCCCTGCATCGGCAGGCGGACTCTCAACCACTGCGCCACCAGGGAGGCCCAAATCAGACATATTTTAGGAAAACACTTTAAGGTGAAATGACAGTGCTCTTTTGCATTCAAAGGATGGAAATTTTGTTTAGGCAACTAGGCATTTTTCTCTTGGAGATGACACTGTCCTCATTGTCCATCTTGACGCTTAGCCCAAGACAAGATGGCTGATTTCTTTTTCTAAAATTAATTAACTAATTAATTTTATTTTTTGGTTGCATTGGGTCTTCGTTACTGCGCGTGGGCTTTCTCTAGTTGCGGCTAGCGGGGGCTACTCTTCATTGTGGTGCACAGGCTTCTCATTGCGGTGGCTTCTCTTGTTGCGGAGCATGGGTTCTAGGTGCGTGGACTTCAGTAGTTGTGGCACATGGGCTCAGCAGTTGTGGCTTGCGGGCTCTAGAGCACAGGCTCAGCAATTGTGTCGCATGGGCTTAGTTGCTCCGTGGCATGTGGGATCTTCCCGGACCAGGGCTTGAACCTGTGTCCCCTGCATTGGCAGGTGGATTCTTAATCACTGTGCCAGCAGGGAAGTCCCTACAGTTGATTTCTTGCTGTTGATTATAGGGTGTTAATCTTTGTACCTCTAGGTATAGAGCTCTGAAGCACCACTCCTTTGAGACCTTAACATCTCTGAGCTTCATTTTCATTGTCCTTCAAATATGGGCAAGAAATAACTGCCCCAAAGATTGCTATGAGATGTAATGCGATGCTACATATGACACACTCAGCATGCTCAGCCTGGTGACCAACAAACACCTCTGTAATAGTTCATACACCCTGGGGTAAGGGTCGTTGAGCAGTGACATACTTACCCCAAGGGAAAGAAAACCAGATGGTCACTTTCTGAAAAGGAATACTGCCCCAGGTCTCCACCATGTCTTTACTGAGAGCCGATAGCAATTCTTCCCAAACTCCACTCCCTGGATCATTGAGGTCCAATTAAATCTTAAGAAGTATGTTTTGGAAAAAAATGGCTCTAGGGTAGATACATTTGGCAGATGCTGCCAACAAGTGTATTAGCATATTAAGGTCTGTGAAGAGCCCAACAGTAATGAAACCTGTTCCACTTTGCTTAAGGAAGCATTTTCTAAACTTATTCCAGTGGTAGGAACCTATTTTCATGACAAGATTATTAACAACCTGTGTGACACTGGTATCCCTCAGGGCACGGTTTGGGAGCTGCTTATAGAAGGTAGGAGAGACGTTGTCCTTGGTGCTTTGTGTGGTCCCAGTCCATAGTAGGTGTGGAACATATACGGTTTGTATGTATGTCAATTTCCTGATGATTCTTGCCAAAACAGTGACTTCCCGGGGCCACAATTTGTTTGCGCTGTTACTATGAACAAGGAATACAGCACAAATCTTCCCCCCATAAGCCCCTGTTACTACAATGCTGCCAGGTTAAAGAACTTCATTGAACAGACTCTGACCTAGCCAAGGTCTCAATGTGACCAATCTTTCTGGAGAAGTCATGATGAGGGCTGTTTGCCCCAGTTGTCCAAAGCAGAGGTTAATCACTTTTGTTAAACACTCCCCTAGGTCAGACCTGAGTGGTGGCCAGATGCCAGAGAATCCTGAGGAAGAAGATGCTTCCAGTGGGGCTCTGCAAAGAATTTGTTCGTCAAAGTCAGGCAGGAGATACTGAATAAAGGGTTCTGTTCTCCAACAACAGATTTCATCATTGTGAGGTTCACAAGGGGTGTGTTTTTATTTTGTTTTCCCCTGCAGTTTCAATCCTCTTTCCTCTGAGAAAGGAATCTTTTGTGTTTGGCCTTGTCTGGAGGCTCTGGTAAACTTCCTGCCTTCGCTAGAGCTTGATTCACGTTCATGCGCTGACTTGCCGTGGCAAGGGCACACTCACAAGTTTTCCCTCCCTGGGCTCTGCACATCGCCCGGCTACACATCTTCCAACATGTTCCCTTCTGACGAGAAATGAGCAGTTGCCAGGGATGGGCTCTATGACACAGAAGGCTGGCTAATTGGCTGGCTGCCCTGAATGATAATCTGGAAGCGATCAGTGGAGGAAAAAGATAACACAGCTGTGATTTTCAAGGAGACAGGTCCCGGTTTTTCTACCTGCCAACCACGTTTCCTCTGAGGAGTTTTTCCGAGAGTGCTGTAAAAGAGACCTTTTAATCTGGTTTCAAAAGCCTGGAGACCGAACTCTTTCCAGATCTTGGGAAGAAAGCAGGCCAGGGAAACGTGTGTTGCCGAGGAACCTGGGTTTATAAGGAAACATAGCAGAGGGAGGGCAGGCAGGCGGGATGCCATTGCAATTCCATGTCTTAGCTTTGCATGTGCACGAGAGGACTTGGTGCACTTGGCCTCCAAATGCTTTCACCCACGAGTACGCCACGGTTTTGGGGTGGGGGTGAAGGGTGGTTCAGAGGTTGATGAACATAAATCTGTCAGTGGGTGATTTTCAGACATCTGCCTGGAGCAATTGCAGACAAACACAAGAGTTATTGGAGCCACAGATATGCCTGATGATGCCTGGGAAAACCTGAGCTGAGCAGGTCACCTGGGAGACTGCTGGGCTGGGGAGTAAAGGCTGTCAGTAAGAAATAGTTTATCATTTAACTTTGGATCTCAAATCTGAGAAAAAAAGAAAGAGGAAAAGCAATCAGGATCAGGGGCTCGCGAGTTACTGTTTTTGTTAGGAGTCAATGAATGCTACAGAAACACACAGGCAGATCCTGGCAGTGTCTGCATACATGGGGCATCTCAAGTCACCCCTGCCACACCAGGCTGGCTTTAGCTTAGCAGCAAGGCCTGAGAAGTCCCCAGGATGTGGTTTCAGAGATTTACTCATCTAGGGTATTTCATCGTTCTTAGGAGGTAACTGGCGGAGTTACTATTTTATAGCAGACGTTTTTGCTGCTTAGTACAGCACAGTTGATTCAACAGCTGTTGCTGTGGTTACATTTAAAAATACTTAAAAAAATTCTCGTTGATTCACAGTGTAGAATGCTTGTGGCAGAAGGCGGCTGGGCGCCTGGGGCTTCTCCAAGCCTCAATATCCTAATCTTTAAAATGGGGATAAAAATACTTGTCTTGCAAAGTTGTCGAAAGAGCTGGCCCATAGTAGGGCCAGCAATAAATTACAACTTTGCCTCTCATCTGGTGCCCACTTTTCATTCTGAAGTCATGATTTAAGAGGCTGGCCTACTTACAGAATTGATATCCATATAGGTATTTGGCAGGGACAAAAGACCCCATGTTTTATAAGATCCACTCCGTCTACTCCCCTGACAGTATTTATCTGGTGATTACCTGCTCTTTGCTGCCTCTGTCTGTGCTTCGGTTTCCCCCCACCCCCCACTGCACAGTGCTAAATTGCCATCTCACAGGAAAAGGTTGAGAAATGCTGTGTACAGGATTCAGATTATCCTATGAGAGTGTAATGTGGAGAAACCCCCAGCAGCATGAAACCAGAGTGGGCACAGCAGTGACAGCCTCTGAATCAAAGACGGATTTCTGGCTGTTTCCCATGTGTCAAAGAGCAAACAGCTGTTTTCTCCCTTATTCCACTTGGGGCATCCCATAAACTTCAAACTTCAAAACACACTTTGGGTGGGCAAGGGGAAGAGGCGTCTTCCTAACATCCTTGACTTCCTGCCTCTCTAAGCTCCTGCAGGACCAATAGCTGATGCTGGGCTATATGCATCACGAGGCAGAAGAACACAGGAGCTAAAAGCAATGGCTTTGTACTTATTCAGACAGACATGTTTGCAGTTCAGCTTCACAATCCAGAAATATGTGGTATGGAGCATATTCATATACTTTTCTACCTCCTAGTTTCCTTATCCTCCTCCTTCACTGCCATATTGCAAAGATTAAGTTAGGGGATACACGTAAATATTTTGCACAGTGCATTGCACATCAGTAACTCTTAGATACATGTTTATTAATAATAATGTACAGAGTGTTTTAGATCATTGTTCAGCATGTGTCACACTGATTTCTTTGTTTCACTTTTAAGTACCTTTAGGAGGATTGCATCTTACGTTGCTTGAGTCCCACATGGGGTCACCGCAGCACTAACTGAACACACAATGTCATTTACTATTTGAAACACTGGTCTCTGATGACAAGGCAAAGTCAGCCATTAGCAGAGGAAGATTGGACCCAGAACCTACTTAAGACTCTTTGAGCCATTTTTTTAAAGTTTCAAATACATTTCTGGAATTTGCCACTAATACCATAACAGTGGTATTTTCTAATAAATCCTTAATATTTCCAGCCAATTTTTCCAGATAAATGAAGTTATCTAGTTTTAAAACCTGCCAGACATTCCTAGTATTTATCCCTAGGATTTTTTTTTTTTTAAAGTTTGGAATGGTTCTGACATTGCAGTTATCACAGTCTATGTTTCTTTTCTATGAATTCTCTAATGTTAAGCTCACTCCCTCAGTTCAGATGACCACAGAGGGATGTTCAATATGAAACATGAAGGTTGTGTTACTGATAGAGCCAATCTGCAATCTATTGGTTCCAAAAACAGGTGGCAATAATGATGCTGCAGCAAACAAGATGCAGATGTTCTAGCAATAGCCATTCCAGCAAAAAGTGTGTTGCAAAAATAAGTGTTATTTGTAAGAGTATGTGAAATTCTTGTCTAAGTTTCAAAGTAGGTATACTGCTCACCTTGAGGTATTAGTGGGTTAAATCGAAAATGGAGGCATTATTTATTTCAAAAAATGTATGATTTACAAATATTTTCAACCCCACTGACTCTCCATAGGGTCTCATTCTCAGACTTGCCCCAGAGAAGAACAGGACCCCTTGGCTTGACCTAGGGGGCATGTTCAGGCTGGAAGAGACGCAGGGCCAGTTTCTGGTCCAGGGATTGTGCCAAAAATGTCCTGTATTTAATTGCACAGAGTACTGGACCCTTAGAAGAGACACATGATACCATTCTAAATTCTAAGCTGCTATATTGGAGAGGGAGAGATTTCATAGTTCATGGAAATCTAATTGCTTAGGCTTTTGCAGATTGATAATGTAATATCTTGAAATGATTATGTGGGGTAGAAAAATGAAAAGTGCGAGACAAGTCCTCCCAATCAGAATTCTCTACTCAACTGATTTCGATTTGGGGCTGACATTCTTACCTGCGGCATTTCAATCAATTCAACTAAAGGAAGCAGCTTATCTGTATGTAAAATCTGCTAATTCATTTGGCAGACTGACACATGAGGTCATTCCTATCCTCTTTTCTTGTATCTTTGAGGTCAGGGTCTAGAACATACTTCAAGACCTGGGCCCTAACTTGGGAAGGACAAGGAGCTATAGGGTAAAAGCTCAGGGAGGGAAGGAAGAAAAAGGCATCCCCTATTAGGTCTGCCATATTACCTGGTCCACAGAGAAGGCCTCTGGGTCAAAGGGCAACTGAAAAAGTAATATTGGGTTTTGCTCATTGGTGAGGCCAAGGGGACTTGTGTGTCTTACATATTAATCCCTGTATGCCTTATTTATTCTTTACTTGTACCACTCATTTACCTTTACCCATAAGTTGGAGTATTTTGTTTTACCAATGCCAGTAAATTACAGGGTAGCCTTGGGTAAAGAGTGAAGGTGTGTTTTCCTGTGATTCTCAATATTCCTAGGGGAAGGTAGACAGCATTTTCTTTGTTACTCTCTGAAGAAAGGACAAAGAGGAGACTACAACTTTAGGCCTTCATGGAAATGCCACTTCCAGCTCTCAATCTGCATGTGGTCTCCTGTGTATCCATGTGGAGTTGACAGAGGTGGATATGGTTGCATCCTCTACCTGACTCTTTTCCACTGCCCAACCCTATTTAGAAACACCCTACAATTTCCTCATCAAGCCCAGGATTAGCACCATAAAAGTAGGAGTGATCACTCTGGTGTTTGCTTCTTCGTTTATTATTTACATAGTCTGTTTCAAGTGTTATTCCACGTGTTTGGAGACAGTGTTAAATGATCAAAGTTTTTGGGTGGCAGGGATCTGGTAATGTAGCTACACTTTTTAATATTTATTCCAATGGAAATAATTCCCCTCTATAAGTCTTCACTACATTATATTTTCTTTAATGTAATCTTGATGTTAACACCAACCCCATATATCCAGCACAGATTATAAAGAGTGTCAATGTCTGATGAGGAAATGATTCCCTTCTCAAAGAGAAGAAAATTCCATAACAGGGAATCCAGAGGCCTTAGACACCAGAGGGCCCCAGGAAAGCTGGTGGTTGTGGAGATAAAAACCAGTAGTTTGGAAAGAAACTTATACAAAAACATTGGCCACATAGGAGTCTAGCATCATGGACTTCCTTGTCAGGCTTCCCTTCCCCTCTGCTGAATTATAGCTCCAGATCCTGCCTGAGTCCTAATGGCTCATCTGCATAAAGGTCCTGTCTTGTGTAAATACCTAGTTCCAGAATTTAGGAAATGTGGTGACGATTGTCTACATTAAGGCTCCAGGTCAAGTGCAGTCCCATGTCCTCAGCTGAGATAATTACTGGTGAGTAAATAAGTTATGCTTGCCTATACTTGCAAAGATAACATTTTAAATATCAGAACTCTCACTTCACACGAGTTAAGATTATTCAACACTTGCATTAGGTGTGAGTTACTAAAGCTGAAGACAATCCTTACATTAAGTAATAAATAAATAAAGTTTTATGTATAGGAGGGCAAATATAAGCAAAGTAAATTCATATTCTGAAAGTTCTATATAAAATAACATCTTTCAAGGTTAATAAAGACACAAGTATATATAACTGATAAAAAATACAGAGAGGTGGAATGGGAAAGGTGTGGAAAATATAGATTCTGGAGCAAGACTAGCTGGGTATGAATCCTGGCACTGCCACTTACCACCTGGGAGACCCCAGGCAAGTTACTTAACCTCTCTGGGCCTCACTTTCACCTCATCTGTAAAATGGAGCAATTATAGTACTTATCTCAAAGGACTGTTGAGAGGTTGAAACAAAGCACTTTGAACACTGGCTTACAGTTAGTGCTCTAAAAGTATTAACTTTTTCGTAAAAGCATTCTTTTTGTCTTCGTTTCTTTCTTATCCCTTTCCTCCCCCTTTTCTTCTGCTTCTTCATCATCACCATCATCCACACTAAATGGCCAGGGCTGGCTTCATAATTTGTAGGCGCAGTATACAATGAAATTTCAGGGTGTCTTGTCCAAATTCAGGAAAAAAGCTTTTTCCTTTCTTTTGTGGTCTCTCTCTCTCACCTCTCATGGTGTTTATTCACTACCTAATAACACACCTCCTTTCAAACACAAGGATTTTCCTGTGTTGAGTGCAGACCCTCACAAAGGCCTGGGGATCCTCCTTGTAACTTGGTGCACTCTAAGTGTGCCCCTAACTCTGACCCTCCTTGTGTTTGTGTCTAGCCTCCTGCCAGGGGTGAGGGTTGGCAGAGATCACTGTGCAGGGGTGGAGGAGTGAGATGGCATACAGCCTTTTCTGGGGAGGCAGGGAGGTGGTGGGAGGAGGGACTACACATGAGCAGAGGTCCCAATCCCTGGCGAATACTTCATTGCCCCATTGGACTTCACTTACAAAGATAAAATTATTAAGAATTTTCAAGACAGTGATCACAGAGCATTAAAGCCCCAAGTGCAGGCTGCCTTCTGAACATGGGACCCTGTGTCACATGTCCATGAAGCTGGCCCTGAAAATAGCTAAAGAGATGTGAAATTACTTATCAGTCAATTAAAACCCCATTTTGATTATCAAGTGATTGGTCTAAGATCTGCAAACTGGAATTTGTTCCCAGTTTTGGTGAGGCCAACACAAATGGGGTAAATCATTCTATCCATTTGTGAAACTCATGGTGGAGGGAAAAAAGGTATGTATATATTAACCAACTGGTCTACCCCAGAGATCTAGTTACAAAGTAACTTTTATAAAGATCTTTGTGCTCTCTCCTAACCAAAAGCATTAGGTCAGCGTTTTCCAAAGTGTGTTACTTGAGAAAAGAGTTCTGTAGGGAAAAATTCGGTTACTGGGTAACACAAAATCAATTGAGTTTAAAAATCAAATCATATCAGCACCACTTACTTAATAGGGCTAAATGTTTTCTTCCTGATTATTTACCTTATGTTTAACTCTTTTCTAATTATTACTGTTAGACTTTGGAAGGAGCAGAGAAACATGGAAAAAGAGAGCCCATTTAGCAAACAGATATTATCAAATTTTGGAATGAATTTATCTTATAATTAAACTTAGCCTTCAGTTCTTCAACCAATGATCTGTTCTTTCACCTTCCATGGCTATCCACTCCCAAGACCATACTCCTGACCCCCTCCTTCTGTCCTTTAGCTCACCTGCTTTAGTACTCACTAGCAGTTTATTGACCTTGTTGAGTTTTCCAAATCACTGACCATCACTTTCAATCACCTCCACTAGTGCCCTCATTTCCCTCCATATCCAGGTTAAATGCCATGTTTCAGCATTATGGACATTATTAATATCCTTAATTCTTGCATACTTATCCCCACCAAATATGGCTGGTAGAGCCTCAATCCAGGTTAAAACCATAAAGACCTACTCTGTGCTGGCACTTGGCTGGAGAAAAACTCACATCTGTGCTGACTGTTCTCACTTTAAACTCTTGGTCTCAAATCTCAAATGGACATTCAACAAAGCAGCAATCATATTCACTTCACTTTCCCACTCTCCAAAGTTACTATTTTATATGTTCTCCTCCTCACCCTCTCCCTATTCTTATCTTGTGACTGTCTCATTCTTCATTGGGAAAATAGAAGCAGCTAGATAGGAATTCTCTTATTTTTTCCACCAGTTAATATATACATACTCTTTCCCTTCCCACCTTATATCATAATAAAGTGTCCTTGCTTCATCCTATCAAAAACTGATTTGCACTTTGTAGCTGTCCCCTTACTTTTCAGTTAATTAACTCTTGCAAATATCTCTTCTCCTGTATCACTGCATCATAAATGTCCCTACTCTGTCTAGGGGATACACAACTAGAGCAAAATATGTGCTCTAATATCTCCTGTCTAAACAACAAAATAAAAAACAAGCCCTCCTCGACTCCATTTCTCTGCTCCCCTTCCCAGCAAATCTTAAAGAGTTGCCTACAACTGCCGTCTCTATATCCTTGTCTCACATTCTCTGCATAACTCATTCCAGTTGGGTTTCTGTCCCCATTTCTCCTACTGAGACTGCTCTTGTCAAGGGCACCATTACTTTCATGTTACCAAATCTAGTGGTCTTACATTATATGACAGCTCTTAATTTTTTAAATCCCTTTAAAAAAATCTTGACTTCTATGATGCCACATACTCGTCTTCCTCCTACCTTACTGGCTATTCCTTCTCTGTCTCCTTTGCTGGCTCCTCTTCCCTGCTAGATAGATGATCTCTAGGGGCTGGAGGTTTCTGGAGCACATTCTTGGGTCCTCTTTTAATACCAAGCAATATTTTTTTTTTCCTGTGGGTGATCTCATCTAACTTTAAGGTCTTCAATATAACCTGCACACCAGTGACTACCAAATCTGTGTCAGTAGCTCTGACTTTTGCTTAGAATTTCAGATTTTCTACAGCCAACTGTCCACATGACATCATCACATGGATGTTTGATAAGGAGCTCAAACTTACAATGTCTATTGGAACAGAACTGTTTATATTTTTCTTACCCCCCCAAATCTGCTTCTCTCCAAATCATCCCAAGTCAGCCTTGATATCCACTTAGTTACTGAAGCCAAAAATCTAGGAATTATCTTGATTTTCTCTTTTCTTTACTATTCCATGTCAAATCTATCAGCAAAAACTGTCAACACTTCCTTCAGAATACATCCCTAAACTGCCCACCTTTCCCACTTCCGATACCACCTCTCGACCACATGCCATCATCCTCTCTAGACTGAACAATTGCAATAACGTCCCAATTAATTTTTTTGCCTCCACTCTTGCACCATTATAATCTTTTCTCTACACAGAAGCCAGAGAAATGTCTTAAAAAAAAATCTAAACCAGAGCATGCTTAAAACATTCCAAAGGCTTCATATGACACTGGGAGTAAAACCCAAAATTCTTGTGTTGGTTTAAGTTTTACCTGCTCTAGACCCTGTCAATGCCTCCATTTATCTCATATATCTCTTCATGTGCCCACTATGTATACCTCAGCCATGCTGCCCTTCTCTGTTTCTCAAACATGCCAAGGTCACCTTAACCAAGGAACCCTTGTCCTAGTTGTTCCCACTGCCTGGAATTCTCATGACCCTTCTCATTCAATCAGTGGCTTCTTCTTCTCATTCAGATATTGGCTTAAATAGCATCCTTCTTATTTATATCACTGTGGAATCATGAATTCCTATCTTATTCAATGTGTTATAATCAATTACCAGCATTATTTATTTTCCTGCTCAAATTGTTCCAGACTTGGACATTAAGAGTCCCTTCAAGTTGCTTCCTGTGTCCTTTTGAGATGTCTCTGTTATTCTTTGAGTACTTTAGTATGTTCTGGCACAAAAAGATGTTTCAGGCTCATTTTATACTTTCTCTGGAATCAGCCATTTCTTCAAGGAACTTTGATTCCTTTTAGTGGAGAATGGTATTTAGTAACCAAGATACGGGCTCTAGAAGTGCTCATTGTTATTGGAGTATTATTATTTTTAAGGCCTTCTCTGTAGACAGAACTAGCAAACACATGTTATCTATTTATCTATCTATCATCTACTTATCGATCTATCTAATCATGAGTTCACACTGATACCCAAAATTCCAGTATAACACTACATACTTTATTCTAGCTAATTCCCTTTCTATATTTGTAGTTCTCTTTTCCAACAGCGAGAAACCCATTATCTTTGATATATTTATTTGCTCAACCCCACTGTATGTAGCCAATCTCCTGGCACACAGACTGTCTTCTTGGCCACACTAAAGTCCATGCAAGTTAAGAATCCATGCTCCCAGCCCTAGTGTTGTTCCAAATTAACCCCTTATAACTTTCCAGTAGGTATTCATTTATTCAGCCATTCTTTCATCTGTTCATCTAGCAAATGTTTACTGAGTATGTAGCCTATGTCAGGAACAAAGCTGAATACTGTGGATACACCAATGACCAACATAGCCAGAATATCTGACCTCATGGTTATTACCCTAGACCATATGTCTCTGCTCTAGACTTTTTTTTTTTTAAATAAATTTATTTATTTATTTATTTTTGGCTGCACTGGGTCTTTGTTGCTGCGCAAGGGCTTTCTCTAGTTGTGGTGAGCGGGGGCTACTCTCCATTGTGGTGTGCGGGCTCCTCATTGCAGTGGCTTCTCTTGTTGCGGAGCACTGGCTCTAGGTGCGCAGGCTTCAGTAGTTGTGGCTCATGGGCTCTAGGACGCAGGCTCAGTAGCTGTGGCACACGAGCTTAGTTGCTCCACGGCATGTGGGATCTTCCCAGACCAGGGCTCAAACCCGCGTCCCCTGAATTGTCAGGCGGATTCTTAACCACTGCGCCACCAGGGAAGTCCTATATATTTGTTTTTATTAAACTTTAAAGTTTGTTGTACATAAGTGTACCTACATACCTACGTTATGCATAATTCTTATTCTAGAATTAGGGCTCAGTCACTCTTCACATACCCTTTTGCAGTCTCCATGCAGTCCCAAGTTAAAGAATGTTCTAGGTAGATATATGTGGATAAACATGTAGATGCCTTATTTGGTAGTCTTTATCTGACTCTGATTCTGAATCACAGAGTAGGCATAACCACGTAAGTAACGCCTATTTCTCTCTGGTATGTTATGTGTTAACCATACCCATTTTTGCTCCAGGAAATGCTTCAAATCTGTAAATCCGCATTTTGTCATGTATCTCAGAGTGACTTAATGACCTGATTCATTATATTATAATAAAACACAATGGGCTCTTCTAAAGGAAATGAAATTAAATATATGGCCCTAATACTCATCTGCAAGTCAGCAGTGTCCCTTGAACACAGTAGGTTTTTTATAACAATTGGTTACTTTAATTAAAAGTTTATATATATATGTGTATATATTATATATACACACACATATATATAAAATGTACTGCTGTAGTATGTGTTGATTAAGACACATTAAGAGTTATTTCTCCTTTGTCTCCTCCTTTCCCACTTCTCTCACAGTTTGGCATTTCTGTTCCCTTTGTAAACCAACCTTTTGAGAACTTTTCATTTTTTATTTCATTTTTTAATTTTCTGTGGCCACATATCCAGCTGAAGAGTCTTGGCAAAAACATGCTTCCAGTTTTTAACATCTGTAAATACAGGTTTTCAGAATTTCACTGGAATAAGTTTTACACCTCCCCCTGAGAGAGAAAATGCTAACACAGATATTAGAAATTGTTTAAGAGGCCTGATTTGTGGAAGATGGCTTCTTAGAGACTCAATTTGGGGATAAATGAGTTACTTTGTATTCCATTTCCTTTTAAAAAAAAAAAAACAAGTCTGGTTTTGTTCAGACCCCTTATTACATTTAGCTTCTGTTCTCATAATCCATCAAAATTACCAGCTGAAAGATCAAAAAATAAAAATAAGTGTTCCTGTTTTGAAGCATACTGTTTAAATAACTGCAACACTCCTCCAACATGTGGACCTATGTCCTATCTGCTCCTTGGATTTCCTGCCAAGTAGAGTCAGCTGTCTGCTATATCCAGTGAACTCTGAGGAGTAGATGAGAGCAAGTCACTTCTTTCTGGATGGCGACTTTCTGTAACTGTATTCAATCTAAACCTGAAGTCCTCATTGGTTTCAGCTTCCCTTTTTAGTAAAATTCAATTTATAAACTTTATTTTCATTACATGTCATGCCTATGGTAGCTGGCCACAAAAAAGGAACTAAGAAACACAAAACAATTCAGACAGATAAAAGGTTACGACGGTGTCTCCACTGTCATTTTTGGTGAGGTACAGACCTCACTTTCAAATAGTTCCAAATATCCTCGGCAAGAGAAAAGCCTTCAACCAAGGTAGGAGACTGCCTAAGTGCTGTGTATTTTCAAGGTGCGGATGGGTTTCCACCTGGCTTTTTTTCTTTTGAATTAAGATGCCCTTACTGCCAAAAGGCTCTTAAATGCTCATTTGGAATGATGATAACAGTAAGATTTGCTGAGCACTATTGTCTGTAGAGATTCTTCCGAGTTGAGACGGAGTCCTTCTAAACGTACCGCATATACTACCAGCAGAGGCTCTGCTTTTGGAAGTGCTTCCCAAAGTATCAAAATTAATCCCTTAGGAGAGAATGCTTAAAATGCAGATCTAGGCCACCACCAGAGATTCGATTTGCATGTTAGGATGGGGCTCAGGAATGTGCATTTCTCACAGGCTCCTGGTATAATTCTGTTGCGATGGACCATACTCTGAAGAACATTGTTTAGGGTATTGAGGAAACTCTTGGCTGTCACCATATCCATTTTTATGCGACGAATAACATTTCTGGAAAGCTATATATGCAAACACATTTTTGGTGAAGCCACTAGAATTCTGTGACTGACCTTGTTCTTTCTGAGAGGCATTACTGATTTGACGTCTGTAAACAGCAACCGAATGTAACCAGTGAAGCTCTCTGTTGAAAGGAATATCTTAGTGGTTTATTTTGTAAGGTCAGGAATACATTTCTTATGTGACTACATGATCATCCTCTAATGGATTAATATGGATTAGCATACGGAAGGTTTCTCACAGAAAGGAGCAATCATTCTCATATCACAAAACAATGACAACTGCCGGAATCTATTAGCTGAAATCACTTATGTCCCCTTTTCCTGCGTTATTTTCTGTTCTTCATCATAGCTATGGTTATAGTTGTGCTGCTAACGGGGTCACAGGCTGGGGTGGGGGCTGTGTTTGTGGTTTGAGGTTGAGGTTTCTGGTTTCCAGAAGCCTCAGTCTACAGGGAGTTCACCCTCATACTGGCTTTCCAGCTACAAGATGGGGTGACACTGGGGAGAAGAGTCTTTGAATTGGGGCTGTTGATTCTCAGGCTGGCTCTGGGCCCGAGGCTCCTGTGCTCAGAAAAAAAACCCAGATTCAAATTTTAAACATTCATAAAAATCAGAATGGTGATATTTTTGACCTGCTGCCAACTTGTTTAACCTTCTTTCTTCCTTTTTTTTTTTTTTTTTTAAATCAAATTGGTGGAATATGGTGTGTGAGATTTTAGAGCCAACTTTTTTTCTCCTGTTGGAAAAAAGTTCCCCAAGTGAGAAATTTTGTGTCAGGTTTTAGCCATGAAAGGGTGCAGCTCTTTGTCAATGATAAAACTGCAATTCTCCACACATAATGTAACGATTTATGCCCTTGGCATCTTACAGTGTAACAGGGCTGAGGCGCATAAATTCTCCTCAGGTTAAAACAGGAGTAGACCTCACAACTTTGGCTGTGCCATCCCATGTGGCTGTAGTCGGAGAAGTAAAACCAAACCAAACACATTCAATAAGAGCAGATGCTTAAGTACTTTTTAAACCGATGGCTTTGTGGAGCTGTTTTCGCTTAAGGAGAGAATAATCTGAAACACCTTTTCCACCAGTTCATCCACTTGGGCAGCAGCTAAGCAGCTCCATGGGGCCTCTCCTGCTCTCGGTGCCTGCAAGGTTAGGTCCAGTGAAGGGCGAGCGTGGCCCAAGCCGCCCTCACTTGGCCACAGGTTTCAGAAGACATCTGCAAATCATTGTGTAAAACCAAAAAGTACAAATTCACCACAGCCTGACTCTCTCGAGTTGAGTCTGATGTTTCCTGTTTTGAAGGTTTCCTTGGTATCTTACACATCCACTGTGAAACACCAGCTGCTTTAAGTGACTTGAATTTACAGACCCTTTGATCAATTATCTTACCCAGTTTCTGATTAATTGAGAGGAGGGTTGAGCCATCCCCTTATGTAAATATAAGACTTAATTTTAAAAAATCCAGTCTTTTAAGCAAGTGCTATAGACAGAGCCTTGCCTTTGTTTTTCTTATTTAATTTGCTTCAGCGGCAGGGTCTTTTCTCTCTAACTATATTAACCCCCCACCCCCACCCCAGTGTTTTGCAGCTAAAGCAAATGGGAAATGTTGCCAATGGCAGATTGAAAGCAACAGTGTGCCTTATCTCAGATTCTCACTCTTTGCTAATTCATTGAATTGAATTGAATTGAATCCTTAGGATTTTTTCAAAATAGAGTAGTGAAAGCGAAGTAGCAAAAGAAAAGAAACAACCTCAGACTGAGCTAGGTCTTCCAGCTGAAGGGCAAGTTGAAAGCAACAGAACCAGTTTTCATTAGGCTGCTGTATTTTCCTTCTTGGTAGAAATTTTAAAGTGATGGTTAGGGCTTACATTTGGCCATTGACATTCAGACTTGCAATAATTAGACTTGGTTTGTCTAGAAGCCAAAGCAACTGAGCAAATACCCAACTGGGTTCATGGTATTGTGACATTTCTTTGTCATGTACTGATGAAGCTTAGCAAATATTTCTATACTAGTCCTGACATTTATCAAATGAAAATCCTCACTTAGCCACTACTTTAGTACTTCCAAGGATACAGTACTTACTATCGTGGGGCAGCCCTAGTTCACTACTAGTCAGTTTTGTTTGTAGAATGCTTCTCCACACTAATGAGGGCAAATTTGTCTCCCTAAAGCCTCATCCATTTGTTCAATTAATGAATTAACAGTTACTGAGTACTCTGTCCACACGTTGATGGCTATGAGATAGTCTTTGGTTTTGTGGAAGCTCTGGTCTAGTTCAATATTTCTCAACTTTTTTTCATTATTATTCCCTTAAGAAGCCTTTTTAAGACATTTTTCCCTTATTGCCATCCCCTCATGAAATGTTAATGTCATAGATACACTGTATGTCTGATTATATACTATATGTATATTTGTGTTTTTACAAGTTTTGTCTTTTTTTTTTTGCTCTTCAAGAATGAATTTCTGCCCCTTGGGGGGAACAGCACCCCTACGAAGAATGCATAGTCTAGTGGCAACTGCAGATATATGAGCAAATAGCTAAATCCCGATATATCCACCAGAGCACCCGCTCCTCTACCTTATTCTCTGCCCTCTCTCGCACCCACAACTTGCACAGACTTCTAGAAAGACTGTACATTTCAAGTATTTGTTTAACCATTTCTAGTGCGCTGAATGATTGCTCCACCACCCCCCCCAAATAGATATGTCTACCAGGCACCAGTGAATGTAGCCTTAGTTGGAAAAAAGGGTCTTTGCAGATGTAATTAAGGATTTCAGGATGAGATCATCCTGGATTATTTGGATGGGCACTAAATCCAATGATAACTGTCCTTAGTAGAGAACAGACTTGAGGGCACGGGGCGGGGAAGGGTAAGCTGGGACGAAGTGAGAGAGTGGCACTGACGTATATACACTACCAAATGTAAAATAGATAGTTAGTGGGAAGCAGCCGCATAGCACAGGGAGATCAGCTTGGTGCTTTGTGATGACCTAGAGGGGTGGGATAGGGAGGGTGGGAGGGAGACAGAAGAGCGAGGGGATATGGGGATATATGTATATGTATAACTGATCCACTTTGTTATACAGCAGAAACTAACACACCATTGTAAAGCAATTATACTCCAATAAAGATGTGGGGAAAAAAAACAGAGAAAGGCAGAGGGAAATTTGGCACAGACGCAGAAAAGCAGGCCATGTGAGATGGAGACAGAGACTAGAGTGATATGGCTACAAATCAAGGAATGCCAACAGCCACCAGAAGCTGGGAGACATTCTCCCCTGGAGCCTCTGAAGGGGGGAAGGCCTGGCCAAAACCTTGATTTCAGACTTCTGGCCTTTAGAACTGTGAGAGGGTAAATTTCTGTTGTTTGTAGCCACCAAGATTATAGTAATTTGTTGTGACAGCCACAGGAAACAAATAAGCCATCTTTCCTCCTCCTAGAGGCACACACACAGTCTTGTTCATCTGTGTGGTCCTAGTGCACAGCCTGGTGACTGACACATTGCACGGTAGGAACAGTGAGTGGGAAGCAACTCGAAGCTTATGCTTCCTCTGACAGATGGGAGTATCTGAGGGCTACAGCCATGTACTCCTTCCGTTCCTCCTGCTCTCCCCAACAATCTTCTCCTGTGTAGGCTAAACAGTCCTATCTTACATTTTCTTGTTTAGAAACATGCATTGTAAAAATGTAAAAATGTTAAAAAAATATAGATACACATAACTTTATATAAACTGGATTATATTATACAGGTTCTCCTGTAACCTGTTTTTTCTTCTCGTTAAATAATGTTATGGGCATCTCTCCATGTCAATAAATGTAGCTAAACATGTGTGGATTAATATAATTTATTTAACCAGTCTCCTACTGATGGACGCTAATATCTCTCTTAAAATGGAATAGCCATTTTGACATAGGTACTGTAAGTCACGCCATACCAATAGAATGGAACCGTTATTGCTTTTGACTTCAATACTACACTTATTCTAATGTGGCAAATGGTTTCATGAGCTTTGTGAGCTAGTTGCTACCTTTTTTTTTTTTTGATAGCATATTGCTATCTTCTTTTGACCCTGTGGTGAATTAAAATCCCTGTATCTTTTAACCTGACTAGTTCTGAAGTGAAGGGCTCCTAAATTTGTGTTTGAGCAATTGATTACATATATTTAAAAACAATCCACGTGGGAGTTTTACATACACTTAGTCATAGTTTAGGCATGGTCTTGTTTCTGCTTTTAAATTGAACTCTATGTCATAAACACTTTTTTTCATACACTACTGAGTTTTCTTTAAACTTTTAAGATTTTATATTTATTTCTGTTTATTATTGGGAAAAATGGATTTTCTCCCATCATTTCAGCCCACTGAGATAATTCTGGAGCTACACTTTGTGCTCCATTATACAAGTCATTCACACCTAATAAGCAGGTACAGGCACACCTCAGAGATATTTGGGATTCAGTTCCAGATCACCACAATAAAGCAAATATCACAATGAATTGAGTCACATGAATTTTTTGGTTTCCCAATGCGTATAAAAGTTAACACTATACTGTATCTATTAAGTGTGCAATAGCATTATGTCTTATAAAACAATGTACATAACTTAATTTTAAAATATTTTATTGCTAAAAAATGCTAACCATCATGCGAGCCTTCAACAAATCACGATAGTAACATCAAAGATCACTGATCACAGAGCACAACACATAATAATAATAATGAAGAAGTTTGAAATATTGCAAGAATTACCAAAATGTGACACAGAGATATAAAGTGAACAAATACTGTTGGAAAAATGGCACTGATAGGCCTCCTTGACACAGGGTTGCCACAAAACTTCCATTTGTAAAAATGCAATACTCTGAAGTACAATAAAATGAGGTACGCCTGTATTTTACTTTTTCCTCTGTGTTAGGGATTGCAGTGTTGAGTAGTACTAGGTAAAAGAGGGAACTCTGACTCTTACATCAAAAGGCTTCCCTCCTGGTTGATATTAAACTCCTAGTGGACATCTTGTCTTCTATTATTCTCCTCCCATACAATACCTCTATCAGATCGTACTGGCTTTTGTCTTGGCCCATTCAGGACAGGCCTTGCGTCTCTTTGTCCTGCTTTCCCTATAATACCTAGTACAGTGCCTGGTGTGCAACATAAGAGGTGCCGATTAACATTTGTTGTTTTAAATTGAAATGTCCCCAAGAATATAATGAATTCAATGTGGTGGATCCACACAGCCTCCTAGCAATCAGCATTTTCTTTTGCACTTGCTCATTAATCATCTATTCAATAATCCATTTCTGGAATTCACAAGGGATCGATGCCAAGCTCACTGGATTATATCCCCCTTTACCGCTTTCTTCAAAGTCAGGACCTGGGAAAGCTTTGTGTAGGAAGTGGGGCTTCAAGTTGGTGTTGATGGACAGGTATGATATGAGTAGAGGAAAGAGAAGGAGAGGCCGTTTGGAAACCAGAATTTCTCTGTAGTAAATGTGGTTGGAAGACAGAGCTGTTCACAGACACAGAGAACAGTTTTATGCTAGTGAAATCTTGGTTAAGTGAGCACTATGATAACCCTGAAAAAGAGAATGTGGTGTTGGAAACTGAGAATGGCCTATGCCCCCAGGCACATAGGGAAGCCAGGCTGTTCTCTGCTTCCTATACCACATTCCCTTTCCAAGGTTGTTCTGGCGCTTGCTTAGCCAAGATTTCACTAATCCCATCATCTTTATAAATGTAAAACCTCAAATACATAAAAATATAATTATTGGGCTTCCCTGGTGGCGCAGTGGTTGAGAATCTGCCTGCTAATGCAGAGGACACGGGTTCGAGTCCTGGTCTGGGAGGATCCCACATGCCGCGGAGCAACTAGGCCCGTGAGCCACAACTACTGAGCCTGCGCGTCTGGAGCCTATGCTCCTCAACAAGAGAGGCCATGATAGTGAGAGGCGCACGCACCGCGATGAAGAGTGGCCCCCGCTTGCCACAACTAGAGAAAGCCCTCGCACAGAAACAAAGACCCAACACAGCAAAAATAAATAAATTAATAAACTCCTACCCCCAACATCTTCTATATATATATATATATATATATATATATATATATATATATATATATATATACTTATTATCACCATACTTGTGTCCTATTTGATTTCTAGATATGGCTGTTATACCCAGCCACAGTGTGAAACGATAGGAGGGGGTGAGTAGGAAGACCAAAGTGGTACAGAAGCCCCTTTTTGTCATGAGTTGGGAATGGTTAAGAAAGTAACTATTTGGGATATAAACCTCATTGATTCAGGCTAATTAGTGGTAATATAAGTAGAAGTGCAAAGTCTGAATTACTGAATACTTAGGAAAAGAAAGGCAAGTTGTAGGTGTTGAGTAACTCTAACAAATGCTTGCATCTGCAACGTTCCTCATAATGCAGCATTGCAGGTGCTGAGTTAAAATGGCAAGATCACAAAATTTAAGATTTCTTGGTTTTCAAACTTCTATAAAGTTGTAAGGGCCAAAAAAGAGCTGCTTATTACTGTTAATACCATCCCATGTATATCTGCTACCCCTCCCTCTGTCCTACATCCTGCCAAGCTTGTGAGGCCTTAAAAGTCACAGGTTACAGGAAGAACAAAACAGTATCTGGGTTTCAGTTGTCACTTTTGAGATCCCACTGAGCTCTCTATGTAACTTGAATAACAGGGTTTGTTGTGATGGGGGTCAAGTGATGCTGGAAGGAGGTAGGCTTGGTCTCAACTCACCCTTTAGAGCAGGGCAGGCCCTTCGTGAAGGGAGGTGCTGGGGGGTACCTTGTTAATTACAGAGGCTCAGCCCAGTGGGTGAAACAGGCATACACAGTGGTCCAACGGGGCAGGAGATAGCAATAGCCCGTCTTGAATTGGGCAGATGCTCAGCATGGGGCCAATGGGGAGGTGAAGGAGTTGCCTGTTGGGAGGGTGGGAACTGCTGATGTGCCATGCAGATCCAGCAACTGACCAGGGGCTCATGGAGCAGTGGTACAGCTTGACCTTCAGTGGAAGACAGACCATCTCAGCATGCTGCCCCGAGCAGAAGCCCAGCCCTACAAACTGCAGAGATAGGGGTGGGTTAAGGTGGGGCCTCTGTTCAACTCAAGATTTAGATACAGACACCACCTTAACAGAAGGGGGGCTCTGTAGGAATGTGTATCACAGGGTGAGTTCCCCAGGAAGCAGATTCTGAGACTCAAATCAGCATGCAGGAGGTATATTTGGGAATGCTCTTGGGATCAACATCGGTGGAAGGATGAGATGGAAATCAGAATTGAATACAGAGAAAGGTTAACTGAGATGCTGTCCCAGCAAAGGCCTTGACTGACCTCATGGGTAAACTTGGGAGAACTCAGCATTGCCCTGGGCTGGAGGGAGAGACCCGAGGGGGTCAGGCCTTTATACTCCCACATTGATCAGTCACTGGGTGCCGGCTGCCACTGGAAGGAGGTGTGGCTTTGGGCCAGACACTTTTCTTCAACAGAAGCAATTCTCAGAAATGGCTAACAGCTGAGGGCCATCTTCTGGCTGTACTCCCAGCAGCTGGGGGAATAAGTCCTTCCTTCCTGAAAGAGGATCTGGGGAGCACATCAGAACATCCATCTCAGTAAGTTACAGCCTGGGGGACAAGACTGTCCAGTAGCCATGAATGATAGAATGGGGACATTAGAACTCTGATCAACATGAGAGGGAAGACATAATATTATATTAAATCTCACTGGATTGAGCCTGATGGGAGGGGAGGCTAGAGTGAGGGAGGGGTTATGAAAGATGGGAGGAATTGTCCATTACTATTTGCATACTTCCTCTCTCTGAACCCAGTTGCTCTGGGCCCTGGGGTGGGATGTGGAGGAGGGGAGGGCGATGGGGGGAGTACACACAGGTTAAGGGCTCAATGATCCCAGCTATGAGAAGCTGAGGAAGACAGAGATGGGGAAATAAAAGGACCTCTGTGGATATCTATGGGACATTTCTCCCTGTTCATTCTAGCAAATCTTGTACGGCATGACCCTGGGGCTTATAATGCCATAAAAATGTTCAAATAGTCAAATCCAGTCACCATGTACAAACACGCAATTCTAATTTTAAGAAGTATTTGTCAAGGCATTGATGCAATTCTGTTCCTTAGGCCTAAATTAATATTCTTTTACTGTGAGATTTCCATCCATTGTGTTGTTCCAGCCATTTTGTGTTTCAAGACCAGAGCAGGAGATTTTTTATTAATTAATTAATTTTTAGAGAGACTCATCCCTTTTCTGCACAGCTCAAAGTGGTCTTCGATTTAACACCACTTGGAAGGCAGGAAGGAGGGAAAAATTGTTTAGATTGAGTCCAAGAATAGAAAATTGTTATACCAAAAAAACTTCCTCCTTTAAAAAAATGAAGTGAGTAAGCAGTGGGGAACTCACATTAGAGCATGTTTCAATGTCAGTGTTTAATGTGTCACAACATTTGGCTCATCTTGGCAAATCATGAAATTTTTCTAATTCCTAAGGTATCATTAAACAGCTGTTGTTTTTTTTCTAAATAATATTAACTCTGCCCCCTCCCCAACCAGGACTGTCTAGGTTTCAATAGCCTAGATTTTCAGTGCAATGGTGTCAATTTCACTTTGGAATCCTTTCACAGATTATGGATGTCCACTTCTCATGCGGGGGTATGAACATGCAAGAAATGGTCAAGAGTTTGCTGTTCGTGAAAAGACTCAGCTGTAGCGGCATCTGGACAACACACTTTCAAAACGGGGTTATTTCATAATTGCATCGGCTCTGTCCAAGAAAAGAGAACACATTCGAATTCCCTGTAATTCAAACCATTTGTTACCGGAGCTCTCTGTCCTGAGCTAGAGAGGACTGGTATCCTTGAGAGATTGTTGTGTTCCAAACTGTCCACGTCCCCCTGGCTTGAAAATTTCATTTTGGACTTGGTGCTGTGACCAGGGAAGTTGTATGAAGAGATGCTTTCCAGGTGAGAACAATGAAATGCTGCCCTTGGTCGGGCACGGACTACGTCCATGTGCTGAGATTTGTGTGTAATTCATCCAAACACTCCCATTGGTCAATCCAGAGGTTTGGTGCTCATAGGATCACCAGTTATTTGTGTGGCTTCTTACTCCACATGGGCAGAAGCCAGAGGTGATCCCAAGAGCAGGACACAGAGTGACTCAGGGAGAAAAACATAGGGCTTGGGGGCCCAAAGAAAACTAGGTCTGCGTCTCATCGCTGGCACATTCCTAGCCTTAAGCAAGCCATTTAACTTCTCTGAACATCAGCTTCCTTGTTTATAAGATGATCACACACACACACACTCTCACTCACTCACTCACTCACCTTACATGGTGGTCATGAGAATGAGAGATAATATATCTAAGATGCTCAGCATACTACCTGGCCCATAGTGGATACCCAATACTTGGAAGTTATTATAATTGTTAGCTATTACTAAATAAAGTCTATGAAAAGGCTCTTTCTGTATAATCTAAATCCCCATTATGCTCATCTTATGCCCAATCTGGCAGTAAAAGAGGGCTTGCTGACAGCATCCATCTTTCCATTCACGAGACACATGAAATATATGGCCTTCTTCCTAATGGTTTCCCAAAGGTCTGCTAGGTTTCCTGGCAATGAGTCAGCAATTCAAGCCGGTCCAGGTACAGAACAAAATTGTGCCAATAGCCACATTCCATGCACAGAACACTCCCCAACAGGGCCATACACGCGGCGGCCGTGTGTGCCAGCCTCTCGGGCCTGGCTCACCAGGCAGCTGCATAAATTGCTTCGAACATGAGGTTATTTATGGCATAACCAACCCTGCCTTTGGCCTAGCTCTTGTTCTCATTTCTTAAATGATAGTAGTAGTGCTGGGGTAAGACACGCAACGTAGGAAACTGAATTCCACAGACAAACATTGCCAGGTGCAGACTTACCAACTCCGACTACACTGGACCTTGTCAGTTTATTGTTGGCTCCGCAATTCCACGCTCCAGGGTGGCAAGAACTGCCCTAAGTGAAGACAGTCCACAGCACATCAGCGACAGCTAGGCAGAGAGCAACAGTCTGACTTTTCTGTAATTCTGAATTTGTGAGTGCTCTCAGCAGGGTATTCTGACAGTGGTTATAACCTTAGAAGTAAAGTTAAAAGAAAATATATGTACAAGAGTACCTAGGACTCTTTTATATATATTTCCAATTTTTGCCTCTTACCTCACCCTTTATCTGAAGAAACTTAGATGGAATGGTCTTTTATTCTTAGCTTTCCCTAATTTTCAAGTCAAATTAACAACATATTGGAACCATACTTAAAATGTAATGGGTTTTACAGATTTTTCTGATCCAAATTCTCCCCATCCCTAGTCAATCTAGTGCCCTTTTGTGGTGGGAAAAGGTACAGAGGGGTGTAAGCCCTGGCACTGATTTTAGGAGAGAGGGCCAATAGGAGAGGTGTGAACTTTTATAATTTTGCTTTTGCTCCAAGTCCTTATGCCCTATGAACCTGAGAGCAGGGCAGGCCCTTCGTGAAGGGCTGAGAAAGTAGGCCCATGATTGGCCCAGTGGGACTTAAATATTTTTTTAAAGCTGTGTCAGTGTGAATGGTCATCTGCTTCATCAGGGACTATAGCTCCAGTGATGGAGGGGCACCAGGAGATGATGTACAACTTGGGATTGTGACCAAGTCCCTTTTCACTTTGACACCTGCATTTGTACCTTATTCAATCATTCATTCAATCAAAGAAATATCTGTTCAAATATTTATTCACATTCTACTATATGACACACACTGTGCCAAATGCTGGAGAAATAACTGTGAATTTTGTTTCCTGTGTGGTCGCTCTGGGGAAAGGGTGCTGTGATGCCCACCAAAAAATCGTCAATTCTTATTTTATTTGCAGGTGAATTACTTAATGAAATTATTTCTGTTGGTTCTAGTCAAGGCCTTTTAAATCATATACTGGGTGTTATATAGAGGCAATTAGAGGGGAAAGTTAACAACGTGAACTTCCCTTATGGATACCAGCATTCAACCACCAATGGTGGGATGCAGGACAAAGGGCTGACTTTTGTCCCTCAGAGTCACAAAGGTTAACCTAAGGAATATACTAAGGAAATATATCTAATCCATGTTCATATCCATATATAATACCTATATCTACATCTTTTTAAGGATAGTTCATTGTCTTATCTGACACCCTCTAAAGTGTTACATCCCATGATATCTCTGAGATGGAGAAGAGTGGCCATTTGTTGAGGGTAAGCTACCTGAGTAGATACAGTGTTACTGCTTGATGCTTAGCACACTGCTTCTCCTCCCTGTTTACAGTCCTTCCAATTTCCTTTGAGAAAGCTCCCTTCCTCCATTTCTACCACGTGGTGTGGGTGGAATTTTAACTCCTTTAAAACTTCATACAGTATTGCTTCAGGGAAAGACCATTAATCCAGTAATACACATTGAGATGAGAGAAAACCTTTGCTAGAATTTCTAGAGAGATTCCTTTCTCTCTTCCATGGAATCCATTAGATTGAATGGTGTAGTATGTAAGAATGGAGACATTCCTTTTGTCATCCCAGGGAAAGCCCTCAGCTTCAGGGGTGACACAGGGAAAAGAGGACACTGTGGAGAGCCTGAGGAAACTACAGAAGGAAGAGCAGAGAAATGGAGAGAAGCCTAATCCTTCGTGATACTGGTTTTTTTAATTTATTTTTATTTTTTGGCCACACTGCATTGTGGCATGTGGAATCTTAGTTCCCTGACCAGGGATTGAACCTGTGCCCCCTGCAGTAGAAGCTCAGAGTCTTAACCACTGAACCACCAGGGAAGTCTCCTAGGCTTTTCTGGGTTTTTTTTTCTTCTTATTTTATAATTGAAGGATAGTTGACTTATAATATTATATTAATTTCAGGTGTACAACATAGTGATTCAATATATTTATAGATTATATTCCATTTAAAGTTATTACAAAATAATGGCTATGTTTCCCTGTATAATATATCCTTCTTGCTTATTTATTTTATACATAGTAGTTTGTATCTTTTAATCCTCTACTGCTATCTTGTTCCTCCTTCCTTCCCTCTCTCTACTGGTAACCACTAGTTTGTCCTCTGTATCTGTGAGTCTGTTTCTGTTTTGTCATATAGGTTCATTTGTTTTATTTTTTAGATTCCACCTGTAAGTGATAACAGAGTATTTGTCTTACTTTGACTTATTTCACTAAGTAATACCCTCTAGGTCTATCTATGTTGTTGCAAATGGCAGAATTTAATTCTTTTTTTATGGCTGAGCGATATTCTATTATATATAAATATATATATATGAGAGAGAGAGAGAGAGGGAGAGAACTTCTTTATCCATTTGTCTGTTGATACACACTTAGGTTGCTTCTATATCTTGGTTATTGTAAATAGTGCTTGCTGCTCTTAACGCTGGGGTGCATGTATTTTTTTGAATTAGTGTTTTTGTTTCCTCTGGATATACACCCAGCAGTGGAATTGTTGGATCATATGGTAGTTTTTCTTTCAGTTTTTAGAGGGACCTCCATACTGTTTTCCACAGTGGCTGGATGAATTTATTATACAGTCCCACCAACAGTGTGCTAGGGCTCCCTTTCCTCCACATCCTTGCCAACATTTGTTACTTGTGCTCTTCTTCATAATAGCCATTTTGACAGGTGTGAGGTGATATCTCACTGTGATTTTGATTTGCATTTCTCTGATAATTAGCAATATTAAGCTTTTTTTCATGTGCCTCTTGGCCATTGATACTGTTGGAGCTTCTAGATCAAGCCTTACCTGAAGTTAGCATAATCTCTGGACTTTCCAATCACGTGAGCCAATACATTGCCTTTTTTTGCTTGAGTCAGTTTGAATTGGACTTTGTGTCAGTCATGACACACAGACACACACATGACATAGAGTCCCAATAGGTACCATGGATTTTGAACTCTTCCTAAATTTCCATCAGACACCTTTATATAATGATAGACGTGAAGTACATTCCAAAGGTACTCATAAATTCAATCCAGACGTAGATAACATACATCTCTGCTCATACAAATTAAGAGCTAACTGGGACAAGTGGCCAGGGTGGCAGGGAGAGGTGGGAACATTTGGGATTGTTCAAAGCATTTGAGACTGGGGGGGAGCAGTAACATATGATTTTCTGCAATAGCTTCCACTCTCGTGAATATTTTCGTAAAATATATCTCCTAGAAGAACAATCCTAGGACTACACAGTTACTAATACTAGGTTTCCCACTGTGCTCTGTCCTCTTTCCCACTCATAGGAATTAGTTCGCATTTAGGACACACCACACTCTGTGGTTGCAGGTCCACGCTGCTGGGCTGCATGAAGGAGGGAGAAAGATGTCTGTAAAGGAGCCAGGAAGAAGACAGGTTGCCTGAGCCGAGAATGGAGCGTCTTTTATGTTCTTTGACAACTTTGAGATTTCCCTTTCCTATTCCTTTCTCCTCATCTATTAATGAGCATGAACTACATCCTGGCCTTTAATCATTGATATCATTTCATATACACTTTTTCATTATCCTCATCTCTCTTTTGCTCCTACGAACATCTGTTTCCCAGACCCACTCTCTAGAATTGAGGATATACATGGCAGCTTTCCCCATCTCTGAGCCATGGAGCTAAATTTCCTATGCACCTTCAAGCATTAAATTGAAAATTAAGCTGCATGTACCATATTTTGTTATAATTACCGTTTAGAAAAAAATCCTTGTTAATTTGGTATCCAAGAAAGTTATGTGGTCCATATGCTATGTAAGAATTTATAGTCCAGAGCAATAAAGTTTGGTAATAAAGGGATAGTGATGAGTGAAAGGGACAAATGTAAATTAACATTCCCCAAATAAATCAAACAGTTTAGAAAACTGGGCCATTCATGGCAACCACATGCAACTAGTTATAATTGCCAGTTTCCAAGTGTCTGATTTTAGTTTCCTTAAAAAATTTTTTTAAAAACAAATAGACATGATTTGAAGCTTAACATTCTGGTATCATTTGACAATCACAGCACTGCTGAGACTGCCACAGAAATCATTCTAATTATTCTTATAGTCTTTGGCATTGGCTTGGATAATGATAGGAATTAGTGAGTTTTACCCAGACAAGGTCCCTTCCTTTGAGGAATTTATCCTTTACAACTGTCTGCACTGGCCTGAGCTGCACTGGGACCAGTCTCTCCTCGCTGACCCAGAAGAGTCTCTTGGCTGATGATCATGACTGACATCATGTTTCAAGGGCTTCTCTGGGCCAGGTCCTGCACTGAGCTCTTCATATGCATTCTTTTCATTCTCACAGTCTTTAGAGGGAGTGTATTACCTAAGATTTTTTTCAGTCGTAAGTACGAAAAATGCCAACTAGAAATGACTTCTTAAGTGATAAAGAAATGAACTGTCTCTAGGAAAAAAGGTCTAAAGGTAGGGCAGGCTGGTATAGTTGATAGATAAGGCTATAGAGGGAAAAAGAGATGAACCATTAAAGACATTATTAAGCACATTAAGGAGTTGGAACTAATACCTGAGATCAGTGGTGAGTGATTAAGAATTTTTAGCAGAGGAAGGACTTGATCAGAATACAATTTTAGCAAGATCTCTCTGACTGCAGGGTGGAGAGTAGATTCCTGTAGTATTAAGGCTGGGTTTACAAGTCCAAATAAAGCAGAGGAGGAAGGCCACTACTTGGCTAATTCAAGTGCCCTACTTGTGCATTATCTGGGGCCTCCCTGTGACTGACTTTGTTGGTTCACTCATCAGCCATTCCCAATTCCTTTCTCCTTTGTCCACATCCCACTTCAGAGACTGAAAAATCCAGATACTTTCCTAGCCATTCATCTAGAGGTGGTCATGTGACCCAGTTTGACTATGGGCTTCTGGAAGAGTTCAACTTCTTGCCTGGAGCTGTCTTTTGACCCTGAAGGACACAACTAAGGATGAATGCCCACAGGGAGAAGGAGAATGGAAGGGGCCTAGGTCCCTGATGACATCACAAATTCTTCCTAGCTACCTCGTTCAGCAAGCAATAAATGTGCCTATGGTTTAAGCCAGTGTTTGTGACTTCTTCTGTTACCCACAGCAAATAGCATTCCTAGGAAAGCGATTTTCAATTCTCTATTTCATTTTGATTGTGCATACACTTTTTGAATCCTTCAAGCAAGAGATGGAAGTTTCTATAGTGTGCTTATTACACTGACAGGCTGGAAGACAGAGCTCTGTAAAACTTCTGCTCCCTTTGGAATAAAAATGTGCATGTGCAATGCAGTACCTGCTTAGCCAGCCTGGAGAAGGCTTGGTGAATTCCTGCAGCCGTGGCTCCATTTCTTGCTGCCCACGATTGGCATGGCATTGGAGTGAAGTCCATTTGGCCTGTGACTGGACCTGAGGGAGAAAAGCAACAGTAGAGAGGATCATGAAGATTTTTTTTTTTAAGTACCTTGAAGTTTTAATAAGGCTTCATGTTTGGAGAAAAATATTGCTTACCAACATGCTTTTCCTCTAAGCAATTTATGTTAATAGAAAAGTGTCCGAAAGAAAAATTAAACAGAGCAGTGGGGCATGTTATATTTTTCTCAGACAGACACAGCACTTCTATTAGAACCCTAATGAAATGTATACCCATAAAAAACACGTCCCCGCCCCCATCCCCACAACTTAAACATGGCCGACAGTAGTCACACACACAGAATACCCGAGCCAGCTCCACTGATTAACGTGTCGTCTGAGGTCTGCCATCACCTGACAGGATAAGGCTAATCCGAATCGACTGCATGCCATGTTTTTATGACATGGAGCTATTGAAAAGTACAGGAATAATTAACTGGAAATGTAATAGAGGAAGCTCTCTCTGAGCTCGGGCTGTCACAGAGTATAACACCTGATATGGCTTCCCTGAGCACCAGACCCACTGCAATAACACTTCTTATGCTACTTTCTTAAGAAACTGGTGACTCAAGTCATCCATCAGTGCAATTCGTTCTGAAGAGAGCATGACAGCCGTGGCAGGTACAAAACAGAGGCGCCTTGTTCCACTGAGTGACACTAATTATGGGTAAGGGCTTTGTAAACATGCCTCTCTGTTCGAGGGAAGTGAACAACATATAGTAAAGCACCAGCATAACCAAAATGACGTCTATAAATAAATAGAAAATAACTGCACTTTTCTAATTGAAGGCAGATAGGTAAATATATCAGGGGGCACTTAAGCCTGCTTTGGATACAATGAGTCATTTTCTACTCCCTGGCAAAGTGAAAAAGGCAATTGGCTCTTGAAGTTTCCCCAGATGTGGCATGCTGGAAAGAAGGCTTTCCACCTATACAGTTGCTATCTCAATGAAAAGTATGTATATGTTATAACACACATAGGTGTATGCTTACATGGGTTTGTGTGCAAGGCTCTCTCAACTTAGAAATAAATTTTATGTTACGACATCATTTTAGGCAATGGCTTGGCACTCTGGCATTTAACAGAGAAGTGATAAACATGATGATTTACTGAGGCTAGCCCACTAAGTATGAGCTGAACTTGAACACAAATAAACCCATGGGGCAATCAGTAGGTTTGTGGGCATTCATTAACCTGAGAAGATACACTCATCTGCTGTAGGCTTGTATCCATAGTTAGACTTGCATTCAGCTGTGAGAGAAAACCCAAGATAACAGCTTGGACTGATAGAAATCCCTTTCCATCTCATGTGAAAATACAGGCAGATGGTTCAGGGCAGCTATGAAGCTCAGTGGGTCAGGGAGCCAGGCTCTCTCTACTGTGCTGTTTCACCTTGGATGGCCCACACCCCAGGGTCACAACAGTGAGTGCTGTGTTTCAGCAGCAGGATGGAGAAGACTTGACAAGGGCACACCTGCGCTGTTTCTTAGTTAGATTCCTGGAAGCTGCCACATGACTCCTCTCATTGTCCAGAGCTAAGTCATATGGGCATACCTAGCTGCAAAAGGGCTGATGATGTGTCTCCATCCCTGGAGGTAAAGAATGTTATGAACATAAAGAAGTGAACATGGAAACTGAGGGGACTACTGGTAAGCTCTGCATACTTGTTCCTATTGAGGAAGAAAGCTGTTTTGTAGCATGTAATAAGATAAAAGCTCCTGCTGCCCTGGACCATTCCCATTTTTCTCATTCTTCTTTCCCTAAATCCCTCACTAAAAACACAGAAAGAGATACTTGGTATAGGCCAAGAAGCAAATCCTAAATGGAAGAATTTTTCTTACTCCCCAGGGAGGGGTAATAGGAAGCCTGCACTGCTGGTTCCTTCTCTCAAATCTTACTTTGCCCATGCCCAAATTCCATAGCACATCTTTTTCAGCATGAGTCTAGATTCTTGATCAAAAAGCAACTTCCTCTACGAATAACTTTCAATGTCTTTTAAGACTTTTACACTTTAATTTGAATGGGTTTCTGAGTTTCCTATCTTTCTTGGGTGCAGAAGTCTTTACTAGGAGAAAATGAGGTTGGGACTGCCCATCTAATATATTGGAGATGAAGGGAGGTGTAATAAATTAGATATTTGTATGAATTTTTTAGGATTTTGCTGTTTGCAGCCTGTGGTTAAGAACTCTGTTAACCTGGATTTTTTTAAAGGAACATTTTTCTCCATGGGTCTTTTTTCATCTAAGCAATTAAATAATAAAGAAGAAAATATTACCCCCAAACCTTCTTCTCCTTTCCTGCTGAGTTTTTATCTCCCTGGTTTAGAGATGTATGACTTTGTGTGCATGAGTATATATCAGTTAGGTAATATACTTTGAGGGCATGGAGTGTACGCATTAGAATTATTCTGTGTATGACGAGCTAAGTAAATATGGTATTGTGCCAGGAGTTCACTGTGGGAGCAACTGCTTGGAACAGCATTTAGTGCCGCTCTAGCCAAGTCAGAGCTTTCACTGAAGAATTCTCAGAAGTGGCTCTAGCTCATAAAAAGAAGGAAAGATCCCTAAAGTAAAAGGAGAGGGCATTTTGGGGAGTGATGGGCTGAGCAGGGTGGAGGAGCAGAATTGTAACTCACGTCACCACATTCAGTGTGTGCTCACTGACAGCAGAGGAGAAGGCCATGTGGAGGAAATCCATGTTGGGTTCTACAGTAAAGGAGATGATAGCCTTTACTGAGCATCTATTGTATGGCATGCATTTCCCTAGGTGTCTTGCAAACAGACCTTCATTTAGTCTTCACAACAAGCCTGGGAAACAAGCACAATCATCTAGTTTTACAGATGAAGAAACTGAGACCAAAAGAAATTAAAGACAAAGTCAAAGCTGGGTCTTGAATACAGTCTGCTGATTTCACGGGCTCTGTCTACTATACCACACTGGGTTTGACACAAGGGGGGCAGAAAAGAAGAGCTGGTCAAGTGGTTTAACCTGGGGCTCTTGCTCACACAGCCCTCACATCTCACACTCCCCAGCAGTCACACTTTCATCAAAGCTGGGCCAGCTGCTGTGTCTCCAGGACTTGACACGGCCTCTAGCAGCTGGGGAGGCCAATGATGATGCACGGCAAGCAGCAGGATCCTTAGTGGTTCTTGGATATCATTGCTGGTCACCATTTCCTAGCAGATGGGACAAAGCCTGGGAGTTCTAGTGGTTAACCAAGGCCTGTTGTTTTCTTTTTAGGCATTGTCTTGGTTCCCAATTAGCCAGGAGATTTGTTTTGCTTTTAAGTCACGAAGATCCCAGCTGTCAAAGTCTTTCCTTACCGAACATCTGTAGCCATCCCGCCTTGGGCCACGAACTCATCTGATCTCTTACTCCAAGCTGCCTTGAATTTGACCTAGTCTTGGCCATGAGACCTTCAATGAAATGTTAAGCGGTAAAGTGGTATTTGTGAGTCAGTCTTCCCTCTGAGTCAGAAATAAAACAATGTCTCAGCATGTTAGAGGGAGTATGGGGCCACCCTGTGATGAAACCCAAAGGGCTCTTCCCACTTCGTTTTTCTGGGGTACAAAGTGACTTGTGATGTATATTGAGAGTCTGTTTTTGGTGAGAGTGAGGATGAAACCTCGGGGCAGCCAGATGAATTCATTTTCCCTTCTTTCTTCTCTCCCTCCCTCCTTCCTTTCTTTCCTTCCTTCACTATGACTTTTTACTTGCTCCAAAATAGTAAAACTTAATCATTCAAGGAGAATTTATATTTCTCCTTAACATTTTGATTAACGAACTTATTCCTAATATTAATTCTATTATTTAGTAAAACCATGGTAGAATGGAAAAAATACTGGGTTAGAAGCAAATAAAACAAACTAAAAACCAAACAAACCAAAAACCAAACAAACCAAATAGGTTTTTGAGTGGTGGCTTGACAAATTGAGAACTGAGAGCGCTCAGGCAAGTCACAAACTCGATGAAGTTTCATTTTCCTAAAGGAAACAGAAAGACAACCAAATTTGCTTCACCTCCCCTACAGGGGTGTTATCAGACACTAGTGAAATAATCTGTGTGCAAACGCTTTGTAAACTAATATGTGTCAAGAACATGGTTGGCAATTTAGATTCTGGTTTCAGACAGGTCTGGGAGCAATCCTTATGTGGTGTGACTTGGGAAAATGACTTTATCTCAGTGGTTCTCAACTGGGGGCAATTTTGTGCTGCCCCAGGGATATTTAGCAATGTCTGTAGACATTTTTGGTTATCACAACTGGGAGGTGGGGTGCTACAGCATCTAGTGTGTAGAGGCCAGGGTTGCCACTGGACATCCTACAGTGCACAGGACAGCCTCCCATAACAAAGAATTATCTGGCTCCAATGTCAATAGTGCCCACATTAAAAAACCCTGCTTTATCTTTATAAACCTGTTTTTATTTCATCTCAAGGTAAGACAGAATAGAGTACTTATTGCACAAAGTTGTCATGCAGGTTGAATAAAGTAACACAACGAAATGTGAGCGCCTAGCATATGTTAAGTGCTCATGGAAGCTCTTCTGTGCTCAATGTTCCTGTAGCTGCTCTCCCCAGAATCCTTTCTACTTGTTTGCAACCCTTAATTATTAATCCTTCCTAAACTTACATTAGTAAATATTCGTATTGTTGTGGCTGCCTAGTATTCATTGCCCCTCTTCAAGAGCATACCAGTTTCCTTTCTGAGAATTTCTTTTCCCCAATTATGTGAGTTCTTGGTGAGAACATAAATCTAGACACTTCTCTCTAAGGATGTGACAGGGGCCATGTTCTTCCTCTTCCTGTCCCTGCATAGCTGGGGAGTGGTCATGTGACCTGACCTTGGCCAATCAACCGATCTCTTCCAGGAGGTTGACTCCAGAGCTTGAGAAGTGATGAAAACAGCAGCAGCATGGTGGCCTTGGGGTTCCTGCTGCTACGAGTATGTCTGCTTCCCCATTCCACAGAGCCCCTTGGTTCCTGTCTTTTCCAGTGACTGTTCTTCAGCCTCTGGTGGACACACTAGGGTTCCCATAGCCTTCCAAAACATTTCCAGAGCTGTTTCTGTCTGTGGCAATCAAAACTCTTGGCTGATCACTTATCCATCAATGACCCAATGAATAGAACCATAGGACTATATGTATTGTGTCTGTTGGTAGAGGAGATAAGGATGGGGGCATGGGTTTGTAGCCTAGATGGTAGCAAAACAGGGAAGAGCTTCTAACTGTATTTTTCCTAGTAGCACTGCAGCAATATTCAGTTCTAAGTTCTAGAGCTCACATTCTTTATTGAAGTAAAAGCTGAATCTTCCTCCTCCAGCCAAGTCCTTATCAATAAACATAAATTAGCAAAGTGTATTAACTCTGTCCTGTGATGAATCCTTTACATTTGGCTAATAGATTTGGGCAACAATATGACTTAAACTATTGATTTAAGCAAATTCTCAGAAGTACATGGTACATTTATTGTAAAATACACATTTAAATCTATCCTTTTTTTCTACTTTATCTTTTGTGTTTGCCAGACCCTATTTTAATATCTGTATAGAATAGAAACCTACATTTTGTGTCCATTTGGGAATAGTCTAGCCAAACAATGACACTGGCTAGTGATAAGCACAAGGAAGAACAATTAACACATTCATTAACTGTTGTTTTTAGGTTGTTTCTCTGGACTAGAAGTGTGACTTCTAGTGGAAAAAAAATCCAATGAGCTTCACTTTCTGTTTTGAAATAACAGCTTAATAGCAAATCATATTTGTTCAGTGGGTTTAAAATTTGTCAAGCACTTTTTTTAAAAGAAAGAAATGGAAAATTTTATTTGAGCCAATCTGAGGATTGAGCATTTTTAAGTTTACGAAAAATATTGTACATGTATATCTTTTCTCATTAGAAATTCAAGTGTATGAGAAATTTAAGCAGCTTTTCTTTTCTAAGGGTAGAAAACACTATATATATATATATATATATATATATATACATATATATATACTTTTTCATATTCTTTTCCCTTATAGATTACTACAAGATTTTGAGTATAGTTCCCTGTGCTCAAATTTAAAAAAAAAAATAAAATCATTAAGTCTCTGATAAAGCGAGTTAGAAGTTCAAGACCTCTGAGGCTCAGTCTTCTCATCTCTAAAGTGGGGAAAGTAATAGTAATTATTGCAGTTGGTTGTTTGAGTGAATGAAACCATGTGTGTACAGAGTTTTAAATTTATTTGAAGGGTTTGGTTATAGACAAAGCTTTTACAATTTCTGATACTGGGGAGAAGCTATTTTGTCAGTTAAGACTCTTTGCTAAGGATAAACTCAACTAAGCACTAGAAACAACCACCATTGTATATCACTCTGGGTCAATCAAAAGAGGAAACATGTCATGAATAACATCTTCAGAGCAGCCACATATTTCAGAGGGAAATCTAGGACTGGAGAGACCTCGGTCTTTTCCAATATTAGTGACATAATGAAGACAACTCTCTCCACTTCTCTCTTCCCTCTCTTCCCCTCCCCAACATGGCAACACAAAGCAGATGTTTTTGGTCTTGGGACATGAAGAAAGCAAATACACAATTTTCCACTGATCAGCTTGGATGCAGTCAAAGGAAACTGGCTAGTGACCTAAGTTTGGACTACTGACCCCAAAAAGAGTGTGGCTGATGCTTGGGGATTGAGCCCTACAGCTGTGAATGTATCCTACCCCTGCTGAATTCCTGTCCATTTTTAAAATTCAAATGAGGCTTAGAACTAAAGTTTAGGCAAGTTGAAATGGAAACGTAAAAATCTATCTAATTGCTTATTTCTCTACTATTTGCTCTCAGTCTTAACTGTGAAATGTTTAATAATTGTTATTTTTAGTTTATCTCATAATGAATTTGTGTTTCCTCAATTGGATGTTAAAATTTTCTGTTGGAAAACTGGACAGGCTTGAGCAGAAATATCCCTGGAATAAAAGAGAAAATGCCAGTCTTGAGATTACATGTCTGTGGCACTACTGCTCCCTGGTGGTTGCATACTCAAATTGCAGGAATACTAAGAAAAAAACCCAAAAAAACCCAGTCCTTTGAGGATGAGATATGAAGAGACTGTTCACAAGTACAGTTTCTCTTTGACCAATTCCCCTACATCCACTGGTATTCTGATTAGTGAAAAATTAAGAGGCTGAGTGGACACTTGTCCATGTATCTTCTAGTTAAGTCCTCTGGACTTTAGAATGCACTGATGGCATGCCTTGTCAAGAGGGAAAATTCCATCATTGATATCACCAGCAGAAGCACAAGTCTCCTGGGCCATCCACCATCATCCAGATTCCCTCCCAAGTCCTTCTACTCTTCATGCTCACACTCTCAGTCTGTCATCAGCAAACTCCCTTGAATACTCAACCTCTTCTCTGAATCGCCCTTGGCCCTCTTGCTCCACCTGCACCTACCTCCCTGATATTTGTCTCAAGTGGTGGCTGCTCTTTCTCTCATGCTCCATATACCTGGGGGCATTGACACAGGATAGTCGTTCTCATCTCATGGTTACCTATTACCCACTAGAACGTATTTGCCTTCCTTCATTTTTCAGAAACCCCCATTTTTTAAAGCTCATAACATATTACTATTCTACTCAACATTCTCTTATAGCCCTCGTCTACTAGCCTCCCAGTTAATTTCTTTATTTATAAGATTGGTACCTGATTCACTGTCTTCTTCTTCATTCTACTCCAGTTAGTACTCTTGGTGACTTCAATATCCATGTGGGTGATCCATCCAATACCTGGACTCTCAGCTACTTAACTTCATCACCTCTGATTACCTTTTCCTTCACTCTACCTCACCACCAATTCCCTTGATCAAACCAGTAATTGTATCCCCTCTAAAATATCAATTTTGAACCTTTTCTTCAATACTTCCTATTCTTCTATCTCATTTATTCTACTATCTTCACTCCAATAATTTTTTGACCTTATCAACTATGTCTCACCTCTTGATGCTACAGCATTTTTCACTACCCATCACCCTCTTCATCTTTAAACATAACAGCACTGGCTCCTACACCCACATCCTATGCCTTCTTTTCTATGACAACGGAAGATATGTCCATGTTTCACTGTGCTCCAGAGCTGAGTCTCTCACCTTTGCTCCTATTATCTCCTTTGTCTCATGTAGTATCAGTCGTTTTCTTCTCTACTTGATTCTTCCCATCAGCATACAAACACATTCTAGTACCTCCTTTCTATACCTACCTTCTTTCAATCCCCCATCCCTCCAGCTACTAATTCCTTTCTCTGCTTCCCTTCACAGCAGCATTTATTGATAGTTGTCTTTATTTTCAGTCTCTATTTCCTCACCTCCCATTCTCACTTCAACCTACTCCAACTAGGTTTCCAGTTCCTTCACTGTACTGAACTTGCACTGCACCGTACTTGCTCCAATCAAGGTGGTCAATGCCTGTTGCCAGTGCAATTGTATTCTCATTTTATCCCCCACAGCATTCATACAGCTGACCACTCTCTGTCTGAAATCTTTTTTTTTCCCTCTTGGCTTACATGTGTTGTTTTCAAACATTTTTGTTCATATAGCCCCTAAAAAATTTCAGTAAAATTTTGTAGACCCCTGCACATTTTCAGAGTTAACATCTATATTTTTCATCATAAGTTGACATAGTTGCTAGAAAAATTTCTAGTATAAATATTGACATTTTAAAATTAAACTGTTATATTGCTCTTATTAAATGTTCCCAGTGGAATCTAAACACCATAGAAATTTGATATTCACTAACAACCATTTAGAAAACACACAGACTTCTTTACCAGTTAGATATTTTATCAATACATTGTTTCCGTTTCCCCTTGAATTTACATTTTCAATTAACTTGCTACACAAAAATTTTCCTAATGTAATATATTGATATTTTATCACTCAATCAATTTTGTAACTAAATTATGTATATAAATTGATAATAAAACTTAAAATTTTTCCTATTACTATAAGGCTCTACAAATTAAAACATTTCTTTTAGATTCAAATATCATTACAATTATTTATACACTTGATCAAAATAACATAAATATTGTATATTACGTGTTCTGATGAAAAAGTATTAACCTATAAAGAAAATTTTATTATACACAAATTCTTATGAGTTGGCTAGGGCTTATTTTTTCCCCAATTAGTTCATATTTCCACAGATACAACTTATTGTTATAATGAGACAGAATTCAGCATCAATTCTCTCCATTTTTCCTTTCCAAAAGATTTAAGCTCTGAGAAAACCTGTTTATATAAATAAGTAGATAGAATATTGCTTTAGAACTGTATGCAATTCTTTGAGCTCCTGAGTTATATGCCAAAAATCAGAGTAATTTATTACAATTTTTTTTTTAATAATCCACCAGTTCTCAACTCAATTAGGTTCTCCTCCAACTTTGTGGAAAGCAAAATATTGACTATCACCTGACTTGCACAAGGCTTTGTCAGCTAGATACTACAGTCATGAACTTCATCAAACTGACACCAGTATTGTTTCTTTTTTGTGCCCGGGACAGTTTTACACTGTTGGGTACTGCTCTGTAGTAAGATTTGGGAGAGAAGAAAGTGGGAGACAAGTGATTGTGAAAGGAAATGGGCTGGAGAAGCTCTTACTTTCAATAGGCACATTCTCAGGCAGGTAAGTTTCTGGAGAGAGTGAATACGAAGTCGAGGATCTGGAAATCACTTTCCTTAGCACTGTCTATGCTTGTATTCCCCTTAAATCTTTGCATACTCTGAAGGCCTCTGGTTTTCCTCCTAAATCAATAGCCTTTCCTTCTCAGTCCCTTGGCTGGTTGTTCCTCCTTTGCTTACCTCTAGATGTTGAGGGCCCTGGGCATCATTCCTGGGCTCCCTTAGTTCCCTGTTTAGGCCATGTCTTCTGTAGGTGATCTTAGTCCCAGTGCTTCAAATACTGTCAATAAACTGAAGCTCCCAAACTTGTATCTCCCATCCTGATTCCTTCATGCCCTATCAGTTTTTCCTGGGAGCAATGCCTCAGTAAGTAACATGTCATGAATCCCCATCTCAAGCTCTGCTTCTATGGAACCTGACTAGGGCAGTGGTCACCACCTTTTGTTCTACGAGAAGACATTTATGGGGTTTATAACCCTGGCAGCTAAGTTTTTTCTGGTAATGCCAAGTCCAAGTTATATTTACTTGCTCATAGTAGGAGCCTTATTTAGAAATGAGAATTATCATGATGCCTTTGCATTAGTCTAATGATGATTGGAGGAGTCACCTATTTTTAGAAGAAGAAAGAATGGAAAGGAGAAGTCATTACACTTTTCATTAAAGGAATATGGGACAAAGCCCTAGAGTTTAAAAGTAAAGGCCTTTCTATCTTCTAATGGCATTTAAGTAGTGGCAGGATGTGCCCTAGTCTGAGCCTCAGCAATCCTGCATTCAAGAGGCCACTGATACTCACAGCTAGGCTGTGAGGCCTGGAGAGAAATACTCAACGTCTCTCTGCCTCACCTTTGTCAACTGTAAAATGAGAAAAATAATACAGAGTTGAAAGAAGTAAATGAAATCTTGTGTGTGAAAGAGCTTGGTAATTATAAAACACATCATAAAGGTGAGGTGTTTGAGGTATAAAAGTGACATTCTGGTTAGTTCAGGAATTAGAAGGAATTAAGATACTGCACAAATGTGAGCTTCTTTAAATATACAGAAATAGGGGAAATGTGTTAGAGTCATATGCATTGTGGGGTTTTTTTGTTTTTTTTTTGCGGTACGCGGGCCTCTCACTGTTGTGGCCTCTCCTGTTGCGGAGCACAGGCTCCGGACGCGCAGGCTCAGCAGCCATGGCTCACGGGCCCAGCTGCTCCGCGGCATGTGGGATCTTCCTGGACTGGGGCACGAACCCGTGTCCCCTGCATCGACAGGCAGACTCTCAACCACTGCGCCACTAGGGAAGCCCTGCATTGTGTTTTAAAGAATTATTTTTGTGGAAAATATATTTCTCATACTTAAATAAAAGCAGAGTAAGGTAGAAGAACTTTGTAAATGATAAAATATATATACATACTATAGCTCCAGTGACTTCTGAGAACTATTTAGGGAGTTAAATTAACAGTATTTCATAGGATTTATGAGTCATAAAAAGTCCCCCAGAGCTGCCTACATAAGGCTTTAATTATTCAAAGATTGCACTTTGGTACCTCAAACATTGCCAAACCCAGAAATCAGAAAAATGAATGCCTTTCTTGGTGGCAAGGAGAGACATTTTGCATAGGAAGCAGTCATGAAATTGGGAACCCCAAAGTTAGAGGCACCCACAACTTGAAGGTAACTTAGATGCCTGGGAATGAATTATTTTCTAGAGAAAAGGAAAGAAGCACTTGAAAGGGATTGGGATAAAGCCAAGAAGTAAAAAATAAATGACAGGAGACAGAAAAGATGAGCAAAGGAAAGCAGGAGCAGAAAGGTTAAGAAAGTGGCAGACAGTGATAAATGAGGAAACCAGAAGAGGCAGAGGGAGTTGGTAGAAGCAAAACATTCAAGCAGAACCAAGGAATGCTGGGAGACCAGAAGTGAAGCTGGTACAGGTCCCTCCATCTCTGTGGACCGCACCCTCCTCAGCGCCGCCTGCAGGCAGCACGGTGCCAGTAATATGTCCTCTGTGCCCACCCTCTCCAGGTGCCAGACATGGAAATAGCCTTGTTTCCCTATTTTCATTAGAGAAACTAAAACGTTTACTATTATTACTTGTCCTCTGGGACTTGGAACACCCTTTCCACGCACCATCTTCAACATTCAGGACAAAGGCTGCTATTTGAAGTACCTTTTCTGGTCCTCTAGATAGAGTTGTAAGTCCCCTTTTTCTGCTTCAGCACTTCTCTCCTTACTCTGGTCTTAAGACAGTACTCAAGTGTTCCTCCAGTATTTGCTGATGAGCTCTCTGAGGGCAGACCATCTTTACAAACTCAGTGCATAAGACTTGGTCTGGTATACACCATTTCTAATTAAAATCTGTTTAAGCAGGTAGGAAGAATCTTCCTCTGAGACTATACAATTTTAATGGCTCAATACTTAGATGGTTAAGATACCAGATATTCCAAGGACCCACATTTCCATCTATTTCTGAGTGTGCCACACTCTGTTCTGGGCAGTGGTGAGCATTTAAAGTCAATAATAAAGATGATAACAACAGGTAATATCAGGTCATGCCCGCTCTGTGCCAGGAGCTGTGCTAAGTGCCTTACATATACAGTTAGTTAATCCTCACGGCAAATTCTGCCCTCAAGAAAGGCAGATAAATGATTTAATGAGAGAGGCAGATATATACATTACTAATAAACAACAAATAAATTATAATACAACATAGCAGGTAATATAAAAGTATGGGAACTAGGGACTGGAGGGTAACTTTCCTGCATCTAGTAAGGAACAGCTAAGTAATAATGGAGGTATCCTTGTAATTTTAAAGTTATTTCTTTCTTGGGACTTCCTCGGTGGTCCAGTGGCTAAGACTCCACACTCCCAATGCAGGCGGCCCGGGTTTGGTCCCTGGTCAGGGAACTAGATCCCACATGCTGCAACTAAGAGTTTGCATGCCTCAACTAAAGATCCCAAATGCCGCAACGAAGATCCCATGTGGCACAACTAAGACCCAGCGTAGCCAAATATATAAATATTAACAAAATAATAAAGTTATTTCTTTCTCAAGGATACAAATGGTCCAAATAGACCAGAAAAAGTCCCTCCCTGAGTACTAGCCTTGCAAAAAACAAAATAAAGCTCAGCAATATATTTTATCCCACTGAAAAGCAAAAGCTCCACATTACAATCTTATTATTTGGGAAGGATATATGAATTGCTTAAAGGTGCAAATATTATTTATGGTGCTTATATTTAACTAGGATGATAGTATTATTGCTCTTATTTCTCCTGTTTATTATAGATTGGTATTAAGGCATGACTATAAAGCTCTTTGAATAAATAATTTTAACTGCCTAGTAATATGAGTGTTCACGTTGATTAAGTGGATATTTTGCACATGGCTAAGAGAATTCTTTTGAGCTTTTTCTTTGGAAAGACAGCCTCATAAAGTGCCCTTTGTGGAATAACTGACTTTCCCATTATCAAATTAAGTACCATGCAACTATTTTAAAAATTATATTTAAGCATTTAATTTTGATCTTAAAATAGAGATGCCTAGCAGAAAGTGGGCTGCAAATTAGCTAGAATGTGTAAGGTTGCATCATATTGTATGAAGCAGTGTGGTGAGGTGGGAGGGTACTTATGTGGGGTAAAGATACACCAACTCGGGCTTCCCTGGTGGCGCAGTGGTTGAGAGTCCGTCCGCCTGCTGATGCAGGGGACACGGGTTCATGCCCCAGTCTGGGAAGATCCCACATGCCGCGGAGCGGCTGGGCCCGTGAGCCATGGCTGCTGAGCCTGCGCGTCCGGAGCCTGTGCTCCGCAATGGGAGAGGCCACAACAGTGAGAGGCCCACATACCGCAAAAAAAAAAAAAAAAAAAAAAAAAAAAAAAGATACACCAACTCTTAAGTCCTGCTGAATTGTTGGTCATAGGAGTCACTGTTCTCTGGGCTCCAGCTTCTCTACTTGTTAAATGTAGGATTGGGACTCTACTAGTCTTTATCTGCTACTAAGTTCTATCCTAGGACTTAATTCCTATTTTCTCTCGTGGAGTCAATCCAGACTCATGATGTCCCTTCTGAATATGACATCATGATAGTAGGGGTATGTCCCTCCTATGACATTCAGGATAGTAGGAAAAAAGACATGACTTCAGAGATGTCAATAGGAAAGTTACTCTTTGTTATCTTGGAACTTAGAAGCATGTTAGAAAGTGATGCTTTTTAAAATTGATGCCCATTATGTCAAAAAATGCACAGAAGTGACCAAGTGTTAAGAAGTGGTTTGCTCTGGGTGGTAAGACAATGGGTCATTTAAAATTTCTTCTGAATAGTTTTATATATTTTCCAAGTTTTCTGTAATGAATGTATATCGCATGCTATACATATTAATATATTCAGAAAAAATAAGAGCACTTAAAAAAAGTGTCCCCAATGTTTATAAAGTGTCATCAGTGAACCAAACTCTACCAAACAGTTGTTTTTTACTCTATGTATAACTTTAATTTTATGAACACTAAAATAATTGGCAGGGACAGATCAGTACCTCAGGTAAAAAGGGTGAATTCGAGGTTACCAAGGTTACCGCTGGTTACTTGTCCAAGATCACATAGCTAGTAAGAGGCATGAGTGCGGCTTGAATTCAGGTAGTTGGCCTCCAGGGCTCATCCTCTCTCCCCCATGCCTTTTCCAGCTTCTCTAGACTGCAGCTGTATGTGGATTAGAAAAAGCCTAGGGCAGGCTCCTCAAACATTGGTTGCTTATCCAATTTGGTTCAGAGTGCCAATCATCAGCTGTAGCAGAACTTGAGGGCTGGGACTGTGACTGGTTATAAACACAAGCAAATGGCCTTTCTTTGTGGATTGCTTTCTTTTTTGAATAGCACCTTGGGATTCTCTCCAGAGAAGTACCTTTATGTTCTTAACACAGCCAAACACTTGATTTTCTGTTAATGAGCTTAATGCAAAACTGGAACTAAAGGTGAGCTGGCTGGATGAGTGCAAAAATTAAGTGAGTATGTTAGACACATGTTTTGAGTGGGTTATTTCCAGACTGAGCTTAGCTCAGTGATGTGCTAAGTCTCTCTTCAGCTGCATGTCAGAGCCTGAGCCAAGCATATGCACTGTCTTCATGGATAACTCAGGCTGCAGCTCCACAACAGAAGGGGCAGAGGCAGATTAGTTCTGTGGCCGTGACCTGGCATGTATTTGCATAACTAGATTGGCAAGATCTTCTTAGGAAAGGCTGGCTGCCCACTTGTCCCAGAATATCATGAATTGGTGGTTCAAATAACCTCAATTCCCCAAACGGACAGTCATAGAATTATAGCCTCAGAATGAGAATGAACTTCAGGATTATCCATCCCAGCCCCCACCCTATGCAGAAATGCCTAAATAACCGTTGACAGGTGGTCACCTAGTCTCAGTTAGAACACATCCAATGACAGAGACCTCACCATTCTATAAGGGGACTTGTTCCATTTAGGGGGCAGTTCTATTAGAAAGTTCTTCCTCTCTAACATCTCTTAATTGACTCTCTTCTGCCCTGGGAAGCTAAAGAGCTGTGCTGTCCAATGTGTTAGCCATGTTGAAGTGTGGCTCAGGCTAATTGAAACGTGCTGTAAATGTAAAATACACATCAGATTTCAAAAAGTCAATATGAAAAAGTTTTATGTTGATCGTGTGTCGAAATGATACTGTTCTTAGTATATTGGGTTAAATGCAATATATTAAAATTAATTTCACCTGTTTCTTTTTACTTTAAAATGTGGCGACTAGAAAATTTTAAATTACGTATGTGATTAGCATTATATTTCTCCTCGATAGCACTGCTATAGAGTATTCTAAGTCTGCAGCCTCTTACAAAAGGCAGCCTTCAGATTTTGGAAGACTGCTATTGTGTTCCCTCTAATTTTTAAAAAGAGGATATGTCATAGGTTCCTCCAGTGCTCTTTAACATAATTTCTAGACCTTTCACCCTTTATATTGATATATTCCAGTTTTTCAGTCTCTACATTCAGCTGAATACTGTAAACTGAAGACTGTAAGTAGGATGTAGCAAGCCCTGTGGGGCTATTATCTCCATTGTATTGATATTACACTCCTGTTAAAGCACATAGCTTGCTGTAGTTTTTATGTGGCCCAATTATACTATCCAAGGATTCTTAACTCCTAGTCTGTGACCCCTGCTGGTCACCGACAAACTCCAGCTGAAATTGTAAACCAAATTTTATGACTATGGGCATTTGTCTATGAGAGAGTCTTTAGCTTTTGTCAACTGAAAACAAAAAACCAAAAACCGGGCTTCCCTGGTGGTGCAGTGGTTGAGAGTCCGCCTGCCGAAGCGGTGGATGCGGGTTCGTGCCCCGGTCCGGGAGGATCCCGCATGCCACGGAGTGGCTGGGCCCGTGAGCCATGGATGCTGGGCCTGCGCGTCCGGAGCCTGTGCTCCGCAACGGGAGAGGCCCCAACAGTGAGAGGCCCGCGTACCAAAAAAAAAAACAAACAAAAACAAAAACAAAAAGAAAACTGCACAACCTAAAAGTTGCAAGTTATGTTTTATCCAGGGAACTTACTGAAGACTATAGCCTAGGAAACAGCCTCTCAGATAGCTCTGAGGAACTGCTCCAAAGAGGTAAGGAGGAGCCAGGATATAGAGGAGTTTCTCCTGAAAACAGACATGTAGTTGAACATCAAAAGATTACTGCTAGGGGCTTCCCTGGTGGCGCAGTGGTTGAGAGTCCGCCTGCCGATGCAGGGGACATGGGTTCGTGCCCCAGTCCAGGAGGATCCCACATGCTGCAGAGCGGCTGGTCCCGTGAGCCATGGCCACTGAGCCTGCGCATCTGGAGCCTGTGCTCCACAATGGGAGAGGCCACAACAGTGAGAGGCCTGTGTACCACAAAAAAAAAAAAAAAAAAAAAAAAAAAGATTACTGCTAATCCAAAAAAACAAACATCTAAAGTTAATGATTTTAGTACTTTTCTATGTATGGAAAGACGCAAGAGTCTGGGCTTATTGAAATTATTCCTTTGATGTAAATCTTAACTGTCTAGGGCCAGTATCCTGTTTTTCTCCATTCTGAATTCCCCTCACGGTGCACCACCTGGGGGGCAGCTGAAGTGGTTGATGGCCTGATGGTGGGCAACATACCTTGTTTACTGAAATGGCAGGCAACATTTTTTTGTCCACATTTTCATAGATTTTCAAAGTGATCTGAGACCTACTAGATGGTATTAGGGCTATAGTTACTTTAAAGTCCTGGGATGTCTTCTTACAAAACTATTTTTAATCTCAATCTGCCATACTACCATACTTTTGCATTTGGTTTTTTTAATGGATGATTTTACATTTATCCCTATTAAGCTTATTCTTATTCATGTCAGCCTGTTCTTTTAGTTTGTTGAGACCTTTTGCCTCTCTTGGTTCATCTGACATTTAATGAATTAGGCTTCTCTCCCAGCTCTGTCACACCTGCAGTTTTGATAAGCATGTCTTTGTGTCTTCATCCATCATTAATTGAAAATTTGGACTGGATAAACCATAGATAGCACTTGGGAGTCTGTCACTGTGACTCCCCTTCGGGTAGGCAGTGATTCATCAAGCAGACAACATTCCTTGGGTAAAGTTGTTCAACCAGCTACAAATCTACTCAACTGTACTGTCATTCATGTCATTCTTGCCCACAGGATGTCAAATTCTTTGCTGAAATTAAGATATATTTTTTTCCATGATATTCCCCTGATCTCCATGACCTGTAAGCCTGTCAAAAAGGGAAATGTGACTGGTTTGGTGAAAGACTGATTTTGGAAACCTATACTGGCTCCCAGCAATCACTCCTCACGAGCTTTTAAATAGTCTGTTCCAGAATTTTGCTAGAGGGTTGACATCAAACCCACAGGGCTGCAGTTTTTGGAATCTACATCCCCCGTTCTCTAACATCTTTCTGAAAATTGGAACAATTGTCTTAACAAAGGCTTGGTTGGAAATTAAATTTCCATTGGGGTTTCCCTGGTGGCGCAGTGGTTGACAGTCCGCCTGCCAACGCAGGGGACACGGGTTCGTGCCCCGGTCCGGGAAGATCCCACATGCCGTGGAGCGGCTGGGCCCGTGAGCCACGGCCGCTGAGCCTGCGTGTCCGGAGCCTGTGCTCCACAACGGGAGAGACCACAACAGTGAGAGGCCCGCGTACCGCAAAAAAAAAATTTACATTGGATTGAACATGAGAAATAACAGGCTTTTAAGTAAGCTGAGCCACAGTAATAAAAGGTGATGAATAATGATGCATGAAGTTAAAGAACAAGGTTATGTGGTGCCAGGGGCCTGGATAAAGACACAATCTACCCCTCTGATATGTTCTGTCCACCAATTTAAGCCATCTGCTCCCCCAAACCAATGTAATTTGTTTATTTCATTGTTTTCTGTTGACTCTTAATGTTCTTTAAGGTTCTGGAAGCTATTGTCTTTGAGACATCCACAGTTTATTTTGTTTTAAAGTCTAGAACGGCCAAACGCTTTCCCACTAAGAATCATAAACATTTTCTCTTTTGTTAGAAAAAGCAGATGTCAGGGTGCTTCCTCTGCTGAACCGTTAGGGGTTATCAATAAGGACAAGGCTTGGCTCTCAGAGATCCCGGGTCAGTGGTTCCCAAACTGGAATCACCTGGAAGTTTTAAAATCCTGGCGTCCAGATCACATCCCCAGAAATCTGGATTGCTGGCTTGGGTGTGGATGTGTGTCAGGATTTTTTTAAAGCTCTACAGGGGATTCTAACGTGTAGCCAATGTCAAGACACTGATCTTTGCAAATAGTTCTCAAAGTGGAGTCCAGACCAGCAGCATCAGCATCACCTGGAGCTCGTTAAAATGCAAATTTTCACTCCACTCCCCCCAACCCAGCCACCTCCAATCTACTCTAATACTCCAATCTACTCAATCAGAAACTGTGCAGGAGCAGCGCAGGAATCTGTTTTAACAAGCCCTCCAGGTGAGTCTGATGCACACTAAGGTTTGAAAGCCATTACTCTAGGCTCTCCTTTCTCCTGGAAAAAAGATTCCCCTGTCAAGTGCCACTGACCCTGAGAACGGCTGGTCTGAGGCCAATTAAAGCTCTCTAAAGCCGCAGAAGCTGGCAGGTAAGCTACGCAGAAAGCTTTGAGAGCTCTATTCCCTCTCAGCCAGCGAGCTGGCCCGCAGAACGAACCATGAACGCTTTCGAGCCAGGATGGCTGGTACAGGGTCTAGTTGTGATGGTGCTAGGCTGCTACAAAGGAACCAAGGAAGAATACCACCCTGGAGGTTAAAACGCAAATTTCCGTCACTTCTGGCACGTTGAGGAAACAGAACGTAAACATCAGCAGGCAGTCGGAAACTAGTGGAAGATCTTTGGTATCGCACCTTGGGGTGGAGGGTGGAGGCATGGAGTGTTTGGAAGAAACTCTGGCCCGAAGCTGCACTGTCTGCAGCTGCAGAACCACTTGTCTCCGCAGGGGCTAGCACTGGAGGAACTGTACCGGTTTTTTGGATCTCCGTTCTGGCAGTGTGACCTTGACTCCCATAATTTCTTTGAATCTCAGTTACCTCCGATAAAACCAGGGAACGATGAAACCTACCTCATGGGGTTGTTCTGAGGACTGAGATAATAATTGTGAAAATGCCCAGTACTAGTAAGTGGTGGTTATTCAATAAGCCTCCTGTGCACCCGCCAGGAAATCAGTTTTGTCTTTAGCTAGAGTTTTAGAATGAGGCCTTAGCAAAACTATGGAGCAGAACATTTGTCTGTAGAGCCTCCTCTGATCCTGGTTCCAGAAACTTCCTTTTTTCCCCACGGCCTCCTTCTTTCTCCTCGACCTAGAATCTTGGCCTCTCTTTACCCTTTTGAAATTCATTTCCATTTATCAATCAGTTGGAAAAGAAGAATGTGCTAATCGAGATTAGGGTGTACATGGCTTAGAACTCCTTCATGTCTTAGAGTTTTCAGAGTGAGATGCAATTTAACAGTATTTGAACATCCTTTAGCCCTCAAGAGGAGAGGGAAGGGAAGGGAACCCACACATATTGAATGCCTTCCTCAGAACAGGCAGTTTGCTCTCCTTTTTGTGCTCATTTAATCCTCAGAAGAGGTGCTCTTATTACCCCATTTTAAAGGTGAGGAAATCAATGGTGGAATTTAAGAAACACCATCAGATGGTTGGGAAGTGGAATATTTTTCCCAGAGCCCCTCAAAACATCACATAGGTTTCAGATTTTGATTTCCCATGGGGTTAGTATAGATTCTTGGCAGAAACAAACAGAACAAAAAGTTTGTTTTCAAATCCATGCTCTATCTCTGCCTGGTTGACGGCCATACAAAACTACCTCTACTTGTGGTTGAAGAAAACCATATATACCACAGCAGAATGAGTTATATAGGTTTGCTGACTGGTCAATTCCTAATAAAATGACTTTTTCTTAACCTCCCTATAACCTATTAATAGATAATTACTCCTAAGTACAAAATAGAACTGTATTGAGGTGGATATTTTCTCCCAGGGAGGAAGTTGGTAGTGGTTAAATTTTGCTTACCTCTTATTAGTCACAGGCAAAAAGTCCACTGACGTCCCCAGGAAAAATAAGATGGAATCCAGGTGATAAGGTCTTAACCTCTTCTTGCGCGCCTGGTCTAGTTTCACTTGCTCACAGGGTGCCGCATGCAGAGGCCTTGCATCAACGGCCCTTCACACCACAGCTCCCGGAATGAAAGAGCCGGGCCCTACCCCTCAGCTCGGAGACTGTGAGCACAAGCGCCGAGCACAACACTGCAGCTCAAGATGGCGGCGGCTGGGAGACGCCGCTTCCAGCCTGTCAGTCTCGCGAGAACTGCACCCTCCTCCCCCGGAAGGAGAACCCTAAGAAGCAGCCCCACCCACAGCCTGCTGGTGAGGGGAGGGCATGTGCTCTAGAGTGTGAGCTCACATCTCTCCATTCTCTTATCAAAGAATAAAACTTTGCTTTGCTTCGGAACTGAACTAGATCTCGTTCTACGGGTAAGAGCTACACCAGGTAGGAGGACCCTTATGGGGTCTGACTTGAAAGTGTCAGTAACATTATTACGTTATTTGCATGAACATTAATAGTCTACTGTTCATCGCATAATGTTCTGGAAGACAGTTCTCAAAATGACAACTCGTTATTCTATCATCTCCTGCTCTCCAACCCTACCCTGCTTTCCTACCCTGCCCTCACCTGAAGAATCTCTCAGCCCCTGTTGGTGTGCCCACAGCACTCATTTGTAATAGCACCTAAAACGCTGATTAGCTTACTTGTCTGTCTCCCCACAACCTATCCCCATTAAGCAATATACTTGTCAAAGAAAGGGGTCGGTGTTTTATTCAGCTTTGTTTTTTCCTCCTGAGCTACCAAGAAGAGAGAAAACTAAATTTTATGAATCTGTGGAGATTGCCTGGCTGTCTGAAAGAGGGAAGGAATGTGAAGAGGTGTGGGGAGCAAGGCTGGGTAATTAGGCCTTCAAAATGAAGCAGAAGGATTTATGCTTAAGGTCGATGCAGCAGGGAGCCGCGTAGAGCATGGAGTGAGTGGTGTGGAGGTGAAGGCAGAACGAGGCGCAGACTGTACAGAATGAATCCAAGCTCCAACCCGTGAGCCTGCCACTGGATACAGACATGGGATACACTCAGAGCTATGTTAGGTGCATGCATATTAATGGTGAGAAAGAGGGGACCCAGAGAAATGAGGACGAGGTGAGAATCAGAGGGAGAAAAATATCACTCCAAAGCTTCTACATCAGATAATTAGCCGAAGAATGGAAAAGGTAGTTGGAAAAGGGTAGCAATTTGGGGAGGACAGAATCTGGGGAAGGAAGTTAGGATACATTTCATTAGTTGGATTTCTCTTTCTCTGAAGTGTTAAGATATCTTAAGATTTAAATTCTGCTTTTTCCTAAAAGTGTAACTTAAGGGTGAAATAACCTCATCACTCTTTACATTTTAAGGTGTCCTTATTTTAGATATTATCAATGTAGGCTTTAATTCTCTCTGGAAAATGAATACTTTCCTCGGTCCCATGGGAGCTGTTCCTTGTGGCATGTGCACAGACGACCGTCTGAGCTGAGTGCTTGTTACATGGGATGAAATATTGTTTAGGGTTAGCAGGGAGACATTACAGGCCACCCACTGGACACCCTGAGAATGAAAAAAAGGCCAAAGTTCTCGTGTCTTTAACTGGAAAAGTACAATTGCAAGATTAACAACAGCAATCCCAGTGTGCGTTACTGCTAGTGGAAACAAGCATACAATATCATAACAGAGGAAGAAAAGGCAGCAAATTTGCTTTCAAAGCCCACGGTGTGACAGCTTTACAATCGTCTTTTGAATGGTGTCTGTATTGGTTTCCTATTGCTGCTGTAACAGATTACCACGAATTTAGTGGCTTAAAATTATGCTGCCTATCCAAGTATTGCAGCATTATGCTTCCAATGAGAGTTCCCATCCTTACCCTACAGATAACTAGGAATGAACAAGCATTAGAATCTTCATATTTGAATACAGATCATTTCATTTTAAAAAGAACCTGAACTGTTAAAGTAGTTACCTCTCCTAACCTAAAAAACAAGAGGTTATTCATTTAATTAATATCTTGGAAACGTTCTGTTTACTAGCTGCTGTCTGACAAGGAGATAAGTTTAGTAATCATTAGAGAGACACAGCATACTTGGTGCAAACAGAAAAGCAGGACATCAAAACAAGGCCACTTCAGAAGTATTTTCCAGTTTTTATTTTTCCTACTGAGGTAAATCAAAAGAGTTAATCTGAGTTCCTGTGAAACCCTTTGCCATTGAATGCTGTGATTGACTGAAACTCAAATTAGTAAATTTCCTTGTTAAAACTAAAATAATTACATAGATTCAAACTGTACCTCTCTTTATCTTAATCTAGAGATCTTTAATATTCCAAATTTACTGAAAAATACCAAACTAGAGCTTATGTAATTAAGATTTCTCTCTTAAAAAAACAACAAAAGTATTAACATTAGTTTTCTTTCAGAAGAGTCTTTTACTGATTATGTGCACCTGTATTTTTTTAAATAAACATATATAATAGTTTAAAAGAAACTGATAAAATAGCACTACAGCAAACACATGCACTTAGTTCACTTTTAAACTACATAAATATATATTAAATAGTTGAAAGATAAAGAGTATTTATGTCCTCTGAAAGCAATTCTTACTTGGCAGGAGAGTTGTCTTTTTAAGACAGATTAAAAAAAAACAATCAAGAATCTTGCTCATGGATCATCACCTTTGCTAGTTAACCCAGTAACCACAGACATGATTCCTGTGCAGCTTTGTTAAACTAAATTGTTCTCCTTTGAAGTCAGTGGCAGAAGCCTTGTGCATGAGAATGAAAAAAGAGAGTAGATGGATTTTTATAATCATTTTTTAAATAAAAATATGAATATTACAAAAAACAAAATAATAGATACAGAATGTTAGCATTGCATAGATATAATACCATCTAGTGAGTTTCCAGCTAATTCTTCAAAGCCCCTGGGTGCACCCCAGCTGGTAGGAATCTCCTGCCCTCACATCCACCAGAAGAGCTCCATTCAAAATGATTTATATATTTACATACATATATTTATATATCTGTGTATCTGCTTACTCTGATCACTCCCCTTGCATCTAACATAATATTGTTGTCCACTATTTGGGGGCCACCTTTTTCTACTTTCCTGATTTAAACATTAATATTATTATTTTATACAGTCAATGTTTGTTTAGATTCACCCACTTATTTGCATTTTCTTTGTTTATCTTCCTTTCTGGCATCTCAGACCTTCCTTCTATGATCATTATCCTTTCTGAAGTTTACCCTTCAAACTTCCTTAACTGAGGGTCTTCTGGATATACTGCATCACCGATGCAGAGATATACTGCACCACTTTTAGGAATGTCTTTATTTCACCCTTGTATTTTTGCTGTATGTAAAATTCTAGGTTGATAGTTTCTCTAAACATTTTGTAGATTTTATTCCACTATAGTCTGCTCTTTGTTGTGGCTGTTGAAAAGTCTGCTGCTAGTTTAACTATTCTTTTATGGATAACCTGTCTTTTTTCCTCTAGGTGCTTTTAATACTGTCTTTAAGTCTTCTTTAAGTCTTTGGTGTCTTGTAGCTTTACTGTGCTGGGTCTTCGTATGAGTTTCTTATTATTTATCCTCCTTGGGATTTGTGCTTTCTGAATCTAAACATTCATGTCTCTCATCTGTTCTCAAAAATTCTATGCCATTATTACTGGCATTTTCTTTGAAATCATCATGAACTTCAATTAGACATTTATCAAGTGTCTTATTCTATCCTCCATTTCTCATAAATATTCTTTCACAGTTACCATTTCTTTGTCTCCCTCTCTCTCTCTCTCCTGTGTTTTGGTTAATTTCCTTAGTGTTATCCTCCATTTTGCCAACTTGTTTTTCAACTGACTAACCTATGAAGTTATCCATTGTGCTTTTAAATTACATTTTTAGTTTTTAAAATATTTGGTTCTTTTTCAAATCTGCCTAGTATTTTAAAGTATCACTACCTTCTTGAGTTTTTAATTCTGTATTTATTTCATTAACATTTTATACCTGGTTATTTTATGCTCTGTATCTTCCATTCCACTATTCAAAATTCTTGGTGGTCTAATTCAGCTGTTATTGTTTCTGCTGACTCTCACTCATGGGACCTGTTTCCCCATGTACTTCATAATTTTGGATTTTGAGTGCCTCTTCAGCTTTATCTGTGGGAATCCTGCAAGACCTGAGTTGAGGGTGAGTCCCTCAGAGGGAATCTGTGTTTATCTCTGCCAGGCCCTGCACGTCACTACTCATCTGGGTCCACACTGGGTTAACTTTTTTTTTTTTTTTTTGCGGTAGGCGGGCCTCTCATTGTTGTGGCCTCTTCCGTTGCGGAGCACAGGCTCCGGATGCGCAGGCTCAGCGGCCATGGCTCACGGGCCCAGCCGCTCCGCGGCATGTGGGATCTTCCCGGACTGGGGCACGAACCCGTGTCCCCTGCATCGGCAGGCGGACTCTCAACCACTGCGCCACCAGGGAAGCCCCTGGGTTAACTTCTTGACCTGAGGTTTCCTGGACTGCACAGGTAGTATCAATTTAACCCCTTCAACAGGCTTGTGGTTATAAATTTTCAGGGAAGATGTAATATTCCAACCCAGAGCCTAGGCTGAGACAGAAGACTTCCTTGTTGTTTCCCTTCACGTGGTTTAATTTGGAAGGTGCATCATTTCATTATTCTGGCTTTATATGAGGGCTCAGTTCCAATTCCCCATCTTGCTTTGGCCCCGGTGTGGCCATTAAAATCTAAGCCTCTTGGTTATAAAGATTGGCAGGATAGGCTCAGATTCAGCTAACACCTGTTTTGCAGCTCTCTTCAGTTCAACTATTTGTTTACCCTTCCTTACTTAATAGCTCAACTATTAAAAAGATGTTTATGATATTTCATCCAGCATTGCTAGGTACCCAGTTCTAAATATTTCTCCAAACAGGAGTTTCTCATTTTTTCTGATGAAGAAACTAAGGCCCAGAAAAGTTAATTGACGTTAAAAAGGCACAGCCAAGTGGAAACTAAAACTGAGCCTCTGAACTCCTTGTTCATGTCTTCATGGATCACACAAAATAATAATGCTTCCACTCTTAGAGCTGGCGTTTGTTGTGTCACTCCTAGTAACTCCTGAGATAACTCTGAAATCAGAAGTCAATTTCCCCTAAATTGTGATAACTTGCTAAAATAAGGTGAGATTAAATCACTGTCACAAGGTCATTCGATGTATTACAGCTGTGAGATAAGAAGCCTGTGTTTCTGACTTCCAAGGCTGTAGTGACATGAGTAGAAAATTTAGTTGTAATGATTTCTTAAAGCAGGTCCTGGCATCTGAATCTGGATTTGAAACCACTGATCATGGAAAGGAACAATCCATAGTTATGAAACAGACACATTTTTAGGATTCATAGAGGCATATCTTATCAGCATCAGGACTTTCTCACATGCAAAAGCTCCAAGTTAAGCATCTTTACTACATATTAGGAAAATATGCATAATTTGAAATACATGTGTATTAATTATTCATTCTAAAAAAGTAAACACTATTAAAAGGAATCAGTAATACTGTACAATACTGCAACTAGCAAATCTTAGAATAGGGAAAGCAAATATGTTTTTGAGGTTTCAATATAAAGAAAAAAAAGACATTTGGAATTTCAGTGATCCTGTCTCAAATGACTGCATGTTAACAAACCACCACCACCACCACCACCAAAAAAAGAAAAAAATATATATATACACACACACACCAATATAAAATGACCTAGGGCTATCAGTTGTGGTTTTGTTTTGCTTCATTCCAAATTCCTAAATCTCCATTTGTCATCCGAATTTCACATTTTTTTCAATTTTATCAATTTTATTCAATTTTCATCTTGTTCTCAGACGGTGTTCACCTTACTTATTAGCATTTTTTCAAAAAAAATTTTAAGAAAACCGAAGTTGTGGGTTTGAAACTTCCTGTAGAGGGCGCTATTGATATTGTCAACTATACTAAACATTAAAAAAAATACATGGTTCATAAACTATAGTCTCTGCTTAGAAGTCATTAGGTTGATATTTGGGAGAGTTGCATGAAACCAAAACTCTAAGCAGACTAATAACTCTTAAGCTGTTTAAAACTTGTGAAACCAGCGTTCCTCTCCTGCAGGCTTTTTAACGCTAGAGTCTGAACGTTCTCTCCCCTCCCCCTTTATTATTTAATGGACAATTCCTCTTCTGGTCTGTATTAACAATGGTGCTTGGAACTCGGCATCGATAACACACTGTATGCCCTGTTGTGCTCCATGTTGAATGATTTGTGTGTCTTTGAGAAAGTCCAGCTTCTCTTCTTAATCTGGTATCCTGGAGGCTCTGTAATTTACTCCCACGGTTCCCTGCCATAACGTATTTCACGTCAAGTGGAAGGTTCTCTTTTTTTTTTTTAACTCTTAATAGAGATATTTTGAAACAAAGAGGGCAAAGAGGATCTTCTTAGGATATTCAATGAGAACATAACCATAGCTTATTTTTCTTTTGTATTATGAGGCAATTGATGATTGCCTGGGGCTTTGTGGATGAATCAGACTTTTAATAAGTTTCAGTGAGAACAGTGTTCACGAAGATAAGTTAATTAATTGCTCTGCTGTGTGAAAGCTCATGTAGATAGTGTTTTATTCTACTGTGTAGACTGTTCATAAAAAGGCACACAATTCTTTACTACACGAATGCTTATTGGCCTACCTTCACAGAAAATATTACTTTGCTTTTTTTTAAAAAAAGAAATTGTTAATAACCTTATTAAACCAGAAATGAAATACGTTACTGATCATTCTCCAAAAGTGGCACTGAAAAGAAATCTTTTCTTTCGGAGGATCTGATGTCTTGCATCTATTGTTTACAAAACTCTTCTGGATGCTGACAGACACCTCTCTCCTTATTACTTTTAACCTTGGAATTTTGGCAAAGTCCTTCTTTTTCCTCTACATTACTTGGGTGATTTCAAACCAGAAAAATTCTGTCCAATCTTTACCCTGTCTCTGTGGCAGCGTTGTAAGGGACTGTAAGAAAATGACTTCGAAAGCGTCACTTGTTAATACAGAGGGTTTTTCTCCTGATGGCTACAATTTACATGCCAGGGGCCCTATAAGCCCTCCAGCATTTTCTTGATGCTATGAAGGGAAAGAAAAAAAAAAATCAAAGTTTCTTAGAGTCTGGAATGCTTTCCCTGGCAATTCACAACAGAGTTCAAGTCAAGTTTATGATTTGGACTCAAACTTAAACTTTCTTTATGCATTTTTAACTCTTTGAAAGAGGGGTTGAAGATAATATAGTATGCGTTACATGTCTCGTGCTATATTTGTTTTATTATTGATTGAATTTTTTAAAGTCTTTGCTGATAACTTTGTTTTTTAGATTTTTTTAAAATAGAGAAAACAATCCACTTAGAGTCTCATCCGTCACATTAATGTGTCTGCTGTTAATTTTTTTCAGTTAAAAATTATTTACAGGATAAAACTATATTTGTATCATCACTTGGTTTTCTGTTCTAATTTGGTGTTCTGTTCAAATTTAGTATTATATCATAATTTTATCAAAACTTTTTTTATATGTGTCACCGTGGTCTTCAGACTTCTTATAGATTTCCGTAAGTGCAATTTACTTGTGGCCTCAGGAATAATGCATTGTTCTCACGTGTAAGAAGAGAGTAATCACGTCTCTCTCAAAGGGCAATGTGAGGATTAAATGACCTCATCTGAATAGCCTAGCACAGTGCCTGGCACATAAGCACTCAGTAATGTTTCTCCTTTTTCTCCCTCTTCTTTCCCTGATCTTCATTGGCTTTCATTTGTCACCACTAATATGCCATTACATGTTGCAGAATGAATCTTTTGGAACATAATTACATGAGCAAATAAAACTGATTTAAACTATTTTCATGCTTTCCAATATAATTATAACATGAAATGAATAAAATCAGATCAACTGGCCTAGAGAAAACCCTGTGCCACGAGGAGTTTTGCTGTGCTGTAAGGTCTACTCCAATTCCAGTTGGCAATCAGTTGGTGGCCTGCAGTGCCCCCTTTGGTGACAGCTGCCTATCAGACACTCTTAATTCACCAAGTATTTCTGTGGCTTCAGGAGTGATTGGATGTGGTTCTTCTCATTAAATATCAGAACAACAAATGACTCTCCCATCTCTTTCTCCTTTTTTTCACTTATGTTTTTCTACTCTAGGGTTGTTAGCTCTTCACCTTTCCTTTTCTAAGGAGAAATTTTATTTTCTGTGTTTTGGGGTGTGTTTCTCAGTAACCTTTGCATTTCTAGCCAGGGTCCATCCAGAAATCATCCTTCCTCTCCTAAAGAGGCTGTTTTAGGAATATCCAAAGAACCCTCTGATTCTCCCCATTCTCCATCAGAGGGGCTGCACTCAGCTTCAGAAGATTCTGGTTTCTGGGACTCCATGCCATGGTTGCCTCTTCTTTGATTCTTGAGTAGAGGGTTTATTCTACACACCATGCCCTTGCTTTTGGGCAGCCCAGTATTATATGTGACTATTTTGTGGGTTATACAATATTTCTCTTGTAGGGTTTCACCCTTGGGTCTTTTTTAATTCACTCTTGCCCTTTACCAATGATAGATCAATTTTTCCATTGTGCATCTAACCCTTCATAGAATCTTAGAATTTCAGTACAGAGCAAGCTTACAGTTTATCTAGTCACATCCTCATTTTCATAGGTGCAGGAAAGGAGGCTGGCAGTGCCGAAGGGATTTTCTAGGTACAGGTGACACCTTAGTCCCGTAACTCAGACTTTGTCTGTCTCATGACACTGTTTCAGCTTTAGTGAGTTCACACTTAATGCTGTTTTTTTGTTTACTCATTTGTTCTTTTTAAGTATAGCAATCTTCCCCAACCCACAAAGTAGTGATGCCTTTTAGCCAAAGAAACATCAAACATTTCTATTGGATCTGACTCTCTTCTCAGAAACCTTGTTTCCTCAGACTCTGCATTTCATAAAGAAAGCAACAAACTTAAAGTTTTAGATTTTCAAACATCTCTCCTCCTATCCCTTCTCTCTGCTACATTTCTGCCCATCTCCCCACTTGTTTCAACTTTTCTTGGTTACTTTGATATTCTGATGATTGATTATGGATTCTGGTCTCATTACTATTTCTGTTAGATCTTAATTACCCTTTCTCTGCTTTCTCCTAGTCTTGTAAATGTGATGTAAATTAACGTCAACTTCTGGCTTCCAGTCCAGTATGTAAAGAGCTTGGAAGTCATCAATCCCATCCTCACAATTGAAAATTAACAACCATCTAACAGAAAATGGTTTGTTCAATATAATAATAGCAACAATATATTGGGTAATTATAGTTTATGGATAAGAGAAAGGAAGGCAAATTTGTAAGGAGGAATTGGGAATTCTCTGTTATAATGTGCCTGGGCTACTCATGAGGTGGTATAGTGTTAACATGGACTTGAATTAAGATGTAAACAAATGTATATTGCAAATTCTAGGGAAACCACTAAAATTTTGTTTTAAAAGTATAATTGATACATTAAAGAAAAAAGAGAAAATGGAATCATATAAAATGCTCAATTAAAAGCAGAGAAAGCAGGAAAAGAGTGGCAGACCAAAAAAGGAAAAAAGAACAAGCAACAAATATAAAGCAGTTGCAAATATGGTAGATATAATTCCAGCTACATCAATAATCACTTTAAATGTGAATAGTCTAAACACATTAATTAAAAGAGAGCGACTGTGAGAGTAGATAAAAGAGACAAGACCTAACTATATGTTGTCTGGGAGAAATGCACTTTAAATATAAAGACATATATAGATTAAAAGTAAAGGGATGGGGAAAGATATATCATGCTAACACTAGCCAAAAAAAAAAGAGCTGGAATAGCTATATTAATTTCAGATTAATTACTCCTTAACATAAGTAATGTAGTCTTATGGAGAGTAAGATATGATTTAGAAGTCTTTGCTTTCTTCTCATAAATTCCATATGAAGAGAGAGTCCCCCATCTTTCAACATTCGGCACAGGCGTCACCTGCACTTGACTATGCCCCCGGTAATTCAGTGATATGCCGTGTCTGTTGAGTGTTCAGGTCTGATTTGGTTTCACCATGGATCAAGCATTATTGCTCAAAATTTGGTCAGGAATAGAAGCCTGTTTGGATGTTCATCTTCTAACCCTTGCATTTTTATTTGTTTACATAGAGGAAGTACAAAAGAATTATCATACATTCCTGTTTTGTTTTGTTGGTTTTACACCTTTTTTTACTTGGAGTGACTTTTATGTATTTGGAAATGTTCACCAAAGTTATCTTCCTTCCTACTTTGAAAGGATAGGGCTTCTCTCTCTTCTCTGAAAGAGTAAAAGGACTGAAATTACTTCCCTGGGGGCATTTAAGAGGAAACTATTTGGAGGCTTTTAGGTGAAATTCACCATGTACCTGGGAACATTGTCTAAATTTTCCTTGGCAAAGGGCCTATATCAGGCTCTTCTCCTGGAAGATAAACACAAACCCTTTTAAATGATGTCTGCTGATCTCATCATAATCTCAGATTCCAAGACTCAACTAGCTTGGGGTACTCACCTACTCTCCAGGGGAACAAGCCCACTCTGAAGCAGGATACAGCCATTTCCATTAGCGGTCAAGGGCAGTTTCTCTCCGCACTGGCTTTGCAGTATGAACTTCCCTTTTATATAGTCTTCATTGAAGTGACATGATTTAGAGTGGGTGAAGATGAACATTTGTTAGGAACAAAGTAAAGGAAGAAGGAGAGGCCCTGCCTTCTTACTGACCTTCCTGGTGTTTCTGTTTTCAATTTTCCTTCATGCTACAGCCTTGGTACATGTCAGGACAAGGTTGGTGTTAACCAAGGTTCCCCGGACTCTTTTCTTTTTCCACTGGCTCTGTAGGGTAGCAGATATCTGACTTGCACTCCAGGTTGCAACAGGTTGGTCTGCATTGTGTACTACATGCAGTAGGATGTGCTCCAATTACAAAGAACATCCTAAACAGCCCTTAATTTCAATAAAGACATAAAACCCTTTTTCCTTACTGGGGCCAAGAGTGTCAGACCAAAGGAGGTATTCTATGAAATGGTCTGTAACATAGGGCAAGGAGTTCCTTTTCCATTTTTTCTTTTTTCCTGTAACAACTCTAGGCAAATTCCTCAGAAATCAGATTGGCAAAGGCAAACAAGGGGTGGGCTGGAACTCTGGAATTTGGGCTTGCTGAATGCATGCCATTCCCTTGCCACGCAGCACAAATTGATGCCAACTGCAGAAAATAAAGATCTAAGTCAGAAGAGCAATGCAGGCACAAGGTAATCATCAGCTCAATTAAACTGGTTATTCCACAAATAACCTGGAAACAGCAGGATTGCCAAACAATCTCCAGCCCCTGAAACATTTGCAAATGAGCATGACAACTGAGATTTTTCTTTCTTTGTAGCCATACACTGTCACATGTTAATGATGGATTATAGACATGGGCTTTTGGCAGCAGACTGTAGCAAACATGATTCTACACTTATTTTCTTCTAATCAGAAGATACAAAGGCTTATACATATATATGGCACTGTGCCCCAGAAACAGTTAGATAAAGCTCTAGAAAGAGAAATGTGGGATGATGGGAATGTACATACACTTTCCCTTCTTTTTGAATGCAGGGCAGATATGCTTTTATTGTCATAAGATACCTTATCTTTTATTTTACATGGTATTTTTGCACCTGTTGGGGATGTTTATAATAAAATATAAAACTAACTGGTATAGCATATGTATCTAATTCTATAATATATGCTAATCTATATCTGTCATTTAAAAATGGCAAATTAAACATATTTTTCATAAACTAGTAGTATAATCTCTCAATGTCATAAATATGAAAGTAACATGTTATTTCAATAGTCATGATGTCAGGAAGATATTATTTAGGAACTTAATGGGATCAGAGACTTACTGCACAGAAAAAATATATTTTTTTCTATATGTTTGCTGTGTCTGTTCTACTTAGTTCAATCATTTTAATTGCGATTTCTTTTTATTTTTAAAACAGGACCATAACTCTTGGATGCTATTATTTCTTTCTATTTTTGGCAAGTTGAAGAATAGCAGGTAAGACTGTAAGAATGAAGCCACAACTTCTGTATTCTTCTGTTTTGTCCCTGTCTTGATCTATCTTTGTCTCCTTTTCCCTTCTCCTCCTCTCTATATTCTGGATTTACCTTTATTCATTTCACTGGGCTGTGAGTATAAAAAGAGGAAAAAATCTGGGTCTCTTTTTATGAAGACAGATTACCTTATGATACATTTTAAATGCCACGAGGATATACATTTTCTTGAAGTGTTTTCTTGTTCAGGACGCTACCTTGGACTGGAGGGATAAATAATGTATGGAAAATGATTTCCCAAAAAGAACTTATTCTTAAACAGCAATGTAATAAGTCAAAAATACAGATAAAAAATGTGGATCGGAAAAAAAGTCCATAGCTTTGGTTTAGGTCCCATATGTGTGGATGTGTGACATCCATCAGTGGGATAAACAGTGCCTGGTGGCTGATTTACAGAGTGGGATTCCTCTCCAAAAAGGCAGCCATTTACCCCTTGACAATGCAATGAGTGATGGCTGCTGTATTCCAGAAGGATCTATTAGGGAAGCAAAATTTAGGATAGGGTAGGACCAACACAAAGAGATGGGGAGACGTAAGGACCCCATCTGCCTGGATCTCTTGGGTTGGAGCCAGCCTCTTGAGGATACAGTGGCTCCCTCTCCTTCCAGTTTGTGGGATATTGAGGATTTACACTAAGGAGACCCATACCTGCCATAGCTGCCCCTTGGTCAGTTTATTTGGATTAGTGAATCAGGATAGAAATGGTTCCTCTTTTTTTTTTTTTAACTGATTCATCAGCCTAACATAAGACCTTGGTCTTCATGTTTAGCAATTAGAATGACCACGGATGAGTTCAGTAATGGTAAGTCGGCAATGCTGAGGCTTGATTTGTGCCCTCACAATCCTACCTTTGCCACAAAGCCTCCCATTATTCTGGAAATATTCCATGGCTGCTATTCCTTTACCACACAAGAACCTACTCACAAAAAGAAAACACTAAAATCTGAGTTTAATTCAAGTGCACAATGAAGGAGAAAATGGTAGAACCAGTCAAAGCAGTTAGACTCTGGTATTTAAGCCTTGGGCTTTAACCTCAGGTTTCACGTGTTCAAATCCCAGTTCCAGGGGGAGAGGAAGTGAGGAATTACTGTCTAGTATGTACAGAGTTTCCATTTGGAATGATGAAAAAATTCTGGAAATAGATAAACAGTGGTGATAATTACACAACAGTGTGGATGTAGTTAATGCCACCAAATTGCATACTTAAAAAGGTAAGTAATTTTATGTTCTTTCTATTTACCACAAATAAATGTTGGTGAGGATGTGGAGAAAAGGGAACCCTCCTACATTGTTAGTAGGAATGTAAATAGTGCAGCCACTACGGAAAACAGTATGGAGACTTCCCAAAAAACTGAACACAGAACTACCATATGATCCAGCAATTCCACTCCTAGGTGTTTATCCAGAAAAAAACAAAACAAAACAAACACTAATTCAAAAAGATACATGACCCCAACATTCATAGCAGCAAATTATTTACAATTGTCAAGATATGGAAGCAATCTAAGTGTCCATCAACAGATGAAAGGATAAAGAAGATGTGATACACACACACACACACACACACACACATATATACACACAATGGAATACTACTCAGCCATAAAAAAGAATGAAATTTTGCCATTTGCAATGATATGGATGGACTTGGAGGGTATTATGCTAAGTGAAATATGTCAGACAGAGAAAGACAAACACTGTAGGCTATCACTTATATGTGGAATCAAAAAAATAAACTAGTGAATATAACAAAACAGAAACAGGCTCACAGATACAGAGAACAAACTAGTGGTTACCAGTGGGGAGAGGGGAGCAGGAAGGGGCAAGACAGGGTAGGGGATTAAAACGTATGAACTACTAGGTATAAAATAAATAAGTTACAAGGATATATAGTATAATACACGGAATATAGCCAATATTTTATAACTATAAATGGAACATAACCTTCAAAAATTGTGAATCCGTGTTTTGTACACCTGAAACTTATATAATATTATACATTGACTATATCTTAATTTAAAAAATGCAGGAAAAAAATCCCAGTTTCACCTCTTGTCAGCCATTTAGGCAAGTTGCTGTACCTCTCTATAATTCAGTTTCCTCAAGAATGGAAGAGGATGATAATAATAGTGATATTAGCTTCACAAGGTTATCCTAATTGAATGAGATGTGTGGGACAGACTTATACTGATTCCTAGCAATCAGAGTTAGCTGTTGTTTGATGATTTATGAGTGTGAATTCTGTCATTAAAATCTCTTGCATTTGCAGTAGGATTCTTTGTGGAAACCATCAGTTTCAGTTCTGCTTATAAGGCAGACCTACATCTGTTTGAGATCTCATGTAAGACTTTAATTACTCTTAAAAGATGCCCCTATTGATAAGAGTGTGGGGGCAGGGGGCCCTCTTGCTCCTTGTAGGCTGGACAGTAATTGATGCTACCATTCTGAAAGGCTATCAAGCAATATGGCAATATGGAACAACATTCAAAACATGCATAGCCGGTGAACCTGCAACACCATTTCTATGAAAAGTAGTCACATATGGGTGTTCAAGTAACAGGTATCCACTGTAGCACTGATTATAATAGCAACAAACTGGAAACTATACGATTATCTATTCATAGTGAATTGATTAACTAAACCCAAACAATGGAATCCTATATAACCATGAAAAAGGATGATGCCATATTATAATATTCCTATAGATAGATGTCACAATAAATTGTAAAATTTAATACCAATTTATGGGAAAAGGCAGTTTGAGAACAGAGTATGTAGTCTGACCACATTCATGGAATTTATGCTTACATGTATGATACGATTTCTGAAAGGACAGTCATCAAGCTTTTATAGTGGTTATCTCCAGATGGATTATAGGGAGAAATTTACTTTGTTTTAAACACTTCTGTATTACTTGAGGTTTTTACAAGCATGTATTACTTTCATAATGTGCAGAAATAATAAAAATATTTCCATTAAAAAAAGGGGCTTCCCTGGTGGCGCAGTGGTTGAGAGTCCGCCTGCCGATGCAGGGGACACGGGTTCGTGCCCCGGTCCGGGAAGATCCCACGTGCCGCGGAGCGGCTGGGCCCGTGAGCCATGGCCGCTGAGCCTGTGCGTCCAGAGCCTGTGCTCTGCAACGGGAGAGGCCACAGCAGTGACAGGCCCGCGTACCGCACAAAAAAAATAAAAAATAAATAAAAATAAAAAATAAAAAATAATAAAAGAGAGACCATAAGGGACCTCTTCGGCTATGGAGAGAAAGAACAAGCCCTTGTATTTCTCAAGGTGTTATTCTAATTTAGACCTTTTATTTTTATGTAGCATCCCCCAGATCTGAGTCCATAAAAGGAAATGGATGAACAACTCAGTGACAGCAATAAATAGGGTCCCAGCAATCTTAATTATCTTTGCATCTGTCTTCCTCTGGCAAATTCAGTCAGTGTTTTGAGTATCCTTCCAGTATCCACACCAGTGACCTCCACCTTCTTTGCCTTTGCTGATTTGTCTCCTTAGTGGAGCTAAGGTCAAAGCCTTATTCAGCAGCCCACTCTCATAATAAATGCTCAAGGCAGCCATTGGCTCTCTTGCCTACAGTCCCCCCAGGACATATGGGACTTGGATATGCCTGGATCACCCATAATGGCCAGGGTCTTACTATGCAGGGCCCTCTGTTCTTCATCAAACAGGTCTATTGCTCCCCCACAAACACAGGATTCAGCCTATGAAAGGATATGACTCCCACACAATGATCAGTGAGAGGCACAGCGGCTTTCAACCTGTGTATATATGTGTGGGTGGGTTGCTCAACAAAACAAAATAATGTTATGCAGGAGAGTGAAAGGAGAGACAAAGCATCTGGAAATAAAGGCCATTGCAGCAGGATGTGATGGACAATGGGGATTCTGGAATCAGACTAGGTTCAAAACCCAGCTGCCTCACTTATTAGCTGTGTGACCTTGGTCAAATTACTTAGCCTCTCTGAGTTTTAATACGCCCATCAATAAAATAGGAGTAATAACATCTTTCATCCAGAGTTGTCAGGATTCACTGAGATAAAATATATCATGGGCTTGAACCACAGTTAGTGCTCACAAATAATAGTGTTCTTTCCTTCCCCTCAGACTTTGGCATAGCATTAAATAGCCATAGCAGTCTTGAAAATAGATGATTTTTCTAAAGAGCACCATGTTCCAGTGTACTGTTTGTACATGTTCTCTTTAAGTGTCAAGTAAGGGCAGTGTTGTGAAAGCTATAGACAGAATATTTTAAAACCAGGGTGGGGGATTGGGGAGAAATGGGGAAGCCTTATACTTTCTAACTCCTTTAGTGGGCAATTTTCATGATTCAGATGAGGTTGAGAATAACTTTGCAGGTTTTAAATATTCTGTATCATGTAAGAATGAGGAGGAATCACAGATCAATTAGGTTTAAAAGCTACTGAAATTTTTGAGAATCATTTAAATAAAGTACTTATAAATGACCCTAAAGAGATGAGAGTAACCTTCCACGTCAGCAGTACATGAGTTAGACATGTGGGTAACGATGATATAAAAAGAGGTGGTATGTGAAATATCAGTTCATATGAGGTGACACTCAGTATTAATTTATGTGATATCAATACTGTTTTAGTCTAAATGAACCTTCCCTATATATAAAACACTCCTCTAATTATTGTAAAACCGTTACTTTCCGCTTACCATTGATCTTTCAGGAAATTACTAAAAGTTTTGGAGTGTGCTGACACAGCACTATTATTTCGGGTCATTATTCAGAGCAGGTGTCAATCTCTTTTACTTAATACTAAGGCAGGGAAAAAAAAAGAAGAGTAGTTTTTCATTTAATCAAGTCTCTCTTTTAAAAAATAAAAGAGGAACACATTAAGATAAGTGTAACTTTTATAGGGATGTTAACACTCTAATACTCTTTGGGATAGGTGAAGCTTTTGATTTTCAGACCAGTTCAAGAGAAAACATTACATTTTATAATGTGGGGAATACGATAATTCCTTAAAGGAATAGGTCAAGCCATCAGCAACTGATGGCCTTCCAGACAAGGTCTCCCAAGCTTGAGCCAAGTGACCAGGTTGTCCCTTGTTAAACAACATTTCAGAGTTGACATGCACCCCGACCTCCAGTGCAAGAGTATAGCATTTTAGAGCTCTACCTGTTAGGATTTTAAGAAGTAACTGCAGTAAATCTAAACCACACAAGAGTTAATAATTACACAACTGCTGGTGTAAAAAGGCATTTGTATGTCAAGACTGGAAGGGAAAATTGTGATGGTTTCAATTAGAACATCAGCCTGTGTAAAACTGCTGTTGCCCACAAACTCAGGGCAGATTTGTTAATCTAACTGTGCTTCAAATACAAGTGGCTTATATGAAGGCTCTTAATTTGAGGACAAATGGGATTGATTCCTTTATTCTAATCCACAGAACTGCAATATTACAGCTTACATGCAATTTTATATAATGAACATTTGCTGAACACATTCTAAACGACATGCCTGGTGCTAAGCAGTTGACATGGATTATTTTATGAAATTCTCTCCAAAACCTTATTAAGGCATAACAGTATCTAACATTTCTTCCAGTAATTATTATGTGCCAGGCATTGTTTTATGTACTTTACATATATTAACTTATTGAATCCTTGCAATATCCTGGGAGGTAGATGCTAACATTAGCTCCATTTTACAGACGAAGAATCTGAAGTTCAGAGAGGTTAAGAACTGGCCAGGGTCACACACTTAGTAAGTGACAAAGCTGAGGCTGTTAGACCTCCTGCTCTGCTTGCCGTTACTCTGAGTATGGTGAGCGTGGATCTGGGGACGTGGCGGATCTCATCAATCATGTGGCTGTACTTAGGGCTGGCTGCATAATTCCTGGACCCAGCGCTAACTAAAAATGCAGGGCACCTTGTTCAAAAGTCTGGGGAAAAGTGCCATTAAAGATATTAAGTAGAAAGGTTTTCCTCTCTCTCACAGTCAATCTCTCAACTTGTCACAGTGTTTTAAATTTACTATTTATTTTTTTGGCTGCGTCTGGTCTTAGTTGCGGCACTCATGATCTTAGTTGCGGTATGTGGGATTTTTCCTTACGTTGCCAGGCTTCTCTCTAGTTGTGGCGTGTGGGTTTTCTCTTCTCTACTTGCGCTTCTGGGCTCCAGAGTGCGTAGGCTCTGTAGTTTGCAGTTCATGGGCTATCTAGTTGAGGCGTACGAGCTCAGCAGTTGTGGCGCGTGGGCTTACGCCACATGTGGGAATCTTAGGATCCCTGACCAGGGATAGAACCCACGTCCCCTGCATTGGAAAACAGATTCTTTAACACTGGACCACCAGGGTAGTCCCTAAATTTACTATTTAATGTTGTTCAAAGTAACAAAACATTAAAATATTAAATTATTAGCACTCATTTTACCATTCGTCTTTATATTGTGCAATGACAGTTTTGAATGTAAATACGTTAACTTCTATATGGAATCACTGAATTCACACAATTTGTATTTCACTGCTCCTATGTGCATATGTATTCTGTTCTTACCTGCACAGTGCAAATGCTGCGCAAAATGAACTCAGCTGTATTTCACTTCTTGAAGTGCACACATTCCACCAACATTCTGCCTTCTGTTTACTTCTAAGGAAAGACTGAGAGGAAAAGCAGTAAGGGCAGCTCTATCCTTCCTTTTCCACCTGTGTCATCTTGTTCAGTTTAAGTGGTTAGTTGCCCAACACAGGGACTAACAAGAGTAAGATAGGATTCCTAAGTCTTTTGGGTATCTTAGAGCACCTCTGCCTTTTTTCTGAGTTCCAGGAAGGTTCTGGTTTGCAAGGTAAGCATGGTCTGTCAGGGCTTTCCGCATCCGCCTCACCGCCATCCCACTCACCACAGAGGAAAAAGGCTTACCTTTTAGCTGCTTCGCGTCTCACAGACTCCAGTGCATCACCGGTCCAATAGAATTTTGTGCGTCAGGAAGCGCCTGGAGCGCTACATGCAAATTAGGTGGGAGGGAACAGTGGACGTGCTTACTGCACGAAGCGCGCCTGTGCTCCCGCGCGCGCATGCTCTGTGTTCCATAGGACATGGCGCCGGTACTGGCTCTAGTGGTTTGGTACTTTCTCCTCCCTCCGCCTTGGCCCAGCTGTGCGATCTTGGGCAAGCTGCTCACTGCTCTAAGACTTGATCTCCTCACTGCAAATGAGAATGGGTCCAACCACCTCATAGGATTATTGTGAGTAACTGAAAGAACACACATAAAGGTCTTAGTACAAGCCTTGGCACAGAGTCAATGCTTGGGAAGTGTTAGCCAGCCGTGCTGTGGTTGTTGCTGTCTTTGGATGAGTTTTGCGGTTCCATTTATTTGAAAATATTTATCCCTTCAAATAAGACAATGAAGAAAGCAGGGTAAGATTTATCTTAGAAGAGATGGAAACTTCCCAGTGGTCCCATAGCAATGGGTTTAATCACAAACCCAGTGACATTCTTCCTATTACCACTGTTAACTCGGTTAAGAAAAGTCTTGAGTGAAAAATAAATGGGAAAGGTCCCTCTAAGTCGTGTATGTATAAGGGACGAGGGAAAGACTTCTCTAGGGGTATATGTGTCTTTATGGGAAGCAGCTAGAGGATTGATCTTAAGCATATGAGCCTGGGGTCATTTTTTCTTTCTTTCTTTCTTTAAAATTTTTTTTCTTAGTGTTGCAGGCAGCAGACTCTTCCTGTTCCCTCCCCGGCATCCCAGGTCACTGCCCATCTATGAATTCACTAGACCAGAGTTACTCGAAGTGGGGTCCCCAGACACTTGCCTCAGAATCACAAATGCAGAATCCTGGGCCCAATGCCAGATCCTTGAACAGAAATCCCTGGGGAAGTCAGGGATTTAACAGGTTACCTAAGTGCTTCTTATGCCACTAAGTTTGAGAACTTCTGCAGGAGCCTAGGAGCTGGGAAGGAGACCCTTTTTTTTTTATCCCTCCCCAGTACTGGGCAGACCTGTCAACCTTTGTTGAATGTTGGAGAAATTACTCAATCCAAAGCATGAGGCAAAAGGATTTCTCCCCATCTGAGGACGCTTGGGTTGGTTCTCCTCAGGCCTCATATTTAGTGGGTAAGCACTGGTAAGGCTGTAAACTTGTTAAAATATTAAAATTCTTCCTTAGGGTTAGTATATACCCACTGCTCTGACCTCTTGGCTACCCCACTGGCCCAGCTGCCCCGGCCTCTTCCTTGGACTGCCCCATGATCCAGCAACTAAAGGGTTAACCTCTGGTCTAACAGGGGTCTCACCTATTCTCATTGGTCAGTGTAGGTACAAGCCAGCTCTTCATAGGTCCAATGAATGTGGTACCTTATGGGCAGGCTTGTGCCCTGCCTGTGCCCCTACCCTGTGGAGGTAGGTAGGGTGGGGGTGGGGAGGACCCTGGATGGTGGTACCCCAGCTAGTTTACCTTGACTCTAGTGTAAGGGTCTCTGTCTCCACATATCCCCCAGGCCATAATGGGTGGAATCCCAGTGGGTGAGGTGGCATTCTTGGAGGTGGTGCTGGCACCCCAGCAGGCAAATGCCCTAGGTTATGGCTGCCACCAGCTGAGGTACCCCTAGAGATGCTGCTGCATGGCTGCTTCTGGAAACTGCAGCCTCCATGGGACTTTGGCTCTGACAGATCGTGAAAGAGATGGGGTGAGCACGAGGCATGCAAAAATTCAAGTCCACAAATACGAGGGCTCTGTTGGCGTGGTTTGACAGGCAAGAGCCTGCTTGGTACAGATGATGCATGCGGGGATTAGTGTGGGGCTGGGAGAAGTATAGGGAAACAGGTTGTCTTTTCATCTATTTGGTCAAGTTTGCTAAAATCACTGAATATCCTCCTGTCATGGTATTAGCCACATTATTTTCATTGATAAAATGAGGGCAAGTGCTTATGTAGTATTTGTCCTGTGCCAAGCACAATTCTTAACTTTGAATTAGTATAATTATCACCACCAGTCCCATTACAAAGATGAGGAAACTAAGACTGAGAGTTTATTTAAAACTGAAGTAGTAGAGCCATGATTTGAACTCTGCCAGCCTGACATTGGAGTCCACACTTATAAACACCACCTCTCTCCTTCAGTTTACATTCACAAAAATTGTGTGTGTGGGGGGGACTTAGCTGGTAACAGAGATCTGGAATATATAGAAAACTGTAATACAATGGCTTAGAAACATTGTGAATGAAATTGCTGTCAGTTCTGCAGAAGCTGACAGATGAGTCAGCACCATGAACAATATTGCTGATGTGGAGAGATTATCTGCTCATTGAGACTCCAAGTAACCTAATGATTATCAAGTTATTGAGGAGATCACTGGAAAAGTTCCATGTGTGTTCCTTTGTCAACCATGGCTCGGACAGGGGCACTGTTTACCTGGTGACAGCATGTCAAACAAATGATCAGCAACAGTTGTTAAAGACCAACAACTGATGTGGATAGTATTAGAAACTGGTGAACTACTTGCATTAAAACTCATATATATGTGCTTCTGTTTAGAGAATACTGGGAATTAAATATTTTCAATTTATATGGTGATTAATTACATACAGGTTTTTAAATATTTTGATTACCACCTCAGCTTTGCTTATTCAATTCTCCATTCTATTGCTTTGGTCCACACCTATTAGCTGGGAAAAAAGATAAGCTCTCAGACTTAGCACTACTACATCAAGCTGCATTCCTTTTCTGCCTCAAGCTTGCTCCTGGTCTGGCTCACACTTTTTCTTTGAGGGAGAAGGAGGTAGATTCCTGCTTTACTGGAAAAGGATGTCCTGATAATTGAGTGGGAATGTGGGCAAGGAGGCTGTTGCTTCCTTCCGTCAACCCAAGTAATTGAGCTGTCATATTTAACGTTTTATTGGTTAAGATTCAAGTTAGGACTGGAGCCCTTCTTCTGCAATTCCTTCAGGGCCACATGTGGAAGACAGCAAATAACAAACTCAGTGATGAGTTCTGAATAAGGCTGTGTGAAATGAACAGTCGGCAGTCCCTCTGGTATCAAGAAACACTAAAGGGAAGAGAGTTGTTTAAACACTTAGGAAGGAAACACAAAGCTCTTCCATTTAGTATGTCAAAACCAGCTCAGAAGTATGTGACAATCCAGGCAAAGCATTACAATTTCTAGCCAGTCCAGTCATGATTCTCTGGCAAACTGCACAGTCATGGTTGTGATGCATTGGGATGAGAGGTGCTATATAAATGTCAGATGTTACATAAATGTCAGGAATGATTATTGTTTGTTAATGGGAGCTAAACTGTTCCTAAGCAAAGCCCCGACATCCTTAGCAAAGGTTCTAACCCATGAGAAGGTGAAGCTCAGCCCTGGTTCTAGAAAAGAGCCCAGTTGGTATTTGAGGTTTGAAAACAGGGGTTGGGGTGGTGCCGGTGCCACCACTTGATCAAGTGGCTTCAGGCCAGCCTCTTAACCTGGGGTTTGCCTTAGCTCACCTGTAAAATGAGGATAATTATAACACCTGCCCTATTTCTCCTCCTTGTGCTAGGCTGTTGTGAGAATCAAGGGAGTTAGTTCCACGTGGGTGCGAGTGCTTTGTAAAGTGTGAGCTGCCGCGAGGATGACAGTGGTCGTCTGGGATGTCTGGGATATGCTGGAATTTAGCCTATGCCTTCCCTTTGAGTCCGACTCACAGAGAGAACATCTGAATGGAAGTTAAGCTGAGGATGGTGATGGTGACTTGGCTGATGATGAAATCGCCAGACTCCTTCTCTCACGGAATTGTAGGGAAGATACTGCAGACCAGGGGCCCGGATCCTGCATTCTGGCTCTGGCTCTGCCACTTGCCAGCCTGTGAGCTTGGGCGAGTTACAGACGAGGCTCTGGAAGTGATCGCCAAGGGCCCTTCCGGCTCTGACGCTGAGTCTAAATCAGTCTCATCACTTGGCTCTAGCTGTGATTCACCTCCCCCCCCCACCCCCCAGGAGCAACTCTCCTTCCAGCTTCTCAGACGCGAGAAGCAGGGGTCTTGGAAAGGGTGGGGGCAGTGTATTCCAAGTGAGTGTGCACAATAAAGAAGTTATTCCTTTGGAAGTGAGGTGGAGGGGGCGGGTGCGGGGCGGGCGGTGAATAGGGGTGTCGAATGAGTGCTCTGAGAAGCCAGGATGCAGGGAACACTGTAATGAGGTCACGACTGTCGCAGGCAAAAAGGAGCTGGACATCTGCTGGTGGGGGAAGGGGGAGCGTCCTGCATTTCTGTTTGGAGAAAGTCTCTTCCGGCATTCTTCAGCACCCCCTCCCCACCTCTCCCCATCCCCACACCTTTCAAACGCTACCAGGCCCCCGTCACGGGACAGCCCGTGTCCCTGCCTCTCCTCCGTGGTCCTGTCTGAAACCATGAGGATTGTTTCCAAGCTGACTCACACCACTAATGTCAGGGAGCCGTGTCACACGGCGCTGGGCTCTGCAAGCTGTTGCTTGCGCGGTCGCCACTGCCGCCGCCACCGCTCCCCCGCGGGTGCACCAGGGTCCGCTCTTGGGGCGGGGGAGGGGCGGGGCCGGGGCGGGGCCCGCCCCCTCGGCGCGCCGGCCCCGCCCCTCCCTCCCTCCCCCACGGACCGCAATGATTTAGAAGTTCAGGAATCCCACGTGACGTCACCGGGGGGGTGATGTAATGCACTCTAAATAGAATGTATTGTAATCTTTGCTCAGTCCAACGTGGTCCCTTCACCCGGGCTCCGCTCTTGCCTTCTCCACACTTGTTTGGTAAGTTCCTAAAAATACGGCTCGGCCACATCTGGGGCTTTTGCATTTAGACACTTTTGTTGCACTTGCCGCGGGAGCCATCTCGGGAGCGTACTTGTTTGCAGGGGTTGGTTCTCGGCAGCAGCCGCGAGGTTACTTGGTCCAGTGGGCAGGTCGCAGGGCAAGGAGTAGGGAAGATGCGATGCATTTTTTTTGGAGGGTGATCTGTGTTTGTAAACACTTTGGCGGACCAGAGGGAAGTCCGGCCTCAAATGCTGGTGGACTGTGGAATCGGCTGTGTCCTGAGGCTATCCCAGAGACCCCACGCCGTGTCCGTCCCGGAGCGCGTCTTGGTGGCCGCCGCGCCGTGCGACTGGAGGGATGCTAACGTGGAACGAGCGCTGTGTCCGCCCCGGCGTGCGTGCGTGTGTGGGAGCGCGCGTGCGTTTCCCTGACACGGGGAACAGTTATGAATCGGGGGTGTGTGTTTGCCTCCAGAGACCTGGCAAGGTGCGGAACCCTCCAGAAGTGCGGTCAAGCGGCGGCAGCGGCGGCGGCAGCGGAGACGGCGAGCCAGGAACCTTCCCCCGCGTCCCCAACTTCCCGGTGATGCGGCGGAACCCCCGGAGAAAGTTTGCAAACTTCCAGCGGGCGCGGCGAGGACGCCGGGTCACCTAGGGGGCGGACGGGCGGGCGGGCGCACGGGGGGCTAGCTCCCTCCCGGGTGCCGAGCCTGCTGCTGCCACCTCTTCCGCAGAGCTGCCCACCGCAGGTGGTGGGCGCGCGCGCCGGGGGAGGGGACATCGTCCTTGGAGGGCACTTGGCTTTCACTCCAGGCGCGGAAGGCTCGAGCGTGGCGAGGCTCTCCTCGCCGGCACTCCTCCAGCCGCCTCTTGCCTCTGTCCGGTTCTCGCTGGCATCATTACCTCTTCCCCGCCGCTGCCCCAAATGACAGCTCCCGCTTTTGCCGCGGCGGCGCGGTGGCAGTTCTCAGGACCCGGCGGCAGAGTCTTCCTCTCCAGCAGATTCTCCACGGAATCGCTTAAAACTTTTCAAGACGTTCTTAGAGGGGCAAGACGCACAAAGGAACCAAGGAGATGTTTCCTTCCGGCGGCTGCATCCCGCTTTTCCTTTGCCATAGATTTATTTCGAGGAGGTAGTGGGGAGGTATCTGGTAGATAAAGCCTCTGATCTAGTCCACCCCAACTTTCCCTGAACGAGTGCAGCCTCCACTTGAGGCTTGTTCAAGGCCAGGAACTGAAGTGGGCTGCTTGTAGATTTCGTTGTCAGAGTCCGCTGAGTGTTTGATTTTTATTTTTCCCTCCCTCTCTGACATGTGTCAAGGAATAAAGGCTGAATACAGGTCCATTACGTCATTCTGCAGGCCAGTAAGTGTTTGATTAACAGCTTCAGATACTCAAGGGTTGGGGGGCTTAGAAGTGCTGACAAAGCAACAATGCTTTCCGCCCCCAGCCCCCAACGTACTAGTACAATCGCCGGTTCCCTGGGCATCTTTATTGCCCTCTCCTCCCGGACCCCTCCTTCTCCACCCCCTCTCCCGCCCACACTGTTATCACTCTGGCCCTGCCTCCGCCTTTTACTGCTTTCCCTGGGGAGATCACAGTCCCCGGAGTGAGGGTAAGAGCTTCTGGTGGCTGAGGGGAGCGCAGTGCCTGCTCAGCTCACACACAATCTGCCCTTTTCTATTATTTAAGAAAGGCACCAGCGATCTCGCTTCTCCAGGGCAAAAATGCTCAACTCTGATAGAAAAGGCATCTCAGGAAATGTTTAGAGACATTATGATAATACTGTGTCCCTGTGGTGACTTAGGAAAACAACACACTCGCTGCAAGCAAAGTACTTAATTTTACATAGCGCCTTCCTCAGACCGGTTATCCGAAGAGGGATGACTGAGGATGCTGACTAAACCAAATTTAGCCAAAGGCTCAAGACTAAACGTTTCATTTCCAAAGTGAGGGAATGTGAGTCGTCGAACCCAAAGTACCATACAATAAATTGGTGTGTGTTTTAACCTTACGTTTCTATATTTAAAGAGGAAGTTAAATACCTAAGTCATTGAATGGAGTCAGAATCCACGTATCTGGCAGTTGAAATAAAAATACTGTGTGTGACATGTTTAAGGGATAAAAGTAAAAAGAACTCGGGGATGGGGGCGCTGCAGTGTGCAGCAGAAATCAAACAAGAGATTTCCTAACAGGCTTTTGGATGGGGGGTGGTGGGTGCAGAAGATTTGAGTGCTCTCTGATTTGGAGTTGGTGAAAGCTAAATAAAGGAAAATTTATATTCTGAGTATGTGGGAATTTCTTGAAGAACACATGTTTTGTTATAATCAGATCTACTTTCTTCAGTGTGAAAGCCATGCTGTAGAGTAGGCATTTGTAAAACTCCTGTCTGGGTTCTAATTGACATCCTTCCCCAAGTTTGTGGCAGTATTTATTATTTATTCACATCTAGAGATGAAATAGTATAACCTCCACACAATACATGTGCATCTAAAATGTTAAACTTCTTGTTTGTGATGCATACATAGACCTAAAGGGGAAAATGGCCCGGGTCACCAGCACTGGAGAGTGTGATTAATGATCAGTGATTTAGTGATCAGTGATTAGTGGTTTTATTCAAACTGTTACCTCTGACCAGAAGCACACATCAGAGGATTAACAGGCTCTTTAGATAAATGCTCATTAGTGGAAGGGGAAAAGCAAAGATAATAGGCATGCACCCAGGGACAACTTTCGAAGAAAATCATTCCCCGTCTTCAGAATAATAAGCTCTATTAACAGAAAGCCCTTTTAATTTAAAACTTGCTTTTATCTTGTAAATCAAAGTTAGATGTAAAAGTTTGTAGTGCCATTATAACCTAAATTTTCCCATATCCACTAGATGTGGATTATCTCAGTAGCGATATTTTTTTTATTTAAATAAACAATTGGACCTTTAGAGCAGCTGAACTCTGACAAGTCCTTAAGTCCCAGGGTTTGAAGGTGTCCCCCCTTCTAGAATGGAGAGTGCAGCTTGCTAACTAGATGGCGCAGTGTTATTTGGTGTTCTGTGCTGTGTCGTGCAGGAGTCTAAAGGAGCAAGTAGCTGCTTGCGAGGTGTTCTTCAACACTTACAACAAAGTTGATTCTGTGTAAGGTTGGAGGCTAGACAGTTCTACAAGTTTTTAGTCACATTTTCCATGTCAGTTAAATCTGGGGAGTTCAAGGCTACTGGAAAAATTAGTCTCATTACTAAAAGAAATTTAGAGCCAGGAAGGAGAGGAGGTACGGGAGTCCAGGAGGTACCTCTGGGCTGCAGAAGTGATTGTAAAATACCAGACCTGTTCTTTTTTTTTTTTTTTTTTTTTTTTTTTTTTTACTGAGAGCTGGTTTCACAGTCTTGAGGTCTGAACTACTGAGGCAATACTCAAAGCTTTATTTTCTTCCTAATCTTGCTGGGGAAAAAGAAGTTACTAGAAAGAAAGGAAGAAAAATTTTGATTTGGTGTCTGCAGGAAGCAACACGTTGCTGATTTTATTCTACAGATAATGGTAAGGTGATGTTTATTACTCTTATTAAGCAGAAAGGGAACTTTGTAGTTGGTTCCAGGAGAATGATCTTGTAGTTTCATAGGTGAGATTCACAAATGGAATTCTTACTTTACACTAACTTTTAATGTTGCTTTTGTAGTTTCCTGGGACTTGATAGCATTTTGTTGGAAGGTTTTGTGTGTGCTTGTGTGTGTGTGTGTGTGTGAATAAGACCATTATTTCCTGGATAAAATAATGTTCATGAGCATGAGAAGTACAGTGGGGAAGCTACAAAGCATGTGAAATAATGTGCCAGGTAAGAATTCTCTTTTCCACAAGCTTTCCTGAGATTTTTATTTTTCAACTTTACTCAGACTAAACTTGTTTACTCAGCTGATATCTTCCAGCCAACTGGTTTTGAATGTAAATTGCTGATATCCATAAATTGCTTGTCAATCAGAAGTCAGTTGTGACCTTATATAGTTTATATACGAGCAGAGAGCTAATTAGAACATTCCCACAAAAAAGTGGAAACAGTGCCTTTATTTTTATATCTTTGTGATGTCGCAGCTTTTGTTTGAATAAGGGGTTAAGTGAATAGTAGTTTGTTAGAGAGGTTTTCCCTGTATAGCTTTTCAATTACAGTAAGTTGAAGATTTTTGTTACGATTATTTGTCGTTATTATTTCCCACACCTGTGGATTCAAAAACCAATCAGTTGTAGACTTTCCGTGGCTGTTCATACTAATGTCAGGTTCCTGCTCTCCTGATTTCTTACTATAATTTGCTGTTTAGCAATGATGCACCACAATCTTATAGTGTTTCCTTAGCATTTCTTTGCTTCTGATTAAGGTGAAAATTATTTTGTGGGGGGGTGTGATGTTCACTGGATCACCAAGATGCGAATTTTGTGTCACATTTTGTAGTTGGTTTTCTTCTGGTTATGTTGTTAGATTAAAATTGGGGATTTGAGTGGACTTATTATTTTAGTCATCTTTTTTTCTTCTTCTTCACTTCAAAGCAGTGCTGTTAGCCACAAAATTAATGTGGTCATGGCTGGTGTTTCCCATCTATATGCTTCTTTTGCTTCTTCCAAATTGGATTTCTACAGCAATTTAAGATCTTTTTTTAGAGACAGCTTTCTTGGATGAAGATGGAACAATGATCTCAGTCAATTCATTATCTTGTCCAGTTTGACTACCAGCTGTATTATGGGAATCAACCAATGCTTTTATAAATTAGTGTTTAAAAATGTAAATCTAGGACTATTTCTCTGAATCCTATTTAAGAAAATTATACAGTTGAGATAAGGTAATAAACTGGGGTGGGGTGGGGACCGGCTCCAAATATTTAAATGTGAGAAAGAAGCACTTTTAGATATGCTAAACAGACTTAAAGAACCTTTTTGTGTTGCTATTTGTAAACTAAATAAGCTATCTACTTTATGGCATTGTTTTACATAGAAACTCTGGCACTTTAAAAATGACATCATGTTTAATGTTTTCACTAAAGAGTTCTTACATTTTGTAATTAGGGAAAAAAATGGACAATTAGTGTTTTTTGAGGATCCATTAGTATTCCATTGTTGGGAATCACAAATCATGGATTTAATGTAAGAAAAGAGAAGAGAGAGAGAAGGCTTTTACAAGTTTCCAGGTAATACTGGTAGAAACAAAAGTAAAATTTTGTTTCTGTTGCAGAAACAAAAGTAAAATTTTTTCAAGCTCTTACTGAGACTCTGGTACCTTCAAAATAAAACGTTAAAAGTTTAGGGTAAATTCCTGAATGTATAAGATGTTACAGTGACCTTTCCATATTTCTTTCCTCCAAGCTCACTCTGTTGCCCATTTATCTTTTCCGAGAAATAGATCAGAATCAACTTAACACTTTAAAAGCACATATTTTAGCCGCTTCCTTCTACTTCCTCAAGGTTCATATTTGTAATCTGTACCCTAAGATTAACAAGGATTGAAAACTACCAGGTTGGCATTTGGCTTGAACTAATCTTAGTAAGAGTTCCTCTTGGCTTAGGGGTTCTGATGTGAAGTAGGCTTGTGTGATAGCATTAAACAGAGCTGGAACTGGAGGGAGTCTTCTTATTGACAGACCAACCTCGTCACTTTGCAGAGGAGGACCTCGGGCCTGGTGGTTCTCCTGGCTCATCTAAGGCCGAGAGCTGGAGAGTGCCAAACGGAGCCTAGAAGCTGGGTCCCTGCCTCCAGGTTGGGTGGTCTTTCCATGTGTCGGGCCGTAAATGCCCTTGTCCTGAAGGAAGCATAACCATGGCTTTGGATGCTTTGCTCTTTTCAAGCCTTTTGATCACTACCTTTCAATGACAAATTTTTATCAGATCTTTTGAATGAATACGCTGATCATATAAACTATAGTTTCTTTTTTTTATATAAATTTATTTTTATTTACTTATTTTTGGCTGTCTGGGGTCTTTGTTGCTGCGCGCGGGCTTTCTCTAGTTGTAGCGAGCAGGGGCTACTCTTCATTGCGGTGCGTGGGCTTCTCATTGCCGTGGCTTCTCTTGTTGCAGAGCACGGGCTCTAGGCGCGTGGGCTTCAGTAGTTGTGGCACATGAGCTCTAGAGCGCAGGCTCAGTAGCTGTGGCGCACGGGGCATGTGGGATCTTCCCAGACCAGGGCTTGAGCCTGTGTCGCCTATGTTGGCAGGCGGATTCTTAACCACTGCGCCACCAGGGAAGCCCAAACTATAGTTTCTATTCTGGTTATTTTTATATATCTGCAATGTTAATTTTTCTAATATTGGCCTCCTTATTTGAAGGCCACTCTTCTTCTTTACCAGTATGATTAGACATGCCCTGTAAAACTACACCATTCAGATTTCATTTGAGACTAAAAGCCAGGCAAAACAAAAAATGGTCTATAGGACTGTCTCAGAATAAGGCAGTAACTTCCTTTACTTCCTGTCTTTTCTTTTTCATCTCTGAGGAAGGGATCCAAAAACTTCTTAAAGTTAAAATAAATAATCTTTCTTTTTGTTGAATAGAGTAACAAGTGCTGTTTTCACTCTGGCAGATGCGCTTTTGCCTAGGATCCGTCTGTAATACATTATCTTTCCAGGCTGGTGTATATGAGAGTGTTTAGAGGTGAGTAAGGAATGAGTTGAGTCTGGAAGTATGCTGTTCGAGGTTTGACTGGCAAAACTTGACTAATCATAACTAATAGAATTCATGCATGCCACATAGGGGGCTCCAGAGCACCAAACATTTGATTTAAGATGATGTTTAGGTTTTGCTGTATTTAGGATGGAGCACAAGAATATCTCAACAGAAATCTTGAATGCATCTACTGTATGTGTTGTTTGGCCTGACCCACAGTTTTCCTTTCCAGCTCTTTGCATGAACACTTTAATATCAGAATTTAGGTCTCTTTTATTCTTTGATTACACTGAGGAGCCCCTGTGTTGCATGATTTCTCAAATATAACACATTACAGCCAGTTTTATGCAGTTCTCTCTCTGCTGGCTTCCCAAGGGGGGAAAACCACACGAAACAAAAAACATCTTTGTTTTTGTTTGAATTAGCTGATTATTAGAAGAAATACATTTTATCTCTGTTTGCCAGATCTGGTGGGACCATTTTACTTTGTCAAAACAAGATTTTCTTCTTTAAGTCAACTATAATGCTGTTTGGCTTCTGAATGACCAGGTACTAATCCATGCACCAGAGGTAGAAGGCTTGGAGGGTAAAGACCACTTCTAGCAGGGTACCTAGGTATGACGAGGTGTGCCATTATGAAGAGCTGATTTGCCTCACTGCAATGACAGCATTGTCAAGAAAAACATTGCCTTCTGGAAGGAAAGAAATATTATAGGCTCAGACTTCTGAATTTTGAGCAGGGGCTGATGCTGTGCTGAAGATGACCCTCAGAATGTTGAGGGTCTCCATGGTGACTTATTAAACTGCAGCAGGATAAAATATTCACAGGCTAGAACTTGACCATCTACATCTTAAAAACCTTAATAGTCCTCTTCACTTATTCTCTGCATTTTCCTTATGCTAATGTTTTTCTAGATTTATTTTTTAACATCCATTCTAGTTACTGTGCTTCCATGAGTAACCCTGCAATAACAAATCACAAGTGTGTGCACAGCAGAGAGGGGATATTTTGCCATAAGCAAAATAGATTTCAATATCAAACTTTAGAAGAAACAATTAGCAAGACAAAAGAAAGAAAGGTTTGAAATCCGATTGGTGGCATGCCAGGCTCTGCCATTCCTAGCTCTGCAACAGTGTGGTTTAAGGCAACAGGAAGAGCCTGAGAGGCCAGAAGAGGGTATCCCCAAAGTGCTGCCTTGAACTCATTATGCTTCCCTGCCTCAGTTTCTTCATTTGTGATAAAGGAGTGTTGGTCTTGACCATCACTTTCCAACAGTGGGAACCACAAATGCAAACCGCATATGTAATTTTAAATGTTCCAGTAGCCACATTAAAAATAGTTTTAAAAAATCAAACAGGTGATGTTAATTTTAATAATTTTATTTAACCTAATATATCTGAAATATTATCATTTCAACATATAATCAATATAAAAATGTTGATGAGATACTTTATGATTTGGAGCAGGAGGAACTAAGTCTTTGAAGTCTGGTGTGTGTTTATAATTACCCCACATTTCAGTTCGGACTAGTCACATTTCAAGTGCTCAATAGCCACATGTACCAGTGACTATGGTGTCAGGCAATGTAAATCTATAGGCTGTATCAATGGTTCTAATCCAGGCAGCCCAATAGAACCACCTGTGGAGTTTATTAAAAAAATACTAATACCTTCCCTGTCCTGTCCATTTTGACTTACTTGGTTTGGGGTGGGGGCTTGGGCCTCTATATTTTTTAAAAGCTCCAGAAATGCTTCTAAAGTTTAGCCAGGGTTGAGAATTGCAATTCTAACTGATCACTAAGGAATCTTCTACTCTAATATTCCATGATTCTATTTAAGGAAAGGGATTGCAGTAAAGCATTCAGAGTTCAAAGGGCAGCAAGCAGTTATTATTAGTGTGCTGCACTCCACAAAACATGTTTAAGAAAATGTAATTAATACAAATTAAAACGTGCAGATTAAACATTTTAGAAGATAATTCTTTGTACCACAGAGGAGCTCGGTTTTGTGTAAGTTTCAGATATGGATTGTTTGCTTCCTGAGAAATCTTAACTTAGGATTTGGTTTGCACGCAGACTCTTAGAAACCCTCCGTTTTGGAAAAGGTCAAGATCACCACATTTCAGTTATTTTGCTAGCTTACTTCTTTGCCCCAGATACTACTTGCCTTTAGCTGGTTTTGGAGGGATGCTTTTACTCTATTTGAGACATCTGGATCCCCTTGTGTTTCTTCCCTCTAAGCTTTTAAAAAGCTTCGTGTCAGACCAAACTTGCTCTCTGCTCATGTCAAGATGTTAGTTGTAACCCCCCAGACTTAAAGTGTTCCTTCTATTTGTCATCCTTTAAATACTAGAGAATCAATATTTCTCAGTACACACCAGAATGTTTTCCTTTAATAATTTTTTGAACAATATACCAGCTTGCGCATTCAGTAAATGATGCGAAGAACCCCAAAATAAAAAATAATAATTTCCGAACTCCTCACCCATCTTCTTTTGAAGTCAACAAACAGCATTGTTTGTGGAGGAGAGGAGAGACCTCGGGGACGGTCCCTTGTGACTTCATGCTGCCGAGAGCCTCTGCATTCCCACATTCATGAGTCATTTCACCCTGAACCTCTCTCCTTATCCCCTGCATAGCAGTCTGGTTCCAAGTACATGTCTCTCTAACCATGTGCTTTTTAAACGTGACTTGAAACCTTTTTTAGGTACAAAGCTACACGTTTCTCTACATTTTGTGGTTGTAATATTTGTGTTTTCTGTAATACCATTCATCGGGAGAATTTTAACCCCCATTCATTAACACACAGCTTTTTTTTTAATAAGTATTTTTTTTAATTTAATTAATTAATTTATTTATTTATTTATTTTTGGCTGTGTCGGGTCTTCGTTTCTGTGCAAGGGCTTTCTCTAGTTGCGGCAAGCGGGGGCCACTCTTCATCATGGTGCGCGGGCCTCTCATTGTCGTGTCCTCTCTTGTTGTGGAGCACAGGCTCCAGACGCGCAGGCTCAGTAGTTGTGGCTCACGGGCCTAGTTGCTCCGCGGGCATGTGGGATCTTCTGGGACCAGGGCTCGAACCCGTGTCCACGGCATTGGCAGGCAGATTCTCAACCACTGTGCCACCAGGGAAGCCCAACACACAGCTTTAATTCCCATTTTATAGATGGAGAAACTGAGAGACTGACACTGTGTTTGTTAATTAGAAGGGTGGTCAGTGTGAGCTAAAAGCTCGTGTTTATTAGTGCTGAAATATAAGCACTGCTCTGGATGGCTTCCAGGTGGGGAGTTCCCAACTGTGTATATTATTGCATTTGTCTTTGAATTTATAAATAATGTTCTTTCTGATACTTTTCCATGCATTATTTTTACATCAATGATTTCTCTGCTAACTCTTACTTCCCAGTTTCAGGCTACATGTACAGACCTGGACTGATTAACAAATACATATGGGTATATCAACCTCTTAACATGGGATCTGTTTTAAAAGTTGCTGGAGACATCTGTTACAAACCTGTGTTTTTGGTGGTATCTAGGGAAACTTTCTTCAGGCTAGTTTGTGATTGACTGTTAGAGGACTTTGTGGAGAGACTATGAGATTAAAGATGTAAACTGTTAAACCCTTTTGGGTATTGAAAGGAAAGGGTTTTAGGTATTCATTTAGTGAGCAAAATAGACTTTAGCCCTGGCTCTTGAATTGTCTTTAATAAAACATTTTAACTCTCGTTTTACCAGTGTCCTGTCTTCATACTTGACCTCGAGCCATGTGCTTTGGAGTATTTGGTTTTTGTTTTCTCCTAATAATGACTAGGGTTGGACTTAGTCATTTGCAGTCTCTGTCTACACCTCTGTATTGTCAGTGGATGAGATACAAGCTGGGATTAATAGTGTGATCTGTGACCAGTGCCAGGGAGGGGCCACTTTGGGTCCCTTTCTAAGCATTATACTTAATTTATACTAAAGTTAAAGTAATTTTAATGTCCACACATATATGTGGTTATTGTGGTTAAACTTGTATATAAACAAAACCTTAGCCAGTGAAGACCAGAATGTTACTGGTATATATACTTGTAAATGTGATTATCATCTTTTTTAGGATGCCCATGGATAAATTTTTCCTCCTTTTGAGCAATTGATTTAGATACACATATTGGTGATTAAAAGATATTGCTAGATTAAAAAAATTGAAGCCATCTTTTAAGACACTCTTCTTTTCTAATAAGGCCTGTCTAAGCTCACATTGTTTACAATTTCATCTTCCAGCTTTGTGAAGCCAGATGACTAACAACCACCATTCTTGTGCTGTGTTGGTGGATGTCATCAAAGATGATGGTGCACAGTGTTTTGGCACCACGAAGCAGCGTGTAATTTGAAATTGTACTTTTTGCTAAATACCCATGCTAATCTTCAAACCATTCAAAACATTAAAAAACAAAACAAAACAAAACAGTGATCTCTTCCCATTGGATGGAGGTAGTTCTGGCAGAGAAGCACAATTATTTTTTTCATGTGCCTCAGAAGCACTCAGAAAAATCAGGGAAGAAAGAAATTACACATAATTGCTTGATATGCCCTTTTGGGAGGGACATTCTTAAGACAGGCAGGTTAACCCTTTAACTCAAGATTCATTTTTACCCTTTCCAGGAAGTATGCTTTTTTTTTTCTTTTAAACCTGAAGCAAAATAACTGTAGTATCTTTAAAAGGAAGGCTGTAAATGGATGCTTAATCTTTACTTAACATTTAGCAGATATTTTAGGAGGTATATTTAGGAACTCTTATATTCCTTTACATAGTTCTTGTTATTTAACGTTTGTTTAAAAAATAGAGGATTCTGGAGATTGGTTCCACAACAATGTGAATATACTGAACACTACTGAACTGTGTACTTGAAAATTGTTAACACAGTAAATTTTGCTATGTGTATTTTACCATGATTTAAACAAAAAGGGGGGATAAGATTTGCTTGTACCCGTTCCCAGGATAGAGAAATAGAAGGCATAGACCACTTGTTCAAAGTTAGGTATAGCAGCTTTAGTGTCTTAATGGGAGGAACAAAAATCTAAAGAGGACTTTTGTACTTCAGGCCAATGCAGAGAGGTGACAGATGTGTGATATGATTCTGACATATTGGATAATCCAGAGAGGACAACAATTGGGCACATGGCTCAGATTGTCTCTTTTCTGGAGACTGGCTCAGATCTGGATGCATCCTGTATATAGAAAGCTGTATCATTTAGTTTGAAAATCACACACCATTTGGCATTATTTAAATATCTCCATTTGTATTGACTTGATTGCTTTCTCAGTGCAAGGATATGTTCAACTAAGAGCTATGAAAAAACAGAGCCTTTGGTTTCTGTAAGGGAATATAAACCCACACCTCTCCTCCCCTTCCCCCCTTTCCTTCCTTCCTGCCTTTATCAGCTATTTACTGAGCATTTGTTATGTGCCAGGTACTAGGGATACATGATCAAAACCCAACACAGTCCCTCTCCTCCCAGATCTTACCAGTACGAGAGACACCAAATAGGTCCTTGCAACAGAATGTTGTGAGAGGGTGAGGGGGTGCAGGTCTGGAGGCAGAAAGCCCAGTGAGGGTGCTAGTGTGGTTGTCCAGACAAGAGGTGATAGTGGCTTGGGCTGGGATGGTGCCAGATTCAAAAGCCATTTAAGAAATAGGATCAATATGACTGGAGAATTGATTAACTACTCGATAAGGGAAAGGAGAGGGGTTTATTCATTCTAAGGGAAGAGGGAACCAGGCAGGAGAAGCCTGACCCAGTAATGAAGTCTGGATTGTCCTTTGTGGTGGTAGAGGAGGGGAGGGTTTCTGGCCCAGTGCCCCATGGGCTTGTGTCAGAGTCCTTGGAAGAGAACAAAAAATAACTGTGAACAAAAACTCAAAGAGCCACTATAACTAAAAGCTGTAGTGCAGGTGTTGGGTTGCAAGGCAGTGCAGCTTTGGCGTTTTGTGTCAGAGAGAGGGGCCTTACCCCTCAAGAGAGCCACAGTTCTGGCACTCGGGGGGTCCAGTGCATGGCCAGGTATATTAGTTTGCTAGGCCTGCTGTAACAAAGTACCATAAACTGGGTGGCTTAAACGATAGAAATGTATTCTCTCACAGTTCTGGAGGCTAGAAGTCCAAAATCAAGATGTCAGCAGGATTGGTTCCTTCGGAGGGCTGTGTGAGAAAATTGTTCCAAGTCTCTCTCTTCGGCTTGTAGATGGCTGTCTTCGTGTCCAAATTTCCCCTTTTCATAAAGATGCCTATCATATTGGAGTAGGGCCCACCCTGAAGACCTCACTTTACTTTGACTACCTCTGTAAAGACTTTATCTCCTATTAAAGTCACATTCTAGGGTACTGGAGATTTGGGGGACACAATTCAGCCCATAACAGTAAGTATGCCCATCAAGAAGGCAGCACCCAGGGCAAGTAGTACTGGGACCCTAAGGGAGCTGGCAGGTTGGGAGTTGTGGGAATCATAAGCAGACATTTTTTTAGCACATGTTTAAAATAGATTTCTGATGGACCCCCAGAAAAACTTAGAACAAGTCTTCAGAGATGGGGGTCTATACATTACCAGGAATGGACAAAGCCAACAAAACAAGTCCATACTTTAAAATAGATGCATATATATTACACTGATGAATGAATTTGCTGATGTGGTCATTGTCCTTGGTTTGGCCTTGAATTTGTCTTCAGAGTTTGTGAAAGAGCAATGCCAAAAGGGCAGCACCAACTTTTAACCTTGAGAACAAAGAATGAAATACAACTGTAGTTTGTCACCCTGCCAGACTTAACAACCGTTGTTTTGATGTGTTAATATTTACTGACAAGGACAAAAGCCACCAGTTCCCATAAGCAACAGACACATCAAGTTGAACATAGGTGTTTCAATGCAGGAAGAGAAGTAATTCTGCTTTTCTAATTGTTGATGGACAATTTATGCCTATGCGCTACCTCTGTTTTACACAATGAAAGCACAGAAGACAAAATTTCGTGTTTTAAAAACATATCATCATAAAAAGACAAATAACCAATTTAAAAATGGGCAAAGGATCTGAATAGACAGTTCTACAAAGAAGATATACAAGTGGCCAGTAAGCACATGAAAAGATGTTCAACATCACTAGCTATCAGGGAAATGCAAACCAAAACCACAGTGAGGGCTTCCCTGGTGGCACAGTGGTTGAGAGTCCGCCTGCCGATGCAGGGGACACGGGTTCGTGCCCCGGTCCGGGAAGATCTCACATGCCGCGGAGCGGCTGGGCCCGTGAGCCATGGCCGCTGAGCCTGCGTGTCCGGAGCCTGTGCTCCACAACGGGAGAGGCCACAACAGTGAGAGGCCCGAGTACCGCAAAAAACAAACAAACAAACAAACAAACAAAAAAAACCACAGTGAGATTACCACTTCACACCTACTAGGATGACTATAATAAAAAAGACAGACAATAGCAAGTGTTGATGAGGATGTGGAGAACTGGGAGCCCTCATACGTTGCTGGTGGGATTGTCAGATGGTACAGTCACTTTGAAAAACAGTCTGGCAATTCCTCAAAAAATTAAACATAAACCTTATGATCTACCAATTCCACTCCTTGGTATACACCCAAGAGAAATGAAAACATATGTCCACACCAAAACTGGTACATAAATGTTCAGAGCAGTGTTATTCATAATAGCCAAAACATGGAAATAACCCAAAGTCCATCAACTGATGAGTAGATAAACAAAATGTGGTATATCTATGTGTTGGAAAATTATTTGGTCATAAAAAGAAATGAAGTAATGCTATGTACTACAACATGAATGAATCTTGAAAACATTGTGCTGAGAAACAGAAGCCAGACACAAAGGACTCCATATTGTATGACTCATTTATATGAAAGGTCCAGAATAGCCAAATCTATGGAGACAGAAGGTAGATTAGTGGTTGCCCCGGGCTGAGGGTGGGGCTGGGTACTTGGGGGTGACTACTGAGGGAAGTGTGTTTTCTTCTTTTTCTTTTTTATACATTTATTTATTTTGTTTATTTATTTTTGGCTGCGTTGGGCCTTCGTTGCTGCGGGCAGGCTTTCTCTAGTTGCAGTGAACAGGGGCTACTCTTCGTTGAGGTGCGTGGGCTTCTCACTGTGGTGGCTTCTCGTTGTAGAACACGGGCTCTAAGTGTGTGGGCTTCAGTAGTTGTGGTGCGTGTGCTCAGTAGTTGTGGCTCACGGGCTCAGTAGTTATGGCTCACAGACTCTAGAGTGCAGGCTCAGTAGTTGTGGCGCATGGGCTTAGTGGCTCTGCGGCATGTGGGATCTTCCCGGACCAAGGCTCAAACCCGTGTCCCCTGCGTTGGCAGGTGGATTCTTAACCACTGTGCCACCAGGGAAGCCCTGTTTTCTTCTTAAGATGATGAAAATGTTCTAAAATTGATTGTGGTGATGGTTGCACAAACCTTTGAATATTCCAAGGCCATTGAATTGTAAACTTTAAGTGGATGAATTGTATGATAATGTGAATTATGTATCTCTAGAAGCTGTTAAAAAGAGATAACACATCATGGAGAAAAATACAGGATGCTAAAGTTAGTTAGACTATATGCCAACTAGGGTATTTTGATCCAACAATTTCTCTGCATATTTGGGATATATAAAGATGAGCTGTGGAGAAAGGTAGGTAAGAGCATTACAGACCTTGGTAATAGGAACAGTCAACTACTAAAAATCTTACAGCATATGCCATGTGTCTCCAGCCCATGCCTCTCTCCCGGGCCATGAATCCTGACTTCTAGCTTCACCTTGGCCATTTTTTCCTAGATGGGCTGCTGCTGTTCCTTAATTTTCAAATTGTTCAAACATGATCTAATCCTCATACCATTTCTCCTTCTGACATACCCCTTTCAGTGGGGGCCAAAATCATCCCCTGAGCTCCCAGCTTGAACCTCATGACAGTTGCTGACTTTGCCTTTTCCCTTGGCCATCATGAACATGTCACTGCCCATTCTTCTAGATCCCACATGCACCGTGTCCTGTGATCTTTACCCTTCTGCCCTGTCTTTCTTCTCCACCAGTTCCTTCTCTGAACTGAGAATTAAGGGGAACAGAATGATTTATTGAGTCTTTACTGAACCTACTCTTTTGATCTACCATGTCATCCTTCCTAACAAACCTACCTAGGAGCTGGAGTTATCCTTTTTATAGATAAGGAAAGCGAGGCCCAGAGGTTAACTGACAAACCAGTTAATGTGACAAAACCAGTAAATGGAGGAGTTGGAGTTTGGAACCATTTTGTTTGGTCCCTGAGCTCAGACTCTTTCCATTCTGGCTACTAAATGAATTTTTCTACTTTATGGCTCTGAACTTCTCATTTCCCTGCTCAAGAGCCTTTACAAGCATTTGCTTTAAGACCTCTAGGCTAACGCCAGCCACCATCCCGGTAGGTATATGCCATATTCAAGCCAGACCCATAATTAACTCTTATTTGTGTTGAGTGCGTTTCTGCCATGTTCAGACTCTCATCTTCCCTGGAACACCTGTTCTTGTCCCCTAACCCCTCACTTGTGGAAACACTCATCTCCAGATCTCTCAAACCAAAAACTGAATGCAAAATTAATTAATTCCTTAGTGCTTTGTTAATATTTTTCTTGGGACTAAAAAAAGTCTTATATTGTGGTTATTTTGGGGTTTGTCATAAATTCCTTCTCCTGGATCGTCAGCTCCATCACAGCAGGAATTGCCTTTTGCTCAGTTTTGATTTCCCTCACAGAACCTAACATATAGTCCCTTACACAGAGTCGCTGTTTAATTAACCCTGAGTGAATTGATTATCGGGATACTCAAACATTGTTCTTTGTCATGAATTTCCTGTTACCAGCATGACATGTTTGATGTCTGGCTGAGTGTTCCTGGGAGGACCAGCCTAGGGAGATTCTTTAAGTGTATTGATGGATGTTCCCGTAGCTTAAAAACTATTGTAATAGCATTTTAGAACTCCAAAAATGGGGCGAGATGAGTAAATCACATTGGTTTTCACAACCCTAGGGAATAACTGATTTTTTCATTTGTCCAGAGATGAACGTAATTTTTAAACAGTTTCAATCAGAACATAGACACATTTTAAAATTCTGCTTCCTTCACTTAAAATTATACCACAGACATTTTTTTTCATGTTGCTTCATAGTTTTCAAAACTATGATTATGCATCATATTCCATTGAGTTGCTATATCATAATTTCCTAACCATCCCCTATTGTTTGACATTTAAGTTTGCTGTGGAATTTTTTTTTTATCATTATAAAAAACACATGACCAATCTTTTGGCAAGAGAAATATGTACTCTGAAGAAGACCTTACTCTCCTTCCCCTTATGCTGGTTGAAAAATCTTCCTTTAGAGTTGAGCCTAGGCAAGATTATGACTGAGTCAAGGTTTGTCTTGGGCACCCTCACATTCTTTTTATTCCTTTTATTTCTGCCCCCCTTCCTCTCAGCACATTCTGTTCCACCACAGTGCCTGTCACAGAACCTCAGGGCTATCTTCCTCCCCCAGACCCTGACCTGTCTACCATAAACCCTACCCTTCTTCTCCCTCCTCCTGACCAGTCTTCTCTCTCCTTCTCTTGTTTCTCCAGAACCTCGATCTTAGTAGATATTAGACATAATCAGTTTCCTAGGAGTTTGTAATTTTATGTGATCTGGAGATGGCCATGTGGTAGCCCAAAAAAGTACATCATTAAATGTGTACCTTTGCCCTCTTTTGCTAGAACTCTCCCAGGTTCTATGGGTATGGCAGGGCATCAACAGACAACATCTCTATACAAATAGAGAGGCATCATACAGTAGTTAAGTGCCAAAAAGAAAGATGAAGCCAGGTAAGTGGATACAGTGTGCTCTTTCATCTTTCCAGATGGAGTAGTCAGGGGATGCCTTTCTGAGAAGGTGACTTATAAGTAGAGAGCTTTCGAAATGTGGGAGCAATTCCTGTGGAGATCTGGAGAAAGAGCTTTCAGGCAAAGGGAGCTGCTCATACTAAGGCCCTGGCGTGAAAGCAGGGATGGAGACAGTAGGAGCTGGGTGGCCAGATCATGTAGGGGCTTTCAGACCATGCTATGAACATTGGATATTAATCTCAGCAATAAAGGAAGCCATTGGAGAGTTTTGAGAAGAGAATTCATCGCTTCTAAAGACCTCCATTGTTATGGTTGAAGAACAGACTGTATAGGGGGTAGAGGGGCAACGGGGAGACCTGTTAGGAGGAAGAGACCATGGCGGCTTGGAGTAGATGATTTTGAGAAGGAGTTTGGCTAATTTTGAAGGTAAAGGCTGAAATGATTTGCTGACAGATTGGGTGTGGGGATAAGCAAGAAGTCAGGGAGGGTGCTAAGGTTTTCGACCTGAGACACTGGGAGGATAGAGTTGCCATCAACTGAGATGGGATGTGGAAGGTTTGGTGGGAAAGACAAAGAACTTGATTTTGGGTATGTTATATGTGAGGAGGTTTCCAGTAGACAGTGAGATGCTGCCACTCAGGGAAGGGTTTTGGGCTACAGAGGCAAGATCACAGTCTTTGGCATCATCTGGGCCAGCCTCATCTCACAACACACAGCCCCAGTCAGAGTGGAATTTCAGGTGCTTGAAAGCACCAAGCCTTTGTCAGCTGCAGGGTCTTTGCATATGCTGTGCCCTCTGCCTAGACCATTACAGCCTGGATAACTGCTACTTTCCCCTGGTTCCCTACTCTAAATTCGGTCCCCCTACTAAATTCTCAAGCTACCCTGAACTTTTCCTTCTTTCATTTACTGTTTTCAAATGTATATTCCTTTAAGCGATTTTTAATTTTTAAAACTTTAAAATCCATATGTCCCAGTAGAATCTAAATTCTGAAATGTCAGGGGTCATGCATGATTGGTTCATCACCATTTTTCCAACATCTAGTGCTGGTACATTGCAGATACTTCTTCAATATTTGCTAAATGAGTGTATGACTGTTATTAATTTATTACCTTATATGTGATATGTTGCAGTTCCTCAGTTTTGTAATCATATAGTATAGTTCCAAGGGTAATCGTACCTAATGATTTGCTTATCTTCTTAAAACATAGACTAATTTATTATTTCATGGCTCCATGTGTTTCTTGTGAACAAACACTTTTTTATTAGGTAACAGTGAGTAGAGGCTGGACTGTGGTTGAAGACTGAATGGATCACTTGACTGTGAAACTTTGAAAAGAAAAGGAATTTAAGGCTTATATAAACCTCCCAATCAAAATCCCCCCACCTCCTGTTTCCTTGTCAGCAGTTTTGTTGCATTTCTATGGAATCCTCTATCTGGCATCGCCTGAGATTATTTTATCATGACCTTTGACAAGACCTATTACTTCCTACTCACCATGTTTATCGGGGGACAGAGGCCAGGCATGGCGGGGGAGGGGTGGGAGTGTTGTCGGGGGGTGACGGGGGTCTGGGTCGGCTGATGACCTCCTTTGGTGGCTCTTGGAAAGGTCCGTTGTCTCCAGCCTCATCCTGGAAGATTATAGGAAATGATATAATCATTTGTGAGGGAAGAGGTCTGATTTACCGAGAAAGGGTTGTTTGCTTTGAGTCTCTGTTTTTGGTGGTGTCGAACTGTATGAAAAACAGGATTAAATTAGAGATTTCTCTCTTTACTGTCTTTAAAGCTAGAGTGAGCTTTCAGAGGAGGCTGTGTTGTTTGGGAAACACAGATACTGGTTCCATGAATCGATACTGGTGTGTGACACAGGTATATGTAGAAACTGATTGGTAGATTGATTGATTGATATATGTCAATTGGAGAACTTCATGAAAAAAGTCACCATCTTTATAGAGAACATTGTTGTGGGAGAGACCCACTCAACAAATATATGTTGAGTGCTAGACAATGGGGAAAAGTGGTGAACAAGGTAGAGAAGGTCCTTGCTTTCGTGGAAGTCATGAAATCTACTGAGTCTCAGTCTCCTTATCTGTAAGATAGAGATCATAACTATACCTACTTCATAAACTTTTCAAGAGTAGTAAATGCCCCTGAATTTGAAAACACCAGCTGGATATTAAAATGCTATATACGTTATGAGTGGCTATTATGATTGATGTACCAAATATAGTTATTATTCCCTTTGAGAATAAATCCTGATTAATTATTTCTAGTTCTGAATATCCTCTATCCCCATGCGACCTGATTTTATCCTTATAATTTGGGGAGCTAAACTTCCTTTCATTACAATGCTAATGGTAAGAAAAGAAAATGCCAAGTATATAGTTTGGGTTGTAAACAGTTGTATTAGTTAGCTATTGCTGTGTATCAAGTTAGCCCTCCCCCAACATATATTTATTAAGTCAGAGCTTCTGTGGGTCAGGAATCTGGCTGTGGCTTAGCTGGGTCCTCTGGCTCAGGGTCTCACAAGGCTGTAATCAAAATGTTGGCCAGGTCTGCAGTCATCCTGAGCCTCAACTAAGGGAGGATCTACTTCTAAACTCACATGGCTGTTGCAGGCCTCAGGTTCCACGTGCAAGCTTTTTTGTATGGCTGTTGGCAGTGTAAGAGTAAGCAAGGTTCTAAGAGGGAGAAAGCGAGAGATGGAAGTCACAGTCCTTTTGGTAATTTAACTTCAGAGACACAGTATCCCATTAAATTTGCCATATTCTTTTTTTAAATGTTTATTTATTTATTTATTTTTGGCTGTGCCATGCAGCTTGCGGGATCTTAGTTCCCCGAGCAGGGATTGAACCCAGGCTCCTGGCAGTGAAAGCACTGAGTCCTAACCATTGGACCTCCAGGGAATTCCCACATTTGCCATATTCTGTTTGTTAGAAACAAGTCAGTAGGCCCAGCCGGTATTCAGGGGAGGAGATTACACACATGTATACCATAAGATTGGGATAATTAGGAGGCATCTCCAAGACTGTCCGATATAGCAGTACTTGTAAATAATACTATGAGTTGATGCTGTAGTTATGGCATTAATAATGTTACACTTTTTGAAATGAAAGAAATAAGGGAAATAAGCACCATCACTTCCTTAAGTCACAATGATTAGGACAGACAAGGGAGGTTGATGTTGGAAACTTCTAGATTTTGAATTGTGACCAATAAAGAATCCTGGTTCATTCTTTTGTTTCTGCCTTTGGCTCACGCTTGGACATTTATAACCTCTGTATTTTTCAGGAAAGCATTTGAAAGGTACCTTCTAAATATTGGAGGTAAACAAAGGTCAGTCTTTTCTAAGCAAGAATACCAAATTAAAAATATGTTAATTTTAATTTGCCATTTCACAGGATTGTTAAGTCACGTGTTCACTTGATTACTTTTTAAAAAAATTAATTTTATTGAAATACAGTTGATTTACAATGTTGTGTTAATTTCTGCTATACAGCAAAGTGATTCAGTTACACATATATACATTCTTTTTCATATTTTTTTCATTATGGTTTATCACAGGATATTGAATATTGCTCCCTGTACTGTACAGTAGGACCTTGCTGTTTATCCATGCTATAAAAATAGTTTGTATCTGCTAGTCCCAGACTCCCAATCCATCCCTCCCCCACTCTCCCTCTCACTTGGCAACCACAAGTCTGTTCTCTATGTCGGTGAGTCTGTTTCCGTTTTGTAGTTAAGTTCATTTGTGTCATACTTTAGAGTCCACATATAAGTGATATCATATAATATTTGTCTTTCTCAGTCTGACTTCCTTCACTTAGTATGATAGTCTCTAGGTCCATCCATGTACCTGCAAATGGCACTATTTCATTCATTTTTTTATGGCTGAATAGTAGTTCATTGTATATATATACCACATCTTCTTTATCCATTCATCTGTTGATGGACATTTAGGTTGTTTCCATTGTTTACTTGATTACTTTTAACCCCGACCTGAAAACAAGCTGGTCTAATCATTTGGAGGTTATAGGAAAGAATATTCTCTTAAGATACAGAGGAGACCTAGTGCTATGGGAATGAGTTTGCCAGGGTTGAGAAAAAGCAAAAAAGACCAGTATATCCAGAGTGTAGTGGGCAAGGGATTAAATGCTACAAGATGACACTGGAGATGAGGTGTATTAAGCCAGGTTAGGAGTTTAGATTTCAATCTAAATGCAGTGGAGAGCCATTGCAGGTTTTGGGGTGACTGCAAGCAGCAATAATTTTTTCTGTGTATGTGATTCTAATTGCATTCGTTATTGCATTGAGCTGTTTTTCAAAGAAAGATTCTGAAATCTATTAACTAAAGCCATGCTTGGGCAAAGATAAAACAAGCACTGAAACTTTATAATAGGATGTTTGAATTAGGCAATTCATTTAACACAGAGGTGAAGTGTTGTGTATTTCGACCAGCCAATGGCAAAAGCAATGTGGTAGATGCATTTGGAATGAGGTCCTCGTATCATAGGGATTCCTAGTATTACATTAGTTTCACGTGACAGGACTTACAAGAAATTCATTCAGAAAAACATCCAGTGTAGGAGTCTTTTTGGCATGTTCTGTGCATATTTTCTCAAACAGGCCACAATCATTTTTCGGTTGTGTCATTTATGGCTGGTGCCTGTATGTAGTCTTGGAGCTCTTTTCTAAGCCGGCAGGCACTGAGGCAGCTTGGCAGTGTCATCTGGGCTTGTAAAATTAGAGCACACCATTTAAAATAGTGGTCTTGGTAAATTCTCTTTCCTCCAAATTCCCTCTGAAGCTGACCTTGTGAGAAAAATACCCCGAAGAGGAACAATAGGGCATCTCTTTTTCCTGCAAGGGTAACTAGGAAAGGAAAGTTCCAAAGTTTTAACACTGGAAATCGGCCAATCCTAATGCTAAAATCTACTTGCTGGTGTATTCCTTTCTGAGTCAAGATGAATTTTAACTGGCTTGAACAAAAATGTGAAAAGATGCCAGCTAAATCTGAAGTTCAAGGATTCTCTTGGCTTTTTTTTTTTTTTTTGAATTTTAGAGATAAATGCACTGTTTTCTGATTTAAGAAAAAAACTCATAGAAAATACAGAAACATGCAAAGAAGAAAATTCTAACCAAAGATAATCACTGTTGGTGATTTTGATGTATATCCTTCACATAATCTATGTCTATCCATCCATATCGTGTAGCTATAATTCCTAGAGTATTTACAGTTTTGTGTTTGGATTTGTTTTCTGTTTAACATTATTTTGTGATCATTTCCACAAGTTCATGATGTATTTTTTGAAAATATGACTTTAATGACTGTATAATCTTCTATTTGTCATAATTTACTTAAGCCATTCTGCTTATTATTAGATGCTTAGTCCATTTTGAATTTTTTTTTGGTAATGAATAATTTTTGATGACCCTTCTTTCACATAACTCTTCATCTACATCTCTCATTTTTTCCAAAGGAATTAATCCAACAAATGGATTTTGATACATTTTATTAAATTGCTTTCAAACAGCCTGTACCAATTGCCTCATCATCATCAAGGCTATGCCCAGTGCCTATCAAACTTGACCTCTAACCAGGATTTAGGTAGTCATTAAAAGAGAGATATTTGCCAATTTGTTAGATCAAAATTGTTTTAATTTGCTTTTATTTGATTAAAAGGAACGTTATATCCATTTATTTACTGGCAGTTTGTCAATTGTCTGTTCATGTCTGTCTATGCCATTTGGCCGTTTTATAAAGTTTTTTTTTCTTTTTTTTGATGTGGACCATTTTTAACGTCTTTATTGAATTTGTTACAATATTGGTTCTGTTTTATGTTTTGATTTTTGGGCTGCGAGGCATGTGGGATCTTAGCTCCCCGACCAGGGATCGAACCCTCACCCCCTGCATTGGAAGGCGAAGTCCTAATGACTGGGCCGTCGGGAAAGTCCCCATTTTTCTTTTAGAGTATTAATGTTTCGCTTATTGAAATTTACATTTTTTAATATGGCAAGGGTATGTACTCTTTATCTTAAAAAATTAGAGGCATAAATATAGCCATAGACTTCTATCATATAAAAAGGTTTAAATTTATTTTTTGTGGTTCTTAGTTCCTGATATAGTGGTTTATATCTGAGCCTGTAAATATATAAACACAGTTTACTTTTAGAATAATGTCACTTCTTGTTATTGGTTCAGTTACATGAATCTTCCTTATATTTTTCTGCCTGTTTCCCTTTTCCTTCTCCTGTAATAAAATTTTTTTCAAGATCCAGACTTATACTTATCTCACTTGATTCAACTACACTTTTAGGTGGCAGCTTGCCAAGGAAACCAAATCTGAAAAGAATCACATGGGAGAACTGAAGGGGGTCAGTAGCTCTAGAGAGAGGAATGGTCAACGAAAGAAAAAAGATAGCTACTTGTTTATGTCATGTAAAGAATGAACTTCCTGATGCCAGCTCAGAGTGGGCAGGCTTAGCTAGGAGGCCGTGGGGCTCAGGAATTTCAGGTATCCGACTGCCCGCTCGCTGCTTTTTCTGCCTGTGGCCAGAGGCAACTGGTTCATCCCGGCTCCATCTCCGTTCCTCGTTTTACAATGGAGATAATAGTACCTCAAAGGTATGCTCTAATTACTTCTTCTTAGAGCCTCTGAAAATATAATTACTAATTATTACAACTCTTAGATCATTAATTCTTCATTCCTTTTATGGAATTTCAATCAAATGCCCCAAATTCAACACCCAGATTCAGTTGTTTGTGGAGACTTGGTTGCCTAGTATTAATAGTTTCTTGGCTTCCTTATGTTTATTTTACCCCATGCTAAGTGAATTCTTTAAAATGTAGAAATTTGAAAGTCTGTTGAAAATATTTAGAAATTTTGAAGTTCCAAGAAGAGGGAATGCCAAAAAAAATATAAAGTTAAAAAAAATTAAATTATAAAGTTTTTTTTTTTTTTTTTTTTTTTTTCTTTTTGCGGTATGCGGGCCTCTCACTGTTGTGGCCTCTCCCGTTGCAGAGCACAGGCTCCGGACGCGCAGGCCCAGCGGCCATGGCTCACGGGCCCAGCCGCTCCGCGGCATATGGGATCCTCCCAGACCGGGGCACGAACCCGTATCCCCTGCATCGGCAGGCGGACTCTCAACCACTGCGCCACCAGGGAGGCCCAAATTATAAAGTTTTATATCTCCACAGATCATTGTAACTCACTAATAAAAATAGCTAAATATTTGAGACTGTTGGTTTTTAAACCACGTTAACTTCTTTTTCCTTCAAGGTGAACCATAAAATCTGGTCATTGGTAAATAATTATACCTAAGACTATTATAGTTTACCTAGATATTCAATAGGAGAGTCATGTGGGCGTAAATAATTTAACAAATGGGACATGTTCTGACCAGTGGCCCTGACTTTTACTGTGCGGTTTTAGGTTGGAAAATGTGTGTTGACTGATTAAGAATCTTTTTGTTAATTCCATAAATTCAGAAAATTAATATGGCTCTGAGTTGAAAAGAGTGAAAAGGGTTTATGCATAGCGTTGGTGATTTTTCTTCAATGGCATTGTTTGATTTAGTGTGTGAGCGTCTTATTTTTCTAATTAGGTCATGTGCACCCTAAGAGTAGAGACCATGTGTTGTAATTCCTCTAAAAGCAGAGGGACTGAATGAATGCTGGAATTATCACTTGGGCCACCTGGCTTTTCTCACCCTGACTCAACCTATAACCAGCTGTGAGTTTTTGGACACTTAGGTAACTGCATGCCGCCTCAGTTTCCCAGTCTCTAAATGGGAAAATGATACCTTCTCTAATTTATGAGGCTGTTGTGAAGTTCAAGTGAAAGGAACTCTATGGTTAAGAGCTTTGTGTGGGCTAGTAAAAATTCAGTGTCATTTTGTAAGGTTGTTTTTTTTTCCAGATGTATGATTGTCAGTGGAGATGTGTGTTTTGACCTCTTCCCCTCCATTTTTGCCTGGGAGATTTTGCATGCTGATAAGAGCTAAGAGTTGATTTAGCATAGTTATTATCAGATGTTTCCGGCTCTCGTGGCCTCTAGCTTCTCCTGGTCTGGCCTTCATATGAACAAGGGCCATACAACCAGCCTCTTAAATATAAGTGTCAGGGGCATCATCTTCATCAGCAGAAACATCTCAAACATTTATTTTCTTTGTGGAAGGCAAGTTTTAGTTGTGGAGTCAGTTTATTTCTGAAACGATCTCATTTACCTGAATGAGGGGCGCATATTTATTTTCAGGGTAAGTGGCGAGGGTATGTAATTCTTGTGTGACAGATGAACTAGACACTCTGCTGTAAATTACATTTGGCTGGAAGAAGATGCTCTGGTATGAAACCACATTTCTGCCTTGCTTACTTTCTCTTCCTGGGTTGGGGCTGAGAGCTGGAAGATTGGTGAGTCTTTGATTTACCTAGGAAATGAAAACTATTCTTTAGAGAAAGCAGAAAGGGGTGAGTAATCCCATCTATACTTATTTATATAAAAAAGAGGATTTGCGGATGTGACCTGGGTCCAGCCTTTCTCTTGCCAGGAGACTAAAAGTGTCGCAGAACATGTCTGAGTGGCTTGTGGCATTACAGTTTATTTTCAAAGGCCTTTTGATAACACAATTAAGCCTTTCCCTTTGTTTTATTTTAAAGTTGCCCTTACTGGCTACATTAGTGTGTCGCAAAGTGGGAATTTTTTTGTTGTTTCTGTGAGCCTTCAGTCTCATAAAAATTAAATGTGTGCATTCCTGTAACCCGATATGCCCTCTCCAGTGAAAATCAATGCTTCGTGCCCTTGCTTCTCAAGCTGCAGAGGTCTTATTTTGTAGCCTGTGTCCGTTGTGTGTGCATTTGCGCATATGGCCTTTCATCACCCATGTTTTCTGATGTTTCTGAAACATATCTGAGACCTCAGCCCCACTACAAACAATCTGTCGGCTTGTGTTTAGCTTCCCTGTGTGTTTGCTAGAGAACAGCAGAGGGTGGTTTTTCGTTTTGTTTTTGTTCTTTCTGTGGCCTGGGGAGTGGGCACAGAACAGCACCAGTTTATTACTCATCTATGTATTATTCCCTTGGTTGTGGGTAGCAAGAACATCTGAAGAAGATGGCTTTCTGGAGGGGCAGCAAAATTGAAAACCATTCAGTTCCCCTTCAGACTTGAATTATATTATCTTAAATATGCCAAGTACAAAGAGTCTGAGACTCCTGATAGCCAATTATTTGCCAGTGCTTAGATGCAATTATCATTTTCCCAACCCAGTGGAGTTTCCATTGCAGGTTTCTTCTAGGAAATAATCAAATGTTGAATTTTAGGATTAGGTTCCAAAGTAGAAGAAAGACTCTGGGATTCTCTCAGATTCTCCTTGAACTAATCATTGCCTCTGATAAATGGGACCAGCCTAGCCTTTTGCAGCATTTGACTGTGAGATTTAAGGATATGTTACCAAGCTGATGGAATCTGGGAGAACGAGCTGCATTTATTCTGCTATATGAAAGTCCCGGAGTGTAATTTCATACTATGCTGGTGAACTGCAAATGATGAACTGTCCCTAATTGTCCTTTCCCCACTTCTAGAAGGACAGCAAGCATCAGAAGGTCTTTGGTTTGGTGCAATTCGGTCATGATTTTGTCTGATGTCACTGATTCAGTGACAGCATCCCTCAGAGGTCTCAGCTCTTATTCACAAGGTGCCACTTGCGTGATCAGTTGAAAGGATCCTTAGGGGCATGGCTAAAGACTGCTTACTACTGTTTGTGATTAATCAATTAATTTGATTAATACCTACTATATGCTAGGCACTGTGCTAAATACTTCACTTACATTGTTTTATTTAGTAGGTATTATTATCTCTCTTCTGATGAGGAAACTGAAGTTCAGAGAGACTGAAAATTTTACCCAAGATCATGTAGCTAATAAGTGGCAGAGCCAGCATTCACTCTCTGTCGTGGGTGCTTCCTTTCCTCATACTGTATACAGTGTTGGGAGCACAAGGAAAGGTCTGTAAAGCTTGCCGAGAGAGACCACCATTCCATCTTATTCAGATAAAGCTTTCTGTATGACGAAAACACCACTGAAGTCTTGAATCCATAGGTCTTCCTTCCACCACCTTCCACCAATGCAAAATGCTTTCTAGTTCTGTCACCAGATATTCTACTGAGTCCCTACAGAATCCTAATTTTAAGTGGTCATTGATTTCAAGAAGTACAATAAAAGCACAGCTTACTTCATGTAACAACGTGAAACTTAAGTTGGTGCTATAATCTAACTAAATGGAATTGCAAGTGCTGTTATTAGTAGTCATAATATCAACAGTTGTGTTTAAAGGTACAATCCTGTTAACTGTAAGCAGTGTAATATCATCCCACTTCTTAAATGCAGTCACTCGATGATTAACATGCGCAGTATTCTTTGTATGATTGTTTTTGGAATTATAGTCCTAAATCTGCTCTGGAACAGAAAAGAGAATATAGACATTTGTGAGATTAGAATCTGGTAACTTTCAGGCTCAGAGTGCATTTACAAACACTGGCATTCATCCCTGTGTGATATTTCCCAGTTATCCAAAAAGGCTTTTATTCAGGAGCCATTTGTGGTTGGGATGCATGGTGATGCATCATTTATACAGTGCCTTAAGTGTTTACTGGGTAAAGTGTGCAAGAGACAAAGCACAAGAATCCTGCCTAAAGCCCTTACTATCTAGAGACACATTTACTGTTATATAATAGAATTTCATCCAAGAGTAGATATTGCTTAACTCATTCATTTCCTGAGAGCTGAAGTTCAGGGTTTCCTTTAACGTTTCGATAGCCCCCAACATGTTGATTTGTATTTTCACCTCCAAAAGACAGTCACACTAAAGAGTATGTTTTGCACTCCAAAAGTGGGAGGGAGGTGGGATGGGAAAGAGGGTGTGGACTCAACCAGCAAGTTATTGTTTAAGGGGGTGTTGGGACAGGGCAGCTGAGGGTAGACTAGAGATCACTGATTCCCAGCTTTACACCATAAAGGCCCTCTTTGTTTTTGCTTACTTTTATATTTGAAAGATTTTTTTCTACTTGGTTAAGTATTAATTAATTCGTTTTCTTTAAAACTGAAGGCATTCATAATTGTAAATCAGAAACTGTGATAATCATGAGCTGACTGATGTTACCACACTGAATCAAAAGGTTTCCAGCCAGAAGTAAAGCTGACATTTTATTTGGCTTGTGAGAGCTTTTTTTGTGAATCATTAAATGTTTAAATATATGTTAAGCTTTTGGAAATACTGAAAAGTGAACTGAACTCTGTTATTACTTTCACAGACTGCTTAGGAATCCAGAGACCCCCAAGTGGGGAGCAATTGGATTTAGCAATTGCCATAAATTCCCTTCTACTTCTAACACTCTGTGATTTGTGAACACCATTAAAACTAATAAAACTGACGTGTTGCCAGTGTACTCCCAACAGCAAGTTTTGAAATCCAGGTCTGACATTTTGTGGGGTGAGGGAAGAAGCAAATTTAGATACCCCCAAAATTTGGAGAGCAGGGTAAGTATGTGGGAATAGCTGTGCTTTGGGTGTGTCCCACAGTTTTCCTTGGTAAGCAGCCAAAGAGAGCAATGTCTCCTTTGTCACCCTTGACCACGGACAGTTCTACTTGTGATAAAAACAAACAAACAAACAAACAAACAAAACCAGACCCTTTATATGATGCTTTGTCTCCACATCACATGTGGACCATATGCACACAACCCTTTAGCCCAGGCCCCACATTGCAGGCAGAATGATCTGCAACACCAAAGCCAACTCTAGGGCTTCCCTGGTGGCACAGTGGTTGAGAGTCCGCCTGCCGATGCAGGGGACGCGGGTTCGTGCCCCGGTCTGGGAAGATCCCACATGCCGCGGAGCGGCTGGGCCCGTGAGCCATGGCCGCTGGGCCTGCGCATCCGGAGCCTGTGCTCCGCAACGGGAGAGGCCACAGCAGTGGGAGGCCCGCGTACCGCAAAAAAAAAAAAAAAAAAAAAAGCCAACTCTATCAAACCCCTGTTGGGTCTCAACTGCCCATGGGAATAAAATCTAACCTCTTTGGCTTTGTGTATAAAGTCATGGACAATATGACCCTAATCTATACCTGATTCATCCCACACATACATTAGGAACCTGCTACACTGAATTTTTCATCATACTTGCAACTACCCGACCTTTCCTTAACCATTGCCTTTACACATGTTATTCTGCTAACTGTAATATTTTTTCTGCTCAATCTTCGTTGAATAAGTTCCTATAATAATCTGGCTAAGATAACAGCACTTATTATGTACCAGGCACTCATTTAAGCTTTACAGTGAGGTGGTTGCCATTATGAGGATCATTTTGCAGAGGAGGAACCTGGCCCAGAGAGGTTAAGTAAACTTCCCAAAGTCACATAGCCAATAAGTGGTGGAGCCAGGATTTGAACCTGTACAGCCCATCATTTCTGGACCTATACTCTCAACCCCCGTGCCATACTGCCCCTCCTCTAAGATGCACATACATAGTTGAAGGTGTTCTTACACTTAACTCAAATGGAGTAACCTCTTTCATTCTTAGGATTCGCAGAGTGCTTTCTAAAGCAGACTAGTAATAGAATTTAGCAAGTTGCATTATTATTTTGGTCTTCCTGAGCCTTTGTGATTTGTGAGTAATTTGAGTATCATTCAGTTTTGTGGGCCCATGGCCTGGCAACTTGCCTGCCATCAGGTAAACACGTAGTAGATTTATTTCTTCAATGAGAGAATGAATGAGTGAAGGAACAAACACGGAAGCACTTGTCTGTACTCAGATGGGTCAGATCCTCTTTCCTTCTATGACATATTTCTGGGATATCAGTTGAAAAACACTTCCTTCCAGTAGACTTTACCTGTCTCAGGGGTGTAGAACATTCCAGCAGGAAAACTTAGAGCTTTCAGCTGTCATCTTCACGTGACAGTAAATCATTTCCAAATCCTGCAAAGATGCCCATGAATTCTGCTGAGTAGCCCTGTAGCACTAGAGTCTGACAACATTGATTTATTTAAGTATAGGTTTGGTGCTCTGTGAGAGCTCACCATCTGCTTAAGTTGTGTTTACTTTAAGTACCAGTCAGCGTTTTCCTGACGAGTTATAGAAAAATGGTAGTTCGACTTAATTTTTAAGCGAAGTCTGTTTAAGAATAATTTGTTAATTACTAGTTGGTTGATCTCATTTCCTTAAATTAAGGGCTTCAGTTAATATCACATGCTTATTGCCAGCTTGCTAGAAGCCGCTGCAGTGGTGCCCATAGTTGCATGATACACTGTAGTCCTATTCCTCTGTGCCAGCCTCTGCCCTGGCTTTTAAATTCATCTTTAGCTAATTTTACGAGCCTGGAGAGTAACCTGATGGTTTACTAACTTTAGGATTGCAGGTTGGAAGCTTAATTTAATAGCCACTTATAAAACCGTTTATGCGGAAATTGGTATAATAAGGCCTTCAATACGATGGGCGCACAGAGCCATTTCATCAGGGCTGATAATTCAAAATACAGGAGAATTAGAATTCACACCGTTTGGGCTGAAGGTGTTTCATCAACCGCACACAAGACGGGATCCAAACCTTGCTGTGGGGTGGTTTGGAGTCCAGTGCTTTTTGGCAAGAAAGGAAATATTTGGCAGCCTGTTATTGGGGAGGTCTAAGGAGGCTGGCCTGGGCCATTAAAAAGAACACAGTGAGGTTGGGTGAATCTGGATGTGTAATGGTTTTGTAAATGTTTTGGTTTCAATAAAATCCCAAACATATTTTATCAATGCATTTTCCCTCGTAATTTTCAGACCTTTGTGTATTTCAAGGGAAATTTCGTCCATATGTTTTTGATTCATTTATACTTAACTCATCAAAATGTTGTATTCTACGAGTTTATTTGATGTTCAAGAAGACTTTAGAGCTTGATTTAAATACCTTCTAGTGTTCTTTCCCTTTCCTTTTTAAAAATAGAAAGCCATCTACTCTTGGCAAAACCTAAACGCACACACACCAAAAGTTTGCATTTGGTTGAAAGCTCTAAGCCCATAAAGCTGTTAAGCTGGGCCAAATGCATTCTTCAACTCCTGGTAAAGTGTGAGCTCTGTTCCTCAACAGTATAGAGAGATCTTTACCTTTTGATAATCTCTGGTGGCTGTGCACATTGAAAGAAACTCTAAAAAATGAAAATGCCTGCCATCTGCTAGATCTTTGATCTTGGGAAAGGCACTTTACCTCCCTTCGCTTCAGTTTTCCCATCTATAAAGTCAGGCCATCTTTGTCTTGTCTACCTCCCAGAATTACTGAGAGGATTAAAAGAGCTCATATGAAAATACTTTGGAAAACACAAATAGCTCCACAAATAGAATCACATCTCTTTTCTTGATGTTATTATTCTTTGAATAAAATAATAGATACTCAGCCTTTAGCCAATGTTTATCATGTGCCACGTGCTATGTTAGACATCTTACAAATTACTATCTTGTTTAATCCTCATATTATTTGGTAAAGAGTAGATACTTTAAATTTCTACATTTTGGAATGTAAAACTCCTCTACGTTATTTACCCAAGGTCTTCTAGTTTGCGGGAGAGCTAGAATGTAAATCTAGCCCTTTATGAGTTTTAACCATTAAGTTGTATAGTATATGGTTGAAGCCATATTAATCACTGTCATGTTGACTCAATATCAAAGTTTATCTTGAGTTATAACTAAGTCTCTCCATGTGGTTAAGATCACTTACATTTTCTATCACATTCTCTTATTGAATAGAGTGAATGCATATATAATATTATGCTGTTTGATTATGTACATATTAAAAGATCATTCATTACATTGATAGCAGAGAAGCTAATTTTAATTGAATACCTACTTTGGACCAGACACTACAGAGCTCATTAACTGCTCATTGCCTTTAATCCTCACAACAACTCTATGAGGTAGAGACTGTTATTGTCAAGCGCTGTGAAGTTCTGGGATTTTACCCTACTTGCAAGCTAGCAAACTAGCCTGCCAGTTTCATGGATGCTGGAAAAAGTTATGAAACTCCTGGGCCAGAAATAAAGTTATTATTGACAGCCAGCAAGCAGCATCACTTTCATCTTTGCATCAGTTTCCCTTGGCCCCCAGGTCCTACCAGGGTGATGTGCACTGGCCTATGTGGGTTTATGTCATGGCTGAGGAGCTAACCCCAAGCTTAGAGATCCATCTCTTTTAATACTGTGGTAAGAAACCTTGCCTGACCTTTGCTCCAGAAACAGACATTATCTTTATTATACTGGACGGTAAGCAAACCTGCCCTGTGCTCCAGATGGACACACTACATCTATCTTACTGTTCGCTATACAAACATATTGGAAAAGTACCAGCCATGAGTGCCTCTCCTTCTAAGACATACATAATGGCAAGAGACTTACGGAGAGTTGTCTCCCAACAATTATCTCCATTTTACAGACAAGGAATCTGGGCTTAGAGAGGTTTAGTCATTCATTCATTCATACCAGAAGTATTTATTGAGCACCTGTATGTGTTAAGGTCACACCGCCAAACAGTAGAGGAGGGGGCAGCCAACATAGGCTCTAAGCCATTAGCTTGTTCCCTCACCCATTTACCCCTCACCTCCTCAGTCATTATCCATCGTGCCTCCCTACCTAATGACCAATGATATAAAACAGTAATTAACTTAAGATGATAATGACCCTTTGGGACACATGCTTCTCCTGCCATCAGGTTCTCCCTCTGCAGCTTGACCCAGCCCTAGATACCCAGATGCAGCAGGGTTGCCTGAGACGGGGGCATGGTATTGGCAGCGCCTGAGAGAAGTCAGAGATCATATTTAACAGCACATGGAAGACAGCGGTGCTAGGTGATTAGAAAGTTAAATGTGAATAATTTTGTTATGGAAAATTTAGTTTTGGAACTTGGAATAATTTGGTCTCTGTACAAAATTCAGAAGGTTCTTTTCCCCCTGTTGCTCCCTCCCCCGGTTAATCAGCGTTATTTTATATTTGTATAATGATGCCATGAAATGAAGTCAAGGTTTTGGTAGTGCCCGTGCTAGCTTGTGGGATTCCTCTTGTCATGTGCCTGAATCAATCTATGGGGAAATATTAAGTGATTATGAAGTTGGAATCTGGGGAGAAGAAAAAAGTCTTGGCAATGATCTGACCAGAAGCATCCTTTGCAAACAAAGATGTCTCCTCCACCCCATGGGAAGGTGTCCCAGGCTGTAATTTCTCTCCTCTGTCAGCACAGGCTCCCCTGAGAGAGCGAGTTTGCCAGTTTTCCTAGGAAAAGAATAACGGTGGACACAGATTAATGAAGAGGGCTGGTATCTAGCTTTGCACTGTGGTGAAGAAACAAAGCGAAACTGAACTGGTCAACCTTTGCCCCTTTCAACCAAGAGACTTCACGGGAGACATTCTTCCCCTGGCATCTCTCCATCAGAGGGGAAACTGTACCTTAAGAAAAAATGAGAGAAAGAAGCCTGCCTTGATGCTCATTTAGGCCCGCCACTGTGTTCATGGATTAGCATAACACAGTGAGGAATCCTCTCCTGCTGGTCTGCTTCTCAGCACCTGAAGCTATTGGCCCTGTTTCCTGAGCTTGTTTCACTCCCTTTGATGCCAGAGAAAATCTAATTAGTGAAGAATTTGAAGGAAGGAATTTTGGAGAGACCTCTGCCACCCCAAAATCTCAGCAGAATGGGGCCATGACTCTTCCTTGTGAGGCCCTCACTGTCAAGGGTTGCTTCCTAATCTTAAAAGTTAAGAAAGAAAATTTATACACAAACTCTCTGTGATGGAGCCAGGCCTCCTTCAGAGCAGATGATTCTAGAGCCACTTATCTTGCAAATGGATTCTCTCTTCGGACAGCCTCTGTATATCTGTAGACTAGGCTTGCAGAAAGAGGAAATTACTTTGTGCACCTCAGCAGCAAAGTCAAGTGGAAGAAGAAAATAAGAGTCTTTGGAACCAAGTTTTACTTAAGAATGAAAGTGGGCCTCAGGAGCTAAATTTTTCTGAATATACTTGGTGGGGTGAGGAGGAAATGTTTGCTGCTTTGCTCCGAATCCGAGGTCTGTTCATGGCAGTTGCAAAACAACCTCAACAAACAAAACCAGACAAAAACCCAACAATGTGTGATGTGTTACTTTCCTAATTACTTGGTTCTGCTCCTTCCCCACCCCTCCCCCCAGGAAGCCCTTAGAGCAGCCAGAGTGCCTTTCCTTGAGGGAACCATGCAAGATGCCCCTGAACACATGTGGCTCCAAAGGAACCTTCAGTGCAGACCCTCTCCCCCTCCCCCTTTGTTCCCTTTTGATGGTTCCACCCCCAGTTTCCTTGTTGTTGTTTTTGGTTGATCTGTTTGTTTTGGGTCCCCTACCCCACCCCCCAGCTCCAGGAAGCTGTACACACACTGGAGCATTTGGGGCTGACTTGGCAGGATAATGTGACTGCTGGCAGCTTCCAAAATATGACACCAGTGAAAATATGAACCAAATGTTCCTTGTATGCTAGGGTGTGAAGTCTTCATCACGCCTCTCTCTGAGAGCAGAGAGCACGAAAGCACTAGACAGTTTTGGGTCTTGGTCCCGGCTCTGTCTCTTAATTGCTGGGTGATATCTCTGAACACAGTTCTTTATTATAAAATAGCAGTCGTCTTACCCACTTCATAAAGGCGCCATTGGGTTCAAACAGAGTCATTTACTGAGTGCCTACTACGTGCCAGAGAGTGTGCTGAAGTAGCTCCTCTGCTGAAGCATGAGCTCCTCAAAGGCAAGGTCATTTCATACTCCCACTGGGCTGGACAAGTAGAGTCTGACGGACTGGGCTTGAGTCTTGTCTCTGTCCCTTGTTAGCTCTGTGACTTAGGGCAAGTTACTAACCTCTCACCTGGAAGGTGGCGCTCATGACAGCACCTGCATCAGAGAGCTCTTGTGAGAACTAAATAGGCTGTCACACGTAGCCCAGGGCTTGGAAGGTGCCCCGTGAATGTCAACAATCGTTACTTATAAGCCCAGTGCCAGGCACGTAGGCACTTATCTGTCTTTTGAAATATAGTAAATAGTAAGTGCTCAACAAATGCTAGTTCCTTTTTCCATAATCCTCCTTCAACAAGTCTTCCCTTTCATATCTGACAGGTTACCGTGGTGTGGTTTCACTGGGGACAATCCCAAGAAAGGAAGATAAGGTTTTTCCAGAGGGAGTTTAACTCTGAAGGTTCTCTTCATATGTGTTTGTTCTTTCAGTCACTACAAATCTACAAAGGGAGAAATGTGGACCAACCAACTCCTTGTCTTAGGGTGTTTGTCCCTTCATGTAGTCATTTGCTTCAGTTGAGTACAAGCTCAGTGATCCTTAGCCATGTTGGTGGTGGTGAGAAAGTAGTACCAGAGATTGTTCCCTCAGCATGTCACTGGGACGTGGACCCCACACATACACCTGCTGGGGGAAGGGAGTGGGTGGTTGTGCATGTCTGTAGCAGAGGTGGAGGTGGTCAGTGGCTTCACAGCTGGGAGAGCTAGATAGAGAAGTCGATGACTCAAGGGTCTTTTAGTTTCCCCAGCATTTCCAAAGGGTGGCTTCTGATTACATAACTGTCCCAGATTTCTTGCCAACCTCAGGTACACCTCAGGCCTTCTCTTCTTCCCATTGGCTTCTTCTTTTGACTTGGAGCAATGTTTATGAAGATCAGAATCTACTAAAGAAAGAGACAAGAGGCAGGAAGAAACCACTTCAGTGACTGAATGTTTTGGGGCGGGTAGGGGATGTGTATGTGTGGTTTCATTTATATTGCTTCCATTTTTTTTTTTAGATCTTAATTTACTGTTGGACACGTCAGAGTTCATTTGGCTCTGACAAAGTCCCTGACCCCAAGGACCTTCATTCTCTAAACTCCACTTCCCTCTGGACTCAGGAACCCTCAGTGTTAGTGATATGGAGCTGGTGGGTTTAGCTGTGGGATTTTGCCACCATCTTCGTGTGTCCCCTGGGGGACTTTTCAGATATTGAAGTGGGCCTTTAACCTGCTAAATTCTTTGGATGGCTTGACTGGTCTCTGACTGTGACTTCCAGAACATGCAAGCCCTGAATCCTTTAGGGCCTGAGGGGTTGACAGATCTGAAGTGGGGTTTGTGGGGGGGAGGGGCAGGATTGGTAAACTGGTAGGGCTTATCACTGCATTTATACTCAAATCGAAAACAAAAACCAAACAAAACCCAACTACCAACATGTGAAGTGCTACTTTCATAATTATTTGGTTCTATTTTCAGGATTTGAATGCAAACCCAGTTACATGGGCCCTGTGAGCAGGCAGCATTCGGGATGATTCAGTCTAACCTTTCCATTTTACAGACGTGGGAAACTGAGGCCCGGGACGGTGGGGGGCTCAAATAACTTGCTTCTGGTCACAGTGCTAGGAGCAGAGCCATGGCTGGGACTCAGGCCTTGTGATTCCTTCTTCAGGGTTCCTTCTGTTCTCCGCTCACACACCTATCCTTGACTGAGGTAGAAGCGAAACTCTGGCTTCTTAACCAATTCTTAAGCATTTGGCAAACACTCTTACCTTTTTAAAAATGGAGTTTTCCTGCTGTTCCTCTTGGCTAAGTTCCTGCTCCTTCTCTCGCTTGTCATATGTGCATACGGAAGCAAAGTAAGTCACCTGCAAAAAAACTCAAGTTGAAAAACCATCCTTTCCCCTGGCCACTCACCAGAGATGACTTTTTCTACCTGGTTCTGTTTTTGTTTTTTCTGGAAGTGACTGCCAAACTCTAAATAATACACTTACATCTATGTTTCTTTCTTTATCATATTTTTACAGCATCTTTTGTTTGAAAATGGGGATTTAGCTCCGTTGCCCTGCTTCTCTACCCGCTGCCTTCTGTCAGTGTTCCATTACTACTTCTACTCCTCTTGGTCAACTGTACCTTTAAATTGTAACTTGCACCTTCACTTTGTGTTCTGTCAACTTTCAGCCAGTTTCCTACAATGGAGCTCTGAGCCCTTTGAGGACTCATTCCTTACCCCACTCCCTTCCACACTCCACCTTTTGTCAGCTCCAAGTTATTTTCACCTTGCTCAGGTGATTTTCCATTCCATTCTGTCTTGCAACAACAGTCGTGGCTTCTGTGCTTTGGTTAACTCTAAAAGTTGAAAACCAACAGAGAGCATTTACATATTGAGACTATGCAATTTCTGTTTGTTGCTTGACCAAATAATGTATTACGATTTCCTCTAGGGAACTTAATGTCGTAACTTGAGGGCCTGTCAAAGAGGAATATTCCTGACATCAAGGTCATGATTGGCTTTTTTTTAATGTTTCATTGGTTGTTGAAAATCATTTGACCAGGGTTGATAACAGTCAGTTTCTCCTGAGAAGCTCCCTGTCAGGCTTTCCTCCAGTTTTTTCCCTACTTCTTTCTTCTAGCTCCATCCCACACTTCACTTCACAGTGAAATAGAGTCAAATACTGTTGAGTTTTCTTAGACTTAGAAACTCAGAATTTGAAGATGTGCTCTATGAGGTGTGCTCAGTCAATGATCAGATTGATTCTTTGGCCTTCTTTTGGACAACTAGAATGAAATCATACATGCCCTATAATAATAAGAGAAGTTATTTTGGAGAATCAATTGATATTGTTGATGAGTTTAATTTTCTTTGTCTGTTTATTTATTTTTGGCCTTTTCTTCCCAAAGGAGGATGTCAGTATAATAAATGCTGTTTGTTTGATGGATCCTGTTGTGATTGATAATAATGATTCTGATGCTTTCTGTTGGACCAAGATAATAGAAAGCCCAAGGGTATTTATAATATGCCTAAACTGGGTTTTAAATCAATTAGTGGGTATTTGAGGGCTTTATACAATACATCACTAGAAGCAGCTACTTAAGGAAGAGCCTGGAAAATCTCAAAAATTTTCCCAGTTTGAAAGTGTGATACCTGCTGTTCTAAATTACCATTCTGATACTTGATTTGTATATTATGTGGAATATTGAAATAGATAATTTACCAGGCATGCAATTTCTCATGCTGAAGAAAATATACAATTAGGAAACAGTCAACATAGATTTAGAAAAAAGTATTTGCAGCAACTCAAATGGTTGATGTTAAACCATAATTTTCCCCAGATAATGGATTGCCACAGGAGCTGAATCTGCTTGGCCAGATGCTTCACCTCATCCTGGCTTTGTATCCCGTTCTCTCTCTCTATGGATCTTGAATGGGAGAAGACAATGTGGGGTAGCAGGAGATGAAAACTGGCTCTCTAGATTTGTCTCAAGTCTTGGCAAAATGTTGAAGATGGGTTATAAATATGTTCTCTGCAGTTCATAAGTCCTTTTTCCCCCACTCTAAATAGTTCTTTTAAAATGATTTTTAATTTTTTATTGAAGTATAGTTGATTTATAATGCATTAGTTTCAGGTGTACAGCAAAGAGATTCAGCTTTATATATATATATATATATATATATATATATATATATATATATATATATATTCTTTTTTCAGATTCTTTTCCATTGTAGATTATTGCAAGATATTAAATATAGTTCCCTGTGCTATACAGTAAGTCCTATATATAGTAGTGTGTATCTATTAATCCCAAACTTCTAATTTATCCCTCCCCCCCTTTTCCCTTTGGTAATCATAAGTGTGTTTTCTATGTCTGTGAGTCTGTTTCTGTTTTGTAAATAAGTTCATTTGTTCATTTTTTTAGATTCCACGTATAAGTGATAGCGTATATTTGTCTTTCTCTGTCTGACTTACTTCACTTGGTATGATAATCTGTAGGTCCATCCATGTTGCTGCATATGGCATTATTTCATTCTTTTTTACAGCTGAGTAATATTCCATTGTATATATACACCACATCTCCTTTATCCATTCATCTGTCAATGGGCGTATAGGTTGCTTCCTTGTAAGTCCTTTTGAAACAGTAATTTTCTTTTTGATGTGATGGGGTGTTAGAAGTTGCTGATGATGAAGTAGTGATTTGGGCCAAAAAAAACTTCTAATATGCTTCACAAGTACCCTAGCACTAGTTATAATCTAGAAAACTGTAGGGGTCTGTGGTGTGTGTGTGTGGAGTGGGTGTGGGAGAGCAGAAATAAGAGTATGATTGGGAGGGTCCCTGATAGGGAATCCCTATCCCAAGGGAAATATCATTATTGGAAAGAAGCTAATCTATATTGTTGCTGACATCTAACATTCCTCAGAACTAAAGTTAACACCATCTGTATTTGGCTTTCTGTAAGCCTTTCTGTGGTTTGGGCATAACAAGCAGGGCCCAGGCTGTTCTGGTCTTTTACAGTTGATCTAGATTCCAGCCACTTTCCTGGGATGCCATTCTGTCCTTTTGCCGTCTGTGTGTGTGTGTGCGTGTGTGTGTGTGTATCCCCCCCTCCCGCCCCCCCGGAAAATTAGTCTTAGGTGAAGCTGGTTGTGAGGCTATAGCTTACAAGAAGTGTATCTGAATCTACCTAAAGGTGGCATGATGTCTATGTGTATGTGTGTGTGCTGTGGATATACAGTGAGGTGGGACAAGGAAGATGAAGGTTGTGTGTGCACAGAAGTATGGCATTCCTACAGGAGCATCCCTATTCGGGTACCACTTTCTGGAGAGTGTTGCTAACCTGGTCTTTCTATCCTGGGTCCTGGGAACTTGAATGTAAATATGGGTTGGGTTTATATACAGTACAGTTGGCTTACTTTTAAAAACGCTGATGGGTTTTGTGAGGATCCCTGAGCTCACATTCTTGACTAACTTCCATAGGGTTTCCCAAACAGATCATGTGTTTTAAAGTGTATACATATAGAACAGATATACATTTATAGCAACTGCAAGTTGTGTGCAGGTGTCACTGCTGCATGTTCTGGCATTAGCTGCCAGCTCCTCTTGGCAAGGAAAGAGGTCCCTACTCTTCCCCTCTGCTTTTCCTGCCTCATCTGTCAGTCCATCTCTGAGCCACTCCAGCCCATCATGGACTGGTGATTTCTTTCTATCATGGATGTTAACATCACTCCACAACCTCAGCTCTTTGCCTGCAGTTACTCAAAGTTATGTTTCCCCATTTCCATGTCCTCATCATCTCTAGCCTCATCAGATAAAATGATCCCTCTTTATGACAGATATTTTATAATAAACTGTTATAATCTTGCAGTGAATCTTACAGTTAAAAAACCTACCCAGACACATGATTACCCACAATGCCCTAAATATAATATAATAGAGAAATAAAAGAAAGGTAATTTTAATAAAATAGTATGTATTTATATCAATCAAGATCCTGACAGGAAAGAACACAATTAAACAAGAGCTTTTTTTAAACTGAAAAGACTTGAATGAATGTGAGGTTTGGGGTTAAGGGAACCAACTGAAGAGAGTAAGGGACCCAGAGACCAGGGACAGCTGGAAGCTCTTTCCACCCCTAGGCCTGCAGGAGCCCCACTAGAGCTGGAGCTGGAAGGTGGGAGGCAGCCATACCCTCACCCTTAGGGTTAGGAAGGAGGGAGGTGGGGAGTGAATACCCCAGTCTCTTCCACCTCTCACCCTGGGATCTCCTGCCGCTGCCTCTCATTGGCTGAATGAGAGAAGCCAGAGGGTCAGGGAGCCTGGGGGATGCAGTCCCCAGGGCTCATCCTCCTGATGCAGAAAGGACAGAGAAAGGCAGAGAATGGATCAAGGTGGGGTGGGGCAAATGGAGAAATCAGCACAGTATTTCAGTAGGCACCTGCCAGGTGCCATGCCACTGGAGGGCTTAATGAAGGGTCAAGTCCTCGCACCTTGTTGTAGGATTTCCCTGGGAATACGGGAACGCAACTAATGTATTGCCTTGTGTTGGCAACTCTGATGTTCTCAAATGGCAAACAACTTTCATTAAAGTTCCGAATTAAACCGAATACAATTTTCTCTTTCCAGGTTGCCTTTCTAAAAAAAAAACTTCAGCATATATTAAAATCAAGTAAAAATACGTTTTGTTTATACATAGAAAATTGAGTGAGTTTCTCAGATAATTTTAAGTATATTTTTCTTCTACATGAATGGCATTTGTGCTCTGGGGGAGGGGGGTGCAGGGCAAGTATCTGTTCAGCAGGAGTGTCTTGTCTATTACAGGATGATTGGTATCCCTGACCCCTACCCACTAAATAAATGCTCATAGCACCCTTCCAGTCACAGTAAAAAACAAAATGAAGCACCCAACAATTTCCAGAATAACCTCAGGCTAGGGCCTGTCCTGCTACCAGCCACTGCTCTAGCTATTCCTGGTGCCATTTAGTAGGTCATCACCCACGAAATTGCTAGAAGTACAAGTTCCCTCCAGTGCAGTTGGCGTAAAACAAAAGAAAATCTCTGTAAATTAAAATGCTGCCTGCTTCACCTTGCAGGGACGAGGGAGGTTTTGTAAAGCTTTTTGTTGGGAGAAGATGCAGTCCAGGCTAGTTGTTATCCAATTCTTACTCCTGTGAAGGTTCCCTCATCACTTTTCTCCTAAGCTGTGTATTTGTAGCTAAAGTGGCCCAGCCACTGCTTTCTGGGACATCAGATCAGCCTGAATGTAGGCTCCTGAGGCACCTGTGATGACAGGTGCCAGCATCTGAGTCCCCGCCTCTCTGCCATCTATCAGCAGTTCTCAGTCTTCTCCCAGGACTTCTGTCTTCCAGTTTCCCTCCTCATCTGTGTTGGCTGTGCTACCTCCCACTGCCACCTCACAACATCTGTGCATACCACACCACCACCTGAGCTTAGTAAGCTGGGCCACTTTATGTCATGGTCCGTCTGATTGGTCTACCTGTGGCTCCACCCTCCCCTTATTACTATGACGCTTGCTTCTCTGTGTCTGTGTCTCAGGCCCCCGAATCCCACTGGAGTGAACATTATTCCTGTGGTATGCTATTAAGCACCTAAAATTCCTTTCTAAAGGACTGAGATGCCAGTATGCCAGTGTTGTTTTGCAATGTAAAGGAGCTGGTATGCTATCTCAACTGTATCTTCATCATGTGGAAGGTTTGGCTAATTGTAATGGAATGTGTTTTAACATAGGGCTGGTCAGCCATGGAGGGTTGTGTATACTGGTACCCACCTCCACATCCCTTTCTGTAGTGGATGCTGAAGGGATGACCTTATAGTGGCTTCTGCATACCACCTCACTTGTCCTCAAATGGGGCTGCCTTATAATTGTGCAGTGTCATCTGATCACCACCACCCCCAATGTATTGGGATGGCCAGAAAGTTCGTTCGGGTTTTTCTGTAACATGGAAAAAACCTGAACGAACTTTTTGGCCAACCCAATACATTAAGACAGTACTTCTTTCACCTTCAGTTCTCTTAATCAGATGATGAACAGAAGCTTTAAACATAGCCTTTGGCAGAAGAAGTGGGGGGAGGTAAAGTTGCATATGAAGCCTGTTCAAGTCACCAGTTACATGTGTTGAGGCATTAAAATTGTGCACTTATTAGTAGGCATATGTCAATGCCCAGGCATATTTTGCAATGCATACGATGTGGAACACTCTAGGCTGAACTCCACGGAGCTACAGAGATGGACAAGATTGAGGGTGCTTACTGTCTGGGGGGTATTAGGCAAGCAGACAGACCAGTTCAGTATGATTTGGGAGTAAACCAAGGGGACGAAGGGAGTAGAAATTTTTTTATGGGGACATTTGAACCAAGTACAAGAAGGTAGTACAAATTTTAATAAACAAAGAAGGGAGAAAGGGTGCAGCTGACTTAGCATGAGAAAAATGCTATTTGTAAATTAGTTGCTAAAATTCTGTGGTTGGCCTGGGTAGTGGCAAGAGATTCAAGATGGCAGATATGTAGGATTTATGCAGCTCTGAACCTGGCAGGGGATAAAAGTTGGAGATGGACGGTAAAGCGCCTTGATCAACCGACTAAGGAGCATAGATTGCACTTTGGGGCTTTGATGCTTCAGATGGGCATTGAGGAGGGGCCAATCACAGTAAAACCAGGATTCTAAGAATATCGCTCTGGGGGCAGTGTGAAGGAGGGATTAGAGAGTTAAGAAAGCAGGAAAGAGATGGTGAATGGGCTACTTAATAGCTCTGGCCAAGAAGATGTGGGCAAAAGGTCTGCATGTGCTTGTGGCAGATACAGGTGGAGAACTGCACTCATTTTACGTCTCAGTAATGTTGGAGGAATGACTGATACCTTTATTTCTTTTCTTACTATGTGAGAAGTGTTACTGACCTGGTCGGCTTTTAACCTCTCAGTCTCACCGAGGCGGAGATCGGAGATCACATTTTTTTTCTGTGCTTTCACTGGTGCTGGGAAGAGAATGTGATATAATCTGTTAGTGTGAAATCATAAATGGAACTCAGATTATTCTTAGGCAGGCTGCTGACTTAATGTTTCTAAGCAATAGCTAGAGTTTACATCCTCCTCTTGAGAGGAAAAAAAAGTTCCCTCTGAAGCATGCACTAAAGAGAAAGGCTGAGAGGATTGATTTTTTTTTTCCCCAAAGAATCCATAAATATTTACATAAGTGCAAGTTACAAATCTGTGGCTTGGAGATTATTGAATTTCACTGCTTTTACACTCACAGCATATAAATTTCCAGCAGGCATTTGCTGGTTGTGAATGTTCAGTCTTTGGAGAATTGTCTCCTAGTTTGTTTCCTTTGCTCTTGGAAAACAAATCTCTCATGTGCTGTTTTTAATGCTCTCACTTATGGGTATGGATTGGGCCCTGGCAGCCATGTGACAACGGTCCTTAGCTGAGGGGGCTTCACTGTGATGGACTGCCTGCTGATGGGGGCACTGCACCCCGAGCCAGATGCGGCTTTTAAAGACCCTTTTGGTAACACAATCATTCTCTCCAGAAGAGAGCCCTAGATAGTGGTGTAGTTCCAAAGTCTCTGTGGACTTCTTAAGTAAATGAAAAAACCTCTAAAGATCGTGTCCCTTTAGCAGAGAGATATGTCAGCAGGTCTTTCCTAAATATGGGTGTTGCATCTGCCATCTTGCCCGTGGGCAGACCTCAGCTATTTTATTCTTGGCCTCTCTTTATAGAACTGGGCCAGGGGCGCACTCTCTTCTCGTTTGGCCGGTCAGAACAGTTGCTGCCCAGTAAAGCTTTTCACTAAGACTCTGAATTTTATGATTGCTAGATTTTGGACTAGCCTACTAATCTCAGGGATCTAAATCTGTATATGCTGAAGAGTACATTTCTTCAGTATGCAAGGGACAAAGTCCTCCCCTGTGTCTTGCCTGTGACAGGCAGTTAATACACATTTGTGGAAATGGAGAGTAGTTGACCTGAAAGTAGTTCCCATCTGTCTTCTTTCAAAATAATTTTAACGTTTGTTTTTAAATTTGAGAAGGTGCTACACAAAAAGTCAACAAAATGAATTTAAAATTCCTGCCAGTGGACCGTGCCAGAGTGCCAGAAAAACTTAAGTTTGAAGAAGATGGGCTTTCAAACAGAGAAACAGAGGGGCCATTTCTGTCTTGTGTTGGGACTCAGCTGGGTACACCCTGGTCACTTGCAAAAGTGAGATTGGTGGTAGGTGGGCTTAGAACTGGGTTTACCCCCAGCCTCAGAACAGAATCTCAGGCCAGCCTTCCTGAGCGAAGGTTTAGCCTAGTGTCCATGGCTGTAACTGGTGCGGTCCTGATGAGAGATTTGTGATGGGAACCCAACCTGGGGGCGGGTGAGGTTTCTCACCAAGCAGACAGACTGAGACCATAGAATGAATGGTGATTTTCCATCAGATTCTGTACCATTGGACAGGACTCCAGGTCTGGAAGGGGGACTTGGAAGAGCCTGGCAGGACCCTTGCCTCTAGTTACCTGACTGGAACAGGGAGCCAATATGGAACCCTTGAGAAGAAACCTAGAGTTGGGAGTCTTGCTCTCTGGGCATGTAGAAGCCCAGGTTTTTTAACTGGAATAGAAGATTAGGACACACTAGCCATGAGGCAAATGATTCAGGCCTCAGATTCAGGCAATAGCTCCTTTAAGAACCCCTACCTGAGGTCAGGCTTAGTTTTGGGTCTTGGGGGAAGGCCTGAGACTGTGTCTTATTTATTGTATATCTTCTTGTGTCAAGCAAGATGCCTGACAGTGTAGTACTCATTAAGTAATGGATTGCAATGTGAGTGGCATGGGTGGTGTTTCAAGAATGTAAAAAAGCAATGAAAGCCTGTGTAAGGTTGCATTTAAGTTTACAGCAACATTTAAAGAAAGACTTTTACTAATATTGAGGTTATATAATCCCCAAAATAGGCAGGCAAGAAAGGGCTGTGTCAAGAGAGGAATCATGAACTTACTCTGGAAGCTGTGTATTCTGGTGAAAAAAGAAAAAACAAAACAGAACAAAACATGGGCTGTGGTTTCAGGCAGATCTGGGTTTGAATCTCAACTTTGCTAAATACTAATTATGTGATCATGGCTAATAACTTCACCTCTCTGAGCCCAACTTAGTCACCAGTAAAATATGGATATTTTTGCATTCCTGGAAGGGGTGTTGCAGGAATAAAATGTTTTAACATAAGTTAAATACTTAGGAGGTGCCTGAGACCTAGTGGGCCTTGGGAATGCAATTCCCATAAAGAGTCCTGAAAGAACGGACTGTGAAGGAGAGAGGCAAGAGGCTTTTAATGCCTTGCTGTGGGATTTGATGACCCCAATGGGCCTCGTCCTCACACTCCCTGAGAGATGCAATTCTTGCTGATGTAATGGGCTGAGTCGACATCGTGCAGATCTGATGACAGGACACCTACACCCTGTCACCCTCCCTGCCAAGGCGGACCGTACTCATTGGCGCTGACCCCTCCCCATGCACTGGGCTTTATTCACATCCTCCTGGAAAATTCAGCCTGGTTGCTTTGCAGTGGGTATGTTCTTAGTGAGGGACTGCCTCTCAGTTACCTCTGCAAACCCCAGCCTTCTCATCCTTCATGCAGCCATCCAGGTTTCCTGTTTTATCAGGCAGAATTTGAGTTTGCATCTTGACTGTCCTTTCTTCTGATTTGGAGGAGTGGGAGAGCACAGAAAATAAGAATCAGGAAAAAAGGCTTTTTTTTTTTTTCTTTCCTTCTGCCAGGACCCTCAGAAAAGTGAGACTAGCTGTTAGATCTGAGTCATGTAGCTCTGATGTTTTTCATTAGGTCACCCATAAAGGCAAGGCCCATGGGGCAGTTTTAGGTTCTGGAATCATGTCATCATGGGATGCATTAAATCCCCTCTTCTACACCTCTGCCCCCACCCCATCCCCCTCTTTTTCTTCTAGGTGAAGCAGAGGGCAGGCAGGATACACATTTATGGACCTATTCGTTCTACTGAAAACATGACCAGGCTCTGTGCATGTGGAAGGGTGGGCTGACACGGTAGAAAGTGTGTAGTCCAACTTGGGTTTGTGCCGCCCTTGCCTTTGACTGGCAGTGACCTTGCCCTTGTCAAGTACGGTTGTCACTGTCTAATATTTACTAAGTGTTTACTATGTTCCTAGCACTGAACAGGTGCTTCATATATGTTACCTTGTTTAACCCTCACTTATACAAATAATTATACAAGTAATATAAGATTATACAAATCTTATAAGGTATGTGTCATTATCCTCATCTTATACATGAATAAATAAGGCTTAGAGAAGTAGATGAGGAGAATAGAACTTTGAAACTAATGATTTTTCTCCAGCTGCAGTTCCTGCCACTGCTGATGTGTCTTCTATTGCTCACGCTCTTACCAAACCTCACTATCTGCCCCTTACAACTGCCCCACTGCTTTCGTGTGATGAAGACATTTGATGTCTCTATAAAATAATTTGTCCTGCCTACTTCACAGAATTGCTTTGAGGAAAAAGAATTTTGCAAAGGACTAAATCTTTTACAACTGTAAGGAAACTTACTAATATGCAGTTTTATATAAAGGAAATGAAAGTTGGCAGGAATAGCAGAGATAAATAAAAATTGGTAAAAGAGAGAAGGTAAAAAGGAAAACGTGCTTACCATATCTAATTGCTTCACATGTGTTATTTTATTTAAACTTCATAACAAGTCAATGAGGTCCATACTAGTACAATTATTACCCCTAATTTACAGATGAGCAAACTGAGGCACCAAGACATTAAGTACATTGCACAAGATCACATACCTGGTAAGCAGCAGACCTGGTCAGCAAGAGTCTGACTCAGGAGCCTGGAGTTTTAACTCTGATGATTTGATGTTCCGCCATCCAATGGCTTTCCCAAGGGTAAGGGCAAGGGGCTAGGAAACCCATGAAAGGGTCTCCTAACTAATTTTTTAGAAACTTTTTTTTAAATTTTTTATTTATTTGTTTATTTATTATTTATGGCTGTGTTGGGTCTTCGTTTCTGTGCGAGGGCTTTCTCTAGTTGTGGCAAGCGGGGGCCACTCTTCATCGCAGTGCACGGGCCTCTCACTATCGCGGCCTCTCTTGTTGCGGAGCACAGGCTCCAGACACGCAGGCTCAGTAATTGTGGCTCACGGGCCCAGTTGCTCGGGGGCATGTGGGATCCTCCCAGACCAGGGCTCGAACCCGTGTCCCCTGCATTGGCAGGCAGACTCTCAACCACTGCGCCACCAGGGAAGCCCCCTAACTAATTTTTTAGATATGGTGTCTGTCATGGAGGTGGTGACAGCTAAGGTGATTTCTAAAGGACTCTTGGGAATTGACAGTAAGTAAGGCAGGAGGGTTAAGGAAGAACAGCATCAGGCAGAACCTTATGAAGGAGTCTACACTTTACCCTAGAGGACAGTGAAGGGTTGTATGCAGGGGAGGACGATGCTTAGCTTTGAGTTTTAGAAATATCACCCAGACAGCCACATTGACCATACGGCAGGGCTGGGGGAAGGGTGGTATGATGGGTGAGAATGAAAGCCATGGAGTGCAACAGACTCAACTGTTAATACCTGTCTGAGTCTTGATTTTCTCATTTTAAAAACAAAGAGTAATGACAACACTTACTTAGGAAGGTTACCCTGAGGATGAAATGAGAGCTGTTTTGCACAGTAAGTGCTTCATAAAGGCCAGCTGTTCATACTGTGAGTTGTTACAAGAAAGCAGTTAAGGATGAAGATGGTTTTATCTGGGATGGTGGCAGTGGGAATGGAAAGTGGACAGGTTTAAGAGATGTAGAATTGAGAGCATTTGACCGTTAATCAGATGTGGGTGGTAAGAGAGGAGAGAAAGAGAGAGCTGTGAGTGGTAGAAAAAGGAGAAGAAAGCACAGAAAGGGAAGGAGAGGAGGAAGGGGTATCAAAGAAATGTAGAGCCTATAAAAATACCCAGTGTTAGCAAAGACATAATCATGGGAGGAGATAGACAGAGGAAATACACCAAAGAGAAAGAACACTTGTGGTTTGATGAGGGAAAAATCTACGTATTCATTAAACCATTGTTTATGGAGCACCTATTATATTAGACATCAATCAGCAACGCAAGATGTTCTGGTTACTGCATATTTTGGATGTATATTTGTTTTAGCGTTTGTGCTCATTAAATGTTCGTACTCTGAGTTTAGAGTAGAAAATGAGTGATACTTTCCTGCATAAATGCCTTTTGGTAGTCACAATTTTCCATGAACTCATCATGATTAGAGTCTAGAAATTAGTTGGTGTTTTTTGAGTAGTGAAGTATGTGTATTTCATGTGGACTGATGGCTGACATATGAGGCCATACTAGGATTTTCTGTGACAGCTCCATTTCCGTGTCATTGTAACACTTTCCCCACGGATGATTTGTAAAATGGCTCTTCTTTTTTCTTTAAGCATTTTAAAAATTTTAATTGAAATATAGTTAATTTACAATATTGTGTTAGTTTCAGGTATACAGCAAAGTGATTCAGTTTTACATATATATATCCTTTTTCAGATTCTTTTCCATTATAGGTTATTACAAGATATTGAATATAGTTCCCTGTGCTGTGCAGTAGGTCCTTGTTGTTTATCTATTTTTTTTTTTTTTTTTCTTTTTGCGGTATGCGGGCCTCTCACTGTTGTGGCCTCTCCCGTTGCGGAGCACAGGCTCCGCGGATGCGCAGGCCCAGCGGCCATGGCTCACGGGCCCAGCCGCTCCGCGGCATATGGGATCCTCCCAGACCGGGGCACGAACCCGTATCCCCTGCATCGGCAGGCGGACTCTCAACCACTGCGCCACCAGGGAGGCCCTGTTTATCTATTTTATATTTAGTAGTGTGTATGTTAATCCCACACTCCTAATTTATCCTCCCCCACCCCCTATCCTCCTTGATGACCTTAAGTTTGTTTTCTATGTCTGTGAATCTATTTCTATTTTGTAAATAAGTTCAGTGTGATTGAATGTGTAGACCTTTTCATTTAAATAAATTAAAAAGCAGAAATCTCTTGCGTCAGAATGTGTCCTGATTTTGTTTCAGAAGATATTGGCCTTGTAGCCTTAGGGAGCTTAACTTGTAAATACATTGCCATTTTTCAAACTGAAAAACTGGGGTAAAATGTAGTGAACCCACTTGTTGACTTTAAAGTATATGTGAAACAAGCTTTATTGAGATATAATTCACATACTTTAAAACTCCCCCTTTAAAGAATACAGTTTAGTGTTTTTAAAAATATACTCACAGAATTGTATAACCATCACACTATCTAATTTTAGAACATTTTCATCACTCCTAAAAGAAAACCTGTATCCACTGGCAGTCACTGCATGTTTTTCCTTCCCCCCCAGTCTCTGGCAATCATGAATCTACTTTCTGTCAGTATGGATTTGCCTATTCAGGATATTTCATGTAAATGGAATCATACAACATGTGGCCTTTTGTGGGTTCTTTCACGTAGTATAATGTTTTTAAGGTTCATCCATGTTGTAGCATGTATCAGTACTTTCTTCCTTTTTCTGGCCCAATACTATTTAAACATGAGGATAGACTACGTTTTGTTTATCCAATCATTAGCTGATGGAAATTTGGATAGTTTCCACTTTTTGACTATTACAAATAATGCTGCTATGAACATTCAAGTACAAGTGTACAAGTTTTTGTGTGGACTTATGTTTTCATTTCTCTTAGGTGTAGACCCAGGAGTGGAATTGCTAGATCACGTGGGAACTCTATGTTAAACATTTTGAAGAACTACCAAACTGTTTTCCAAAGTAGCTGCCTCATTTCACAGTCCCACCAGCAATATATGAGGGAATGTGATTTCTCCACCTTACCAATACGTATTATGTGTCTTTTTTATTTTAGCTGTACTAGTGGGTATGTCATGCTTTTGATTTGCATTTCCCTAGTGACAAATAATGTTGAACATTTTTTCATGTGTTTCTGGGCCAGTTGGATATCTTCTTTAGAGAAATGTGTATTCAAATCATTTGTCCTCTTTCTAATTGGTCTATTTGTCTTTTTATTGTTGAGTTGTAAGAGTTTTTTATGTATTCTGGATACTAGATCCTTATTGAGGCTATGACTTGCAAATGTTTTCTCCCACTGTATGGGTTGTCTTCATTTTCTTTATTGTGTCCATTGAAGCACAAAAGTTTTACATTTTGATGAAGTCCAATTTACTCATTTTCTCTTTTGTTGCTTGTACTTTTGGTGTCATATTTAAAAATCTATTGCCAAATCCAAGGTCATGAAGATTTATGCCCATGTTTTCTTTGAGTTTTATAGTTCTGGTTCTTACATTTAGTTTTATAGTCCATTTTGAGATAATTTTTGTATATGGTGTGAAGCTAGGGTTCCAGCCTTATTCTTTTGCACCTGAATATCCAGTTGTCCCTGTACCATTTGTTGAAAAGACTGTTTTTTCTCCATTGAATGGTTTTGGTATCCTTCTTGAAAATCAACTGACCATAAATGTAAGGGTTTATTTCTAGACTCTTAACTCTATTCCATTGATCTGTGTGTCTTGGTTACTACTGCTTTGTAGTAAGTTTTGAAATTAGGATGTGTGAATCCTTCAACTTCTTCTTTTTCCAGATTGTTTTGGCTATTCTGGGTCTCTTGCATTTCCATATGGATTTTAGGGTCAGCTTGTCAATATCTGCAAAAAAGGCATCTGGGATCATGACTGGGACTGCATTGACTCTGAAGATGAACTTGCCATTTAACAAAATTAATGCTTGCAATTCACAAACTTGAAATGTCTTTCCATATATTTAGTTATCCTTTAATTTCTTTCAATGATATTTTGATGTTTTCAGTATACTAGTCTTGTACCTCTTTTGTTAAATTTATTACTAAGTATTTTATTATTTTGATGCTATTGTAAGTGAAATTGTTTTCTTAATTTTATTTTCTGATCATAGTATAGAAATACAGATGAGTTTTGTATATTGACTTGTATCCAACAACCTTGTTTAACATGTTTATTAGTTCTAATTGTTTTTTTTTTAATTGCTAGGTTCCTTAGTATTTTCTACATACAAGATTATGTCGGGCCTCCCTGGTGGCGCAGTGGTTGAGAGTCCGCCTGCCGATGCAGGGGATATGGGTTCGTGCCCCGGTCTGGGAGGATCCCATATGCCGCGGAGTGGCTGGGCCCGTGAGCCATGGCCGCTGGGCCTGCGCGTCCGGAGCCTGTGCTCCGCAACGGGAGAGGCCACAACAGTGAGAGGCCCGCATATCGCAAAAAGAAAAAAAAAAAAAAAAAAAAAAAGATTATGTCATCTGTGGTTAGAGATCATTTTATTTATTTATTTCTAATCTGGATGACTTTTATTTTGCTTTCTTGCCTAAATGTCTTGTCTAGACCTCTAGTGAAATAGAAGTGATAAGATCTGATATCCTTCTCTTGTTCCTTATCCTAGGGGTAAAGCATTCAGTCTTTCACCATCACATATGATATTAGCTATGGGGTTTTTTGGGTAAATTTCCTTTATCAGGTTTAGGAAGTTCACCTCTTTTCCTAGGTTTTTGAGTGTTTTATCATGGAAGGGTGTTGAATTTTGTCAAATGCCTTTTCTGTGTCTACGGAGATAATCGTGGTTTTGTTTTCCATTTATTCTATTAACTTAGTGTGTTATTGTGATTGATTTTCAGAAGATAAACCAACCTTGCATTCCTTGGATAAATTCCACTTGGTCATGGTGTATAATCCCTTTTATATGTTGTTAGATTTGGTTGGCTTGTATTTTGTTGAGGATTTTTGCATCTATGTAAGAATTATGGGTGCATATTATTTTTTCCTTCTTGTGATGTCCTTGTCTGGTTTTGGTATCAGGGTAATGATAGCTTCATAGAATAAGTTGGAGAATGCCCCCTTTTCTTTATTTTTTGGAAGATTTTGGGAAGGGTTGGTGTTAGTTCTTTAAGCATTTGTAGAATTCACCACTGAATCCATTCAGGCCTGAGCTTTTCTTTGTGGGAATTTTTTTTTTTAATTACTAATTTAGTCTCTTCATTTGTTATAGGTTTAATCAGATTTTCTATTGATATTTTCTCTTGAGTCATTTTTGGTAGTTTGCATCTTTCTAGGAATTTGTCCATTTCATCTAGATTATCAAACTTGTTTACATAGAGTTTTTCATAACACATGTACTTTTGTTTCAAGTTATTACAAAAAAACATTCTTTTTGAAAATAAAATCTTCTGCAAGACATAGCTATGTAGCCTTAGAGTACAGGCCTGTGATTATAACTATTACAGAGTGCTTACTATGTGCTGGATATTTTGCTAACTACCTTACATGTGTAGTTTCATGTGCTACAATAACAGTTTGAGGTAGGTACTATGTTATCTGGAAACAGGGGTTCACAATGGTTATGCAATTGGTATGTGGTGGGACTAGTAACTGCACCCAGATAACCTGGACACTTACAGTAGAATCCTTTGGGAATAGGTACTGAGTTCCATCCTGTCCAAGTCTTGGGAGAGGAGGAATTCCAAAGTCACCTCCTTATATAGAATGTCAGGGGGTCCCGAGGACAGGATGTTGAGTGGAGAGATGTCAGGACTCCCACAGCTTCAGGAGAGTTCCAGGAACCATGAGACTGTAGTACGTACTGCAGAGGTAGAGAGTAGGACAGGAGTATATTTTGAATTTACCCAAATTATTCTCTGGAGGATGCCTTAAGCTTAGGTCTAGGGGGGTATGCTAGGGGCTTGGAGTGGGGATACAGCACAGAAGGTTTTTCAGCTTGATCCAGGGCAGAGGGTGCTAGAAATGTGCTCAATGTAGTTTCTCCAGCTTCCAAGGTAAGAGGACAACTTGTACTCCATCTTTGGAAACACCCCCTAGGGCCTAGAGCTTTCTAGAGCAGTACTTGTGTATTTGTATCATAAATGTATTTTCAGGACTCACTGGCACGTAGATTGATCCCCCCCAGGGGCAGAAACACTGGCAAATTGGTTGTTCTGCTCTGTTCTAAGAATATCCTAGTATTCAGGTTCAGAGGACCCAAATTCAAGTCCTAGCTTTGCTTTTTACTTGTGGTGTGACCTCAGTCATATTACTTTCCCTGTCTAAATCTCAGATTCACCATCTGCAAAATGAGAAAAAAAAACACCCCTCTCATTAATCATTCTAAGTTCCAAATTAAATTAATGTATGGAAAATGGCTTTGTAAACTGTTAAACCCTACAAAGCTTAATGAATGGCTCTTTTTTTCCCACATATGGAAAAAGCCACTGAATGAACGATCTCTTGCTTGAGTGTCCATTTATGTCAGCCCGCTGAAGTCATATGGTGTGGCTTTGAAGTGGAGAAAGTGTGACTGTCAGGTTTTAAAAAGGAAGCAGAGAGACTATTTCTCTTGCCTCTCTGCAAGGTAGCAAGCACAGCTGTAAAGGCAATGACTTCACAGAACCTGCAGCACCTTCCTTGGGCAGAAACAGTCAAAATAAGGACAACTGAGAACCCAGACTTGGGCAAGTTGGAGAAATGAAATAAAAACAGACCTGGAGGGCATAAACGTCATTTTCATTTATAAAAAGCGTTATTAAAATAAATAGGTTCTTATGTTTCTTTTGTGGTCTTTCTAGAAATTTCCATCTAGTTATTACCTGATCACTTTTATCCTAAGTATATGACTGAAAAACAAAAGCTCTGAAGTTTTTAGCTTGGTACTTCATGAAAATTGAGAATGATAATATTTCTCCAGATAATGTCATATCTATTATTGGGTATAGTTACTAGGGTTCACTGATGATTTGGGGAAAGGTTCAATCAGGCTTGAAAGAAAAAAGCGGTTAGGGTGGGGGAAAGACAGCAGGCATCGGGGTTGGCAGATATGTATGTGTTTGGTTCCTGGCTCCCCTTTTTTCTAGGTGGGTCCTTGGGGAAGTTATTTACCTCAGAAATTCTCATCTGTAAATTAGAAGAAAATACCTTTTCTGTAAGGTTGTGGTGAAGACTACATAAACAGCAATAAATCTTTATAGCCTTCCCTGCCTTCCTTTTTTTTTTTTTTTTTTTTTTTTTTTCTTTTTGCGGTATGCGGGCCTCTCACTGTTGTGGCCTCTCCCGTTGCGGAGCACAGGCTCCGGACGCGCAGGCCCAGCGGCCATGGCTCACGGGCCCAGCCGCTCCGCGGCATATGGGATCCTCCCAGACCGGGGCACGAACCCGTATCCCCTGCATCGGCAGGCGGACTCTCAACCACTGCGCCACCAGGGAGGCCCCCTGCCTTCCTTTTGATTTAGCTTTTCATATTGTAAGACCAACATCACTTAATCAGAAAACATTTCCAAACAAGTTTTTCTCCCTCATTCCAAATACGCCCTTAATGGTCTGACTTTTCTTTGTCCAGGATTCTGAGAGCTACCCTAACAGGATGGTTGGATGACGTGTATCTGGTCCATTGACTCCTCCAGAGAATTCTGAAATCGTCTGAGTCCCTAGGTCAAGGCCTTGTAAATCTGGGCTGTGATCTAGGAGAATTAGTGGTCACGGTGGTTCTAGGCATATGAACATGATTAAACATTCCTTGGACATAGACCACTGTATCTGTTACGGTCCCCACAGGAATAGATGGCACTCTCCCAGGGATAATGAAAGGAAGTGTAGTGAAGGGACTACTTCAGAACTGTGGGCAGGCTAACAGGAGACCTGGAAGGGCGAGGGGGCCAAGGGAAGAACCCACTGGGGAGGGCTTGGCTGTGGGAAAGGGGCTGCCTACCATATGTGGAGACACAATCACTGCCACCCGAACCCCAGCAGAGAGGCAGTACCAGGAGTGGACCCTTGACCTCTCTCCCTTTCCTCCCTCCAGTTAAGGAGATTTGGGGGCAGTTGGTAAGGGGCAGCCTACTAGGACATGGGATGGGGGTACAGACAATGGATCTGGAGGGGCAGAGGAAAACCACCCAGAAGAGCTGTCTTCTCAGTGAGGGAGGGTCCTTAGGACTGTCTCTGGCATTATGCAGACTGACTCCAGTCCTGGAACCACAGGGCAAGGGCAGCAACACACAAATACAACCTTTTATTCCCCCCTTTTGTTTTTTTCTGTCCTTTCACACATCTGGAAAGGAAAAGATTTAATACTACCCAGGTTTGGTTCTGAGAAGTCCTGTCTACTGCTTGCTTGCTTGTATTCTTGGCCACAACTCTGGCAATACGTACTTCAGATATAGCGCCTGTTTGCAAGATCTCTTTGAGGATTTATGAAAATGGGTTACTGCTCCTGGTGATGCTTGCAATTCTTTATTTTCCTTCTGTAGACAGATGAGGAATTGCTCTTGTGGGGTGGTATGAAGTGTATAGAAGTCACCTTAGATCACATCAACAGCCTACCCATTAGCCAGAATTTTCCAACATGCTGATTTCTTGGGGCTACTGTCTTGAAGCTACTGCAAATGTTCCCTAGGATCAATGGCAGAGAAAAGCCATCATCAGCTTAATGCCCATGTCAAGTTGGCCAGGGCTGCATCCTAGGAAAGAGGTTGGATTAATGAAAGGACATCTCAAGGGCAGCAGCAGAAGCAACTTGGAGATATCTGGTCCCTTCAAGAAAAGTAGGGAGTGCCAGGCAATTTTGATTGGCCTGAGGATACTTGAAATTCTGCCACATTAAAAAAAGATTATACTTCTGGATGGCCCCTAGGATCAGATGAGCCCAATGACTGCAAGTTACAGGGCGATGGGGTTTAGTTCCCTATGAGGAGGAATTTCTTAAACAATGAGAGCACATGAAGATGGGCAGGTGGCCTTACAAAGTCATGACATGCTTCTGCATGGAGCCGTTGAATTCAAAGGTCAGAGCTCAAGAAGCTGTGGCAGAGAGTAGATCTGGGCACACAGCCTGGGAACAGAGTGAGGCAGTGCTCAGTGCCCTGGACAGAAGTCATGAGTTTCTGAGCAGCACAGCTTACCTGCAGAACAGACACGGAGTCCCGAATTGCTGTGGCAGACAAGCCATGGCCATGCCGTGCTGAGCTCATTTCTGGGATGGAGTTTATCTGTCTCAGGCTGCTTCAAAGGCCTGAGCCGAGACCTAGCTGCTGATGCTGCCCAACATCTTAAAGATGGTGTCTAGTCTCTCACGGGGACAAGGTCACCATCACTGCAGGTCCTGCAGCTGCATCTGGTTGGTGAGTTCTTTGGGATGTTGAACAGACCCAAGCATCACATGTGTAGTTGGACAAGATAACCTTGACCTTCCAATTGGATGAGGATGAGAGTAAGCTTTGATTGGGTCTGGGGCTAGAGACAAGGAGAATGGGATCTTATCTGTCTTAGACAAGGGCAGATATGCCCAACCAAGGATCATGGTCAATGTGTTGGGAAAGCACTAGAAGGGGGAATAGAAGGTGCTAAGAATAATAGTTTAATTCCATTTTCCTGAGTCCTGACTCCTATGGGTAGATTGTCACTCCTGCTTCTGTGCTCTCAGAGTCTTCCTTGAAACTCGATCTAACTTTTCACATAGACATGTAGTTATCAGCTGCTGTCTGCTTCCCTTGAAGACCACATAACAATAGTTAACATTTATTGAGAGCTTACCATGTGCTAAATGAATTACAGGCAGCTTTTCTTTCAGGCTTCGCAACAAGCCAATGAGGTAGTAGCAGTAGTTGTCGTTTTTATTATTATTCCTATTTTGTAGATGAGGATACTCCTATTTTGAGCAGAGGGATAGGGAGAGGATGAAACTCATTTCTGTGTTCTTCTGAATCTTGACCGCTATGTTATCTCTTGGGGACTTTGTTTTTTTTCCTCTAGAACTCCCCAATACCTAGGGTTCCAGGCAAGTTAGGCTTCCAGTAAAAATTGTTTGTGATAAATAAGTGGACAACCCGACTCCCCTCTGTGCTTGCCACACTGTGTGATTACATACTCTAACAAATATGCATGCAGATTTACTGAATTTCTGTTCTATGCTGGTGGAAAAACGTAAAGACAGAATAATGCAGAGAAAATGCTCATTGGAGAAATTAGCTCAGGCAATTAAGTTTTCTGGGTAGTCCTCAAATTATAGCTTGTGTTTAATACATGGAATCAAATAAAAAATTAGGACCTTGATTTTTTTCCTTGTCGTATAAACATAACAAGTTTATACATGAATAAAAATTAATGTCTCTGCCAATGAATGATACTAAAATGCCATACTATCCTTGCTTGTTATTTTTGTCACCATAAAATAAACCATATTTACATGATTATGTAACCATATGCTTTTCAGAAGTTTTAGATTTAGATTTCATAATAGTAATAAGAACTGGCAGTTACATAGCATTTACCATGTGCTGGGCACTGTTCCAAATTGTTTACATATGTTAACTCCTTTAATCCTCATATACTCTTATATCCATGTGAGGTAAGTGCCATTTTAATAAAATATGAGGAAACTGAGGCACAGAGAGGTTAAGTGACTTGTCTAAGGTCACACAGGTAATTAAGGAAAGAAAGAAGATTTGAACCCAGGTGCTCTTAAAGACTACAGAGTACTGTGGAGCTGTGATTTATTGAGTAGTCACTGTATGCCTCATTCAATCTTTACCACAACGCTGTGTGGAAAAGAATTATTTTGTCCATTTAACAAATAAAGACACACTAAAATTTAGGGAGGCTTAGAAATTTGCCGAAGATGGAACAGATAGCTGCAAAGGTCAAGGCAGGTTCACAGACACTTACAGCATCCTTGCCATCATCACACGCTTTTGGATGTATTCCTTTTATCTTACCCTGAGTCTTTGATTTATTTTGTACACAATCAATGTTCATGGTAGAAAGAAAAAGAATATATAGATATGCAAAAAATGCATCATCTCATTGCCTAGCTGCAACCACTGTAAACCTGTTAATGTTTTGGTATATATCCCTCAAAATTTCCTATGTGTATAAAATCACAACTTTAGATAAAAGCATGATTTGTCGATTACCAAAGTTTCTTCACTAACTTTCAATGGAAAAACTGTCTTTACATTTAAAATAATTACTCAGCTCTGTAAAAACCAAAGCAAAACAAATCTAGTCTATTGAGAAATAAAAACTGTATTTGATGCACTTTCTCCACCCAAATAAAATGTTCTTTTTTTAAAAAAATATTTTTTATTGAGGTAATATTTGTTTATAACACTACATAAATTTCATGTGTACAGTATTATATTTTTACTTTTATATACACTATAGCGTGCTCACCATTAAATTTTTGGTTTCCATCTGTCACCGCAGAGTTGACCCTCTTTACCCATTTTGCCCTCCCCCTGCCCCTTCCCCTCTGGTAACCACTACTCCATTCTCAGTATCTGTGTGTTTGTTTTTGTTGGTTTGGTTTGTTCACTTATTTATTTATTTATTTATTTATTTATTTATTTTTATTTATTTATTTTTTTGCGGGACGTGGGCCTCTCACCGTTGCGGCCTCTCCCGTTGCGGAGCACAGGCTCCGGACGCGCAGGCTCAGCGGCCATAGCTCACGGGCCCAGCCGCTCCGCGGCATGTGGGATCTTCCCGGACCGGGGCGTGAACTCGTGTCCCCTGCATCGGCAGGCGGACTCTTAACCACTGTGCCACCAGGGAAGCCTATTTATTTATTTTTAATATTCCACATACAAGTGAAATCATATGGTATTTGTCTTTCCACACCTGACTTATTCCGCTTAGCATTAATACCCTCAAGGTCCATCCATGTTGTTGCAAATGGCAAGATTTCATCTTTTTTACGACTGAGTAGTATTTACGACTGTGTGTGTTTATGTATGGATGTATGTATCTATGTGTGTATATATATATATATATATATGTTTGCATATGTATATATCAGTGTGTATGTGTATGTATACATCTATATATCTATATCTATCGACCTGTCTGTATCTATCTATATATATCTCACATCTTTATCCATATATCCATTGACACTTAGCTTGTTTCCATATGTTAGCTATTGTAAGTAATGCTGCAATGAGCATAGGCGTGCATATATATTTTTGAATTAGTGTTTTCATATTCTTTGGGTAAATACCCAGAAGTGGAGCTTTTGGATCATATGGTAGTTCTATTCTTAAGTTTTTGTTTTCCATGGTGGCTGCACCAATTTATGTTCCCACCAACAGTGTCTAAGGGTTCCCTTTTCTCCACATACTTGCCAACACTTGTATTTCTTGCCTTTTCGATAATAGTCATTCTAACAGGTATGAGGCGGTATCTCATTGTGGTTTTGATTTGCATTTCCCTAATAATTAGTGGTGTTAAACATCTTTTCATGTGCCTGTTGGCCATTTGTATGTCTTCTTTGGAAAAATATCTATTCAACACTGACAGTTTTTTAATTGGGTTGTTTTTTTGTTGTTGAGTTGTATGATGTTGTAATATGTTTTGAATATTAACCCCGTATCAGATATATGATTTTCAAATATCTTCTCCCATTCAGTAGGTTCTCTTTTCATTTTGTTGATAGTGTCCTTTGCTGTGCAGATGCTTTTTAGTTTGATGTAGCCCCATTTGTTTATTTTTGCTTCAAAAATATTCTTTTAACTACTAAATCCAAAATATGGTATTTAACAGTCAAAGCAAAAAAAAAAAAAATAGTACTTGATATTGTCCTAAATTTGGTTATATGAGATTGAAAAGGCTTCAGTGTCTTGTTTGAAAGGCAAATCAGTGTCTCTTCTGATAGAAAGAAGTATTATTACTATATCTAATAAGTATTGTATATTCACTATACACCAGAAATTGTTCTCTCTCTATTCTGTATACAGGTTCTCTCCATATATAATAAAAATATTATATATTTATATTATATATATAAATAAATCTTCAAAATAAGCCTAGGAAGTAGTTTTATCTCCATTTATAGATGAGAAAACATGCCCAGAGAAGTTGAGTTACCTCCCAAGGTCACACAGCCATGGTTTGAAACCAGGCAGTGTGACTTTAAGCTAGAGCTAAAGTGGTGACTGAGGGAATTAATCCCAAGGTCAGTGTTTAGACTCTCATACTGTCGGCCTGTGTTAGTTATGTCACAGGGATTGTTTCTTACTTTGGGGGAAGTCTAAATACTTATTTATGCATGAGATAGGCTGTGTTGTTTAATTCATGAGAAGTTGAGCATCTGCCTTGTGTTCCAGCCTCTGTCCTAATCCTGGAATGTCTTTAACCCTCACAACAACCCCAAAGTAAAGTTATTATGATCCTCGTGTTTTATATGAGGACCGAGGAACAGAAAAGTTAACTGCTCCAAGTCCCTTTCTCTCCAGCCTGGAGTTCTTTAGTGCTTTTCTTTACTCAGAATAAATCCTCCTCTTGGATGATTTGAGGCCTGCCTGCTTCTCAGTGACCCTTGACCCCTTTCTCTCTTGCCCACCACACTGCAGTCTCACCAGTCCCCTTTTAGTCCCTCAGACACCCCAGCTCTTTGCTTCTGGGGTCCTCTGTGCCTGGAACACCCTCTCTTGTTCATTTGCATAGTTCAGCTCATTTGCACATTTCAAACAGCTCATTTGCCTAGTTCAGGCCTCAGCCAACCTCTCCCTTAAATACATTCCCTTGTCCACCTTTTTCTCTATCACATTGCCCTATTTATATCTTGCAATGGACTTTCCAAAATGTGCAGTTGTTTTTCTTGGTCACTTACTTGATTTGTGTGCCGGTGGTTTTTGCTTACTTTCTTTTTTGTTCTCCGTGAGAACAGGGACCTTATCTGTCTCCTTCCCTGCTCTCACCTAACGAGGTCCTCCAGAGACATTTGCTGGAAGACTGACAAGTCTTCTGGAGGCAGACAGGGGAAATGAGGGAAGAGAGTGACTCTTCAACCACCTTAAAACCTGAACCCTGCACTGGGCTTGGGTGAGTGAAGATCTGTGCTGGAAGCAGCCAGCCCTGGGACAGGAATCTGGGGTCATCCGATGAGTGAAGACAGAGGCCACTGTCCACCATCTGGGAAGGCCCTGTGCCCGGCTTATTTGTCCAGATGTTCTTGGGAGTGTCTCATTGTCACCTTTGGGTCCATGACCCTGGCCTGTGGCAGGGGAGCCTCACTCGTACTTTGAAGATTTCTGATGAGTGCTGTGGGGTGTGCCTTGAAGTGGCTTGTGTGCACTGTGGAATTTGGCTCCCGACAGCCTCATTTTTTAAGGGACTATCTGAAGCCTGGTTTTGTTGTTTGTTTTGCTTTCCTTTTCTTACCTTAGCTCACTGAATCGCCTGGTTCAGGGGACACGTAGACACCAGGTTGACTCACTGTCCAGCGCTGACACTGAGCAATTTCTCTCATTCTGAGAAGTCCGCAGGACGTTGGGCGGCTGGGGGATGAGGCTCCGTGGAGAGAAGCTCTCTCTTATGCTACTCCTTTTTGAGCTTTCTTAGAGTGTTATTAGCAGGAGAAGTCTTGCGGTGATGGTTTGGATGTGAGTACGGGTCTATGTAGGAAAGCTTGAGAATCCATGAGCTTGGACTTCAGGGTGCATATTGGCGAATCCTGACCTCAGTTTCCACGGGCGTTGACGGGTAACTGTTGGTTTCCAGTGAGAGAGGGGAGCCGTAATCTCACCATGTGTGGGATGTGCCCCGTGGGGCTGTGTTTTGTAGGCAGTGAAGTTAAGGCTTGCCCAGAAAAATAACATGTTTTCCTTGCCTGGTGCTTGAGCTGTTTGCCCAGTGACTGGCTGATTAGCGGTTTGGGAAGAAAGGAGACATTGGTTAACTTGGGTGTCCGGAGGATTTTTGCGTGTGTGTGTTTGTGTAAGTGGTTGTTTCTGTTTCTTTGGAAATAGTAGAGGACAGATGAAGAAATAACAATGATATTACTACTTTCAACTTGTGTTCAATTCCTTGAAGCATCTTACAAACATTAGCTTGATGTCATTATTTAAATAATCCCATCACGTCAAGAGTACCAGAAATCCTTTAATGTGGGTATCACAAAGATGGATAGGAAAACTGAAGGTTTTGGAAATTACTGAGAATTTTGCCATCCTAACTCATATTTGAATGGCTTTATCGGGCTGTGTTCCCTACCGAGGCACTTAGTGGAGAAGATAAATCAAAGCTGTATCTAATCAAGGCTTTCTTTCAGCCTTGACGGAAAATGCTTTTCTGAGATTAAAAATGGCTGACACATAGGATGTGGTGGTACATGGAAGAGATAGTTTCACCAAATAAAATTTTCACTACTCCCAAGCATTAAAAAAACCCTCAAAATTTGCCAGGCTTTCCATACATACAGACCTTTCTGCATTGGGAGGGTGATCTGCTTTGAGGCACAGAGGTCTTTGGCTAATCATCTTGAATAACCCAGTGTCCTGGGTTAGGAAATGTTGCTGTTATTGAGATGTGAGCTCCCCATTTGCCCAAGTGGTCTTATTGACCAGATCTTTGATTTGTGCTGTGACTTCCTTTTTTCACAGCTAACTCTTACTGCCTTATTCAAAGTATTTTTATTAAATACCACATGTGATACTTTGGGAATGAAAAGGAGAGGGAAGAAAAGAAAAAAATAGGGAAGAGCAAGAACAAGAATAAGCAGTAAGATGATAAAGGATAATATAACTTGCTAAAGAAAATTTAATAACAAAAGGAAGATTCAGTTTCTTTTTTGGTAGCCCAAGTGGAGAGTGGATGTAAACAAATGTCATAATCTGTATTAGTCTTATTTCTTTTTTTCAGACTTTATTTTATCACATATATAAACATATATATTGATATATTGATATATACATAAAATATTTTAAATATGATCAAAATTTCTCTGTTTTACATCAACTGCATTTTTTTAACCTTTTGACCCCCCTTTACCTGTTAGTCTTATATTAGTCTTATTAATCTGTATTAGTCTTATTTCTAATGACTCCAGGTGAGCCCAGAAGTACCCACTAATAAGAAGGCACTGAGTTTCTCAATTTATCCCAGGTGCCTCCCAAACTCCACTTTTTTCCTACCATCAGTGCGACTGGAGTCTGGATGGTAAGGACAGCGTGGCCAAGCTGTCAGGGTGGACTTGCCTAGCAAAGAGCTTTCCCTTCATTTCTGTGGTTGGAAGCAGTGTTCCAGGAAGGTAAACAAATTCATGTGCCTTTCCAGCTCTGGCTCCTCCAAGCCCAGGGCGAGGTGTCTGATGCTCCCTGGCTTGCTCAGCCAGCAACAGCCAAATTTATCCCAGGGTCAAGTGACCCATTACCCAAGCTTATATGTCAGCTGGTATGTCACAGAGCTAGGGTTTGAACACAGACCAGACTCCAAAGCATTTCTTGACATCACATCTCAATTAGAAGACAAAAAAAAAAATAATTCTACTTAGGATCCTATGAGTAAAAAGCTGGTAAATAAGGTTTGGCTTGGTAATTGCTAGATTATCAGAGAAGCCTAGAAGATCAGGATCTCTTTAAAGATCATCCTCTCCAACATCTTTCAGAATCTTTAATCTCTCTGCACATGCTGTGAAATGTAGACATAACTCTTTGCACTATCCAGTACTTCAGCAATTCTATGTGCTTACTACAAGGTGACTGATAAAAACAGTAACCAACATTTCACAGCACTTTACAGTTTATGTAGTGCTTTTTAAAGCACATTTGTTCACCCAGTACGCCCAGAGGCAGATGATGCCAATATTGTCTGTGGTCTCTTTTTATAGTGAGAAAAGTAATGTTCAAAGAAGTTAAGTAATTTGCCCAAGATCACACACTAGTAAGCAAGGGAGCTGAGATGCAATTATTGATTTTCTAACATAAAATCTGGTCCCCTGGCCACAGCGTTAAGCTTGTTGCAAATAATGTAGTCTTATTTATCAGAATTAAAAGTAAAATAAAGCCTAAATTAAAACAAACATTAAAACTCTACTTCTAGTACAATTAAAAGATCGCTTCAAGGTGTGTGTGTGTTTGTTCCTTGAATTGATAGCTGATTGTGAGAAATGTTTAGCTGTGAAAGGAGATTATGTGGTATTTGATGTAGTTAATAAAACAGGCTTGCTTTCTCATGGCCCCTGATCTCTCATAGCACTTTGCTAAAACTATTTTATGGCCTTTACAATTCTACCTTCCACCATAGACATCTGTACATGCCTCACCTCCCTACTGGATGGTCACTGCTCACAGGGCAGGGGCTATTTTTTTTGAGCCTTCCTGTTCCTAGCATGGAGCTTAATGCTTGGTAGGTGCCCGGTGACTGTGTGAGGAAGGAATGAATAAATGAAACCAGTGTCCTTGGTTTCTGATCCTGTCCCAGTGCATGCCGAGGTTGAATCGCTTTGGAACAAGTTCTGGGTGACAGGTAATCAATCACTGTCCACAGGTCACTCTCCCTGAAGCTGCCCCTGAACAGTGCCCTATGAAGATCCTAGAATTGGCTCGTTGAACAGCTGTAATTCACCCACGTGGGCTTGGGGGCTCTTCGCTTCCCCTTTACCCAGCCTTTCAATGGAAATGTCTGACCGGCCTCCTTCCAAATCCACTCTGGGTGCTTCGTGCCCCTGCCTGCTTTCACTTTTCCTCTCGGAAGAGTTCAGGTTCAGGGTATTTCCTAGGGCCTGACCTCCACCTCCTGAGTAGAGAGACCACAGTCAAGCTGAGGGAAAGGTCCTAGGTTTGGGGGAGCAGGGGCATTCAAAATAGTCCCTTTCCCTTTCTGTGCTGATTGGGAGTGTTGACTGAAAAATGGAGCTGTTGTCTGGGGGCCGAGCCCTGGGGAGAGAAGGAGCTGGCCCCTCGTTTGTTTGTTAATAGCTAGGACCTTTTGATGAATTGGAGTCTGGTACAGTGTAACCTCTCGTGGGTGGTGGTTCAAGGAAAAGGCCTTTTCTTTCTGTGTCCTTTTTTCCAGTATGTTTCAGTGGGTTTATAGGCTTTAGTGAGTGTCTCTTTTGTTTAATAGGAAGTTGAGAAAAACATGAAGGACTTTTCTAGTCTGTGGAAACGACTTAGTGATTCTCAGAAATACATCTGATTTCTGCACTTTTAAAATACAAGCTTAATGATCCTTAACTGTGGTGAACTTGGGCTGCGAGGCAGACCCGGGTTTTCCTCTTATACCTCCTTGGAGCTCAGTAGCCTCCTCTGGGTTACGTTTAGGACTAGGCATCAGTTTTGAGGCTTGAGCTAGTTTATGGAGATGAAATAATCTCTGTAATGTGTGTTAATGTGTGTCACACATACACACCACAACCTATCAATAAGAAAACTTAGGCCGAAAGGGAAAAAAAATTAAATGTGTATATATATATATATATATATATATGTGTGTGTGTGTGTATGTATGTGTATTTATATATGTATGTATTTGTGTGTGTGTGTGTGTGTGTATATGTATGCCTATTAGTAAGTTTTTGCCCTGTTAATAAGTTTTGAAGTTGGTTAGGGTTAGGGGGCCAGTGTTCCCCTAATAAGTATTCTATGAGCTGATGACTGATGATACCAGGAACATAAAAACAATTTGGGGCTTCCCTGGTGGCGCAGTGGTTGAGAGTCCGCCTGCCGATGCAGGGGACACGGGTTCGTGCCCCGGTCCGGGAGGATCCCACATGCCGCGGAGTGGCTGGGCCTGTGAACCATGGCTGCTGAGCCTGCGCGTCCGGAGCCTGTGCTCCGCAGTGGGAGAGGCCACAGCAGTGAGAGGCCTGCGTACCGCAAAAAACAAACAAACAAACAAAAAAACAACTTGAAATCTTGTGACATTCTCCGCTTAAATTTTAAAAGGAAAAGAAAACCAAAATCAAACAAAGCATGGTCCTTTTGGTGGCGCTGTCCTCAGCAAGAATATAAAATTAACAAGGCAATTATCAAGAGTGAAAGGGCATCTGAACAAGAGCCGTTTCCACCTTGGGCCAAGGCTTTCTTTCGCTACCGTTGCGTCAACACCGCTTAGAATGTTGTGGTAAGTGAACTGGAGAGTGGGGCTGTAGGTAGCCAAACGAGGTAATTCACTTAAAAAAGTCTACTCTAGTTTACTCATCTGTCTCCGCTATGGATTGAAGGCGTATGCTTATGCTTAGTTAAATTTTGGCAACAGTCCCCAGCCCTCCTTCACATTGAAAGGGAATGATAATTTCACATACTTTTTTGAATATTCATAAAGTTTTTATTGGCATTGAATCTAGCCTCATCCTAGGCTTAACTTTGCCTGCATTTTCCAGAGCTGTGTGCAAAGTATAAAGAGGTGGGTATGTGTTTAGTCTCTTATTTTCATTTCCTCTGCTGTATGCTGACTTTGTTTTCATTGTCTCACTCTTACTATTTTCTTACCCTTATCTGCTTTTTACCTCTAAACCAGTGGGCAGTGGGACTAATACTATGATTATTCTTGCAAAATCTGCACTATTAGCTGTTGGGTCGGGAAACTTTGGTGTTGCACAGGGCTGCCCATTCTGCACGTCACAGAATATTTCGTACCCCTGACCCCACCTATTAAATGACAGTGGTGACTCCCAGAAACAGTGGCAACTAAAAACTGGTTTCACATATTTCCAAATCCTCTTGCTGGGCCATGCAAGGAAATTGTGCCTTCTCTAGGAAAGCCGATAAAAATGTGCCTTTTGCTAGTATTTAAGATATATATACATATATATATTTTTTGGGGGGGGTGCTGCGTTGGGGCTTTGTTGCTGCGTGCGGGCTTTCTCTAGTTGTGGCGAGAGGGGTCTACTCTTCATTGCGGTGCATGGGCTTCTCTTGCGGTGGCTTCTCTTGCTGCGGAGCATGGCCTCTAGGTGCGCGGGCTTCAGTAGTTGTGGCGCGTGGGCTCTAGAGCGCAGGCTCAGTAGTTGTGGCTCGCAGATTCTAGAGCACAGGCTCAGTAGTTGTGGTGCATGGGCTTAGTTGCTCCGTGGCATGTGGGATCATCCCGGACCAGGGCTCAAACCTGTGTCCCCTGCATTGGCAGGCGGATTCTTAACCACTGTGCCACCAGGGGAGTCCCTGCTAGTATTTAGAGGGAACTTTATTAGAATGATGACAGACTCTTCAGATGACTTAAGATTTTTACCTTAACATGGCCTTTAAGTGCCTGCTAGTACTGTCAAATGTTCACATGCTTGACATTTGACGCGTAGTGCGGCAGGAACCTGAATCAAGTCTTTGAATGTATTTTTACCCTTGTATTCAACTGACACGGTGAGATGGGGCAAGTTCTGAACACAACTGCTGGCTACTTTAGATAGGACTTGAGAATGCCTAGCTTTCTTCTGGAGTAAAAGATAAAAAACACTCAGTTTGATACCATCATTCTCAAAAGTCTTTTACTAGTAAGTCAGTAATGGTAATCATAAGATTTAATACTAAGATGAAATAGCCTCTTACCAGGCCTTGCAGAGAGCAGAGAGGTCTGGCATGATCACCACTGTGTTTCATACACAGTGTCACATTTTGTAGCTCTGATTCACGCACAAGAAGGAAACGTCTCAGATGTTTTGTTAAAGATTACTTCAGCCCATACATCAAATGGACCAAACATATATTGTTGCTGGAGATGCAAGGATACTTACATAGATTAAAGATACCAAGAAAACAGTTCTAGCCAATAAAAATCATTTGAATGTGTGAAAAGCAAACCAAGACTAGAAAGTTGTAATTTTTCAGAATATTCAAAAATATTCTTTTTACATGAAAACAGTTTAAAAACCAAATGCACTCAAAATGTCTTAAAAAGTATCCAGAGGCAAAGTAGTTCCATTTGGGAGTGCGTTACAATTTTAAAGTCAAATTTTACTATAGTAGAGCAAAGAAGCAAAAGAAAGAACTTTTTCTTTCTTCTGCTAAGTTATTCTTCAATTTCTAAAGGCAAGCTGCTTTTGACCAGAATGAAGAATATACCTGGTTTTGCATTTAATTTCTTTGCTATCATAGTTTTTCCTCTCAGGGTTTCACGGGGCAATTATTTTAAATTGCAGTGGAAGACTTTCTGGAAAGGTACAGATGACAAGGTCAACTGAACCCCTGGTCACCTCTTATTCCAATTTTATTTTTTCTTTTCTCATCAGTTTGTTCGTATTGGGAGTAGGTAAAAGGAAGAGTTTGCTTTTCAGCCTGTCTTCTGAGGTTGGGTTCAGTCTCATTAGAAACAAGCCAAGTAATTTTGTTACATTCAATATTTCCTTCAAAACCTGAGAATCTCTAAGCTAGTGTTTTGTTAACCACATGCATGTCAAATAAACTTTTCATTGAAATGAGGTGTGTCCTGCCAAAAACGTATTGTGCAAGGTGGGAACAGGAAGAGGAACACAGACTTAGACATATGGCCTTGGGCACAGACACACACCCTGCAGAGACTAATAGGCTGCACCTCTAAGGTCCAGCACTGTTGCTTAACACGTATGTTCTGAACTTCTGAACCCATAGGTAGGAAAGCTGTGAGACAGTATTGCGTGAAACATAAGTAGAAATTAGCCAGTAACTTTGAAAAGAGGGCTCATATCCAAAGAAACATATGGAAAACTTAATACAAAAACAAAAACAAAAAAAAGAGAGAAGACAGAGGAATCTAACTTATGAAAACCCAATCCCACTGGAATGTTTTTTCATACACACTATGAACGCCACATAAATATAACCACAAACCTCTGCTAAAGTACACGAGAGGACGTGAGCCCCCAGCACTCTCTCCTGTGAGGGCCGGGAAGTAAGGCCCCGTGAGTTTCCAGAGACAAAAGCTCTTTGGAAATCCTTCCTCCTGGGAACCATGGGCCTGGTTCGAAGGGACATTTGGACAGTCCCTTAAGCGTGATGCAGCCTGTGAAACAACCCTAAAGAGGTCTGTGATTCAGGCTGTGGGACTCTGAACTTTGGGGATACCAGTGAATGGTGGACATCTTTTAAGGACAATGATATTCTGGTTTGAACGGGATGGCAATGTTTAGCTGCAAGTGGTCTGGGTAAAGCTGAGGACTCCCGGGAAAGAGTTCTGGCTGTAAACTGCCCAGCAAGACACCCCCATTTTCGCCAAGTTCTGTTGAAATTTTCGCTGAGAAGGTAGAGTCCCACTCTTGGTCTTGTTCCCTGTATAAATCTCTAGTTTGAAAACTTTGCAGCATTCAAGGCGTTTCAAGCTTGAGGGCTGAAATGTCACTTTAAAAGCAGGGTTAAAAAGGTCACACAGCTGCAAATAATAATAGCCCAATGAAATTCAGATTCTAGCTGCAGCCCACTTCAAGAATAACACTGAAACAGGAAACAAGCCTACTAGATCTTTTTACCAGTAAAGCTAGTAAGAGCACATCTGATAAAATGAGTGTGTGTATGTGTGTGTGCGTGTGTGAGAGAGAGACAGACAGACAAAGAGAGACAAAGACATACATAACAAGACAAAGACACAGAGAAACAGACATATAAAAAGAGAGACATAGAGTTTTCAAGAGAGAAGATACACACAGAAAAACAAAGCACAGAGAGACACAGATGCAGAGATGGACACTAAGACCCACTCACAAAATAATTGATTTTCTTGGACTGAGATTCAAGGGTGTTTATTTTTCTGTTTGAAGTTACGATATTAAAATAATATTAAAGAATTTTAAAATAATTTAAAAATTATTTTTAAAATAATGCCTCTGTAAATGGTCCTATTTACAATATTTTACTAAAATGGTTCTGTATCACACATGAGCAAATAAAATAGTGAAAGGTACCATATCCTTCAGATTAAATATATAATTCCTTTCCAATAGCTAGCCACGTGTTGGGAGAATGACCCTGCACCCTGGCTTTTAAAGTAGAATCAGGCATCTTAGAATAAAATACTTTAATGTGTGCTTTTGCTGAATTTGTGTTGGGTTATTACTGAGTGTGGCTCTTTGCCTTTTTGACCAAGACATTGAGAGAAATATTTGTTTTTTTTTTTTTGTTTTTTTTTTAGAAACATGAAGTACAAATTGGCTATACCCTTAACTAATTTACTAATAAACAACCTTTGCTTCCAGAAACAAAGTAAGACTGATCTGGAATCTCACACAGTGTGATGAACTCAAGATGTTTGTCGGCTAACCTTGGCATTTTAGGAAGGACCTGTTTCCTCTTCTAGAACCCTTTCTGCAGTCTAGTAAGCTCAAAAGGGTAGCGAAGATCTGCTTCACAGGAGTCCTGCCAAGAAGACTCATTCCACGCTCATTGTAGGGCGGTAAAGGCAGACAGAGGTTGTTAACATCGCTATTAAAATGCAAGCCCCCTTTCAGATCTCTAATGCATTCATGTCCAGATTAACAATACCAGAGCTGATGAGGATATCAATATTATTATTTGTGCTCATTTATATATACAGTTGTGGCTTTGAAGTTCCCAGAACTTTTGGTGTTGATAAAAGTGCACGCCAGATTTTCAGATTAAAACAACATTTTTAGTGTCTTACTATTCCAAATCCCATATCACTGTATGAATGTATTTGCTGTTGTGGGGGAAATTTGGGCCATTACACTGAGATTGGAGTTCGCTGTTAACTAAGAATCGGTAATGGCTTACTATGATTTAGATGGGGAAGCATCACTCTTGGCTGATTCTAGCAAAGCAGATGATGTAGGTTTTTTTTTTCCCTTTGGGCTTAGTTGTTGCTCTTAAGTTTAAAATACATATTTACAGTATTTTGTGTAGACTATCCAAGTTTTTTGTAGCATTTGTTTTTTGCAGTGTTTGCCCTTCACGAAGTAGTAATTCCAAGTATATCCCTAAATGCCTGGCAAAACATTTGAATGGATTGCATCAGCCATTGTGGAAGATTTCCCATTTTAGACCAGGAGGAATTTGTAGGGTCAAACGCTAAACAATGAAAGAGATTCTTGCTCATTGAGAGGCCAGCTGAATCCAGTGGCAGTTTAGTTTGAATTGTAAATCAAACCTGTCATCTCCTTGTCGACTACGAAAAACCTCTACTCGCTTTATACACCATTAGGGTTTGTTATTAGGGTTTTGTATTGTTTTCCAAAAATCTGAAGGGAAATTAGACTCTTGAGGCATTTGTTCTAAGTGAACATTGAAGCTAAACTTTGGAAAAGGAGGAACAAAAAATGATACTATTTGTAAAGAAACTCTTAAATGATTAGACAGCTGCCTCCACAATTATTACTGTATCTAACCAAAGATATGGGGTCACTGGGTGTTACTCAAAGGGCCCTCTCTGGGTGCCATAAACTGGGTGCCATAAACAGTCCACACGTGGTTAATAGACTGGACTCCAGTGGTTTCAGCATCTATGACAATATTAACAGACTGAATTCGTAATGAATTAATACATTTACATGTGAAATTTAATGAAAACTAGACTGTTGTTTTCACCAAAAGCAACTTTGACTTTTTTCCATTAAACCTGGTGAGATTTCTTCTCTGGTCATAACTGGGAACAGGTGAATTATTGGCCTGCACAACCTCTTGCCTTGCTGAAAACTTGGCTGTGGGCCAAAAAGTTTGAGGACCAGTACCTTAGGAGTAGGAAAAAAGCAAGCTGTCTGAGATGGTTTATTGTGGTGATTCAGGATTCATTATCCATCCCACAAATATTTATTGAACGCCTACTATGGCAGCTCTGTGCAGTGCAGCCTGGGGTATGGCGGTTGCCAAGCAAAACCTGGTTCATTAAAACATCCCAGCTAGTAAAACAACTGAATGGGAAATGAGAAGATGAGGCCTGACCTCTGAGGACCAAATGTAGAACAGCCTGGCTAAAATCATGTCTGAGTAATTTGCCCCCCATGTGATGGATGATAAAAGAATATACACAGGGCTTTAGTAGAAGTCTGTTGGAGGGAATAATTATTACAATATGTGCTAGAAAAGAACCATAATAATAGACCATAAAAAGAGATCATGGCTCTTGACTAATACATCAGACCAGATCATACTGGTTGATAAAAGGAATGAAGCCTGCGTGGTAGAGTGGTACTATTTAGTAAAACTATCTCCAACACCCACACAGGAGGAATGAGCAAGGGTGTGCTGTTTATAGAGGGCTAAATGTGGGAACGCGAGCATCAAAATAAAGCAGTTGAGGTTCACACATATATATACACCCACTCAGACCTTACTAATCACTTAAAACGTATTTTATTTTAGCAACTGCCATTTTACCTTAGGACACTTATTCCAATAGTATGTTGCCAAAACATTTGGTCCATGGGATTCATAGCATGCAATAAATTGATACAGATTCATATATGTTTTAATAATAAAATAATACAGTGACTGGTAACTCAGTTGAACATAGTGAACTGAACTCTAAATTATTTGAAGGCAGACTCAGTAGTTGTCTAATTGATCCTATTCCTCTAAGTGTGGCATCCAGACTATGAAGGCTTAATAAGACAGTGTAAATCTATATGACTGAAATTTTTTTTCTGACTGAAGGTTGTTCAGTCTCCTATCACTAGCATCGTATAATTCCATGATATTTGCTGCAGTTCATATGCAAATTATAACCAGTAATTAAGATAAGGTAGCTCATGTTGATATTAAGCAGAATTGATAAACTATTACCATTAAGGGCCTGAATTTATGGGAAAAGTCAGCATTTTGGTGGACTCAGGTTTGGGATAGAGTTGTGACTATGGTAGAAAGATACTTCCTCCTCATACTGATGTGGCAAGGCTTGGTCAGTCTCTTTCTTCACTTTGGCTTATTAATGAATCCCCTTTAACCTGCAGCAGTAGCACTTCCAATCTTGACCACCTCTATTGGTTGGACATTAATTATCATCACAAATTACTTCTTTCAGATGTAGACCATACGTGTATTTACATGGAATTTTCTTGGAACTTTCTCATTTTACCATCATGTAATCTTAATATTGGTTAATAATATGACTAATATTGGCATTCTTTGGTTACTTTAGCAACCAAAATTGTTAAATGATGTCCAAGAAAGATTTACTTTATAGCAACTTCTCTATTATACATGAGGAATAGTTAATATTAGAGTGAGGTTCCAGTAACACTTGTCCACAAAACCTCCCCCCACCTCCAAACACACACACTTAAATACCTTTAAGACCTTCCTCCATAATTTGGAAATGGCTCCCTAACTGATTGGTGTCATACAGGAATGAAGGAGTTGAAGATTGATATTCATACCCCCATTTAAAGGAGGGGAAATTGAGGCATGAAGCAGTTTAGTGACCTGGTAATGGTCAGGCAGATCATGGACACAGAGACAGAAAAGTTCCAGGAAAGTGTTTTAAAAAGTTTACTAGAAAAACAAGGCATATTTAATATTAATGAATAACCCAGTTACGGTGCTGTTTGTTCTATCTTGGATCAAAATCATTTTCTCAGCTTTAAAGTCACCCTTTATTTGGAGGCTTAGAAGTAAGTCGTCCGCATTCACAGCGGGGAGGAGGGATGCTCTCTGATAAGTGATGGCAAAATCACATGAATAACGAGATGTGAGAAGTCATTTTAGTTGCTCATGACTTTCCTCAGACAAGGGCAAGTGGAAAGCTTCTGAAGATATTTGTATTTTTTTCCTTCTTCTTCTAAATATAATAGAGTAAAAAAGTTTAACCAATATGCCTAATACAGGAAAACTGTAAAATTATTCTACATTACTGCCTTGATAGGTGACTAGTCATTCCAAATGGAGAGTGAAAAGGGCATTACTTAGTGAAAATTGAGGAATAGTGATGTGAAGAGAGTTTACATTTTAAAATTTGTTTTTAATATCTGACTAGGAGTGTTATCTAAGGCAAGTGTTTTCATTTTGTGTTTCAGAAAAGTGAAAGTATGCCTCTATTTCCCAAAGAATATATGTGGATATCTTAGTGTTTGGGGGGAGGCTGTAATGACGTACAAATTAGAATTGGTTTGTTTTTTTGTTTTTTTGTTTTTGCAAGATGATAAAGTTTTCTTGGATGAAGGGTAACTATTCCATGAGTGAAGCAGAGTTTCCTCTTTCAAGGGTGAAGGTGACTTAAGACTCCTTTGGAATAACCTACACGTAGAATTTTAAGGAAGCACAGCACTTCCTTTCTTCAGAGACAAAACAGTAGGTTTTAGTTCTATAATGAAGCCGTGTCCCACCAGCAGCAAGCACATGGAGCTTATTTAAACTCAGTTCCAAAACTGGCAAAAAGAAAAGTATGATTTAGAAGACTATTTAAATTGTGGAACTTCAATTGTATAGTACTTCTTATGATATTAAAAAAAATTTTATGTTACTGTATAGATTGGTAACTACACAATTATATATATTGTACTTTTATCGGTTTGGGGGAAGATTTGCAAAGATATTTGATTACGCTCAATTTTTGCCTCATGAACTTACCTTAGAACCTAACCCCTGCATAAGAAAAGACCATACTATAGTTTAACATATGTCTGAGATCACAACATAAGGTTTCTCCCTGCAAAGCTACCTTATTCCAGACAATTTATCTAGATCAGAGGGGCAGTCGCCTTAATCTGATTTTAATTTCAAATCAGCCTGTAAAACCAAATTAATGAAATATTTAAGGTAATGCTTTTTGCATTTGCTGATTTCTCGTCACCTCTGCACAACTTGGATAGCTTTTGTTGAGGCATCATCAAATGCCTGAGATGAAAGAGAATTTAAGACCGTGGCTCACTGCCAGTGTCATTTGCTAAGCTGGCTGTAGGGCTACCTTGCGTCCCTTGCTCATACTGAAGCTCAGTGGGGTGATCATGGGAGAATCATTTGACCTGATGCTCAGGGTTGGTCCTCACACTGATGATTGCCCAGTAACTACCCTTCTCTTGCTCTTTGCCTTGCACAGGTGGGGTTTTACCTGATAATAACACCCACCAGGCAGAATTTCTGCTGCAATAGACATTGTTTTTGGTTGCATTTTGTTGGCATTTTTTCTTCAAAGTGCAGTAAATATGCACTCAAGAAAACACAGTGGGAACTTGGACCGCAGGGAGCCTAATAAACTTCAGCAAGGCAGGACCTGTTGTTCATGTTTATGTTTTTCTCATCTAATTTGGGAATTGGCATAGGAGGGGGCTCCGAGCCATTGCCTTTCTCAGGTAGAAGCAGGAGATATTCATGAATCTCTGTTTTCCTTCCTCTCTCCCCCTGACCCTTCAGATTTATGAGGAATCCAAGATGAATTTGGAGCAGGAGAGGCCGTTTGTCTGCAGTGCCCCAGGCTGCTCCCAGGTGAGTGTAGGGGGGTCCTCCACTCTGGCCTGCAGGGGATGCAGTACCTTCCCACAGTGAGGCAACTCTCACTTGGCAGTCATGCCTGCTGTTGGCTTTTCTTCTTCACCAAGATATTCTCAAAGTCCCCCTCACCATCATCATCACCATCATCACCATCATCATCATCATCACCATCATCATCATCATCATTTTCCACTTTGACTAGTTTGAACTACTTCCCTCACAGCCTCTGAAATACATCAGTGTTGGCCATTTCCATCCATAACTTTCCCCTGGAAGTAAGCCAGCCGCATCCTGCCCACCAGATGTTCAGGATTGTTGTTTCAGACAGGGGGAAAGAGGGTGCTCTCTTTGACAATAGCCACTTGAATTCTGGGCCTTTGGATTACTGGTGAAATAGCTCACCATCAGAGACTGAATTCGATTTTGTTTTGTTTTCCCGTTTGAGTAAAATAAACCCCCTGTGACTCTTCTAGAACCCACAGTTTTTCCATTTATCTAAACTTTGAGAGAGGAAGTTGGCCTGCTATGCTGGGTTAACCCTCTTTTAGCTTCTGATGGCTGCCATCAAGTGGATTAGATGTGAGGCTTACATGAGGTACTGTGTGCGGAGTGTTTAGTAAAGGACCTGCACATTGTGCTCAATTGACGCCCACTGTTGCTATGGTGACTGCTGCTACTATTGTACTAGAACCCATCTCTTTGAAAGAAACTGGAAACATCCATCATCTAAAATCAGAATTTGACATTTTTCCTTTGGAACAGGGTGGTGACTTTTTCTACACTTGACCCTTTGGATATCTCCAAGTTCCGGTCACTGGAAAATGACCACACATGGTGCTCTCATGCCAAGATCTTCATTTTATGGGATAAAGGACAAGCTTAGAACTCAGAGCACAGGCATGTGGGTAGTTATGCTCTCTTTCTCTGAAGTGCCCAGTAGTTTCAGGTGGAATCAAGCCCCACTCTCTTGCCTGTTTATGTTGTGGGGTTGGCAGCACAGCGTAGAGCCATGTCTGGGAGTCAGTGAGAGGTGATGTCCATTAAGGACCCTTTTCACTGTTTCTCCCCAGAGAGTTTGAGGAGGGTTCTGGAAGCTTGCTGGAGGGAATACGCCATGGAAGCATGAAATGTTATTGCCTCGCGATGCCGCTGTTGACATCAGCCACCAGCTGAGAAACCAGCCTCCTTTGCTTGCGTTCTGGCAGATTCTGCAGGGGCTTTTATTTGAATGTTGGTTTTTACCTAATAAATAAGGAAAGCAGTAGAGAAAATTATTTTGAATTTCAACTATATTTTGGCAAGCTTGTCTTGGAGGTCCTTTTGAAATAGGAAACACTGGGAAGACACAGATAGGTTGAAGTACTGGGAAAAGTTCTGCTAGACCAGGACTCTCCATTGTGAATGCAGAAAATTGCCTTATCTAAGTTAAAACTGATTTCCACTTAGTTTCCTTAAGGAGGAGTCTCAATAGCTAGAAAGAATCCAATAACTTGAGCAGTTTGCTTTGCTGTGGCTGTAAAAATGTGACATTAAGTTTTATTCAATTTGAGTCACTCAGCACATTTTTGAGGGTCCTGCTCTGTGCATAAAACACATGTATCCCTGCCTTCATGGAACTTCTAGCCTAGGCATTACATTTGGAACCACATAAGCAATTCATCAATTAATTAATGAATTGCAATTTTCCATGAAGGAAGAGCACAGGCCACCCTGAAGACTATCATAGGGGGATTTACTTTACTTGGGGAAGATAATGGGGGTGTCTCTGTGGAAGGGGCATTTAAGGGAAAGGGATCCTCAAGAGACTTAGCAAAGGCCAGAGAGGGTTCATGGCAAGTTAGGGTTCCAGGTGAGTCCAGGATTGTGAATGATGGTAGAGGAGAGCCTTTAAGAAAGAGGTATTTAGCCACATCCAGCATTTGGATAAGTCAGAGAGAAAAGAAGTGTACAGAGGACATTGGACTATGTGGCAGAATTTCCCAAGCTTGGCACTACCAATATTTGGGGCTGAATAATTCTTTGTTGTGTATGTGTGGGGGGCTTCCCTGTGCATTATAGGATGCTTAGCAGCATCCCTGACCTCTATCTGTCAGATCCCAGTAGCGCTCCCCAGTTGTGAAAACCAGAAATGTTTCCAGGCATTACTAAATGTCCCCTTGGGGGCCAAATTGCCTCCGGTTGAGAGTGACTGCCCAGTGACTTGCATTTTGGCTTTAGCCTTGTTTCTTTTTGGATCCCTTCCCTTTTGGGAATTGCCTACTTCTAAGTGATGCTCCCCCATTCTATTTTCGGTATTGCTATAAGCCATCTTTTCTCCTTTTTGGAATCAGGCAGGGTATAAATAAATAAATGCTACAGACGTGTGGTCACTGGTGTCAGACACTGCTAGAGCTGGCACAGCAAGAGGCCTGAGCAGGGGCTGTTGGGTTAGGCAGTTGGCTGTTTGCCGGCGACCTATGAGAGAGGAGTTGGGGTGGGGGCCAGATTGAGTGAGTGGGTGGTGAGGAAGTGGAGGTGGCCAGCATAGAGGAGCCTTTCAAGAGTGCTAGGGAGTGACGGGAAGCAGAGTGATATAATGGTAGCCTGAGAAGGAAGCAGCTTGAGAAAAGGTTTTTTTTTTTTTTTTTTTTTTAACATCTTTATTGGAGTATCATTGCTTTACAGTGGTGTGTTAGTTTCTGCTTTATAACAAAGTGAATCAGCTATACGTATACATATATCAAGTCAAGGCTCGCCAGGCTGGATTTAGTCAAGGGCAAGGAGGAGTGAGCATACTGGCTTGAAGGACCACAGCTGGAGTGCCCTTCCCCAGACTGTAGGGGTGTAGAGGATCCTGTGGAGGTGGGGGGGGGGGGGCGATGCTCATTCCTCAGAGACAGGAGGGAATGGAAATAGGACCTATGAAATTAATGTAAATTCTGAGATGGAGGTGATAATAAATGTTGAAGGGGTGCATTTCAAATGACCTTGAACTTCAGTGAAGGAGCAGGTCATTTCCTTGAGAAGGCTGGGTGAACTGAGGAAAGGTTTGGAGAAACATGAAACTTGAGAATTTACATAGTTTCTTGGTTTTAAGGTAAAATTCCAAGCCTCTTCCTTCAACCCCCACTAAATTTAAATGTAAAGATATATCTAAAACTTGATGTCTCTATTTAATGTGGAAGTGTTCCTTTTTCTTGATAAGCTATTATAAAAATATGAGCATCTTTCAATTGAAGAGATATTAGAATTGAGAAAATATGGTGGTTGGCCAGTGATTCCAAGGGTCTGCTGGTGGGGTGTTAGGGAATCAGTCCATCATGGCATTTACTTGAGCGATGTTCCATAGCCTGGGACCTGCATGGAGAAGAAAGGATGTCTGGGAATTGGAAAGGGGAGTAAATATGAATTATGAGTGCTTGCAGTGTGTTGGAGGTGATGGATGGATTCCCCTCCCACCCCCTTTTCCCCTCATTGGAAAGAACCTTGGCTCTATTAGGAATGGCCTATAATACCTGGGAGGGGTGTGTGTGTGTGTGTGTGTGTGTGTGTGTGTGTGTGTGTGTGTGTGTGTGTGTGTGTGTGTGTGTGTGTGTGTGTGTGTGTGTGTGTGTGTGTGTGTGTGTGTGTGTGTGTGTGTGTGTGTGTGTGTGTTACGGCTCCTTATAAGTTAGCTTTGTCCCAAAAGTGAGGAGAAACAAGCTTCTCTTGCTCTTTCTGATCTCACAAAGTCCAATGTTAATTTCACTGTTCCTTTGTCCTCTGCATTTACCTTGTTTTAAGTTCCAGTGGTCTCTCTCAGCTCTGTATCTATTGCAGACTGTACATTTTGGTTATTTACAATTTTCTATTTTCCTACCAAATTAAAAAAAAATCACAGATATCCTATATTGTCTTATTTGGAAGGTAATTATAATTAATATGAGATATCATGGAGATTATTAGTAGTATATAATAAGTATTCTTCTTTATATTCTATTTTAGGTCATTATTTTATGGAGCCAAAAATGGTTAACAAAATGGCTGCAAATGAAGGATATTCCCATGTTGTTTTTTGGTATATATTACAGAAAAGAATTATAATAAGGCTTTTGACAGAAAGACTAAGAAATTTAACCTATGTGTCTAAGCCACACATGGTAGTGTCACTTATTTGATGCAGTCATTCTACTATAGTGTTATAGAGGACCAGATGATCCTGCAGGAAAAACCTACATGTCATGAAGACTTCTGTGTATTCAGAAATCTGGCATTATCACCATGTGTTGCAACTTCTGTACTCTCCAATTTATGTTATACAAATGACAAAGAAATAAGTGATATTTATTTGAAGAACTACTTTTAGAATATTCCAAAGGATTTAGCCCAGTGAATCCCCTCATTCTCGTGAATACAAATTATACTGTTTGCAGAAAAGATTTCTACCTTAATATACAATGGTAATTGAAATTTATAATGGCTATCCTGAGGAGCTGGGACGCTCTGAGAGATTTTCTAGATTGTCAAAGATTCGGAAATATTCAGCAGTCTTCATTGTCTTTTGTTGAATTTTCATTTGACTTTGATAAAGCAGATACCCTGTTAAGTTCAGTTATTAAAACATACCAGTCTGAGTCAGGATAGGCTAGGATCTGCTACAATAACAAATTAGTTCAAAGCTTCAATGACTTAACACAACAAAGGCTTATTTCAGTTTCCCAAGCATACATTTCAGTTATAGATTGGCAGGATATTTTTCATAATCCTTCAGAATTCAGAGATGCTCTTCATAATTCTTCAGAGATTTAGGATGATTGAGGGGCCACTATTTCTTGTATTGTGAACCTCTTTGCTAAAAGGGAGAGGGTCTTGCCCCAAGAAATAGATGCTCACATCTGGGTGACATGTCACTTCCATTCATGACTCAATGGGTAGAACTACTCACATGGCCCCACCCAATCACAAGAGAGGCAGGAAATCCAATTCCACCATATGACCAGAAGCCAGACAGCTGAAAATATTTGGCCGCAGCATTTTTGACAACCATAATATCATTCCCTGAAAATTAAAAATAAAGTGGTGGTTTACTACACTACATGGAGTATAGAACACTAAAAATAATTTGCTGTGTTACTATAAATCATATGTATAATTATAATTAATAAGATAATCAGTGTGCAAGGTCTTCATAAACAGAAACATACTATGCAAATGTCATGGGGTACATCTTTAGATATATATGGCAAATAATTAAGCGTGACATGTAGTTCTTTTCCAAAGTTTGACATGAATGCATATGTGCTTGCATCAAATAATTTGTCATTTTACTTACCATGATTTCACACTTTTTCAGAATGAATTTTTTGTTTTCCTTGTCACATTTGCAGTGCTGAATGAATCTTTTTCTCTATGATGGTAAAATACATATTACAAAACTGAATGGCTCCTCTCCCCTCTCCCTTTTTTTCTATTTGTCTGACAGCGCTTCCCAACAGAGGACCATCTGATGATTCATAGGCACAAGCATGAAATGACTTTGAAGTTTCCCTCAATAAAAACAGACAATATGTTATCAGGTAAGGAGCCATCAGGCAAAGACGCTTTGGGTGATCAGATCAGCCTCATGTGAGATACTTGTTCTACAGAATAGGATGATTTCCACTGGCAAATTCTACACCTTGAAAATTTATATTTCTAAAGTATAGCTGAGGCTTAAAATAATGGTAAGCAGGAATGTAATCCACTAATGTAGTGTTCACTCAAATAATTGGAGAGCTATGACTTCTTGTTTTCTGGAATGTGAAATATTTATTACTATGAAACTTGGCTCCATATAAGGATTTTTTAACATCACATACCTGTAATTACTCAAGCAACAGATATTAATTGAGCATCTGTAATGCACACTGCACTGTTCTGAGTGCCGTGGAGGTGTGAAGATTGATATGATTACTGTTTTCGAGGACATCACAATGTGTGTGTGAAAACTTAGCTAAAATAGAAGACTGTCCATGATATATATCAACTGAGCATTGTAAGGAAAAATGCTGTGTGACTTTAGCAGAAGGAGCTCTCTTTCTGGACTGAGCTGGTCAGTGAAGGTTTCCTTAAGAAACAGTACCGGCTTCATAATTGGGAAATTAAATAAGATAATGTGTGGAAATACAAGTGCTCAGCGAATGTGATCATAAATAAATAATAATGATAATCCATCCATTAATTTCCATTCTGTCCCATCTTGAGAGGTAGTGTGGTCAATTAGAAAGAGTGCAAGGAGTGAGGAAACTTGAACTCTAGCCTGGCCAGATGACCTTGAGCAAGTTGGTAAACACTTCTGGGCTTCAGTTTCTTTTTCCATTAAATGGGAATGATTTTATCTGCCCAGTCTATTTCACAGGCTTATTGTGATCCAATGAAAGCATGTAAGTGCAAGAGTTTCATAAACCCTAGCAGGGCAATTGAAGCATTTCCTGTTGCCCTTCTCAGGCTAGAAATATTTCACTCAAGCCACTGTCTCCCTGGCATCGTGAAAGAAATAATACGCCCATGAACATGTTTTAAATGACATCACAAGAGAAACTGACTGCACAGGCAAAACTGACTCGTATAATTGAGGATTTCTATGGCACTTAAATTTTACAAGTATTTTATTATCACTCTTATTAGTAAATACCCTAAGAGTTTTTTCAGACAGGTTATTATTACAACCCACATTTTACAGATAGAGATGGAGGGGCATGGGAGAGGGAGCAGCTTTCCTAAACTCACCAACAGGGCAAAAAAATAGGGCCCTTGATCCTGCAGTCCTAACCCTCTGACTTGCACCAGCTACTGCTTTGTCAGGCTTCATCAGTTTATATATATGATCAAATACTCCCAGTGACGGGACTGTCCACACGTCTTCACTGTCTGGCCTGTGACTTGTTAATGGTGCAGATGGGCTGTGATTTGCAAGACTCTCGTGTTCAAAGGCAGCTTCTTCCCTTCCTTCCTCTACCACCTCTCTCTCAGCCTGTTTGTTTTTATTGAACTAGATGGCTCTTCAGAAATAACTTTATCTTTCCTTAAGTCTAGAAACAGAGATGCAGAAACTCAAATTTCTAAGAATTATGAAAGCCTAGAAGGGTTAGGAAGGGTGTTCTGTTCTTTTGTTTTTATCATTTATTATGTTCTATAGAGTCACATGTGGTGTAACCTTATAGTTTAACAATGAACATGTATAGGAAAGTAGCAAGACTCTAGACTTTGGAATTCCCAATATTTCAAGTAATAAGTTCACCCTTTATTTCTCCCAAACAGGATCCCTAAAATAAGGTGCCTGGGGGTAGGGGAGTGGGAGGTGAGTGTGAAGGAGTGGTGATTATGTGACGATATTATCACTATAGAGGTAAGTACCAGCGTAGTATCTCTCAGGTAGACTGCTGGGATGGCCCTACAGGGAGCCCCATCCAAAGGTCTGAAGAAAAGTAGCTAAAGATGTGGGAACATTTCTATAGATTTCCTATAGGTTTTTGATGAAACTCTTGAAACTTTTCAGTAGTTCTTACCAGATTCTTATTAATTTGTTATGTCAAACTCAGAATAAGAAAATGAAGGGAGAAATAAATGAGGAAAAACAGCATGAATAATATAAGGGCATATTTTCTTTTGCTTTCTCAGGTTTTATATTGAAGCTGGTATGAGGCCATTTCATACTCCCAATGAAACTAAGTGCTAAATTTTTTAAACCATTTTTTAATTGAAGGATAGTTGATTAACAGTGTTGTGCTAATTTCTGCTGTGCAGCAGAGGGACCCAGTTATACACAGATATACATTCTTTTTTAAAAAATATTCTTTTCCATTATGGTTTATCCCAGGAGATTGGATATAGTTCCCTGTGCTAAATTTTTAAACTTGCTACGCACTCTGCATGTTTGTAGTCTCGTAGAAATTTCTTGCTGGAACAGAATACAGAGCTATGCAGTCCAGCTCCAGGGGCTGAGGTGTCAACTACATGTCATATGCCAATGTTGTCTACACTGAATTGTAATATGCTATTTACTGAGTATTTGTGCTTTGCATTTTTTTTCCAGGAAAGTCTTTAGAATATATTTATCTCAAACATCATTTCAGTTTTAGCATATTAGATTGTGATTGTCAATATGACTGAAGTTTTATTTGTCTGTATTTTTTTTGTATTTTTTGTTTGTCTGTATTTGTCTGTATAATTTACTCAGATTTGAACTTACCAAAAGCTTCAGAATCTGCTTTTATTAAAAATATGTTCATTAGAATTTTATTTCTTAATGTACCTCAAACCTATTTTGTGGCCTCTCATGAAGATGAATAATTTTGTACAGCTCGAAATATAGTAACAATAAAAATAAAAATAGTATAAATCAAATCTTAAATCAGCAAGCCTCATCAGGGCAAAAATGTTCAAGGCTATTTCTTTTTCAAGCAATATTTTTTTTAAGCAATATTCAATTACCCAAAATTTCATTTCAGATGAATTGGAGTTCAACATATATTAAGGAGATAAAGTATAGTAGGTATGTTTATTACTAATTTCAGGGTATCTAGCTAACCTTAATTTTGGAAAATCACTTCATCCTTCTTTAATTGCAAATATTATAGTTAGGGAAGTTATTAATATATCACACATATACATTTGAAGGGTAAATGTCTAAAGAGTTGTAAGATCTGAAATAATTTTATAGCTTTGCCATAAAGTCCATTTTATTTAAGCCAGGTAGAATTTATTATTCAAAATGACTGTAAATAATCTTTGACGTGCCACAAAGCAGGATAATAAAAGTGACGGTCATGGTGTTTTATTAACATGAGTCTGCTCTTACTGATAGACAGTAAACATAAAACCTCTCCTTCTAAAGGGACAGTACATGTCCCTAGTAAGGACATGAATAGGGGTGGTGGTGTTGGATTCTGAGGGCAAAGACTTCCATTCCCTCCCACCTTGGTCCTTCCATCCTTATTTGGGCTATGTGGTACATTTCCAGTGTCCTGATGTGACGAGGGGCATGAACCTTTCCCTTCAACTGTTCTCCATCTGATAGAAAATAATTTCATGGTGAGGGAAGTTGTGATAGCAAAGGTTTTTAGGTGCCAGGTTTGAAATGAGAATCCATTGAAGACAGTATACTTCCACATACAGGTTGCAAAATTACCAGCTACCACATGACACCAGATCTGTTTGGCTTGCAAATTATGATCAAATTTCAGTATTAGAGACAAAGAGGATGGTGTTTGGGTCTATTTTAATGGTATTATGTCTAGGTATCCAGAACTTCCTAAATCTTACCCTATCAAATATCCCCACCCCCACTTCTTTACAGGGTTCCCAGGGTCTGTACAGGGAAAAAAAAAAAAAAAACAGAATAGGAATCAAAGTACAACTTTGTAGTTGAACAAATAATAAGCAAATAATATGCTAAATGAGAACTCTGTGAGTGTATGTTGTGTGTTGGGGGAATATGGTAGAAATATTGACCTAGAAGATGACTGATTTTGCTTCATGAAAGGGAAGATGAAGTTCAATAGTACTGCAAACCTTTCCCAAAAGATAAAACCTGATCCACACTCAGGTGGGAAACCTGAGAAAGAGACAGGGGACCGTGCCTTTAAATGCCTAGTCAGTTCCCTCACCAGACATCACAGCCCGATTAATGCTGCAGGCAACTGGGCTGTGCTTGGAGAGAAGTTAGGACAGGCACCAGCTGAGGTGTGGGAAGAGGGTCTGAAGTTGCCCCTTCATCACCATTCATTTAGTCAACAAACATTTAATGAGTGCCTGCAGGGATCCTATTGTGCTGAGTGCTGGGGATGTGGCATTGAACCAGACAGATGAGGTCCCTCTTCTATGGAACTGATTATATGTTGTTGGGGGTAGGGAGGAAGAGAGATAATAGACAAAAAACCAAAAACCAAACAAAACCAAAAATCCCCAGATAAATAAACAAGAAAGTATCAGTTAGGGAGAAGTGTTCTGATGAAGATAAAACATGATAATGTGACATCAGCGGCCAGCAGGCTGCCCAAGGGAGGTCAGGAAAGGCCTCTTCTAGATGAATGGCATTTCAGAGACCTGATGTTCAGCACTCCAGGCTCAGGGGTTCTTTCTCCCTGACCTCTGAATATGGTGGGGCTGGAAGTGGTAAAACCCCAAGACCAGATGCGGTGCAGCTGACGGCATCTTGCGCTGACACAAGGAAGAGAGGCAAGAGAGACTGGCTTCCTCATCCCATCTTCCTTATCACCGTCTGATACAGACCATCTAATATACATGACAATACAGTCCTTCAGAGCCCAACTGAGACCTGGATTAGGTCTAGAAGTAGGGCCTATCTCTAGTTCCACACTCTAAACCTAATACTTACTGTGGAGAAAGCAAAATGTTTTCAATGAAGTAGAACTTTTGTCTCCAAGAGATTGTTGGTGATCAACCAGAGAATCTCAGAACCCGAATCCATTGCTCATGGCTCTTTGCTATAAACCCTACTTAATAATCCAAGAGCATTTTTTTTTTTTTTTTTTTTTTTTTTTGCGGTGCGCGGGCCTCTCACTGTTGTGGCCTCTCCCATTGCGGAGCACAGGCTCCGGATGCGCAGTTTCAGCGGCCATGGTTCACGGGCCCAGCCGCTCCGCGGCATGTGGGATCCTCCCAGACCAGGACACGAACCCGTGTCCCCTGCATCGGCAGGCGGACTCTCAACCACTGCGCCACCAGGGAAGCCCCTCCAAGAGCATTTTAAGGGAGGAGCCAGAGGAAAGGTGACATATCTCACTCCAGATTCTTTTTGGAATGAACTGGGATATAAAAAGTAAATAAATCTCTGTCTCTGTCTCTCTGTCTCTCTCTTGCACACACACACACACACATACACATGTGCGTCCCATACTTAGCTTCTTTCTCTTCCATTGATGGTAAAGTTACATAGTGACTTCTCACTTTGGAAATTAATTAGATCTTTATGGAACAGAGGGTGGTGGAGATGGTTTGCACCAGAGGGCAGCATGATAATAGCAATAGCTACCATTTATTGCCTTATCTTATGCCTGTAATGTGCCCCCTGCTTTATATATATTGTCATTTAATCCTGGCTACTTTTTTTTCATATGAGTAAACAAGATCAAGAGGGTAAGCAATTTGTCCAAAGTCCCTATCTGTCTATAATTTTCTCACTGTACACATAGATTTGGTGAGGTACACATATTAGTAGTTTTGGCCTTAGATTTATGTTTGGATATAAATCTATGAACTGCTTCTTCTTATATTATTGACTTATCCCTTCAATAGTCATCAACTGGAGAGACTAGTCAAACATTTTTAGGAGATTGTAGCAACACATACGAACCTTCAAGTTGCGAACTTTCAAAGATGCAAACGTTCGTTAGCGTGTCCAGTCACATAAGTTAGTTCACGTTGTCATGTGAGTGCATGTGGTTGTGCTTTTGTGTAGTTTACTGTACTGTGTTTGTTTGTTTTTATGTATTATTTGTATGAAAAGTATTATAAACCTATTACGGTACAGTACGATATATCTGACTGTGTTAGTTGGGTACCTAGGCTAATTCTGTTGGACTTATACGAACGCACTTTTGGCACAGAACTCTTTTGTATGTAGGGACTTACTGCATTGGCATTTGGACATGTCAGCTTCTCATTCATGTTTTTAGTTGGTCAAGCAAAATAGAATTTTGAAAATTCACCTGAATACGTCAAAGGCCTTGATCTACAGTCTTCCTTTATATATGAAAAACTGGCTTCCAGTCTGTTTAATCTGGAAACCAATCCCTTTTGACAAAGAGTATAGTAGAACTCAGGCAATGAGTGACTAAGTGGAAACATTAAGCTTTAGCTTCCACTATTCAGGGCCAATTTTGATCCCTTTGTTCACGTGGCCAGCAGAGACATGGTTTCACAGTGTTAATAACCCTTTTTACCAGCTCAGCTCCTCTAAAGTGAAATAAAGTTGTGGCTTAATTGCTGTTGGAACACTTAGGGGTAAGCCATGGCTGATAGTGAGTATGTAGGTGTGGAAAGTATACTTGAATTATTTAAATCTATATCTATGTCTTCTGGAGCCATGTGTTGTAAGAGATGCCTTTATCGGAGCATTTTCTAGTTGACTCACAGCCTCTCTAAGGGTATCTAGTCTACCAGCTCTCCACCTTGAAATAAGTGGATTCCAGCATGTGATTCAAGAGTGTGAGAGTGTGTCTCACTGACCTGGATCACCCCAGTCCGGGTCAATTTTTAAGCATCCCACAGCTATTGTTTAAAAACCAGAGTTACCTTGGTTTGTCCCATGGTAGCACTGCCTCTTGGGACAGATGTAGGGAAATAGTTATGTCAGTGTTACTGAAAGGACCCTAGTGCTCCTATTGTATATTCACACTCAATAAAAGGCACATTTATTGCAAAGAAGCCTGTCTAGAATTCCTCGGAATTCTGTCAGTTGTTACTGATTATTACTCTTATAAAGGATTATGCATTTTAAAATTCATTTAATGTAAACTCAATTAGGACTTTATTAAAATTCAGATAAGGTATAAGAATATTTTAAAGAAAGCATTTGCTGAAAAATTCATGGGATAAATATGACTATAAAAAGAATATTAAAAGTCTCGAAGAGGGGCTTCCATGGTGGCGCAGTGGTTGAGAGTCTGCCTGCCGATGCAGGGGACACGGGTTCGTGCCCCGGTCCGGGAAGATCCCACATGCCGCGGGGCGGCTGGGCCCGTGAGCCATGGCCGCTGAGCCTGCGCATCCGGAGCCTGTGCTCCGCAACGGGAGAGGCCACAACAGTGAGAGGCCCGCGTACAGGAAAAAAAAAAAAAAAAAAAAAAGACTCGAAGAGAAATGCCTTTTTTGAGAACCCCAACTCTTACTAAAATAGATAGGCTAATTCCAATACTTTTCTCTACTGATTTGAAAAGCGTTCTTGAGGAATTCCATTAAGCTACATTTTGTTGGCTGAAATTGAGTCATGTAAACAATAAAAATGCATTGACTTTTAAAAAATACCCTATAGGGCTTCCCTGGTGGCGTCGTGGTTGAGAGTCCGCCTGCCGATGCAGGGGACACGGAAGATCCCACATGCCGCGGAGCGGCTGGGCCCGTGAGCCATGGCTGCTGAGCCTGCGCGTCCAGAGCCTGTGCTCCGCAACAGCAGAGGCCACAACAGTGAGAGGCCTGCGTACCGCCAAAAAAAAAAAAAAAATACCCTATAGTTAGAATGGTCACTAATTCAAACTGATCTTTCTTATAACTGGTCTGAATTAGTGAGGCTTTTATAGTATCAATTTAATACAAAATGATGTAAAATTACTTGATAGAGTCTTTTAGTAATACTGTAGCTGAGACTATCAGACCAATAGGAAAAAAATTTTGCTTAGGGGACTCATATTTTTCTCCTCTGGTATAAGATGGGAAGTCTGCTTTTCCTTTTTTTTTTTTTAATTGATGGCTTGTCACCTTGCCTTTTTTTTTTTCCCCATTGAGGAAAATGAAATATAGACAAACATATAACTCAAACACAGCTCTGAAACCGAATAAGGTAGCAACCTATTATTAAATGTAGAACAGACTAAACACTTTTTAACAGAAGAATCAGGTTTCATGCTTTAGCTTTGTGCTTGTCATTTAGGCTTTGGAATAATCATACTTGCTGGGACTGAAGCACTTGATGGTAGACAGACTATGAACTGATTGGAAAACTTAGTGAGATGCTTTTTTTCCTAGTAGTCCTAACCATATACTTGTGGTCCTTCCCAGATGTAATGTGATACAGGATTTCCTATCATAGAAATGATGGGTGAATTCCTAACTCATAATGCCAAGTTTGTGCCACTCTTCTGGGCAGATATGCAAGTAGAGCCTCTGCATGGCACATGTCCTCTACCTAGCTATTTACAGAGGCAGTGATTTTATGAAAAGATGCTCCTGTTTTCAAGAAACAGGCTCATCATTTCAGGAAGGGAACAAGATGTTGAAATATGACCAACTTTTCAAAATATGACCAACTTTTCAAAAGGTATTTTATCCCTTTTGGTGCAAATCTTTCATGTCCGATTGGTAAAGAAATCCCCAACAACGCTTGAGAGGAGTACAGGCGGGTAAGATTTATCACTTGCACTGGCCCTGGGTGTCTAGGTCTCCTGAGAACCTGGTGTGCTCTTTGCAGACTGTGAGAAGGTAGCATGCAGGCATTTCTGCAGCGCCAGTGCAGATTTACAAAGGTAACAAAAAAATACTTTCAACTCGGGTAAAGTTCAGACTCAAAAGCTATTAACTTTTTGTTTAGTTTGAGATTTGGGGTTATCTTCTCTCATTCAGATGGACCTCACTGGAGTGGAAGCACTAAAAGAAAGGGGAGCAGAAGTCCTTAAACAGTCATCTCAGCTCTGAGTTCCCACTGGAACCAGTTCCTGTAAGGCCTTGGAGTGTGGCCTGTCACTACGGAACACACCTTAGATATTATCCCCTCGTAGAGCATCGGCCACTGTTATTCAGGACATAGAAATTGCTGCTGCTGTAGCTAACTGGTGCATGCTCTTGGTTCTAAATAAGGTGTAGATTACAAGAATTTTAACTTATGACCATGGATATTACCCACTTACTTCTGGTCTAATTTCAGCTGGAATAGTTATTTGACAAGGCATTCATGTGGCTGAGAAACTCTGCCTCTTTTATTTAAGCAGCTGATAGATTTAGCTGTCCCCCTTTTGAAGATTTGCACATTTCCTGGCTTACTTGGAACTTGTACCATGTGGGATCAAAGATGACTAGAGACCCTGTATTAATTCTAATAAATGTTAAAACAAAAGTTAAGCTCCATTTTCTGGTTCCTGTTGTAACTGGAAAGAATAGCTCATTCACAAGAAGAAAATGAATTAAATATTAGGACAGTGTGCTTTATCTATTCCAAATGTGGATACAGATTACAGTTTTGCTTTTCCCTCACTCTTTTTTTTTTTTTTTTTTTCTTTTTTTGCGGTACGCGGGCCTCTCACTGTTGTGGCCTCTCCCGTTGCAGAGCACAGGCTCTGGATGCACAGGCTCAGCGGCCATGGCTCACAGGCCCAGCCGCTCTGCGGCATGTGGGATCCTCCCGGACCGGGGCACGAACCCGTGTCCCCTGCGTCGGCAGGCGGACTCTCAACCACTGCACCACCAGGGAAGCCCCTTCCCTCACTCTTATACAGCAAAGAAAGTCACGTTTGGTAACAACTCTGGGGCCTTCCTCTGAGTCTTTGTCTCTGGGGATAGGAGGGAACCAGCTGTCTTTACTGCCCATAGCTCCCCTTGTTCCATAGCTTTGTTTCCCTATTGCTGCAGAGAGGCTCAGCATGATGGATGGTGCCATTACTGTCCTGTGCCATGCTCCTTCAGCCTCCCTTTGCTGATGTATGTAGGTGCATGCTGGTATCTGGGAATAATTTTGCGTTAGAGGAGACAGAAAACAGCTCTCAACTTTGCTTGGGGCTTGGGCCCCCAAATGCCAACCTGAATTCAATTTCATGGGGCATCTCATGAACATGTCTCAGAGTTCAGGAGTCTTATGGAGCCTCTAGGATTGCTATTCTCTCTACCTGGAATCATGGTCCTCAACTTGTAAATCTCCAACAAAGAAGCACAGAGGAATAAAAGGAAAATTAAAACCTGGCAAACTAAATTCCCATTGATGACAAGTGGTCTAATATTTCAGTTCTGTTATGTGATACTTTCTCAGGTTTTTTAGGCACAGAAATGTTCCTCTCAGATAGTGAAGAGTCTGTAGGCTTGTAATGCAGTTCTATTGTGTGAGGGATATAAATGATTCCAAGATATTTCAGAAGAACCAAGGATTGTTAGGAATGTCAATTACTTATACAATTAAGCAACTCCATTACTAAATGGGGCCAAAGGCGAGTTTCAGTTTCCTCATAAGTAAAATGGAGGAAATAATTTTTACCTAATGTGGTTGGTGTGAAAATTAATGAGATGATGCATACAAAGCACTTAGCACTATGCCTGGCATGGACTAAGCATCCAATAAACGTATACACACGCACGCACACACACACACACACCCTTAACACACACACACACACACACACCACACCCTTATATTTCCACTCTCATGTTTTGTCTATTTATACCTTCTGTTCATAAATCTCCTTTATCTATATATCTAGCCGTTACCTCTGGCCTAATTTCCAGTGTCTAACCAGTTGTTACTGATGTTCCTGTTCAACTGTCCTTTACGTGGTCATATTTTCTTTGATCTACTAACAGTGACTTTTGAAGCAAACCTAGTTGTGGTGGTGATTTTAGGATTCACAGAATCATGTAACTTTAGAACTTTATTTGAAAGATGATGAACTTGAAGTCCAGAGAATGTAGGTAATTTCCCCGAAACCACATGATTTTCTAATCTGGATTTCTGGGTTGTCAGTGTTGTCTTTTACACATGCACCAAAGACCTTTGGACCTGGGAGGAGAGTCTAGGCAAAGCATGGGATTTCGACTGAGAAGCGATTATGTCTGAAAGTAAGAGAGGACTTAATAGTGATAAGATGGTTACAAATTGTGTGACCCTGTGCAAGGTACTTATTTCTCCTGTCCTAAAATAATATGCACCCTGCTTACCACATAGGATCTTGTGAGATCTATTAATAGATTCTAGACGATGTGGGAAAAAATGTAAACTGCAAAATGCTGCATAAATACTAATTTTATATTTTATAAGCCACAACACGTAACTACTATAGGTATATATTGGATACGTAGGCATATATGTGTATCTTAATAAATTAATTAATTTTCTAATAAAACTATTTTCGGTGAAACCCAATCCTTCGCATATCTTTTATCTGTAATGTCCAATTTATGATCGTCTGTTGTAGGCTCTCTATGTACTGCAAAGAGAGCTCAGAATCTTGGGAGATTGGGCTAAGAATGGGAAAGAATGCAGATGGTATTTTGTTGACTGGAATCCAAATCAACCATTTGGGTACTTCTCAGGCAGTAAAGCTCTGTGCCCATAGGGTATCGGGAGACATTGCCTTGGAAGGGCTGATTAAATGGAGATATCAAACCATTTCAGCTTCATGGGCATTAAGATATTCTTTGAATCTCAGTAGATAATTTACTGGAATTAATTACTCTTTTTATGACTTAGAAAAGTAAATAGGATTCTAGTTTCTTGCCATATAGGAATTTATAAAGAGAGTGCAGAAATTGCAAATTCATATCAACTTGAGGGCATTCTTCATTTGACTGGTGGTGATGGCTTAGAGGACTGTGCAGAAAGAGATTTGAGACTGAGTGTAGGTCAAGCTGGACAAGGGCCATAATCAATCTAGCAGTGTCTGCCACAGGCTCAGGTGGGAATAATGCATGTATATATATAATGGAAATAGCACCAAGCCCTTGGTTATAATCCTAATGTTGCCACACCTACCTGGGAGACCTTGGACAAGACCCTTAATCACTCAGGCCTTCCATTTTCTTCGCTTGTAAAATGATTGGTGTGGCCAGACTTCCCCACTGGGAAGTGGTTTTCTCTGGTTCTTTTATCTTCTGTTTCTGTGAAAAAGGCAGTTTACACAGTTTTATTCATGTCCACTCGAGAGCACCTTTACAAGGAAGATGACTGTCCTTAATAATTACAAAGGTGTGATTCTACTCTGCTTACCTTATAGGATCTTGTGAGATCTAGATTCTAGAGAATGTGTGTGAAAATATTTCATAAACTGCAAATGCTGCATAAATATTAAGCCACAAATAGTGGTTTCAGATCCTCCAGTTTTTAAGTAGTAAGCTCTCCAGACCATCAAGAATATGAAAGAAATTCTATTCCTTTTAGAGAGTCTTCTCAAAACATTCTTCTGGCTACAGCAAAAGGAAAATAAAGTTAATAATTATATTTTTAAGGGATGGAAGCTGAATGTGTTTGACTTGGAACCTTTCATCATCCTCTGTGACTCTGAAAATGAGAGAAAGAATTGCTAATTTTTATTCTCCATTAAGAAAAAGGAATTGAATGCTTGTTTCTCTCTTTGTGTTTGATACAAACATTTATAATTTTTTTGTCCTCCCAGCCCCCTAAAATCAGGCTTAACATGGACTCTGTAGATATTTTTGGCCTTATTTTAGCTAAATCATTTTTTCCAGTTAAAAGAGAGTTATTCCACACCTTGCAATGTGTATTCAAACGATATGAACTCCAGAAAGTCAACTGTGGGATCTCCTCGCCTGAAGTTGTCCAGAGGGAGGCTTGGGAAGCCCTCCCATGCCACAGCCTTCTACACATCGTATTGCTCCTCTGGGCTTTATGGTTTTATTTTCTTCCATATTCTCATTTTATTTAAAGGGCTGGAAGATTATGGGTGGCCACTCGGCATCGTCATTAAGGCGAGGGGAGGGGATTAGTGAATTTATTAGCTCGTACTTGCCACTGACTTTTGAGGAAAAGGTCCCATTTATGATCACTCGGTCTCTGTTTTCAGATCAGACTCCAACACCAACGAGATTCCTGAAGAACTGCGAGGAGGTGGGGCTCTTCAATGAGCTGGACTGTTCCCTCGAGCATGAGTTCAGGAAGGCTCAGGAGGAAGAGAGCAGCAAGCGGGTAGGTTTGCTTGGACGGACACCTGGGCAGGTGTCTCCTCTGGCACCTGCTAGAAACATGTGCATGGGAACCAGGTGGCACCGCAGATTGTGCTGATGATGCTCTAAAACAGCACTTATCCATTTGCAAGTGTTTGATGGTTTTTTTTTTGAAAATGGATGAATCCCTGGTTGTGGTAGAATCCAAGGCTAGAAAAATCATGGGAAAAGCAGATTATCTGAAATATGAAATTGAAGCCAAAATAAAGTTACCTGATTCTTGACCTGAGTCAGAAAAACTCACATAATTGTTCTATTCAAAAGTTGTTGTTTTACTGTGCTAAATAATAGCAAGCTTTACATGGGTGGTGAGTGCAAAAGACAAGGGTCAAGGGGTAAGATGACAAGCGAAGGATTGTAGCAGTAGGAAAGTGGATTTCATCTGATTTTGGCCCAGGTTGTAACTGTCTGATTTCCATAATCTTCCTGGTATCTCTCCACCACGTTCATAATTCCTCCCTGGTCATATTATTGAACATCTGTTGTTGTTGGAACAAATAGGTTCACTGTAAGTGTGGATTATTTGTCCTTACAAATGTAGAAAAGTCACTTTACGAATCCCTCCAGAATATAGTCAGTTTTTATTGTAATGGTGTGTAAAGTGATTTAAAAATCACTTTACCAGATTAAGGAAAAGAAATAGAGTCACAACTAAATATGATAATGAAGCTTTTTGGTGTTTTTAAACTTTTTTGATAGACCATTGTTGAATGCCCACAATGTACTAAACAAAAAATTAGATACATCTCATGAACAGAGACTTAGACTGTGAAAGTTGGTTGAAAGGAAGCGCCGGCTACATCGTAATGGATTCTGAACTTCCAGCTGTTCCATCTGGAGAAGAAATTTTAAAAGGTTCTGATATTTCTCTAAGTGTTTCAAAACCTTTGAATCCTCCTCTATGTGAAATTATAATAATCCCCCTCCACCAGATTTTTCATGTCACATTCTCATATCAAAATAGCCATTCAGTCTGTACTGCTTTAGGAAAAATCCTGAAAATAGGTTACAAGAGGGGTTTAAAATCTCAGTCAACTCATTTGATTTATAATTAGTCATTCATACTTGACACGCCCCTACACCCACCCAGTGAAGCGTCTTTTTTCTTTTTCAAAACAAACACTTATTTAGCACTTATTTGCCAGACACTGTTCTGAGCACTTGAAATTTTTAACTAAATAAAAAAGAAGGCATGCATTCTATATTTCATTGCAATAGAAATAGATTTTTTTAAAAACATAAAAATAGCAAGGGACAGAGGAACCACAAAGTCTAGTAAATTTCCTCCAGTTGAGTAATAAATTTAGCTTTGCTGATGGACGTGGCATATGTAGATGACTGAGGGATTAAGTTCATTCATTCCTTGAGATAGTCAAGGTTGGCTTCTTCCAAACTATAAGAAAGGTGTGTACTTGGTCTGTATCGTCTTCATTTCTGATAGAAGGGTTTTAATCGAAGTGTATACCCTTAATTTTCCCAAAGACATTTTCCGAGATTTAATAGCTTTCGGAAGCCCATGGTAGGGGGGCGGATTTAGATCTTCTCCTTTGCATAGTACTCATGATCTCCTATATGAAGCCCCATGGGAGGAAATTCTTGCAGATCTGAATTCCAGGAAATAGTTTGCTTCCCCTGAGGAACTGAAATATTTTCTCCTGGTGGACATGAGAATCCTGTAACCAGTTCTGTTTCTCTTTTTGCTTTGACTGCTTGTTAACGTGAAGCCAAGTTGACTGCTTAACTTTGAGAACTTTTTAGAACACGGTAATGAGCATTTTACTTCCCCCACGGACTTGATTTTCAGTTCCAGTTTATATTTCCTCTGGTCCCGATTTTTAATTTAAAAAAGCATTTTCATGCTACACATTTTCTGTGTGTGTGAGTTGCTTTTGATTCTTTGTGGGTTGAGTACAAATAATTAAATGTTAAAAATTAAAATAATTAGGCAAGCAAAGTTGAGGAGGACTATTGTCATTGTAGAAATAGTCTTTTTCTCTTTCACATGTTGCTCTTAGCAACACTAGTCATGTGATGACTTTGAGATGGGTATGTGGGTGGGGGACCCTGCAGCGAGCTTCTCCCCATGGTTTTGGGGTGGGCCCCTCAGGAAACCAGTGTCTCACACCCCAAGTTCACTTGCACACACTAGAAGTTGGACAGCATTCAGACTGTTGAGGTATCCTCTTCCATTGCCTCATTCAAACCAGAGGACCATATCCAGCCTAGGTGACCATGACTACACAAGAGGACACCTTCTTGAGGCCTAATTCAGGATGACTCATCCAGTGGCCAAATAGGCTGTGTTGGTGGCTTCTGCCCTAGCATTTCCTTGGAAGCCACAGGATGGGGAAATGAGGAGTAGGAGATGCTCTCCAATCTGCCAACATACTTTTATACATCCCTTTGACCACATTACTCCAGCTCCAAACATCCCTGGCACACTACTACCCCCAGCTCCTACTTCATTTGTTTGTTCCTGCTTGAAATGTAGGAATACAGGTTCTTTTTTCAATGCATACCTTGTCATCATTAAGTTTTGTCTTCTTCTTCCCTTTTGCTCCACATTCAGATAACTATTCCTTTTTAATTCTAAGCTCCAACTCTCTTCTAATTTATTTTTCTCTGAGATTTTTAACAGAAGACTTGCATGAGTTCCCTCAGCAAGTTTTAGTAAAGTGGGAGATGGATTCGTTTATCGGGAGAATTTGGTTAAAAAAGGTTTTTGCTTGAACTTTCTAAGTACTTTATACAGAAATGTTAGAAAGACTGGACTGGTCCTTCCCTCCACCTTTAAAATTCTAGCTGAAGTTTGGTCTAGAAAATTCTATCAAAGAGCAAATAGAGAATTGATCCTTGTTTAGCCCGTGTGGCTGTCTGTTGGGGAAAATTCTGTTCTACAGACTATATTTAATCCTGACACCCTTTTTCAAAAGCATCCCAATGTGTGTATAGAATGAGGACAGGCTAGAGGCAGGTAATGACCAATAGAAAAAGCCCCAATGTCTGTATCCATAGCATATATTTTATAGCAGATGACACATTCCGTAATTGCCTCAGTCTTCCACCTTAGTATAAACCCATAGCTTCAAAACTCTCTAATGAGAGATATTTTTTTTTCCCTTGGAAAAGCATCCTTCACTAGCAGTATCACAAATCTCAACTTGCCTGTGGCTTAGAAGTCAGGCTAGTCCTGAAACAGATGAGAAACTTTTGTTCATCATTTATTCACGCAGTAAATATTTTTGAGGGCCCACCATGTGCCAGGCACTGTCCGAGGCATTGGTGACTATACCATGGACTAAAGCTGATTTTGAAACAAACAAACAAACAAAAAATCCCACCCTTCAGGTAGCTTACTTCTCATGGGCAAGACAAACAGTAAGCAAGTAAAAACAATAAAATGTATAATATGTCCAAAGGTGATAAGTACTATAGAGAAAAATATATAGCAGGGAAGAGGCACAGGGAGTGCTGGGGGTGGTCTGGGTGGGCATCACTGGTAAGCGGACATGCAGCCAAGACCTGAAGGAGGAGAAGGCTGACCCAGGTGCATACTGGGGAGGAGAGTGGGGAGAGCAGCGGGTGCAAAGCCCTGAGGCTGGAGGGCACTCTGTGGGCTGGAGGAACTGCAGAGAGCAAGGTACGTAGTGATGGAGAGAGTGGGCTGAGGGGGCCCGTCCAGGAAGGCTGTGTAGGCTTCGGCTTTTATTCTGAGTGAGATGGAGAACTGTAGGACAGCTGTAAGCAGAGGTGTGATAGGATCTGACTTATATAGTAGAAAGTTTACTTGGCTGCCTAGTTGGAAGTAAACTGTTGGAGGGGAGTGGCAAAGTGAGACCAGGTAGGACGGTATTCAAACAATCTAGATTAAAAATGATGGCAGGTTGGTCCAAGGTACAGATGGAGGGGGTGGTTAGTTTCTGGATCTAATTTGAAGACAGAGCCAACAGGAATTGCTGATGGATTACATCTGGGGAGTAAGAGGTGAACTTCAGGATGAACCCAGGTTTTTGACCTCTGCAACTGAAAGGATGGAGCTGTCTGTGGGAGGAACAGGTTTGAGGGGAAAATTGAGGAGATTTTTGCAGACTTGTTAAGTGGAAACATCTAATGGGCAAATGATATATAGGTATGTAATACAGGACCTGTCTGAAGATGTAAACTGGGGGGTCATTGGCATGTAGGTGGTGTTTAAATACATGAGACTCAATGAAATGACCTGGGCCAGGAGTGAATGGAAATGAGGTAGAGAAGAGGTCTGAGCAGGGAACGTGACAGAGTCCTCCAGCCTAAGACAGAGGCTTCAAGTCTCCTCAGTGGGCAGAGGTGATACAGAAGACCACGAGGCATAAAGAGTCAAGTCAAGTATGGGAACCCTAGCAGTAATACTGAATGGACTCCAGTAACTGGCAATCGACATGCCGATTTTGTGTTCCACGTTAGAGGAAGAAACAAAAACAAAAGATTTTTTTTAAAAAGGGTGAATTGACCTCTCACATTTGATTTCTTTTTTAGAAAAGAGATCCAACAGGACATATCTAGGAGGTGGGAGATAGCTTCATCATATGAGAGCAGTTGTGTGGGAGGGTGTGTGTCTGTATGTACAAGAAAGGAAGGGCAGTTGAAAGGACTAGAAATGAACTCCTTTGTCTTGCTGAGAGAACTATAACATTACAGCCTAACGTGGTGAAGGACCCTGAAGATGAAAAGCGCGGTGTATAAGTGTTAAGTGTTGTTATTCTCCCCTAGGACCTAAATCTGACTCATTATGCTGATGCAGCAATAGCAAATTAGGGCATTTCCATGCTCTAGAATTCCTACCCAAATGATGAAAAGTGCAGTCTATTCCCAGAGGGTGTTGACTGTTTAACACATGGGAACAGGGGACAAGCTACAATCTTAAGATCTTGGATCCCAGCTCAACAGGAGTCATGGAACAGGGCATGGCCAGGTCAGCCTCAGCTCAGAAAAGTCGGCTGCTCAATCTGATTAAATTCTGTACCTGGAAATCATGTCACCGGACACCACCAGTTACTTGAGGAGAGAGGGCGCAGAAAGGGAGGCGCTTTGCGTTCGTTACAGTCTTGCTCTATCAGCTACTATCAGGCATGGCTGCTCTCTGGGGAAGATGTGAGTGGCATTGTGTGAGTGGCTGCTGGGTGGAAAATAAAAGATACCAAGTTGAGCGAAATTGCAACAGCTGATGTTTCCGGTTACGTTAACATGTTGCTTCTATGATATTTGTGTAATACGATCCCCGGCCCCAGAAGTCTGGAGAAAAAGAAACATTCTGAAACCTAAACTTGGTTTTACTGAGGTTTTGAAAATGTCACCGTGTTTGCTAAATCCTAGTAGATGAGACTGTTTTTTATCTTTTTGGCTTTTTTTTTTTTTTTTTCAATCAGCATGACTGAAAGGAAACACCCATTGGCAACGTTATTGAGAGATGACAACCTGTTTCTTCCCCTACCCCAATAACTGGAAAATCTAACCCTTATATCATAAGGATTCTCTTGTCCTCCCCCTCCATTTCAGCACACTACAAATGTAAAGCACTTTCAGCTCTCTCCTTATAGGTTTAAGTTGTGCTCTCAACCTAGATGGAATTTGATGCTGGAAGAGAAGCTGGCTTGGTCTTTGCATCCCACTCAGTGGAATGACTAAACCAGTGGATAAACTGGAAGCTATTTCATGAGTTTTAGTTCCCTGGGATTTAGGATTAATGAGTACAATCTTAACAGAGATTATTAAGAGTTGGTATCCACTTCCACATATGTCAGTGAATCATGATGTGATCTCAGGCGTGGGTTCAATTTTAAAATGGAATGGGAAAGAAAAACAACTCATAGAGTTGGTTTCTTTTATTTGTTTTTTGGTGGAAAGTCAGGGTATCCTCAGAGTTGCAAAATGCATCGTCTGTTGCCCTGCAAAGAGTGAGCACATAAAATCAAGTATCTTTGACGTGGATGATGAGGGAGGGAAGGCCCACGGCTCTGAGGAAAACTGACCCAGATGGGTACTGGGTATTTGCTCATATCCTCCCTTGGACAGTTTGTATATTTGGCTAATTTGGACCTTAATGGATGAGTCTTCACAATCTAACTTTCACATTAAAGAGAAAATCTCTCTTGAGGCCGAGGGTTTACTTTCTAATGCTAAATCATCTGGCAGTTCATGACCCTGCCCTCAGCCAGTGTTAGGAGCCAAATTAAAAGGGGGTGGTCACTGGTAATGGCAGGTGAATGGCAGATGAATGGCCTGTGAGTGGCAGGTTTTATTGTTGTTCAGTGTTTTTTTTGGTGTAGGTTTTATTTATATTTGCTGTCACATGACATTTGTTCTGACAAGACTGAGGTCTCTGCCTGAGGTCTTTTTGAGAACCGATTATAAGGTTTTCAGAGGCTGAAGTGTGAATTAGAAAGTTTTGCATTCATCCCATGCAGTGGTGGGTGTTCTCCTGTGAGATACTGATGTTTCCATTGGAAGCTGTGGAGTAGAAGAGATTTGGAGGACCGGATCCTAAGATACAACATGAAGATTGCTAGAGGAAGCTTGGCATTGATTCTGGGGACGTCTATTTGTGTTGGAAATACTGCAGAATAAAATAGTATTTTCTTGCACCAGTATTTCCTATTCGGTTGTGACTGGGTATGGTAATAATCAAAGTATTTCTATAGTCAGGAAGCATATCTGACACATGGGACATTTTGAACATGTTATTAATGATAATTTGATTTTGGTCCCTCTAGTTAACAAGGAATAATTATAGGTGGTTATGGCAGTACTATGTTCCCCATTTTAAATACAGAAGAATAAACTATCGAGAGAGACAAAAAGAGTTGATAGGTGTCCACTAAGGGGGACCAGTGACGGGGGCGCATATTCTGGCTTTTCTCCTACCTCTCTGACTGCGCTCCCTCTGCCTCCTTGTCTTTTGCTGTATCCACTTTCGGGTGGTTTCTGTTTACACCTTCTCTTCAGAAAACTTGTACATTCTCATAACCTAGCAATCAACTCCACCCAACAATTCCTTTATCTGTGCATCTAGTCCTCACCGTGAATATTCATCTCTACTCTCCAGCTGTTACCAGCATTCCCACTTGAAGATGCCGCTGCTGTTTGTAATGCACTGTGCCCAGAACTGTGCTCAAGGCTTTCCTGCACAAACTCATTGCCATGTCTAACCACCCCCCCCACACCTGCCTCTGAGTCTGTCAGAGACATAGTTCATCCACCTCAGGAGGCACCTTTGCCTTCCCTCCCTCCTTTGCCCCCCATCAGCTTCCTTAGGCCAGAATCCCATCTCTTCTCTTTATTTTCCATTTCTATCACCTCAAGTCTAGACCATCATCACTTATCGCTGCACATTCCAAGAAAATGTTTTGACCTCTAACCCAACTTTAAAGAAATACCTAGAATTAAGTATTATCGCAAAATTGAATGTATTTTTTAATAAGTGAAAACAAACCGAAATATTTAGATGTAAAAAAAAAATTGTTCTTGAAAGCGTTTACCTCTCACTTGTGGTTAAGTTGAAAGTTCCTCCAAGTACTGTCATTGTTAAAAGGTAAAGGGGTTGGTGTGGGATGTCATCAGTATAAAAGTGAGTGCTCTGGGAGCTGTTAAACTGCAGTCTTGATTCTAGGAGATTCTATGCATGGAATTCATCTAAAAGGACCAAAGCAGGGATGGGGGTGGGAGGGGGAGGGGCACTTAAAAACTGAGTCATGGGCTTCCCTGGTGGCGCAGTTGTTGAGAGTCCCCCTGCCGATGCAGGGGACGTGGGTTCGTGCCCCGGTCCGGGAAGATCCCACATGCCGCGGAGCAGCTGGGCCCGTGAGCCATGGCCTCTGAGCCTGCGTGTCCGGAGCCGGTGCTCCGCAACGGGAGAGGCCACAACAGTGAGAGGCCCGCGTACTGCAAAACAAACAAACAAACAAAAAAAACTGAGTCACTCTGCTGTACAGCAGAGGTTGGCACAGCATTGTAAATCAACTAGATTTCAATAAAAAAAAATTGTTTTAAAGACGAAGAAAAGGAACTAAAAATGGCCCAAAACACAATGGAGCCCTGAAGCTCTTCAGGCACCATCATCAACCCAGACTCAGGTTGTGAAGATCGCTTGTTTGGCCTGCCTTCCCGTCAGGCGGGCTTGACTGTAGCTGAAAATTAGTCCAATTGAATTATTTGGCTGGGAGGCTCCTCACTAAAATAATTACGAAGCTCAGCTTTAAGAGCCGAAAAAAGGGCAGCTTTTCCCAACTGGAGACTTTCTCATCAGGGTGCTTTCTCTGGGGTTGGGTTGGGATCTCAGCTGGTTAAAATCACTCTTTACCTGTCCTGAGGCAGGCAAGCCAGGCTGGGATTTCAAGGTATTAACCCAAATGGAATCACAATGGCGAATGGACGTTGTCCTCCGAAGGAATCCATTTCCAGCTGTGAGTAATTCAGGACTTGCAACCCACCAGACTCCGGGCAGCAGTGGGTGTGTACCTAGGGCCAGGAGGCTTTTGCATCTGCCCAGGGAGCATGTCCTGTCCTCCGCGAGGCCCTGCATTCATGCTCCCGAAAGCAAGCAGGAAAACAGATCGGTTTTCTGGGCCGGATTAAAACAAAATGACTAAAAGATGAAGCTTCCGTTCGGGGCAAAAAAAACAACACTCACATTTAGAAAATTGGACCACATGTTAGCCGCACTGAGCATCTGCAGCTAAGAATCACTTACCTGGGCCCCTCACAGAGACGTGAGAAAAAAATTGACACCAGGAAAAGAGGAAAGGAAAAGAATATAATAGTTGCAAGAGTCTCTGCTTCCATCATCTCATAAATCCAGGTGAACATTAAGTATGATTAAGAGCAGGTATGGGAGTGATTTACTCTGGGAACCCTGCTTTAGCATTTGCGTGCTGTTAAGTTATTTCCATATTGATAAGGCTGAGGCCAGGAACTAGGATTCCACACATTCCTCCTGTCCATGTTTCCAGCATGTTGGCTGTCGACTCAAACCTGGGGTGCAGTGTCTGATTCTAGTACCAGAACCCTGGAGGGACAGTTTCCTTGTCCTTAACCCAACTTCCACCAAAACCTAAAAGCCTAGGTAAGTTGATAAAACGGTGGATTTCCCCCCCGTACCACATTCCTACACTTTGGGGAACTGGCCCTTCTGCTGACCCACAGAAGCTGGTTGGATTGGAGAGGAGGTCAGGCCATTCCCTGGGGTGGCCAGGCACAGTCACCTGCTGGCTCCTCCCTCTTGAGCTGGGATGCTCCTCATATGCTAGGAATATTGGCTGCAGACTTCTCCAGAGCATAGCTGGGCTTCCCTTTGTTCCTTGCTTTCTGGGATATGAAAGCCTATTTTTAGCCTATTCGAACCTGGGGCTCTTCTGTATGATGGGGCCAGTTTCTCCTTTGGCTCTAGAGGGAAATGGAATGCCAAAAGGGCTTTACGCTCAGCATCTCCTCTAAGTGCATATTTTCTAATAAAACTCACGAGCGTTGGCAGAATCAGGCTGTTGTGTATGTAGATGATATTTTGACTTTTTGACCTGACGGCGAATGTGAGCTGTTTTACTGGACAGCTTTGGAGCTAGAAGGACGGATTGCCCCACCTGCAAGCTCTCCCTTCATTGTCCTGCATGCTGGGGGCTTCCCCAGTCTTCTCCGTGAAGTGGGGCAAACCCCGCATTTTGGGTTCAGCGTGGCTGCAGTCCAGGCATCCCTGGGATCTGAGTTACAGGCAGAGCACACCATCTGTTATATGAAAACTTTGAAAGTTGATCACAGTGCTGACCGATCCTGCCTGAGTCGGTGCCGGGCGCCGCCTTTCTCTGTGGCTTTATGTTTGGGTGGGGGCTTGTTTGGGCTCTGCAAACAGTCATGTCCCCAAAGAAGAAAAGCAGTCGTGTTTTGTGTGCCTGTCGGGTTGATTGACTACAGATGATGCAGTGCCAAGCATTCTGAATCACAGCCGCTCTCAAAGAAGTCGTCCCCTTTCTGGCTTCTCCCGGTATGGTTTATTATGCACAGAGCTTAGGAACTTTCCCAGAGGATTTACAAACGTGAAGCTATTGCTGGATTCACGGGCACAGTTGGTCCAGGCATTCCTGTGCTTTCCAGGGCAATGTAGAGCACATGTGAGCGCCACCCTTCCAGCCCCATTTGGTTGGTCCCCAAGTGACCAGAAGGGAACAAGATGGTCCAGAATTCTGGCAGCCCCTTTTGTGGTGTGGCGTGCCAAAGTGCGACATACACCGTGATACCTCTGTGCCGCTAATCACAACAGCTCCGGTGTGGATTGTGAAGTAAGGCGGAGTGTTGTCGGAATTCAGGACGAGAGCAAGAAAACCAGACTCCATCCCTCATTCTCTAAAAGTCATGCATGACTTCATTTTCTCACCGGTAAACCGGGCCTTTTAACTACCTTGGAGTTAAAAACATACATAGTTCAAATATATTGAGAACTGGAGCATAGAAAATAAAGCCGATTCCTAGGTACATGGTGTTAGATTCACATATTACTGCAACATCTCACCTCGTACATTCTCTCAGGTGACTGAAAGAAGTGTCCTAAAAGGGGTCCTGGGAACAGAATTCCAAATCCACTTTCACAGAGACAGTAAGGCAGTTGTGACATTGCTGCCTGAAAGAACGTCTCTCCCCTGCATAGCAGGAGGAGGGTAAGAGTTCCTTGTTCCAGATTTCTGCTAGATGTCTTTCTTTATTTGTATCATAATAATGCACACATACACAAGTACATGTCTTGGGCAAAGTGGGCCATCAGGCTTTGTGAATAATTCCTCGCTTTTCTGACCATTACCTAGTATTGCCTACCATGTGCAGTTCAACCCCAGCTTTAATGACATTTGATGTACAAGTACAGCTGCCTGCTGCCCTCTGATTGTGAAGGTGGCATGCCTGATTTGCCCATCAGCTGGGTGTGAACTTAGGAGTGATTTCCCATTAGTGGTGATGGATTTGAACGGATCCAAACACACACGCCCGCCCATGGACCCCCTTTTGTGACCAGAAGCACATATTGCCAGACAGCTGGCCAGGGCCAGGGGTGCAGTCTGTGATCACAGGAGGGAGGAGCTGCTTTGACCTCATTGGTGCCGTTCTTCTAATTGAGGGTCTAACATTCACAGACTACAACTACCCGTGCCTCACTCCTAATACAACGGACTGGTGTATTTTACAGAAAACAATCTGTTAACAATACTGATGGAGTAGTCCAAGCACTGTTTTCTCTTATGAGATTTTTAAATTTGCCCTTCCTAACGTCTACTGCCTTTTAACAAAATCTCACAATACCTCAGCAAACTTGCCTAAATCGTGAAACAGTGGTTGGTTGCTGTGAAAGAACTCTGAGATCGCACACTTCTGTTTCAGTCAAACTGAAAGTGTAGAGAAAAGCTTGAGAAGCTCCTGTAGAACGGGGGACATCCTATATGTCTCTGATCTTAGCGTTCGGGTGGGTGTTAGAAGGTAGAATGTGAATGGGGCTTTGTGTGTATGTTAGGAATGGCTTGAAAGTTAAGTTCGCCACTAAAATACTTTCCTTGGATGCTTTGTGGGATTTATTCAGCTCATCCTCCTGGACTCACTGGCTTTTAATCAAAGAGTAAATAACCACTCCAACAGAGCCATGCCCTGTACACATGAAATGTTTGACTCGGTACAGTTTTCAAACATCCGTTTACGGCTTACTGTGCTCATAACTCTTTCACCCAGTTCCTCCTCCTTCATTTGGAAGTCCTAGCCCTGACTTCCTCATCCCCTGCCCGGGATATTTGTGAAGCCCCTTTAATCTGTGCCGCTGAGACCATCTGACATATTAGCCAGCCAGAGAATGAGGTCCCGACCAAGATGACTAATATTTGCATTCATCTTTCCGTTCTGTAGAAAAGAAGAAAGATACCAATTCTGATTCTTAAAGTGGTCCTCATTTTCCATAACCCCTGGCAGAGGTAACCTGTCCTCGTGCCAGATGCCTTTCCCAACAGCTGTTTGGTGATTCTGTGTCACCGGGCTCACTGTAAAATCAGGCATATCCTTTTAATTACCTGTTCATATTTCAGCCATGCCGAACTCCATGGCACAGAGAGAGGGGAGAAACCTTCATTGTAATGGATTTTTAGTAAGACTATCTCGGAGATAAGAGTCCTAAATCTTGGCAGGCTCTTTAGAGCACACACTTTGTGATTGCACACAAATTCTTGGCTCCCTAGAGCTGTGTTGTAAGTGAAGTGCACTGCACGGGGCTGGGTAATAAGATACTGCAGATACATTTGAGAGCAAGGTACACTTTTGCTTTATTTATGAAGATAGACATGCTGGTTGAGGGCTTAATCACAGCTGATAAATCATTTTAAGAAAGCCTATTAGAACCATATGCTGATTTTTTTGCATTAATATAGTGTGTCTGTTTCCAGTCTAATAAGACAGGGTTTTCTCTCATGCTCTCTGTGTTTCTCCAGTGTGGACTATTTATCTGTTTAAGTGGTATCACTCGTGTGGGAGCATTTATCTCTTTAAGAGGTACCATTAATGAAAGAAGGTGAAAGGAAAGGGGGAAGGAAACATGAGTGAAAGGGCCCATTGCACAATGCCTCTGTGTGTGTGTGTGCGTGTGTGTGTGTGCGTGTGTGTGTGTGTGTTTATGGTATTACAAAGGAAAGAGTCAAAAAGCTGAGAACAGGAAACATCTCAATTAGAGTTTCGGAAAACCGTGGATTGGTCTTCACTCGGCATGAGGTAGTCATTTCAGCCCAGGTGGTTATAATACTATAGTAAAAGATTATCTGAATATGGGTGGGGGGGTGGAGTGTGCACTGACATTTTGGTTACCTCACTTCTCCCCAAGCTAGCAGAGGTCTGCCCCAGGAACAGGTCCCAAGGCTCTTTAATGAGAGCCATATTGGGGCTCCAACTCGGAGCCAAGTTCTGTTTTTCGCTAATTGCAGGGGTGCCTTGCAGATCTTTTCTATTATTTCCTGATTATACCCCTGCTCTTTTTATTATCTTGCCAAAATTCAAACAGTAATAATTGCATGATTTATTGTTTATTTATAACCCCTTCTACTGTGTCAATCACTGTATTAAATAGATTTTTAAAACAGCAACGGCTTTTACCAAATGACTGGATTTCTTTTACCTTCCACAGAGAAGCCATGTATTGGTGAATCTCACTTGGTATTCTTCAGAGGGCTTCCAAGGCCCTCCCTCTCCAGAATCCTGTCTTTCTGACCGTATAAATAAGGGCTGGTTCTGGTGCACAGAGAGAGCTTGTGTGCCAGGAAGATGTTTAGGAAAGGATATTAATTTATCGTTTAGTAGTATATCCAGGTTGGGTTATATGACTCCTAAGTTTCTTTCCAACTCACAGTTTCCACGATTCTCTGAAAACCGAGTTTAGAGATAAGGATACGTGAAAAGTGCATTTTATACAAATTTAGACATAGTGGGGAAACCTGACACCAAATTATTAGAAGTTGAGATTATGAACTAGTAATCATAAAATTCACTACCATTCACTTAGGGGTCCCTACTGTTTGTCAGGCATGGTGTAGAAGTTTTGTTTACATTATTCCCTGATTGTTGCAACAATCTTATGAGATAGTTGTTTTTACCTTCATTTAACGTAATAAGAAGTTAAAGCTTAAGAGTTTAAATAATTTGCTGAAAGCCACAAAGCTCGGAAGTTACAGATCCAGTATTTGTACGTAGGACTGTCTGCTGGAAAATTCCTGTGCTTCCCACTACTTCAGCCTCTTCCTATCTTTATTTCCTTATGGTACCTGGATATTTTAATATACATGCTAACTTACTTTAAAAAAATGTTCAGTGGAAGCTTTGCAAAACATCAAGCTCTGCTTGATCTCCACAAACACATGAAAAAACCTTGACTGCACCCACTCTATCCTGGTCTTTAAAAATTCTTCTGTAGGCCTCCAGTCTCAGCCCCAAATTCTTCCGTGTTCTGTAGCTGCGGCTGCAGCAGCACAGCTGGCCCTGAAACCTCAGGAAAAAGGCAACTTCTCTTCATAATGCATTTTTCAATGTCACGGAGGGCATGCAGTCCACCACCACCTCCCTACTCACCAAAATACATAATTCCCGGTCCAAACCAGACCTGGGCCCATCTCTAGTGTTGTGCAACATCCTCCTATGAGATATTTCCTTCCTTGCTTGCTCCTAGTGACCACTGCTTTCCTGGAGTAACATGAACATTTGCCGAGTGGAGCTGTATTTGGAGCTTACATTAAATTCTAATAGAGTAATTCCTGCTTGAATGCCCCCGAGAAGAGCACACTTAGGAGAATGCTGCTATGGTATCTTAGGACATTGCCTTGAATTGGAGGGGACAGTGGTTGCTACACCATTATTTCTGGGTGTCATAGGAATTTGGGCAGTAGGATAGAGTAATTTCTAATACGTTATATATTTAAACGTTTGATTTTAAAGGACAGCTTTGCCGTGCACCTTCCCTCCACCCCCAACTTCACCCCTGGAAATGTTTCTATTATGTCCTCCCAATTCAAGCCAACAAACTTTTATTGAGGGCTTAAGATGTCCCAGGTGCTGTGCTAGGGCGACCAGCTGCCAAGGCTACGTTCTGTAGGGGAGCTGCTAGTCTGAGGGTACAGGGGGACGTTTGGCTTTCTTGATGGGTCCTAAGCTCCTCTGGAATCACAGGTACAATAGAAATGGCAATGACTGTGGCTACTCAGTTTAGCTGCATATTCCTCATGACCTGACCCTGACTTAATTTGCCAGTTTTCTCTTTTGTGTTATTTTCTCTCTTGTGTCTTTTCTGTTCCAGGAAAATGGAATAAGACTCCCTTCCCTAAACCTATTTGTGTCTTCCGCACCTCACTGTGCTCTTGCCCACAACAGTTATCTCTACCTGGAAGGTGTTCCCCTCCCCTTATCTTTGACCAAATCGAACCCATTTGTGAAAGCCTAGGTCAGATGCTACCCCCATGAAGCCTTCTCTGATTCCCCCTCACCTGATGTAACCTGGGCCTCCCCAAATTCCCACATTGCTCTTCAAGCACTTCTTGTGGCATGTCTACCTGCCTATGTCATGTTCTCGTATTCGCTGCATTCTCTTCTCTCCCCTCGACTGTAAGCCGTGTTGTTGCGAGGCACTGCCTAGCCCCTTCTGTCACTCCCAGCACCATTGCCTCACACGTGGAAGAAGCTCCATGAAGAATTATTGGAATGGGTGAATGAATGAACATAAATGCATGAATGAATGTCCTTACACAGCAAGATTACTTTACCTGGTTTATCCGAGGCAAGGAGAACTGAAGTGCCTTCTTTGGCACTTTGCGAGGTCTCTTAAAGCGTTTCAGTATCTATTTTCTTTTCAAGAAATTTGCTAATTCATGAAGGAGCTAGGATGACTGAGGATGAAAAATACCCAGCAACATAGTTATTGGTTAATAGTATACTGTGTAGAGAATCTTGAATTGAAAGCAAGAAGGCTTGGAATGAGAAATTCATCTTTTCATTCAGCAGTGTTTTATATGTGTCAGTCATTGGGATACAATAAGATATCACTTAAAATGCCAGCACTTATAATAAAGTGTGACAAGTGTTTCATGCCATAATAGTAAAATAGGGCTAAACTGAGGATTTCCTAACGCAGTAGTTGTGTGTGTGTGTGTGTGTGTGTGTGTGTGTGTGTGTGAGATGGGGGGAGAGTGGTAAGTTAGGTAGGTTAAGTAATGTAACATTATGAGCCTTGGTCTTCTTATCTGTAAAATGGTGATAATAATTATTTATCTCATAAGGTGTTGCTGATGGCAAACGAAGCCCCCTATGTAAAGCACTGTAGTGTATATGCAGTGGTGCTCAATAATTCTTGTTTTCTTCCCCTTCACTATATGTATACCCAAGGCTGCTGAGACTTTAGTGCCAAATCTGTGGTGGGAAACTAAGCAAATACTCTATGCCCATAATTTTTCCTGGATTTTAGGTGGTAGTTGTGACTCAGAAGTCCCTTTCATCACTGCAATGGGCCAAGAGACTAAAACCTTCCAAAGCCTTTAGTCAAAACTCAGAGGTGGGTTTGGTGTCTATGATCCATACCCAGCAGGAGACAGTCTTCTGTTGTTACAGGTGATTCTTATATAAATCCAAAGTCTTAGGACTTCCCCAACATTTTCTTTCACAACCCAGGTAGTGAGTGTACCCACTATTTATTTTTAGGAAGGTTTGGCAGATGTTGGCTAGGCTGATTTCCAGGTCAGAAAAAATGTTCAAGGATGCTTTCTTCTGAGCAATGTAGTAGAAGTTCCCATGGGACAGATTGAAATGAAACCGTAACATCTTTAGAACACACTCACCTATTCCTCAGTTACTTATCTGCAAAATTGCTGATCCTGCGGATACCATCTCATTTTGTCTTTTTTGGCATTTGAATAGCTTCCTGGAATGATGTGCTTCTTCCAGTGTCTGGGTGTTGAGGACCACCAGAGTTTTGGTTACTACAGAACATTGTTGGTAAAGAAAAATAAAAATAAACCCTCTTTGGGGCAGGTTGAGTTCATGGTTTAGGCAAGTTTGGCCTGATTGGAGAAAACAGTCTGCATGGCCAAGTGGACTGGCCATGCTGGCCATTTCAGGGCCAGCTATACACAGAAGAGGTGCTGCTTGCCTGCCACTCCTGGTCCTTCTGGGGTGGGTAGGAGAGAACATGGGTATGTGCCTGGGTCCACACCAGCTTGGAGCAAAGGCCCTGAATCATACAGTTCACTCCTTCTTGCTTTCTTTTTTGTCACAAATATTACAGATGCAGTGAGGCCCTCAATTCTCTACTGAGGTATCTGATTTATCCATACCTTATTACACCCCTTACCAAGAATGGGAAAACTGGGAAATATTAAATCCATGGTGGGGGCAGAATGTTGACTCTTTCACCTTGTATCAAAGGAGGGCAACCCATCAGGGAGTTAGAGCTGAGACATGACACATACCCTGGCCAGTTGCAGTGAGAAATGCCAAAATGGGCTTTTCCAGTTTCCAAGAACTAGTTTGGGACCATCACAACCACAATTACTATTATCCCTTCCTAAGTAAGAGCTGAAAGACCAACTCTCTGCCCCAGTAAAAGCCTGTCCTCCTGTCTTTCCTCTTGCTACCAGAACCAAATAGCCAAAGGTCAGTGCCACACAAGTACTTCTATTTCAGGGTTTACCAAAATGCCTTCCCTGGAAAACTACTCCTGAGAAATATGCTGCATCGGAATCCCAGCATCAGCAGCATCGCCTGGGAACTTGCTAAAAAGACAGATTCCGGGACCCCACTCCAGACCGCTTTGCTAAGTCTGGGTGCGGCAAGTCCCAAAGCAATGCTGATGCTGCTGGTCTGGTACTTTGAAAATCACTGTTCTAAGGAAATGCTGCTCTAAGGATTCCTTTGTCAAGAGGTTCACTGTTCATTTAATCATACTCTTCTCTTGGGGATTCACAACGTACATTGGCATTTTAAAGGCTTGAAGAGCTCCTGCGTGAAAGAAACCTTGCTCAACCCGCCATTTTTCTAACTTACTATTTGACCACAGAACCCTTGTCTTTCTGTGGAATAGCCCTTAACATTCCATGGAGCCATAATCCTTTGGAACCAACTTTGCATGACTGCAATGGAAAAAGCTTGAGACAGCTTGACTTATTGGTTTTGTGGCCTTACCAAGTCACCTAACATTTCTGAGCCTTCATTTCTGTCTGCCTTGTAAAGTTATGGTGGGGTTTAGGCATAATTATATGTAAAGGGCCTAGCAAGTTGCCTTGCTTGCATGTAGAATATACTTAATAAATGGAAAGTATGTTTTGTCTAGTTTATGTCAGAGCTATGTTGACATTTGTTCAACCCCTACTCTCTTTGAATGTACTGTCACTTCAGGACATTTTGAACGTGTCCAAAGATTTCTTGAAACTTGGGCCCATAGTTTCTGTCTTCAAGTGAGTAGATCTTCTTGATATGGGCTCTAATTGAGTCAGCACCAACTGTTCTGTAATTGTCAAGGAGAATATTTTCATGATGAAGAAAAATAGCCAGCAGGATAGTTTTTGAGGATGCTTTGACATCAAGAGCACATAGAATTTTGATTCTAAATTATGTGAAAGTAGTGTATATGCTTTAATGTGCTATAAAAATGAGTGATTGTGGGCCTCCCTGGTGGCGCAGTGGTTGAGAGTCCGCCTGCCGATGCAGGGGATACGGGTTCGTGCCCCGGTCTGGGAGGATCCCATATGCCGCGGAGCGGCTGGGCCCGCGAGCCATGGCCGCTGAGCCTGTGCGTCCGGAGCCTGTGCTCCGCAACGGGAGAGGCCACAACAGTGAGAGGCCCGCGTACAGCAAAAAAAAAAAAAAAAAAAAAAAGAGTGATTGTGATTATAATTATTATTACCTTAGCAAACATTTTAGGTTAAAAAAAAAAAAAAAGCTTGCCATTGCAGAATTGGTGTGTTTCTCTGGAAAGGAAAAATATGATATTTCTTCCCCTTCTTTGACCATCCTCTGACCATTATCCATCTCTTTGGGCGGACCTCTACAACTGTATGGGTTATATATGGGCCTGTCACTTCAAGGCTGGAACTCAGAGAGGCAATGAGAGGGTAGAACATCGAGTGACTTTTCAATAAGTCCTCACAACCCAAGGACACGCCCCAGTACTTCTGACGCAACAAACTTGGAGACAGGGGAATATGATTTATGAGGAAAGGCAGCAGATTTTTGGTTCTTCTGTGGGAGCAACTGGAAAGCTCTGGTCTGGAGCATGCAACTGGTTTCCATAACTTAATTGTGTGACCAGCTGGCCCCCTGGAAAGAGATGGGCTCCAGTATTCCCAGAATACAGGGAAGAGGTTGATGGACTGTGAGGCCCAGCAAAGCCTGAGGCCCAGGGAGTAGATGCTGAGGCTGGGAAGGGAGCCTTCTCAGCATGGCTCCCTGCAGGGAGGCCTGTTGGCAGGCAGAAGAGGGTGTATCAGGAAAGTAGGAAAGGAGTGAGGCAAGGGGAAAAAAAAATCACGGATGTCCCAAGTTTCCACAATTTTATCAAAAAATTTTCCATGACTCATCTTGTGACTTTCCCCCAAATTTAATATGATAAAACCACTGCCCCAAGTACAATTAAACTGCAGTTACCCAAGACCAAGAGGGTGGTGCATTTTAATCAACCTCTTCATTCCCTCCACCACCCAATCCAAGGTGGGAAAAATAAAGAACACAAATTGTCTCTCTTCCTTCTTCCATCCTGATTCCCTTGCTCTATGGCCTTCTCAAAGGGGGAGCAAAACAGAAGGCATTCCAGAATAATTTCCTCCCACTCAAAAGTAGTGAAATAAAGTAAAAGCCATATAGAGGGTGCTGGAGGACTATGGCTTTTGCTTGTTTGTTAACTCAGCCCAATTTCAGGATATTTTCGGCTCCAACGCACTTTGCATTACATTTCCATATGGTAATCTGCCTTGAAGGAGGGGGTGTTTGGGACACTTGATCATAGCACAAGCTACTTCTTGCTTAGCACCTACTATCTGCCAGGTGTCTTACAAACATTGTCTCTTATCCCGATAAGAAGTCCATAAGGCAGGTTTTATCACTTACAATTTTACGGATGAGAAAGGAAGCTCAGAAATTCAGTTACTTGTTCTTAGTCACCCAGTGGCAGAGCAGGGATTTAAAAAGTCCCAAGACAGTCCAATTCCAAAAGTCCCGTCTGATCCTGGGAAGGAGCAGTGATGAACGGAACAGGAACAAAAGCAATTCAGAGCTGCTGTTCTTGCTTTTGAATGCCTCCAGACTGTTTGTCACAGGCTCCAATCCACCCGACCCTTGTTTTTCTCACTATGACCGGATAAGAAGGGTCATGCTTGACCTGGAAGGTGTTGAAAGGCCTGCCGCTGAGTGCAGCTCATCGAAGGGGACCATGTTCGCCATTGCTGTGATCTGGGAAGGTGCTGTGGTCCAGCTGGACCCCTCTCCAGCTGCTCTGAGGTGGCTTGGGCTGCTGTCCAGAGTGCACTAAGCCACAGCCAATGTCAAGGACTCCTAACGTCCAAGCAGGAAACTGTGACTGAAAAGCTGAAAAAACATATGATCCCATAAAAAGCTGCCTCTGGGGAAAGAAGCCATTAGTCAGCCTTATTTATTTATTTTTTCTTCTTGCTGCAAAGTTCAATACAGACGAAGGGACTGTGATTATCATATAAAAGGCTATGCAAAATTGCCCTCCCTGTACAATGCTGGAGAAAACCTCATCCTGGCCCTTCCTTTATCCTGGCCCTTTGCCACAGTTAGCTTTGTTTATGTTCTTCAGATTCCTAATGCTTTGACCACAATTGTGATGGCCCACGTCGGAGCACAAGTGTGTCTCAAAATAAACAAGCAGAGTTGGAACTCTCCAGAGCCCCCTCTCATCTCCACTTCAGCCTTTTATCCTGCCTGATGACGGAGGCTGGAAGAATGGGGTGTCGGGGGCCTTATTAAGACAAGATCTTGTACAGGAAAAATGTGCTTAATGAGCTTAGGAAATACCTTGTGGTCATGAAAGAGTAATAAAATATCCGTTTTCTTGGGTGAGATCAGGAAACCTTGACTGTCCACTCTGAGTTTTTGCCAGTTTTACTTGGGAATGTGCTTTTGGAAGGGCAAATGGGTTTTTTTTTTTTTAATGGATGGCAGGAAAAAGACACAATATAATCTTTTGAGGAAAGCCCCATGGTCAACCCATGGATGCAAGTGAACCTCACTTCTTGTCCTTTAGCGATCTTTTGGTACTAGAGATGTGAAGTTTTGTTTTGTTTTTTCCTTACCATCTGTATTAGTTTCCTAGGGCTTCTGTAACAAAGTACCATAAACTAGGTGGCTTAGAACAACAGAAATATATTGTCTCACAGTTCTGAAGACTGAAAGTCCAAGATTAAGATGTCAACAGGGTTGATTCCATCTGAGAGCTGTGAAGGAGACTTGGTTCCATGCCCTTCTCCTAGGTTCTGGTGGTTTGTTCCAATCTTGGGGTGTTCCTTGGCCTGTAGATGCATCACCCTGATGTCCACCTTCATATTCATCTGGTGTACTCCATGTGGGTGTGTCTCTGTCCAAATTTCCCCTTTTTATAAGGACACTAATCATATTGGATCAGGGGCCCACCCTACTCTATCTTAACTAATTACATCTGCAACAACCCTATTTCTGAATAAAGTCACATACTGAGATACTAGGGCTTAGAACTTCAACAAATGAATCTGGGTACAATTCAACACAATAACACCATCTGACAGACTTATCCAAGTTCTGTTTTACATAGGAATTCTGAAAATCAGCCAATACAGAGGGGTATGGAGACCCCAACTAAAAACCAAGGTTGAAATTTTATCAATGGAAAATTATTCATTACATTTGAGACTTTAAAGTTTGGTCTTGAAGCAGGATTTTGTAGGGCTTGAGGGAAGCCAGTGCCATGTCATGAGGACACTCCAAAAACCCTATAGAGAGGTCCATGTGGCGAGGAAATAAGACCTCCTGTCAAGACAGCGGTATAAGTGACCCATCTTGGAAACAGACCTTCCAGCCCCAGTCAAACCTTTAGATGAACATAGCGCCAGTTAATGTCTTAACTGTAATCTCATGAGAAAACCTGAACCAGAACCACTCAGCTAAACTGCTACTGAATTCCTGACCTAGAGAAACTGTGAGATTCTAAATGTTTATTGTTTTCAGAAACTGAGTTTGGGGTAATTTGTTATGTAGCAATAGAGATCTTATATGGCACTCCTGCTGCCCCAACCTTGGGAAAGCAAATCTGTATCTATTATACTTTGTGAACAGTATTATCCTGACAACATCAAGGGGGAAAGAGTCCCAGACCAACAGTGACACAGGCCTTAGGGGTAGGAAATATTTCTGGTTTTATTTGTTTGCTTTTGTTTTTTAAAGAAATGGAGGAAATGAACTTCCAAAGCAATTGAAAATAGATATATTTTATCAACTACAAGCAATTTTGGCCAAATTGGCAATTTTGTTCACTTGAGCAGCAGGATAGTATAATGGGAAGAGCACAGAGTTTTGAGCCAAGCTGTCTGTGCTCAGATACCAGCTTTTACCAGCTGTGCGATCCTGGGGAAATTGCTTTACCTCTCAGCCTTAGTTTTCTCATCTGTAAAATGGAATAATAATAATAGTACCCACCTTATACAAAACAGTTAATAAAGGCAATAACTTAGGAGCGTGTTTGGCACACAGTAAGATTAAGTTCCTACTTTTGAGAATACAGGGGTGGGAAGATAACATGAAGTGTCCCATAGTTGAACTACGACACATGTTGAAAGATGCAGCCTCTCAGGAAATGGGAACTCAGAACTTGTATGACAAAAGTAAGACTGCACTTTCATAACCTACCTTCCTGAACCTTTAGACATACATGAACATAATAAACTTCAGGAGGAAAGGTAACTGTTGCTAGCTACAGAAGGGACACTAAGAGCAGATGACTTGTTCAGGGCCACATGACTCATGGAAACTATGATCGCCACATCACTTCCAGCAGCGCTGCTGTCCTCTTTCCTTTCATTTACACCTACATTTTACATGGAGACGGTGACCTAAGTCATATTGTCAAGAAATCGTATCAGAAAGTGCCACAAGGATTTCCTGAAGTACACAGTGTTTTCAACTCTATTTGATAAATACATAAAGTCTAAAAGACTAAAGGACATGTTAATAGGATTTTGGGCTCTGCATTTTACATGACATTTTCTAAGAAGCCTTCAATGGACTTAGTCCTGTATTAGGCAGAGATGGCCTCCTCTTCTGTTCTAAAGGAGCTTGAAATTCCTGTGCCTATTTTTACTTCCTGGTACAATAACCAAACATGAGCATATTGTGGGGCACCCATCCTGAGCCAAAGCCCTGAGAGGTTGGTCCTTGTCCTCCTCCTCCCCTTCCTCCCCTCCCTCTCCTCTTTCTCCCCCCTTGTTTCCCTATCCACGCTCTTTCTCCTAAATGATGCTACATAGGCTGAGTCAATCTCTTTTTAAAATAAAAAACAAGTGCCAACATTTATGAATCACAGTGACAGGTCAAATTTGAGACTCCAACATTTGCTTTTGTCACGGGGTTTTTCAGTTACATTCTGGGGACCCAGATCCTGTCACTCGACCCTGGAAAAGCAAATCTGTATTATCCTGACAACTTCTGGTGAAAAGAATCCCAGACCAGCAGTGCCTCGGGCCTCGGGGATAGGAATTTCTAGAAGGAAAAAAAAAAAAAAAAAAAAGCATTTTTTTTTCTAACATCTTTATTGGAGTATAATTGCTTTACAATGTTGTGTTAGTTTCTGCTGTATAACAAAGTGAATCAGCTTTGATCCAGTTGCCCTTCGTATTGTTGTCTCCCTGTCCAATTTGCTAGAAAATTTCCCACTGGCTCTTGGCTCACTCTCAAATTGGAGTGCAGTCTTTCAGAGATTACTCTGTATGCTTAGAGACAAGGAACTCTTTATTACACAGAATGGGGAGGCCCTGGCTTCTAGGAAGGGCAGATGGAGGCTCTGGACACTGTGTCTTAGGCCCGCCCCTCCCTCCAGGGCACTCTCGGGCTCCTCCCTCTCCCAGTGGAGGGGGAAGGACCATGGGGACCCCTTTACTTAGGCTGGAGGGAGAATGTGATTTAAACTAAGTAACAATTAAGGCAACCCTTCCCCTGACTGGGGGGCCCCCCTCACACAGCTATCCCTGCAGCAAGATAACACTTCTAGAGGGGAATTCCAGTGGGAGGTGGGGATCCTCCTTCTTTACCCACTTCTCTCAAAATATGAGAATTTTCAAACAAGGGAAGAAGTCTCAGATAATATTTTCTTCTCTTCCTGTCCGCTTCATCTTTCATTTATCTTGCTTCCCTGCACTTACGCTCGCTGAAAAGACCTAGATTTGCAGACACCACCTTCAATGTTATCACAACAAACATTTATGTAGTGCTTCCATATTAATCCATTTAGACCTCACGACGATGCTATGAGGCAGGTACTACTGTGTTCCCCATCTTAGAGATCTGAAAACTGAGGCACAGAGAGATGAAGTGACTTTCCCAGGGTCACAAAGCCCAGAGTTGACCCCAATGGGTCAGACTGCAGAACCTGAGTTCTCAAACCCCTGGTGACCCACATCACTTCCCTCTTGTTATTTATTTCTCTTTAGAAATACATTCTTCCCTAAAATTTGTTTTTGACAGGTGGGCTTATGTGCTGCAGCTCCCATTTCAGTTTCCTCCTAGTCCTGGGTGAATTATTCAGTGAAATAAGGCGAAGCCCTTGCCAACAGCCTGATCCCTCCAATCTATACCTTCTCCTTAGATAAGGCCCAACCCAGTCACGCAGGGGCAGTCCTGCTAAGAATGCTAGATCAAGCCTGATTTGATCGCAGATTCACAATTTCTGCAGGAATACAGCCCTTCCTCAGTATCTGCAGGGGACTGGTTCCAGAACCCCCGAGGATACCCAAATCTAAGGATGCTCAAGTCCCTTGTATAGATTGTATTTGCCTATAACCTAAGCACATCCTCCATATTCTTTAAATCATCTTGAGATTAATACTTAATTAACACTTAATACGATGTAAATGTGGTATAAATTGTTGTAAGTACAGTGTAAAATAGTTAGCAGTATGTGGCAAATCCAAGGTCCAAGGTTTTGCTTTTTGGAACTTTTTGGTATCCGCCCCCCCCTCAGTTTCTATCTACAGTTGATTGAATCCACGGATGTGAACCTCAGATATGGAAGTGGAGGCTTTGTCTCCTGCTGGCTGCAAATAGTAAAGTCTTCCAGGGTTAAGCTATTTTCTTTAGGAAAAGTGGGCGGAGGGAGGGAGAGAGGAAAGAAGGATGGAAGGGAGGGAGGGAGGGAGGGAGGGAGGAAGGATGGAAGGGACGGAGGGGGAAAGGAAGGAGAAAAGAAGGGAAGAATGATGGAAGGAAGGAAGAATAGAAGGAAAGAAAGGAGGAAGAGACAAGAGAGAGGAAGGGAAAAAGGAAGGAAGGGAGGGAGGGAGAGAGAGAGAAGAGAGAGAGGAAGAAAAAAGGGAGGGAACTAATGGAAAGGAGGGAAGATAGCAGAAAAGCATATTCACTGGCATGGTGACCATGAATTTCTCAGGGAAGATATTCTTTCAGGCCTCCTAAACCTGACCATTTCTGCAGCAGGCTTCTTTTTCCCCTTGATTGGGTCATGCTAACTTTCGTCGCACTGAGACTTTACGTTTGGAAGCCTGGTTATGTTCTTTGGGTTTCCTCTCTAAAAAGAAGGAATGGGGAAAACATGTAGCAATTTAATTAAAACACATCAGATCAAATCAAGGTTCTGAGCCCAGAGCTGTAAAGGGGTCCCTCAGAGGCCCTGAGACTTTCTTGGGGCTGCCAAAGTGTTTAGCGTCAGAAGTCACTCCTCACGGAGTGTCTGATTTCCCCATCGGGTAACACGCAGCCTGCCTGAGACACAGCAGGACAGTGCTCGAAAAGCACCTGGACCTGGAGGGCACACAAGGGGGCCTCTTTCTAGCTTCCTCTATTGCAAAGACAGAATCATTTCAAGAGAACAGTGGGGAACACGCGCCTTTCGAGTTTGCAGAGGTCCTACGACATGGCGTCTGTCTTTCTCCATCCTCTCTTGGGGTCCGTTTCTCCTTTTTGCTTCTTCTCTTCTCCATCGCAAGGTGCATCTCCCTGGAATGTTGTCTTTGCTGCCTGCCTGCCAGGTAGTGAATTCCCTTCCAGCCCTGAAACTCAGTGATTCTCCCAGTGATGGGAACTCTGTCTCTGCTGTTTCCAGGCTCTGATCCAGCTCAGATCTCGAGTCCCTTGCTGTACGATTTGACACCTTCAGGAGGTAGCAGGGGATGGCCTGACCAGACTAGGGTTTGTGGAATCACTTACTGAATAAGGCTCAGTTCCAGCATTCCAGTCCGGAGACAGTCATCAGTCTTAAATTATTCACATTATTTATAGCTTCAGTACCATTACAAATAATATGTACCACTGGTTACTGAATATTCATCAGATGCTGAGTACATACTAATTGCTTGTGAGTATTCCTTGTTGCCCATTCAATAGTATTTATGCATACAATCTTATTTAGTTTCACTTAATCCTCATACAACCCTAAAAAGTAGCTATTTAATGCCCATTTTACAGATGAGGAGACTGAAGCCCAGGGCGGTTAAGTAACTTGCTTAAGATCACTCTACCAATATGTGGAGGTATCTGAAGTCTAACTAACCCTGGTTTGTTTTCATCTGTAATCATACCTCCAACAGAACTAGCTACCAAGCATTACACACATCCTATAACTGTGCTGGAAGTTTAAGGTGTGTAGTTTGATTTAGTCCTCATAATCATCTTGCAAGATGGGAGGGTTGACTCCATTTTTCAGGTAAGGAAACTGAGGGTTAGAGAGGTTGAAAATGACCACTCTGGTATATCCGCTGAAGTCCAATAAATGTTTAGAACAGCCCTGAACTTCATCGCCAAAACACAAAAGAAGTTTCTATAACATGCATTTAAAGACTTTTTGTTTTTCAACATAGCAGAGCATCTGCATTTATTTTGAGCACATGGTTGTTTAAAATTACCCCCTGAGACAGCGCACCTGATGTGGATGCCTGGGAATGGACTTGGAGAAGGTGCAGACCAGACTGCTGGGATTATTGGAGAGAGTGGAAACCGTCTATTTTGATGAATACAGGAGGAGCTAACTGAGGCATAAATGGGGGGCTGCTTTTGACGTTCCTGTGAGTGAAAAAGAGGGGAAGATTCTCAAGAAGAACATGAACTCCCAACAAGACTTCAAGACTTGTTTTCAAATCTTGCAAATTTACAGCTGATTTTTTGGAGGACCAAAATAAGGTCAGTAGTCTGTCATGAGAAAGGAGAACTGAATCTCAGTTTCAAGCCCTCCGCCTCATACTTGATATATGCACATCCTTCTTTTTCTCATTCAATCTTGGTTTTATATTAAGCAGTTTTGGGTGCAGTTTGGGTTTCTAACCACGCATCTATTGGTCATTCCCTACCTTGAAGTACCCTTCACTAATAAATCTCTGTAAATGGATATGACCAAGTTCAAGTGAAATATTTTAAAATGTCACTCACAAAAATAGTGGGGGGAAAATCTGTATGTTGCCTCCATGGTTTCTTAACTCATTTCAACTAGGCACATGGACCCAGTCCTGCAATGAAGTCTCCCACATTGCCATTTCCTGAAAGTGTTTGTAGTAGAGCTAACATGATTTGCTCAGCTGTAAATCCTCTATTCTGGGCACTATGTAAGTATTCAGAGGGACATTTTGGTTCAAATGCCAATGTTTTGCTTTAAAGAACAGTGAGCAAAAATAGACTTTGGTTTTTAAAATTTAAAGCCAAGGTAAAGTTAGACGTGATGATGGGCTGGAAGAAGAAAGGTATATCTTGTTTTATTGAGAACTTAACCGTGTGCCAGTTATTGTTTTAAGTGCTTTTGTGTTTCTTCTCATTCAGAAAAAAAAGACCAAAAACAAACAGCAGAGAACACCTATAAGACAGGTGCTATTGTCATTCCCATTTTACAGATAAGAAAACTGAGAAAGAGAAAGATTACGCAGCATGCTCAAATTCATATAACTGGCTAATGATAGAACTGGGATTTGAACCCAGGTGACCCTAATTCCAGACTAGACACTGTCTTTATGTTATACTGCGCTATGAAGGAATAAGACCCCTGTATCATTCTGGGGCACCGCTCACTGAAGAAAATTTTAGTTTGTAGAAACCCATAGAAAAAACCAGTCCTGAGGGCCAGCTTCCCACAGCCCCAGCTGACAGATGGCTATGCTTGCACCAACACTCTAAGAGACTTTGTGCCTACTATGAATAGGTTGAAAATTCATAGAATAACCTGGCTGCATTTTGGCTCCTCTAGCAATGTGTCAGAGAATTGGAAAGAGCACTGAATCTGGGGTCTGAAGGTTTGTGTTCCAGTTCTAGCTCCATCCATCAATGGCCACTGGAACCCCAGATAAATCACTTACACTGTTAAGTATCAGTAAAATAGGCGACAGTAACACTTCTGTCTACTTAAACAAACTCTAAAAACTCTTCTATGATCTACAGAGATTGAGAGAAAAGAGTAAAGTCCAACATCATCATAATTTTGAGACCTTATAAACTTTAGATTAAAGGGATGTAGATGCCATGTCTTTCCCGGACATCTGAGGAGTGAAATTAAAATGATTTTAGACTTACTGGAACTAAGGAGAAAACTTGGCTTTGGATTTTAATTTCTTTTTAAGTAAAATCCTAGTATTCAAAGCTAGGTGATTTTGCCATAGGCAGTGGCATTGGAAGTGTTCTTACCTGCCTGAAAATGCTTGCAGCTACTTCAAATACGACTCTATAATAATATTTTAACAGTGGTCAAGATATATTACAGCCTTCCTTTGCAGAACAGCATCTTAAAACACTGGGGAAGAATATATCTTCTGTTTACATCTATCAAGATCTTCTATTTCTTTTGGTGTCATTTTTATAAATTGAGCTTGTCTAGAAACTTATCCTTTTAAGTAAAATTCCAAATTTATTGGCATAAAGTTTAGAAAATATCCTCTATCTTTTTGTTTTCCATGGCATATATAGCAGTAGGCCTTTTTCATTCCTGATGTAATGTATGCCTCCTTTCTTTTTTTTTCCTTGATTAGTCTTGGTGGGGGTCGATCAATTTTATCAGTGTTTCCAAAGAATCAAGCTTTGGCTTTGTCAGTCTTCTTGATTGTATGTGTGTTTCTTACTTCCTTGATTTCTACTTTTATTTTTCATAATTTTCTTCTACTTTCTTTGGGTACCCTTCTTTTTGTAACTTCTTGAGGTGGATACTTAGATCAATTGAGATTTCAGCCATTCTTCCTTTCTAACATACACAGTTAAAGCTATACATTTACTTCTTTTTTAAAAAAAATGGATTTATTTATTTTATTTTTGGCTGCGTTGGGTCTTCGTTGCTGCATGTGTGGGTTGTCTCTAGTTGTGGTGAGTGGGGGCTACTCTTCGTTGCAGTGCGTGGGCTTCTCATTGTGGTGACATCTCTTGTTGCAGAGCACAGGCTCTAGGCACACGGGCTTCACTAGTTGTGGCTTGTGGGCTTAGTTGCTCCACTGCATGTGGGATCTTCGCAGACCAGGGCTCGAACCCATGTTCCCTGCTTTGGCAGGTGGATTTTTAACCACTGTGCCACCAGGGAAGTCCCTGTACATTTACTTCTAAACACAGCTTTAACTATATTCCACAAGTTTGTGTATATTAAATTTTTATTATCATTCAATGAAAAATATTTTCCAATTTTCACTGTGATTTCACCTTTAACCCATGAGTTATTTGGAAGCATATTGTTTCAATTCCAAACATTTGGGAATTTTCTAGTCATCCTTCTGTTGCTGATTCTAGCTTAATTTCATTGTGCACAGAGAACATATTCAGTATGATTTGAATTCTTTGAAACTTGCTGAGACTTGATTGTGTGCAACACTGGCAAGTTGCTTAACCTCTCTGTGCCTCAATTTCCTTGTCTATAAAATGGAGATAATAATAATGTCTTCATCAAAGAAGTCTTGTGAGCATTAAGTTTGGTAATATATTAAAAAACAGTACCTGCCACATAGTAAGTACTCAGCACCATCAGTAAATGTTAGCTATTATTAATTATTAATTAATTTTGTTACTGGTTATTGTGTTGGATCTAATATAAGCATCCATTACCTGTCGCTAGCCCACCTTGCCTGTCTGCTCTCATTTGCTGTTAAACTGTAAGGCATGTGTCTTAAATATCACATAAGTCTCACGGCATTCCCGAGAGATAGGCACTATTAATATCTGTGTCCTACCAACATGGGGATTAAGGTACAAACTAGGTAAGAAACTTGAATGGAAGACTCTGTTTCTCAAGATATTAGCAACTGTCCTCAGTTCATATTTATATTCCTAGCTCATATTTCATTCCATACAAATAAAGTAAGTAATAATTTTGGAATCAAGTGGTTTTGTGGTTGACATTTTTGTTGGGTGCTCCCTGTGGATATCTACATCTTTCAGACCAACCTGTTCCCCAATCGGTAGGTTAGCCTCACCTCAGCCACTCAGTTTCAGTCTGAAAAAAGGCAGAGTCCTGGAGAGCTGAAAATATGTCCAGGTTCCCAGCCCTTAACACCCTCCAAAGACAAAATCCATCGTCGTCACCTTGTGGGAACTCAACAAATAGTGGCTGATAGACTGTCATGGTATCAGTTCTGAAAATAAGCACAGACATTTTTGGTTACCAGCCCACCGTCACCCAAGTCGTAAAGTGAGTGAAATCAACATTCTTTTCCATTCATTGGGCATAAATTGTTATGACTGTTTCCAAGGATGCATGGTACACGTGTAACGTGGGGGTCTTTCAGGAAAATTTGACATCAAGCCTAGAGTCTTGAGAGACCAGTTTGTATTTTCAAAGAACATTGAAGACTTTACCATATTTCATAAATGGCATTTCCAAAACCATATTGGCACTAGTTTCTCAACCTATTTTACAACATGCAACACCTGGTCTCTTGCTTAGTGTGATTTCAAAGGGGCTGGTATGATTCTTCTGAGTATCCTAAATCTCCCTGGATGTCCTGTAATTGCACAGTTTTATTCCCTTATTCCTTTAACATGTCACCTCCTACTTTGTTTATTGGTTCTAGTATACAATCCCTTGGGAAAGATAACATTAAATTTCATTAATTGTTCGTACTGTGGATGAGTGAGTTTATTAGATAGGCTCCGAAGAGCTTGTTTAGGTTCAGACTGAGGAGGGGCAGGGGAGAGTAAGGAGGATATAGGTAAAATGGGCATCTGGCTTTGGGCGTGCTGGGTGAAAGAGCCCTGTCTTCTGAGGCTTGGCGTGTGATAGCCAAGGAAGCCTCATGTTTTGCCTGAGGCTGCCTCTGCCCACATCCTCCAACTGCACGCACATCCATATGCCAGTCAATTAGATAATTGTTGTAAACCTTTAGCAGTAACACTGTTACTGTTATGTCAAAATGTTCTATGTTTATATTAAAAATTGCTCTTTTTCTGGTTCTTTGGTGCACAATTTGTATTCGTCCCTGGTCTTAGAGAGCTTTTGGGGTTGTATCTAGTGTTGATGACAAAGAAGAGTTGAGAACAGGGAAGTGAGGGGATTTTAAGAATGTCAGAACTGTCACTGTGGGAGACACCTAGGGCTCATTCAGCTCCATTGCCTCTTTCTGCCATGATACTCGGGAACACGTGGCAGAACTTCTTTTCATGGACCTGCCCTGCACCCACCTGGCAGATTACCTGATGCTCTTCATTCTGTCGGTAAAACAAAGCTGCTGATGCCCTTGACACCTTGAATGCTCTTAACTGCCAGTTCTTTAGTGGTTACCAATTGGCAGTTGTATTTATTTCTAAACTGTCAATGCTGGTTATACCTATTGTTGTAATTCCATAACTTAATTAAATAATGTGTACATGAATGAAATATGAGCATGAAAGGCAAGACCTAATTTGAATGCTGGCAAAGACTTACTAGGAGAATCTCTTAGAAATGCTATCAAATTAAGTATGGGCAAGAATTATCAAAGATTGGGAAGGTATTAATATTTGTGGAAATACAGACAAGGTCTGCCCTCAGATTGCTTTTCTGTGATCTTTTAAGTTCTTGCTCTGCTGTTAAAGATCTAAAGCTAGAAGCCATTGACTATACATTTAGGGTGTGGCCAGAAAGAACATGCAGAGCTCAGTCAGCAGACCCACACTCAGAAAAGGCATTGGTCCTCCATCAGAAGATCTGCAGTGCACTTACTTTTATATATTTTAAGTTAACAAGATGCTTAAAGTATATACCTATGATGTTTATGCTCCTCCCTTTATTCAGCTTTTTAGTTAATCAACTAACTACTTTGTCTCAATGGCTTCTACTGTAGTTAAAAAGGTGTCTGTTGGGCTTCCCTGGTGGCGCAGTGGTTGAGAATCCACCTGCCGATGCACGGGACACGGGTTCGTGCCCCGGTCCGGGAAGATCCCACATGCCGTGGAGCGGCTGGGCCCATGAGCCATGGACGCTGAGCCTGCACGTCCGGAGCCTGTGCTCCGCAACGGGAGAGGCCACAACAGTGAGAGGCCCGCACACTGCAAAAAAAAAAAAAAAAAAAAAAAAAGGTGTCTGTTCTTCTTCTTTATGTGGAACTCAAAGGGCTTACTTTGTATCTAGACTCTGTCTAATTAACCAGTATTATCTCACTCAATCCTCACAACAACCAAAGGAGTAGGCTTCATTACTATCTTCATTTTATAGGCAGTAGAGACAGAGAAAGGGAAAGTATGTTGCCCAAAGTAACACAGTAGATGGTAGAGCCAGATTCTAAAGATTGACCCAGTGCTCATAACCATTGTGCTATTTATTTTTAAATATCTTAAGTCATTTTTATGGCTTATTATGTGTATGGCTTCTTTTGGAGGACAGAGATGCTGGGGAGCAAAATTGACTGCCTGCCAATATTCCTTTATGTCCAGAAGGTGATAAAACACTAGTCGTTTCAGACACCTTGCTGAGGACAATTCTGTTAAATCTTGTGAAAGAGACAGTGTGGAATATGCCGGACTTTGCACCTCAGACCAATAATCATTAATGTAGATAAACACAGACATGAGTGTACATGTATGTGTGTGCGTGTGTGTGTGTATATGCATGGGCGCACATGTGTCCTCGTTCCCTGTGGCTCACTGATGAGGAACTGGTATTTTAGTGCCCTTTTGTGCCACTGTGCTTTTAACTGCTGTTAAGATAAGGAGTAATGTCCCTCCAGCTGTACATAATAGTGTTGTAATTCCATCAAGGGGCTTTGATAACTTCATAAACCCTGACAGAAAAGCTTTAGTGGATTTTCATGTCACCATAACACCAAGATGGAATTACAGCCTTAATTTACTGGGTATACATTTTGGGGGGTACATGACTTAATGTTAAATCCTGTTAAAAACAGATCAGCTGATGCCATCTGGCTCTATTTTGTAGTGGCATCCTAGCCTCCCCACAATTTTTGATCTTTGATTATTATTTTCTTCAGTGTCCTAATTACCCTGTTCATCATCATGGTGAATATCTTGTATCCATCATACCTTCCTTTTTTTAGTTTACAGAGTGCTTTCTCTTCCCATTCATGATCCTGTTAGCCTCATAAGAACCTCAATACTTGCTTTTTTCTCTCCCCTGGAACATCTGAAATTTAGTTATTTGTGTTATGTGGAACATATGTACATCGGTCATTTTTTAAGAATAAAAGCAATGTGTGCCCTCTGAAAATTTTCAGACAGGGCAGGAAGGCATAAGATGAAAAGTAAAGTTTCCTTTCCTTCTGCCTTCCCATAGTGCCTCTCCCCACGGGTGATCCCTGTTAACAGTTTCTTTTATATCATTCCAAAAAAATTATTCATATACCATAATTTATAGCATCCCAGAAAAAGTAGTATACATTTCTTTGCCTGTCTGTTCATTTATCTGTCCATCTCTCCTTTTCTGTTTATCCAAATGAGAAATGATCTGCCCCACGTCATTTTAAAATACTTAATTATATATCCTTGGCATCTTTCCATGTCATTATAAGTAGTTTTCCATCATTTTTGTAGCCACCACATAACAATGTCAGTCATTTAAAAGTCTGTTTTCCAGATATTATTTTAGATTTTTAAATGTGTGAGTCAAGGGTACCTCAGGTTGAAGAGATAGGCTTATAGTAGCCAGATCTTGTCAGGACATATCTCAATCCAATCCACCAGAGAAAAAAGGAAATTGCTTTTTTATTTTGTAAATGATTTCCTATATTCTGTGTTTAATATAAAAATAGAACCTCCTGAAAATGTCATGCAATGCCACATTCCTGCGTGACTGGGAGTAGTTGAGACAGGGAGTAGGCAAGATGTTCAGGGAGGCGTTCTGGACCAGGTGCCTGGAGACCAGCCATATAACCTTGAGCCTTTCTGGGCCTCTGTTTCATTTTTTGGGGGTGTGGGAGGGTACATTTATCTAGACCTCAGTTTCTCCATCTGCAAAAGAGGGCAATTCAATAGATCTAACAGAGGCTGAATGAAGGTTAGAAGCATGGGCTCATTTTGAATTCCAGCTCCAGCGCTGATTCACCATGTTGGGCAAGTTACTTAACCCCTCTGAGCTCAGTTTTCTCACCTGTAAAATGGGTTTAATCATATCTGCCTCATATGAATGCTGTGGTCATTAAAAGAGATGCTTATTTTTGCCTTGATAAATGGCTTAATGAGTATTCTAAGGCTGCTTCACAGTTTATAGTTGATGAAGTAGCTTTCCTTAGAGGAAACTGAATTTTTCAGCTTTCAGGAAAGCTGTTGTCTTTCCATAACTTAGCATCTCTTATTGTCCCATAGATGACAAACTTCTAATGCAATGAAATTGATTTTGAAATGGACTTACAAGAGTTGGTCTCATTGCCTTATAGTTACATTATTGTTATTTTCTTTCTCACAGCCTGGCACATGGTGGTTGCTTTGTAATCCTGGTTGATCCAGAGATTTGTGAACTTTGGATGTTGCACTGGGACGCTAGCTATAGAGGCTTTTCATGGATTCCTGACTTTGGGAGAAAAGTCTGCCCTCTTAGATGTGTGTTCCAGCCCACTTTCCGAAACTCTAATCCCTTCTCTTTTTAACAGAGAAGAACAACAGTCTAATTTGGATTTCCTAGTGTGCATGACTTTTTAATTTAACTTTTGCTCTGATAGACTTCCTGCGAGCTGATGTGTAATCCATAAAACACGGAATTAGCAGGCTGACACACTTGCCTGGTACTTTGCATTATGTGAAAAAAAAGGCGGCAATATATTTTCTTAGGAAAACAAGTTTCTCTGGAGGACAGGTCTCCTAAGATAAACAGTGAGTTCTGGAGAGACATAGGGGATAATGCCTAGGCTCACCCCTGCACAGCCCTGACCCTGCAGAGCTGTCATTTGGAAAGTACACTGTTGTCTCCTAAAGATATTGCTGTGCATCCCAAGCTGGAAGCAGAGAAGGGAGTGTGGGGCAGGGCGGAGAGATCCATTAACCCTGTTGGTGAGCAGAGGCAGCCAGAGACAATATAAATCTGGGAACTGCTCTGCGCGGTGAACGCCCCTGCAGAAGTTAGAGTAACAGACAAATTAGCATAATGTAATTGGCTGGCGGGGTCAGCCCCTGTCTGTGAGCACAAGCCAGTTGGGAAGGTCGGGAGAGGCAGATAAAGGATTGTGGGGGGCAGCATTTTGTCTGTCACTGTGAAGAAGTTTTCATCTCACCACTGCATAGATCAGTATTACAGCCCTGGAGACAGCCCTCTCCAAGTTAGTAAAGTTTCCATTTTTGAAAAATTCTTTCCTTGAAAACAAAATCTCAAAAATCCACTTCACTTCCCCTGGCCCCCAAACCCAAAGCAAACAAAATAAAACAATATAAGTAAAAAAGAATAGAAGGAGGTTTTCTTTTTTCTCTACTCAGCTACTTAACTCTCTCCACCGACTTTTGGAAGCTCCTTCTGGAACTTTGAAAACTGCGCATTATCTTTTGACTAGTGAGTCTGTGGGTGATTAATTTGTCTAAATGACTTCACTCATCGCCTACTTGTTGTGCAAGCACTACCTAATCCTTTCTGTGGGCAAGCTTAGATATATGTCTTTTCTTCTGGCCTAGGAGCTACACTTGCCTGTACAGAAAAGGATGCAGAGACACTCCCCTGCTGGGACAGAGGTGTTTTCCCTGCGCTGTTTTGTTGCTCACGTTATTTTCAGAAACTTAGGAGAGGACCATCCACTGCGGCTGCTGTATATTTTTTAAAGTTTCATTTGCTTTCTTTACCTTCCCTAAATTTTCTTTCAAACTTCAGGAGCTGAGTTGAGCTAATCAACATTGTTAACTAACTTCTCTGGTCAAGTTGATTGTCATCATTGTCTGGGACAATCCCCACTCTCGCTGTATCTATATTCTCCGCTCTGTCTTCAGGTCCCATTCCCCTTTCCTTCCATAGTCACCCACTGCAGTGTACTCATTATATTCTTAAGTCTCCACGTATCCTTATAAAAATACAGTTGTGTGTATCTGTGTGTGTTGAGTGGCAATGTGTTATAAATCTTCTGCTGTTACTTTTTTCATGCAACAGTTTTAAAGATTCATCCTTGTTGCATACTTCTTCATTGTTTCTAACTGCTATATAGCATTTTATGGTATGAATCCACCCATTTTATTTATCTATTACCACAAACAATTTTACAACATTTTCATCACCCCAGAAAGAAACCTCATACCTATTAGGCATCACTTCCCATCCTCCATCCCTCCAGTCCTAGGCAACCATAATCTACTTTCTGTCTCTATGGATTTGTCTATTCTGGATATTTCATATAAATGGAGTCATATAATACATGGACTTTTGTGACTGACTTCTTTTATTTACCATAATGTTTTCAAGGTTCATCTATTTTGTATCATGTATCAGTACTTTTATGGCCACATACTTGTCCATTGTATGGATATACCATGTTTTGTTTATCAGTTCATCAGATGATGGACATTTGTGGTGTTTCCACTTTTCAGCTATTATGAATAATGCTGGTATGAACATTTGGGCACACATTTTTTTGTGGACATAAGTTTTTTGTATGGCTTGGGAATATACCTAACAGTGGAATTGCTGGGTCCTATGGTAGCTCTATGTTTAACTTTTTGATGAACTGCCAGACTGTTCTCCAAAGTGGCTGCACCATTTTACAATCCTAACAGTTTGAGGATTCCAATTAGGGTTCTTTCTTGCAAGGACAGACTGCCCTGGCCTGACAGGTGGTCAAGACCTTATTGAGGGGAATGGGAGGATGTGCATGGAGCTTATATGTTATATGTAGGCTGCAGTCTCTTTATCTCCAATAGGAGATATTTATCTATCTATCTCTATAGAGAGAGAGGAGAGAAGAGAGAGAGAGAGAGAGAGAGAGGACTAGGAAATCTGAAGCTTATAGAGCAGATCAGCAGCCTGGAAATTTGGGTAAGAGTCGATGAGTCCAAAATCTGTAGGCTGGAAAGTCAGGCAGAGTTTCCATACCACAGTCTTGAGGCAGAATTGCTTCCTTTTTGGGAAACCTCAGTCTTTGTTCTTAAGGCCTTCAACTGATTGCATGAGGCCCACCTGCATTATGGAGGGTAATCTGCTTTACTCAGTCTACTAATATTAATGTTAATCACATTTAAAAAGTACATTCAGGGCTTCCCTGGTGGCGCAGTGGTTGAGAGTCCGCCTGCCAATGCAGGGGACACGGGTTCGTGCCCCCGTCCAGGAAAATCCCACATGCCACGAAGCGGCTGGGCCCGTGAGCCATGGCCGCTGAGCCTGTGCATCCGGAGCCTGTGCTCTGCAGCGGGAGAGGCCACAACAGTGAGAGGCCCACGTATGGCAAAAAAAAAAAAAAAAAGTACATTCACAGCAACATCTAGACTGGTGTTTGACCAAACAACTGATGACCAAAGCCTAGCATAATTGACACATAAAGTTTACCATCACACCTCTGGACTCTTGAACCACTCACTTGGCCTGTAATCATATGCAGGCTAATGACCTCTGGCGTTGTCTTTTTCTGACATTTAACTTCATAAGTATATAAGGTTTATCTTGCCAACTTCTTGAAGACAGGCATCATATCTTATACTTCCAGTGGGTTCCCCAAAATGCCTAGTGGGGTAATCCACATGTCATGCTTAATAAACTATTGTCCAAAAGTGAATGCACAAAAGAATTGGCGTTTTAAAAATAACATCAGTGTAAATCTTTGGGGTGAAGAATTGATCTTTGGTATTTTGCATCCCATTCTCTTTATCCCCCAGTTACAAACCAAAAGACTTGAACAAATTCTCCAGACAATTTTTGATTTGAATTTTAGTAGCATTTTTGGCCAGACAAGCATTTCATTTCTCTTCTCAGGTATCAACTTGTGTTTAAACTCTGAAACTGACCTATAAATTTGATGCTTTTCTGGTCATTTTCACACCTGAAACACCTGGCTATTGGTGGGACATTCTGTGTCTTGAAAGTTCCTTTTGATTCTTGCAGCCCCATCTTTCCTAGACCTTTTTAGCTTCCTATGCCATACCCTAGACAATTAAATGAATGATGCCCCAATATATTTTGGGGTTTTGGATCCCAACTTTGGTGAAATGCAGTGGACCGAGTGAGCTCTGTGGTTTTCCCAGTCACTGGCAAAATGTTCCTATGATGTATTAAACTGTCTCAAGCTTACACAATAGAATGACTGTTGTCAGTGACAGATGACATTCATGGTACCACCCTAAAAGCAAAGAATAATTGCAGCCAGATAATTGAGCACCAGGGCATTGGTGGGGTTGAATGGAGTTAAAGAGAGCTAAGCATACAGAAACGTCCAACTCTAGGTCTTACATGTGTTGGGAACGTTCCAAAATTCAGAGCATAGAAATCCCCACCCATGATGCTAGCTAGCTCAGTAAAGTTTCCAGAACATCTGAATCTTTATTGCCCTTTGAAAAACATAGCAGATTCTTCTTTTACCCACATGGCCAACTGTCCTGAGGGCTAATTAACCAAAATCATATTTTTTCCTAATTACTTCTTTGTTAAATACTACCACACATTATTTTCTTTATCAGTTTTCCCTAAGCCAGAGACATCCAAACTTTCTCAGGTCCAGGCACTCTTAGTATTTCAATAATTTTTTCATGGCACGCCTTGGCCAAAAGAAATACCATATCATTCTGCTTATTAAGTAGTTAGGTCCAAACATCTTCATAAGTATACAAACATCTCAGTAGCTATTTGAAATAAATAATACATAGATATTGAAAGAAAAAAATTATTTCATTCTTAAATAATTATAATTACTTAATGGGGTATTTGTACCTGTTGGACATCCCACAAGTTCTCAAACCTTAGAGTCAGATTGGACACCACCACCCTTGTTTTCTGTTCCACATTTATTTTCGTGTGATACTTGCTTTTTATCATGGTGATCAACCAAAATCCAGCTTTGCAAAGATGTGATATAATCAAAGGAATGTAGCATGATCTAATGTTGAAACACTGATGGCCTCAAGTTTGCACAGTGTCCAGCAGATTGCCATGTTTCCCTCAAACTCTACAAGATCCTGCTGCAACCCTGTGAGTTCAGTGTGGCACCCTGGGGCATCTCGGTGCACAGTTTTGGAAATGCAACTCAAGGCATTAAATGTGAATTATTAGATCAAACATCAAATCTGTTAAATCTAGGAGGAATGGGACTTTCTGACTTGTCCTTAAGACTAAAATTTCTCTTCAAGCAGTCATATTCTGAGATTTACACCTATACACCTAGCTGTTCTTCATTTTCATAGGAAACTATATATTTATGTTCAGGGTAGCATTTCTCCCCCTCTTCCTTTTCATTCTCTATTTTTTGAAATATGTGCAACTTGCTATTTCCCACTCCTATTTCTTGTCAACAATCATATGAGCCAGAACAGCCTGGTGAGCAATGCTGTTTACTTTATTGGTTGCCTGTTATTTTTGCACTGTCAACTTTCTGTTTTATTTTGGTTAGTAATTATTATTAAGCATCCTAAGCATGAGAAACCTAGTACATAAACTACATATGGGGAAAGAGAAAATGCTGTTTTCTCACAGAGGTTACACACTGTGATACTTGTAATTTCTGATGCTTTGCTTCATACCCTTAGCTGTTTGTGAACCAGCAGATGTCACATGAACTAAGACCCCAGAGAGCATCAGCCACTTGCTTGGTTTCATGAGCCTGGGCTCTAGTGTCTGCAGTGGATTTTAATGCCATGGCCTTTGGCTCCTTTTCTGAAGAAGTCTCATGACATCACTGAGCTTCAGGCTCAATGCTATTTTAGCCTTACTTTATGTCTCTTTTTATTCTAATAAAGATTCTGCTCCTGCTGCTTCTGCTGTTGTCGCTGCTGCTCTTGTTTCTCCTCCTCCTCCTCTTCCCCCTTTTCTACCACCACCTCCTCCTTCCCCTCATTTTTCTTATGAAGGTGTCCACCATTTCTCTTGCAATATCTGAGCCCCAAGGGGCTAAACACCAAGCCCACTGGATGAGTGGCTACAGCAGCTGGAGGTCCATGGTGTCTCCCAGGTCCCCGGATCCAGAACATCTTTCCAACGGACGGGGAGACTGGGAATAGGAACACTGCCCAGTTGTGGAGGTGGCTTAAGTCAAAGTTGGAATGAAAATGGCCATCGTTGGCAATTTGTTTCACTTTACAACCAAATAAATGACTCCCTCAGATGCTGACCCTGCTCTCCTCTGTCCCGTCTGCATTTTCTAACTCCTCTCCCCCAGTTTCGTCCCCCCTTCCATCTCTCTCATCCGTCCTTTACCGCCTCAAGTTCTCCACTCAAATTTGGCATTCCACCTTTGACTCCAGCCTGTAAAATGTTCTCGCTGCTGCCCCCCGTCAGGTGGAGGCTGCCATAACTCCTGTGTGATATCAATAACCCACACTGGCAAAGCCAATGAGGTAATTTCCCCTGAAGCTCTAAATATAATTTAACAAGTTAAACACTGTAGCATTGTGGTAGATGCGCTATTAAGGGACTGTAAATTGCTTACATAGCATCAATAAACACAGTGCCCTAAAGCGAGGGGCTGTTAAGACTTTATAATCTAAAGCAGCACTAGGAGTATCACCCCAAGGCTTTAACTTCACGTCAGATAAAAACAAAGTGGCTGAAGTCTTTAGTTGATGCCAAATGTACTCAAGAACACAACAAGCTTCAGGGGGTAATTACTTTCTGAGTGCCTGATGTGGATTTGCTGAGAAACACATCTGTTATCATATTTGCCAATGATTAATTTGATTCTTCCATTTCCACAGAAAATGGGGGAAGTTGATGGTTACGAGTGCCAAGCCAATTGGTATATGGCCCCCAGAGAATAATGTATCATTTTCTTGGGATAAGAACAAAAGTTTTAGTATAATCTACTCTCACACTTTGGATTATACCCCATAGAATTATGTGTGTAGAAAAAGATTTGGGGTAATTAAATTATCTTTGGTGTTGTTGAAAGGGTGCGGAGTTTTAAAAGTTAATGGCCTCTTTTGGAAGTGAAATAATTCATGTTTCAGGTTTTGTAATCCCTAAAGCTTCTCTCCCCTTCTTTTCCCTTCCCCTGTTGTGCACCCAACCCTAGTCAAATCCTTGCACAAAACACACTCCTTCTGCAGTTCCTTCCCAGGTTCACATCCTCAGCCAACTGGTGACTAACCCTTTTTGTGTTTTAACTATTATCCAGAGTATTTGGTCTAAAGTATTCGCATTTGAGTTCTGGAAAGCTCTTAGCATTTTACAAATGTTACCTCATTAATCACCACAACCATCAGACTGACAGTGTTTGCCTTATATTAAAAGCGGCGGAAAAAAGAACGCTCAGAGTGGCCTGGGGACCTGACCCAAGGTTGCTTGGTGAGTCAGGGTGGGGAGAGGGAGAGGACTTGCCATTTCAGGCACCATTCCATCCCCCAGACTTTGCACCTTCTCACCGAGGAACACCCCTAAAACCCTGTGGGGTAGGGCCTTCAGGTCTGCAGGATCTCAGGGTCACCTTTGTGATTTCTGAATATTTTGTTCTTTGTTTCTAACTAGCTAGCTGAGGTACAGTTAAGCCCGAACAAAAGCTCCTGAATAAGATTTAAAAGTTTCCTTTGTTTTGTTACAATCAGAACCATCTTAAGATGATGGGGACTTTTCACTTTGTTCCTCTAGGCTCTAGTATAAGATACCAATCCCTGGATGACAAGCAATAACTGTGAAAGAAGGATGCATCACTGGGGTTCAGAAGAACAGGCAAGATGCCTTCTGCTTATTTACCACCAGCAATAGCAACTCACCTTTCAACTGGGTGGTCCTGAGATTGCCCCTCTGCCTTTTCAGCCCCATCCTTTGGGCTGCATGTTGTGTTGCTTTGGGACTTTGCTCATCGGGGTGCATCAGAATTCCGGCTAACTGGGTTCACAGCAGAAAGATGGTTGAAGGAGGGAGATGACAGCATTATTTGACCTGGACCTAGCAGTCCACTTGGAATGGCATTGGTTCTGGGGCTGCGTTGAAACGCATTATCTGTTGTGAGGGTAGGCAAGATCTGGGAGATATTGATACTTTTTACATATAGATGAGTAAAACTGCTTCCAGCTGGTCCAGGCATCTCTGCTGGGAAATAGGCCACACTCCAGGAGATGTTTCCATTGATACCAGTATGCCAGGCTCACCACGCATCTATCACTAAGCATGGGGGCAGAGGGTGATTCAGTTTTCTCTCCCGGCTTTCTTCATGCCAAGAAGATACACACTCAAAGTGCGCTACTTTTTGATGATAAATTATAAAAATCCTAAGATCAAAAAATTTTCTAAATAAGAACAACTTCATCTGAATTCTGAGATGCTTTAGTTAATTTCCAAATTCTGTGGCACTGCAGGATTCCCCCTCTTCTCACCCATTCCTAATTCATTTCTTCAAACACAATCTAAATATATCATGGGAGATGCACCATTACTTTCCCTTCTTTCAAGTGATGCATTTTTGTGTAAACATGTTGTTTATGACAGAATGTTTTTTTTTAATTAATTAATTTTATTTATTTATTTTTGGCTGCATTGGGTCTTCGTTGCTGTGCGTGAGCTTTCTCTAGTTGCAGTGAGCGGGGGCTACTCTTCGTTGCAGTATGCGGGCTTCTCCTTGCAGTGGCTTGCTGCACAGCATGGGCTCTAGGCACACGGGCTTCAGTAGTTGTGGTGCGCAGGCTCAGTTGTTGTGGCTCACGAGCTCTAGAGTGCAGGCTCAGTAGTTGCGGCGCATGGACTTGGTTGCTCTGCGGCATGTGGGATCTTCCTGGACCAGGGATCAAACCCATGTCCCCTGCATTGGCAGGCGGATTCTCAACCACTGAGCCACCAGGGAAGCCCCTATGACAGAATCTTTTACGGATGCTTTGTGTTGCCTTTGCTCAAGAAAATACATTTTAAGAGAATTCTCCTCAGCCTGGCGTGTAATGTTTCATTAGCCAACATAACCTTGTTTATTTGCTTTTTAAAATTTTATTTGGGAAAGGAAATCAATTTGCACCCCTGACACGCTGCCAGGTTCCTGTTTATAAGCACACAATAGGCAGCTTGGAGGGAGCAAAAGTAGATAGTTTATGATTTCAGCATTAAGTATGACACAATCTGTATATGAAACCATAGAGGCAACAGTGTTTTCCTGTCCCTGCAGTCACGCTCTGCAGTTTAAGCTTTTTTGTCAGTGCATTATCCAAGTATGCACGAAATAAGTCATACTAATTGTGCCGGGCACTTTAAGTGTGAGGAAGAATTGTCAGAACAAAAAGAGCTCTTAGCTGGGGGTTTTTTTTTGTTTGTTTTTGTTGCTTTTTTAGAAAACACTTTAAGCAACTGGCTGGGACTCAGCCCTATAACTGTGCTGTGCTCTGGGGAAAGCGTCCCTGCAACATAATTCAGAGTGTCCTCAGACCCTCTGCTGTCAGAGATTCTGATGGGCTGGGGGGAGATGGGCAGGACCTGAAGGCCAGTGTGCCCAGCATCGAAGAGAATCCCTTCCCCCTCACTCTAGACCCCTAACGGTGATGTGAGGAGATGGTCATCCTCTGGACTTGACCCTCACTCCTGCCTTCTTTGAGTGTCCGTCTGCTTTTCTCTTGTACAAGATGAAATCATTACATTATTGGTCCAACGTATTCAGGTCCAAAGGTGACCCTGAGATAAAGTTACTCTCTCCGCTTCACAGAAATTAAACTCTCTACAATCATCCATTATAGCAGAAAGAGCACTGAATTAGGAAGCAAGAGATCTAGATTCTAGTCCTGTTTCTGCCTTCATTTAGATGTGGGCCACTGGTGTGGTTGCTTCTCCTTCTCTGGCCTCCATTTTCTTCTCTGTAAAATCAAGGAGTTGGATTACAGGGTCTCTGTGGTATCTTTCAACTCGCAAGGTCTGAGAGCAGCTACATATCAGCATCATAGAAATCTTCTCCTGGAACTCAGAGTTTCTTCTTTCTTGTCTTCCCAGCCTGCATCCAAGCTGGATCTCCTGTGTTGGGTTTTTCCATCTGTGGTCCTGTTTCTATTCCTGATGAGGTGGAGATAACTTCATCCCTCCTTTTCACTGCCCCAGTTTCCACTGTTTCAGTAATTATTTTAACCTCCATGAATCTGCTTTTTCTTTGATCCTTTTCATGGTTCTAAATTGCCATTGAAACCTAATGCTTAAATCCTGCATAGTTCTGCTGACCAACAGAGTTAGTGTCTCTTGGCTTAGAGACCCTGTGCCTGGAGGCAGGACAGGGTCCCTTTCCATCCCACCCTGCCATTTGCAGTCAGTCTGTAGCCACAGCTTCTTATTGAATCCCTGAAGTTCTTTTCCAGTTTCTTAAAGTGACTATTTCGCTGAGCTTGTAACAAGCTCTAGGTATGCTCTGGATGTGAATTTAGAATGTTCACATGGATGAGTCAAGGAGGGAAGCCAACTTGGGGTGGGGGAAGCTTGACTACAAGGGGAATCTTTCATTATTCATCTCTGCTAGTGATTGGAGGGCACTATTGGATAGATATAATTGGATCATAGCCCAGAAATCAAGATAAAAGACCATAAATAAGCATTTCACCCTCCTCCTTCCAACACTGGCTAAGCAACCCCCTACCCACACTCCACAGTCTCCGCTTGAATTTTGTTCAGTCTGTGCTAAGGCTCAGTGAACTAGAGTTATCTTAGAAAGAGTAAGCACCACTCTGTGTGCATGGTGTGTGTGTGTGCACAGAAAGCTTCCCCAAAGCTTGCACGTGCTAGAAAGATAGGTTTTCTGAATTCCCTCTCTGCAAAGATAAAAACTCAGTGTCAATTAGGTATTTTCCCTCAGCTGCCATTGGAACAGCACTAAAGACCTTTCAGAAGAGTTCTTGACGGTTCTAATCCCAGTAAGTGAAAGGGAAGAGAGAAAAGGGAAAGCGGTACCGTTTAACCTTGTCAACACTTCTTCAGATACTGGAGCCTAAACTTCTATCAAATGTGGAGATGTGAAAAGATGTTTGAATGAATGGAGCAACATCCAGGACAAGGCTTGGGGGAGTGGTCTTTTCTTCTGCCAGCAGATGATTAGATTTGATGCCTAAACACTGTCATCGTGCCATTAAAAAGGGGATGTAGAATTAGTTAGCTATCCAGAGAAACCCAGTATTATGTATAAATGCAGAACTTACTTGTAGGCTAAGCTACTTAACCAGGGTGAAGATAATATAAGCAGTTCAAATACTTTGTCCTTCATCTTTTGCCTTTTACTAATGATTATAAACCTATTTAAAATGGCTTTTCATGCTGAGATTCTGTTTAAGTTTCTAAATTCATCTGTAGGGGTTTGAAACTATCTCATAAAGTGACTAGTAAACAATATAGGTATGAAAAGACATACAAAGAGTATTTTTTAATACATAGGCCTACAATTGGGTTTCTTTAAAAGTAACCAGACAACAGATACATATATGTGTATGTATACACACACACACACACACACATCATCAGCTTAAGGACATGAGCATCAATGCAGAGGAAAAGATGTAGGCCTTTTGTCCAAGGACTCACTTACTAAAAGCTTCTACAATTTGGGTGTGTTTCTTTTCTTTTTCTTTCTTATTTTCTGCATGGCATGGGCTGAGAATTGAATCTGACTTCCCACATGGCAGGTAAGAATTCTGCCACTGAACCACCCATGTACCAGGGTGTGTTTCTTACGTGGGTCCCTAACTCCCCTGAGATCTCATCTTTGTTTTAGGTTTATAAATATTGTTTCTTAGCCTATCAACTAATCAGTAAATTTGTTCCACCTTAAATTTGTCAGTGGAGAAGCGTCACAATGGGGTGAAAATGAACTCAAGATGGCAAATTATAGAATGTTCAAGTTGCCGAACACCAGGACCCTATAGATTTGGTGTCTGACCACAAGAGTGAAAGGTTGCCGTGGGAGATCACCTAAATACAAATATCTCATTGGCCTTAGTGCTTACTTAGCAAGCCAACCCGTAAGTCCTGACTGTCTAGGGTAGAAAATGCAGTTTCTAAATGGATGCACTCTCCTCCCATCCAGTAGCTGGCAGAAAGGAGAGCTGAGCTCAGCACAGTACTGGCGTTATGGTACATAGACACCAGGGGCCAAATTCTTCCCTCTGTGATTCCCATGTATGAAACCGTGCTTATGCCAAGCCCAATTGTTTCACCAGGAGGAAGGTAGACAAAGCAGAAGCTGTGGCCTAAAAGTAAGACCTTGTTTTCAGGGTGTGTAATTGGGTTCAGAGGAGCCATGCCTGTCCTGGCTCATCTTTGTGGGGTGGAGCTGGCACACGTGGGATGGGTGTGTCTTAGCTCTGCCTTCTGTTGTTTTTATCAACCCAATCATGGTTTGTTAGGTACATGGGTAAATACAGAGCTAGTTCAGTTAGCGAAGTCCTGCTCTTAGATGGTTCAAATGAAAGGAAAGGAAATAAAGGTACAGATAACAATTTTTTTTTTTTTTTTTTAGTTATTGTAGGTGGGGTGGAGTGAAAAATGTCACTGGGTCCCAAACTGGGGTTTCTTATCTTTTATCATAATGTATATATAAATATACATTATAAATAATATATATAGAGTGTATATATACACACACTATTTGTGTGTGTGTGTGTGTGTGTGTGTGTGTGTGTGCTTTCAGAGGAACTATCTGAAGAGATATAGTAAAAGATTAATTTTTTCTGCATGTTAGGATGATAGGTAATTTTGTTCCCACTTATTTTTTTCTCGTATAAATTTTCTCCATGAACAAGTATATTACAGATACATAGCTTGTAAAGTAAAATAATGCAAGTTTAATTGGAACATAGTTGTACTGCATATTTTCTGATTGTCCATGCAGGCCCATTTCCCCCTTTTCTGCTCCGCTGTCTGCCCTGCAAGGCTGACCCATTTACACCACATGAATGAGCACCTTTAACCTGTGTTTTCCAAATGGATCTGGGCCAGTGACCACAGGGGCACCACAACAGGTTCCAGAGAGGGAAGAAGGGGAGGCTGAGGGTCTGTTCTTACAGCTCCTTCAGTTAGGCACCTGCTTTGACTAAGGGTCACAGTTCTGGCCAGGTGCCCTCTCCACACAGCTCTCTCCTCCCCGGGTCCTGCTAACCTCTTCTCTCCCCTGAGTCCTGGTAACCTCTCCTTTCTCTCACTCCTGGAAGCCTAGGGATGCTAACAGCTCCCTGCTGAAACTGGGCCCACTATGGCTTGTGCTTCCCTGCACTCTGCCCACAACTTCGCAGCTAGCTCCTCTGCTAATCACTGCTCAAATTACCCATTTTGAGCATGCAGTCTGTTTCCTACTGGGACCCCAAGTGATACAGTAGTCAAACACTCTGAAATTGTGCATTTACCTGTAGTAATTCTGCTAGATTAACTAAAGCATCAGTTTTCTTCTGTAACTAGAATTTTATCAGCATTATGAAAGAGTAGGTCTGATGGTATGATGGAGTGAAATGAGATTTTAGAAATCAAGGAATGTGAAACCTTCAAAAGACAAATTGTATAGAAAAATGAATTCATGACTCTTAAGGAAGTGTTTTAAAAACATGAGATCCAAGGGAGGAAAGTCCTAAAAGAGATCCTTGGTGGTCAAAAAAAAAAAAAAAAATAGCCATTGGATTTTTGTGTTTATTTAACATCTTTATTGGACTATAGCAGCTTTATGATAGTGTGTTAGTTTCTGCTTTATAACAAAGTGAATCAGCTATACATATACACATATCCCCATATCTCTTTCCTCTTGCATTTCCCTCCCTCCCACCCTCCCTATCCCACCCCTCTACGTGGTCACAAAGCAGCGAGCTGATCTCCCTGTGCTATGCGGCTGCTTCCCACTAGCTATTGGTTTTACATTTGGTAGTGTATATATGTCCATGCCACTCTCTCAGTTTGTCCCAGCTTACCCTTCCCCCTCCCCATGTCCTGAAGTCCATTCTCTACATCAACGTCTTTATTCCTGTCCTGCCCCTAGGTTCTTCAGAACCAATTTTTTTTTTTAGACTCCATATATATGTGTTAGCATATGATATTTGTTTTCCTCTTTCTGACTTACTTCACTCTGTATGACAGACTCTTGGTCCATCCACCTCACTACAAATTACTCAATTTTGTTTCTTTTTTATGGCTGAGTAATATTCCATTGTACATATGTGCCACATCTTCTTTATCCATTCATCTGTCGATGGACACTTAGGTTGTGTCCATGTCCTGGCTGTTGTAAATAGAGCTGCAAGGAACATTGTGGTACATGACTCTTTTTGAATTATGGTTTTCTCAGGGTATATGCCCAGTAGTGGGATTGCTGGGTCGTATAGGAGTTCCATTTTTAGTTTTTTAAGGAACCTCCATACTGTTCTCCATAGTGGCTGTAACAATTTACATTCCTACCAACAGTGCAAGAGGGTTCCCTTTTCTCCACACACTCTCCAGCAATTATTGTTGGTAGATTTTTTGATGATGGCCATTCTGACTGGTGTGAGGTGATACCTCATAGTTTTGATTTGCATTTCTCTAATGATTAGTGATGTTGAGCATCCTTTCATGTGTTTGTTGGCAATCTGTGTATCTTATTTGGAGAAATGTCTATTTAGGTCTTCTGCCCATTTTTGGATTGGGTTGTTTGTCTTTTTGATATTGAGCTGCATGAGCTGCTTGTAAATTTTGGAGATTAATCCTTTGTCAGTTGCTTCATTTGCAAATATTTTCTCCCATTCTGAGGGTTGTCTTTTCGTCTTGTTTATGGTTTCCTTTGCTGTGCAAAAGCTTTTAAGTTTCATTAGGTCCGATTTGTTTATCTTTGTTTTTATTTCCATTTCTTTAGGAGGTGGGTCAAAAAGGATCTTGCTGTGATTTATGTCATAGAGTGTTCTGCCTATGTTTTCCTCTAAGAGTTTGATAGTGTCTGGCCTTACATTTAGGTCTTTAATCCATTTTGAGGGTTTTTTTTGTGTGTATGGTGTTAGGGAGTGTTCTAATTTCATTCTTTCACGTGAGGCTGTCCAGTTTTCCCAGCACCACTTATTGAAGAGGCTGTCTTTTCTCCATTGTATATATTCTTGCCTCCTTTATCAAAAATAAGGTGACCATATGTTCATGGGTTTATCTCTGGGCTTTCTGTTCCATTGATCTATATTTCTATTTTTGTGCCAGTACCATACTCTCTTGATTACTGTAGCTTCGTAGTATAGTCTGAAGTCCGGGAGCCTGATTCCTCCAGTTCCATTTTTCTTTCTCAAGATTGCTTTGGCTATTCGGGGTCTTTTGTGTTTCCATACAAATTGTGAAATTTTTGTTCTAGTTCTGTGAAAAATGCCGTTGGTAGTTTGATAGGGATTGCATTGAATCTGTAGATTGCTTTGGGTAGTATAGTCATTTTCACAATGTTGATTCTTCCAATCCAAGAACATGGTATATCTCTCCATCTATTTGTATCATCTTTAGTTTGTTTCATCAGTGTCTTATAGTTTTCTGCATACACGTCTTTTGTCTCCTTAGGTAGGTTTATTCCTAGGTCTTTTATTCTTTTTGTTGCAGTGGTAAATGGGAGTGTTTCCTTAATTTCACATTCAGATTTTTCATCGTTAGTGTATAGGAATGCAAGAGATTTCTGTGCATTAATTTTGTATCCTGCTACTTTACCAGATTCATTGATTAGCTCTCGTAGTTTTCTGGTAGCATCTTTAGGATTTTCTATGTATAGCATCATGTCATCTGAAAACAGTGACAGCTTTACTTCTTCTTTTCTGATTTGGATTCCTTTTATTTCTTTTTCTTCTCTGATTGCTGTGGCTAAAACTTCCAAAACTCTGTTGAATAATAGTGGTGAGAGTGGGCAACCTTGCCTTGTTCCTGATCTTAGTGGAAATGGTTTCAGTTTTTCAGCATTGAGGATGATGTTGGCTGTGGGTTTGTCATATATGGCCTTTATTATGTTGAGGTAAGTTCCCTCTATGCCTACTTTCTGGAGGGTTTTTGTCATAAATGGGTGTTGAATTTTGTTGAAAGCTTTCTCTGCATCTATTGAGATGATCAAATGGTTTTTATTCTTCAATTTGTTAATATGGTGTATCACATTGATTGATTTGCATATATCGAAGAATCCTTGCATTCCTGGGATAAACCCCACTTGATCATGGTTTATGATCCTTTTAATGTGCTGTTGGATTCTGTTTGCTAGTATTTTGTTGAGGATTTTTGCATCTATGTTCATCAGTGATATTGGCCTGTAGTTTTCTTTCTTTGTGACATCTTTGTCTAGTTTTGGCATCAGGGTGATGGTGGCCTTGTAGAATGAGTTTGGGAGTGTTCCTCCCTCTGCCCTGTTTTGGAAGGGTTTGAGAAGGATAGGTGTTAGCTCTTCTCTAAATGTTTGATGGAATTTGCCTGTGAAGCCATCTGGTCCTGGGCTTTTGTTTGTTGGAAGATATTTAATCACAGTTTCAATTTCAGAGATTGTGATTGGTCTGTTTATATTTTCTATTTCTTCCTGGTTCAGTCTTGGAAGGTTGTGCTTTTCTAAGAATTGGTCTATTTCTTCCAGGTTTTCCATTTTATTGGCATATAGTTACTTGCAGTAATCTCTCATGATCCTTTGTATTTCAGCAGTGTCAGTTGTTACTTCTCCGTTTTCCTTTCTAATTCTGTTGATTTGAGTCTTCTCCCTTTTTTTCTTGATGAGTCTGGCTAATAGTTTATCATTTTTTTTATCTTCTCAAAGAACCAGCTTTTAGTTTTATTGATCTTTGCTATTGTTTCCTTCATTTTTTTTCCATTTATTTCTGATCTGATCTTTATGATTTCTTTCCTTCTGCTAACTTTGGGGGTTTTTTGTTCTTCTTTCTCTAATTACTTTAGGTGTAAGGTTAGGTTGTTTATTTGAGATGTTTTTTGTTTCTTAAGTTTGGATTGTATTGCTATAAACTTCCCTCTTAGGACTGCTTTTGCTGCATCCGATAGATTTGGGTCATTGTGTTTTCATTGTCATTTGTTTCTAAGTATTTTTTGATTTCCTTTTTGATCTCTTAAGTGATCTCTTGGTTATTAAGTAGTGTATTGTTTAGCCTCCATGTGTTTGTATTTTTTACAGAGTTTTCCTGTAATTGATATCTGGTCTCATAGCATTGTGGTCAGAAAAGATACTTGATACTATTTCAGTTTTCTTAAATTTACCAAGGCTTGATTTGTGACCCAAGATATGATCTATCATGGAGAATGTTCCATGAGCACTTGAGAAGAAAATGTATTCTGTTGTTTTTGGATGGAATGTCCTATAAATATCAATTAAGTCCATCTTGTTTAATGTATCATTTAAAGCTTGTGTTTCCTTATTTATTTTCATTTTGGATGATCTGTCCATTGGTGAAAGTGGGGTGTTACAGTCCCCTACTATGATTGTGTTACCGTCGATTTCCCCTTTTATGGCTGTTAGCAATTGCCTTCTGTATTGAGGTGCCCCTTCTTGGGTGCATAAATATTTACCATTGTTATATCTTCTTCTTGGATCGATCCCTTGATCATTATGTAGTGTCCTTCTTTGTCTCTTGTAATAGTCTTTGTTTTAAAGTCTATTTTGTCTGATATGAGAATTGCTACTCCAGCTTTCTTTTGATTTCCATTTGCATGGAATATCTTTTTCCATCCTGTCACTTTCAGTCTGTATGTGTCCCTACGTCTGAAGTGGGTTTCTTGTAGACAGCATATGTACGGGTCTTGTTTTTGTATCAATTCAGCCAGTCTGTGTCTTTTGGTTGGAGCATTTAATCCATTTACATTTAAGGTAATTATCGATATGTATGTTCCTATTACCATTTTCTTAATTTTGGGGGGGGGTTTATTGTAGATCTTTTCCTTCTCTTGTGTTTCCTGCCTAGAGAAGTTAATTTAGCATTTGTTGTAAAGCTGGTTTGGTGGTGCTGAAGTCTCTTAGCTTTTGCTTATCTGTAAAGGTTTTAATTTCTCTGTCGAATCTGAATGAGATCCTTGCTGGGTAGAATAATAGGTTTCTCCCTTTCATCACTTTAAATATGTCCTGCCACTCCCTTCTGGATTGCAGAGTTTCTGCTGAAAGATAAGCTGTTAACCTTATGGGGATTCCCTTGTATGTTATTTGTTGTTTTTCCCTTTCTGCTTTTAATATTTTTTCTTTGTATTTAATTTTTGATAGTTTGATTAATATGTGTCTTGGCGTGTTTCTCCTTGGATTTATCCTGTATGGGACTCTCTGCGTTTCCTGGACTTGATTAACTTTTCCTTTCCCACATTAGGGAAGTTTTCAACTATAATCTCTTCAAATATTTTCTCAGTCCCTTTCTTTTTCTCTTCTCCTTCTGGGACCCCTATTATTCGAATGTTGGTGTGTTTAATGTTGTCCCAAAAGTCTCAGAGACGGTCCTCAACTCTTTTCATTCTTTTTTCTTTCTTCTGCTCTGCAGTAGTTATTTCCACTATTTTATCTTCCAGGTCACTTATCTGTTCTTCTGCCTCAGTTATTCTGCTGTTGATTCCTTCTAGAGAATTTTTATTTATTGTGTTGTTCATCATTGTTTGTTTGCTCTTTAGTTCTTCTAGGTCTCTGTTAAATGTTTCTTGTATTTTCTCCATTCTATTTCCAAGATTTTGGATCATCTTTAGTATCATTACTCTGAATTCTTTTTCAGGTAGACTGCTTTTTTCCTCTTCATTTGTTTGGTCTGGTGGGTTTTTACCTTGCTCCTTCATCTGCTATGTGTTTCTCTGTCTTCTCATTTTGCTTAACTTACTGAGTTTGAGGTCTCTTTTCACAGGCTGCAGGTTCGTATTTCCTGTTGGTTTTGGTGTCTGCCCCCAGTGGCTAAGGTTGGTTCAGTGGGTTGTGTAGGCTTCCTGGTAGAGGGGACTAGTGCCTGTGTTCTGGTGGATCAGGTTGGATCTTCTCTTTCTGATGGGCAGGTCCTCGTATGGTGGTGTGTTTTGGGGTGTCTGTGACCTTACTGTGATTTTAGGCAGCTTCTCTTCTAATGGGTGGGGTTGTGTTCCTGTCTTGCTAGTTGTTTGGCATAGGGTTTCCAGCACTGTAGCTTTCTCGTTGTTGAGTGGACCTGGGTCTTGGCGTTGAGATGGAGATCTCTGGGAGATTTTTGCTGTTTGATATTACGTGGAGCTGGGAGGTGTCTGGTGGACCAATGTCTTGAACTCGGCTCTCCCACCTCAGAGGCACAGGCCTGATGCCCGGCTGGAGCACCAAGACCTTGTCATCCACACGGCTCAGAATAAAAGGGAGAAAAAAAGAAAGAAAGAAGGAAAAAAATAAAATAATTAAAATAAAAATAATTATTAAAAAATTAATTTAAAAAGTAACAAAAAAAAAGAAAGAAGAGAGCAACCAAACCAAAAAACAAATCCACCAATGATAACAAGCGCTAAAAACTATACCAAAAAGAAAAAAAAACAAAAATAAGTGGACAGACAGAACCCTAGGACAAATGGTAAAAGCAAAGATATACAGACAAAATCACACACAGAAGCATGCACATACACACTGACAAAAAGAGAAGAAGGGAAAAAAATATATATATCGTTGCTCCCAAAGTCCACTGCCTCAATTTCGGATGATTCATTGTGTATTCAGGTATTCCACAGATGCAGGGTACATCAAGTTGATTGTGGAGCTTTAATCTGCTGCACCTGAGGCTGCTGGGAGAGATTTCCCTTTCTCTTCTTTGTTCGCAACAGCTCCTGAGGTTCAGCTTTGGATTTGGCTCCACCTCTGCGTCTAGGTCGCCTGAGGGTGTCTGTTCTTTGCTCAGACAGGACGGGGTTAAAGGAGCCGCTGATTCGGGGGGCTCTGGCTCACTCAGGCCGGGGGGAGGGAGGGGCACGGAGTGCGGGGCGAGCCTGCGCGGCAGAGGCCGGCGTGACGTTGCACCAGCCTGAGGGCGCCGTGCGTTCTCCTGGGGAAGTTGAACCTGGATCACGGGACCCTGGCCGTGGCGGGCTGCACAGGCTCCCAGGAGGGGAGGTGTGGAGAGTGACCTGTGCTTGCACACAGACTTCTTGGTGGCGGCAGCAGCAGCCTTAGCGTCTCATGCCCGCCTCTGGGGTCCGCGCTGATAGCCGCGGCTCGCGCCCGTCTCCGGAACTCCTTTAAGCGGCGCTCTTAATCCCCTCTCCTCGCGCACCAGGAAACAAAGTGGCAAGAAGAAGTCTCTTGCCTCTTCGGCAGCTCCATACTTTTTCCCGGACTCCCTCCCGGCTAGCCGTGGCGCACTAACCCCTTCAGGCTGTGTTCACACAGCCAACCCCAGTCCTCTCCCTGGGATCCGACCTCCGAAGCCTGAGCCTCAGCTCCCAGCCCCCGCCCGCCCGTGCGGTGAGCAGACAAGCCTCTCGGGCTGGTGAGTACCGGTCAGCACCGATCCTCTGTGCGGGAATCTCTCCGCTTTGCCCTCCGCACCCCTGTTGCTGCGCTCTCCTCCGCGGCTCGGAAGCTTCCGCCCTCCGCCACCCACAGTCTCCGCCCGGTAAGGGGCTTCCTAGTGTGTGGAAACCTTTCCTCCTTCACGGCTCCCTCCCACTGGTGCAGGTCCCGTCCCTATTCTTTTGTCTCTGTTTTTCCTTTGCCCTACCCAGGTACGTGAGGAGTTTTTTGCCTTTTGGGAGGTCTGAGGTCTTCTGCCAGCGTTCAGTAGGTGTTCTGTAGGAGCTGTTCCACATGTAGATGTATTTCTGATGTATTTGTGGGGAGGAAGGTGATCTCCGCATCTTACTCTTCCGCCATCTTGAAGCTCCTCCAGCTATTGGATTTTTTGTGTATTTTTCTTTTCTTGAATTCTTGTTTTAAGAATAAGGATCAGAAATGGTCTGGTGCTTTTGCAGTGAAACGAGTTAGGGAGGAATGGACGCTATGAATGGGAACGGATGGATGAAGTAAGGGAAATGTGGACTCACAGAGGCAGAGTTGTGATAGCAAACAGAGTGGCCAGGCTTCAGACATAGGCCTCACTGGGAGGTAATGTTTGAGCAAACTTTTGGAAAAAGTGAGGGAGGTAGCATGAGGATAATGCGAAGAAGCCTTCCAGCCTGTGGGAGCAGTGGCACCAAGGCTCCTATGTGTTAGCGGAACCTCAGGGAGGTCAGTGCAAGTCTGGAGCAGAGTGAATAAGATGAGAGGGTGGTAGGAAATGAGGTCACAGTGATGGGTGATATCTCATGGGTTGGGGGATGTACCTTGCAGGCACTGTAAACATGGAAACCATCTCATTGACCCCCATTGCACTTCTCTGGACACCTAAGGATCCAGAGAACCCAGGTTCCCAAAATTTTTATAAGTGGGCTCTTAATATTCAGACAGGATTTCCAGAAGCTTCTTTGGGGATTGTCATCTCCAGTTGTGGCCAGTTACCCTGTTCTACATAAGTGCTGTTTGGTTCGCTGTGGTCAAGAGAAAAATGTTACCTCTTTATATCAGGATTTCATCGAATAAGACAGACTGAATTGCTCACCAATCACCTCTGTTGCATTATGCATTTGGGTTTTGCTCTAAGATTTAAACACCAGTAGCTATGATTTAGTTTCCTTGGAAGCAGTGGCAGTTCAAGGGTACTTATCCAACAGCCAGTTTTCCAGGATAGAAATATGCTGCTTAATTAATATCAATCATTAGAACAACCTCGTAGGAACTTAGGTTTGTGAAGTACTAAACAATTTACAAAGCAAGGCCACTCATGGAGAGCCACCTGACGGGTTCCACCACAGCACAATGAAGTGCAAGCCTCTTCATTCGCTATTGTTTCAGAGGAGGAAGTCTATCTTGTTGCACATTTTCCTTCCCACTGAGGATCACATTTCTATTTTATGTTCAGAGAGCATAATGTTGCCAAATATTCAGGAATGCAGATGCCCAACCAGTGCTCCAGGCAGGGGAGTTTTGAAGCAAATTTATTTTAGTGGGCCAGCCCTACCTTCCAGCTCTTTTGGCCAGGAGAGAAGAGCTGAGGAATGGGGGCCTGGGAAAGGCAAGGGAGAGTCTCTCCTCAGACCTGTGCTGTATCATTAGCAGCTTTCAAGAGAGTGCTCCGTTTATACTTCTGGACATTAAGCAACTACTTGATTTTCTTTGAAATGGTGAAGAAATGGACCTCAGCATCCCTGTGGCAGTTTTACATGCGCTCTTATTTTTAGTACTTTTACATTTCCTGGTAAGGAAGGGAGAGAAATTTGTTTAGTGATTCTAGAATGGACCACTCGCCTCCTGCACAGCCGTACCAGGTGCTCAGTGTGACTTCTCAGCATTTCTCTGTGTGCTCAGTGCTGCTTTCATGATATTAAAGCCCCTTTTCTTCCTTATGCCGTGCAGAAGCGCCAGCATGGCAATGCCATTGGTGCCATCTGCTTACCTTTCCTGTACCTGTCTCAGGACCCCAGTGTTTTGCTTGTTTCTAATCACTTCACTTTGGCTTTTTTGGATCTGTTTTCTAGTTGCTAAGGAAGGCCCGTCTTGCCTCGCTTCAACCAGGGCTTGAGTTGAGCAGACACCTGGCGGTTTGAGGAGACTGCTGAGCTGTGTTCTGGCCTCTGTGTGTTGATAGGACGTATGAGGACTCAAACCCACAAATGTTCCCTCTTTATATCTTTGGCTTAAGATGACCGTGTGCCCAACTTAGACAAGAGGAAATTGTAGACTGATGGCTCTTTACTTCCATATCATTACCTCGGAAATCATAATTCATGTATCCATTCAATCATTGGTCATCTATTTCTGTGCAAGGCACAGAGCTTAGGCACTAGCGATAGAAGAGAAAACAAGGCAGGCACTGTCCCTGCCTTCCTGGAATTTATAATATGGTGAACTGGAAATAGGAAGTTACTGTGTGATCAGGATAAGAGGTGATAAAGCTCTGGAACTTGTGGGAAAGCAAGGAAAACAGCTATGGGAATCGTTATGGAGGTAGAATCAACAGACTGAAGAAGTTAAGAAAGATCATGTGCTTAATGGTGGATCAGATGCAAACCCAGACCTGTTGACTAGCCCTTTGCCCTCCAGACTGTGGTCTAATCAGCTCTAGATGATGCGTCTTTCCCTGTTTCTAGTGTGTGTGTGAGAAGGTATTTTTCTGACTCATTTGTTTTGCATCCCCTTCTTTCCCTGGATTTCCATATTCCCTCTAAACTGTAGGTCCTCTAAGAGAGTGCCTACTTTTCCTTTTTTGTCTGTCCACAGTATTAGTTACACTTACTATATATTCACTCAGCAAACATCTGTGTGACAGGTGACAGGCATTGTATTAGGCCCTGAGGACAATGATATGAAATCACACCCTGTCCCTGTAACCAAAGTGTTCACAGCTAGAAGGGGAAAACTGACCTGAAGTATATAAGTAAATGCACCCATGTGTTATAGGAGGTTTGAAAGAAGTATGTATGGGATAAGATGGAGGACAGAGGAGTGGTTAATTAATTATAATATGGTGACGTGGAAATAATGATGACAATTACACATTGTGATGTGCTATAAAGGCAAGGATTGGGGTGCTGAGGTAGAAAATAACAGGGGGATGGATATCTCTAGCTAGGGAGGTAGTATTAGCATTGGTAGTAATCATGATAATAATAATTATAATAATGGCTTCTAACACTTATTGGACATTTAATGTGTCCAACGTTGCACTCAGCTCTGTATTTATATTACTTAAATTAATCTTTATAAAAATCTTACAAGGTAGGGTTGTTCCTATGTGACAAATGAGAAAAATAAAGAAAAGAGAAGCTATAAACTTGCTCAAGATCACACATCATTCATTTCTTCACCAAATAATGGAATTTATTGCACATCTACGAAGTGCATGACACTGGCTGTTCTGAGATGAGCATGGACTCTTCCGTCCTCCAAGTTTCCTGGAGGAAGCATTTGTGAAGATAAGTCAGGCTTTCTAATGGAGGTGTGGACGAGGCACTGTGGGAGAGCAGAGCAGGGAACTAACGGGGCCAGAAGGAGTGGGGGAAGGCTTCATAGAGGAGGGCGCGTCGGAGCCGGATCTTGATGAATGAATTGACTGCAGAGAGGAAGTGCTATGTGCAAAGGTGAGAAAGAGACATGAAATGGTACGGGATAGTCAAGAAGCATTGAGGTCTGTGTGTGTGAGTGGTAGGGGAGGGGATGGGGAGGATGGGTTGCCAGGAGGTGATGTGGGAAAGATTGATGGGGACCAGTTTGTAAAAGGCTGAAGTCAGTGGCAAGGTACACGTAGGAGGTCATGGGTGGCCAGCAGAAGTGTTTAAGTAGGCTGGTGCCATGAAGGAATGCACAGCTTTCTTGAAGACGATTCTTGAGAAATGAGGAACCTTACCAGTTAGCAGTACAATGTACAGTATCATTTTCAGTGGCGTTAAATGAATTTCTAACTTCCAGGATATCTGTATATACAGCAGCCCCAGAAATTTGCTCCACTGTCATTCTAGTAACCTGAATGAAGTCCTAGTGCCGTTTCATTCATTCTATCCCATAAGATGATATTTAGCAGAAGCAACCAAGACGGTAACGTGGGAGATAAGAGCAGAGACACGGACAGTCCAAGGCACGGAGAATCTGAACAGGAAGGAGCAGGATCTTTGAGAGACACCCCAAAACTCTTTCTCACAGTCAAGGGTGGCAACTGAGAAGGCATTTACTGTCTTGAGCATTTCACTGCAGTACTAACTGAATAGCTGTAAAATGCTTACGGGGACGCTTCAGGGCTCTGCTGCCTCACCAGTATTAGAACGGATGACAGAGGTCTGGCATTGGAGGAGAGCAGGGACCAGTCAGACGGATCTTGCTGCTCTGTATCCTGCAGACTGACATCTAGAGCCCCAGTCAGGGGGACTGCCTGCTTCCTGGAAATGTGTGAGTGGGCTAAGGCCACTGAGGGTTACGTCAGTGTGCGAGCTGCCTTTCTACCCATTGCAAGGGAAGTTGCCTTAGAAGTTGAACTTGATCCAGACGTCAGAGAAATGGTCTCTTTCTTAGGCTTTCCCTGAGCTCTTGGAACTCTTGAGGAAGGTGAACTAACATCAAAGAGTGAGCTAGTGACGGTTGCTTGTTTGTTTTGGTAATTTGATAAAAGTATTGATCAACACTTTTTGAACTACAGCCTTCCCTCCCTAATCCTAATCTGCACTATTCATTGTAAATCAGTTTAGAAGTGCCTAGGCAGCCAACATGACCTTGAGACAAGGGTCGCTAATCAGTCACTTTGAAATGAATTAATGGTGTATTCCCAGCCTTTGCTAGGTGTGAAGACAGTGGTGATGACATTGATCCAAATTAATGGTATGATAGATAGACTGTAGTTCTCAGGATCACATACCAGCATCAGTTAATAACTTCTTTTAATGTCCATAGAAAGGATATCAGGTATACTTCATTTTTTGCCGTGTCACTTTCCGCTAGAAAATATTTTTAGAGAGACTCTAGAGGCAGTGTGGCTTAGTAGGTAACAGCCTGGATTCTGAAACCAAACTGCCTAGTTCCGAGCTTCTCCACTTATTGGTTGTGTGACTTTGAGGACACTTAACCTCTCTGTGCCTCAGTTTCCTCATCTTTAAAATGGGGATAATAATCATACCAAACTCCTAGGCTGATGATAAGGATTAAATGAGTTTTCTGACATATGGTCATGCTGTGTAAGTGTTAGCCATTATTTATAATATTTCCATTAATATCAGTCATAGGGAGTAGCCACCCAGAATGAACCATTACTCTCTGAGCTTCACATTCTGAACTTTACTAAAAGGAAAGAAGTACACATTTGCTGTCAGGCACTATGAGGGAACATTTGTTATCTCATGTGAAACTCTACAATCCGGTCCATTAGGTGATTATCTCCATTTTAAAGATGAGGAAGGTATGGCTCAGAGAACTTAAATAACATGCCCCAGATGATATAGAGCTGAAGTGAACTTGAGCCCAGTTGCAGTTCTCATGTTTTCCTTCTGTACTTTTGTTCCTTTTAGAGTTCTCCGGGGATAAGTAGCAACCTCTGAAAAAGCAGAATTAAAAGTGCATGTCAAAGCTGGCATTTTCACAGTACCCTGTGCTCTCTTCTCCCTCCTCTCCTGCAGAGGTTGCCTGAGATGGTGTCTTATCTTATGTGGTCCATCTTGCACTGTGTGACTATGCCAAGGAGAGAGAGGCAGCCTGCGTGTCCCCTGGTCTCCCCCAGCCCCCTGCCTTGCCTCCTCTAATACCTCACTGGTTCCTCTGTCATGGAGCAGCCCACCCTCTCAGTAAGATTCAAAACACTCCTACTGTTGCAGCTCCTGAGAGCACCAGAAAGGAGTCAACGCCCTCTAGAATCCCTCCTACACCTCCAGAGAGCCTAGTGCCTTCCAGAAGGTTAGAACCTTTGTTATTCTGTGAAAATCTCAGACATCTTTTGGATGCAGTTCCTCGATGTTTACATCTGGGAAGTTCTGAAAGTCTTCATAACTGCCCGGGCATCATTAAGATGCAGACAATTCTAAGATTGCACAACTCAGCCTGTAAACACATGTCGGGATGACCCTGGCTCTTTGTAGAGAAACTTATAAAGTTTCTACACCTTGGCAGTTGGAAAGAATATAGATTTGAAGATAACATTTTGGTACTTCATGGGAATCAACATCATTTTGCCTCTATGCTCCAACCTTCACTTTCATTTGTGGTCCACCTCCCTTCATCATTCATTACCACACCCTAAAATTATAGTTGTTTGTAAGAGCATGGACTTACATTCATATACATCAGGTTGTTTTTTGCATATTGTATTCCAAGCCCATGCATGCAGGACAATTACCACTCTACCTCCAGCTCACTGACTATGCAATCAAGACTCATTATTACCCTGGTTCTCATCCCATCCACGCCCCTTGTGTCTCAGAACAACAGTGAATGGAGAGCAAGGTATATTGCAGGGCATGAAGGGAGTAAGAAGGCCAAGGACATGGGGATAAATTTGAACTAAGGAGGGGAAAATTTAGGTGAAGATGGTTTGTCTGAGGAGCTTTATCATCTTTGATGTTTGAGAAATTTTACTTTTTGTTAGCTGGTTCTTGAATCATGATCCTTGGGTCTGGTGGAAAAACTATAATTTTTGGAAGGCTTATTTCTGCAAAAGCTTATGGTTATGGAGAAAAATCAATGTTTGTAGGCCCATGAATCAGAATCTAAGGAGTCTGTTTGGATATTTAGTGTCTCATAAAATGTAACGTAGAAAAGGCTTGTGGAGCATCAGAGCTATAAAAGATCATGGAGGCCATGTGGTCCTCACCCCTCCTTCTAGTGATGAGGCTGTGAAGCCAAGGGAAGCTGAATGATTTATGCAGGTTACATGGCTACAAGGAGGTTTAGAGAGACTGAAGTAGAAGAGACTTCCTAACTCCTAAACCAGTATATTTTCAACATTATCACACGTTACTAATCATTTGGAAGCATTTGAACCAAAGTATGAACCGCGTATTATGAGAGAATCTTAGCAAGAAGAGACCTCGGAGGTCATCTAGTGCCATCTCCCTCCTGATGCAAGAATCCTCTTGGTGACATTAACAGATGGCACTACTCCCTACTGATGCTCGGAAGCTTAGTACTTTATAAGGCAACTTATTTTATCTTTGCCTATCCCTACATATTGGTAAATTTACCCCAACAAAAGGTCAAATTTATTTATTTATTTATTTATTTTTTGCGGTACGCGGGCCTCTCACTGTTGTGGCCTCTCCCGTTGCGGAGCACAGGCTCCGGACGTGCAGGCTCAGCGGCCATGGCCCATGGGCCCAGCCGCTCCGCGGCATGTGGGAACTTCCCGGACCGGGGCACAAACCCGTGTCCCCTGCATCGGCAGGCAGACTCTCAACCACTGCGCCACCAGGGAAGCCCCGAATTTCTATTTTTAAAGCCTCAGTCCAGAAGGAGTGAGTGTGGCCAAAGGGGAATGGAATGGTATTAGTGATGGTGTAGAGTTTTACTCTTAAAATAAGGATAATAATGCCTATCTTGTAGGGTCAGTTTGAGGATCAGAGGTGCAGTTTATAAAGCATCTACCGTAATAGCTGCTTCAATAGGTACTCAAATTTTAGTTATTGTTGGCTTTTGTCATCATGATCCCATTTTTTGAAATTATGCCCTCTGGAGCAACATAGACTATGTCTAATCCCGCAAATATTTGGAAGGCAGTTAGCATGACCTCTAAGCCTTCTTTTCTTCAGACTAAATATTCCCTGATTCTTCTACCGTTCTTCCTGTGATGCATTTTGGATGCCTCCATTGCTTTCATTCCCTCCCATCTGTCAGTTTCCCCCTTAAACTGTGGTGGCCAAATGTGGTCAGTCCGATGTGCTTGACAGTGGAATAATTACATCCCTTGATCTGGACATCGCACTTCTCCTACAACAACCTAGATTTATGTTAGCATTTTTGGAGGCCAGATCACACAGTTGGCTCAAGTAAAACCTTGTTCTACTATCCAGAATGTTAGCGACGTCTCCCAACATTGTGTCAACCACAGATTTGACAAGCATGATTTTTACATCTTCATCCAAGCAGTTGATAAAAATGTTGAACAAGAAAAGGCCAAAGGCTGAGCCTCCAGGAACACCGCAGATCCTTCCTGCATATTGACATCCAACTGCTGTTTGGTAATGTTGTTTCACCAGCTCCAAGTCTACTCACCTATGCTAACAAAAATAACTCAGCAAGATATAGTCATTCTTTATGTTTTTGAAATTGGATATTTACTTTATTTAAAGATAAAATGCCATTCTTTTATCAAGGAAGACAGGTTTTGAACCCATAATTGGGAAAATGTGAACTCAGAAGTAATTTCATGTTTGAGTTACTATGTAATGCTGAAAGAAAAAAAAAACCAACTTCTCTTTTTTTTTTTTTTTTTCTGTACGCGGGCCTCTCACTGCTGTGGCCTCTCCCGTTGCGGAGCACAGGCTCCGGACACACAGGCTCCGCGGCCATGGCTCGCGGGCCCAGCCGCTCCGCGGCATGTGGGATCTTCCGGGATCGGGGCACGAACCCGTGTCCCCTGCATCGGCAGGCGGACTCTCAACCACTGCGCCACCAGGGAAGCCCCACCAACTTCTCTTAATGTGAAATGATAATGCTCACTTAAATTTGTTTATTTTTCCAAAATGTTTCGAAATTATTCTCTGGGTCTGGGGGAAGGAGGCTGGAGAATTTGCAGATTTCTTGTGTTGGGGAAAAGGAGATTTTTGAAATATTAGGATATAACTTTCAAGAGCTTTTTCCATCTCTGGTGGAGATCACAGAGACAAAGAGATCTCTTAAAAATGTTGGTGGGGGAGGGTGTGAATTATATCCTAGATAGTCTTTTTTATTCTTTTTAATGGTTCTCAGAGAAGATTCTTAAACTTTTTGAGGGGAGAGTTTTTTCTTTCTCTCATTTAACATGCTTTATGCTGAAGAAATCAAACCAGTGTCTTTGCACCAGGTTTCAAAATTTTTGAACCAAGTTTTTCTTGGTTTCCATGGTGGAGATTAAGAATGGTTATGGACATACCATTTGAGCCAAAGTGCTCAAAGACTTGAAGCTCATTTCTTGGTATCTTCCTTGAAGGGCTCGTTTAATGTTTTCTCAAAGGCTTTACTTTCTAATCTACATTCCACGTTTGTGGCTTTCTTCTTAATTCTGATCCTCTCTATTTCTCTACCCCATAATCAAACAAGTATGTTAACATCTAACACATCTTAACATCTTTTATTGTGATCATGCTTTGAAATTTCAAGGTAAATAGACAAAAGAGTTAGCATTCTCAAAAATCGCCCAGGGAATAAAAGATAAGATTTCATTATACTGAATATTCTAGGAATGTCATTTTATAATGTACTCATTCTCTCACTATTTACTGCATGCCTACTGTGCCAGGCACTGATCTGGGCCACAGAGACTCAATGGGGAGTAAAGTCGGACTTAGTCCCTTCTCTCATTGTGCTTATATTCTAGAGGGAGAAACAGATATTGATCAAATAATAGAAGACAATTGTAAACTTGTGAAAAGTGCTGTGAAGGACGGGGAGATGGTGCCCCTCATTGGAGAGGTCAGGGAAGGCTTTCTCATATGATGCTTGGTTTGTGATTTGAAGGTGGAGTCTGGGGAAGAGTACAGGTAGCAGAAAACAGCATATTCAGCTCTGTGCTGAAATGGAGCATCTTCAGTATGAGAGCAGGAAAATTCATGCAGGTGGAATGAATCGCAGAGAGCCAGAGGAAAGGTGGTGTGAGTTGAGCAGGGGAGGTAGAAAGGGTGTCATACAGGCCTTGGAGGTCACACTGAGAGTGCTCTCGGGGTCTTCTGAACCATGAGAAGCCACCTAAGAAGCATGGAGAGGGTGGGCCATGTAGCTGGATTTGTGTGTGATGAGATCAGTTTTGCCTTTTGAAAGGATGACTGTGGCTGTATTATGGGAAAGAGGAGGAAGGGAAATCAAGTGAATGACAAGGGACCAGTTAGGAGAGCACTTGTTTAATCCAGGAAAGAAGATGGTGGTTGGGTGGAAGTTGGTGGGAAAAGAGACAGAAAGAGAAGGATGCTTCCACTGAATTTATGGTACTTGGGGACTACATGTGGGGGTGATAGAAAAGGGTGCCAAAGGAGGGTTCAGACTTTTTATATTATTGTTTGTGAACTTAAAGAGAATATTATTTTTAAAATTGTATAGCTCTATTGATAACTTTCACTAGCACAGCACAACAGGAATAATAAAAAGAGAGTCAGAAATCCTTCTGTGCCTCAGATCTATTATTGACAAAGTAGGTGACTGTGAACAGGATGAAAAATTTCAAATATCTTTAAGGATCTAAACACTGGAAAAATAATACTTACAATGTTTACTTCATCACAACCTCACTAAGACCTAGAGAAATAAGTTTGTGAAGGTTCACTTTCGAAAGAAATAACGATTATCTTTATTTTCGCTATTCCTTTTAGTTTGATTCTCTACGCCTCTAGATCCTATAAAAAGAACTCAAGCGTATCCCTGTGCTGCCATCCCAATACAAATCACCATTTCCTTTCATCTCACTTTAAGCAGCCACAATATTTTCCCACATCAGAAAAACCTTCCAGTATATAAGGGGAGCCTTTGGATCATGTGTGTGTGTCTAAGCCTGTTCATGCCTTTGGGATCTCAAGACAACAGTCGGCTTACAGTCTAAGCCAGGTGCCCAGTTGCCATCTGGGCTCCTGACAAGCTGTGTGGTCAGGGTATAGAAATCAGAAACCTGGGAAAGGTGCAGTGTGATGGACACAAGTACCCCCAATACCGTATATGTTATCACCGTCATTTAAAACACAGTGCAGGAAATCCTGTTCTTTACAGAAGAACTTCAAAGAACCACTACTAGTAGTCCTGGGTAGCATTTTTTTTTCTTTGCCAAAGCGCAGACAGATAGATATTGTTCCTCTAGTAAATTGCTAGTGACACTCCATTTCTTTCCTGTCATCCTCAACCCATTGTCCAACTGACCTCTCAGATTTCCCTACCCTTCAAGGCTGAAGGGCCGTACCTCGCTGTTTCCAGAGGCCCACTGACTTATGCTGCTTTGCCCTGAACTTTCTTTTTCTCTTCTAGGTTCTGAATTTCTCACATGTCAGCCCCACCATGTTGATCAGCCCTCTTCTGCCTCAGTGTGAATCCTCTCTTGTTGTCCCATTGACATTCTTTTCTAGGAAGAGCTGTCTTTTAAGCCAGCTTTATCATGCATATTTTACCTTACTTTTGAATTTTAAACAAAGAAACCTTCATTCAAGTTATCGGAAAGAAATACATGATATTAGGTCTCTCAAGTGACTCAGTTGTGTCATTATTTTCTTCACTACTTTCATGCAGTGTTTGTTTACTAACTGCCTACTGTGCTCTAAGCACCATGGATAGAATAATGAACACAAACATTCTATATTCTTGAGGAAAAGACAATGAACAAGTAAACAGATGAGAAATCATTGTCAGTATTCCATTATTCCACCAAATTGTTAGAGATTGATTTTATGGAAATACAGCAGAGTTGTAACTCTCACTCCTGTCATTGGATCCCAGACACCCTGTTGTCTTTTCCAGTCGTTCATCCTCAGTCCCCAGGTTGTTGAGCTTGGGCCATGAGTACCCAGATTATGATTTGGAAAAGTAGTTTCCTGGAAAAAAAGAAGAGGTGGTTAGTCTTATAGGACTGAAAAAGAAAAAATAACAAGTGTGCTTGTCATTCAAAGCAGGGTGCTGAATGGCTCTTCGCTAAATCATAGTATTATGCACTTACCACAGAAATCATTTTCAAATGCAATATATATCACACCAAGTCAGAGCAGATATGCACTAAACATCCCTGATGTAAACCTCCCATTGGGATGGCGGCAGGGTGATTAGCGAACTTCCAGGTATTTTCTTATGTGCTTTCCTCTTAAGGTGAATAGTTATTTTTCATCTCATCGTAGCTGTAAGTTGTAACAAAGATAAATGGACCCATGGCTTGCCAGAAGCCATAACTCTGTATTTAGTTGACGTGACCAGATTCCCCATTTTGGCCTTTGAGAGCTTGAGAGTAGACTGAAGCATTCACCTCTTCTGACCCTTTTCCCTCTGTCTTCTGTCTTCTCTGGGCAGAATATCTCGATGCATAACACCGTTGGTGGGGCCATGGTGGGGCCTGGAGCTCACCAGCTTGGCAGCACCCGGATGCCCAACCATGACACCAGCGTTGTGATTCAGCAAGCCATGCCGTCACCCCAGTCCAGCTCTGTCATCACACAGGCACCTTCCACCAACCGCCAGATCGGGTAAGGAGACCTCCTCGGCTGTCTCTGGGTCCTGGCTGGAGCTCGGGGAATGTTCTAGACTTTCTCCTAGTTTCTAGTCCTCAGGTTGGATAAGACAGAAGTTGGTTTTCCTGGCTGGTGTGATATTGCCTAGAGCTCAGAGTGATGTTTTTGATGGGAGAAGGGAAGAGGGAGTCTCTGTTTGGTGGAAGCTCTTTGACTCTGACTTTGGGGAGAAAAGCAAGTCATTTGTGTCATTGTTTCTTCAAACATCTTGAACTTCAAGATGACCATGGGGAAACCCCATGGATGTTGAGAGCAGAGCATAGTTCTCAGGACAAATGCTTGAGGATGGTGGAGGGAAGTGTCACCTGCCCAGCCTCCTCCCTAACAGAGTATGTCCCTCCATTCCTAAGATCTAAGCCCATCACCTGTGTCTTTGGTGTATTTCCATGGTCCTCCTTCCCTCTGATCATTTCTTCTGTGCTTCTCTTCCTTTTTAATACCTTCTCATTAGCTCTCCTCTCTCTCTGCATTGGTCCATATTCATTCCTGGAGTAGACAAAACAAAGAAAGCAGGCCCTATCCCTCTCATTTATGTAAAAAAAGACAACACTGAGGCATTGAGAAAAATAGGTAGAATGCTCCCAGACACTGTGTATTATAGGATGGAAAGAGAGCTCACTTCTGAGTATCAGGTGATAGCTCTCAGCCCTTGTTACTCAGAGTGTGGTCTGAGGACCGGCAGCCTGGGTATTACCCAGGCGCTTCTTAGAAGTGCAGAAACTCTAGCCCAGCTTTCTTCTCTCCAGAATGAGGATGGTACCTCTTCTTTCCACCCTCACAAGAGTAAAGTGAAAAGGAAATAAAAGATTTAAGAGTGCTTGGGATCTTAGAAAGAAAAGGTAGTAACTTAAGCCAAAGAGCTGTGATAAATTTATGTTGCTGGATGCTGAGAACTGCTTGCTCTCTGTTCCCAGAATTCTCTGTTTAAAATAGGAAAGGGAGCTTGCTGTGTTTGGTATATGCATCAGAATTTAGTTTGAATATTCCATTGAATAATAGATACGGTGATTTTAAGAAAAATATTAGAAGCTGTCCCACTATTTGTCAGTCTGTCTTTTCCCTTCCTTGTTTTAAATGCTTGTAAGAATTCCACACCAACAGGGAGCGCTAGGGACAATGGCTTATCCCTCCTTAGAATGCTCTAGAAAGGGTACCTTGTCTCTCACATTTCTCAACTCATCAGGATGGGTGGTGACATATGAAGATGAATCTTAACAAATGAAAGTTGTGGATGATGACTATTCTGTGCGTTTGCCATGGGTACATTTGGTTTCCCATTCAAGAAACAGAAAATTAATCTGGCCATTTGACTGCTTGGCTTTGTTGAAAGAAGCCAATGCTAAATTCGCAAGTGTCTCTGCTAAAGATTTCTTTTCTTCTCAAGTGACTATGGGAGCAAATGTTGCACCACCTAAAGCAAGAACCTATATTAAGAGGGTGGGGGTCGTTAAAGACAGCATCTCAATCTCAAGGGACTCCTTCGCCCAGGGGCTTGGCTTTGGGCAAACAATTCACAGTTAGGCAAGCTAATTGTAATTATTTTATTTTTCTTTCAAGGGAAGAAAAACATAAAATGTGCTAGAGTTTACTAGCAGTTTTACAGCATTCCTTCTCCCCTGGAGTTCTGCTTCCTGCCCCCCGACTACCCTCTTGCAGGACCTTAGTATCTGACCATTGTTAGTACAATGCTGGTTTTTGTGAAACAATCATTTAAGGGTTAGCACTAAATTCTAAGGTGGGTATTGACTCTGTACAGCTGTACAGTTGGATGACATTCCTAGGCTGTGTCACTGCCCTGACAGGTGTGGGTGTTTCTCTGTTACGTGTGACCTCCCGACCCACTCTGTCTTCTCGTTTATTCCCAATCCTGGGGTGTTGTGTGTCTCTCCTGGTGTGTTCTAGGAGATAATTGTCACTTTTAGGACTCTATCTTGTTGCCGAGCTTGAAGGAAGCTGTTTCTTTGCTTCACATCCTTCCCTGTTGTGCTTACCATGTTGATTCCAAACCCTACTTCCTGTCATTTCCATTTTCTCCACGTGACCCATCTAAAACCTTGCCCGGATGATCATGGGGGCTCAGCAGTTAACAACCCAACCCATCTCACCAGTGGATTCAGAATGAAACTCTAGGTGGTAACATTTGGGGATGGTTGACTCTTTTAGTTCTCTCAGCAAAGAGGAAATGAGTACTTATTTTAAAACATGAGTTCCCTCTGGAGACTGTGTCTTTAAATGAGCATTTGAAATTGCAGATAGTTTTCTTTTTTTTTCCTCTGAGGCTGCACAGAACCATATTGTAGTAATATTCTGATTTTTATCACAACCTCAAATATTTAAGTGTCAAAATCTGGCCAAGCCACCTGCAAATGTTTGCCATGGCTACTGGCCAACAAAAACAGCAAACAGCAATGAAAGTCTTCATTCAGGCTCAGCACTTAAGCTGCATCCAGCCAGAGAGGCTGGGACCCACCTGTGCCCACGCACAGGGCTCTTTTGCTGCGGCCAGTGGGTGTGTTCGCGACTAGAACTTTGCGGGAGAGGGAGGGGGCTGCCTGTCTCCTATTCCCCCCTTTTCTTCCCTTCAACTGGTGCTTGGCTTCTGTTGCCAATCCCACTTTTGTTCTCCTTTCTGCCACTACCCTGCTTCATGTTGTATTTAAATTTAGCGGTTTGAATGGATTGGGAGTGATATTGACATGAAGGACGGGGAAATGAAAGCAGTGCCTGTTCTCAGGGAAGATTTGGAGGACAAAGTTTATGCATCCTTGTGTGCACATTTGATTTTCATACTTTTGGAGCAGGCCTTGAGCCGAAGTAGAACAAAATGAGTGTGTATGCAAAAATCTGAAGAAATAAGGTTATAAAAGTAGGTAGACAAACCACATGGGCAACTTTCAGTGCATCCCACGTCACCCCCCACCATGCCGATGCCCAGTTCTGTCCAAGTAGCACTTTTATCCCAATAGAAACTGGAGGTAAGTATAAATATCCCAAATTGCACTCGTGTGGTTAGGCAGCCTAGAAAATCACACAGCGCTAGAGAGTGTAGGAGGCATCCCCAAACTAGTGACTGCTTGTGCTTAGTCAAACGGGCAGACGGTCTGTCGGAAAGAGTGTCTTTGGCTGATTGATGGTAGCATTTTAGGAGATAAGTTTTCCAGGTGGAAAAAAAAAAAAAAAAAAGAGTGAGCCATGGGCTGTGGGAGAGACAGAAAACAAGCATGTGTTAAATATAGATGAAATCGATTCAGGCTTGGACCAAATATGTGGCAGATTCCAAGCAGTATCTCTACTCCAGTCATTTTTATTAGATATCATGTAACAGGCTCATTAATTCAGGACCAAGTCTGCAAAACCCGGGAAAATGGTGGATGAGCAGGTAACAGTAATGGAAATTCTGTTTCTTCTTCTGTCTTTTTCTCTCTTTATCTCTCTCTCTCTCCTCATATGAGACATTTTTGTAGGAGTCAATAATCAGTTGAGTAGGTGGCTATAATCTTAATACATCCCAGCTTTCCTAAAGAAGCCGATTTCTCTTTATGGAGTCAACGTTATTAGATAATTCATGCTCAGTAATTCTTCAGGAGAACTGTGAAGATAATATAGAGCGTAGAGGTCTACAAAAATGGATATCAGTACAGAGTTCTGAAAGGTTATGGGAGGCACTGCCAAAATATTCCACAAAATTTCTTCCTGTTTTCAAAATGTTCCATAGATTTAGTTCTCTGTATGGAATTGGGCAAATACATAAGCTCTTTAGATTACTGGTGAAAATTGTTTGACAGTAATTGTTTACAATGGAGGTGTGATACATCTAACATCAGAATATACAAGTGTTCCTACCAAGGCTGATATTTGCACAGAAGGTATCTGGTCCATTGTGGAATATTCTAGTTAAGATATCAGGAAACTAGAAAATATGTTCAACAGCATGTGTATATGAAACCTCTCCCAGATTATATGCCAGTTTTAGTCCTGGCAAATATATGTTTGTGTGATGTGCAGCTCTATTAGCTGTTTGGTCATAAGCTCTATTTGCATGAAGCTGTACTTAGGCAATGTAGACCTAAAACTGAGCCAGAAATTTGTATAAAATATCGTAGAAGCAAATCTTGTTTTATGTAAAAATAAAAGGGAACTGATACTCATCATAAATTGTATTTCTCACACCTTTTATGTGATTCTTTAATAATAATACTAATAAAAAGTAGAGCTTATCACATCTCAGAACTTGTTGGCATAAAAAGCAACACCACCTTGCCTATCGGGGAGAGTCATGTGGCTTTGTTGTATGAGTTGTCGTTGCTGCTTGAGGTGTCCATCGAGATGGGAATGTTAATTGATTCAAAGGTTTTTGTGTTATTGTTGCTCGGAAAAAAAAAAAAAAAGGAGAGTGGTCAATAAATGATGCCATCACAGAAAGGCACCAATTAAAGAAGCCTTAGAAGGGGACACGGGTTCGTGCCCCGGTCTGGGAAGATCCCACATGGCGCGGAGCGCCTGGGCCTGTGGGCCGTGGCCGCTGAGCCTGCGCATCCAGAACCTGCGCTCCGCAACGGGAGAGGCCACAGCAGTGAGAGGCCCGCGTACAGCAAAAAAAAAAAAAAAGAAGAAGAAGCCTTAGATAACAAAGCAGGTTACAGTTTAAGAATGTGCTTGCTCCGTAAGTGCATAGGTGTATAAATCCATTATTAAGAGTTTTCTTAAACTCCACAAACCAACGGAGCATGATTAAGACTGTCACTGCCCACAACCGGGCAGTGCTAGCGGCGACCAGGCCAGCCTCTTCCTGCTAGAGGCAGCAGCCAGCAGGCCCCGGCTTATCACTGCCCGCCCCTGCCCCCTACCCTTCTCCAGGACAGCCTGAAGCCTCCTTTGAGTAATTTAGAACAGAAGCCATTATTTCCTGCTTTGTGTTTTGCTGAATATCACGGCTATGAACATTGCTTTATTGTTAGAAAGTTGCTGGATCTTTCACAGCGCCGAGAACATTTACGAGGGCCCTTCAAGGGGATGCTTTCTGGGAGGGTTGACGGACTTAACCATATGGCTCCCGTTAAATCCCATACAGAGCCTTGAGAAATTACCTCTGACAAGGGGGCCAGCAGCCTTCCACTCACAGAGTTTTATGTGTGGAATGAAACATTAAGTACTGATACTTGAGGAAATATAAGGTTTCTTAACATTCAAAAGTTGTAATACCACATGGTATTGTGGCCAGATGAAGGGGGCAGAGCCAGAACACCAGAGCACATGGCTGCATATTCCAAGAAGCAGAAAAACACCCCTGCTCTCCTCTCTGAATCTGGTTCTTGCCTGTGATCCCTCAGGCCAGTCTTGTATGTCTTGGTGTCTCAGCTTCTCACCCAGAACACAGCAAGTCTGGTATCTTAGCTCGGACTGCTATAGAAAAATACCACAGACCCGGTGGCTTAAACAATAGGCATTTATTTCTCACAGTTCTGGAGGCTGGAAAGTTCAAGGTCAAGGTGCTGGCAGATTTGGTTCTTGGTGAGGGCTCTCTTCCTGCCTCGCAGATGGCCGTCATCTCACTGTGTGATCACCTGACCTCTTCTTTGTGCATGCAGAGTGAGAGAGAGACAGACAGGCAGATTGACAGAGAGACAGAGAGAGAGGAGAAAGAGACAGAGAGATGGCGTCTCTTCCTCTTCTTAGGACACTAATCCCATTATGACCTGTTTAAACCTAATTATCCACAAAGGCCCCACCTCCTACTACCATCACATGGGGATTAAGTCTTCAACATATGAATTTGGAGGAAGACACATTCAGTCCATAACAGCTAGTCTTCTTGGGAAAGAAAATTGAAAGTCACTCTTCAATGGCTTAAGCTATTTGTTAGAAAAGCCCGGGATTAGCAGACTGATACTAAAGAGAAGAAAGGAAGCTAACGTTTATCCAACATCTACTATGTGCCAGGAACTGATCTAGCTTTGCATGTTGTTTTCTATCACTTTCTGAGAGCCCAGAGGGGTAGACATTAGTTGCTCTGCTTTTTTTTTTTTTTTTTTCCTCTAGTAAGAGAAGTAACTTGTCCAAAGTCATTCAGCCAGTGAGGTGAGCAGATTTTTGAACGTGGCTCTATTGGACTTCAAAGCACATGTTTTCCCTGTGCTCCTGCCCATAGCAATCCCAGTGCTGTGGAAGACACATGAGCATGTCTGACCATTTGGGAGAGTCATCTAACCACAAGAGTTGGCTGATGCTTAGTCTCTGGTTACAGTGTAAAGAGCTTCTGTGCTTTCACACACCTGCAGGGCGGTCAAGGGCAGAGGTGGACACACTGAATTGCCAGCAGCTGCTTCAGTCCTTCAGTAGAAATATACAGGAGTTCCCTGGGCCTCAAGGAAGGGGGATTGGGGGCTGTTTGAGCACATGGATACAGAGAGGGCCTGTACCTGGGAGATCAGGCTAAATACCCTTATTTGTAAGAAAACCAAAGTCAGCACTGAGAGTGCTGCCCTTTCTCCAGCCATTTGGTTGCTGTACAGTTGGCTTTGTGGTTTGCAGGAAGACCCTATCCCCCTCCCAGATGAAGTGTGACTTCCAGCCTATTCTGATTCCTGTGTGGATAGGTGACTTTGCCTGTGACATCCTCTTGGGGGAGGATTTCATTTCTGAATCTTACAAACAGAAGCCCTGCTCACAAAGTTCCAGAACCTTCCATATAAGTGTCTCTGTGTGTTTTGACCTTCTCTTTCCGCCCCCCACCCCCCATTTCTAGACTAGATAGGCACAGGTTAGGGTCTGCTTCTAGAGCAAATAGCCTAGGATCATTCAGTCTGTGTCTGTTGTAAATTTGGACACTTGTTCTTTTGTGCAGCGTGTTGAAAAGATATGCCTGGAAGAGAAGAACTTGCTCAGAGCCAAACCATGTCAGGTCAGAGGGGAGTCTTGGAAAAGCATTGGCCTTGGGTTCAGAGGTCATGGGTTTAGGCTCTGCCACTCAAAAAGGTTTATAACCTTGGCCAAGTGCACAACAGCCCTCGGCCTCAGTTCCTTCATCTATACATGAAAAGTTTAACCAGCTGATTACAAGTCACTCTCAGCAACACAATCCTCATTCAGTGCTTCTTTTCTGTCTCAAATTTATTTTCTCTTTCGGTTTGTTTTCCTCCAGGAGCTGAGTTTGGTAGGGGCTCTAGATTATCTGAGTTCCAGGATGAGTTCATGTGCCCACAGGGGTAAGAACAGGATAGGACTTGGGAATGCTTGGGAAGAGGAGACCAGTACAGTCAAGAGAAGGGTCCTAACGTATGAAGCCAGAGAGACCTGACTTCCAGGCTCAAGTCCTAGGTGAATCACAACAAATTTGTAATTCTATCACATGGGAATGAACACACCCATTTTACAGCTGAGTAAAGTGAGGTTCAGAGATTATATGACTTGCCCCAGGTCATACTGATGATGGCAAGAGGCAGAACTGGAAGCCAGGCCACCTACACCTCACTGTCCCAAGGGTCCGGATGAACTTGACTTCTCCAAGTTTTGACTTCCTCACATGTAAAATGAGGAAGCATCACTAGAAAATTCTCAAAGTCTCATCCAGCACTAAAAAGCTGATGATTTTCATAACAAATTTAATTTTGAAAACTACTTGGAAGGTAAGTTGTTTGGGGGCTCAGTGCTATACGCAAGACTATGTAGTTTCCTCCATTGCACTAATCTTTTTTTTTTTTTTTTTTTTTTTTTTTTTTTGTGGTATGCGGGCCTCTCACTGTTGTGGCCTCTCCCGTTGCGGAGCACAGGCTCCGGACGCGCAGGCCCAGCAGCCATGGCTCACGGGCCCAGCCGCTCCGCGGCATATGGGATCCTCCCAGACCGGGGCACGAACCCGCATTCCCTGCATCGGCAGGCGGACTCTCAACCACTGCGCCACCAGGGAGGCCCCATTGCACTAATCTTATCAACAAACTGTTCTTTTATTCTCGTTTTGCTAAAAGTGGCTTATTGCTGAAGATCTGACTAGAAAAACACCTAAACAGTAGAACAGTCTTTTAGTGAAAGACATAAAACAAGTGTAATGCAAGAAATTAGGACAATTATCTTGCCAGACACAGCTCTATGGGAAAATGCAGTCCACTGTCTTCTGTTTTGGACTTAACTGTTTTTGGGATTACTTTATAGATGGCCTGAAACATAAGGCTTTAGCTTATATCAATATTTAGTGTTTTCCTAGGGGTAAGCCTTGGATAAGATGCCAAATAACTAAATACTGGGAGTTGAGGATATATATTTCCCATAATATAAAATGAAATGATTAACTGCACCTTTCTGTACTTGTCAGAGTTCCTACATGGGGATTGGCTCAGTATTTTCTGTTTTCAGGGCCAGAAGCACGAAAGCCTAGCTGGCTCACCGCTGTAGGTTTACGTGAGTCCCAGTGTTGTGTTTAGAAAGAGTCCCAGAGCTAAGCATAATTATTCCTTGAAGAACACCAAAAGGTTTAGTAACATGGGAAAATGACTGGTGTGTGCAACGCTCTCCAAGGTGAGCATGTTAGGAGAAATAAACCTGATAAAGCAGAGCTGGTCCTTTGCAACTGGGAGTACACTTTGCTTTTTTGAAGACTGAGCATGTGCTTGTAACATGGCAGTGTCCCAGGGAGCATTTCTGATTATTTGTAACTTTCACATTCTTACAGACTGTATGTCTCAAAGTATAAATAACTCTTGTCTGAACTGATTGACAAGTAGTCTCTGAGTTAAAAGAGAAGAACTGCAGATAACCTGTGGTGCCCATTGCAATACTATGTATTCACATAATTGAACATTTTAGGATTTAAAAGATAAAGGATTCAATGGGTTCTCTCATATGTGTTTTTCAGTAATATTAGTCCAAATGGATTTTCTTTACCATTATTTTTTATAGCCTTTTTATGGAGGATTTAGTTAAAGATGATGCAAACTCTGTGGACCTTTATACCTTTGGTTGGATGAGAATATCACATAAATACCCAATTTGGTCTTGGATTTTGGATATAAAGGGAATCCTTACGTTAAGTTTCAGTTACATACAAATGGAATCCTATTTCAGTGAGACAGTGCAATGCCATTGCTAGAGATTGAGAGCCTGGCTGGTGGTTCTGACTCCACCACTCACAACCCCTTGACCTCTCTGGGCCCTACTTTTCCATCTTATAAAATGAAAGAATGAAACTAGATTGTCTAACAAGTGCCCTTTTCTAGCTCTTAGGAACATGTTTGTTTCCTTATCATGACTAACACTCTGCCACAGCACTGTTTGGCTGGTAGAGATTATGGAAGAAAAAATTTCATAAAGCAGATACGCCACATTTAGCAGACAATCTAGTAATCTATTTACCGAGTATGTTGTGCTTTTGGTAAATATCAACTGTAAAATTTCTATAGAGTAATAAACATTCTTAATGGTACCAGACACATTTAAAAGAACTTGGAGTTTTATAGTTTCCCCTGCTTTGGCAAAGTGCATTTTGGCTGGTGAATAGACCGGTAAAGTCTGTAAAATGATAGGACCCTGGTGAGTGTGGGGTACAGACATGCTGGAATGTGCTTGGGTTGCTTTTTACAGAGTTGCAGGTCTTTTCAGAGAACAGATGGCCCCAGACATCTTTGAAATGCTAGAAATGACTTCCTGAGTATACTCGTCATATATTGGTTCCGAATGGTAATTCATAAGCCAAATACACAGCACTTTACAGCTGACCTCCGATCTATTATTTTCAGTCCATAAAACCAATAAACATTTCTACACAAACAATCATAATGACGACTGCCACAACAAACACCCATCCCCAAGTCACCAAGCCACTGAACACTTGTCAAATGCACAATGGCATTCTCAGCATCTGTAAGGGCTGGCGGCCAAGCGTTTGGCAGATTCTTAGGGATCACTGCTTAGTGTGACATTTCTTCTCACTTTTCCCAGAGTTTTGCTCAAATTGAATACTTGAAGAGATAAGCAGTAAAGTGCTAGATTGAAGAGAACTGGAGACTGCTTCCACTTCAGTATTATTTGGGTAGTATGAGTGACGCCATTTGATGAGCCTGCAAACTCAGTGAAACCAAAGTCTACCCCTGAAGCTTTCTAGAACCCTATATTGAGTCAGGGTGTATTTTTAATGACAAAATTAGACAAAAATGCAACTTTATAGTTACATGTTTCAAATCACAGCCTCTCTAAAACATAGAAAGAATGAATTTAAAAATAATCTGAACTAAATTGTATATTATTAAAGGAGACTGGGGAATTTTGTGTGTGCGTGTGTGTGGTACACGGGCCTCTCACTGCTGTGACCTCTCCCGTTGCGGAGCACAGGCTCCGGACGCGCAGGCTCAGCGGCCACGGCTCACGGGCCCAGCCGCTCCGCGGCATGTGGGATCTTCCCGGACCGGGGCACGAACCCGTGTCCCCTGCATCGGCAGGCGGACTCTCAACCACTTGCGCCACCAGGGAAGCCCGAGACTGGAGAATTTTAATCTCCAGTTGCATCCAAATGAAAATTGTGTGTGTGTGCCTGGTGTATATGTGTACACACATTTCATAATACTTTTCTTTACTGGAACATCATTTAGGCCATTTGACATGTATATAACCTTATTCAAAACTCTTGAAGAAATTTTCCAGGGGTATTCCACAAAGCATGGTTTTTCATAATGCCCTGCATGTCCTTTATAACCCCCCTCTTACATGACAATAAACTACGCCAGCACCTTGGAGCCACTTTTAAAGAATAGTCACAGAGACTAACAAGCATAATAAGATTAAAAAAGAAAAAAACTCATGTAGCTTTGCGTTAGGCCCTTAATCTAGTTTTCAGAAAACTGAAACAATTCCTCATTATCTAGAAAATGACCATTTGGTTGATGAATTATGTTTTCAGGAGTAGCCACTTTTTATTTCTCTGACACCTTGACATCACTGGCGTGTGGGGTGAGATACTTAAGTGCTAATGTGGAGGTCCCTGGAGGGTGGTGACAGCCAGATTCTAGAGTCGGGGAGAGAGAACGCCACCTCAGGGGGTGGCTCCCTCCCTGTGCGGAACAGGGTGAATATCTCATAGAAAACTGGCTGTGGCACTAACCATGGGCTTGGGGCTTCACCAAAGAGGGATTTGATCTACTGGGAGATTCTGATTCATAACTGAAGTGAAATGGGGGTGGCAGGGCACTCATCTAGAACCCTGACTTTCTCTTCTTCCTGTTTCCCTCTTTCCTCCCTCTTTTCTTCCTGTCTCCCCTAGAAAGAAAGGAGGAATACCTCAAATTATTCATGTCTGCCATTTGGCCATGGCTCTGGCTAAAAGTCTGGAATTGGAGAAAGCTTAAAACTTTTAACAAAAAGGAAAATAAGAGATTTTCCTTTTAGATTGTGTGTGTGTGTGTGTGTGTGTGTGTGTGTGGTGTCAATTACTCAAAGTGTCCCAATCCCCCCTCATTGTGTGGATAGCTGCTATTTATTTAATTTAGCTATGTAGTCAAGCACTTAGCAGGAAACCAGAGGAGTGACTTTGTCCAGATCTCTTTTGAAAAATGCGTATGTATGTTTGTGTGTGTGTGTGTGTGTGTGTGTGTGTGAGAGAGAGAGAGAGAGAGAGAGAGAGAGAGAGAGAGAGAGAGAGTGGGGGGGGAGAGGTTGATTTTTATAAAAAGAGTGTGTGAAACTTTGGCTGCCCCACTGAAGCCACAGACAGCCAACCTTATATTGGGTCCACTGCGTTCCATAATTATTATTGCCATTAGGAATAATTATTATTTGCCTCATTGAGTTGGCAATTTGGAGCCTGCCTGAGACTGAGGGCTTCTCACAGGAGCCGAAGCACACAAAGGCTGAGTATTCACCCACAAGTGCTTCAACATGTTTGGACGACATCCTTTGCTTGGTTCACTTCATTGTATTTCAGACACATCGAGCTTCAAATTGAATGAAAAGTTTATCAGATACAAAACCAGCGTGAATGAGTGCCTGCACTCAGACAGCTTTTTTGATTGGATGCCAGAATTCTTGGCTTTTCTCAAGTCTGGAGATGAGCATTCTTTTCATGCCACTCTCTTCCTTTAATTAAAAATAGAAAAATAAGTAATAAGATGGGCCTTCAGTTAGAGGCTGGGCTTGAAATGGTACAAGAGGGAAAAGCAGAAGAATGGCAGGAACACCCAATGGCAAGGCAGCAAGCTCATTTAGGAGGCAGAATAGTTACAATCTTAACTTGATTTTTTCCTGATTTGTTTCGCCTCCTTGCCCACGGACTCTCCAGATTCCAGATTCTGTACTGTTTCCTCGTCCTTTTGCCTTATCATTTTGAAATAGCTGTGCCACGGGTATCCCCTCCGCCCTCCTTAGGGACCTCAGATAGAATGTGATCAGGTACTTTGAACCATGGAGCCCTCACAACAGAAGCTGTTCTCGGCGGAAAGGTTCACTGAGTCATTAAAGAAAAAAGAGCATGACAAGATGTTCTTCCAGACGTTGTTTTTCCTATAAGACTTTGTGGGTTTCTTGCCAAAGTCTATACCAGTCACAGGCCGGCGAGCACTTAAAGAGAAGAGCCCACACCTTCCCGCGTGGGGGTCTGTCCCCTCCCCTTAACCTATTCCTTCCAGAGTGGAAGTTTGTAGCAATAGCTGCTGAATCAGACCCCTCAAGAGCCTCCTCAAAACTGCTGAATCAGAAGAAGGAAAAAAACCCAATAGCTTCCATTCGATGTGTCAGACCCAACACAATTGAGTGAATGTTGACTTTGTCTCCAGACACCCAAATGGTCTGTCCTCCATCCCAAAACCACCTGTGATTCCTAGACAGGGTCAGGGAAGACCAGGGCAGCCCTGCTGGGCACTAGGCCAGGCACCATGTCTTCCAAATAAATATTCCTCAATCGGTCGGGAATGGAGGCAACTGGGTACCCGCCTTCTCCCAGATGTGGTGCCTGTATGGGGTGAGTGACAAGAACCTCTCCCCTGTCCTAGGCATTGAAAAGAGATTTCTTTTGTTATTACACTCCATTAAATGGGTTCCTTGGGTGAATACCTCTGTACAAATGAGAAACAAGTGAAAGTTCCACTGTAGTGATTTCCAGGGATTTGTGGTCTTGGATAATATATGTATGAAAACTGTTCAGCGGGGAAAATATTACAAAGGAGCATTCCTGTCTGAGTTTTCGTAAAAGATGGCAAAATGGTGCTGTAGAGAAAAAGAAATCCAGCACTTTCTCAGTAGTAGTAAAGCTCATCTTCAGGTAAGATTTCCTGTGAGTGTAGAATTGCCGCTTTTTCATTTGTTCTAGGAATTTAGGGGTAGAGAAAGGCCAGGGAAATTGGCCTCCACCTGCATGGAGTTTAATAAAGATGGACCCTTATCCTGTTCATTTTCAATGGTAACCTTCGCAAGGAACCTCTTTTTTTTTTTTTTTTCGGTACGCGGGCCTCTCACTGTTGTGGCCTCTCCCGTTGCGGAGCACAGGCTCCGGACGCGCAGGCCCAGCGGCCATGGCTCACGGGCCCAGCCGCTCCGCGGCATATGGGATCCTCCCAGACCGGGGCACGAACCCGTATCCCCTGCATCGGCAGGCGGACTCTCAACCACTGCGCCACCAGGGAGGCCCAGGAACCTCTTTTTTACAAAGCCCTGTGGAGTATATTATTTATATCGGTCCTAATACACCTCATTGTTACTTTTTTATTCAAAGATCCTGTTGTACCAAGTCCTTTTTAGTCTTACGATAGAAAGTGCTTGTTTTCAGTGTATTTCTTTCTATAGAAAGCATTTGATCCTTCATAATGAATTTCTCTGGAGTTTTACAAAATCTAATTGTTGTTACATTAGTTTCTATACTGATGGGTCTGATGTTTCTTCTACTAAATGTTGTCTCTCCGTTAATTGACTTAATTTTGAGTCCTTTTCTACAGTCAAGCAATGAAAAGAGCTTGAAAATTTTGTTAATTGTTCCGAATGAGGTGTGTGGTGAGTTTTGGGGAGCTTCCAAACAGAACTGTGTACTGTCAGAGACAAAAGTCACATTAGATGGCAGACCCCAAGGGAGAAGAGGTGACATCACAGTCTGCCATATGACAACACCAGGGAAATAGTTGTTTTCTCAGCTGCGCAGAGATTTCTCCTTTTTTTTTTTAAAGGGAATTCCTTTATTTTTATTTTTTATTTGTTTATTTATTTATGGCAGTGTTGGGTCTTCATTTCTGTGTAAGGGCTTTCTCTAGTTGCGGCAAGCGGGGGCCACTCTTCATCGCGGTGCGTGGGCCTCTCACTATCGTGGCCTCTCTTGTTGCGGAGCACAGGCTCCAGACGCGCAGGCTCAGTAGTTGTGGCTCACAGGTCTAGTTGCTCCGCGGCATGTGGGATCTTCCTAGACCAGGACTTGAACCCGTGTCCCCTGCGTTGGCAGGCAGATTCTCAACCACTGCGCCACCAGGGAAGCCCCCTTTTTTTTTTTTTTAAATGACTGCCTGGTATAAAAGATGAGCAGGTAGATCCCAGCACATTATCATGTGATGTCTATGTGCCATGTTATAAAGATGAATTATTAGAATACTAGAATCCACTCAACCATTCAGGGGCTGCCAAAGGCGAGGGTTGTGGCGATTGGCCAGGTGGGCAGGGCACCCCATCTCCCAGGTACCCCCTCACCCAGAGCAGTTCTGCATTTATTCACTTAGTTGAGTTTCTACATAAACATTTCTCTTGATAAAGAGTTCTATAGCAAGAAAACAGTTTGAAAACTACAGGCTTAGGAGATTCTTTTCTGTATATGTACTAGGAGAGAAAAAGTGAATTCTTGGATGTGCTAATGCAGGCACCATCTTGAAAACCACTTCCCCAGAGAAGTAGTGATACGTTCGCCATTGTAGAGGTAAATGAGATTGGAGAAACAAGCTGTGGTTTCTGAAGTGAGGGGGTGGTGAGGGGAATAAGCCATGAAAGAACTTTTAGCAACTGGATGGGAGGGAAGAAAATTGTCAAAAGGAAAACATAAAGACTTCATGGAAATCTATCCATTTGAATCTCTCAGCAAAAGGTAGAACAACCACAGAGGAAATTGTACTGTTTCAGTTCACTCTTTTAGGCAGATGCAGTAACACTTGGGATCACAAGGTCTGAGGCTCTGAGACCCAGGAGGGCCAGAGAGGTAGCACCAATGGACCGAGGACCCCAGAGGCCCTTGCGTCGCCCGTCCACCTTCAGTCTGCAGATCTCCTCTCTTTGCCTAATTCAGTTTAGCTCTCTAGGACTTTACTAGTATTTTTTCTCTCTTCACAATTTCACCCCTCCCACAGTCCAGCCTGATCTCTGCCCCTCAGCATACCTAGAGTAGTATAAAGGCAACTTCCTTGGAAGCCTCCGCCCCTAGGATAATCCCTTACTTCTTCCTCCTTCGCAGGCCCAGCATGGCCTGTCTCATAGGCAAGCCTCGGTTATTTCCACCTTTAACCATGGTACGTGTGTTTCTGTGAGTCGAATTGCATCCCCCCAAAAGATCTGTTGAAGTCCTAACCCCGGCTGCATCAGAATGTGACCTTATTTGCAAATAGGATCTTTGCAGATGTAATCAAGTTAAGATGAGGTTATACTGGCTTCTGGGGGGCCCTAAACCTGATGATTGGTGTCCTTATGAGAGGGCCACGTGGAGACACCAGGAGGATGCCATGGGATGGCACAGGCAGAGACTGCAGTGATGCAGCCGCAAGCCAAGGAAAGATAAGGTTTGTCAGCAGCTGCAGCAGCTGGGAGAGATCCGGGGAGCAGATCCTCCCTCAGAGCCTCCAGAAGGAACCAACCCTGTGACACCTTGACTTCCGACGTCTAACCTCCAGAACTGTGAGAGAATCAATTTCTGTTGTTTTTAAGCCACCCAGTCTGTGGTAATTTGTTATGACAGCCCTAGGAAACTAATACATGTGTCTTCGTGTAATTATGGACCTGTTTGTTTTGCCAACAGAATTGTGGTAAAAAAAAAAAAATCTCTTACTCCATTCTCCTTTTATTCAACTGTAACAGATGTATGGATAAAAACATTAAGAGAAAAAAGCTAACTAGGAATAAAAATAAAACTACTCACTGGAGTAGTGGTATCTTGGAGTCGGGACCTGTTTGGTGGGACACCCCCAAATCTCCATTTGTACAGAAAGGGAATAAAGAGGACTGCTCTCCATCAAACAGACCCCCCGTTAATATATTCCAATGAAAGATATTATTAGAGATGCATTTTACCTGGGCTTCAAACCTGTACTGCCATAAAATCCACTTTGAGGGGAACAGGGGAGAGTTTTCTTTAGCCATGCATTCTCTGCTCAGTGGTATCTGCCGGATTCTGAAGTCTACACTTTTTGTTAATTAAGCTGTCTACTCTGTAGTTTGCAACGGAGGGAAGATCAACAATGCACGTAGCTATAGGGGCTTTTACACTCAGCCTTCCAGAAGTTTCTAGCAGCTAATGACATTCCCTGAACATTGAAGGCAAGGTCACCCATGACTGGTCTGAGGAAGGACAGTCCAGGGTGATGGGTTTTTTGGTTTTGTTTTCCTGTGTGTAGTGTGTGTGTGTGTGTGCGCGCGCGTTTCTTTAGACAGTGAGCTTAATCACCAAGAGATTTCTTTTAGGTGGTACCTAATTCCTTTCAGCCCTTCAGCCCGCGGGCTGGTGCTCATTTTCATGACTGATGAGGGTTTTAGCTGCTGTTCTCCTAATACATGTTTTTGAAAAAGGAAGTAGCTTATGTGGCAGCACTGTTCTTTTGATCTGTTAACTTTTCTTAATTCTTTTTGAAGCATCCTTCTGCCTCCATCTCTGGCTCTGAGTGATTTAAAGGAAAAATCCTGGAGTTTATATGCTCCAAGAAACCTAATGCTCTGAGAAATCCAATAAAGCCCACCGCCAGAATTGTGTCGGGAGGCGAGGGGGTATGAGATGACCACCCAGAGCGAGAGCCCGGATGGGAGGGCGTTAAAACCAAGTAGACAGATATCTGTGTGAGTCCATCACTGGGCAGGGTTTGCCAGCTATAGATCCTGTGAAGGTGGGACTAGACTGACACTGACTCAGCATTAGCAAATTTCTTGTTTGCAATCAGGGAAGTTTATTCACTCCTCAGTGTAAAGAAACGAGGGCTCTTCTTGCCCTTCACATCCCCCCCCCTTACTTAGCAGCTTTGTTTGAATTTTCACACCTTAGGAACTTTGCGTTTTTTTAGATCTAGAGTGATTCTGGGTTTTCTTTCTCTTCATGGGCTCATCAAATCACTATGTCACCTCGATTCCTTTTTTTTCTGTTTTTTTGCCGTACGCGGGCCTCTCCCGTTGCAGAGCACAGGCTCCGGATGCGCAGGCTCAGCGGCCATGGCTCATGGGCCCAGCTGCTCCGCGGCATGTGGGATCTTCCCGGACCGGGGCACGAACCCGTGTCCCCTGCATCGGCAGACGGATTCTCAACCACTGTGCCACCAGGGAAGCCCGATTCCTTAATATTTTTAATAAACCTGAAAACTGAAGCAGTTCCCCTGGCCAAACCACTGTGGTGACGTGTTGTGACACCTCCTCAAGCTCATGCTTTTTGTGATCTTCATCCTTATTGGTCAGAACTCTGGTTGGGTGTTTTCCAAACGTGGGTTCCTCTCCCGGTCCTGGTGAAAGCCCCATAGATGAGCGCGGTGGCCGTTATGGCAGGAGGAGAGGGGAGGAAGCAGAGAGTTCCCTGGAGCTGCTCAGACCTCTGGGAGGGATCCAAGATGTTCTGATAATTTTCGTCAAATAATAACTGTGAAGAAACTTCCCGCAGTTCAGACCAGTAAAAGCAATGGGATAATTGTTCCTGTCAGCCCTCTGACAACTCCTGCCTCTCCCCAGCTGAGACATAACAATGGAACTCTTCGTGTGGCTTATTCTATCCTTTTGTGCTTTATAACTTCCATCAGAAGTAGAGAATGATTAGGGTGAAGAACAGGGTCAGGATAATTTGATCACTTTCACCAGCAAGCATTTTTCTCTGGCATGAAAAAGAGAAGCAGGAAGGCATCATGAATCGCAGACTTTGAAATGATTAAAAAAGTCCAACCTCAATACAAAATAAGTTTTCATTTACTAAGTCTTCTAAAAACTGATTTGTAAGCAAACCAGTAATAATCACATTCTGGCTGGTGGCAACAAGTGGGAAAGAATGGGACAGCCCAGCATGGCCTCAGGGCATGTTTTGTCCATCCCACAAAACTACCTCTGGTCTGGCATCACTTTTCTCACCTTTCAACTGCCTGGCTGGGAAGGGCTGCAGTCTGGAGTGTCCTGGCAGCACCCCACAGGGCATTTCTGATGGCAGAAAACCAGACCCAAAGTGGAGAGAGTGGTCCAGCCCTGGCTTCTGGCAGTGGGCCTCTTACTATGTGACCAGTCATACATAAGATCAGCTCAAATGTTATTGTAAAAGGTGGATTATTAAATCCATAGGATTCTAAATAGTTCAGTTATTTATCTACACTTGACTTTATTCCAAAAAAGGACTTACAGAGACTTACAGAAAGCACAGTACAACAGTATTAAAAACAAACAAACACAAAATCTGTGGAAGAAAGGAAAGCAGTGTGAGAAAATTCTCAATGAGATGGAAAGACACTGAAATAGTTTGCTGCTAATGACTCTTGTCATGATTGCTATCATCTTTTAAGTAAAATCAGTGTCTGAGTCTGCCAGCATGGAGCACTTCTGTAGGAGAGCACTTCTATAGGAGTCATCAACTTTTAGGAGAGAAATGAAGCTTATTTTTGGCTCTGCAGTGGATTTTTTTAGGTATACGTTCAACTTCATCTAATCATTGGTACTGTATATCATCAGCATACTGTTTTGGAACATGTGTTTATGAGCACTGAAAGAGTAGGCCAAAGGTAGCAGGATTCTTTGGGAATTAAAAAAAAAAATAAGTTTTGTAAAACTAAGCAGGCCATTGTGGAGGTGGACTGAGGGGGTGGGAGGGAGGGCAGGCTCATTAACATCCTGATATAAAGTTCTAAGCAGCGAATAAGAGGCTTAAATACATAAAGAGCGAGGCTAAATTTGGGCCAATTTCCTGTGAAATCTCTTGTGTAATATTTTCAATTTGTGCTTGTTTAATGTGGTTTATTTTCCTAAGGTTCACGGTATAGGTTTTAAATTCAGCCTTGACTACACACATGTGTCGAGAGGTTATAAAACGAGAACCAGCTCCGACCAGTCTCCAACTGGATGCCCTTAGGTGGAAAACATTACCTCCTTCTCAATACCTAAAATTTCTTCATGGGCACTGACTTAGTCTTTTTCCTATCCAGTTCCTGACTACTTTTCCATCACCTGGTTTCACCAGCACCTGTCCAGTGACATTGATTAGTGCACCTAAGGATGCTACAAGGCCTCTTTACTCCAGATCAGGACTCCAAGGCTATTTTGGGCAGGGCTGGCCCCTCTGTGAAATCTCAAGTTCTTGACACAAAGGGATAATTCCACCCTTTCCAATTAAAAATAGAAAAAACACCTCAGGCCCTCCAGAGGGCTGATTTGCAGTACCAAGTTCTAATTTTGGCCTCTGATGTCTTGGATCACATCTACTCTAGGATGGGGCCATTTCCTATATATAGCAGTAGTGTTTCGGTGACTTGAATACGGTATGCAGGACCTATATTGTAAGTCAGACCTTAATTAAACTAGAAAGGACCTCTCTGTTGTTTGTGGCATTTACTATATCAGACCTTGTCTTATAGTTACCTGGTGTTTGTCTCTCCCTCTAGGCTGTAAGTTCTTAAAACAAAGATTGTCGTGTATCTCCTGCAACACCCAACATGCTACATAATATAGAAGACTATATACCACTGAAAGTGTGCTTATACATGTGGGTATAAAGTTGTCGAAAAGAGACATCATGTATATGCCAAGTTTCTTAATTTAAACAGTAAGAGGTCAATAGGAGAGAGAATAAGTTGCCCGAGTGTTTTTATCTTCTTCATTACATTACCATTCAACAAAATATTCATCATTCATTCATTCAGCTAACTCTTATCAGGGACCTTTTTTTTTTTTCTGAAGGTACACAAGCCTTCTAAGTCTAGGTTGTAAAACCAAAAAATACCGTTTACAGTTCTAGTTTCATTTCCAGCTGTACCTGTGGTACAGGGTGCAGTGATGTTGAAATCTGGCATCTTCTCTTTGCCTCCACTGTATTTTCTTACCTATTCTTTTGAGTTTTGTTTTCTCTTGGCATGAGTCTTTCTCAAGACTGTGGATCTGGTCTACAAATGGTCGAGTTATTCTCCAAGCCACTGTTTTCCCTGGAAGGGACAACCTAATTCTTAGCTGCTGCTGGCTTTCTTACTGGGGATGTAGTCTCTCTCTTCTCACCTGCCCACCCAGCTTTCTAAATAACTCAAGTGTGGTGTCAGGAAACTAGCAGCCTAGAAATGTGAGCCTTACTTTATGGTCACTTTCCCCCTGACATTCTATTATGAGAATTTTCAAACATAAGAAGCTTCAAGAATTATTTATTTACCACCTAGATTCTACAATAACCATTTCACTATACTTGCTTTATCATATATTTGTAGATTTATCTGTCTCTCTATCCATCCATAAGTCGTTCTTATTTTTTTGATGCCTTTCAAAGTAAGTTGCAGACTCAGTCATTTTACCCCTAACCACTTCAGCATCTGTATCACTAAATAGAATTCCTTATTTAGTTATGGTTCTTTTTCTGTCGTTGAAGTTTATAAAGAGTAAACTGCACAGATCCTAAGTATGTTAATGGCCACATTTAATGTAGGATATCATTTTCTTTTCTAGTTTTTCTCATTATCAGTAACTAATCATGAAGATTAAAAAAAAGATTCTGTAATATCCAAGATTAGCATATTTAGGTGGTGAGTATTCCCATAAGTTTTTCTTACCTGGCAATATCTGTTCTAGTCTGAAAGGGGCAGGAAGAGAAAAGGAGTGTGTGAGGCTTACATATTAAAGGCCTCGCTTTGTAGACAGACTAACAGCTCCTTCTACCACCTCTGTATTCACTAACTTTTTCTTTGGTCCCTTGTTGCTGCAACAATAGGAGAGGTTGTATATGTGGTGGTAAGGGACACAAGTTTTGGCATCATAGAGCCTAAATTCAAACTCAAGTCACACTGACCTTGGACAAGTTATATTTAAGCATTGCTCAGTGCATCTGTTCCCTCTTCTGTTAAAATGAGGATAATATTACCATCTGAGGTTGTGATAATTCAATAAGATAATGGATGAAAGTTATCTGGCACATAGTACATGCTCAATGATATTAATTCATATCATTATTACCACCTAAATACCAGCTCACTGTGTGGTTAGAGGTAAGGGCATAGGTGTGTAGTTAATTCAGAAAGACTTTAATTTGGTAATCTTCAGTTTTCAGATTACCAAAGTGAATCTTTTGTGTGATCAAGGAATTTTTGAGGAAATACTGAAAATGTATTTTCCTCACTGTTTTAACGGAAATGAGCACGATTTAGTGTCATCTGAGATGTCTACTTTTGTGTCAGACAGGATAACCATTGGCTTTTCCTCACAGTGTCTCCATCTTGTGTCCCCGGGGTCATGCCTTACCTAGGAAGGGAAGAGCAAGAGCCAAAGGATATCATGTTTCCTCCACACGGTTCCCAGGCCTTTCTTTGCAGCCTGAAGTCACAAGGTGGTTTCTTTTGTGCTCAACCACAATACCATTCCTTCAAGCAGCCAGGCTTAAAACCCAGTAGCCCCCTTAGCTTCTCCGCTCCACTGCCCCCCATCTTAGATCAGCTGCACATTCATTTGAATTTGCTCCCTACTTCCCTCCCAAGCCTCATGTGTTGTGGGGGCTTGTATGGTAACACTCAGAAAATATCTGTTGATCGCTTAGGTCATGTGGCTATTTCTCAGAAACCTACATGGGGCAAGTTCAGCTCTTCCTAGGAACTAAACCACAGTTACTTGCTGCTTCTACCTGCCTTCAGAGGTGATAAGGGGAGACCAGTTTAGGAAAAGTTAGAAGCTGTGAAAGCTGTTCCAGAAGGTGGACACCGTCCAAGGAAGACTGGCCACAAAGTGGCATCAAAAGACCCACAGTGGGACAATCTGAGCCTAAAGCCTTCTTATCGAGTCAGAAAAGGACAGATGATGGGCATCACTGGCCGTGGGGAGTAGAGGAAAGTAGCGATTCTGACATGTGGCTGATGCTACATTAGCAATTTCCCAACTCTTCGTGTGTGGAACCTGTGTGCTCTGGGTGTGCCAGACACTTGCTAGCACAACAAGTGAAGATGCCCTGAGGGAGTATGCAGGGATTTCCAACCTTGCTGAGTTTAGAGAGTCATAAATGGGATGGAGCTGTAGTGTGGTCAGTGTGGGTTCTGAAACTAGAGTTGAGGCAATTCGGATCCTTCAGCCCCTTTAAGTTAGTCTTATCGGATCAGGCCATCACGGAGCAAATAGACAGGTAAGTCTCAGAGACCTCTGAACCCAATTAAAGTTATACCACAAAGAAATCAAACTCATGTGGTTTGCATTTCAGAAAGCTACATTTGGTGGGCTGTTCCTGTTTTAATTCGGTAACCTAATGCAGACCATGTGAACATTTGAAACGCTTTTAACAGTTAAACCAGCTCAAATAACACAAAACCAGAGCAGCAATAAAGAATGAATTAAAGCTGATTGCAACTGTGGCCAACATAATTTTTTTTTCCCTTGCAAAGAACCTGGGGGGAATAGAATGCAGGACCAGTGGGGGAAGAGACTGGTATCTCCATTTTCAACTTGGAGTAAAGCAGCAGGCACTTTGACTTCTTTTATTTCTTAAGCAAATGTTTGAAACAGATCAACTTAGAAGGTATATTTAAACCTTGAAGGGATTTGCGATGAGGGAGCAAAGGGGATTGACATCCTTTAGAACTGATAGCTTGGTAGTTAGTAGCCCTGCATCCCCCCTGCTAAGACGGGCAGTGGGCAAGGGCATGGTGCTAAGCCTACAGAGGTCAAGAGTTCAATCCTGCATGGGTCACTTAGCCTCATACTGGAGGAGGCGGGGAAGCGAAACTTGTTGGAGTGCCGTAGCCGTTACTTCCAAGTGTCTACAAAGGGTTGCCCAGGAAAGAGAAGCTGAGATAACGATAGTGATCAGTCAGTGTGTTCCATGTACCAGGCACTATTCTAGGTGCATTCAAGGCCACCTACCTAACCTGGCTACTGAATTCATCTGTGCCTCAGTTTTCTTACCTGTAAAATGGAGATACAATCATTATTCTTGTTTTACAGATGAGGAGAGAGGCACAGAGAAGTTTAATTACTTTCCTAAGGTTGCATAGATAATAAATGGCCGTAGCAGGATTCAGACACTGGTAGTCTGGTATACATAGCTTCAGCACCACCACAATATACCACTCTAGCAAGTTAAGGAACTCGAAGACAAATCCAGTTGCGAATAATGGGAGCAAATGACATAAGCCTCATCCTAAGTTATTAGCCTCTGGCCCAAAGAGGATTGACTGCACTGATAACCACACCCAGACCTCACAGTGTGCTGTGCGTGCTTCACAGTAATTGCTCCATTTATGTTGGTTGAACTGAATTTTTTTTTTTTTTTTTTTTCTTTTTGCGGTACGCGGGCCTCTCACTGTTGTGGCCTCTCCCGTTGCGGAGCACAGGCTCCGGACGCGCAGGCCCAGCGGCCATGGCTCATGGGCCCAGCCGCTCCGCGGCATATGGGATCCCCCCAGACCGGGACACGAACCCGCATCCCCTGCATCGGCAGGCGGACTCTCAACCACTGCGCCACCAGGGAGGCCCGGTTGAACTGAATTTTATACACACCTGGAGGACGCCTCCCAAAAAATGGTTGGCGTGCTCCATCCATGAATGGAGAAATTTCTGTGAATAAAATCTAAAAGAGATGGTGAGTGTCCACTGAATTTATTTCCATGTAATTCCAGGCACTTGATGGGAGAGCCATGGGGTGTGAGGATGGCAGCTTGGGCCCAGCCCTGTGACCTGTGCCGTAGGTGATAACTAACTCACCGCCTGCCCCGTTCCCCAGAGTGTGCTGACTTTGTCAGAGATGCAAGGGAGTAAGGGAGAAAGGACCCATTAATTTCAGATCCATTAGCGACAGAAAGCCTGCCAAGTGGGAAAGAGTGAAACTACAGGAAGAAATTTTATTTGCAAACTCCTGAGAGGTTCTCACCAGCAGCAGGGAGCCAAGGAATCACTGGTGGGCAAAGGGGCTCCACTGAACCCCTGAATCTGAGTTCCTTCCGGAGCAGTGGGAAGCCAGCCATCAATCTCTCATGCAGGCAATGCTAAGTTCATCTGCCTGACTTTCACAAGCACTCCTCCCCAGAGGATGAGAAATCTACCTCCTTTCTCCTTATAAAATGAAAACTGATGTCCACGTTGCCGGCTAGACCCCCTGAACAAAACAGAATTATGAAGTATAAATAAAAAGGTAAAGCTTACCACTGGTTTCTTTTTCTTAACCTCGTAGATAAAGTCAAATGGTTAATTATAGTATCTTAGACTAGGTAACTGTTTTCACCGCCCCTGCTCTATTATTAGTGGGAGGAGTGGATTCAGATACTTGATGAATATGATGTCTGTTTGACTTGAAGGTAAAGGAAATCTAGTTTACCTCCTTCTACAACTCTGGTTTCAAGGATTACAGCCCACTTAACTCTCATTAAGGCCTGGATAAACATAGGCTGCCTATCTCCTAAACATTCCTCAGGTTATTGGTCTAGTTACAATTAGCTTTCTGGAGAAGTTTTCAAGTCCCCCCGATTCCCCCAGGCCGACCCTGCCATCTTCCTGTGGCTCACCTGTGTGACTTTTAGCATGTCACTTACCCAGCTGGACTGGGCATGTCATGTGCCTGGAGCTCTGTAGATGATGATTAAATAATCAGTGAAGAGTACATCGTGATTGGAGTAGGCAGAATAGGACCTTGATTAACGTTAGGGATAAAAATCTGTTTTCTCTCTAAGGAAGATTTTTCATATCAAACTTTATCTCAGCACCTGCTTCCAGAGAACCCAACCTGTGACAGGCTCCTTCATACCTATGTGGCCCAGATAACCAAATCCCTTGACTTCCAAACAGTTTTAAATTAATTCTTCCTCCTCATTCAGTCTTCTCTGCTAGAATTTAAATTTTCTGTTCAGCAGCCCCTGCAAGCTACTCTAGCTATATGAGGACACAACATTCTCTGAAACTTCATATGGTTCAGGAACACGAGTTGTCAGAAGATCTTCTTACATCCCACTTGGGTCCTTGAACATCCTTAAGTTATTCTAACTCTAGTCTTTCAGTAAATACTTCTTGAGCATCCCCACCTTCCAACCCCCACTATCCAATGTCTGTGTTCTCCTCTATGAAAAAATATAGTTTACATATTATGCATATATATTTTTCATATATATTTTATATATACAGATGACCCTTGAACAGTGCAGGGGGTAGGGATGCCAACCCCCCTTCCCCCCGCACAGTCAAAAATCTGTGTATAACTTTTGACATGACAAAAGCCTAACTACTAATAGCCTACTGTTGACCAGAAGCCTTGTTGATAATATAAAAGTCAATTGACTCGTATTTTGTATGCTCTGTGTCTCTCTACCTATATTTTATCCATTCATGACATACCTAACTTTTTATTGATTTTTTTCCATATTTCTAGGCTAGGTGGTTTGTCTGCAGGTTTTTTTGAATGGGGGCAAATCTCAAGAAAATTTTCCAGTATACTTATTGAAAAATATCTGCATATAAGTGGACCTGTGCAGTTCAAACCTGTGTTGTCCAAGGGTCAATTGTATAAATAAATAATAAAATAAATAATATATACTTTATATATTTTAACATATATTTTTATATTTGTATCATATTATGTGCCAGGTACTGTGCTGGGCTCTGTGAAAATAATGGAGAGAAAAATAAACAGACATGATCATGGAACACATGGTCTATTGAGGGTGATGGACATTAATTAAAGCTTTATACAAATACCTATAAATTGTAACCCTTAAAGTACAAATGCACGTTGCTATGAAAACATCTAGTAGAAGAGCTTGACTTTGTTAGGAAGGTCAGGGAAGATTTTTCTGAGAAGTTTCAAAAGTTGAAAGACTTTCAATTCTTAAAGCTTCAAACTTTAAGAATAGTGATGGAGATATATATATATATATGATATATATATATATAACATATATATATATGTTGTATATATACACACATATATACGTGTGTGTGTGTATATATATGTGTGTGTGTGTGTGTGTATATATATATATATATATATATATATATATATATATACATGGCCAATCAATTATCTAATTTGAAATAGTTTTAATAGTTCAGCATTTCTTTCTGCTTCTACCTCAAGTCCCACAGTATGCCCACTTTCTTTGGTGGGTTCTATGTATGTCTTCCATTTTATACAGCAAGCACCCAGCTGTGCAGAAGAGGATAAATCACTTTTAACTTTAGCCAAAGGTTGGACAAAAAGAGGCCTCCTCTTTCTACTTCTCAACCCTTCCCACCAACATGGTCTTAATTTCAAAGCTGGTGATGAAGATTGAACGTGCAAAAGGGTCTGGCTTATGGCTCTTTCTTTTGGCAGCAGCAACCTTGGGAATAATTGAGAGATCACATTTCAGACCCATTTTGCACACCATCAAAGCAAAGGGGATAGGACTGATGCTTTTGAAATTGGAGGGGCCAGGCCAGTTTTCATGTTACTCCAGTTGAAGTTCTCTGGCGTCACAAGTTCAGCAGATGGATATCATACACCTACCTCTGGTATGGTGTTCTGGGTTCCTTGGGAAATCTGATCCTTGGCCTCACTTTCATCATGCCTACCACAGCGCTTTAGGCCAAGACCTCCTAAATCACGTCATTCAACCCCCCTCCACCCAGTGGACCTAAATGTCAGGGGATTTCCCTGACCTCTCCCAAAGGGACCACCTTTCTGACTGGAAGATTCTTCTCAGAGACGATATGGTGCAATTTTTATGAGACTTTGGGGTATGTGGCAGCTACATAGCTATGATGAGTGAATATTCCCCCAAATCAAACATGATGAGTGAGAACTCCCCAGAATTGCTTTTACTAAATATCTGGGCAGCCAGGCCAGTGGGGGACCAAGATAAAGGTGGTCACTTCAAGGTTAGAGATGCTTTAAATAAAACAAACTGAAATTTTACTCTTCCCAAGGGGCAAAAAGGAGCCAACTATGCTGAATATCTCAGAACTGAATTTCTTGCATTGCATATATTAGAAGAAAAGTATGATCTACACTGCAACTTATTTCCATAGCAGCACTCTGGTATCCAAAAGAAGTGAGCCACAGATGCTTAGAAGCATCTCAGTTGCCCACTTTGAACAGTTCATATTAAACTGTGGAAAGGAGGATGCACTAGAATTTTCTTTTCCTATTTTTCTATGCAAATAAAACACGTTGGTTTTTTTGGTTTTTTTTTTTTTTTTTTTGCCAGATGTGAAGCCTTTTGAATGGGTTAAGAACATAAACTTGTAGCTAGATAGACCTGGGTCCATGTCCTGGTCCGACCAGTTAACAGCTCTGTGACCTTGGACATGCTCATCTTCTCCCCGCCTTGGTTACATCATCCCTAAAGTGTGTATATTAGCAATCAGCTCACATAGCTGTCATCAGACATAAATGTATGCATCAGATAATGCATACACAGAGTATTTAGCATTGTGTTCATTTTAAGGACACAAAAGTATTCGCTATTATTATTGTTGCTGTTGTTATTAGCATGTGATAGTGATTTTCAATAGTGAAGAGGATCCCAGTTTGCTTAATGACTTGGGAGCCTTGGAGCTAGGATAGGGCCACATTGATGCTGTTCCCAGCACACCCGGTGCTTAACTTTGCACTGGGACCAAGCCCATAATTTAGTATGAAACATAAAATGTGTGATGTTCCAGCCTGAACTCAAGAATGTGGTTAATGGATAGTTAAACTTTCCTGAGGCAAACTCAGAAATTACTGGATCCATTATCTCCTTGGCAGGATAAGCAGTACAGCTCTTTTCCTTTCCCAGCTACAAAATGCCTGTTGACAGGACAATCTGGAACCCAAGGGTTGGATAAGTATGGGCCGCATGAGGCCTTGCATTTTGATTCTCTGTTATTGCTTTCTGATGAAGTGTAGACATTTGGCCACCAGGAGCAGATGTTCTTTCATGAGCAATACAGAAGAGCATGCCTCTTTGTAAGTGGAAAGCTCATCTCTTGGTCCTGCTTACTGTACCACAAGGGTTTTCAGATGTCCACTGGGGATGCTGAATGATACGTCCTTTCCAGTGTACTCTCCACCAATAAAGTGTGATAACAGTACCCTTGGGAATGTTTAGAGAGACGTGATTCCAGATCAGGAAAGTTAAACAGTGGACCTGGAGAGTCTGGCCTAGATGCAAGTCATACTTCATGCAAATAATTCTTGGCTGGATCCAACTTAGGTTTGGATGTTTCTTTTAATTTGCTGTTGGACCAGATTAAAGGGAGTAAATAACCTGTCCTCATTCCCATCCTAGGACCACATCAACCCCTACCTCAACTCTAGACCCTCCTCGTTCTCCTGACTTTGGGACCCTCATGAGCCACAGCTTAGCTGAGTCTTGCTGGTTCTACTTGGCAAAGCATGGGAGAGCAAAACAGGAAGTAAAGGACAGGTTACCTCATTGGACTGCCTTCCATCAGAGGGAAAAGAGATAATACTTGTTCACTACATTTGAGTTCTAAGAAGGTGGGAAAATGGACCTAGAATTATGCTTCTTTGGCAAACTGATGTTGATTTCCCTCTGAAGGAAAAGGCAGGAAAGGGAGCTAAAACTAAGATTTATTTATTTATGAACCTGGCATTTCAGTGAGTTATCTCATGTAAGAGAAGGTGTGTGAAAATGGTGGGTAACCATTCGGAGGGCTAGAAGGATCTTTTGTGTTTGGTGGAATGTTTTAAAGCTACCCTTGAGCATCATCAGACACTTGGTCTGTGAATTATTTCTCTGATCATTAGACTTAAGAATTGTAACAACTTCTCGTGATGCATTTGGCCATTCCTTGTGTCCCAGGTTAATTAGCACTGCCAAGTCCATTAAGCCAGTGTAATATCACTCACCCCTCACCCAGAACTAGTGATTGAGCATCTCGAGGGCCACACGCCTTCTTTACCTCACTCTATCCATCATTACTTTATCTGAATCCTGCTCCCTCTGTTAAATTGGCCTTGCTCAATTTACATTCCGTGCAGTGACCTGATAGTGTGAAAAAGCTCAACGTAGGTACAACCGGGGAGTTTTCCCTACAGAGTTTAAAGGGGATCTTGATTTAAAGTAGGGTGGAATTATTTTTATGCTCTATAGTATATTTTAGTGGAAAGAAGTTTCATTTGTTTTTGATAAGTGAGGGGAAACTCACTTTTTTTGAGTATCTGAAGTGACTTAGAAAAGGCAAAATAAGACTCATAGCTTTTGACAGTGTGTTCTCATACACAGCCCCAACCTTTCTCCTGTTTTGTTGACAGATTTCAAAGAGAATTTTCTGTAAGATAAAGATGGTTGTTTTTTGTACATTAAATTACAAGAGATTAGAAACATTCCCTTTTCTTCAAATTGTGTTGGCAATTTGATCTGTAGGAGGTGATTGAAGCTTCAGCTTTGAACTAATTACTATAGCTTAAGTTTCTGTCTGAAAGTTTCATTTTAAGTTCATTTGAAGTATATACAGGAAAGATGAGAGAGAGAGGGAAGGATTGTAATAAATATGGTGTATTAGCTCAGATTGTATTTGGAATTTTCTTCCTCAAATAATACTAATTATAAAAGATGTGAAAATAAGTCCATAACTATGTTTTCTTGGTTTTTTTTTCTTTCCTACTAATTAAAATTGAATCCATGAGAATGTCTGGAAATATAAAAGTAATTTTAGAAGATGATATTTGCAAGCATTTTGGTCTGTTATTAATATGAGACTGTACTTGTGGGGGGATGTGTGAGAAGGTCTTTCACAGATACTTCATCCAGCCAAAGTTGATACCCCATTTCACAGCACAGCCTCTGTCAATGATGAGTCCCTAAGTGTATAATGACAAATGTCCCCAGCTCCATACTATTGCCAATTAGTAAAATTCTAAAATCGATTTCTATCTTACAAATAAGGAACTTTGGTTCTTAAAGTTCCAGGGCAAGCCCAGTTTTTGTTGATTGTTTTAGCTAAGACTTCATTCTTTGATCATCATATTGTCCTTGTCCGTCTAACAGGTCAGGAATATTTAGTCAATGCCTGGTTGTGAGAATTGTTCTGTGATGATCTTTAAGATACCTATTGTCCATCCTTTTGTGATGTGCCTGTGTCGATAGAAATGCCGTCTGTGATTTGATTTCTGCTTCTCGTGAAGTTCAAGGGGGATGAATGGAGTTATTAAAAGGAGCCATGCCATGTTGAGAGGGTGGGGAGCGAGGTGTGTCTGGTAGGAGTTGGTGTGTGGGGGTGGAGGCTTAGGGAGGGCTCTAGGTCCGTCGTAGCACATTGTAATGACTCCTGCCTCTTCCCAATCCTCTCTCCCCACCTCCAGTTCCATACCCCGACCTTTATATCCCTGGCTCCCTAGACCTGCCTTGTATCCTCCCTTCCTTAACACCCACCTCTCCCTGAGTTCCCTAATGTGCCTTGGTGTTTTGGAAAGAAAATGCTATTTGAATCCAGGAGTTGCTGAACGGCGGGTAGAGGAGCAGGGCAGACGCTCTCTGTCCATTTCCTCGGCGTGGCCCAGCCAAGCACCAGGCACAAGGCTTAACATTAATCAGAGCAGCTGCATGAAGATCAGACAGCGGGCCTCATGAGTAATTTCATACACGCAAAGTTTTTTAGCGTGGTTTTCCCGAGAATCCCTTTTGTGATAAAACTCACTGTAGCAGGCAAATGCCTGTGGTGGTTTAATTTAGTGACATGAGAAGCAAGGATGGTAGGAAGGAGATGGAGAAGAGAAGGAGTTAGCTAGTACACAATTTATGTGAGAGAAACATTTTGCAGGCTAGACAGTCCTCCGAAGATTTTGTTTGCTTTAAGATTTGGTGTGAGGCAAAGGCAAATTTTTCAGATTATTCCTATTCTACTACAAATAACGGGTAAAATGTGAAAGAATTGTACCACTGGCACTGTCCCTGTTGTATAAAAGCCAAAGGTGTGAGGGACAGGAATGGGAGTTATCCAAAAAATACTTTCAATACATATTCTAGGGTTTTTAAGTATGTGTTCTCCTCTAGAGGAGTTGTGGGACTCAGAAACCACACAGGTAAATAAACAGCTCAACCCAAGTTAACACATTTCAGCTAAGAGTTATAACAGCCTCTTTGCCTCCCCTATCCCACCCCACCCTCCTAGAGCTTCCGTAAAGGGTCATTTCAACCAACATGAGTTTCATGTTCTTTCCTTTTTCTGCGTCTACCTTCTGGTTGGGTATATACAACCAAAATGAGAGAATCAAATGAGCAAAGGAAAGGAACATGTAACATTCCCAAGAATGGGTTATCTCCCTTCAAATAATCGCCATGTTGGTCTTCATCTTGGGGGATCCTTAGACCTTCTTTTATCCCTATTGTTGGGAGGGAGGGGAGGTGATGCCTGGTTCTACGTAATAAACTTTAGTAGACACTGTCTATTTTAGTGTATGGAGGGTGGGGTAAAATAGGAATTGTTCTAGAGACATAGAAGATAACAACAATAAAAAAACACAAAAGTAGGAACCATGTGAAACAGATATAGGAGGAGTGGGGAAATGAAAAGGGTATTAGGCAAACTGGACAAGCAGGGATGCAGTCTTTGAAGGTGGGAAAGTAGTGGGGGGCATTAAAGACACAGGTGCTAGAACTAGACCCCTGGGTTTGAAACCTGAGAACTCCATTTGCTAAATGTGTGACTGGGAGAAATGTACCTCAATCCCTCTGAGCCTCAGTTTTCTCATCTGTGAAATGGAAATAATAATAGAGACCATTTGAAAGGGTATTTGTAATGTATAGAGGAGCCAGCCCACGAGCACTGGGCCCATGGAAAGTGCTCATCATGTGTTTGCTTAAATTATGGATGGGGTCTTAATAGCTTTAAGTGACAGAATAGGAAAGAGAGCTCTACACTTGGAGCTTCTAGTTGCATTGGGAATATTTCAGTACATGAAATGGCTGAAAAGTTAAGCAAGATAGATCAAAGCCACTCAGAAATCTTGGAGATTGTTAATTCAATTCTTCGGTCTGGAAAAAATAGATATCTCTTAAAATTGTTTGCTGTAGAGGCCATTGAAGCATTACTGTAAAGATCTAGGACAAAAAAGGTATGTTTTGGGCAGAAAGTTTTTGCTAGAGGCTTTTTTAAGCACCATAAAATTGGGACACATTATTGAGAACTTCTTATGGTCACCAAAAGGTAAAAGCCATAAAGTGAATGTATAATATTCATGTGTAATCAATTTGTGAATAGATTATTCCATAGCATATTTTCATCCAGTCAGGACAGATCTTTTCTCTTTATACAACTAATCTGATCTGTGTCAGAATTCACAAATTTGGACTATTTTAAAATAAGAACCTGTTTCCAAGTGTCCTTCAATGGGGAAACGGTTAACCAAACACTGGTACATCCATACCATGGAATATTACTCAGCAATAAAAAGTAACAAACTATTGACACATGCAATAACTTGGGTGGATCTCAGGGGAATTACAGTTAATGGAAAAGCTAACCTCAAAAAAGTACATACTGTATGTTTCCATTAATGTAACATTCTTGATATGACAAAATTATAGAGATGGAGAGCCCATTAGTGGTTGCCAAGAGTTAGGGTTGGTGGAGGGGCTGGAAGTGGCTATAAAGAGGTATTGTGAGTAATCCTTCTGGTGATGGAATAGTCTGTATCTTGATTGCGGTGGTGACCACACAAATGTACATATATGTTAAACTTTAGAGAACTAAACACATACACACAATGAGTGCCTATAAAACTGGTGAAATAAACTCTGTGGATTGTACCAGTGTCAGTTTCTTGATTTGATGTTGCATTATAACTATGAAAGATGTTACCTTTGGAGGAAACTGAGTGAAGAGTACGAAGGACCTCCTTGTGCAACTTTATGCAAACTTTTGTGAATCTATAATTATTCCTCCCCCCCAGATTGAAAAATCAAAGATATGTTTAATTTCTAATTTGATTTTAAGTTAGTCAATTTCCACAATCCTACCCTGACAAGATAAGGTTCTCCCCTTTCAGGCACCCATGATAATCACTGCAAAGATCGACTGACTGACTGCTTTTTGAATGTGAGCATCTTAGGGTCAACAACTGCATACTACCCCGAAATTCATAAATTCACTGGATGCCATGGCTACCAGATGAAGATTCAATGACAGAAACCTTTATGTGCAATTAGGTGAACTCTAAAAAGCATGAAGAATGACTTGTCCACAGCCTTTAAGAACTTAGCCAGTACGACCCCAGATGTTTTGTTTTGATCACAGCTTATCTGTTGAGGTCTTCTGATCACATTGAAAGAGGAATTGGGCAGTCACTGATCTGAATCCTTGTTCCAAGTAGTACCAGCTCCCTTATCACTATCCCTGTAACCTTTCTATCTCAACCAGATGGCAAAACAGGGAGGAGAGGCATTTGGCTGCAGTAGACTGTTCAGAACTGGGGCGCCCCAACCAGGTGGAAGTTGTCTCAAAGAAGGTCTTTGTTGCCTATGGCCACCACTGAACAGTGACTACAGTCTGAATGTGTGTGACATCCTGCTGTGGGAGTTTGTATTTAGCTTGTAGATCTTCCAAGGAGTGTGATGTTTTTGAGGAATAATAACTGATTTGTCTGGGCCCTTTTCTGCCCATATTTTGAATTTAGATTTTTTTTTTTCCATTCCAGTTTAAACCTGGTAAGCTTACTGAACATGCTGCTTTCTGCCCCTATGTTTTAGTTAGTTGGTTAGTCAGTGAGTTAGCTGGTAAGTTACAGCCAGTTGTGCTTTTAGTTTAGAAAACAGAGTGTGGAAGATTTTGCTGTAGATTTAGGGGGTCTTAAGGTAATTTGTAAATGTGCATTGCTGATGTAAGAAGGAATGTGTCCTCAGGAGATCTGTGGCCAGAGCTGGATTGTTTCACAAATTTAAAGGTAGTGCTTACATAGGAATATGTGTAGCATACAGTATTTAGAGAGATGGTATGCATAAAAGAGTGGTAATCCTCTGCATTTGTGTGACGCTTAAAAAGTTTTCAAACCAGATCACATGCATCTTTTTGTTATCTCACTCCAGGTAGAGCAGGAATGTAGGACAATTTCCAACTACATTTTTTTTTTAAACAAATAAAGAACCAAAGGAGACTAGAAGGGCCATGACTTATTCAAGGTCCCTACTACAGGAAGCGGGGAATCAAAGACGAATTATAAAATTTATATTTTGGTGCTCTTTTCCCTGGAACCCACTGCCTCTACACACACCCTTGATACCAAAGAAATATGACAAATTCTATTTCTCCTTTACACTGGCTTTAGATATTGGAAAGAATCTATGTTTATGGTGAGATCTGGGTTTATTTTCTGCCATCAGAGGCTCACATGGGTGAGAGATTGACCTTGAGAAGTGTCAGTGAAAGGATCATTTTAATGGCCATTGATCTTTTGAATATATGGTTAACAGAGTTTATAAACCCTTTTTTCCCCTATAGAACTAGATAACGTAAGACAAGACTGCCTACTAAGTAGTGCCTGATGTTGACTTACTATTCAGAAGAATTAAAACTTTTTTCATTTGAATATTCATTCTATTTTAGTGGTTTGATTAACCTTCTCTTTAGTGGTTTGATTAACCTTCTTATTGGTCAGATAATCTATCTGATGAAGGAAGTATTGCTCTGTCTAGGGCAAGAATCCAACATAATTTCTCACTAAATGATAAAATAATAAATATTAAATAAGTAATAAAATAATAAAACAGTCATGAGCACAGCCCTCTCTGTAATTCTTCTCAGTATACATCATCTTAGTTGTCTCCTGTTTTTACCTTAGTTTTTGTCATCTATTACAATACCATAGATTAAAATAATCTTATCATTGGAATCAAAATTGTTTCAGTTGAAGTAGAAAGGTTCTTAATGACAAGCACTACTCTTAAATAAATCATTTTAACTAATTTATCCCTTTGCTTTATTTAAAAAAAATTATGTAAGTTGATTTATTGCTTGCATTATACCCCAGAGCCCGGGAAGAATTAATATTTTCTCTTCCATCGTTATGTGACAGCAGCTTGAGGACAAATAGAACCCAGGAGCTGATGTTTATGTAAAGACTGAGGACACAGAACAATTCATGCCTTTTCTTATTTGAAAAAAAAGTTGAGTCACACAGGAAGGTCGTAGAGGACATCAGGAAACAGAATAGCCTAATAATTTTGATAATTAGGATTCTTCTGACACTGGGATGGCTTATATAGAGCGTATCAGGTCCATAGACAACTGTATGTCTCACACAACCAAAAATATCCTTGCTTGGTCCTAACAGGAAGAAAGTATTGGTGTTTGGTGTTAAGTGGTGGTAAGTGAAAACTTCTAATTTATAAACCCAGGAAAATTCTACTTTAGGTGAGAAGAATATCAGTAGGTTCAGAAATAAGTAATCCATAATTGCTTTGTACTTTAGTATTTTCCCAAATTCTTCTAGATATTGTGAGAAAACCCATCTCTTTCTTCTCTCTCTGATGTCATCATCAAGCATTTATCTTGCATCTGTTTGGTGAAAGACCTAACCTTTAAGGCGTGTGTGGGAAAGAGTATGGAAAGGGTCTTCTTCTTTTCTACTTTTAGCCTTCAGGCTTGGAATCCCCTTGTTCCAAAAATATCTTCTTGGGGAAACCCAAACAATGTGCTAAAATTAATACCCCCAAAGGAAATGAACTGGAGTTGACCTTTGCAACTTCCCACTCCTTGTTTCCTGCTATTCTAGTGACTTTCTCAAAAATGGCACTTGTCCATCCCTGGTCTGGTTATCAGAGTTGAAGCTGATTTCCTGACCATGAGATGCAGGAGTGAGGGGCACAGGACTTTGAGCAAAATGGTAGGTTTGGCAAATCAAGATTAGAGATGACAGACACAAAAGAATGCATTCGTTATGATTCTGTTTCCACGAAATGCTAGAATAGGCAAAATGCCCCGTAGGAACAGAGAGCACGTCAGTGGTGGCCCAGGAGGGGACCGGCAGCAAAAGGACATGAGATAAATTTTTGGGTGACAAAACTGTCTTATTTCTTGATTATGTTGGTGGTGACACAGGTGTAGGCACTTGCCAATACTCAATGACTTTCCACATGAAATGGATAAATTTTATCATATGTAATTTATATCTCAATAAAGTTGATTTTAAAAAATTGTGATCAGAATACAATTTGAAAGTCATTACTGCCATCTCCTTGCTTGTTCTTTAATCTTGTCTTCAGGACAGAGGAAATGACAATATTTGGGGACAATATTTTGATAGCAAGCACCACTGTTTATGTTTTATAAGATTAAAATGTCCATGTAATTACCACTGAAAGATAATTTATCTCATGAAGCAGGATTGTTCTGCTTAATTTGAGACATTGACATTCTGTTCTTCAAATTATCCTATGCCTGCAGGTAGAAATATTCGTTTGACTTTAAAATATTTACATATTAATTTCATTGTTGCCCTGCTAAGAGTGTGAATAATCACCCAACGAGTTACTCTCACGTCTTCTTGATTCAAATCACACAACTTTTATTTATTTATTTATTTTTGGCTGTGTTGGGTCTTCGTTTCTATGCGAGGGCTTTCTCTAGTTGTGGCGAGCGGGGGCCACTCTTCATCGCGGTGCGCAGGCCTCTCACTATCGTGGCCTCTGTTGTTGCGGAGCACAGGCTCCAGACGCACAGGCTCAGTAGTTGTGGCTCATGGGCCTAGTTGCTCCGTGGCATGTGGGACCTTCCCGGACCAGGGATTGAACCCGTGTCCCCTGCATTGGCAGGCAGATTCTCAACCACTGCGCCACCAGGGAAGCCCTCAAATCACACACCTTTGTATGGCTTTCCTGGCAGATACCTTTGGTGTCCCTGCCCAGCTTTGGTATGAGAACAGCCACTCACCCTGGAAAAGAATCCTCAGCAAGCAGAAATGACTCATATTCATTTGCCCTCTGCTTCTTGATTACAAAATGTTCCTAATCAGAACTGGCTCCTGTTAAGCCTTTGCAAACTTTGTTAGATGCAGCATGGCGTTTCCTTGTCTGTACATGCTTTTTTCTTTTTTCTTTTTAATTGTCTCGGGAATACCGCCTTACATTACACATATAAGGTCGTCAGAAATAAATAGGAGATTTATCTGCTGACAAATATAATGATCCCTTTGAAAAACTAGATTTTGGTTGCTATAGTTAGGCTTTAGAGGCAAATATAAAAGTTGTGATTTTCCAGTTATTTTGCAGGACTCATTTCAAAGAGATTCTAGGTGAGTGGCAGTCCTTTAACTAGTATTTAAAATGTGAACTTTGAAAAGATATACGTACCCCCATATTCATTGCAACACTATTTACAATAGCCAAGACATGGAAACAACCTAATTGTCCATCAACAGATGAATGGGTAAAGAAGATGTGGCATGTGTGTGTGTATGTATGTGTATATATATATATATATATATATATATATACACAGTTGAGTTCTGAACAACATGGGTTTGAACTGCATGGGTCCACTCATACACAGATTTTTTTTTTATAGTAAATACTACTGTACTACATGAGCCACAGTTGGTTGAATCCACGGATGCAGAACCTTGGGTATGAAGGAACCATGGATACGGAGGGCCAACTAAAAGTTGTAGCAGATTTCCGACTGCATAGAGGGTCAATGCCCCCAACTCCCACGTTGTTTCAGAGTCGACTGTACCATGGAGTATTATTCAGCCATAACAAAGAAGGAGATCCTGCCTTTTGTAACAACATGGATAGACTTAAAACACTAACCCATAGATACAGAGAACGGACTGGTGGTGGCCAGAGGTGAGGGTAGGGGTTGGGGAGGGGAGGGGAGCACATGAGTGAAGGTGGTCAAAAAATACCCAAAATGTATATGTATTGGAGCTGGAGGATAAAACTACTCCAGAAATGTGTAAAAAGTGGGACCACAAGACTGAATGTAAGGGGAAATAGGGAGAAGAAAGAGAAGAAAAGAGAAGAAAGAAGAAAGAGAAGAGAAGAAAAGAAAGAAAGACGTACATAGTATGTCCTCTGAGTGGGAGCGAAACAGTGTGTACATACATGTGCTGGGGGCATGTGAGGCCTTCCAGGGGCTGGAAAGTGCAAATTCGTCTAGCACATTCGTTGCCAGGAGGACCCAATCCATAATAACAGGCTGCCTGCCATATGAGAAAATTGTACCATATTTCAACTGCTGCCTAATGGATCTGTAAAACCTTAAACCAGGTGGATCTCTGAGTTTTAATGAAGTACACAACTCTGTGTTAGTTATGGGACCAAACTCTGGAAGTATGATACATTGGAAGGGAAGTGGTTTTATGGCTTTCTTCTTTGTTAAAACGAAATGATAAAGACCACTGACTTACCCAAAGGAAGACCAGTGCCCATAGATTTTTTTTTATCATGTGCATACTTGAAAAGATTTTCTCCTAACAAAATAAAAGAGGCAGACTTGGGATTTGGCTTGCTTTTAGAGCTCACAGCAGTACAGTTAAACTGAATTTCTCTTCCTCCCTCTGGCTTCCTTTGTTTTTCTCCAGACTTAGCGCTTTGAAACAAACACTGAACAGTACGGGACATGGTATTTCCTGGGTAATGTCATTGACTGTGAGCTTTGTTTATTAAGCATGACATTAGGGCACTGAGAGATCTTATATGGCTTCCTCTTGTACCATACAGATCACACACACACACACACACACACACACACACACACACAGAGGCTCCTTTTGCCCTTCATTTTGGTTGTCTTTCCTCACTCTTTAGGAGAAAGCAGGGCAAGGAGTGTTTTCCCCCTTATGTGTGTTCACAAATTTCATACTTTTCCATTTTCTTTTCTCTTTTCTTTCAGTTGTGATTTTTTTAGTAGTGGAGGGGTGGGGGAGGTCGAGGAGTGTAGGTGGAAGGATAGGACTTTAGCAGTAAAATGCCAGAAAGACCCTTTTGGCAGTAACATAAGAAATTATGTTTTATTATGTTTTAAAACATGAATGGGGGGAGGGAAATGTTAAAGGGGAAATACTATGTAATTGAAGCTGCTAACTAGTCTATGGTCAGAGCCAGGCAGAATTTGGTTGGCAAGGGCGCTGCTCTAAGATGTCATTTGATATCAATCCCAGTCTCCCTGCCTCCCTGGCCCCTGTCTTTCCTCCTTCCCCACAGTACATGAGCAGGTTAAAATCCAGGATGTAAGGACTTGTATCATTGACCCTAAAACTGTTTTAGAAAATCAGATTCCATTGTTCACTCCTTCAGAAGTCATTACTGCTTTTCTTAAAACAGGTCTCTGAAATTCCTGAGGGCATGGGGCAACTTGATGGTTGACATGTGTTGATACATGAGTAATCTTTAGGTCAATAAAAGTTAATGATAGGGACTGGTTGGTTATATGTAAGTTTAAGTATTGCCTGGCTCAAATATGAGAAGAATAAGGTCTCTACATTTCTTCTTAAATTACCTTAATTTAAAAGAGAAGATTTTTAAATTATTGGCATAAAAATTGATCAGTTGTAATTATTCATCTGTGTTCATTCATAATCTATGACCTACTTGTATATCATGCTATCTCTGTGGTTATAATAGGAAAGTCAAATAACTCCTCCTGGAGCTTACCATTTTAAGCAAGATGTCAGAGGCGTAACCTTATTTTTAGTTATTTATTTTGTTAACGTCTTTATTGCAGTATAATTGCTTTACAATGGTATGTTAGTTTCTGCTGTACAACAAAGTGAATCAGCTATACATATACATATATCCCCATATCTCCTCCCTCTTGCGTCTCCCTCCCACAGAGGTGTAACTTTAAATAGCCGTGCAGATACATCCTTCTACAAAGTTAGACCTGAGGTAGTTACGTAACCACGGTCAGCAGGAAGCAGTGATAATTTGAATTAGTACGGTAGTTCTTGAGTAGTGGGTTGTGTGTTTACCTTTTGAGAAATGTGTGCTTTTCTGACTCGTGCATTTTAGACATAGCTTTCTTTTAGGTCCTAGGTCTATGGGACAGTTTGTCCTTTGCTTTGAAGCCATTTGTGCTGGACTGCCTATAGTTTCCATCTTGATGAATTTCTAGGCCCTGAGCTCACCTGCTCCTAGGCTCCTTAGCTCTGGCAGCACATTTTTTGCAGAATTTGCTCTAGGATGGTGGTTGAGTCCAAAGTGCTTTTTCTATCCTTTACGTGGCATATGGGATGGGCTTATGCACCCAAAGAGCCTGGGTACTATTGTTACATTTGAGTGCCCATTTAGAATATTTGTTGAATGAGCGCAGTGTCTGGGAAGGATAGGAAATATTGAGCTATCCCTTAGCCTAATGAAAAAGGTAGTTTTTATTTTTATTTATTTGTTTTAAAAGGTAGTTTTTAAGTAGAATAATCCTCTTATGTGTATTTTGATTTTGATTTGATTTTGTCTTTAGGCTAGAGAGAGTTGTATGGCAGGATTTTTTCTTTCCTCCTGCCATGACTCTGTGCAATGAGCTGGTTTTCTCCTTTTGTTTCAGATCTGTCAGGGACCAAGGCCACCTGGTTGAGTTGGAAACACTAGGGTATGTGGTCTTCACTGGGTCTCCTGCAGTCGGCAGTAGCGGTGGCTGAGTGGGAAGGCTTCATGCTCGTTGTGGTCAGAGCCCACAGCTTTTGAACCCAGCCTGGTGACTGGGCTCTGCCACCAGTGCCGGGGAGGGAGGTGGCAGAGAGATGAGCTTGTGGGGTCAGAGGGGGCAGGAGGAAAAATCCGCTAATGGACCATCGATCACCCAAGGTTACCGTTGTGAGGGGGACCTTGGGGGGCCCGGAATCTGTGCCCTAGTGTCAGATAATGTTGATTCAAGGGGCCAAAGCTTAGTGTTGTTCTCAACCAAGAGTTGCAAGCTCTCCAAGGGCGTCTTTGAGGGCCTTTGTCGTTTTCCTTTTCTTGAGCAGCTTCTCCCTCACCGGCCTCCCAAGCATTGCAACTCACGCCGTCAGGTCTTCAGTTCTGTCCTTTCAGGCGCTGGAGTCCATCTTTTCTGGTACATGTTTAAAGGCTGTAGCAGTGTCTACTGTTTATTCATCTTGGGCTTCTTTCTGTGTCCCACTATGCCAGCTGGGTGAACAGGGGGAGCTGGCAGCAAGGGAAGGGGCCAGAGGTAAGGTGGTGAAAGGCGTGCTCAGAGGTATCTGGCTTTGGTTTTTCCAGAGTTTGATAGCATTCGGCTTAGTGACCACAATTCAATTATAAGCACCACACAGCCATCCTGAGTGACTATATTCTTGCCAAAAACTGCTGTGTAAAGGCGGCTGCATTTTTGTTATCCTTGCCTGATGGATTTTTAAGTATATTAACCACATACATTCACACAAAGGGGAAAATTTACTACCTAAACAGGGGGACCTAAATCCCCCAGGCTAAATAAACCCAAATGAAAACACAAGAACTGCATTTACAGGCCTCCCAAAGATAAGAATTCAACCTTTAAAAAGGTTCCTTCAAATGAAAAATGGGTGGTAGAGCTGCTAATGGCCCAGTAACCTAGGAATGTAACTCTTCCCTAATGTGCAAGGCCCTCGGATCTGTTCCAGCTTCTTGGGATAGAGGATTTTCACCCCAGGCTTCTGCACAGGTCTGGGCTTAGAAGGTCCCGTTGTGGCCTTCAAGATTTTACAACCACCTTGGAGGACAGACCATCTTGGCAGTTTCTGTGTTGCCTCTATTTCGTGTGCATGTGCATGTGCGTGTGTGTGTATGTGTAAAAGAGAGAGAGAGCTTCCTGTGTGTGTCAGTCTATGGGGAGAGAGGCAAGGCCCAAGGTAGGGGAGAGTGTGTATATCTCCAGCTTTTTCCAGTTAGGATTTGGTTGAGGTGGGAGACTGAAGGGAACTTAGTCTTCTGAAACAGTGGGAGATGTAAGTCTTAAGCTTAGAGGAAGAGTTAGGAAGCTAAGAAGTTACCTAGTAGAATCACTCCTGCATGTGTTTCTCTGCAGAAACAGGTTATCCATTAGGGCAAATGCAAGGCAGTAGATCTCGCCCAGCACGTTCTCAGACTGCTGGTGGTATGGAGTGTCTCTGAATCTCGCTACCAGTAAATCCTGCCACTGTATTAAGGACAACTCACAACATGCAGGTGAATTCATGTCTCCGTTGTAAATCATTTGAATATTATTTTTAAGTAAATATGGTGGGTGGGGAAAGGGGTTAATTACAAAGGGGGTGAGGGAGTTTTTTGAGGCGATGGAACTCTTCTATATCTTGGTTGTGGTAGTAGTTGCGTGACTCTATGCATTTGTCAAATTTCATAGAACTGCAATATTAAAAATAGTGAATGTTACCATCTGTAAATTGTAATTCAGCAAACCTGACCTCCCTAAACTTACAAATGAATAAATAAATAATGAATGAATGAATATTTCTTTCACTTGTCTCCTTGCTGCTTTGCCAGCCAACCAGCCCTTTAGACGATGCCTCCTTTTCAAAGGAAGGACACCACGTGGTCAGCTCCAGCCTAAGAGCTCATGATGTCAGTAAAGCTGTTCCAGACAAACCAAAGATGGTGTGCATTTCCTTCTGGGGCAGATGACCTAATCCTCCAGGTAGCAATGCCCTTGTATGGTTAGCACAGGTAGGGAAATACTTAGCTTCATGCTGACTCACCAGGTAAAGAATCATCTCTCTGAATGAGTCAGAATCACAAATGTGTTCTGTACAGTCTCATGTGTCCTGCATTGTGAAAGACTCAAAGCACCAATGAGGGCAGACGCTTGTAGGTCTCACTGGCCCTATATGGATAACAGCCGCAATCTGCAGCTCCCCCATTTCCTGGCATGGTCCTGTTGAATTCAAGCCCTCTAGCTCAGTCAGTCACATACCCAGTTAGGTACAGGAGAAACTTATTTAAATTTATGCTCTACTAATGTTGTTTATTCAGTTCTAGGTAAGCCTAATAATTGTAGAATAAAATGTTTCAATGTTAAGTATATTTCTGGACGTATTTCTGGAAAGGAGGTGTGTGTGTGTGTGTGTGTGTGTGTGTGTGTGTAAGGATCCAGAGTTAAAATAGGTTCGGGTAATGTAAAATACCACAGAAAGTAGGGGTTTCCAAGGAAAACATGGGGAAACACTGTAGGAGAATCTAATGTATGCTATAGCTTTTAAAAGGAAACATTAATAGTGAAACATGCCCTCAAAGGGCAAGTCAGTAATAAATGTCGTGTCAGAAATTACCTGTCAGTAGGATTATGTTAAATAATGTTGAATTGTTATTAGTTGGAAGGGAAAGAGGAGAGTAACTTTCTCAAAAGTGTTCAAAGAGTGTCATGTTTCACACAGAAATCCCATTATTGTTTAACAGGACTTTTGTGCTTAACCCCTCTCCAAGATGTATTGAAAATTTTGACCATTTTAGTTCATTCTCCAAATGCAGTCATTAAGGAAAAGAAGCCAAAGTTTCTATGCAGGAATTTGGAATTACCCAGAGGACTAGTGTATCTGATTAGACATCCATTGTAGAGTGTCCTGATTGATAAATGTATGCCTGCTTGCTGGAACCACAAAGAAAAATATCTTCACTTCTTTGCCTCAGCAAAGCAGTAATGAAATAGTGGGGGCCTCACCATTTCAACATTTTGAGCATTTTGCTTGTTTTGGCCAAATAACTAAAAATATATTTTCCACTTGAAGAAAGTCTCATTGCAAATGTGTGAATTTTTAAGGTTCACTGCAATATATTTGGTCTGAAACTGAGTCCACTCATTGAGCCAGGGCCCAGAACCCCACCCTAGATTCAAAGAAGATGGGGACTACCGGGAACAGAGCGGGAAACATAGCTGAGGCTTACATGTGAGCTAACACATTGTCATGGGGCTTTTTACAAGGGCTGCTTATGACTCATAGGTGTCAAATCATCAAGCCATTACTCCTAGAATAAAAGATCACTTCAACTTTTGTGAACGGAATGAAGGGTAATTGCTCCATTGGATTTGGGTTTTTGAAGGACAAAGTTAGAGGTAAGCTTTGGGATCCCTCCAGGTACTTTGATTTGACCCCTTAATTACTGATCATTACCTACCTTGGGTCCCTTTTGGAAACTGTCATATTTGATGACATATTTGACTTCATGACATTCAGACAAGATCTTGCCAGTGAGTGACTGCCTGACTGCATTAGGCATTTGTGGAAATCTTTATTTCTTCAGGTCAGCAAATCTCAATATTTGTAAATTACCCCCAGCAGTAATTTACAAATGGTCTTGGAGTGGTTTAGAGTCATAGATAAACTTTCCAATGTGCAAGCCACTGCATCCTTTGGGGGCAACTTAGAATCCGGGGAGGCTTCTTGCCAGCCTGGAGCATTCTGATCTGCTTCAGGAATGCTGTCTTGAGGGTGAATACCCTGGCATTTCAAACTTTGTTCAGATGGCAGTCATTTGTGCTAGCCATTTGGGACTTAATCTTGCAGTTATGGGAAGATCTTTTAATTACATTGCAAAATATATAATTTCATAATGTCCTGTTATGATTAGTTACAACATACAGAGGCTAGGCTGCTGCTGTAACTCATAATATACTTGGTGAGACCAAGACCAGGTCAGTGAGACCATGCCTTTTTCATGAGATACCACCCTCACCACCAGCAGGTTTCCTGTCCTGATCTAGTCTTGCTTCAATTGAAAAGGGTTGGATACCCTTGTTATCACTTCCGAGAGATTCCTCATGCTCCAGTCATAATGAGGGACACCTGCATTTCCAAAAGCTTCTTACCTTCATGTGAAATCCCTTCCTGGCTTTTAACATTTTTTCAAACAATTAAGCAAAACTATCTTATGTTATAATTGTGAACAAAACTTCTTAAATATTTTAATTATAGAAATTTCAAATATTATGTAAGTACAAAGATCAGGATAATGACCCAGCATGAACTTACCACCCAACTTAAACAATTATCAGCTCACAACTGGTCATGTTTCATCGGTGTCTCTACCCACTTCCAGCCTCTCCCAAGGTTATTTGAAGCATATCCCAGATATCATAGCATTTTATTCATAAGTATTTCAGCATGTAAGTATGAAAGATAAGTATTCTTTAAAGAAAAGTAACCATGATACCATATTTTCACCTAAGAAGTTACCCATAGTTTCTTAATATTTTAAAATATCCTTCAAATTTCCTTGTTTGTTTCATAGGATTTTTGCCCTTTATTTTTTAAATTAATTAATTCACTTTATATTTCTTATATAAAAATGCTACAGTGGTGGCCATAGATGGAGCCTGGGCTCTCTACAGGGAGACTCTGGTGTGAGTCTGTAGGAGATGTCTCTGGATTCCTGATAGGGAGACTTGGTGAACATGGTCTCTTTTCAGAGGTCAGGGTGAGAGAGCTGTAAGTCTTGGAGATGGCATCATAGTTGCCCAGGTTGGCAGTGCAGCCCCTGGCCAAGGTGTGACAGTCATCCATACTGGCCATCAGCAGCAACTTCTTGAGTGCAGAGGCCAAGATGATGCCAGTGCCTCTGGGGGTAGGAAGAGGCACTCAGCATGGAGGCTGGTGCCTTGCAGGGACAGTGTGGGACCTGCCTGTCTTCTTCTCCCAGTAGCATTGCCGCACGGGGACTATGGAGAGCTTGACCAGGATGATGGCCCCTAGGATGGCCCTGGCAACCTCCTTGGAGCACTTAATACTCAGACCGACATGGCCATTGTAGTCCCAGATGGCAACAGAACCTGGTCCACTGGCTAGCGTAGGTCTGCTTTTGCATGGACATAATCTTCAAAACCTCATCCTTGAGGCACATCCCCAGGAGAAAGTCAGTGATTTCAGATTCCTTGATGGGAAAGGAGAAGAGAGAAATCTCCTCCAGGGATTTGGTCTCCCTGTCCTTGATCAGGTGGCCCAGCTCGGCCTTGCTTCCTTGAACTCTGTGATGTGGGCTGGGCTGCTGCTGCAGCCAGGAGTACCCCAGGAGTACGGGTATACCTCTGCCATTTGGTGCTTTCCCAGATAAGTGCCCTTTATTTTAATCGGGACTGAAATAAGGTCTGTACATTAAAATTGGTTGACATGTCTTCTTACACGCTTTTAAATCACAGATCTGTTCCCCCCCTTTTTTTGTTTTGGCTTGAAATTTATTTGTTGAAGAGTTTGTAGAGTTTTGTACAAAGTGAATATTGTTGATTCCATTTTCATGGTGTCAGTTTAACAAGTTCCTTTGTTTCTTGTATTTCTCATAAATTGGTAATTCGGGCTTTCTAGACTTCATTTAACATCAAGTTCAATTTTTTGGCAAGAGTACTTCATAGACAATGTGGGATACTTCTGTCAGGAGGCACCAAAATCTGCTCGTCTCTCTTTGGGATGCTGGCAGTCATTGACAATCCTCACCTAGATCCATTTCATCTTTGGGGATTGCAAAATGGTGAAGTATATTTCTGTCATTCCTTCTTCACTTATTAGCTGGAATACTTCTGTATTCCAGACTATGTGACTACCTGGAAGTCCAGTTCAAAACTTCCTACAGTCTGTGGCTCATTTATTTTAATGACAGAGAGATGTCCTTTTACCCAGTAAGTACCCAGAAACAACCCTTCACCAGTAAAAGACTGTAACATGCAGCAGGAAAAACCAAGCCAGGACCTCAGGAGTCGTGGCTCTGCCTCTGAGATCTGTATGATGTTGGACAAGCTATGTAATTTCTTAGAGCTGGCAGGTTCCAGGCCCCTACCTACACTTCAACCAGAGAAGCAGTTTTTTCTTAATTTCATTTGAACAAATCAAGCCATGACTTTTTTTAAAAAAATTATTTTATTGAAGTATAGTTGATTTACAATGTCATGTTAATTTCTACTGTACAACAAAGTGATTCAGATATATATATATTATTTTTCATATTCTTTTCCATTATGGTTTATCACAGGATATTGAATGTAGTTCCCTGTGCTATACAGTAGGACATTGTTGTTTATCCATTCTACATATAATAGTCTGCATCTACTAACCCCAAATTCCCAGTCCATCCCTCCTCTAACCCCCCTTCCCTTTGGCAACCACAAGTTTGTTCTCTATGTCTATGAGTCTGTTTCTGTTTCATAGAAAAGTTCATTAGTGAGGCCATGGCTTTTAAAAATCGTATATAGTCTATCGCTAAGGTCTCTTTCAGCTAAGACATTTTATGATTTTCATTTAGGATAAAAAATATATAAGTCCCCATCAAGATATTTAGGATCCAGTGACCATGAAGAGCTAAGTGTTATTTCTAAGAATGTGTTATTTCATTTATTCATCCATCAGTTCGGTAGTTCATTTATATTTTTATTCTTTAAACAAAGGTTTATGCTATCTAAGTCGCTATAAAGTCTAAAGCTTGGGAGTGGGCATTGTGGGCAATAACCTTTAGGGGATCTCCTGGGGGTACCATTCTTGAAGCCTCAGCCTGAAGTTCAGAGAGTTGAGGAAAGGATGCTGGAATTCTTGGAAGTCTTTATTGACATCATCCATCAGAATGATTCCATGTACTTGAGAACTGTATTTGGAATTTTACCCATGGAAAGCCTCCACAGGGGAGCCAGTGTAGGGGATGCTTAACAATATCCCTGAGAGGGAAAAGCAATTCAAAAGAACATCTGAAGAACTCTCGTTAATTGTTTACATGACAAAGTTAATCTCAAATTGTACAGGAAAAATACAATAACCGATCCTACTTTGAAACTCCCTGTCCACCTGTCCCTCAGTTCTCTGTGCAGAGAACTCTCATCCATACAACTAATGAGTGAGTACAGGTTAGAAGCACAAAATCTAGTTTTAGCACAGTCCCAGGTTCCAAATAGGAAATGTGGACTCTGCTTTCTCATTAGCGCGCCTGAAATTCCTCTCTAGGTACGTGTATTCAGAGTGGCTCAAGTCAAGGGGGTGAGTAGAAGGAGGAAAGCAGAAAACACAATTCCGAAATCCACCATTGGAATCACGCTGGCTTGTGACAGAAGGAGCACAAAAATAAAGTCGACAGTTCTCACCTCTGAAACTAGGAGCAAATGGGGGCTTCCCTTCATCACAGTTTCACTCAGTACTTAGTCACAGAAGGTGCTGCTGCACCCCTGGCACTTAATTTAATAATGGGAGCAGTTCCTGGCAGGAGATGTTATGAAACAACCTTAAGCATAAGAGAGGGAAACAAGAGCAGTGCTTCATTTAACAAATTCGGAGCCTTTCTTGGAGGCCATGAAGTTCTCAGTTCAAGTTAAGTATTGTCAACAAATATTTATTTATTCACTTGATGAATATTTATTGAGTGGCTCTTTTGAGCAGCATGTGGTGTAGGTGTCACCCTGACACAGAGATGACAAGAGGCAGTCCCTTATAAGCAAAAGGCAGAGACAGTTTGCACAACTCATTATGAAACTAGGCAAATTTTGATAGCTCTGCATGAAAGGGGTCCAAATGAAAGTTTTATGAGGACACTGTAGGAAGAAGTTAGTTCTAGGTGGAGATTGAGAGGCAGCCTAGTAAAGGAGATGGCATTGAAACTGTACTTGGAAAACTGGGTAGAACTCCACTAGGAGAAGCCTGCAGGCATTCAGGATGGAACATCCACAGTGAACCAGGAAAGGGCGTGGGGAACAGCTGTCCCCACTTGGCATCCATGTCTTCCTAAAGACATTAGAGCTTGGAGTCTGTGTGTATGCCGCTGGGTGAGAGCGTGATGCTGTAGGAAAAGGAGGAGATTTTTTTTATGTTTCCTTCATTTGTATCAACTGCACTCCTACCGATCTTGTGAGAAATCACTTGTCATCTCAAACTCTGAAAAAATTCATTTCATTCTGTTTTTTTTTACCCTGCATCAACACATCTGCTTCTCTGTCAGATGCAACTCTGATTTCAGAACTGGTGAAAGGACTCTAGGCTCCCCTGAGTAGCCACCCACATTTAGCCGTTGTCCCACTTTTCAAGGCTCCAGGCGGCCTGTGGCTTTGCCCAGGTAATCCTGCAGGACCGGTAGGACTCTCAGATTCTAGATCTATACACAGATACAGCCACACGCAGCTGGGCCAGGCCTCCCATCCCAGTGAGCACAGTCTCCATGAGCCTCCCCTGAGACGTGGAGACTCACCAAGCCTTGGGTAAACACCCCCCCTTGCTAGACACTAACTTCAACCATTTGATTCCTGCCTAACAAGCTACCAATGGGGTTAGGCTAGGGATCATAATATAAATCACTTTCTTTCTCAGTTTGAGGAGAAAGGGTAAATTCCTCACAATAGGAAGGCAGGTATAATTCAGACATTGCAGCTTTCTCTTCAGCACAACAGCAGTTATTCTCTAGATGCACAGAGCATTTTATGATTTATAAGGAACTTTCAAAGACTTAATATAATTTGATTCTTGTTACAGGTTTGTCATTATTCCCACTTGATATATAAAGAAATGGAAAGGCTCATTCATTAAGATAATAAAAATAATGGCTCTCATCAGGCAAATTGCCAAGTCTTGTCCTAAGTACTTTACATTTAACTCATGGAAGCCCCTAAATTGTCCTGCAAGGTAGATGGTTGTTGACCTCATTTTGCTGCCAAAGGAAACAGGCACAGAGGGGTTATATAACTTGCTCGAAGGACCACAGCTAGTAAGTGGGAGAGGTGGGATTTGATCTCAGCCAGCGTGGCTCCAAGGTTGCACTAGGTGGCCCATAGCCTGGTTCTGGAAGAGAATGGTTATCCAAATCTACCACTCACCTAGCCAAGAGGATTCCTGGATATCCCAGGGAATGCTCCCCAACGGCAAATGTTTCTTCTGGACAAATGCCTTCTCTCTCTTTGGCCTACTCTAACTTGGGTAGATTTTGAGAGAGCTATTAAGGAGAAAATTGTTTGGTGCCTGCTTATTTTTCCCTGTCATTCGACATTGAGATAGACACTATCCTTTTCAGTAAGGAAACCACACATCTAAACCTGCCCCTGTTTCTCCAGGATGACAATGTAGAAGACCTTGGGAACGAGAAGGTGTTTCCATGTTTTGTGGGGAACAGAGGCTCATAGGGAAACAGCACTAGAAAACCTGGATTGTGGTCATGGGCTAAAGCTGTGACCTTGGGCTAGTGGTTGTACCTCTCTGAGCCTCAGCTGTATCAAATAGTAACTCTTTTTGCCTGTCTCACGTTAAAAAAAGATTACAAAATTACTGTGAAACTAGCATACCATACAAATGTAGTGTGTTACTATTGTCCTTTACAGTTTCCAGCCAGTATTTTTCTCCTCAAAGCATATCCTTGTACTTCAATGCAAGACTTTTTAAAAAAGGAGATTTGCAAACAGTTTGTAAGCTTCTGCATAATTTAGGCATTATTATAATAAAATGGACTTGATTTAGTGAAGATTTTCAAAACAATAACTTTTAAGATGGTACAGTAATTCATCCCGTATGGTTTGAACCACGGATATATTTAATCTATATAGATAAGAGAAACAACTTTTGCAATCTTCTCATAGATTCTTCTAGAAAATTCAGAATAAGTCAAACTTTTAAGATTTGAAAAGATTTTAGATTTGAAAAGATTTACTTTCAAGGAAATTAAATCTTGACAAATGGAAACAATATCGTGAGGTAGTGAAGAGTGTGTGGGCTTCAGAGAAAAGCAGAACTTATCTGTAATCAGAAGAGTTGGGCTTGAGTGCTGGTTCCACCACTTACTGTCCTGAGACCTTAGGCATATTATTGAGCTGCTCTTGGCCTCACTTCCGCACCTGAAAAAATGGGTACATAATTATAATTAACTATATAGGTGTTTATGAGGATTAAACGAAATAATGCAAGTGAGCATTTAGCATAGTAAATGCTCAAAAATTGTTAGCTTTTTCTAAAAAAAATTGCATATTATAGAATTCCCTTCTTTCAGCCTGAATACACCATATTTTCTTTATCCATTTATCTGTCCACGGACATTTAGGTTGTTTCCACATCATGGGTATTGTTAACAATGCTGCAGTGTACATGGAGTGCTAAAATCTCTTTGAAATTTTGATTTCCATTCATTTGAATAAATACTCAGCAGTGGGATTCCAGGATCATATGGTAGTTCTTTTTTTTTTTTTTTGAACTTCTGTACTGTTTTCTTTTTAACATCTTTATTAGAGTATAATTGCTTCACAATGATGTGTTAGTTTCTGCTTTATAACAAAGTGAATCAGCTATACATATGCATAATCCCCATATCTCCTCCCTCTTGCATCTCCCTCCCATCTTCCCTATCCCACCCCTCTAGGAGGTCACAAAGCACTGAGCTCATCTCCCTGTGCTAGGCGGCTGCTTCCCACTAGCTATCTATTTTACATTTGGTAGTGTATATATGTCCATACCATTCTCTCACTTCATCCCAGCTTACCCTTCCCCCTCCCCGTGTCCTCAAGTCCATTCTCTACGTCGACATCTTTATTCCTGTCCTGCCCCTATGTTCTTCTGAACCAATTCCTTTTTTTTTTTTTTTAGATTCCATATATATGTGTTAGCATACGATATTTGTTTTTCTCTATCTGACTTACCTCACTCTGTATAACAGACTCTAGGTCCATCCACCTCACTACAAATAACTCAATTTCATTTCTTTTTATGGCTGAGTAATATTCCATTGTATATATGTGCCACATCTTCTTTATCCATTCATCTGTCGATGGACACTTAGGTTACATCCATGTCCTGGCTACTGTAAATAGAGCTGAAAGGAACACTGTGGTACATGACTCTTTTTTTTTTTTTTTTGCTGTATGTGGGCCTCTCACTGTTGTGGCCTCTCCCGTTGCAGAACACAGGCTCCGGACACGCAGGCTCAGCGGCCATGGCTCACTGGCCCAGCCGCTCCGCGGCATATGGGATCTTCCCAGACCAGGGCACGAACCCGCATCCCCTGCATCGGCAGGCGGACTCTCAACCACTGCGCCACCAGGGAAGCCCCACATGACTCTTTTTGAATTATGGTTTTCTCAGGGTATATGCCCAGTAGTGGGATTTCTGGGTCATATAGGAGTTCCATTTTTAGTTTTTTAAGGAGCCTCCATATTGTTCTCCATAGTGGTTGTATCAGTTTACATTCCCACCAACAGTGCAAGAGGGTTTCCTTTTCTCCACACCCTCTCCAGCATTTATTGTTTGTAGATTTTTTGATGATGGTCATTCTGACCGATGTGAGGTGATACCTCATTGTAGTTTTGATTTGCATTTCTCTAATGATTAGTGATGTTGAGCATCCTTTCATGTGTTTGTTGGCAATCTGTATATCTTCTTTGGAGAAATGTCTATTTAGATCTTCTGCCCATTTTGGGATTGGGTTGTTTGTTTTTTTGCTATTGAGCTGCATGAGCTGCTTGTAAATTTTGAAGATTAATCCTTTGTCAGTTGCTTCATTTGCAAATATTTTCTCCCATTCTGAGGGCTGTATTTTCATCTTGTTTATGGTTTCCTTTGCTGTGCAAAAGCTTTTAAGTTTCATTAGGTCCCATTTGTTTATTTTTGTTTTTAATTCCATTTCTTTAGGAGGTGGGTCAAAAAGGATCTTGCTGTGATTTATGTCATAGAGTGTTCTGCCTATGTTTTCCTCTAAGAGTTTGATAGTGTCTGGCCTTACATTTAGGTCTTTAATTCATTTTGAGTTTATTTTTGTGTATGATGTTAGGAAATGTTCTTATTTCATTCTTTCACATGTAGCTGTCCAGTTTTCCCAGCACCACTTATTGAAGAGGCTGTCTTTTCTCCATTGTATATTCCTGCCTCCTTTATCAAAAATAAGTTGACCATCTGTGCGTGGGTTTATCTCTGGGCTTTCTATCCTGTTCCATTGATCTATATTTCTGTTTTTGTGCCAGTACCATACTGTCTTGATACTGTAGCTTTGTAGTATAGTCTGAAGTCAGGGAGCCTGATTCCTCCAGCTCCGTTTTTCTTTCTCAAGATTGCTTTGGCTATTCGGGGTCTTTTGTGTTTCCATACAAATTGTGAAATTTTTTGTTCCAGTTCTGTGAAAAATGCCGTTGGTAGTTTGATAGGGATTGCATTGAATCTGTAGATTGCTTTGGGTAGTACAGTCATTTTCACAATGTTGATTCTTCCAATCCAAGAACATGTTATATCTCTCCAACTGTTTGTATCATCTTTAATTTCTTTCATCAGTGTCTTAGAGTTTTCTGCATACAGGTCTTTTATCTCCTTAGGTAGGTTTATTCCTAGGTATTTTATTTATTAATTTTTTTGTTACAATGGTAAATGGGAGTGTTTCCTTAATTTCTCTTACAGATTTTTCATCATTAGTGTATAGGAATGCAAGAGATTTCTGTGCATTAATTTTGTATCCTGCTATTTTACCAATTCATTGATTAGCTCCACTGGTTTTCTAGTAGCATCTTTAGGATTCTCTATGTGTAGTATCATGTCATCTGCAAACAGTGACAGCTTTACTTCTTCTTTTCTGATTTGGATTCCTTTTATTTCTTTTTCTTCTCTGATTGCTGTGGCTAAAACTTCCAAAACTCTGTTGAATAATAGTGGTGAGAGTGGAAAACCTTGTCTTGTTCCTGATCTTAGAGGAAATGGTTTCAGTTTTTCACCACTGAGAGTGATGTTGGCTGTAGGTTTGTCACATATGGCCTTTATTATGTTGAGGTAAGTGGAACTTCTGTACTGTTTTCTATCAAGCTGCACCATTCTATATTCCCACCAACAATGTGCAGGGTTTCCAACTTCTCCACAGCCGTGCCAACACTTGTCTTTGGTTTTTTTGATAATAGCTGCCATGACAGGTGTGAGGTGTTAATCTCATTGTGGTTCTGATTTGCATTTCCCTGATGATTAGTGAGTGACATTGAGCATTTTTTCACATATATGTTGGCCGAGAAGTTATTATGTTAAGTGAAATGAGCCAGTCACAGAAAGACAAATACAGCAGGATTCTGTTTATGGGAGGTATCAAAAATAGTTGAATTCATAGAATCAGAGAGTGGAATGGTGGTTACCAGGGGCTCAGAGAAAGTGGAAGTAGGGAGTTCCTAATCAACCAGCATGAAGTGTCAGTCAAGCAAGATGAGTAAGCTCTAGAGACCTGCTGTACAACATTGTACTAATAGTCAACAACAATGTATAATAAAGTGTAATAATAATAATATGTAATAATGTGTAATAAAATGTAATAATATACTTTAAAATTTGTTAAGCGGTTATATCTTATGTTAAGTGTTCTTACAACAATAAAGTAAAATTTTTTAAATTTTAAAGTAAAAATAGCCCTGAAAATTGAGAAGATCTGACCCTGATTCTAAATATAGGAAAAAATATGAATATGGCTATTCAGATCATCCTCACAGAACTGGTCATTTCTTAAGATTGATATGGTATAAGCCTAATAATACATTTTTGAATTAGATATAACACTGGCTAGTGACCTTTTGATAATGCTTAAATAAGAGATTCATCAATACGGAATAATTGGATAGGAGGAAGAAAGGGTATTAACATGGTAAATTATTTTGCACAGATCTATTAATAACAGGACCCTGGTGCCTTACTAGGTAAGCACCCAGTCTTCTGACATCATATCTAGAATAGGATGGTCTCACTAAACCCCAGATTTGGATCTCCAGGAAGCTTCCATCTTAAATTAAATCCTACTCAATAGTAAATAGATTTTGATTTAATATCCTTGAACTGATGAGTTTGCTTAGATTACTGTATGATTTAAACAGTAAATAAAAGTTGTCTCCATCAAACATATAGTTGGAACTGAATCAGTGAACGACTTAAAATTAATAGATCAGTGGAGCAGTCAATGCCAAGTCTCTGATTTATTCTCTGTTATTGAGGTAGCAGAAATAGAAGGAACCTACTCTTTGGAAATGCCAAAAATCACTATTCCTGAACCCTTTATGCTAATATTGTTGAAGTCTTTGTTTTGGAGCCATCTGATGAGAAAAGCTACCTTGGAGGGAATTCCTTTAATTTCTTCAGTAACTAAATCCACTTGGAAGAGGTGGTTCCATTTATATCAGGTGTCTTAGTGAACAGTGCTACTAAAGAATTCTACTATTAAAGGGAACATTCTAGAGCCCACTTTCCCTATGAAATCACACCCACCAAGGTCATGTCTTGGTATCACCAGATCTTCACACAGGCCTGGTACCTAATAAAGATCATTATTGTCTCCAGAAGGAATCTTCTTTAAGTGATGAAGGTGTTCATAGGGTAACAGTTTCTAACTACAATTTATATTTGGCATTATGGAGATACTAGGAACCATATATCCAGGAAATGCCTATACCATTCACTTTTCCATACCTGGCCCCAGGCTCCCCCCTTATTGTCATCCAGAGCCATCATGGTGAAGAGGAAAGAGGCCACAGATAAACCTGCATTTAATAATATGCTTATCCAGCCAGCCACTTTAGAGTCAAGAGATGTCTGTGAAGATTGCTGTGTCCTCTGCTATAGAAATGCCATTAACCAAAGAGACAATCAAATGAAAAAGAGAGAATTAAATGAAAATCTATGATCCAGTTACTATTGAAGATGAAGGAATGCTTGCTGGCATTAACATTTTACAAAACCAATGAGGAGTCCCTGAATTAATTTCACCTAAAGCCTAGCCCCAAATTTGGAATTGAAGGCTAATCAAAAAAGTTATATTAAATCTCTATTTCCAAAAGAATTTCAGAATGGTGTGGACATTTCCACATGCCTAATATGGCAACATCTCCTGAGGGCCCTCAGAACTGAGTGGCCTTGGAATTGTGCAGTGAGACTAGGGCAGCCCCTAGAGATGTCCAGACTAGGATTAGTCAGAAAGTCCAATCTAGTCTTGGCTGGCCCTGGAGATTCAGAGGGGTCACAGGGAATCCTGCGTCTCTGGTAGAATAATGTTTGCCTTGTCAGGCAGTGTGTAAAAAACTATTGGCATGCAGGGTTACTGAAAAATGCCGAGAGCCAGAAAGTTTGGGTTATGATAGTTATGAACAAAGGAAAGTATTTACAATATCCCCTTGCCCCAAAATAGATTTTAAACACTATACAAACACAATGGAATGTGTCCATTCATTTCTAAATGGGTCGTCTCCTACCCCCATGTTTAGGTCATAGCTATTTCTAGGCTTTCATGTGACAAGACCTTCACAGACCAAATTCAGTAGTGTCACTTCTGAACCAAGTGGCTGCATGCTTTGTGGTTTTCCCTTGTTTATTTTGTCTTGTTTTATTTTACACAGCTGGTATCACTAGCCTCCCAATCAAGGTCAGTAGATTGAATTCAACCCCATTCGTTTAAAAGAGCGATAAATTCATGCCAGCACCATGATCTCACCCCCCTGAGTAGCAGAATGTGGCTGTGCTGTGCTGTGAAGTCAGCCTTCCAGATGCAAGTGTTCAGTGTGACCCTGAAACCACACCTGAAAGACAGGATGGTGTCATCATACCAGCACGTGTTCTGACTTCAGTTTCATTTGTTAAGGGCAACGTGTATCCGGAGGTGAAAGAAAAACCTGAAATGGTTGATGTATTGTTATAATTGAGGAAGTGCCTGTAATCTAAATAAACGATATCAATGGAGAAGACTCATCCAAATACCAGCATGGAATTTCCTAATACTTGCTGCCAATTTGCTATCGAGGAGATGGTTAGGAAGTCTCAGGTGGATGCTAACTGCACAAGGGCCAAAAAGGATCTTATTACCAGGGTGGAGGTCAGTGATGAACATTGTGATATGAAGTCATATTCCTTGCAATGCAGCTCTTTGCAGTGTGCGAGGTTGGAGATCTGTGTGCAGGCAATGTCGAATGTTTCCTGTGGGTGAAACTCAGGTGAGGAGAGTGGCAAGTTTCTCTTGTCGCCAGGTGAATTCTTATACACATACACGCATTCGTTCTCTCTCTCTCTCTCTTTCTCTTTCTCTCTCTCTCTCTCTCACGCACGCACACACACACACACACACACGCACACAACACCCTTCCTCCCTCTGATCATATATCCTCTTAAAGATCTTCATTACATCAGCCATGCAGGAAGGGAAAGAAAACCCTTACCAACTTGTAGTCATCACAGTTTCCCGTGAGGCAGCTATTACAAGACTATGAAGATGTACTCTAGCAATGAAGGGGCACCCAAAGAGGAGGGAGACTGCACCATCCTATGACAGCTGGGGCTGAAGAGAGCAGAATTACAGCTAGCATTTCTTAAACTTGTATTATGTGTACTGAGTGTTTTATATACATTTTCTTAGTTAATCTTCACATCAACGTCTTGAGGTAGGGACTGTACTTATTTCCATTTTATAGATGAAGAAATTGAGGCTCAGGGATGTTAAATGATTTATTTATGGTCACACAGATCCACTCTAAACCACTGTACAATGCAAGCCAAAATACTCCCATCTGCTTCTTTATATGAGAATGTATAGAATGACAGCTTGTTGTTCTGCACCAAATATAGTCTCTACTTACATATGTATGAATACGGATGGCTAATAATATGTTTGGGCCTGAGTGTGTCCAAGATTTCATAGATGGACATTTGCACACTCTTATACTGGTAACATTTCGTCCTGTTAACAAATGTTTTGACCTTGTGGTAGCCTCTGGTCATATTCTAATATTTTTAGCCAAAGTTATAATAAAAGAATCTTTCTGTTTCAAAATAGCCTTGCAGATCAAGCTCTGTATAATCTGAAATGCCACTTCTCTGTTTGGGGAGGGTTAAATGGTTGTCTCAGGCGAGTGTTTAGTTCACATTCTATAAATGGCTCTTACTCCTTGATCTGACTCACTGTATGTATTACAGCAAAGTCACTTACAGATCAATTTATTTTTAGAATCTTAAAGAAACAGATTCAACAGGGAGTGTTTGTCAGACCACAGGCTAATGTGAGGGAAAACATACCTTGGTGAGGAACTTTCTGTTTGATTCCTCTGCCCACAGCTCTCTGTTAGTGATAGGCCTTTGCATGTTGTGTTAAATGTTTTGAATTATTTAAATAGCAGAGTGGCAGAATTTTATGCCAACATCTTACATAATAGAGGAGTTTTTGTGGTGTGCAAGTGGGAGAGCCTTTTGCATTTTAAGTAAAATAATGTCAGGAAATAATCAGCACAATTAATCTTCATAAAGAAGAGAAAGATTATATACCCATCGCCTACCTTGCAGCTCTGTAATGGAAATTTTCTTTAAGATCAAAACCCAGGGGCTTCCCTGGTGGCGCAGTGGTTGAGAGTCTGCCTGCCGATGCAGGGGACATGGGTTCATGCCCTGGTCCGGGAAGATCCCACATGCCATGCAGCGGCTGGGCCCGTGAGCCATGGCCGCTGAGCCTGCGCGTCTGGAGCCTGTGCTCTGCAACGGGAGAGGCCACAACAGTGAGAGGCCCGCGTACCGCAAAAAAAAAAAAAAAAAAAAAAGATCAAAACCCAGGAATATGATAAGAACAGTGGTGATAATGATAATGGTGATGATGATGGTGATGATGATGAGAGCGGTGATGGTGATGGTGATGATGATGATAACCACCGCCACCATTAGGAGAGATTCTGTATCCGTCCGTTAAATAAATACGGCATGCTGCCCTCTACAGGTATTCAATCTAAACCGGATAGTATCAAATTCATACAAATAGATGAAGCATCCTCAAACACACAGACCAATATATAAATGCAAATTGAATATTGAAGCCAGTTAAATAAGTAAAACCTTTATACTCTACAGGTCTCATTTGTGTGAATTCTGAAGCCAAAGAAGGAGCAAGCATTTAGTAATATTTATTCTAAATTTCTCTTCTGAATTTTTGAGTATGTATATTTGAGGCTAGTGTCAGAAGCTGGGAAGACCAGCTGGGAGTTTGTGGACTAGTTTTCTGTTGACACTAGAAAAAGCTAATTGTTCTTTGGTTTGCCTAAGGCCTGTTGTTTATGGATAACAGGTGTTTAATGAACAATTAATAAATAACAACAGGTCTGGAAATCTCAAATTTGTTTGCTTTTCAAAAAGGTTGGATTTTATACCACATTCAACTAACATTTTTAGAAACTAAACTAACAGGCTTTGGAAAAAAAAAAGAGGGTCCACCTGGCTCCTTCTTCACCCTTCTACTTCTGCCTTACGCCAGTCGATCATTGTTATTTTAGTATCTGGGTTGAACGTTTTTCTCAATTTACTCTGTGCTCTTCCTTGCTGGGGATATGAACCAACAGAGGAAACACTGCTGGGGAAAGAGTCTTTAGAATTGATTTCTTGTACCCGCCTTCTACCCTTGAGTTTAGTTTACGTTAGTTCAGCTTAATCACTGCACTGTTCTTCATGTTATTCCTTCACTCTAAAAGGAAGGGCTGGTCAGTGGAGCTGAGAATCCCCTAGTCCTAACGTGCTGGGATTTTGCCATATGGGCCAATGAGAGCATAAAGCAGTAGTGATGAGCACCAGCTTTAGAGAAATCCTGGGCTTGTGTCCAGCTCCCTCCACTTACCTGCTGGGTGGGCAAGTTATAGAATGCCTCTGAGCCTCAGTTTCCCATCAGCAAAATGAGTACAATAGCATCTACCTCATAGGAGTTTTGGGAGGATTTTAAAACACACTACAAGATAAAGCATTTTATAAGTGCCATCTTGTTTCGTTCCCATGACTACCTTGTAAGGAAGAGACTACTCTCTCCCCAACTTACAGAATGAAGAAGTGAAGCTTAAGGAGGTTAAGCAAATGAATCCAAGTTACAGGGCTGGCAGGTGTGGAGCTGGATTCAAGCCCAGGCTGAGGCCATGCTTTTGACCTCTGTGTCATTCAGTCAGATATCTGTATCCATTTTCCCCCACACATGTTACTAGGATGCTAAAAAGAATGTTTCACTTCACTCTCGAAGTCCTCCCTCTCCCCCATCATTCCGATTTCTTGCCAGACTCTGGTTCCTCCAACTGCAAGACAGTACAGATGACAAGAGAGTCAGGCTCTGCCACCTACACTCTCAGTGCTTGGTAGACATGGAGGAAGCTACCAAAAAAATTCACCCTACCCCGTGGCTCTCAGAGTTGACTTATATAGTCAAAAAGAAGGGGATCCTTGTTAGTGGCTAATGTTAAAATCCCAAAGCGCAGTCAGCCAAAACCTCATCCAGATGCAAGTGTGTGGTCACTGGTCATGCATTTCTGTTTGCTGAATTCCATACAGCCAAGGCAACTGCCTTGCCTCGCTGAAGATCCACAGGGGAAAAAAGTTATGTGCACTAGTACGAAAAAACATGCAAGCAGAGTTCTCCCTTGTCATCAGGAATGTTTGATACAGCCGTGTTTATTCCGTGGCCTCCGTCCATGGTAAATGTGCCATCATTTCTCATGTGGGGAAAACTGACCCAGAGCTTCCTTATTGGCTGCTCATTTTGTTAAGATGACATAACATCGTAGAGGATAATCTATTGCAATCAAAACAATTTTGTGGAATTATAAAAGTGTATGCATTTTAGTGAAATAACTACTGCTAGAGTCTTTTTGGCTGTTGTCAGACTGAAAACGTGTATAAGTTGTCCTTAAGTACCATATGCTCCTTTTCTTCACCTAATTTCTTACATCCTCTGGGGAGAGTTTACGATAGTGATATTCTAACAAATCATTGTCTTTCCTTATTAGGTACACACATTTTATTAGTTCATTCTTTGCGAGTGTGTTTTTGTATATCTAAAATATGTAGTAGCCATTTTATGATAGTACAGATTCATTATTTTCTGTATATTCTTATCATAGATTGCTAGAATATGTGACCTTTGCTGTGTATGAAGAATGACACTCAGTTCTACCTTTAAATATCACTTTTTGTCAAAGGCTCCACTGGCTTTACCATATCTGAATTGGATGATTTTTAATATAAAGTACTTGGAATTGTTGAAGTATGGAAGAATTCAAATCTAAAATTAAAATTTCCTGGTGATCTTTTTGATACAAGCACTAGCTAATATTCATTGACTGCTTACTATACCCCAGGCTTTGTTCCAAGCTTTATCTGTATTAACCCCTCAATTCTCATAACCATCCTACAAGGTGCCCATTTTACAAACAGGAAAATCGAGGTGTGAGAGGTTAAGTAACCTGACCTTGGTGACACAGCTACTAAGTGCTGTTTCTGGAACTCAGACCCAAGGGGGTTGGGCCCAGCATCTGCTTTCTTAACCCCTCCCCTTTAATGCAACTTCGACAGTGGGGGTGATAGAATCCATTTTATTGCTTTTAAGGGACATTTACATACTCTTTTAAATGAATACAAATAGACTGTTATCTTTAGCCATAGAGAGAAGGAAGAGTCTATTTAAGAAGGGATCTAAACAATAAGCCATAATTTATTTTTTCTCATGCTCTATCGAAAGGCCTGGTGAAGGAGGCCTATTATGTCTTACTCCCCCTGGTGTTCAGAAAGGGTGCCTATGGGGGCCCTTAATCAGATGTAGGGAAAGGAGCCCTGGGAAGGCTTCATTTCCTTTCTGTTCCTGAGCTTGAGAAACAAAAAGCAGCTAGAATGTGATACAAGAGTTCCTTTTCTCATCTGTTTTTCCTCTCAAGGCTTGCAATAAGTTCAGCATCCATTGCAACCCTTGACGGCCAAAGTTATTAAAATTTCTAATTTCCTAAAATTTCTCCTGTCCTCCGCCCCTATCCGTTCTGCCACACCCTTGGCCTTCTGCCAGGGCATCTGGTTTTCCATAATTAGCATGGTGGTTCTGATAATCTTTCCCTGTCTTCAGCCCTGGCTGCTGGGCATATTTTCCCCCAAATCTCCATCACAGTTTTCCTTGTTATTGTTTGCTTGGAGTTTCTGATAGCCAATATTCCATGGAGAAAAATGTAAGATCACCTTGAATTTTCAAGTCAACTGAACTTCAGTTGTTTGTATTAGATAAAACGGCGCTGGGACCCTTAATTTAAAGAGTGGCTCAGCCCTGGCTACCTGTGGCTCTCACTTAGGGAGCGTTAAAAAATACCAGTGCTTGGGCTCCACCCCCAGAAAGTTTGAATCATTTCTTCTGGGGTGGAGCCCAGGCATCAGCGTTTTTATTCTTTTTTTTTTTTTTTTTAATATGAGGTCATGGTTGAGAAACACTGGACTAAATTGGCTTAAGTTTGAATACCAAGACCCTGAAAGGCCTTGGTTCAGAAATATATTAAATTCATTTAAATGGACAGTTGTAGTTCCTGTCTGTTTTAACCTGTTTGTTAAAATGTGAAAAGGAGTTTTTGCTATACAGCCTGTTCATCCCCAAATTAAAGGGAAAAGATGAAGTGCATGGCACTTTTGAAGTACCCTCTGCCCCGGGCATCTCTGGCCACATCCTTTGCAAGAGGCCAAAGTGTTCTGTAGCTGAGATGTTTCAGCTTATCTTCAGCCCTGAGGCAAATCAGGACAGTCACCAGGAATCATTTTCATGTCAGTGCCTGGTGCATACTGGGTGTTCAAGAAATCAAAATTTGTATGTGGCTTAGTACAAAATGCAGGGGCTACTGTTACTGTGTGATTTTGGAGATGAGTCTGGTTCCTCATCTGTACAATAGATTTAATAGTGCTTGCCTTACAGGATTGTATACAAATTGAATTACATAATTTATACAAAAGCTGCTGATCTACCTGCTACCACGCAGCAGTCACTCCTCCCCAAAGATCTGGAAACTCTTCCCAGTTCAGAGGAGGGAATTTCTCTCATACTGTCATTACTATGATATTGGCTGACATCATCAATTTTATTTTTCAAGGAAGTCAACGAGTCCTGTCATATCTCCCATCTGTAAGACCCTAAAGACAGACAGCGACCAGGGGCTTTTGTGGTTTGTGCTTACAGCACATACAATAAGGCCACGTAGGTTTCCTGGACTTCCCTCTGTTGATTTACTGAAACCTGTTACTGCCAGGGCTGCCACAGCATCCCCACACGCCTGCCTATTGTCCATAGCCTGTCTGGTCACCTCCCCTGGTTCTGAGTCCTTCCAGCAGGCTTACCATCTGTCAATCTACTTTGCCCTCAAATCCTTCTTGAAGAGGTTTCAGCACCCAAGGGAAGTTAACAGGCTCCTCCAGAGCCCAGGGGACTTGGCCAGGAAATCTGCATTTCAAGGGGTAAGAGAAGAAGGAGATGACTAGAGAAAACCAGCAACTTCTATGTAAGCATCCAGAGGGGGCAGAAGTGGAGAGAGAACAGTGTGAACTCAGAGAATATCACGTCCTGTAGGAGGACGGACGTGGTGGTCAAGGAATAGACTTATGAAGTCAAACAGTAGCCCCTGAGACATTAGAGAGGCTCTGCTGCCTGTTAGTGCTCTTTGTGTAATATTTCTCTGACTTTGCTAGGAAAATCCTTCTTAGACATGTCCTCTGCTGTGTTCATTCACTCAGCAAACCGTGATGAAGTGCCTAGCATTGGCTAAGCAGAAAGGACAGCCTGACTCAGGGAGTACAGTCTGGTGTGTGCGTGGTGGGGGAGGATATGAAGCAGCCATTGAACACTGATAGATTTAACTAGGTTAAAAACAGTCAAATTAAAAACAAACAAAAAACGTAAGCCGAACTTCCAATGCCTTTCGTCCCTCATGTTCCCTTTTCCCCACTTAACTAGTGGATAGTGGTTAAGAGCCCAGACTTCTAAGTGAGGTTATCTGTTTAAATGGTGGATTCACCACTACCCGTGTGATTTTGGGCTAAATGATACCTCACTTTACGTCTCTGAAAACTGACATCATAAAAATGCTTACAGATTGTTACGGAGATTAAATGAGATAATACACGCAAAATCCTTAGAAAAGTGTTAAGCACATAGTAATCACTCAACAAAGGTGAGGTTATTAGTATTAATCCACCAGACTATGTTAAGACAGAGAGTCTGAGGATGGACACACAGAGGCAGGCCCTGTAGGGAAATCCAAATGACTAATTTATTGTCCCATTCTCCTTTCACCCTTCCCTCAGAGAGTTGTTCTGGAATCACGCACCCGGTGTACAGGTCAGCCAAACTTTTCGGCTGCTGCTGGTTCCTGAACTCTTCTTTCTGGCCTCAATTGACAGAGCTGAGAGGCTCTGGGCAGCCAACAAACAACTCTGTATTTGCAGTCGAGCAGGCAGCTGGCAATTGGGGAGTTTCGTTGCTCCAAAAGAGAAGCAGGACAGTCAGGGGCTGAATGGTTTCTGCTGCTTTCAGAAAACTCACTGGCCTTCCAGAGTTAGTCAGGACCCTGGACACATAGGGCTACAACATTCTCCTCCTGAGGTAGCCTTTACTTCTTAGGAGTCTCAAGTCTTCCCAAAGCTCTGACCCTCCCTGATTCAGATATTCTGAACAGCTGTCTCAGCTTTGTATAAGGGATGGTATCTAATAAATTTCAAAAGTTAATCTTTGTTTATCAAAGATGTCATTGACATATAAAGGCTCTTTGCCAAGTTGAGTTTCTGCCATCAGAGAAGCATAGGTATTGATTACGTTTCTATAAACATCGAACTTTTGACCAATGATGGACCAAGGAGCACAGATTTGGAAGGACGGACTTCTACATCGCATTCAGAAAACATGGACTTCCAAGGCTGACGGGATCCTCAGAGGTCTCCCAGTCCAAGCTGTCCATCCAATGGATAACTTCCAAACAGCCCTAAGAGGTGGCTGCCCAGCTTCTGCCCAAACCATTCTGTGATGCCCTGTGCTCACCAGCTCCTACAGCACCCTGCTCCTGTGATGCCTACTTGGACAGCTTAAAATTGTTAGAAAGTACCACTTCTATGGAGTCAGTTATGTTTTTCTGGATTTCTACCCGTAAGACTTAGCACTACTCATTTGACTTAACACTAAATCCATGTATCCCTTCTCCAAAATGTTGGTCACTTCTCATACCAGCTAATTAATTACCTATTCCTAATAGCAACTTCGGGAACAATTAGAGATCTACATTTCAGTATAGTCTGTTTGAAATTCTTATTCTCAAATCTGTGTTTTTTGGAAACCCAAGAATACTTGAAACCAAGTGCTGAAAAAACATGTGTTTTTCATTTTCACCTGACATACTGCATCTTAAGGCATCATTCTGGGTGTGCAGCAGCTGAAAAAGTTTGAAAAAATGTAACTGCTCAAAACTAGAGTGATACGGGGACACATGGTGAAGCAAAATGGTCAGTGCATAAAGCAGTTTGGTGTATGGCTTGGGGGTTGGAATCATTCCGATTGCATAGATCACCATATAAGAGGACAATAGCATGGTTAAGTCTCAAAAGTTTCCAAATACATTCTTAACCATTTTTCACCTTGATTACTACCCTACTAGCTAAGAGAGTGACTTTTTGTACACAGAAGACGTATGTCGATAGGTTCCTTCAGTATTAATTCAACATTTATTTATTAAGTACCTTCCTTGTATTCCAGGCAGAGAATCAACACTAGAAGGTATGCGTGACTATCTTCCCCATGTTACAGAAGAGAAAACTAGGTACAAACATTAGTAACTTACCCAAAGTTATGCAACTAGTAAGTGGTTGCACTGGGGTTAGAACCAGCGATCTGGCCACAGAATGCATGGTCTCAGCTGCCACCCAGCACCAACAGTGGGACACACAGTCATGTGGAAACCTTTCAGCCCTGAGCTGCTGAGTGTATCTTGAGCAGGACCATTTGTTCTTTTTCTCTGTGGGAAGGATTTCAGGATGCTGACTCCAAAGCATCATCGGCTTTAATCTGTCTCTAAAAATTCTTCACTCCAACTCCAGTGTGTGGGGTTTCCCCCCAAGTCATTCAAAGCAATTCTCTAACACCAGCTGGGTGTCCTACAATTGAACACAATTCTGGCACCATCTATCCAGGGATAGCATCAGATCGCACATGTTAATGGTTCAGTCCCACAAAACTGCCCTCCACCCCACTTCAGACACCTGTTGCCAGTCTAGGTTGTCACCTGTGCTTCTGACCAGGACCAGCTATAGATCAGAGATCTCCATGATCCCTTCCTTGGGTTCAGTTAATTAGCTGGAGCAACTTACAGAACTCAGAGCAACATTTTAGTTACTAGATTACTGGTTTATTATAAAAGGATATAACTCTGGAACAGCCAGATGGAAGAGATACATAGGGCAAGGCATGTGGGAAGGGGCACGGAACCTCCATGCTCTCTCCTGGTGCCACTCTCTCCAAATCTCCAACCCCAAAGCTCTCTGAAACCTGTCCTTTTGGGTTTTTCTGGAAGCTTTGTTACGTAGGCATGGTTGATTAAGTCATTGGCCGTTGGGGATTGATTCAACCTTCAGCTCCTCTCTCCTCTTGGAGGTCTGGGGGTGGGACTGAAAGTTCCAACCCTCTAATCACGTGGTTGGTTGTCCTGGCAACCAGCCCTATCCCTAGGTTGGTGTGTCCAAAAGTCACCCCACTGACATAACAAAAGACACCTTAGGAAATTCCAAGGATTTTAAAAGCTCTGTGCCAGAATCGGGGATGAAGACTAAATAAATAATTCTTTTGGAAGTCACAGTATCACAGCCTCCCAGTGGGGTAACCTAACCCCCATGTCTCCCTTTCGTGCCCTGACAGTCATTTTGGAGTTGCTTTCTGTGTGGTGTGTAGTAGAAAGAACCCTAAGACTGAACATTGGAATTCCTGAGTTAGAGTACCAGCTCCATCAGATAAGAGCTGTGTGACCCTGGGCAAGGCACTCCATCCCTTGAGATTCAGTTTCTTCCTTTGTAAAAATACCCATCTCCCAGGTTCGTGGTAAGGATTCTTTGCTTTCTAACAAATGTTGACCACCTCGGACGTGCCAAGCACTTGGTGAAGTTTTGGGTATGCACTGGTAGATAAAATAGACGTGGGTGCTGCCTTTTTATAGAGCCTGCAGTCACGTGGGGAAGGTAGACAAGAAGTAAGCAAACACATGGATAATTGCAAATGGAAATGAGGGTTCCGAAGGAAATGAAAGAGCTCAGCATTAGGAAATGGAGTGGGTGGGAGCACCTGCTTAGGTAAGGCGGCCAAGGATGGTTTCCCTGGGAAAATGTGTCCAAAAGATGAGGACATACCTGCCAAGTGAAGAGTAGGGAGAATTTCAGGCCTAGGAATGGCATCTTTACAGGCTCTGAGCTGGGAAATATGATTAAAGAACATTTATCATATATGTGTATGAGGGCCCTTTGTAAACCAAAATAGGATAAACCCATGTAAAAAACTTCAACTGCAAACAAAAAAATAGCATGGGCCACATGCAAAGTCCACCTCAGACCATGTTCTTCCCATAAGAGTCAAGACTAACATTCTAACCCAGGGAAGTGTGTTCCATTTCCACAAGATAACAGCCTTTATCCTTCACACCAACATTTTAGGTGCGTGGACTGAACAAACACAAGCAGTAATGTTTTCCTTGATTTCCATCATCTACCAAGGAACAGAACTTCCTCCCTCTCTCACTTTTCCACTTCCTCTACCTCCTGTCCTTGCAGATTGGGCAACAATTTCTAAAAATTTCCTGCAAATGACTGATGACAGGACATGGGTGTCTGGAGTCCAAACTGCCTGACTAGAGCTAGGACAAGATGTTGAAAAAGAAGCAAGGAGGGTCCCTGTCTGATTCTCTGCTGACGCCTGGATTTGGGGGTGACTGTCAGCAGGGCTGAGCTCCTACTTTTCTCTTCAAATGTTTTGGTGTTTAAATCGTTTTGTCCAGCATCCTTAAATATGTCTATAGTACGTAAGGAACACTGGTAATGCTAAGTCAGGAAAGACTTATTGTAAGGGGATCCTTGGAGAAGGTAGAATGCTGCCGCTTACTTCTACTTAGTGTTCCTTACACAGAAGATGTAACTGAAGTATCAGCAACAGTGTCACCAAGAGAAGATTTTTCAGCCCACCCTCTTGAAGGTTAGCCAGCCCCTGACCCTAGTCATCCTCTATGACATCACCCATTGTCACTTTCTTCACAGCATTTATCATTCTCTGAAATATCATATATTTATTTTTTGTTTATTATCCACCTTCCCCAATACAACGTAAGCACCCTAAGTTCAAGGAACTCACCATCCTGTTCACCCTGTGTACCCAGTTTTCAAAATAGTGTCTATAGTTTAATGGTTACTCAGTGGCTGAATGATGAATGTATCCATAGATCAAACTATAGTAATGACAGTGATCACTTCCATAGCTCTCATCAAGTTCTAGGCACTCCTCCAAGTGCTTTAAACATCTAATTCACTTAATCCTTTGGATAAACACATGAGGTAGGCATTAGTATTGTTCCTATTTGTAGATGAGTAAACTAGGGCACAGAGAAATGGAGTATTTTGCCCAAGCTCACACAATACGTGCCAGAACTCAGATTCAGACTCAGACCGTCTGGCTCTAGAATCTACACTTTCATCCACTACACTGATATTCCATAGAACATGTTGTTGTTCCAAAAGAAATATCCATGATACCAAAACAAAACAAACAAAACTCTTTGACCACAAAATTATTTTCCTCAAATGAGACTCTTAATCAGTTTAACTAAAGGAAGATTCAAGTGTGTTTGTGTATTTGTGTGTGTTTGTGTGTGTGTGTGTGTAAAGAAAAGAGAGGTAGAAAATTTGGTATTGTGAATGTTCTTTTAGCCTGAATTCTTGGACTATCCAGAATTACTTTCGCTTCTGCCTACATCTCACACGTAGAAAAATACTTTTGAGAACACCTGAAGAGAAAGTAAAGAAAGTGTCCCTTCTATAACAATTAGTGTGTAATTTCTACCCTGTGCAGGGCGCTCACACAGTAGTCAGGCCAGGCTGAGAATGGTGAGTCAGGAACCTTCCCTGGCATCCTTTTGATTTGCTGGTCACGTGGTGTATGGATCTAACAGCAATGGTGGCGACGGTGGGGACTCAGGGTAGAGGGGGTTGGGAAGGAGGATTATGAATGTATGGGCGTCATAAGTTTGTCCAAAGAAATAAATACAGAGGCAGTGGCACTGCATCTCTCTTTGAGTCTCCTTGGTCTTGCATCTTCAAATCTAAAAGATAATAATCTAGCCTGTCTCCAGTTATTGGACAGCACAAATTCCATGCTGCCTATAAAGTGAGACCAAATCTCTAAATCATTGTTATCTGAAGCCAGGAGTCTGGCTCTTAAACAAAAGAGTGAAAAGAAAATCGATGAGTCTGAAACCTAAGCCTGTCTTCTTGGCTATCTGATCAGTTAAGATTCCCAGAATAAAATGTAAAATGAAGGTAATTGATAACAATTTTGAGCCTCATCTTTTTCTCAAAGGTTGGCAGTGTTTTGTTGAGTGTGATCTTGGTTTTTCCCATTATAGCCTTATGAAATGGTGTACAAATTTCCACATGAGTTTCATTTGAACTTTAATCTATGCATCCAACCTGTCTCTGAACAGCCACTGGAATCTTTTGGCTCTGAAGGAGTTTGTTTTTATCTTCACCCAAAGCTTTAATCATGCCATTTCCCTTTCAGACCAGTTGAACAAATAAATGCATACTCAGGAATTAAAACTAGTATTTTAAAATAGGACGGGCAAAAAAATCCAAATCTCCTCATTATATGCTTTACTCTCTCCTTAAGGGAAAATATTTAATATTCTACATCGTTTGATGATTATAATTTTAAAATTATTATGAGCTATGCATCACAGAACTTTTTCATTGTACCATTCACTGCTTAAAAAATGTAGATGGCCTGATGTCTAAGGACCTTGCAAGCCCTCCTGTGTGTTTCTTGCCTTATTTCCTCAGTTGTCACACTGGTTCTCCTCAGTGACTCATGCATAGAGCTTCAATTATGTAGTTCTTTTTTTCTATAAAACAAAATCCTACTACCTATCCTTCAAGTTCTGCCTTCTTCCCTCACTTTCTAGCTCTGGTCCACCTTACTTTCTGAACTCTTAGAGGAATTTAATCTGTATCTCTAGTCTCCTCCTTTAATTTTATATTTGCATTTTTAAAAAATGTTTTCTACTATTACAATTGCCTTTTCAAGGAGATATAAGCAGCTTAAGGGTAGAGCACTATATCAGTTAGGAATGCATTTACCTGCAAGTAAGAAAAAACATACAAAAAAGACGCGTATTGTTCTCATGGAACAAGAAACACTTAACCCCCAAATAGCCAAAGCGATCTTGAGAAAAAAGAACAAAGCTGAAAGTATCACGCTCCCTGATTTCCGACTATACTACAGTAATCAACACAGCATGATACTGGCACAAAAACAGACACATAGTTCAACAGAACAGAATAGAAAACCCAGAAATAAACCCAGGCACAAAGATCAATTAATCTATGACAAAGGAGGCAAGAAAGTACGAGGAGAAAAGACAGTCTCTTTAATAAGTGATGCTGGGGAAACTGGACAGCTACATGTAAAAGAATGAAATTAGAACATTCTCTCATACCATATACAAAAATAAACTCAACATGGATTAAAGATCTAAATGTAGACCAAAACCCATAAAACTCCTAGAAGAAAACATAGGTAGACACTCTTTTTTATATATTTATTTATTTTTAGCTGCGTTGGGTCTTCATTGCTGTGTGTGGGCTTTCTCTAGCTGCAGTGAGCGGGGGCTACTCTTCATTGTGGTCCGTGGGCTTCTTATTGCAATGGCTTCTCTTGTTGCGGAGCACGGGCTCTAGGGACGCAGGCTTCAGTAGTTGTGGCACACGGACTCTAGAGTGAAGGCTCAGTAGTTGTGGTATGTGGGCTTAGTTGCTCCAAGGCATGTAGGATCTTCCTGGACCAGGGATTGAACCCATGTCACCTGCATTGGCAGGCGGATTCTTAACCACTGTGCAACCAGGGAAGTCCTAGGCAGAACACTCCTTGTCATAATCATAGTGATATTTTTGGGGATCTGTCTTCTAAGGCAAAGGAAATAAGAGCAAAAATAAACAAATTGGACTTAATTTAACTTAAAAGTTTTTGCACAGCAAAGGAAACCATTGACAAAACAAAAAAACAACCTACTGAATGGGAGAAAATATTTGCAAATGATATGACAGATAAGGGGTTAATATAAAAAATATACAAACAGGTCATACAGCTCAATATCAAAAAAACAACTCAATTAAAAATGGGCAGAAGACCTGAATAGACATTTCTCCAAAGAAGATATACAGATGGCCAACACGCACATGAAAAGATGCTCAACATCGCTAATCATCAGAGAAATGCCACGCAAAACCACAATGAGATATTACCTCACACCTGTCAGCATGGTTATCATCGAAAAGTCCACAAATAACAAACGTTGGCAAGGACATGGAGAAAAGGGAACCCTGTACACTGTTGGTAGGGATGTAAATTGTTGCGCCCCGTATGGAAAACAGTATGGAGACTTCCCAAAAAACTAAAACGGAACTACCGTATGATCCAGAATTCTACTCTTGGGTATATATCCAATGAAAACAAAAATACTAATTCAAAAAGATACATGCACCCCGATGTTCATAGCAGCATTAATTACAATGGCTGAAATATGGGAGCAACCTAAGTGTCCATCAACAGGTGAATGGACAGAGAAGATGGGTATATATATATATATATATATATATATATATATATATATATATATATATTACAGATGAATACTACTCAGCCATAAAAAGAATGAAATTCTGCAACAACATGGATGGACCTAGAGAGTATTATGCTTAGTGAAATAAGTCAGACAAAGAAAGGCAAATACTGTATGTTATTATTTATATGTAGAACAAAAAAATAAAACAAATGAATATGACAAAACAGAAACAGGCTCACAGATATAGAGAACAAATTAGTGGTTATCGGTGGTGAGAGGGAAGGAGGAAGGGCAAAATAGAGGTAGTGGATTAAGAGGCACAAACTACTATGTATATAATAAATAAGCTATAAGGATATATTGCACAGCATGGGGAATATAGCCAATATTTTATAATAATTTTAAATGGAGTATAATCTATAAAAATATTGAATACTGTGTTGTACACCTGAAACTAATAAAATATTTAAATCAGCTATACTTCAATTAAAAAAATTAAATAACAAAAAAGAAACACCTAATGTACTTAAATCAGTAGACCAATCTTGACAGATTTTTCAGTCTTTTTATCATCATGAAAGGGTTATTAGAATGTTTGACTCAGCTGACAAGCTGCCGATGCAAGAGATATTAGCCGTTTTAAAACCATAAACTCCCCAATTTAGTCAACAGTATTCTAACTTTATATTTCTTCTGTGCTCTATTTGTCCCCTCTCCTAGACTGTAAACTCCACGATGACTGGTATTATGCCTGCCTGTTATATCCCTAATGATTTGTGGAATGAATAAATCACCATAGTCACCCAAAACTCTTCTACATAACCTACAACTTGGTAGTTTGTGTTCTATATATTATTTAGTGACTCTGAAAGTCTCTGTCGTCTATGTATATTTATTTTGGTTTAGGGTTGCTAATTTTTGGACCAACAAATTTCAGTTTTCTGCTTTACAGTGTCTCTGTTGATTCTTTTATTCACTCATGCATATTGTTTTCTGGGTCCAGTCACATTCCAGAAAGGCACGTGCAGTTAACATGGTGCATCCCAAACTCTTGGCAGCCCACCTGAAAATTCTCAGTTGCTCCCAAGTCGTGCCATTGTTGCATGTAGCTCAGATCTGTGCGCCAAGATTGCTGAAGAGATGAACAAAAGCATGTCCAGCCACCAGTCAACTGAGCATGCCAAAGAAATCAAATAAAATCAACAAATAGTTATTGAGCAACAAAAACACAGGATTGCAGACTTGGATGAAACCTGAGAGATCATCTGTTCCAATTTCCTCCTTTCTAAAAAAAAGTTTAATGTGCTGGTTTTTTCTTTTCATATTTTAATCTTCTTTTTAAAATAAGCAAATAAATTCACACAATACCCCTCATTTAACAAAAGAGGAAAATGAAGCGCAAGATGACACAGATAGTGAGTGGCCAGAAGCCATATTTGTGCTTCTGGTTTCTGCCCTATACTTCTTAGAGGGACCATGTCTGGGGTTCTCTGCTGGGGAGATGAAGGACACAGAGGAGTAATAGTAACAGCCTTCATCTGTGGGATGTGTTTAGAGCTTTTGCACGTGATCATCACATTTGAAAGGACTGGCAAGGATTACTAATACCACATTACTGATGAATTTATCATCTTCTTCCTCCTCTGGATTTGCTCTTCCTTCTGCATTTCCTGACTCAGTGAGGGCCATACCATACACCTGGTCACCTTCTTTCTGTGTAGCTTTTCAGGTATGATAAAATAATTTATATATAATGATTTGTTTTAAGCCTCCTCTCCTAGGCTATAAACTCCATGATAACAGGTATCATGCCTGCCTGTTAAATTGCCAATTATTTGTGGAATGAATAAATCACCGTAGTCATCTAAAACTCTCCTACATAACCTACAATCTGGTAGTTTTTGTTCTATGTAGTATTTACTGATTTTGAAAGTCTCACGTTTGTTCTTTTGTCTTCATTGCTACCATAACTGCCTTAGTTCCGCCCCTCATCTCCCTTTCTCTAGTCTCCTAAGTGGTCTCTCTTATCCAGCCTCCACACTCTTCAGCTGGAGTTACTTTTCTCAAACACAAACTTGATCACATGATGCTTCTGAGCTTAGAAAATCTCCAGCTTCAGTGGGGCCCTATAATTTTCATTCATTCATTCATTCACTCACCCCAGAAATGGTTTTTGAGAGGCTATAATTTGGTAGGCACTGTATGAGAGGCTTCCTATGTAGAGGTTAATATAATAGTTTGCTCTCAAGGAGCTTGTAGACTGATGATAAACAAGTATAAAGTAGTTAAATATCTAATTACCATTTGTGATGACACTCAGTACAAAGGAAACAGAGTGGTAAAAAGGAGACTAATGGAAGAGGGCAAAGGACAAGGGAGAGAGAGATTTAGATGGGTTATGCAGGAAACGCTTATCTGAAAAGTGACGTTTCACACGAGACCCCAAGGATCAGAAAGAGCTGTCCACGTGAAGATGCAGAGGGAGAAGGATTTTCACAGAAGGAACAAGGGATGAAGGCCCTTTGGTGGGGAAGAAGTTGCATTCTCCGGTCTGTGAATTGAGGATGTTGCTGAATCCTTCTAGTTCCACAAGTCAATTAAGAACTTATGTTTAAATGTAAAGTATTTGGTGATTTACAATTTTTAATTTTATTTTTTACTGTATCACTGTGTTTTTCCAAAAACACTTGGTAAATAGTTAGACCAAGGAAGATTAGTAGATCCTAGGTCTGGAAGTTAAGAATTCAGATAGCTCAGTGCTTCAGACTGTATGGTCTTATCAATTTACAGCTTGACACATCTTCTTTGGAAAATTAGTATGTGTCTTTCGGAATCTTCGTTATTATAGTCATTAGCCACAGGACTTCCTTCCCTTGGTATAAACATTGACTTAAGATATTTAATTAATGGTTTTTGCTATATTTTTCCAATGTTTATCAAATTTCTGGGCTTCTGTGTGCTGATGCAAGGGTTCTTGTGAGGTATATCAGCAAAGATACGGACTAAACACCTATAATATGTAACAATCCCTATAGTGTTGGTCAAGAAAATCTTGGCCCAGACTTCATTCAACTTACTATCTTAAAGAAAGAGATCAGACATATATGTATCATATACAACATATATATAACACATAAATGCAGAACTGGTTGCCACGAGGATATACAGGTCCTTTCTCTCTAAATCTTAAAGAGAATATGTCAATGTAATTGCTACTATTACAACTTATATCAATAAAAATTACTCCACATAGCCTTTAGAAATTAGTCCATTTTGTAGATGAATAACTGAGACTGATCATCTACCAATGATTTTTTTCAACTCACATAGCAAATTAGTGAACCAAATCTGGACATTTTGTCTTCTTTGAACAGGAGGTTAGATCATAAGTAGGGAATACTTTGTGCACTCCTTCCCAAACTTCAGAGAAATAAAATGTTTACAGTCATCTTTTTTATCCTGATTTTTATGTATTGCATGAAAGGAAATCTTATGTATTGCATGAAAGGAAAATTAGCACCTCTACTTATTTGAAATACATTCTGGCTTCACTTTTTGAAAAAAAAATTAATGGAATATATTGGACTGAGAATGTGTAACGCCCTAGCCAAGTAGCCTCCCTGCTGTACTTCACGAATGCTTCATAGCATTTGTTTCTCTGGACCGACTAAATAGTAATGACTCAGCATAATGATTTCAATTTCTCCTGATACTCAACTAGGGTCTGATAAGTTTCTTGGCCTAGTCTTATCTTTGTTTGGCCTTGAGCATTTTCTAGAATAAGTCCAACATTCTGATGCAAGCATAGGTCTCTTCTTAAGTCAGAATACAACAAAACAAAATCCCTTAAAACAAATGTGCTGCGCTAAAATGTTAGCAGACATTTACTCTAGAAAAGGGAGTAAGCATTTCAGTAGGTTTAATTTTTATGTCCCAAGAGATATGAACTAAGAAACAGAAATATGGACTTCTGTGGCATTTATTACATTCTTCCTGAACTGTATACCTTTTATTTCTGAAAAGTGAGCAGTGAACATACATCTATATTTAATAAAAGGAATCTATATTTCAATTTTTTAGTATGTGAGAAAATTCAAAACAAAGTATCCATCATTCCTTGCTGTTGAATAATGCAGCTGGGAACTTGACTAATGCAGCTGGGCATTAAACATGGACTCGAAGACCACACAAAGCCTTATCTGAAACTCACCAAGAGCAGATGGCAGGAATCCTGATGTCCTGTCTTATCTACTATGTAAGAGAACCCAGTTCTCCACCAAGTTTAAACTACGACAGGCAAGAGCTAGTTATAAAGGAGATTTATTTGACACTTAAAAGAATTTCAGGGCTTCCCTGGTGGCACAGTGGTTAAGAATCCGCCTGACAATGCAGGGAACACGGGTTTGAGCCCTGGTCCCAGAAGATCTCACATGCCGCAGAGCAGCTAAGCCCGTGCGCCACAACTACTGAGTCTGCGCTCTAGAGCTTGCAAGCCACAACTACTGAAGCACACGAGCCACAACTACTGAAGCCTGCGCACCTAGAGCCCGTGCTCTGCAACAAGAGAAGCCACCACGATGAGAGACCCACTCACAGCAAAGAAGAGTAGTCCCCACTCACCGCAAGAGAAAGCCCACATGCAGCAATGAAGACCCAATGCAGCCAAAAATAAATAAAATAAAATAAATTAATTAAATTTAAAAAAAAAGAATTTAAACCCTGAGGCCAGCAGTGGTGCTGTGGAGTCAAAACAGATGTCTCTCAATCCTTCAGGAGACCACAAGAACTCACAACTGGTCCTGTTTGTAGTCTTCCATGCACCCACAGCTGCAAAAACTTGAGAGCTCTCTGTCTCTCTGTCTCTCTGTCTCTCTCTCTCTCTGTCTCTCTCTCTCTCTCTCTCACACACACACACACACACACACACACACACACACAAGCAGATGGACATAAAAGAGGAATATAATCCCTCTGTATCCACTGCATACAGGATAAAAACCTGGCCTCACAATCTCAGATCTGGGAAGAATTTGGTTGAAAATGCTAACCTCAGTGATTACCTGCACTAGAGCATCGGAGGCAAATGAACAGGGTGCCCTGTTCTGTCAGCTCAGTGCTGAACTGTGAAGTTCTAGGTAATGAATCAAGAGCCTGAGCCACAGAGTCTAGTTCTCCACCAGGCTGCTCACACCAAAAAAAAAAAAAAAAATGTGATGAGCAACCTTCACCTCGCTGATACTACTTAGATGTTTCCATTTCTACCACATGAACTCAACGACAACGCTTCTGGGGTATGTTGACTGTGATCACATATGGAGTAAAAGAATGCCAAAACACTGTGATGTTGGTAAAAAGTTGATCAAACATCTTTCAAAGCAACAACAACCATGCAAAAATAACAATTTCAACAACTACTACCCCAAACTATAGATACTTGGCAGTTCATATCACCATTTGAAGAAAAATGCTTCTTTTATATTATTCCTATCAGATGATTTCTTATGAAAATTGGATTAAGGAAATTAGATTGAGAGCATTTTTTTAAAAAATTTACAGTGGGGGCTTCCCTGGTGGCGCAGTGGTTAAGAATCCGCCTGCCAGTGCAGGGGACACGGGTTCGTGCCCCGGTCCGGGAGGATCCCACATGCCGTGGAGCGGCTGGGCCCGTGAGCCACAACTACTGAGCCTGTACTGCACGTCTGGAGCCTGTGCTCCGCAATGGGAGAGGCTGCGACAGTGAGAGGCCCGCGCACCGCGATGAAGAGTGGCCCCCGCTCCGCAACTGGAGAAAGCCCACACACAGAAGTGAAGACCCAATACAGCCAAAAATAAATAAATAAATAAATAAATTTATTAAAAAAAAAAAAATTTACAGTGATCTTAGGAAGAACTTATGGAAGTTTCTTTCATACGGTGAGCTCCATAATTAAAAGGAATTACAAAATATGAGCCGGCCACATGCCGAAAGAAAATGAGCCTTGACATTGAGAATGTGACAGGACAGCATTTTAAAATTACATACCTCTTGTAAAGGCATGAAACTCATGTCTCCCCTTCTTCAAGCTGGTAATTCCTACCTAGCTCCCCAGAGCAAGACCCCCTTCCCCAGTGTACTGAGGGAAAATTTTTTCCTCACCTTCACTTCACTGGTCATTGTAGCAGCATGGCCCTGAGAAGGAGTTTTAATATCTAGTTCCGTTTTTCCTCAGAGCTTCATTGACAGTGCTTTAAAATCCATTCTCAAACACGTTTTGCTGCTTGTTCCAATTCTAAATCTTTGGCACAGCTGGGTTTCCTTTCGGAATGTTGGTTTTCTCCAAATGGTTGATGAGTGTTGTACTGAAAGACATCACCCAAAACTACTCCTCACCTTCACCTCAAGTCAGGGACCAGAATTTCATTATTAGAAGAGGCTCATTCTGGCCTCTAAGAATCCCTAATGGAAACACAGTGTTCCTGGGAGCTAAGAACCTCGGGTCAGTGCTAGTTAATACCCTGGAGGAGATTATTTGTCCCAGGCTACTCCCATGCAACTCAGGACCTGATGGTTAATAAGTTCTAAGGGAACAAGCCAGAAGCTGGATTTGAAGGGCCATGACAAATGAGCCCCCATCAGGTGATGGCTGGAGGGACCATTTTTGACTTATGGAAGATGGGGCTAAATTTTCAGAGGAAAGCATGGAATCAGGAACTGTTGGACCCAGACAAGTCCCTTGGAAAGGTCATTGTTCAGGTAAAGAAACTGAGACTCAAAAGAGTTTGGTGATTTGCCAGAATCAACGTAGCAACTTTGTGCTGGGCCAGAACCAGCACGTGGATCTCTTGACTTCCAATCCATACTCTTTCCACTCTGCCAGAAGGGACTTATCCTCAGGCGTGGCAAGGGTAGAGGAGTATAGACATTTATTTCTGGAAAAATTTGTGCTTTGGGTCTCCTGCATTCCTAGTAACATAATTTTCTCTAGGGGAAAGGAAATGATGAGTTAGACTAAAACAAGAAAAGATTTTATAAATACAGCTTAGTGAGGAGTATTGTCACCTTCTTGTTCTTGTCCCAGACAAAATATCCCAAGTCCTTCAGGATTTCTCTTTTGTTCTTTACCTTCTGCTTCTCTGGCCTCCAGTCCCTATCCCATTAGTTTTTAGGGATGGATCATGGAGACCGGAAATACACACACAGCAGATACATCTGTCCATTGGGTAAAAAGAAAAGCATGTGTGCACATGAGTAAGTCTGTGTTCATGTGTGTGCAGGCCATGATGTGTAGAAAGTTCAAGAAAAGCACCAAAATTAATGAGTCCTCCACAAATAGCTGGGTGCAAGATGGCCTGCATTCAACCCAGCAATTGTGCTGGAACCCCAAATTAGAGTCTGCATTGTTCTTTGTTGCCTTTGTTTCAAGCTCAACACCAACCTTTTTTTTTTTTTGCTATAAAAAAATAAATCTGAAAACAATAAGTCTTGTTCATTGACATAAACCGGCTGTCCGTTCCTTGTGGGACCCATGCTGATAAAAACCAGGGGAAAACTATTTTATTTGCAATGTAAAGAATTTTAGCCTGTGGAGGTTTTTTTTTTTTTTAGTTCAACAGCAGTAAAGGTAGGGACAGCAACCAAATAAGCTATTAAAATCTGTATCCCCCGCCTTCACCCTTCTCCCAGTCCCAAGAGACATAATTAAAACTCCAGAAAGTGAGAAGCTGTTACTAATACTAACATAACTATTTACTGCAACAGAATCATGCATTTGCCAACTTCTTTTTTTAAAAATGGTTCAAGCTGAACTTTATTTTGCTATTTCACATACAAAGGCCTTTTCTCCGTGTAAGTGCTTTCATATGATTTGCCAGTCAGCCTATGAATAGTTGTCAAGGAGAAGACATGTTGGCCAGCCGTGGGGTCATACTTCTTAGGGCCACTATGTACTCTTCAGATGTGCACTTCACTCCTGCTGAAAATGGTCTAATTGGTGGCTCATATATTAGCCTCATTCCAGTTCTGTTTAGAAAGAGACTTGCAGTTCTAGCTGACTAAACTGTCCTCTGTAAGTTTTTGTATGCAATCAGAATAGACATTGGAGCAGATGGAAATGTGCGTATATAATAAGTAGTGTTTTTGTTAAGTTGGATGAAGGCATGCATGCCTAAACTTCGGCCCAGAATTTTATATATACACCTTGTTCAAAATTTGCAGAAAGAGACCGGAAGCGGAATAGATTTTAACTCTGTGGAGTAGATTTTAACCCTGTTTTTCATGTTGGGGCACTACTGTTGAGGGGTTGACTTCGTCCTTCACACACACACACACACACACACACACACACACACACCAGGTCTGGCTGGCTTCCAAAGTTCCCGACACCTTATGAGGAAGCTTTTCTCAAGATTAAATTCTCAATTGTCAGATTCTGAAGGTATTCAACAGCAACTGCGTTATACTTGTAGATTTTATGAACTTCTCCTCTCAGTCAATTGATGTAATAATGTGAGTTTATCTAAGAATCCAGCAGAGTCCTAGATCTGCCCCTGGAACCAGCTGTCCTGGGAATTTCTAAAAACACTTTCAAATTCCCAAAGGGAATCTTCTAGCTAATTTTAGGGCATATTCATACAAGGTCACTGAAAGGGCTGGAGCGTATGGGTCGAATTTCTAGGTGGCTTTGTGTATTTGGCACTTCTTTTTTTTTTTTTTAACATCCTTATTGGAGTATAATTGCTTTACATTGTTGTGTTAGTTTCTGCTGCATAACAAAGTGAATCAGCTATACCTATACTTATATCCCCATATCCCCTCCCTCTTGCGTCTCCTTCCCTATTCCATTCCACACTGGCTAGAGCGGAACTTTTCATTCTCCATTCACTTGTGGTGCACACCCTGTTCCCATGGAGACCTTTGGCCACTCCCTCCCCAACATACATGCAGAATCTCAGACACACATCCTCTCTAAATTGAATGGAACTGTAATGACCTTAGGAAGGTTAAGTCCTCTCTGTGTCTGTTTATCTATAATGGGAGATAATATAAGTATCTGCTTCAACAGGTATTGTGAGACTAAATGAGATAATATGTGTAATGAGTCTGGAAAGTGCCTAGTACATAGGAAGAGTCAACGCGTCGGGTTTTACCATCATTAACATCACTTTGAGCTTGAGACACCAAAACACCTTCCTTCAATCTAGGACAGTGATTGATAAACTAGGGCTCCTTGGCCAAATTCAGCCTGCCACCTGCTTTTATATGGCTCATGAACTTAGAATTGTTTTTACATTTTTAAATGATTAGAAAAATCAAAAGAATGATATTTCCTGATATGTAAAACTTACATGAAAGTCAAACTTCAGGTCTACAAATAAAGTTTTATTGGAACACATCCAGGCCCATTCATCGGCATAGTGTCTACTGCTGCAGGATAGAAGGGTTGCAATAGGGAACGTATGGCCATGTGGCTGGCGAAGATGGCACTTTACAGAAAAATTTTGCCAAACCCTGACCTTGGAGATGGCATAAAGTGTAGGTCATCCTCCAGACCACCAGAGAGTATTCGACCCACTTGGAAGGTATTTGACTCAGGATCAGAAAAGATAGTTTTGCCTTTTCATTTGAGACTTTTTTTCCACAATCCTCCCACTAAACTAATAATAATGTTTTTTAGGAATAGACCGTGTCTTATTATATCTTATGTCCTTTGTAGTGCCTTACAAATAGAAGGTAATCGTTATTTGATGAATGAGTGATTAAATGAATGAAGGAATGAATGAATACATAGAGATAAATAGATGATAGATACATACATACATACAAACATATATACATAGTGTTTTGGAACAAATTACTTACCTTTTTATTATTGCCACATGTGAAATATCAGAATTATTATAGTCCTGAAGTAATGCTCTAATAAGCCATCTAATTACTAGAAAACACTTAGGATAATATCAAGAACAGTAAAGTGTAACAGAAGAAGCTCTCTGAATTGAAAGTCATCTAACCATTCACTTTGAAAATGTGCTGACTGATGGCCATGTCCCACAAAATGTGCAAAATCAGTAGGTAACTCTTTGAGCCCCATTTACACCTGTTTCCATCATTTAAGTTGTGTACATACCAATAATCCACAATAACTGCTTTTGGCGGTTGTACTTGATACTGAAAATGCGTAATCAATTAAATACTTGAAACATCCTGTGACCAGATTAAAGTGGGGAAAAGTAATATTTAAATACCTTCTCTGAGCCAGGTGCTGAGTTGGGCATTTCACATAAACCTGGAAATCCAGATTCTCTGAAGCAAGGTTTTCTGTCCACATTCTTTGTCAATTGTATCTACTTATAGCCATTGAATGGGACCATAGCCTAGCAGATGTGCTCATTTTTTGCTCTCTTCATAAGCAGTATTGATTGCCCTGGCCAAGTCAATTGTGTGGCTATTTCCATTTACACATCATTTAGCTGCCTGAATTGATTGCTTCTGCCAGGCCACAGTTATGCTGTTTCAATCATGTAGATCCAGGTAGTCTCAAACCTTTCACGTGGAGCACTAAAACATCAAAACACCAGGCTCTGAAGAATCAGCCTAGCATTTTTAATTCCGTAGGAAATTAATGTTAAGATTAATAGGAAACAAATTATCAGAATTTTATGTTGTTCAATAGTAAAAAATAGATTAGAAATTTCTGGAATACATATTTCATAATAACAAAGGAAAAGAATATCACCAATTGCTTTCCAAACAAAGTATGCATTCACCAAGACTGGTAAATACCTTTGGTAGCAGATGGCTCTTTAGATCTTTTTTTAAAAAAGAGGAAACAAATGGTGATTTTAATCATCTTTGATTATTGGATGTTGGCATATTGAATTGAAGTTTTCTGATGTGTTTACTTAGTTCACATAAAGATAGCAAGGGTCGGTGACCTGGGAAAGCAAAGTACCGTGCTGAATGGGAACAAAGCCCCCTTTACAGGCTACCTGCAGTGGTGGCAGCAATCCAGCTCTGACACTGGTGGTAAAAGAAGGAATGGGAATATAAAGACAGCTTATTGCTCGAGGGCATGATTTTGCTTCCATTGGTTTTTTTTTTTTTCAATTAGTAGGAAAAGCAGGTTTGCACCTCCTGGCAAAATAGCCTGTAAAACAAATATATGCTTTAACAAACAGACTTTAGCATGGGCCAGGTAAATTCCATTGAAAATCACAGTAGTGACTAAAGGTATATTTACTGTTGCCGTCTTTTTAGACTGTCGTGGAGACTATGCTAAAAATAACACAAAAGGCTATAACTGCATTCTTGGGGAGAAAGCGTGTTTCCCCATCTATAAAATGGGAATAATAATATCTTGGAGCAATGTTGTAAAGGTTAGAGGGAATGCATGCAAGATGCTTTATACACAGATAGATGCTCGATAAACTATTATTACATAACTATCCCCACACACATCCACCTGGGAATGACCTCTCTTAGGTGCCCCTTGCTAATGGGATGATCATGATGGATTCCTGTGACACTACTCAAACATGTAGTTTCATTGCAGGCTGTCATGTAAGTTCAGGGAAAATCTGAGTCAATAAAAGATGATTGGTGTCCAGCTGCCTTTGCACACATGCCCCAAAAGTGAAAAATGTGGTGACAGATATTCCAAATTCAATCTTGTTTCTTCTATCTATGACAGTCTTTTTCAGTGAGACTTGGTATGACATTGAGCCTACCCCCAGACATGAGTGAAACAAAAATTAGGAAAAAACTGAAATTAAGAAAATAAGTAACCCAGTGTGTTTGATTTGGCAGAGAGTTGGAGTAATTACCCTGGACAATTTCCACGCAAAATGTTAATATCTAATAGAAAATATTTCTTTTATTAAAACATGTGAAGGTACCGCTTTGACAGTGACTTTTATCCTGGAAGAGCCATCCATAAATCATTAGAGTTACCATTTGAAAAGTAGAACTGGGCATTTTCACTAAACATCTATGAACCTTTTCCCTTTGAGGCACTTTGGGTTGATAGGATATTGAGGTGCCAGTAATTTTCTTGGGAACAGAAGTAATTCTGTACCCTGTCAGTGTGTTGACAGGGCATGCCCTTTCCAATTTCCAGCATGAAGGCAAGTAGTGTTTTATTGAGCCCGACTGGACGTGGGTGAAAACATTCATTATACATTTATTTTATTTCTTTAGAAGTAGCTATTTCCATGATCGCCATTTCCTGATTTAAACTTTGGGAAAATATGAGTTTTCCACTCATCCAGGAGAACATGGGAGACATCACCTCACATTATTTACCAGTCAGGTACAAAGAGGTTTTCCCATAACTATCTGTGAATGAATCCATAGACTGTTCAAAAGACTCATTTCAGAATCCAGTAAAAATTAGGTTCAAGTGCAAATTCCACCTCCCAAAAGACGTGTAGAAGCAGTGGTATGCTGGTAAACCAGCTTCCTGCAGGGGATAGTCCTGATTTGTAGGGTTTACCAATTTTTGTGCTCCTAGTGGTATGACCATTTCAACATAACAACAGTTTAAGAAGCGCTTACAGGATTCCTGAATATTTAACAATTGGCTCCCCCAAAGCTGGTGCAACTGGCTTTAGCACATCACAGCCTTTAGAGTGAACTTTAAAATCTGACGCCCTGACCATTGAAATTTTTTTGGCTCCAAAGGCATTTTAAAGAAGCTGGCAGGTGCCTGTTTCTTGAGGCTGCAATATAAGAACACATGGATTTGCCTCATGCACTTGCCTTTCCTGCATGGGTTAAAGCAGTCTTTCTTTTCCAGTAGCCAGTATACGTTACACTTCTGAAGTTTCTGACACAACAGACCTCTAATGAAAACACTGATTTTTGCAAATAAGATTCTTTCTCTATCCAAGCAATTAAAAATTTAAGATACACTAGTGCATATTTCCTCAGCAATTAGCCAAGGTTTGCTGCTTACAGGAGGCAGTGCAACTCACTCCTCTCCTGGTTCTCAGCTTGCCTTGGAGTTTTGCTGACACCCCTCTGCTAGCCAGGTACTGCCTGCCTTTCGGTGGCTGGCAAAGTGATTTGATTCCTTTATGTATGTAATACAGTAAAGCGCTTCGAGGCTTGCAAATGACACTTTAAATCAATACATAATGATTTATCACATATCGTGGAGCGCTTATAAATATATTATGAAGCACTAGAGCACAACAGCATCATAAGCTAGTGGGAGACATGGGTGGGAGGCCTCCATGCTGTTTTCTTCTTCACTCTGCTACTGAGATATCATGTGACCCTGGATAATTCATTTACCTTTGCTGTACTTCGTTTTGTATGTCTGGAAAATAGGGTCACCAGTGTTGAGATTACAGATGGTTTGGAGACATGGAGTGGCATATGGGCAATATTCTTGCAAATTTAAAAATTACTATATTTTAATATCTCCCATAGAACCAAGCCTCACAGTGGATACCAACTAGGTATCCTGGCTGAAAAGTGAGAGGTTCAAAATACACACATTTGTAGTAAAAGTATAAAGGTAGACATAGGATGCTAATAGCCAAATTCACGACCCCATGACCACTATAGCTGGGAGAGGGGAGTGACTAGGGCCCGGGAGGGGGTTATGGGTGAAAATCCAATCCTATTTCTAACATTTTATTTCTCATTTTCAGTGGTGGGTACTGAGGTTTTTGTTGTATACTTTTTAAACTTTTGCTGTCTGAAAATTTATACCAGAAAGTCCTTAAATAAAATAAAAACTTAAAGGTTTCTGTTAATCATGATATGGGTGAGCTTAGCTGTTATAATGGTGTCATATTTACCAATGAATGAATAGGAGTTTTTGCTTGTGTCTTTGTTTTACACAACCATGCAGTTGGGTGAGCTCTAAATGTCCTCAGTCAACTGAGCATTGTGCAAAGACCATAAAAGGAATAACAGCCAGGGTTTAATTAATCCCCATCAAAGCCAACAGTTCATTAACATATTTCATTAAAATGTTCATTAAAACATTTTTGAAATGTAGGAAATTGAGCCTATTGAATAACATTTCTATTGATTAAGGAGAGAAAAGAAATAGAGATCTATTTGGGAACTTGTCTAAAATGCAGCCCAGCTATGCCCCTCTGTGCCCTGGTCACATAACAGTATCATTACAATTACTCATAACAATAACCAGTAAGGCACTTTTGACAAAAACTGGACTCTAATTGGACATAAGTTAAGTTAGCTCAGCTGAAAATGGAAACAACAGAGAAAATATTTTGTGAAGAGGAGGATAGGGAGAGAGTTTTATTGAGATACTCTTTATTTTTTTTATTTCTTAAAAATTAAATGTACCCACATTGGCATAGCCTTCCTCATTCCCAGAATCAATATGGTAATGTGGTTTAGGCTCTTGGATGAAATCACTGAGTGCAACATTCTTATGAACTAAAAAGAAGTCACTCTCATTTATTTGCACCTAATAATTTCTTCCTTTGCTATAAGAAAAGCAATATTCTGAGTTAAAATCTGATGATTTTGACAGCAGCATGATGTATAAATGATCTGAACTCTGGATTCAAAGTCTAAAATGGGGAATACCAATGTCCCAACCAGGCTCATTGGAATTTGCACCACAAAAAGGTTGTCAGGGGCTTTCCTGGTGGCGCAGTGGTTGAGAGTCCGCCTGCTGATGCAGGGGACACGGGTTCGTGCCCCGGTCCGGGAGGATCCCACATGCCGTGGAGCGGCTGGGCCCGTGAGCCATGGCCGCTGGGCCTGTGTGTCCAGAGCCTGTGCTCCGCAACAGGAGAGGCCACAACAGTGAGAGGCCCACATACCACAAAAAAAAAAAAAAAAAAAAAAAAAAGTTGTCAGTACAAGCTCCTCATCTTCTCTCCTGGACAAGGGGCCCAGGGAGTGAACGAACAGGAGAGACCTAAGAAAGTACATCTCTGCTCTGTCAGCACTTCCACTTGTCCTGGGTTTTAAAGAGGGAAGTTATTGCCATTTCATTCCAGAGCACTTTATTTGTAATACATTCCTCCTTGATTATACCAAACCAGTTTTCATACATTGTACATTTGCATATAAGAAGATTTTAACTCCTCTTTTAGTATCCTTTTTTGAAAAATATTGCAAGATAGCCAGCTCATGGGACAACCCATGAGACTATGTAGAGGAAAGAAAAGTAGACGAAAAGGCACTTTTCTAGAGTATTTCAAATCCTGGGATGCATGGGATATGTTTCCAGGCATAATGATCCCAAACACACATAATCCCTTCTGAAAACACGCCTGTCCCATCTGTAAGGCACCAACCTTATCACCCGCATCTGCCATACTGACAAAGGGTCTTAAGGGTATAGTGGATGTGGCTGTATAAAAGAATTTTCACGCCATGTATTGGAGAAGTAGGTGACCAATTCAAAGTTCCAAGGAGAGGTCTCTGGACAATTGGTTTCCAAATATAACCTTTCAGATCAGGAGGAATTCAGGACTAAGCCTGAGTCTGCTTTGACAGCTCTCTCTCGTGGCATGAGAGCTAAGTTGATCCTCAGTCCCCTTGGTCTCTGCAATTCTACTCCTCATCACTGCCCCCACCCCCAGCCCCACCCCCACCCCTTGGCGACACTTAAAAAAATCGCTCCAAAGCTCTCTATTCCAGTCATTGTGTCTCCTTTGTGAAGTAGTGGAACCAATCAGCTATCCTAAGCCAGCTGCTTAGATATATGCTGACATGGCTCATTAGAGTGCAGTCATAAACTCATTCATAGAAACATTCTGAAGGATGTTTTTATTGCTTTATTGTGTGTGTAAATCTCTTTGTTTACACACAGAGAACACTGATTGTACAAATGATGAAGTGCTGGTTCCATTTCTTGTCTGCTCACTGAGCAGGCACATTATAGTCTATCTTAGGTTACTCTTGCGTAAACAATGTTAGTGACCATGAGCATCCTTCACTCCACACCTTTATCCTCCTTAATACAGAGGATGCAGTATGAATAAAAGCACTGATAAGGGTGGAGCATGGCTTGCACACCAGGGATAATTATGGCTGCAGATAAATGATAGGATGAGTTTTTAATTGCTTTTTGGAGCCATTTCTCCTGTGCATGCCCCAGACTTTTATTTTCCAATGAATAGGGTAGACTGTCCAAAGTCAAGGAGTAAAAATTCATTTCATGATCAACCCTATGGTTGCCTGAACCCAGAAAGAAACAGAATTGGGGTCAAAACCATCCCTCCTCTATACCTCTGCCCATGAACGGATTGGAGTGTTTGTTTTGTTTTAAAGGCTTCTTTTGTTAGATTGACTCTCATTTGGGGTGTCACACAAGCTAGAGATGCTTCACATTGGTGGTGGAGGCAAGAGTCTCTGTTCTGTGCAAACAGCAATTATCTTCACTGCAGGAGAAGTCAGTCATTGCAGCTGCACTGGGAGCTCAGGCATCCTTGAATAAAGCACATCTGCACTCACGCATAGAGAAACGTGAGAGACGCTATCGTATAGACAGCTCGCTGAGGTCTGGCCAAGTGGCCCACCAGCAGTTCCTGGCGCTCCCCGGAGGATGCAGCCTGGCTTTCTCAGACTCCGAGCTGATTAAAGCAAGGGGTGATAGGAAGGCCATGCTGAGTCTCTAGTTTGGGGAGGGGGCTAAGAAAAGGGCTGACAGCTGCTGCACAACTGGAGACAAACATGGGTAGAGATAGCAGCCTCCTGTCATAAGAGAAAAACAGCACAAAGATATGCTCTAGGCTATTTGCCATGAATGAGTGCTTCCTCAATAGTCCCTCGATTGACCAGGTCTCTCTCACCTTTAAGTCTCACTGTGTACTAAATACACATAAATAGGCACTAAGTATGATATATACGTCATAATTTATAGTAAGTCTTCAGGTGGAGAGATCTCCAAAATGAGACTGAGTGTTTTATTTGGTCCTCTGCCTCAGGACGCTGCCTTCTTGGCTCATCCCGTTCACAAATGTGCAAGAGAGTCTGTTTTAAACAGCCTACTCAGTAAGTGTGCCAGGCGGATGGGATTTTTCCTGTTTATTAGGCACCCGTGAGGAAAGCCTTTGCAGGCGATTATTTAATATCTGGAAAGTCCCTCAGCAGCTGGAATCGGTTCCTGTGGCATTTTAGAAGATGGAAATGGTGTTCAGAGTTAAATGCCTGATAGGATGTCAGATATTTTAAGCAAAGGAGGGCAACCCAGGCTCCAAAAGAGGCAACAAGGCACTTTTTTTTCACTGGAGAGGAAGTATAAGGTATCAGCTGCACACTCTTCCTAAACCCATTTCAGCAGTTTTTTATTCTTCTTTCTGTAGCCCGTGACACTGTCCTGCAGCCAGATATGCCTTGTGTACAAACAGCCCAAAGCCTTTGACCAACATTTTATTATTAATCCTCATGGTATCCTTTGGCAGAAGGAACTGGAAACAAAGCTATAGAAATACACATCATTTTGTGACAACACATTTTACAATTATTTTTCGTTGTTAAGCTGCTTCCTAATTTACACACGCAAGAAAATCTATTTCAGTATGGATTGGATTAAATCACACTAAATTTCAGTATGATTTGGTATCTCTAATAAGTGATGAGTTTAAAAAACAAAAATGGAATACAAATACAGTGGTTCAAAATGGAAAACCAAATGCATATACCTACCTCTCCTTGAAACAAGAAAAAAAAAGAAATATATATATAGTTATATATATATATATATACACACTATAATCATACTGCAAAAAGACAGAGAGTACCATTATTGGATCAGAAAATTTGAGGATTTTCTAGAAGAATGATCAGAACAGAGGGAAAAAAGTCACATTGTCTTCTTCAGTGCTATATTCCCTGTCTGAATGCCTTTCAACACCCACTCACCTAGTACCAACTGAGCTTTTGCTATAGGCTGAACTTAGTTGGAAGGGTGGGGTTGAGGTGTGGAGGATGGAAATATGGCCCTTTCTTCAAGGATCTTAATTGACTCCTGCTTCTGGTATTGTTCTCCCTGGCTTCCAAACCCCAGTTCAGATGTTGTTGCCTCCCCAGTAGAGCTTTCTTTAAATGCTTCATTTCCTCAACCCCCATTCCCAGTGGTCTTTCTCCTGACACATCTACTGTGCTCCCATAGCATTTATTGCATCATACTTGTTTATGACTTAAATATATCACTTTTGCTAGACGCTTAATGTTTCTTAAATTAATATACTGAATGGGAATAAAGATTTTCCCCTAAATATTCTCTCTTTTCCCCACCCCTCTCCCCCTAACTTCCACGGAACCCAGTCTCCATGTCATTAGAAACTGCTTCTCCCCCTATCTGCATGAAAGAAAAGTTTTCTCAACTCCTTATCTGGCTGTTTGCATATCTGTCAGCATAAGTTACTTGCTAGGTTTAGAGAGACTGAACTTCATAAAGAAAACTCCCTGTCTTTATTGAAACAGTCAAAGAATTCATTAAAGCTCTGATACTTTCTGAATTTTATTTCTCTGTTAAGTAAGCCACAGTTGATTGATTTTCTTCAAGTTAATTCTGATTCTTCTGGCTTTAAGGCACACTCATTCATTCACCTGTCCTTATCAGGGGCAGGGGGGATCCTGCTTGGGTCACTACCCTTCTCTTGCATTTACAGAAAATTTGAGAACCAATTACATTATTTTTAAGGGGAGGATAATGAGGATTTAATATGAAAGTTGCAGAGAAATATAAAATTTATAAACGAGCACTGCTTTTCCTGTCATAACAGGCAAACATGCCAGCTGTGAAGGAAACTGACCTGCTGTACTTGGGCAGAAACATCATGTCACAGGGAAAACACAGTTCTTTGTTTGGATCCATTTCCTATGAGTGCATGTCACATTAGGTCTGTGCATGCCAACCCCCGGGACAACATGATTGCCCCTTAGTAAACAGCAGGAAAATAAGCTGCTCTTTCGGCTGGCTGCACAGTCCTCCTGATCACCTAGAGAACATAGTTACATCATGATGAGGAAGCTGAAGGAAGCAAGCAGAAGAAAAGTCTGGTCATTCCTCTGATGGTCTAGGGAGTTAAAAAGGCTGCCTTATGGCTCTGATCAGCCCCTAACCTTGATTAAAAAGGTGAGAAGAAAACCCAAGATGATATTCCAGGGGCTTGGACTTTTATGAAGCAGAGACCCCCTGAGTACCTACAAAGCTCCAATGGTGGGTGACTTCACCATTGTGGCTTCATCGCAGCTCAGGATTTTACACCACCACCGAGAGGCATTCCAAACACGATGTGGGTAAGCGCACTCTCGTGCTGGCCTCGGCAGGAAACGGTGGTTAAACTTGGCCCGCTAAAACCTGCACAGCGCTGGGTTGTTGATTTTTGCTCCCCACAGCAAGTCTTTGGGGGCCAAACCATAAAACTGACTTGTCATCTCTCTCTAAAGTTTTATATAAACACTTGCCCCCTCCACACACATATATACATGCAACACACACACACACACAACCCTGATGAGCTGACCCATGAATATGCTGTGAGATGTGTGAGGAAGCTTCTCTGGAGCCTTCAGCTCTGGACAAGCTCTGTCTCTGTTTCTCTCAAGGAGGATAATGAAGGGATGAGAGAGTCTTTGGTTTATGAGTTAACAATTGTCTGCCCATTTGATTTCAGTATCAGGTTTACTAGTTAATACTCATTGCTATGGAGGAAGATATATGTGAGGGCATCAGTATAGTTGAAAGATCACAGTTTCCTCTGTTAGTAAAATCCACTTCTTATGTGTGTCAGTATGTGGATAGGATATCACCTGGAGGAATATCTCCCCCCTGCTGTGTGAAGCCTCAAGGAGTCCCTAAGGCAAGATGGAACCATAAATCTCTGGTTTAAGATTCCATATTTATATTTTCCAGTTGGAACAATCTCTGGTTTCTAGACCAAGGTATCAGAGACTGAAAGCCTGTTCTCATATGGTGATTTGATTTCTCTCCCCATATATTTCTGGTGTTTATTTTTCTTCTAGGAATTTAATGATTCTAATCTTCCCTATTTATGTATGTGTGTGTGCTCATTTTTTCTACCCTCTTCTCTCCTTTGCTCATAAGAAATGTGTTCTTTTTTTCCCCTTTTTAAATTGAAGTATAGTTGATTTACAGTGTTGTGCTAATTTCTGCTGTACAGCAAAGTGACTCAGTTATACACATATATACATTCTTTTTTTATATTCTTTTCTACTGTAGTTTATCCCAGGAGATTGGATATAGTTCCCTGTGCTATACATTAGGACCTTGTTTTTATCCATTCTAAATGTAATAGTTTGCGTCTACTAACCACAGACTCCCAGGCCATCCCTCTCCCTCCCCTCCTCCCCCTTGGAGAAATGTGTTCTTCTACACCTTGTCATGTATTCTTTCTTGTGCTTTAGTACTCCTACTATTTTATCAAACGAGGGATTGATCATTGCTATTCCTTCCCAAGTGCAGGCTGAAATCTTTGGTGGGAAGGGTGTTTACAGTGCCTCTCAAACAGCCCACAGAAAAATTACCTGGAAGGCAATTACTCAGATTCCTAGGCCTCACCCTCAGAGATTCTGACTTGTGGGTATGGACTGGGGCCCAGAATTTGCATTTCTAACAATTTCCCAGGTGATGCTGATGCTGCTGGTCCCAGGACCTCAATTAAGAGCTGTACGGCCCTAGAAACCCATCATACAGGACTTTTCTGCTTACTTACTTTCTAATATCTTTCCATTGGAGAGCTATCAGCCTTGTCATGAAAAACAAGCTGAACCAGTCATCTTGTTGATGGAGGTGGAATTAACATCCTTGTCTTCCAGCTATGTGTCAAATCAAGGAGCAATGAACTAATTCAGCCCTTCAAGTACAAATTGATATTTCAGATTCCACATCTTTTCCAGTTTCAATTCCTTATAGAAGTTTAAAAATAGTTTTGTCTGTGGAAAGAGAAAAATATTATAAGTCGCTTTTTTCTTTCCTCCCCACCTCCTTTTTTCCTCCCTCCCTCCCTCCCTCCCTTCCTCCCTTCCTTCCTTTCTTCCTCTGAAGGTAAGGGTTTAAATAAATGATATTTCCTATTTCATTCTTCTGATTCCTCTTGTGCCTGCCATTTTTCCATCGTTCTCCTTCCTGTGTTCCTAGGCAAAGAGTAGCAACTGAGTTGGAAAACATGAAACCTGTATATTTAACATTTTCTCAAATGTGATAATTGGTGATTTTCCTGAGGCTTGCCACAGAAGCTATTTCAGCATGCAGTTTGTTTTTATATCCTAAAGATTCACCAAAAGGCATAAAAGATTAGAAACAGAACTCTTTTCGTCTACATTAATGTTTTTCCATAGCAAAATGGGCAGGTTTTTTTCGGGTAGGGAGATGGAGGTGATTAATAGTGGAAGAGCAAGAAGGAAAGAAGAGAGTTTTAGAAATAGTATATTCTCCCCAGAAGTCACAGAACATGTACAAATAATGAGAGTTCTGAAAGAAAGACAGACCTGGCTAAGTATGGTGTCGGGAAAGTCTGTGATCTCAAGCTATTAAATATTACCCAGCTCTTTTTTGCTGTCATAATTCAAAACCACAGTGACACTGCGGTAGCTGTAAGTGGTAATCTTGCTGTTGCCCAAAAGACTATGAAGAAGACAAAAGCTAGGAAAGATCAGAGAGCATATTGGGTTGAGATAAGGAGGTTACCTCATTTTTCTATGGAAGCTTCATGAAATACCCACTTTGACCTCTGCTCTGGGATAATTAATTTCAGTAATGCGAAATAGGGGAGGAGTGAAAGGTATGGGTTGGGGGTTGGGGGGTGGAAGAGAACGGGAGCCAGTGCTCAACATTTCCGGGATCTCCTGTAGCCCATCTAAAAGGACCAGGCAGGGTTGCATTAAACCTGATTGGAAAACTCTGCTTAATACATTAAAGAAACAGCTTGCAGAAACATCTACCTTCCTTCCTTCCTTCCTCCCCCAAACAGTAATGAGTCCAAATTGCTAATAAAACATAAAAACTCAAAGATGTTGTGCATGGGCCATTTTTCTGAGCTGGTTGTTTTTTAATGTTAGTTTTCCCACAGCTGTGAGCATGCTGTAACTATCAACTTACCAAATGCCCCAGTTTAAATGAAACTTGAAAGAATGTATTTAGGAACTTTATAAAGAAGGTAGAGGGAAAAAACAGACAAGCAAGCGCTATCAATTTTTTTTCTTTTGATAAGAAAGAGGAATTTGGGAAGGATGTGGTGGGGGGATGGCTTGAACCGATAAAGTCTCAGCAAACAGTGGTTGAAAGAAAAGATAGATTTATTCCTCTCCTTGCAAAGCCAGTATTCAAAGATTGCATTCAACCTGAATGGAGAGCAAGACAGAGGTATGTGATAGAATTTCACGCACGTTACTGTGGACATGATCTAACTTCTGAGGTTAACTTACCCAAGTAGAATTAAGAGGCAGTTCTAAAGCACAAGGAAGGACAAAGGATGTTTCTTACAGCTTAAACATATACGAAATCCCAAGTAAAGGACATTCCACCCAGGATAGATCAAATGGTCTGAACTGTCTAAGGAAATGTACTTAGTGCTCTCTTTTTCATTTCCACCTCTCAAAAAATAGTAAACATTCTTATTTGGAAATGTGTGAACACTGTTACAAGGGGCAGTTTGCCAAAAGTTTAGGTCAGAAACAAGAGACGAGTGTGATGAAGATTAGGCATGCACTTTAGACCCAGAATTAGAAGTTGAGCTCCATCATTCTGTGGCTCAGCAGCATCATTCCAGCTGCAAAACACCTTAGGGATATTTAATGTTCTGTGCCCACCCTTTCTAAATGTATATGACTCAATATCCCCAATGAGTAATGTGGCTGGCAGCCATACCACCTTCAGCTAAGCTCTCGTAAGCTGAACAGGGCTGGGCTAGGTCGATGTTCTTATGGGAGACCTCCAAAGAAACCCTGGAGACCTCCAAAGAAACCCTGTCAGCGATGATTCAGTGGGTAGTTCCCTGCCTTGAGTCAGTCCCAAATCACTTTCCTTTCCTGGCATTAACAGGTCCTTTATATATGCAGGTGCAGCTTTTTCGAGAATCGGTCCAAAGCCTCTTTTTTTGCTTTAAAACATTTTTTTTTTTGGTAATTTAAAGTAAAAGGCAGTGTGGGAGTGGCCCAGAGAAAGGGAGGAGGAAAAGGAAGGGAGCAGCAGAAGGTGGAGAGAAGTGATCCATTGCAGGCCAGATCCCATTTCAAGAAACTCACAAAGATGCCCCTAATTATTTGACTGTATACTGGGGCCTGGTTGCCATCAATTTTGCTTAGATCGAGTGGGTCACCAGCAACAAGATTTGGAGATCTCCTTTGATGTGGAGAGTGAAACAAGGATTGATGCTCTTGGGATCTTGTAGAAAGTTCTGACTTGCCCCTCAAAGATCCATTCTAGACAAACCCAGACGATTTGCACAGCCACATCGAAAAGTTCTCAGATGTCTGCTGTCACTGGGCGGACCTGATCAGTACCAGGGTGACCACTGCAATGCCAGCCAGAGCCATCAAGGATACTAGTCCTTAGTGTGTGTTCTTGTAAGCACTTTCCCTGCCCTTCTAGTTGCTTGAAACTACCATCAAGCTTCGTTGTTGGCAGTTAAAATACTACTGTGTTACTGTCTAGAAGCTGCTGTTTTGAGGATGTTTAAATTCTTAAAGATATAGAATGTTTTGACCTTTTTGGAGTATAAAGCACTTGTTAATATGTAAGAGGAACTGTGGCAATATTTCCTTTCTTCAATGAAATATGCTTAGGCTGCTTCTATCCACATTAAACCAAGGATATGAATAAATCTGCCTAAATATTTTCTTTGGGATAGGAATCATTTTCTAAGTAAATCCCATTGGATGATATAAAAAATAATAAAGAAAAGAAAAAAGATGAAACAGTGAAAAAAAACCTTCTCAGTGCTACATAAGAGAAGAATTTGTTATGTTTATTTGTAAACTTGCAAAATATTTCTAAGTTTGCAAATAAAATAAACATTTTTCTATACAGTTGTTTTTGAAGTCACATCCAGCCTGTCTCCCTAAGATGACAAAGCCCAGGAAACAAAAACAAATATCTGTTCAATGGAGTTGAAATTAGTCCATGTTTATACTTTTATTTGAAGGATGTGTTAGACTTTTAAAAAACTACAAGTGGTAAATATTCAATTATTATTAATAGATTTTTCTAAACTTTTGCTTTGCCTTTAAAAAGAAGAAGTTACCGTGAATAAGATAATTAAAGGTTCAAAAACTGCATGTCTGCCTTTTAGTCACATTTAAGTTAATTATATGTCTTCTTGCATAATTTCCCCAGCCTTGAATATTGCATAGTCATATAAAAAAATAAAACTTTTTCATAAAATGCTCTACAGTCAGGTTATACCATATTTTAACCTTTATTAAACTCTGTTTGTTTCAGAGTTCATTGTGAGGGTATGTAAAGAAAATTCATGAAGTTTCCCTTCCTAGGTCTAATGCGTGATCTCACTTTATACTGTTCAGTTTTTATTAAATTTCTTTGCTAACTTAATGCTAAAAGATATATAAGAAAACTAATAAAAAGCATATCACATCTTTTCATTTGCAGAAAAAAAAATCAACATTCTGCATTACAATATGAGGGGTCACGTCATACATTCCTTTCCATTTTCTGGGTTTTGAAAACATCTCTGGATATGTCAAACTTTATTTATTTTTTAGTAATCATGTTTATTATATATTGTTACTATACAAAATTTTATTGTAATTATGCAAATCTGAATTATGGAGGTATGAAACAATTGCTATAGTCAGTAATACTTATATGTTTTCCCCTAAAGCATGGCTACAAAAGAAAAAATTACTTATTACAATCTTTAATATCATAAGGAAAGGACTAAATGCAAAAATTGGAACAAAAATGTTTACAAAGAGTTAGGTTTTCCTCTAAACAGAGTTTGGGTGAAAACAGGCTTTATTCCAGTTAGAGTAATGGAATGTAGGAAATAACTTGCTCTTTTTATATTATTTTTATGATATGATTTCAGTCTATATTGGAACCACATTCTATTGGTATGCCTCAAGCATTCGAAGGCATTGGGTTTTACCAGTGGGTGAGCATGTGAAGTTTTTTTCCCAAATTCACAGCAATACTTACATCCAGGGATTCCTGTTACCTCCCTCTTCCAGGGGTCAGGGTCTCCTTTCTTACTGACCTCAGCTGCCCAGGCCTTGCCCTTCCACCCTGCCCTGCTCTGATGTCCCATTTGGTGGGACCCTTCCCAGTGTGTAGCACAAGAAATGCACCAATTCCACCCACCAGAGATCCTTAGGCCAGAAAGAACACATCTGACATGAGGCACCAGGAATGCTTTCTTGAAGTAGAAAGCATGTGATTTGAGCCTTAAAGAAGGGATAGAACCATGAGTCTTGGAAAATGTTTCAAGGAGAAGGAACAGTGTGAGCAAAGTCGTAGATGTAGGAAAGATCAGGAGAGACTGTGTTGAGAGAAAGCAAACATGTCCAGTTTGGCTCTAAACAAACCTTATAGAATATATGCTGGTGAATAGTGGCAGATGATTCTAAAAATATAGGATGCAACCAAATAACTGAAGAACAGTTTACTTCAATTAACAATTGAAAGCTTGTTTTTGAGCAAAGAAATAAAATTATGAAAGCCCCATTATGATGGCTTCCTGGAAAAGAAGAAAAATTAGTGAAAAAAGTGATGAAGTCTGTAGTTAATAGTATCAAACCAGTGTTAGTTTCTTAGTTTTGATAAATGTGCCAGGGTTAAATAAGATGTGAATATTAGGGAAAGCTCCATGAAGAATGTACGGAAAGGCTCTGTATTATCTTTGTGACTCTTCTGAAAATTGGAAATTATTTCAAAATAAAAAGAAACAACAATAAAACACTATGGGACTTTATCTCCAACCCAGGACCCTCACATCTGGGCCATCAGGGGATGGTTTTGTTGTGGCTCCTAGAACAGAAGTAAAGCATTTGTTGTTTTGCTGTAAGCTCTGGAAGTCTGTTTCCTGTGTCAAGAACCTTTGTTTCTGTAATTTCACCTGCTCCTGGGGTCTGCTTCTTCCTGTGCCCGCCATAAGGATGTACCTCTCAGCTGGAAGCTAAGGGCGGCTCTGGGGACTCAGGCATCAGATCACGATGGACTCCCAGCTCCTGGGGGCTTCTTTTCTTGCTTTCTGTACCAGTTGTCCCGCCATCCCCTTCCCTTGATGTCACTCTGAATATTCTTGCTGCATGTGATAGAAAGTAAAACGTTTTTAAGACCAGTTAGCACAGAATTTGAAAAAGCCTTATTTGAGTTCACTGCCTTTTAATAGGTGATTTTAAGTGTACCTCTCCATTAAGACCATGTACCTGAGTTTGGGATTCTAGGGGCTACTGTGTTTCTGTCACTGGAAATATTTTTATAGTCATTAATGCAGACTAAGAGAAGCTGACAGTTTATCCAAGCATAATATAAACATATTTCATCCACGAATACTTGTATCCAGAGTAGCTTATATGAGGTAATTGTCCAAAGTTTGTTTTTAATTCTGCCTATTTCCCATCTGCCATCTCAAAAGCATGAGGGTACAGATCAATACAAGTCAAGACAACAGAAGTTTGCTAATATAGAAATATACAGGTGTGTGCATATCTATATGGTGTGCATGTATGTTTTCCATCCATCTATAGCAGCCTGCTTTGTTGATGAAGTTATAATTACATTTCCTACAACAATCTCTTATCCCAAAGTGTGTACTAGATTGCTTGAGTTATTTAGTGACATTTATTGCAAAATGAATACAGACACTTCCTATTTAGAAATATGTTTCCTGCTTTCCATGATCTCTTCTCAAAAAACTGAGGCTCTCTTACAGTTAGCTTTAGCATAAGCATAGTTTGGGTACCTTAGATGTTGCTAGCTTCAACTAGAAGAGAGCAATCCTAATTTTGCAGATTGTCAGGAGACAAGCAAGAGACTTTTGGTCTTCTTCCCTGTCTCCAATACTTCTTCTTAAATTCTGGTAACACTTGGGTTACTCAGTTGCCAGTCTACATATGAGGGTTCAAACCAGATAATGAAGACAAGAAAGAAGAATTGAGCCTTTCAGTTCTTCTTTGTTTTGTTTAACAGCGACCCCAAAGGAAAAGCAACAAGGTGTGGTGGATTAGAGTGGGAATACATCAATCAAGTGCCTGGGTTTGGGACTTGTCTCTGCCACGTGCCAGCTGTGTGATCTTGGGCAAGTTACTTAACCTCTCTGAACTTTTGTTTATTCATCTGTAAAAGAGGGATGAGAATTGAAGCAAGGTTTGCATTTATTTAGTGAGAAATTGCAGATTAGCTTTTAGCACATTGCTTGGCATGTAGTAAGGATTTACTGATTAGTTTTTATGTTTATAATAATTATTATTACACTCCCCTATTCTTTTCTGCCTCCAAAGTTCAACCATGTACCTCATGCCACTGAAGTGTACATTTTAAAAAGGTTAAAATGGTAAATTCTATGTTATGTCTGTTTTACCACAATTAAAAAAAACAACAACATAATGAATGGGAAAAAACAAGAGTTCTGACCACCCCAGCTAACCAAATACAAAAATCACTTTTCAAAATTAAAAAACACACATCCAGGAGGCCAGACAAGTTATATTATGGAATTATATTATGAAAAATTAATAGTTTTCCAGAAAAATTATATTATGGAAAAAACACCGCACTTAGAGGTCAGAAGACCTGGGATCTAGTTAGTAACTGTGCTCTTGGTCTAGTCCTTATACCTTTCTGACCTCAGCTTTCTCCTTGGGAAAAGTTCTAGGATGATTAAATGAGGTAACAATTACTTTGTAACATATAAATTGGCATGATTGTGGCCAGAGTCCCTATTGCTTTTCATCCACTTCTAAGAACAGAGCCAGGATGTTGTACAGAACTGCAGGAAAAGTGTCCTGTTCATAATGCATTTATTTGGTTACAAAAACATCAGGGCATTTAATAATGCGCTATGAAATAGGCCCTGACAAATTCTGATTGACAGAGACTGTCCGTCTTGACTCAGTTAAGGGGAAATGCCCTGGGCCCCAGCTGTTGAATCAGTGGGCCATTTCCAATGCCCCTCGGCTGACATCTTGTTCAGAGCACAGCCTCCCCTCGCAGGAGCCCAAAGCCAAGAATGAATTAAGGAAGATCACACAATGAGACTGTCTCTCCACAACACAGAGATACCAGGCCTCTCGCCCAGGGTGTAGTAGAAAGAGCTCTGAAATAGGCACAGGGGCCTGGGGTGATTTTGAGCTCATGACCCTTTTCTGTACTTCACTTTTCTCACCTGCAAAATGAGGAAAGTTGGTCTTTAGAATCTTCATGGTCTAACACCTTATGAGGTTGTGGTAACAATACTTTGAAAATTTTAGGATATTTCCCTGCTTTTCTCCCACATTTAAACATTGTAGGCCTTAGACTCACAGCTACCTTGGTTTCCTGCAACCCAAGACCCACCCACCCCCATCCTTCCCCTCCATTGCCCTTTCTAAGTCAATATAGGCCATCTGCAGAGGAGGGACAGATTTATTTAAACCCAATGCCTCTACTGTTTAGGAAAATTTGGATTTACCTGGAACAACATAAGGATTTTCATAAAAACATCCACAATTTAACTTTCCAACTTTAAGATGTATTATTTGGTTTTTGAAATTTGGGGTGGTAAATTTCTCAAGTATCTCCATTTTAAAAAAAAATCCAGGGCCTCCAGGTCTAATAGAATGAATAGTATCACACATTGCAAAGGACCTCCCCATTTTAAAACGTGTCCCAGGATATTTGTTTTCTTTAGAAAACATCTGCTGGAAAGCAGCCTCTTACAACCTGTTGGGCAGCCCACATTCCCAAACTGACCTGGGACCATCTCCAAGTGAGAAATGTCTTAGAGGTTTTACAATCACATACAGTAAAGTTTGTTGTTTAAAAACATGTTTTAGGATTTTCTTTTTAGTCTTGTTCCTTAGCTTTTGAGACAAAAGAATTTCTCCATCTAAAGCTCATGGATAATTTCAATTTTATCATTTCTGCTAAATCTCAAAAATGGTAATGGGTAAAGCAGAAGCCTCTGTTGACAGGAAGTTTATCTCTTGCTAATAAAAACTACACATATTTATCTGAGTGTTAGAGCCATGTTTTAACTCATTCAAGAACAGTGAATTGTAAAGGAGAAAGTACCCAGGCAGAGGGTATCTAAAAGCTTTGGCCCCATGTAGAATTGTTTTAAAGCTCCTTATCTTTTGTTGTTGGCAAATAAAATCTTCAAGTTCTCTGCAATACAGTAATTTCTCTCTTGATGTTTACAAGCCTGGGGAGAAGGGGTAGCATGCTTGCAGGAAGGGGATAGGGCAAAGGAAGCTGAGTCCCTCAGTCAGCTGACTCTGTAGCCTTTTCATCTTTTCCTAGGCAGAGCACAGCCACAGGAGGGACTGGATAGATGATTCTCAGTAAATGTGTACTCCTTGGTCATCTGAAGTAACTATTGTACTTATACTGACTTCAGGACTCTCCCCTGCCTCCTTCCTGGATTTTTCTCCTACCTCACTAACTGATCCTCCTCTGCCCTCCTCTTTCTGCAAGAGCGGCCTGCATGACGCAGTTCTGAGACTTACCCAATCTGTGGCTTTCAAGATAATGCATTGGAATTGATGCCCGATGGATGTCTTCAGCCCTAACTGCCCTGCTGAGCTCAGATGTTCCTACCCCTCTGCCTTCCTGATTTTTCCATCTGTATGTCACTAGACATCTCAGATTTCACTTGTCCAGAGCAAAAGTCTCCCCCCTCTGCAAGTCATTTACAGTCTTCATCAAGGTCATCAAGGTCAATAGCATCAGCATTTACCCACTTGATCGGGTCAAAAATGTGGAGTCCGGGCTTCCCTGGTGGCGCAGTGGTTGAGAGTCCACCTGCTGATGCGGGGGACGCGGGTTTGTGCCGCGGTCCGGGAGGATCCCGCATGCCGCGGAGCGGCTGGTCCCATGGGCCATGGCCGCTGGACCTGCGCGTCCGGGGCCTGTGTTCTGCAACGGGAGAGGTCACAGGGGTGAGAGGCCCGTGTACAGCAAAAAAAAAAAAAAAAAAAAGTGGAGTCCTCCTTGCCTCCTCTTCCTTGCTCCTGTGGCCACTCAGGTGCTGCTGGCTTCAGCTCGGTCTCTCCTGGCTCTGCGGTCTTCTCACCCACGTTTTCTGCTACCAGCCTAGCGCAAGTCCCCATCGCCACTCCTCCAGACTATTGCGAAATCTCTCAACCGATCCCCAAACTTGAATTCTTACCTTCTGACTGTCCATTTTCCATACAGCAATTAATGCAACTTCTTAAAAATACAAATTGGATTAAGGCAGTCCCTTCTGTAGACTTACCAATGGCTTCTCTCTGCCTTAAAATAAAATAGAAACTTTTTGCTATGGTCTGCAAGACCCCTACCTACCTCTCCCAGGTTCTCTCTTTCCCCTCTCCTTCTCTTTCCCTGGTGGCCTTCTTTCTTTCCCTGCAGGGAACACATACAGTCCTTTCCCATCTTAGCACATCAATCCAGTTTGTTCTCTCTGCACACTTTCTCTCCCATATCTATACCTACACCTCTGTGTGTCCTTATTTGATTGTCCTTTTTTTTTTTTTTTTTTTTTTTTTTTTTTTTTTTTTCTTTTTGCGGTATGCGGGCCTCTCACTGTTGTGGCCTCTCCCGTTGCGGAGCACAGGCTCCGGACGCGCCGGCCCAGCGGCCGTGGCTCACGGGCCCAGCCGCTCCGCGGCATATGGGATCCTCCCAGACCGGGGCACGAACCCGCATCCCCTGCATCGGCAGGCGGACTCTCAACCACTGCGCCACCAGGGAGGCCCCTGATTGTCCTTATTTGATTGAGAGGTAAAATGTCATCTCTTTGGAGCAGACTTCCCCGAACACTTTATCTGAAAGACTTCACCACACCCAGTATCCCATCTCATCACCAGGTTTTATTTACTTTGTAGGAGTTCTCACTATCTGTAATTATTTATTTGTTTGTTTGCTAGTTTATCATCTCTTTCCATCCATTAGAATGCTGTCTCCCTGAAGTCTGAGACCTTGTTGGTTTTGCTTTCTGCTGTTTCTCTGAAACCTAGAACCTAAGACTCAGCAGCATCCTTCTACCGATACACTTCCCTCCCATTTTCTGTACTGGTGTCTCCAGTACCATCCTAAGACCTTATGGCTTTGCATTTCCTTGAGTTCTCAGTATCTACTATGCCACAAATTTGCCTTTATCAGCTAAAATCTTTTGTGAGATGACTTGAAACCAGTTAAGAACAAAAAGGCATCAAGAAAGGTAGACAGAGATATTGAAAGAGGAGACGAGAGAGAAACAAAAGGATCTCAATTTTGCTGAGGTTTGGCCAGGCCAAGAGATATCAGGTAACACCAAATAGCCTTTGTTAAAATAACAGAAACTTTTGACAAATTAAAATGAAGCTGCCCCAGACTGAGTTATGGGGCCTTCCAGGCTCAAAACCATCTTACCTTGCAAAATTGTGCTACCCTATGCAACCTTGCATCGAGGATACTGTTTCAGTTTGAAATAAGGTGCACATGCGCTCTCACACACGAAGGCATCTCAGATTTGAGACAGGGAAGACTCTGGGTTGGACTATGAGAAATCAACAAGAAGGATTTTTTTTTCACCAAATGGAAAGCGCAGTTTGCTGGCAATTATAGAGTATTCATTTCTGAAAGTATCCAGAACTTTAAAGAAAATGGCTGCTCCCAAACTATTTCATTCAAAGATTAGAGTTATTAATAATGATCAATATCTCTTCATTCCCCAAATCTTGGAAGCCTTCCTCTTTTGTCAACAGGAAGCTCCTCTGAGTAAATGGATGTAAAAAGCTTCAACAAGTGTCAGAATGAAAGGGGTAGGATGGCCCCTGACTAGAAGGGTAGTAAGTGACCAAAGAAATGCTTGAGAGACCTCTTTGCTTTTGGCATAGCCATCATTATTTTTGATGTTCACTGCCCTTTATCTCTTAGAGCATTACTACCTCTGTTGCAGCATTATTTCTCAGACATTTGGCACCTCCCAAGGTTTTTTCTTTTGTCTGTCCCCTGCTTGGGTGTGTGGTGTCTGTTTCAATAGCTGTTTCAATGGTGCTGTGACCATATTAATATGACAGAGAGTTGGTCCAAAAGAAATTACAAGGACCATCTTGTAATTCAGACACTTAATTCCCACTTAGCAGTAGATGCAGCCCTTGATGACTCACAGGTCATAATCCTCATTCCCCTTTATCGGTCACTCTTGTTTTTGGGTCTGTGGATGGACTGGCACTTTATGAGGTTAAAAATAAAAGATTTCTGAAAAACTTTGATAAGATCCTTTGGAGAAAGAAAAGAACCCCAGAGAAGGGGACCCTGTGCAGAAATCTGTAGCATTCTGTTGTATACCGAACCAGGACCACTGTTGGATGTTCAATTAAAGTTCTAGAAGATAACCAAGTTATGCCAAAGTTGTGGTGGGCTGGCCCATGCAATACACTCGTCAGTTACCACTAATATTTCCTTCCCTTCCCCTCCCCAAGGTACCCTCCTTGTGATTGTCATTAGGAGACTGGGAATATTGCAAAGTAAACATCTGGAAGCATTGATAGTAAACATAGGAGAGAAATGCCTTGCTACACCAGCCACAGGTCAGGAAACCCTAATCTTATCGGGGGTCCTGGAGACCATAATTCCATAGACCGTTTAGATGGCGTTATGTTACTGTGAACACATATGTTTTGTTTCCACCCTTTTTAGGCATCCTGTTTGGGGAAAGCTGGTTTTTAAAGACTTGATCATTTTAGGGCAGATTATTCTGCTTTTTACCTTAAAAAAAAAGGTGAAAGAAAATCACAGCTCCTTTAGAGCCTGAACAGCAGGGAAAAGACACAGTTATTTCTATTTGTTTTCTTTTATTTATTTAGTTTATTTGCTTGTACTATTTCAGGGACCAAGGATGACCACATAGAATTCAGTCTTCTTCAAGTGTGGTCTGTGGATCAATAGCATCAAAATCTGGGGAGTTTTGCTTAAAAATACATATACTTAGGCCCCACCTTTGCTGTTGGAATCTTTGAGGCAGCACCTGGGAATCTGCATTTTAATCTGGTCTCACGTACACCAAATCTGAAAACCACTGAAATAGAAAAACACCCCGGTCTGCTGGTTGGTTATAGTACCTGGCTGGGGGTTAGCCTTCAAAGCATTGAGATTCATCTGTGCATGCCTGCTTTTCTTTCCCTGTAAAAGGGGCATAGCTTAAGTTTAATACAAAGAGAGCAGGCTTCTTTCTTGGGGATTTTTAACCTGGGGTCCATGGTTAAGAGGAGGGTTCCCAGTTTTTATGAGATTCTCAAGGAAGATCATTGCTCCAGAAAAGCATGTTCCAACACCACCTGAAAAGCATGCTTTCCAGTTTGGGTGGGAACATCGGGAACTCAGATTGGCCCAGATGGTGCTTGAATCTCTCATTCTTTCCAATTTCTATTAATGTCAGAGGAATTCTAAAGCTTATGGAGAATGAGAAATTTAGGATCTTTTACCTCCAAACCTAAAGACCCCTTGGACATCATAACATCTACTTTTTCTCTCAGAGGAATGGAGAGGAAAGGCTAAGTTATTTATGAAACGTACGGTGCTACATGTCTAGAAAGACAGGAACACATAGCCGTGCATATGAAAGTGTCACTATGATTGTCGTCTTAAAGGTCTAGATCTGAATTTCAGCATAAGGCAGGATTAACTGCACCTTTCTCTCTGGGATTTCTGGTGTAAATACAGACACCAGAGTCATGTACGAGCCTGAGAGGGAAAGTAGAATGTGGAAGCGGGTTTGGAAACCAAAATATTATGTCAGCAGTTTTCTCTTTCATTTATTCTCTCTTATCAAAACCAACTTTTTAACTCAGGGGCTCTGTTAATAAAAACATAGATAATTTCATTTGGAAGACCCAAGAGCTTCATGTTTGGGGTTAAAAAAAAATTCCTCTCATCCCCTCCAGGGAAAAGCGTTGGAGGGCTCATTCTTCTCTCAGAACCCTCTGAATAAATCAGTGCTGGTGAACTCTCCTCAGAGTAAGGGGAGGTCAGTTATTAAACACAGAACCTATAGCTGGAATCTCTGTGAAAAGAAAAACAACCACAAATACGATTTCCAAGTTTAAGCCTTGCTTTTTATTTCTAGTACCCTCAAAACCCTTCAAATTCATTCTTACTTTTGCATTTGTTTTTTTCATTTTAAAATGTTTAACAATGAAAACAGCGAATAGAGTTTACTCTCAGGGCTATTATCCAAACAAGTTAAGTCTTCTTTTTCAGAAAACCTTTTTGTGCAACTGCAAAGTATTTGGGGGTCACTGTTTACAAAGAAGACACCCAGTGTTTTAATTAAAATTATGCAAAGGGGTAGCATTCCAGATAGGAATTCTCAGCAAATGATGGTCAGGTTCGGGTAGGCACATGTTTTCCTCCCTGTCAAACGAGGAGACCCAGCAAGAAAGAAGGAGCCTCGGAAACCAGCAGCGTGAGGGCTCTAGGAGAGCTGTAGGTATGAACTTTGCAGTGTTGGCTCAGGATGTGGGCCCTGATGAGATTTCAGCGTGTGATGAGGAGGTGGTGAAGACCAGGTGAGGGGTATGAGGCAGGCAGCACCCTCCAGTTACCTGAGAGAGGGGAACTCCATTTCTTACTTTTTGATGTTATGTCATAAAAAGTTTTTCTTTTTTCTCTGCCTCAACTTTGGAAATTCCCCTCCTTTGGAAAATCTCTCTGATCAAAATCATGAAGCTCATAAGACACACATTTCCCATTCTGATGGCTGGGACCCAGACCACTGCTTGCTTCAGGACACACAGGTTAGCCCAGGTCACCAGGAACATCTGGGTTATGGAAGGTGTGAGTACTCTGATATGAAGTACTGAGGTGTCATGGTCACTTCCCTGATTTTGGCATCAGACAACTTTAGGTCAAATCTCAGCTCCACTGTGGACTTCAGGCAAGTTACTAAATCCCCTGATTCAGCTTCTTCATCCATAAATGGGGATAATGAAAGTGCCTACTTCATGGTGTGACAGAAAAGATTAAAAGAATTAACATCTGTGGGACACCTAACACGATGCACAGCACAAAATATGTGCTGAATAATTGTTGGCTAATGGTGACATATATATGTCCACATACACACATATATAGACACATATATATATAGTCAGCTATTGTACATATATGTAAATATATGTGTATATATGTATGTTCATATATGTGTATGTCTGCATATGTGTATATATATATATATGTGACAATGAGATATACGATAGCTACAAAACAAGGAAAAGTATCAATTTCTGCAAATTTTAACAGAGAGGATAGACAAGGCCATAATTTTGGTGTTTCACACAAGCAACAATTATAGTGGGGAAAATAGAATGGCAAGCTGAAAGACATGGAATTGAGAAGAAGGGAAGATTGATGGAAGTGATGCTTCCGAGGAAAAGTCCAGTCCGTGGCAGGCATCACCCACTTCTCCCCAGCTGGCCGGGTAGACCCAGAGCCTCTCCTGATATCATTTGCCTAGCCCTGCTGGTGCTCATGAAGTACACAGAGAGCAGTAAGTCTTCACCAACCAGGGCCTGGACCAAGGAGGCAAGTGGGGCACCCACTCTCAGGGTTGTGCAGTTGCTGCCCTGCCCTTGAATGCCCCTAGGAATGCATGCCTCCTTAAATTTTGCACCCTAGGCATCCCATTTTGCACCCTAGGCATCCCATTTGCTTCACCCTAGAGGAGGCCAGTCACCACACTTTGTCTACAGGGACAGTGGGACTTTGGTAGATAACCTCTCCTAACCAAGGTTATCTACTGAGCCTGCGGTAGAGGCCTCTTTATCCCACGCTATCAGGCGCCCACCTCTCCTGAGCAGAGCAGGATTGTTCCCCAGACGGTCCTGTTCAGCCATGTCCTGGCTCCGCTCAAGACCAAAACATGAATTCAGTGCAGTCTGGCAACACCATTAGCCTCTGATCCTGTATATAATTCTACCCACAGATGTTTGAACCTCCTGTCCTCCACCATGTTCATTGTGTTCTTCCTGTAGTCGTAACCTTGAGTTGTAGGAACTGCTGGTTAGAACAGACACCACACAAGCACTTTACAATATTATGTAAATTAGACCCTCATGCTGTCTTAAACTTACACAGTGATGTATGTCAATTACTTCTCAGTAAAACAATAAAACAGGAAAAAAAGAAAAAAAAAAAAAAAAGAACTGACGCCACCATTCTTTAGGGATGAGTAAGTCTCAGTGGCAATTTCCCTTTCCTTAGGGTGCCCCGGCAACCATATGAGAAGCACCCCAGCCAATAAGAGAATGCCAGTTCCTCTCACCTAGAGTTTCAGTTCCTCTGGATACTTTATATAAGAGATTGGTGGAAATAGTCTAATGTCAGCTGCTCTGATAATAAAAACCTCAGGGTGCTCATACTGGCATCGCTGCCCATGTGGATTTTGGGAAAGGGAAGAAAGAGGAATCTAAGGCCCCCAGAGGAGAAATGACATAGTGCAGGGATGGACAAGGCCAACCAATACATTTTCTAGTATTTATTATTATTATTATTCCAGGTATTCTAGAAGCTCCAGATCTTAAGGAAGCCACAGAAGAGGTGTAAGAGTGGAAAAGGGGAAAAGGACTTTTAGGAGGGAACATATTCAGGGAAGACTGAGCAGCCTGTGCTGCCATCTCTCAGTTCCGTCACATTTCTTGAGGACCTACTGTATGTGAGTCAGGTGCTTGCTAAGTGCTAGGGGAACTGAGATGGATCAGCCCATTCTCTGCCCTGAAGAAGCTAACGACTCCCAAGGAAGACAGGCATGGAATGGGTACTTTCCATAAGTGGCTTATTGCTGCGGTAGAATCTGATCCAGGATGCCCCAGGAGCCCAGAGAAAGGGACACTTCTACCCCAGCCTGGTAGTCCAGCAAGGTGTTCACGGAAAAGGTAATGCCTGAACCGAGGAGTTTATTTATTCATTCACTCATTCATTTATCCAACAAATATTCATTGAGCGTCAACTGCTTTTCAGATACTGTGATGCGTTCGAGTGATACAATGACATTCACATTTTACAGATGGAGAAGTTAGGGGGAAAAATACACTATGAGTAGGCGTAATTGATGATAATATTTTAGGGCTGATCGAAGGTCTCTCATAACCTCCCAATACCTACCCCCAAGGCTTCCCGATGCCTCCATCATTAGAAATTCATTCCTTTGTCTGTCACATTCAACATCGCCACTTCAGAATATCAAAAATAGGTTTGGACACAAGGAAGGCCAGCAAGTTGCCTGAGGGTACTTGGAGCCAGAGCTGGGATGTAGGAATTACGGTAGGTACAAGACAGAAGTAACCAATGGCTGACCACTCTCTTGCTTTCTCCCTGGGAGTGCCAGGAGCTGACGCTAGCAGACCTAGCCATCCAAACCAGCGAATCCTGCTTGCACACAGTTTAGGAAGCATGCTGCACAGGTTGACCTAGGCAGCCCCTCAGCCTCTGTCCACTGTGAAAACACGGGACACCCAAGTTGAAGGGAACGCTGAATGACACCATGTGGGTATGCAGTGGTCTGTGACCGGAAGGTTCGCTGGAAGCAATTTGCAAAGGAGGCCTTAGAAAACCACCTGGATGGTTATTATAAATTAAAAAAGGAAGAGATGCCACTTTTTTTCTGAATAATTTTTAATACTAGGTCTATGGCTGGGTACATGTGATAGTCATTAGAGCTTATTTAACTCTGAAATTATCTGGCCCCTCAAATTCCACTGGGACTGTAGGAATCCTGGGTTAAATTTTAAAAACAATGTCTGAAAGAAGACGATATGCTTTTCGTTGAGGAAAATAAATTCAGACTTAAAAGAAAAAAAAAATCAGCTCTGTCTAGGAAGGATCGTTATCATTTCTTATATTTGCTGTGTGTTTCCGTAATGTGTTGGAGCTAAGAAATTCACCCAGGCACACAAAATTTACTTTAGTTGGCTATTGTGCTCTTCAGTCCTGCAGTCCAAGTTGTGCTTTTCTAGTGGGTTGTTTTGGAGATAGTCCAAATCCGTTCTGAACTCTGAGCTCAGATCTCAGAGGTTTTCACTTCTTCGGAGCCGAACATTTCATCAGGAGCTGCGAGTATGTGAGCTACACCGAACAGCTGCGCAGTACCCACCACCCTCTCCCCAAGGAGGACACGTTCTGAAAGGAGGGTGTCGTAAGCATTCCTGAGCAAGCCAGCTAATCTGGAGGCCTAGCCTGTTGGCCAGGGGCTACTTCTAAGGAGGCTCCCGCTGGAATTACAGCATCTTAAAACCCTGATCCTCAAAGCCCCCCTTCTTCAGAAGAGCAACTAGAACATGGAGGGGGCTAGCGGGGAGAGGCGACGAGAGGGCCAAATGGGTGAAAAAGGAAGCTCTCGAGTCGGAGGGGAATTTCCTTTTGGGAACAGGATATTCTCTATCATTAGCTGCTCACAGGAAGGGAAATAGGAAAGCAGGCTTTCTTTTCAGGTGGGGAGAAGCCCATCAGCCAGTGAGAATGCCTGATTTGGAATGGCAGGGAAGGGGAGGGTACTTATGTTCAGAAGGCAAGTGCAAATGTAGTACTCAGACCCCTTTGAACTCTGAAATTGATTCTGACTCCGGCCAGTGCTCCAAAGAAGTTTTATTAGAGTGTCAGTGTGTCCTGCACATGGTTGGCCCAGTGGCATCATCATCTCATCATCATCAGGTACAGGGCCCTCGGAGTTGGGCTAGAAGCACTGAACCCATTGGTCACGTCACCCCCTGATCAGAGGCACCCTCACTGCCTTGGAACCTTTGGCCTCTTCCTCCTCCCGGCAGGAGCAAAGATGCTGGTGTGTCTCATGAGAGGTCTGTGCCTGGCTTTGGCCAAAACTGCCATCTCCTTTGTTACTTTCCAAGGAAGGCACAAGAAAGGTACCTTTATATAATCTTTACCTACAGCACAGGGCCCCTTTTACTTACTTCAGTGAAAAAAAAAAAAGAAAAAAACAAAAAGCACCATCTAGCAGCTTAACCCAGTCCCTGGGACAGGATCTAAGAAAAATCCAGTAGAGAGCATTTTCCCCTTGTGGTTATAGGAAGATGTCAATTTGGAAAACGGCACCACATATCCATTTTGATATGTCTAAAATAATAACATTTAAATATGAAAAGTAAGGCAAGTTGTAGGGAGTGGAGAAGGAAAAGTGAAAATCCTCAGCTTTATATTAACCAACATGGTCGATGGCTCTTATAAAAAGGAGAAAGTCATTTATATAAAATCTTATCATCCTGCCTTGAAGTGGAAAGGGTGGTAGAAGCGATTGGAGATTTTGTTTTATTTATTCCCTGCATCAGAAGAAAAATCAATAGCTGCTTGGCGAGTCAGACGTAAGTGAGTTATACAGGCCACTGACATGGTGGACCAAACTTTATAACATCCACATTTGCCGCTGTCAGGCCACAGGCTTCAGTGGCGCCAGCTGTAATTACGGCTGATCACCTCTAATTCAGAGCTGCCTGCCTTGATAAAGGTGTCACTGGAGCAACTGTGGCATCAGTGTCAATTGGGGATTTCATGCTCCAGGGCAGACTGCTGGAGAAAGCTCTTCGCCACCCCAGCCTCCAGGGTGGGGAGACTGTTGGGCAAACCTTGCTTTTTAACTCTTCACTCTGAGTTTGGTGATAGTCCCTAAAGCTCTGATTGAAATTCCAAGGGACTCAGATGAACAGCCCTGTCCCCTGGCAGCAGATATCTTTAAGAAGCTAAGAGATTTCTCTGAAAGCAGAGTTTAGAAGTTGGGATCTTTTCTGCTTGACCACGTGTGAAGAGACCAACATTTGTATCACCTGGTCAACTCACTGATCACAAAAAGCGACGAGAGGCAATAGATGATTATTTTTGAAAAAAAAAATAAATTGCAACCCCATGCCTTTCTTCTGCTTTTGTGGCATTAAAAAAAAAAATTCTAGCGAACTTCCCATTTTTTTAAATTACTTTTTCTTTTCTTTCGGAAGGAGACATTAAGGGTGAGGGGACGAGAAAATGGAGAGAAGAAAGAGTTAAAAAGCTGTGCTAACAAAGCGGCCAAGTGTCTGGACAGTTCTAGGTAAAGTCCTGAGCGGGAGAGGTGTGAAGTGAGGGGTAGAATTCTGTCATTTAAAGGGCTTCACTGTCATTTGTGAAGGATAATGTTTGACTCCCCCGCACAACCACCCCAGGCTGTTTTTCCTCCCTCTGTCATTACAGAAGAGACACACATGCTGCCCTCCCTGTATCCTTTAAAACTCACAGACGGCCCCACCCACACCAGTGCTCCCCCAGCCAGTGGGGGGACCCATAGCTTGTCTTCATTTTGAGGGTGAACGGATTCTAACTCCCTCTTCTTCGAATGACTCACCTGAGAGTGGAGTGCTAATCTCAGGAAGACGAGGTCTGTGTTTTGCAACGAGGGTCCTTTTCCCTTCTGCACATAAAAGCGACCAGCAGCGTGGGCCAAGCGAGCAGGGACTGTGATTCCCCCTTCTGGATGGCTCCACACGCAGGCGAGTGTTTGGCCCAGAGCGGGTTTGCCCTTGCTGACAGGGAGGTCAGATGCGACAGATCTCTGGAGGGCTGGTGGTTGGCACTAAGCAACAGAAAATCCCATCCAGCTCCAGGAAAAAACGGGCTGTGGGTCATGGAAACGTGTCACCTGGTTCTGAAGAAAGCCTGCGCTGGTGGCCTGTCCTGGTTTTTCCTGCTTATCCTTCCAACCTGCTCTTCCACCTCTTCGTCTCCACCTCTGCCTGTGTCTCCACTGTTATTTCCCTTTCACCAAATTCAGGGACTTTCTTCTTTTTTTTTTTAACCAGCATTTAAAAAAAAAAAGAAAATTGGAACCAGTGGACCCCTGCCTGTAGAACTCCGGGTCCCCCTCTGAGTCCCAGGCAGCTGCTGGGCCATCCCCAGGCGGTACTGTTTCCCGGCTCTGTTTACTCGTTTCTAAGGGCAATTGCACCACTAAGGCTCCCTGAGTCTGGAACTCGGCCTGGGGCTGTTTTGGTTACATTGAAGTTTCTGCTTCAGTTCTGCCAGATTTAAATGGTGACTTCACCAGCACTGAGCTAAAAAGGAGAAGGGGGAGGAGGGCGAGCCCAGGAGAAAGAGAGCGAGCAAGCCGGAGGGAGAGAGCCAGAGCTGGGCGCAAGAGAAGGGCCAGCACATTACATCATCGCTTGGCCTGGAATCAAGTGGGAAGGATGTGACTCACTCAGGCTAGTTAAGCCTTGGCTCAAATTCTACACACACTCATTCCAGAGCTCTCATGTTCTGCACCTCAGGAGGGAATTCAGCCTCAGTGATGTCCATGAGGTTTGTTTTTAATTTTATTTTCTTTTTTCCGATTTTATAGATTTTTTTTTTTTTGGCCCCTACCGCCTTCTTTTCTTGAGTCTTCGTCGTCCTCCTCCTCCTCCGTCTCTCCCCCTTCTCCCCTTTCTGCCCGTCTTTGTTTCTCCTCTTCTTCCTTCTCCTCTTTCCCCAGCCCCTCCGCTCCTCTGGTCCCGAAGAGGCATTTCTTTTCACTTGGATCAGAGTTTTTGTTCTAGTACAGCGACCTGAATGAGTTGAACCGAGGCTGGGTTGGGCACACACACAAAAAAAAGCAGCGCGAGCCCGAGGGATTGGAGCATAAGGGGCCACAAGTAAAAAGCGAAGCGAGAAAGCAAACTCGGGCGAAGTTTCTTTGCTGCGGTGTCGATCCTAATCGGAGGAGACAGGGAGAGAGTTAAAATGCAGGAACCAATCGCTTGAATGGTGATGTAATGCAAGAACCGCAGGGTAGTTAAGTAATGTGAGAGCAAGGGGGTCAGGGTTGCAAAGCATTTACCTGCTCTCAAGGGGTTTTCAGTTTATTATCAATTGCAGTGACTGTAACTGGCTTCAGACTGCAATCTCTAATTATTCACAGACGCCCCTTTTTTATCTTTTATTATTAAAAGTAAAACTATATTATGGTATTTTTAAAAAACATGATATTATCACAGCTGTGTATTATTTTCCACGAGGATTCTCTCTCTTTCTCTTCTTAAATGGCTCAAAACGGTTGTCTTTTCATAAAAGGTCGAAGTGAAGTGACAGTGGGAGCGGGGGTGACTTTTTGGGTGTAACTGGTGAATTGCAAATGTCTGGAAAACCCTTTGGTTTGTCATGCTGAGTAGGAAGAGTTGTACTGTTGCACTTACTGTGAAGAATATACTGTCGGTTTTTAAAGTAATAGATGATGATCCCCCAAAGCAGCTACAGTCTTTCACCTATTATTTCAGTTAACGTTAACAGCGGTTAATTTTAACTTCCTGCTCTTTCACGTGACAATTAACTTAATCCCGTGCTAACTTTCAAACCTGTATGTTCTTGAATTATTTTCAAGATGAGATTCTCTAGTCGTGGGAGAGATGATGAAAACTTCTGGATTGATTTGTTGAGAAACAGCTAGTTAATATTTGTGAGTAAGGAATTAACATGAAATAAGTGGAGAGAGGGACAGTCGATGGTGTTGTTAATGTTCTAACGATCCAGGGTACCCAGAGAGAGAGAGACTTATACGTTTTGAAAATTATGACCACACTTCTGTGCGTTTCATCAAATATATTTAGTGCTATGATGCTCTGCCTGTGCTGAATGCTTTCTGAAACCATCCAGCATTGTTAGATAGTTCTCAGCCGAAGCCCTCCGCAACTAGAGAGCCAGCCCAATGAGAGATTATCCCCGACTCTTGGCTGCTCCAAAACTTCTCTGGCTCAGTCAGTCTTGACCATCATACAGCTGGTGCGTATTGGGGCATGGGGCACGTACCAGAAAGGTGTTTATGTTTATTTATTTCATGCATGTTTTGAATATAATTAATCATGACTTTTTATGGATCTTCTCCCCTCTCGCCTTTTTTTGGGCAGAGGTGGAAGGGGGAGATAATTTTTGGAAGAAACAGCATGGTGTGGTGGAGGTCAGGAGGCCTGAGTGCTAATCCTGGTGAACCTTGAGCGAGTCCCTTAAAGCATCTGGGCTTCATTTCAAAATGAGGGAGCAGACAAGGTGGGTGACAAGCCCCTCTCCCCACGTGGAACCAATCTTAGGTGATCTCTGAAGTCCCTTCCAGCTCTAAAATTCTGTGTCTGTGTCCGTGTTCTGTAAAAGTTTTGCTAAACGGTATTTGACATAAGTTTTCAGAGAAAAGTACATTTGAATTCGAGATGAATTAGTGCCTTGAAAGAAATGAATGGAGGAGGGTGAAGGGGAACATGTCTTTTCTCACTTTAAAAGTTGGTGTTTGTTTTTTGCTTTATGGCATGAACGTTCCTCTTGTGAAATTCTTAGTTTCCACGTCCAACCTGTAAGGAGTCCTCAGTGAGACATAAAGATGCATAAAATGGTCCTAAAAATGCAGGAGACATTTCTGTTTCGTCCACTCGTATTCATATTCAGAACAGAATTTTTAATTGAATGTATTCCCCCCCCAAAGACTGCACAACTTCTTGATATGTTTCTGTAATTTTAACATAAACTTAAGTTTTTAGATGCAATTGAAAGCTATTTAGAACCTTCGAGAAACTTGAAAGGCAAAACTATATGTGCTTGTTAGAAAGATAATTTTACCAGACAATGTCCCTATTCTTCAGCCAAATTCCAGGGTAGTAGCCTTATTGTAAAGTATGTATTTATGGATCCAGCTTAATTGTGCACAGGGAAAGATCACAACTGTGCCTATTTGGCGGGGAGGAGGCGGGCAGTGTGGGGCTGGGATTACCCAGAGCTGAAACGAAACCACTAGTGAAGGTTATTAGTCATTGTGCAGAGTTTGATGACTGCCAAGTGGGTGCTTGAGACTCTTGAGGAATAAAGAGGGCATGATTTCTTTTTTTAGAGCGTTACAATCTATGTTGACTTGGCTCCAAGGTGTTCACCTATAATCAGAAAGGTCCTGAAATGACTGACAGAGAGGCAAGGCAAGGGGCATGAGGCCAGCTGTGATCCTCGGTCGGACAGAGTCGTACCTCACTTCCTCCCCATGATAACCCAGAGGGATAAGAGTCATTAGCTCTGCTGTTCGGTGTTGTTTTTGTTTTGTTTGGAGTTTTTGTTTTGATTATTGTTGTTTTCTAATTGAAATTTTTATTGAGGTACTTGTAGACTTACATGAATTTGTAAGAAGTAATACAGAGATTCCCACATACCCGTTACCCAGTTTCCCCCATTGGTGACATCTGACAAAACTCTAGTAATATCACAACCAGGATATCGACAGTGCTACAGTTCACTGCTGTTATTCAGTGTTCCTTAGACTTACCTCTACTTGTGTGTGTGTGTGTGTGCGCTGCTTTTATCAATGTGAAAACTAAGGGTCAGACTTGCCACAGTTCACACAAGCTCTAACCCCTTGAGTCCAGTCCACACAAGGTCTAGCTTGCCATCACTGACAAATTTTCCTCCACCGTCAGGACCACCGGGGGCCTCATGGCTATGCTTGTCAATGGGCTATCTTGGTGATTGTCCGTGTTTTACATTCCTTGGGGCATGGTCTTAGTGGTAGCTTTGCCCTCTGTGGAGGGTCCCTGGAGCCATGCCTCACATATTAGCATTAGCAGGTGAAGGGGGAGGTAAGGCTTTGATGGCATAAAAGAAGTAGCACAAGTCTATTCCATCTGTATGCCAGGCACAGAGCAGAGGGTTGCCCACTGTACATGCCTAAGCTTAACCCTAAGTCAGTGCTGAGCTCAGCCTTCTTCCTCTTCCCCTGCCATTTCCCCCCTGGTAGACACATCTATGACATGAAGAAAGGGGAGGACACCAGGAAGTCAGGCAGCTATTGGTCAGAGAAGTGGTGCGGGGTCTTCTGAAAAGAGCATGTGTTTGTGGGTCAAAAGGCCTGGGTTCAAGTCACTCTTCCACTTCCTGGTTGTGTGACTTCGGCAGGCTACTTAACCTCACTGTGCCATAGTTTCTATCTTCTTTGTAAAATGAGGATAACCATACCTACCATGTGGAGTTGTGAGGGGTAGAGACATTCTCTAAGGGCCCTGGCGCACAGTGAGATCACAGGAATCGAGTCTCAGCTGCCCCCATCATGAGGAGGCAGGAAAGGGTCCTCCTGGGAAGTCTCTATGCAGGCAACTGACTGCAGATTCTAACTGGACGTCCTGTTCCCAGCATCACTCAGTCTTCTTCCTTTTCCAGCCTCTCTTCCCTTATGCCTTGTTTTTATTCAGAAGATCATGCAGGGCTGAGATCAAGTCAGGTACTTGAAACGGAACTAAAAGTACCATTCTGATTAAAGTGAGGTGAGGACTACTGCTGATGAAACCTGCCAAATTCCCAGTGACCTGAGTGGGGGGAGAGATGAGAACAATGCAGGTTGGAAGAAAGACCCTTGTGTCCCCATTCATGCTCAGCTATGGCTTTGTGAATGGGAAAATGGAGTGAAATGGAGATGAGTGAATTCAGTCGTGAGAACTGGATTCCACTCCTGGCTTGATTAAGAGAATTTCTATTTGCAATAGTTTATGTGGGTAATGCCTGTCTTTAGTCGGGTGAGGCTCCCTTTTAAGCTTGTTACCTCCTCTCGCATATCTTTTCTGGTGGTAAAAATGATGTTTGGAGAATGAAGAGAAGGGGGTTTCCAAGGTGGCAAGGGTTATGATGGTGAAGTTGGTGGGATTATATAACAGTGATGGGGCCCAAGACTTGTATCAAGGGTTCCATCCTAAGGTTCCCAAGTCTCTGCTGGAAACGAGACCTCAGGCTATCTCAAGCTTCATGATAAAAACCTCTCAGATTTTACTAAATAAGCATTGGTCAGGAAGGCCAGGTCAACATTCAAAGGCAGAAATTAGTGTGAACTTGAGATTGAGCACTGTCGTGGGCCTGATGGAAAGTAGGGTGGGCACACCTGAAACTTCCCATAAAAAAAGAAGAAGCAGTGGATTGAACACGGCCTTCTCCTTTCTGCTCTCTTTTTGTTTGGTCTTCTTGGGCCTCTGAACTTCGAAGGGGACTTTTTTGCATTGGATTTTGGAAAGATGTGTGTGCGAGCATCTGAGCCAGTGGCCATGGTCATAGCGCAGGGATGTGGGGGATAGCCGAGAGGAGGAAGGAACATGGGGGCCAATAAAAATTCTGTGGTTCAAATCTGAAGTTTATAATTTTTAAACAGACTTTGCTAGTCTGATTAAATTGTACAATAAGCCTTGGTGCTTTCAGAGGTGTGTATTTCATGAATTTTGGTTGCAGACCACAGCAGTTCCTTGACTACTTACATCCTTGAAAACTGAAATCTACTTGACTTAGCACTCCAAAGTCCACAGCGTAGTACACAAACGCTTTATAACAAGTCCATACATCTTTTCTTCCTGTGCCTACCCTGGCAGGAGAGCTTATTTAATGATTGATGAAGCAACGCTGTACCCAAGAAGAATTAATCAATGGTTCGCAATCATTATGGAGAGTGCAACAGTAGTTATACAATAGCCAAGACCCATCTAGCTATCAGCAAAGTCTTCCTTTCCACCACATGATACCAGAAATTGAATTCTACCTTATAATTTTTTCCTTGCTGTCTTTTTTTTTTTTTTTTTTTTTTTTTGTTTTTTTTGTTTGTTTGTTTTTTGCTGTATGCGGGCTTCTCACTGTTGTGGCCTCTCCCGCTGCAGAGCACAGGCTCCGGACGCACAGGCTCAGTGGCCATGGCTCACGGGCCCAGCCGCTCCGCGGCATGTGGGATCTTCCCGGACCGGGTCACGAACCCGTGGCCCCTGCATCGGCAGGCAGACTCTCAACCACTGTGCCACCAGGGAAGCCCTCCTTGCTGTCTTTAATGACTAAAATAGAACTGGATGTGTCCAAAACAGCAAAGCCTGGAAAAAAACAATAATAAGGTTTCAAAGGAATGCCAAGGTATCTATTAATACATAGACTCAATCACTCGTCTTAATGGGAGATGGAAAATGGGGCCAAGAGGCTGTGTTCTGTAAGCTGGAATGCCTACTATGAATTACTGTGTTTTAGGAACCTATGAACTTTTAAAATCAAAGATCTTTAAAGGCTGAAGTCACATGGAGCTGGATACATGTGCTGACATGGCAGAGAGGCCATCTAGGCCCCTGTAGCCTTGGGGGCCTGGCTGCCCACTTGGCTCTGCCCCTCTGCCCTCAGTGGGGCCCATATCACTGCTAAGTAAGGGCTGCAAAGCAAGCTCTGCAGAGGTGGAGACTGTTTATTCAAAATCAATACGGCCCATGTGACTGTGCCCCACACAGTCACATGGGCCGTGTGAATCTCTTTGGAGTCAGACAGATCTGTGTTCAGGCTCTGGCTTTGCCACTTGTAGCTGTGTGATTTCTGACAATATGTTGAAAGTTTCTGAGCCTCCATTACTTCATCTATGAAATGGAATCCATGAGATAATGACTAAATGCACTCAGCATGGGAAATGTTCAATAAGTGTTAGTTATTTAATAATGGGACCAGCTGACTTTTCTTGGAAGTGTGAATAATAGTCTGTTTGGGGCATCAATAGTTTAGAGAGAAACACTGTCATTTACCAGTTCCTTCCCAGAAAGGTAAACTGAGTCACAGAATGCCAAGGAGACTGTGGACAGGAGAAGAGGTGAGAAGAGAAGCATATCATTGGCTCTATTGTCTGTGACCATCTCTTCACTGGCCAGAAAATGAGGCTTAAGATCTCACTTGAAAGTTTATTTCAGAGCCAAGAAGAGCTGGGTCTTTTTTTTCTTCCTACACCTTTTAGTAGTACTAAATCTACTACTACCTTTTAGTAGTAGATTTCTTTTTTAGATGGCATAAAGCAATTTTTCTTTTGCACTTGCCTCTTCTTGACCCTCTTATGTATCATAATACTTCAGTCAGCTCAGCAACACTCTGCAATAAGTGGCTGATCTCCTTTAATTCCTCTGGAATTAATCATAATAACGGCAATTATGATAAACCCATTTAGTATAAATGTACATGTAAATTACTCTCACGTTGCATTTTCACCTTTAGTTTTGCTTTCACCAGCATCCACCCTAATATGGTTTACAAAATGAGCTCTCTCTAGCCAAATTATTTTTCTTAATTCAGACCTTGCCCTAGCTCAGGACGAGGCTGCTTTTTGCCATTTCCTTCCACCGAGGGTGAAGAGGAAGCTCCAGTGTACAGGTCACAAGGGATGGCATTTGCTTTGCCTCTCAGCATCCAGAACTTCCTTAGCAATAGAATAATAATCCTCTCATTCTAAATGCATTGATGAGGCGGGAACTTTAGAGATCCTTCAACCCAGTTCATTCATCTTACCGATCAGGAATTGAGGCCACCCCAAAATGTGACTGATTATCTGCTATCATAAAGCTATTTGGTGGCAGGTGCCAAGACCTGGCTCTAATGCAGCGAAGAGAACATTTTCACCCTGCCAGGCTCTTGGGTTTCCTGGAGCCAGGAACCACATCTTCTTGCTCAAGCTGATGCTTCTCAATCCCCTTTTGACTTCTGGCTCCTGGGGATGGTGTGGTAGGAAGAGTGCAAAGAAAGACTCAGAAGTGCAGGGGCACAGAGGAGCCGCTGGCAGGCTTGGAGAAGCTGGGAGTCATTCAGGCACCTGGCTGTGCAAACACTCCACCCTCTGGTCTGGAGGGAGAGGTGGGGAGGCGGACAAGATATTTTGCTTTCTGCTTCCAGCCAAAAGCTCCCTGGTGTCTAGTTAGTGGGTGGGGCGAACTGTCCCTAGTCCATAAGTGAGACGGGGTAAACGTCCAGGAGTCAGCTCTCTCTGCTTCCCACCTCCCTCTCGCTTCCTCCCTCTCCCCACGCCAGCCCTTGATACACTGAGTGCATGGGGATGAGGACAGAGCTTGGAAACCCCCCCGAACCAGCACCCACCCACCTGCAGGATGTGACCTCTGGGCTCTGAAACTCGCTGCTTCCTCCCTCTCGCTCCCCACCTAGGGAACGGTTTTAGACCACAATTCCCAACCCAGCCCCACTTTGCACTTTAATCCCAAAGAGACTCTGGCACTTTGTGACCACAGAAAACTTGTCACTTCATTACGATTCTGAAGAAAAAAAAAAAAAAAGGGAGAGAGCAAAGGGTAATTCATAGTTGTTTTAATGACTTTGCATCCTTTCCCAGGGAGGCAGCTTTCGGCTGTTAGGGACAAAGGACGCCAGCACTGACATCTAAGAGTGCAAAGCGGGCAGCATTTTTCATAATGCTTTATCACGAGATGCTTCACAGCCAGTTCACCCAATTAATCTTCCCACAGTAATTATCCAGGTGCTGTACTATTCAGCGTCCCTGCAGTCTCCAAAGCTCCGTGGTGTGGAGATGAACTATTGTGCCTCCCGACCTTGAAAGGATGTTTCTAACTAATTAATGATTGTTAAGTGCTTGGAAAATGCACTTTGGAAATACGCTGGTGCTAGGATGTCTGGATCTTGCACTGTGCAGCTGCGTGGTACGCGAGTCAGAAATCATTCTTGCCGTTTGTAAATCATACGAAGATGAGTATGACCCCTTCTTTGCTCAACTAGATATCTGTCCCCGCATCCCTCCCCTACCACACATTGGTTCCTTGTTCGTTTCTCCCAGTCTGTATTAAGCTGACTTTGGTGAGACAGTCTGGTGATTCTTAGGATTTCTTCCAGGAAGTGAGAAGGCTCATCATCGTGCTGGGTCTTGCAGCCATGTGGTCTTTAACGAGGCGAATTGAAAACTGCTATTGGCTGAACTGCCAGGAAAAGAAACATGGTTTTCTGTATGGTAAAGGGGGTTCGAAACTTTTTTTTTTTTTTAATTTATTTTTGGCTGCGTTGGGTCTTCGTTGCTGTGCGTGGGCTTTCTCTAGTTGTGGCGAGCGGGGGCTACTCTTCGTTGCCGTGTGTGGGCTTCTCATTGAGGTCGCTTCGCTTGTTGCAGAGCACGGGCTCTAGGTGCGCAGGCTCAGTAGTTGTGGCTCATGGGCTTAGTTGCTCCACGGCACGTGGGATCTTCCCGGACCAGGGTTCAAACCTGTGTCCCCTGCACTGGCAGGCGGATTCTTAACTACTGAGCCACCAGGGAAGCCCTCGAAACTTTTTTGATATGAACAACAGTAAGAAATATATTTTATACCACAGCCCAGTGTACTCACATGTATATGCTTACCTATGTGTGTGTATGTATAGTTTGATGAAACAATTCTTAATCCTAACTGTGTCTAACTTCTTGGATATCACATCCTATAAAACACTAGCCATGTCAGATTAACCTGATTTCACCAATTTCTCACTAACTGATCTACTAATGAACTACAGCCAGAGTTCAAAAAACACTGGCACAGTGGAAATGTCAGTGGAGTACTGGACCAGGGTCAGGAGACCTGGGTTATATTGCCAGCTCTGTCCCAACTCCAAGATTCCATCCCCAGACCTCAGTGTCCTCATATAAAATTAAGGTATTTGTTTTCAAACTGAATTTACTCTTAGAGTACTTTAAAAAAAACAAACAAAAAATTTTATGGGGAAGCACAGTATGGAAAATAGAGCCTCTGATTGGCCCACAGCTCCTACCTCAACTCATGTCCCCACCTCCACCCAGAAGTCCTTGGAACACAATCTGAATATTACTGGACTAGAAATTTCCTAAGTCTCTTCTTGTTCTGGCATTCATTGATAATTTTATTTCCTAGGTAATAGATTTATCTAATGAAACACACCAGGTTTTACTTCCATTGATTCTGAGCTAGGAATTTTCAATTGGTCATCTCCAGAATGAGTGGGAATTTTTGCTGTAGGACCATAGTTCTTTCCTGCTTCAGCTTTATGGCTTGTTCTTAGGCCTTATGGGCTAGGCTTCTTCAGGGAAAGAATGAGTTTGAAAGGCCTTTGGTGGACGTGTGAGCAGGCAGACGTGAAGATGTTTATTTATGTCATTGTGTCTGTTTTCTTGCCTCCTAAATTCAGCAGGTTCTTGACTGTTAACACAGCTCAAATCATTTGGCTTACAGCTGGTAAAATACAATTTTCTGGTTCTCCGAAAGAAAGGTTTTTCAGACTTATCAAAAGAGAAGCTCATAAGACTTCTTGAACATCAAATAGCTCTTACAAAACACCATTTTGATGAGTTAAGTGTAAATGAATCAGAAACATACAGATTAAATTTCCCTTGAAAGACACATGGGTTTAAGAATTAAGGGGGGAAAGTGCTTGGCAAGATGGATTTCAGGTTTTTGCCAAACCTCAAAATGTTTGAAAAATGGTTTGAGACGTTTTTACTGAACACAAAATGCCACGGAGTTCACCCATCCCAGACATAATAGCGAATCTTTTTGACAACAACTTTATGACAAGAAAAAAGGCCTGTGGGGCTTAGCCAATTTCTCAGTTCTCTTTTAATACCGCCCTCCCACCCTACCCACCAAAAAGCCCCACATTTATAGGGCGAGGAGAACTGTCTGATTGACAAACTAAAGTTTCAAGTCAGGCAATTACCAGAAAATAACCCCACCACTCTTAAATTTTTGGATTTTTTTCCTCCCATACTACCCAAAGTCAATTATACCATTTTCTAAGTGGAATAATACACTCTAGGGATATGCAGTATTTGATATATTTTATTCACTGGTGTCTAGAGCAATGCACAGTTATTCTAGTCATTTGTCTGACATTATAGTGCCAGCTTCTTTGGAGACAGAAAAAAAAAGTCCACTAAAAGCAAACGGATTGGAGGGAAATATCCATTGGTTTATTAAAACAGCCGCAGTGTGGAAATGCTATATATTATAGAGGCAGGGCATGGGTTGAGGTTCAAGTTGCTGGGGATGGTCCTAGGAACCTGAATTCTGTTATAGCTTCTTTATTTAATAAGCTATATGAGAACTTCTCCACACTTTAGAATTTTTACTGGCGTGAGGAAAATCAGGAGCAACATAGGAAGGACCCATGGACTGATTATGTTATGAGAGCTGTGCATCTTATGTATTCAGTGCCCTCCCATCCCATTTTTCCTAGGTATTCCTGACAGAAGCCAGCTGACAATCTCATTTTTCACATGCGAAAGCACAGACAGAGTGGGTTTTGGGTCAGCTGCACACAGCGAGTGAGGGAAGGAGCCTGGGTGAGAAGGCTTGGGCCAGGCCATTTGCTCTGTGAAGCTACCTTGTCTTAAGCCCTTGTTTCATTTTCCTGTTTAAGCCAGGATGACCAAGGTTTGCTTGCCTGCTTCCTTCCTTCCTTTCTTTTCCTTTGAAATAAAGGGTGTATTCAGTGACTGCCAATATCGATTTAGAAAGTAGGGGACAACAATGTACTTTTCAAAATGTTTCAAGTCAATGTAGGCCACACACACACAAAAATCTATGCTATCTTTAAATCTATATGTTTTAACTCTATGCTGGAAGTAATGGGAAATCTATTATCTTGTTAGTACAGCATCTGACACCATGTTTTGAGGTAGGACCTTCCTCTCCAGGAACTAAAATTAATTTGTTGCAAAAGGAGCACCCAAAAGGGAGAGTAGAAGTCACAAGAAACACAGAAAACTGTTTTCAGTACCTCCAATGAGAATACTACATGGCAGTGATTGTTAAAATATACAACCCCTCCCCATCTCATGCCTATTTATATTTATTGAGCTCAAAGTGAGAAATAAATGAAAACTAGGAATACTGGAGAGAAAACTCAGTGATACCAGCTTCAGAATCAGAAAAGTGGAACCAAATTCTGGCTCCATTTTTACCTTTTCCAAAGCAGCTTAATATAGGATAATAGGGCCAAGAAGGGCTTCTTTGTTTCTGGAAAATGCTGAGCCCCTGCCCATAGCTCAGTGCCTCCCTGCCACTTACCCTAAATCTCTCTCTCCCTTTTAGTGTACTGCCCTCTAATTCAAAAAGGATCAAATGTGTGCACTACAGTCTGTCAGACGGTTCTTTTAGTTTGTAACTCAGACACCTACGTGAAATGCTAGAAAATTAATTTTAAAAATTCTCAATGTATGTAGTCATCTACAGGGGGATCAGGCTGAATGGACTCACATCAGATAGCATGTATTTCTAGACAGGGCTTGTGATCACTCAAAGAGATTGTTCTCATCTCATGTTAAGCTATGAACAACAGTAATTATTTAATATCTTGTTGGCCTGTGTTGATGTACTTTAACAACCTGCTTTGCACAGATGGTTAACTCAGCTTTGAGCCCCTACTTACCAATATCCCCTCTCCCTCACTCTCACACACACATATGTATGTGAACGCACACACACATGTGCTAACTTCTCATCTTTCCTGGAACAATTCATGTGTCTCCTTCCTAAGTTCCCTCCCCTGAAACCCCCAGGGTATCAGATTATCAGTTGGGGGATTCTCCCTTTACACCTACTCTGACTTCCATGCCTTGTCTGTTTCCCTTACTACATGATGGATTTCTTAAGCGCAGGGATGATCTTTTATTCACTCTGGCCTCCCAGCACAGTTCTTGAAACATAGCAGGAGCTGAGTAAATGTTTAAAAAAATAAACTTAAAAAATAATTTTAGTTGTGTTTCTGTTGGATTGTATTTTTACTGAAGCCACAAAAAGTAGGTGGGACTGAAATTGGCCCTCCTCTGGCCCTCTTGAGTTCTTGGTCCTTGTAGAAAATTCAAGCAGTAAACTACAGTGGAGTTTTTGCTCAGATGATGAGCTCCCTGCTTGATTTCAGCATTCTCCCTCCCCTAACCTATGTTTATCTGCATGGTCTTATTTATATCTATTTCCTTTTGATAAAAATAGAAGCTCAAAAAAGTGAATTTACCACACAAGGGATGATACTTTTGACTCGAGCCTGCGTTCACAGATATAGTTAAGATGCTGCCCTGCATGTGGATGTCCAGCTAGATGCTCATTTTCTGAGTCATCTGACTTCTGAGTTTTCACTTTCTTAAGAGTATAATTAAGATAGGTTCCCAGGGGTTTTAAAAAAAAGTGAGTAAAGCAGACAGTCTATATGTTGAGACCCATATAAGGAGATTTGTGGGCACCTGCCCAAATTGAGAGAAGCATTACAAGCTACTCAAAACCTACTGAAATGTCAACACACTTTTGAAAAGGGTCCATTAGGGATGCAAATTTGTGGTTCCCTGATTATGATAAGCAGTGGAAAGAAAACAGTGAAAACCATTAGGAGGTTTTGAGAACTTGGTTTTGAAGAGTGGGGAAGGTAACTCTAGTTTCTGCTAAGGGCTTCGTTTCTTTTCCTAGCCCTTCCCTGCATTCTGAACCAACAATTCTCATGATTTAAATGATCCTAAAAAATCCTTCGTTTTTGGATAAAGCCAATTAACTCATCTCTAAGTGGGGCAACTTTGAAATTTCATGCATGTCAGATAAAGTTCATTTTAATAAGATTCATTCTGTGGATTACAAAGCTCACATCAGCCTTCTGATGTATTTCGGTTTGTTCTTACAGGGTTTTTTCTTATAAAAGGTTAATAGTAATTTAAAATCTATAATTCTAACTGCGTAGTCTTTTACAAATCAACTCACACCAGGGGTATATTTCTATTTAATAATCATTAAGGGCTTTTCTGTGAAAATAACCGATTCATCTAATCAGAAGGACATCTTTAATTCTGACTGTCCTGAGTTGTTCACACATGACATCAAATGATATCCGTAGTAATGGATAAACTAAATTGGGGCATAATTTTTGTGTAATCACTCTCAATGTAAAAAAAAAAAAATTGATTTCTCCATCTTCCTTGATCTGGAAGGAATTGTATCAATTTCCAGGACGTCATAAAACAAAATATTTAAAGTATGTTTCAAATAATAAAAAAAAGAAATACTTAACTTAATAAAGATGTGGAATTCATTTGTGAAGAAAAACACTGGCTGTGGACCAATAGGCCAAAGAGTTTGCCAGAAGTCTGCAGTAGACAGTCATTCCTGAATGTCCACTCTCTCCATCACTCCGGAGCCCACTCCATATTAAGAAAATGAATTCTCTCAGCCACACTGGACTTTGAAATCACTGATTTTGTTTACACTGTTTTTGAGTAAAAAACCAGAAGATCCTTTTTTCAATTTTCTGCCCACTCCATATTAAGAAAATGAATTCTCTCAGCCACACTGGACTTTGAAATCACTGATTTTGTTTACTTTGTTTTTGAGTAAAAAACCAGAAGATCCTTTTTTCAATTTTCTGCCTTATAAGGAAAGCAATCCATGGCACTTATAACTATAGTTCTTTATGCCCTATTTTAACTAAAGAAGCTTACTTGGCATGTATATTTGATGCTTGGGAACCTTACATAAAAATTATGGTTTTTGACTCTTCTGGAGAGCTTCAACAATTGAAACCATTGGCAAAAAAGGCAAACACTTAACTATCATAAGAACCGTTGAATGCTTCAACATTAACCTAAAGCAAAAATCAGAAGCCCTGGAATGAACATTTCCACTTGGCATTTTTGCTTTTGTGCTTTTCAAAAGAAACAGCCTCAGGCTTCAGAAGGGCAGAAAGGTCTATTACTAAGAAGAGCATGTAGGTGAATACCCTGGTACTCACTTACTTTGGATCAATCATCTTAACTTGTAGAAATCTTTCCAGCTGTATTATGGTATTCTCTGTTCTTCTCCATCCAAATGGAGTGGAATATTCCAGAAAGCAAGCACAGATTTTCTCAATGGTTAAAAGAAATCAGAATGACTTTACCTCTGGCCGTCAAAAGATACATAGCCCCTGCCATCAGGGAGCTATGAGTCTAATGGGAAAGATTGACACTAAATAAATAATCATACCTATAAAAATATCATTAGAAATAGCATGAAGGAAAAGCACATGGAGCTATGCAACCCTCTAAATTAGAGGCACCTGGAATTTGGGGGTCAGAGATAATTTTAAGAAAGTGATATTTAAACTGAGACCTAAAAGGTAAATAAGAGCTGGTCAACAAAAGAGCAGATGGCTAAGCATTCCAGGCAAAGGCGGTAGGATGTATTAAGGTCCTGGGGTAGGAAAGAGCTTGGCACATTCTAGGAAACGAATGAAAGCCAGGATGGGTGAAACATAGCAAGTCAGATTGACAAGTAGTACTACAGGTATCAAAGAGGTAGAACGCTTAAAGGATGATTTTATTAAATTCTAATATGCTGAGCAAAGCCATGGAAGAATGTTGAGGAGGGAAATGTCATGATTAGATCATTCTGGCTGCGATGCAGAGGTTGGATTGGAGAAGAGCAAAACTGGAGGTGGAAACTGTGGGAAGAACCAAGTGAGAAAAGATGGTGTTTTGGACTAGGATCTTGGTAGTGGGGATGGAGCCAAGTGGATTGATTCCAGGCCTATTTTGAGGGTGGAGAGAATATAATTTGGTGAATGATTAGAAGTAGAGGATGAGGGTTGTGAAAGTTAATGCCTGGATTCCACGAATTCACTGCTATCAAATATATTTAAGGAAATATAGGACACTTTCTAGGGAAAAGGTTCTAAAGAGGAGACACTGTATTAGTTAGGGGTCTCCAGAGAAAAAGAACCAATAGACAACAGGCTATGAAGATATATATGACTTATTTTTTAAAAATTGGCTTACACCAATAATGGAGGCCAAGAAGTCCCATGCTCTTATCCCTGCTAGCTGAAGTCCTAGGAAAGCTGGTGGTACAAATTTCAGTCCAAATCCAAAACCCTGAGAATCAGGAACACTGATGGCGTAAGTCCCAGTCCAGGGGCTGGAGAAGGCTGATGTCTCAGGTCAACCAGTCAGACAGAGGGGTAGGGGGGGCGACTATTCAACCTTTCTCCTTTTTATTCTTTTTAGGTCCTCAGCAGGTTGAATGATGCCTACTTACCTTGGGGAGGGCAATCTGCTTTACTTATTCACCAATTCAAGTGCTAATCTCTTCCAGAAACACCTTCACAGACACACCAAGAAATAATGTGCAACTAGATATTTGCACATCCCACGGCCCAGTCAAGTTGACACCTAAAATTAACCATCCCAGGCACCACGACAGGATCATCCATAGGGCTCAACGTAGGCAATTAGGGAATGTTATCTTAGCTCTTTAACAGGTAGGGTCAGATAGCATTTACTCCTCAGTAGTGAAAATGTTTCCTGGCAAGTCACAGACTTGGAGGATTTTTGTCATTCTCAGAATTGTCCAGTTTAGTCCCAGTCCCAAAGGGCCCAGTGGCACCACAAAGAAAAGACAGTAATGGCTTATTTGGTAACCTGCCCTGCCTCTCTCAAAGGATATTATTCTGTTTAATAATAACTGACTAGTTCTAGTATACAGAAGAGTGAAACCTTTATTTCATGCTAATTAAAAGGATCATTTTTCATATGCAAGAAGAAACTACCCCCTCACCTACCCCTCAGGACTTCTGGTTCCTGTCCTGCTCGGCTAAATGGTCCCTGCACCCAGGCATCTTTGGAGCCTGCTTCTTGTTCAAGGAAAGGGAATGTCCAAAAAAGGCTAGTGACGAATTACCCATTTGTCCACAGCTTTGAGGAAAACCCACTCACAACTGACATGCTGCTTCCCTGAAGTAAATAGTTCTGGGCCTCTCCATAAGCCAGGTTACCACTCTTGATCATATAGAGTCAGAATGTCCTTAAAGATTGTTGGCTCAGCCACTTTATTTTATACATGAAGAAACAGAAACTCAGAGATCTTGAGGACACAGCCCGTGATCACCAGGCAAACCAGTAGCTGAGAAAGTGACACGCTTTCTGGGATATTCAGATTCAAAGCCAAGGGCTCAGTTACTTCACTGTATCTTTTTATGATCTTCAGATTGACACATTCTGTTCTGGTGAGCCACTGATTTCCCAGGGCCTGAGGAGAAACCAAGCTGTCGTCACAGATCAGTGAAGGGATTTCTTGGGGAACAGTGAACTCCTATGAGCAAGCATAATGTGGCACGTGTCCTTTAAATGCACTGACAGTCACTTTCTATTTCTATTTCTAGTAGGGGCTTACTGTCGATAGCTAAAATTGACATTTACTGTGACCATAACTCTACCACAAATTAAAATCAGACCCATGTCCCTCTGGGGAAGATGTTTATTAAGCTGTAGGAAGACATCTGAAATGATACCAAATTACATTTAAACTTGAAACCCCAAATACCACACTTGTTTGGGAGTAGGAATAGGACTGTCTGGGGAATAATATGGGAAACTGAGCAAGTCACTCTCTTTGGCAAAACGCAAGGCCACCAGGGAAGGGAAAAGTGCCTTAGAAGAGATGCTTTGTACGTAAACCCCTGTGTGGCTTTTAACTAATCATTTAAGCCTAAACAAAATATCCTTCAGAATGAACTTAAAGGAAAAATAAGCCCTTTAAAACTTCCATGCCTTTAAAGAACAGACACAGATGTTCCAATTGTTTTTATAAATACACTGAGAAGGGGGGTTGAAAGAAATATCACAATAAAACAAGTCTACCAAAACGCAGACCTGCGTTTCAGGGTTTGACCCAGCTAATGCAGACAAAAGCATGCTTGGGACTGAAAGTCTTTATATCACTTTTGCCTTTTAACATGTAGATGTCTGATGTCTGTGGGTGTTTGTGTGTAGTGGGTGTGTTTATGCACATAGTATGGTCACAATCTCAATCTCTGAGCCTAATGATAGAACCAACTCTGTCCAAAGGGAAGCTATAACTCAGTGGCTTCTTTGCTTGTGTGTCCAGCCCATGTGTAGCTTTGAAAATAGCAAAAGCCTCGTTGCAAAGCCCTTTGAGATCCTTGGATGCAAAGTGCAAAGTAAATGCCAAGTGTCATTATTATGAACTTTATTGCTACTATTTTATTAAGTGTTTCAGACTAATATCAATTTAGCTTCATGATAAGTGCTACAAAGTGGGAGAACTTGAAAGGAAGCCCGGGAAAGTTTGCACAAGAAGGACACACGAGTTTCCTAGAAACTCCACCCCTGCCCCAGTCCCCCTTGCTCAAGTCAGTGATAAGTTGACTGTCCCTTCAGGATGGAGTTTCAAGTCATCTGATCTTTAAAATAGAGGCCTGTCATGGATGTGTCATGGGGGTACTGCTGCCAGGAAGTGAAACACCATGTACAGTGAGGTAACCTCATTAAGTCATTCAACAAACCTTTATAAGGCTCCTATTGTGTGCTGAGCTCAGTGCCCTGTGATACTCTCCCTCCAGTCTAAGGGAGACACTGGGACCTGCTATGAGAGCACGTAGCAGAGACTAGCCTGGACTGAAGAAATCAGCAGGTTTCTCCAAAAAGATAATATGCCAGGATACACCAGGACTCCCAGTATTGGAAAAGACATTCAGATCCCTCAGAGAGGCTGGATGTTCTGAGTCTTTTCCCCAAACCACTTCACCCTGACATTTAGGAGAATATAGCTTTAGTCTGTATTTTAAAATGACACTAGCAATGATTTTATGTTCTGAAATAGATGAATCATTTCTTGAATAGAATATACATTGATCATCCTCCAAGGGCCAAGCACACACAGAATATTATCTCATGTATGATTATCAGATCATCCTCCTGCCACACCTATGAAGTGGTGACGATAGCCCTCTTTTTGCCTATGAGAAAACAGAGAAGTTAAATGATTTGTGCAGAGCGCACACTTGTGGTCCGTGGTGGGGCCAGCAGGCGACTCAAAGCCTGTGCCTTGTCAGCAGCACAAGGCTGCTTTATTCGATTTACTGGTTAATGATGGCAGCCAGCATCCTCTCTATCATTTCTGTCAGCCACTCTGACTGGAATAAGTGAAAATAGTAGACCTACTTTAGGACCATGAGAGGGCTTCCAGTTCTTCCACCTCCTCCCTACAAACCCTGCCAGACGGGGACGAATCTATTTTTTAAGAGCCTAATAAGAGGAAATTCCAAAACCTCAGTAAGCCATTTAATTGTTTTACACTATTCATTCTCGGCAAATATTCCGTCTTCTAAGTTAAATCCCATGTGCTGCTGTTTTGTTATTGTTATTACTCTGCTTCAGTTGGGTTTGAAAGTAACTGGTCACCATTCTCTGAATATAGTCATTTGGAAATTTGAAGATTGTATCGTCATCTCCCAGTCTTCTTGTTCCTTTCACTTTTCCATTTAGGTCTTCCCTTCTGGCCTTTTAGTATTTTTCAGTGCTTCTTTGGAACCTTCTCCAAGTCCTCCATACCTTCCCCTTCTGCCTCCCCCTGCCAACCCCTCACACCCCATCCTATGTATTTTGGTTATTTGGTTACAGCTTTGGTTTAGAATTTGCAGCTGTCTGTTAGGATGTAACCTAGTGAGGAGATTACCAAGCCTTAGGAGTGTCTCTTTCCTTGTCTGTGTTTCCCTGGAGAACAAGTTACCCTTGAGCATTTATTTCAGTTACCTTATCATTAAGAACAGAACTTGAGAAATCAGGCTTTTAGCAGGCTAAGGTTGCAGAGTCTGTGCATGTCATCTCAGCTGCCCGAAGCTGCTCCTACATCGTTGACACATCCCCTCTCCTGCCAGTATACCTGTGGAGCTAATCATTCCTATCACCTCCTGCTAAAGAGCTGAAATCATCCTGGGAAGTGGCTGTGTGGGACCTGTCATAAATTTGGTCTCCCGGGAGAGGTATTTGAAAACTGCCTAAGAGACCGTGCCTCTCGATCCAAGAAGAGGTTAGATAAAGACATTAGTGAGGGTGACCTAGTGGGGAGTCTTGCAAAATGCAAGGATGAGTAAAGGTTGCCCAGATGATCCTTTCAAGAGTTCTTCTCTTTTTGCTGGCTGAAGTCTTTTGCAGCTGGGAGCCTCCATCATTCAGCGGCAAAAAAAAAAAAAAAAAAAAAGCAGTCCATTTGGAACATAGGTATTGGGGGATTGTGCTGGGTGTGGATTCCACCACAAATTACCATTCAAATATGGTAACCGACAAGCTGAGAGTCCAGAAGAAATTAAAACCGAATTGCTGACTTAGAGCTGGGGGAAGGGGATGTCTGTAAGTGTGCAGGGAGCTCTCTGCCTCTACAGAATATCCAGGCAAATGTGTTAGTGAAGGTTTTCATGAATTATTCATTTATGGTGAATGAATGCAAGCAGCAGTCACATGTAAATGACAAGGCTCATAATCAGAGTGCTACTTATTTGTCCTTAGGAAGCAAGGAAGAAGCTTATTAACAACTCACAAACAGGAAGACATTTTACTTAGAGATGTGTTTCTATGGAGAAGAAATTTGCCCCTAGCCAGCCAAATAGATATATATCATTTATTTGAGCTTGCATTCAAAATCATCTTTTATTCTATGTCTTTTGAACTGCATTTACTTGCCTTTTCCAAGTGTACTTTATAAATAATTGATACAACTGAGAAGTTATTGGCTAACTGAAAAGCCATCTCTTCATGTCTTTAAGTCTGACCCATGGCTAAAGCCAAACTGTTCAGGCATTTAGGGTCTTTTATAAAGGGTCTTTATAAAGAGGCTTTAGCTCTTTACAAGGAAAAAAAAAACCAGATTTTGAAATTGAATTTTTTTTGACAATAGTGCATCAGAAACCAATCCAAAAGTGTTTTTGGTTAACTTAAGTGAATCAAGCTGACTGTATGACTAATTCAGATTAATGGTGCAGAAGTCAGTCATTAAAGAAGAAAAAAAAGATTGATTTACTAGTCTCAACAGAATGGCCATAAATTCTCATCTCCCCTTCTATTACTACTCTCTCTGTTTAAAACATTTGAAAGCACTAGTAAACATCTTCTCTGCCTGAGTAGATGCAGCATATATGCTATAAAACCCAGCAAAGGCTCCAGCAGGATGCAGCTCTGTTAGCTGTATGACATTTTATTACTACCATTGGCCCTCTTGCAGTCAGGCTTTCATTGAAAGAAAAAGAAGTTACATTTCCAAGATATCAGATATTACATCTATAAGATAAAAGCAGCAGTAATACAAAACTGATTTTTTAAAAAGAGGCCCAAATTTATTTTTCATGGTAAATTTAATTTCTGACATCCCTGGTGATAATGATTACAAAAGTGTTCTTGTTAATATCGGTAAATCAGTGCAAAGCAGATATGTTTAGTTGACCGTGGTGTGGGTGTCACTGGTACCTCTGAGTTCAGAGCTCTGAACATTATGAAGTGCAGCCTTATCGCAGGGCAGGCATCCAATTTTTAAAACATTATATAGATTAGAGAGAGATGAGTGCTCCTGAATTATTCATAGCCTTTTCTTATGAAATGCCCAAAATATAATTTCAAATGGAAATTAATTTAATTCATGCAAAAATAAATGGGTCTAGAACTCATCTGAGAGCTTGAGTTTAATCTAAGGGGCACTGATAAAAAGTACGGATTACCTTGGAGGTAACCAGTTACGCTTTTCAAGAACAGAATTGGGTTATGTTAGGCTGTTAATGTACATTAGTTTCACTTAACGACTTGTAAATCAAGTTCTCGTTAGTTAGGAGAGATAATTTATTGAACACTGTTCTTGCCATGTTCATTGCTAGTCGAAGAGATCCTTGAAAACTATGCTTTCTTAATTCAAGAAGTAATTATTAAACACCTATTAGGGGCTTCTCTGTTGGCTCAGTGGTTAAGAATCTGCCTGCCGATGCAGGGGACACGGGTTCGAGCCCTGGTCCAGGAAGATCCCACGTATCACGGAGCAACTAAGCCTGTGCGCCACAACTACTGAGCCTGCACTCTAGAGCCCATGAGGCACAACTGCTGAGCTCACGTGCCACAGCTACTGAAGCCCGCGTGCCTAGAGCCTGTGCTCCGCAACAAGAGAAGCCACCACAATGAAAAGCCCTCACACCGCAACGAGAAGCCCGTGCACCGCAATGAAGAGTAGCCCCTGCTCACCGCAACCAGAGAAAAGTCTGCGTGCAGAAAGGAAGACCTACTGCAGCCAACAAAATAAATAAAATAAAAATAATAAAATAAATAAATTTATTTAAAAACCCCAACACCTATTAGGTATCATGTGCTTTCTTAAGTTTCAGAAGTATCTGCCTTGGTGAACAAAGCAGACACAATCTCGGACTTATGAAGTGTATTGTCTAGTTGGGAGCAAGGCATTTTTAAAAATCACTCAAAATCATTAATGAATTATAATTGGGAAGCAAAGATGGTAAACTCCAAGAAGCCATGAAACATATCTATTTTGCTTATCATCCTATTGTCACCAGTTGAACATTTGTAAATGAATTATTATGCAAGTGACCTAATTTGCCAAATAGGTTTTCCCCTCTGAAATAAAAGTGTATAGAGCCCAACACGTATTAGGTGCTTCATTGGTTTTTTGATGATTGATTGAATAAATGGTGATAAGTACTACTAGGGAAAAGTACAGGGTGCCTGAGAGCATGCCAAAAAGGGCCCCATCCTGGTGTGATTGCCCAGAGAAGGTTGTAGGATTACTTACGTCAAGGGTCTGTGGCAGGAAGGAAGATGGCGCTTTCATAAAGCTGGAAGAAAGTCATTATGGCAGGTGTGTGTAGCCCAGGGCCGTGAGCTGGGAAGGCAGTGAGGGGCCAGATGGGTCAGGGCCGTGGAGCCATGCTGAGTTCTATCACAAGGATATGGGCTTACTGGTATTGCTGATGAGCTAAAGCATTTGCCATTTTGCATTGGCTATTTTACTAGCTTTTTGGGACCAGATAGGGGCTAGGGGCTGGGTAGAGGATAGGATGCAGATACTAAGGCAAAATTCTCTTCCTGGACACCCAGAGGTCTGTGTCACCAAAGGAAAACTGGAGTGAGGGGTGGACAGTTCTTTCAAGGAGATTCCCGACCTTTATCAGAGGTCCTCCCTTGAGCCTGAGGAAGCTTTGAAAGGGAAAAATACATATTTCAATTGAATTCTGCTGATATTTTTGTGCCTTTTCTCAAGCTATTTCTACTTCATAGTAGAATTTCTACTTTCCAATTCCTCATTTGTTAAAAGAGGAAATACAGTATTTGCCGTTCAACTTCAGGAGCTTGGCCATGAGACCTGGTACAGAGCATGAGCTCATTCTAAAAGATACAAGTAATATGATGTCTTTTAGAATGTGGGCCAGATAGCTTTCTTGTTTTCCCAGTTATTGCTTCAGTTGGATTTTTGTCATTGTTTTCAGGAAAAACAAGAGACTGAGGACTGATCTCTGGGGAACTAGTTTGGTTCCATTTTGAGGAAATATTTTCAAGGATCCTTTCTGAGAAATACTGTGAAGTCATTTTGCAATTCTGTAAAATTGTTGGTGGGAGGAATCCATTTGCCTCCATAGAAAGTTTTGGGATTCTAAAGTTGATGGGTTTTAAAAGAAATATATATGCTAGGAGTTTTGGATTCTTTTATATTTGTTAGATTGTAGTTCTTCAATTAAAGCTAAGGGTTGATGTTCTTTAAGATCCCAGCCTTACTCAGCGCTTTCACTGCCATGGGCCTGGCTTCGATCCCTGGTCGGGGAACTAAGATCCCACAAAAAGAAAAAAAATAAAGATCCCAGCCTTAAGCCACAGTTTCTTTTTTTCTTTTTTTTTTTGCGGTACGCGGGCCTCTCACTGTTGTGGCCTCTCCCGTTGCGGAGCACAGGCTCCGGACACGCAGGCTCAGCGGCCACGGCTCACAGGCCCAGCCGCTCCGCGGCATGTGGGATCTTCCCAGACCGGGACACGAACCCGTGTCCCCTGCATCGGCAGGCGGACTCTCAACCACCGCGCCACCAGGGAAGCCCCACAGTTTCTTGATTGAAGTATAGTAATTAATCTGATGTTTGGTCAATGCTTCAGAATAATAATAACAAAAACAATCACAACTAATTTTATTAAGCATATTCAATATATTTAATATGTGATAGCTCCTAATGCCCTGAGGTAAATCTCTCATCACCTTATTTTACTCTGGAGGAAGCGGAGGCACAGAGAGACCAAGTAACTCTGCCCGAGGTTTCACAGCTAATCAGTGGCAGAGCTGAGATTCCAATTTGGCAGACCAGCTCCTGAGCCCACGTTCTTCACTACCCGACTTTACAATGTAGTTAGTACTACAGGGAAGAAATTAACTATGCTGTCTTTCCATTTCACATTCTGCTTGATTATCCTGGCGATTTGCTTTCTTTACAAAAATAGGAATTTAAAAATCCCACTTAGGAGAAGAAAGAGTAAATAAGCATTTCTCATTACAAACTGCCTCCTCTTAAGACTTAAGAGTTTTGTATTCACCTCTTCAACTCTTCAGTCTCCCCATCCCAGACAGAGACTAGTTTGCTAAATTAGGCCACAACACTTCGTTTAAGAAGGTCCAAAGGAAGCACATCTTTCTTCTCATAAGCAAATACAAAGATAGCAGTCAACAAGGTTTCTCTAGTCTGTGTGTGAGATCATGTTACATTTAAATGAGACTGAAGTGTGGGCCCCGTAGAATGGATTGGGTCCGTTTTTAAGCAATTTCTCTTACTTTTTGGGGACAGCTTCTATTTGGAATTTAAGAACTAGGTGCTGTACCAGCACAATGTCACTTAAGAGAGACACACTGACCCCCTCCTATGTGCCAGGTGCCAGGTTAAGGGCTGTGGACGCACCAGTAAGCAGTAAAGAATACCCTTGTCGGGCTTCCCTGGTGGCGCAGTGGTTGAGAGTCCGACTGCCAATGCAGGGGACGCGGGTTCATGCCCCGGTCTGGGAAGATCCCACATGCCACGGAGCGGCTGGGCCCGTGAGCCATGGCCGCTGAGCCTGCGCGTCCGGAGCCTGTGCTCCGCAACCGGAGACGCCACAACAGTGAGAGGCCCGCGTACCGCAAAAAAAAAAAAAAAAAAAAAAAAAGAATACCCTTGTCATAATGAAACATATAGTCTCACTAGGTTAAGAATATCTCATTTTCAGTTCGAGCCCTAGAATCTGAATTTGAGAGTTTCAAGGGCCTGTAGTCTGATCCATTCACTAAACAGATGATGAGATGGAGAGCCTAAAAGCTAAGGAAGTTTCTTCTCCAGAGTCAGAAACTCTAATAGCAATGGCATCTGGATCCCCTGCTGCTTGCCCACTCTTCCTGCCATTTTCTTGCTTTTCAAGCTTTTTTTCAGTCTGTCCCCTGCCCCCCCCAACACCAAGTTCTTTTGTTGTTATTTTTTTATCTGCTCAATATTTCTTAGATGGCTGTGGTCTGATTTTGATGCTAATATTGATCTTCCAATTTTCCAACCTAATTTTTTTTTCATCATTCGCCTCTTCCCTTTGTCCACATACCTGGCCTATCTGCCTGTCTTTAGAGTTTAATAAGCAATCCCAGGAGGTCACCGATCTGGTGAAGACCTGGGAAAGAAGAGCAATCTGCCATGATCCTCCTGAGATCTTGCAAACAAAAGCACTGGCCCTTGGCTCCTTAAAGATAGTTGGGCTTGCCCAAGGGCAAGGAAGACCAGCAGGCATCTTTACTGACACCCCTAGATTAGATAACATCCTTTGGAGGGAAAAACAAGGACATGAAATCTCTCGCTGTGGTACCTATCATTCTGTTAAGGGCGGTGAAAACACAGTCTGTCATCCCTGACATCGTAATTGAAAGAAAAGCTTACATAGATTTCAGCTGTAAGCAGTATGTTTATACAAGTGTATAAAGAGGAATAATCTGTCAAGTTGGAAAACCCTTAATGCTATGGGACTCAGTTTCATAATTGAACAATCCAATATGAGCTCACACATCTTACCTTGTTCCGTGCCTCAATAATTTTTAGTAGAAATACTTTACCTAGAGGCATATGGTTATTAAAAAGGAGGCTCGGCTCGCTCAAAGTCTGGAATGAACTCATGGCAACAAGCCTGCACTAGAGAGAGACTGTTGGGTCTTTGTTTTCACAACTTTACTGCAATTTGCCATCTTATTTTCAGAGCCTAGCTGATGTGTTGTTTGGGAAGTTTGGTTTTTTTTTTAAAGGAAGAAAACATAATTTCACATGGATCAGTGACTTCTCATGTAGGCAGTATTGCAGAATTTTACGACTTCATTGGAAAGTCCAGGGAGCAGTGTGAATATCAAAGGAAATGGACCGTGGATTTATTTTAGTATAAAAAAATCAATAATAACTTAGTTATGGGAGCCATCAAGTTGGGATGGGGGCAGCCCTATATTGCAAGTTGAGAATAAGTCCTACTTCTTTTCATGACCCATATGACCTTGGGCAAATTTAAATGTCTCTGAATTCAGCTTCCTCCTAAGTAAAATGGGAGTAATAGGACCTACCTACCACATTGCATTGTTTCAAGTCACATGAAGGTGAACATATTTAGAAAAATATGAAGCAATGTATAAGTGCAATATAAAAAATTTTATGCAATGTATTAAATAATTATTATTTCTACATGCACAAAGGGAATTAGACAATTAATGCAAGTATTCCAATACCATTCTTGCTTCAGTGGTCTGAATATTCTGGACAAATGATTATTTCTCAGGCCAAGCTACACAATAACCCCATTCTAGTCCTTTGTCTATCTAGTGATGGGTAGCCATAGATTTTTGTTTTTGCAGTTTTTGTAGTTTTAAGAACCTAAGCAAAAGCCTAGAAAACTCCATTGGTTTTGCAAGTGGAGTTGGGGAAATTATTTACAGAATCTGGGTAAAACAATAATTCAAAATTATTCAGAATTCAAACATACAGCATGCTGTCATAACCATTTTCCCCTCCAAGTATACGTTGCTAATTGGCCTGATTGGTATCATTAATAATTATTATTATAATCCCAAGGGAACCCAGTACCCTGAAAGATTTTCTTAATTAATGAGGGAATACTTGATATTTTAAAATCTAGGAGACCTATGCATGGTGTGGAAATAACTGACCTAATAAGAACATTGAATTAAATGAAACATACTATTCCCCAATTATTCTGTACAACTGGGAGTTTTTCACAGTTTGGGGAAGAATGAAAACTTGTTTTAAATTTAATTACTTTTGCGTCTTCATTTACATCACCATTAAGTTGTTTAATTGATTTCTTTTTTAAAAAATAGCCCATCAATAAAAACTGATAACCAAGGTTATCATTAATATGTTGGGAACAAAATGTAAATGATGATAATGTGTTGCCCTTGTTTATGAGGATGATACCGCACATCAACATAATCAAATATTTTTAGTTGTCTTTCCTATAACAGTATCCATATGCATGCATGTATGTATAGATGTCTGTCTCTGTCTATCTATGTGGATATCTTTAGATGAATGGATGGATGGATAATTAACTATCTGTAGGGTCTCATTATGAAAGTGGGGAGTTCAGATTATTAATCTTGTACTTAGAGGAACTGACCTTTATTAAATATGCTGTACTTTGATATATAGCTATTTTCTTTTCAGCAAAGGTCCCAAACAAAACATTAAGACTAGAGAATACAAAGCAAATGTCTGATGACTGAACAGCATTTTATACCTCTCTGACTGAGCTCTTCACCTCTGAATGACATAGACTTTAAGATCCAGTGACATTACAACTACAGAATTTGGAGCAGTTGAAACCAGCGATTTCCTAGAATTGTAAAAGCTGAAGGGCCTTCAAAAACTTTACTAATCCTTACTGTTTATCCATACTCCAGAGGTCCCAAGGGTACATGCCAAGAAATACCCATAGTACTTCATTTGCTTTTCTGAAAACACTCATTTCATTGTTACAAGCTTCTTACATTAGCCTATCTATGTAACCACTCACACACATTCTATTAATAGAACTGGTTGTAATTTGTGTACATCTCCATAAACTCTGTGTAAAGGTTTTATATTTTTTTAATATTTTCATATATACAACTTCCTAAACATATAAATCTAGGACTAATCTAGGACTCATCCTTCTATGATGTGTGTGACTCTGATAGCAAGCTATGTTTCCAAGGGACCTTTCAGGCGAAAAGAACAGAAAACTTAATCTTCTTTGGAATCGTAACAGCAATGTGAAGGAAGAATATCTTGGCATTCTTTTCCCCAGTTTAGGCTCCATGAGTCACCCATGGGAGGCAAATGAGCTCCAAAGAAGAGGCTCTTCATGCTACCCTTCCCTGAAACACAGGAAGGCGTTGGCCTGCAGAGAACATCTCTCTGCAATCCTTACCCAGTGCTTAGCATGAGGGATTTTTTTTTTTTTAGAAAATACATTAATTTGGGAAGCACAAGTTTCTGTCACGGCATTCAGGATAAGATGGTTTAACATGGAAGATTTACAGGTCCTGAAGGGTGTTTGTTTATTTGTTTGTTTAGTTTTATTTGTTTGTTGTTAAGTCTTTACTTCGATGGTTTGACATTTATACAGCTCCCCAGAGCAAGAGCATCAGGAGATTGAGAATCTAGCCAAGGAGGTCACTTGTTTACCATTTTTAATAAACACAAATAATTCCCTTTTTCCCTCAGTCCCATATTCCCTGGCTCATTAAATCAATTTAAGACCCTTAAATTTTTTTCTGGCAAATTGAAGCAAAAGAACTGTGTACTCCCCCAAGGAATGCTTACCCAAGTCCTGCAGGTCAGGCCGAAATCAGTTTCTGTCAAGCAGCCTAACACCTCGAGCTATTATGAAATGAGGGATTGGTAATTGGGGGCTGGGCTCCAGACTCCCCTTGAGAAAGGCTCGTTGCATTGCTGTGAACCATAATCTAGCTACTTTGGTTTGTGACCTGGCTTTGTTGGGGTTTTTTTTCCACTCAAAGTAGAGAACTGTGAAAAAGTCAAAATGGATTTCTATTGGGAAATTATGAATGAAGTTGGCTCTACAAATCCAGATAGTGAAAGTATATCCAGAGCAAAGCCAGGCAGGCTTCCAGGCAGAGGTGTGAGAGAGTGTGGATAAAACAAATGTACACAGATCTCAGGCTCTAAGGGTCCTCCAGAGGGCAGAGGCTTCAGAGTAAACACACCGGATTTCACCACCAGGTCCCTTTCCTGAGAAGCAAGGGTTGTAGGAGATTTACCGGCTTGTTGTCTATTGAATATCAGTTAGATAACAGAGGTCAGGAAATGAACTGGAATTTGATGTATTAACTAGGAAGTGGCAAAGGAAGCCAGGCTTGTATTTCATTTGTTATTATTTCCCTAATATCCTTAATTATGTGGCTCCCATCAGGGGATCTGATCTGCTGCTCATGTAATGGTGTTGTCCCCGCTGGCTCTGGACATGGGAAACAGGCAGTGAATCCCCTGATCAGGGCATTGAGAATAATGTTTGCTGTTTTTTCTTTTTTTTTTGTTCCCAGGCCTGTCCCAGGCTCTCTATCTTCTCTGCTCCACCTTCACAACAGACAGAGACAGCCCATGCCAGCCTCCATGCCAGGGACCCTGCCCAACCCTACAATGCCAGGCTCTTCTGCCGTCTTGATGCCAGTAAGTGCTTCTGACTTCTGCCGAGGTTGCCCCATTTGAGAGAGTTCAGGAAGAGCTGAGATCTAAGCCGACAGGGAAGAAAGTGGCTTCTTCTGGATGGAGGGTTGAGCTGGGTGCCAGTTTGCTTTGAGTGCCTCGCTGTGCATCCGTAGGCATCTTGCTGGCTTCTCCATCCTACAGTGCTTCCCTAATGAGGCATGGTTCCATCTTCCTGCTGGTGACAAGTGAGCTTGTCATACCCAGGGAATGGAATTTGTCTAGGGACACGGGATTTTATGACTGCTCCAAAGCCTATAGCTTGGGCTACATACAGAGTGTCATTAAATTGTCCATGAGTGGTCTAGCCAGGACTCAGAGTGGTAATTAGAATAATAACAATAATAACGATGGTACATAATAACTGCTAACACGTATCCGTGTGTATCATGTTCTGTTAATCACGTTAGCAGTGTTTATTGAGGGCTTACCATGTGCCAGTCACTCTCTAAGCACTTCATCAACGTGTGAAACAACCCTCTCAGGTAGGTACTAATACTATCCCATTTTTTTGAATGGAGAAAGTAAGGTAAGTAGCTTGCTTGGCTGAGCAGCAGAGTAGCTGAGTTTTGAACCCAGGAATTCTCTCTCAACCACTACATGATCCGTACATTCTCTCCTTTCCCTCTCACAACAAACCTCTGCGGTATGCACTGTCATTACCCTCATTTTGCAGATGAGGAGACTGAGGCACAGGAGGCTAAGGAGCTTGGTTAAGTGACTAAGTCACTAAGAGCTAGTGAGTGACAGAATCAGGATTTAAATCCAGGTGGTCTGGCTCCTGAGTCTACACACGTACATGATATTATACTGCCCCTTCTGAAAACAACAGATTCATGTAGAACGCAGATACAGACTGTTTCAGAGCAAACCTTGCTCCCCTGCCACGGGATCCCCACCCTGTACATCGTCATCCTCCCTGGCATTGTGCTTCGGTGCACATGGCTGGCGTTACGATTTACAGGGCCATAAGGGTTCTGAAAAGCCTTAGAGGTGATATGACAATTCAATTAAAACCCTCCCACAGTAACATCAGGAATGTTTTGCAGAGCATTTTTAGCATTCTAAGGAACTGTCTACATTTGCTGTTTCATTTTGTTCTCACAGCAGTCCTGTGGGAATATGATCACAGTCATTATTGATATACTTATTTTACCAATGAAAAGCTGAAGAGTCAGACACTGAAGGGATTTGTCTAATGTCACACAGCTTGTAAGGGAAGAGTCGTGACTAGGACGCACACTCACCTCATGCTGAACAGCCCAGATCATCCCAGGATGAGCAATTTGCTCATTTATCCAAGTGGAAGCAGGGGGGTGGAGAAAGCCTTGGTGGCCCAATTGTAGAGACGTGGACCTGCCCACTGTAAGTGTCAGGTAGTTCAGGCTAGAAAGATTCTTTGCAAAATTGGGTCAGAAGGACATGTGAGCTGACTGACTTTACCTGCACCACTCGCCTTAAACATCTTTAGGTAAAGGAGAACAGTACCACCAATGCGGTGATCCTGGGTTTCATTCAACCCCACTAATTGCATGCAGACTTCTACCACAAGCCATCTTCATCCAGGCTTTACATCCTTCTTGTCCAAAATAGTTTCCTTTCAGGAATTCTATGCATTGTCCAGAAAAATATCACTACAATGATCTTTTTTCCCCATTTGACTAAACTGTGTTCCATTCCCAGGGGCAAAGGTGGGACATTTAGGCTGAAAAGGCCCAGAGAAAAGCGTGCCTGGCACTGGTTTCTACCACATCACTTCATTGTACAACTTGAAATAATAGAGGAGTTGAACAGAAAAAGAGTCTTTGGGACTTACCTGGTGGTCCAGTGGTTAAGATATCGCCTTCCAACTCAGGGGGTGCGAGTTCGATCTCTGGTCGGGGAGCTAAGACCCCACATGCCTCGTGGCCAAAAAACCAAAACATAAAACAGGAGCAGTGGGCTTCCCTGGTGGCGCAGTGGTTGAGAGTCCGCCTGCCGATGCAGGGGACACGGGTTCGTGCCCCGGTCCGGGAAGATCCCACATGCCGCGGAGCAGCTGGGCCCGTGAGCCATGGCCGCTGAGCCTGTGCGTCCGGAGCCTGTGCTCCGCAACGGGAGAGGCCACAACAGTGAGAGGCCCGCGTACCGCAAAAAAAAAAAATAAATAAATAAATAAAATAAAATAAAATAAAAAAACAGGAGCAGTATTGTAACAAATTCAATAAAGACTTTAAAAAAAAGTGGTCCACATCAAAAAAAAGAAAAAGAGTCTTTAAAGTTTTAACAGAGAAGTCAATACACTTGAAATTTTTAAAAAATGTTTCTGCTTCAGAATAGAAGCAAAGGGTCAGGTGCATGGTAAAGAGCCAGTGTAGATAAAGAGAGTCAGGAGTTCCTAAACCCTTGTCAGCAATGTGTACAGCTGTCATGAAAATAGTGTCAGTCTAGAGCAGTGATTCTCAACTGTGGACAGTTTTGTACCTGAGGGGTTATTTGGCAATATCTGAAGACACTGTTGGTTGTCACAACGTTGGGAAAGTGCTACTGGCACCTAGTGGGTAGAGGCCAGGGATGCTGTTAAACATTCTACAATGCACAGGATAGTTATGATGACAAAGAATTATTTGGCCCCAAATGTCCGTAGTGCCAAGGTTGGGAAATCGTGATTCAGTGTGACACTAATGTAGCTAAAGAAAATTAACACAAGGTATCTAAAAGCATATGCCAAGAGTTCTAGGCCCTAGAAATCTGGGCCTTTTCTTCCTTATTATCAAGTTGCCAGCCCTTGCACTGTAATTTTGGCTTGTCAAGTGTGGTCTTTCTGTAGAGTTCTTGCCCTGAGAAATCATGCTTCCTGTGGCATAAAAGATTAGTTTATGTCTGTAGGTGAAGGTGAGATTCTTAACTGATCTGTAGTGCACGCTGTCAGGCTACATATTTCACAAAGCTCTAGGTCAGAAACAAATGATGAATTCGTTCATTCATTCATTTATTTCATAAAATTTTGTTGAGCACCTGCTATGGAACAAGCTCTGTGCTAGATGCTGGCATGTGGTGAAGAAAAAGGCAGGCGTTGGCTTCTAGCACTTCACTGGGTTGTGATTTCTGATCTTGAAAGTCAAATGCTGAAATAATTTGGGAATACGAACACCCTTTTGTAATTACAAAAGCCCAGTGAACTGCAGACATTTTAGCTCCTGTTTTCCAGTTTGTTTCAAGGGAAAAGAAGAAGCTCAAAAAAAGGTGATATCCTTTACCTGGATGTTTTACCTACAGTGCTCAATGTCGCTTAGTATTTAGCAAAGCCACTCCCATCTTCTGACCTCTTAATTCTAGTCCACTCATTAAAGCCACACTCATGGGCAGAGCGTTATTAGCACAAAGCACCAAATGGTTGTTTTAAAGAGGCTCTTGCTAACCCCCTATAATTACTTAGGTGGAAAAATGCAATTTTTTAAGATAGGAGAATCAGCCTGTTTTCAGTATTCTGTTTGATTTGTCAGTCATAAGATAGAAATGGTCCTAGATTGTAATTTTTCTGAAAAGTGGGAAGCGTGGCTGACTCTGGATCAAGAGGCAGCAAGCAGGCTACACTCACTTCTTTGTAGAACATGATGGCTACAAAGCATGATGGAAAACCCTGGATAATCATGTGTCCTTCTGAACCATCCTCCTTTAGGAAACTGAAAGCAAAAGCTCCTTTGGACTTGATTTCCCTCTAGGAGAAGGTCACTAATTGGAATAAAGTGTTGAATCCTATTCCGACTCTCCTAGCCCCTAGCCTCTGGAAGTGGGAGTTATAAAGTAATAAGCATTTTTTAGCGAAGTCTCCGTGACTTAACAATGAGAGTATACAAATGTACTTTATGACACTGAACTGTACACTTAAAAAGAGTTAAAATGGTAAATTTTATATTATGTATATTTTACCATGATTTTAAAAAATAATTTAAAAAATTAGACTACCCAGGCTGCCTGGAGATTTAGACGAATATGAGAGTGAATACAATTGGCCCTCCGTACTTGTGGGTTCCACATCTGTAGATTCAACCAACCATGGATTGAAAAAAATATATATATATATATATATATATATATTTTTTTTTTTTTTTTTTGCGGTACGCGGGCCTCTCACCGCTGTGGCCTCTCCCGTTGTGGAGCACAGGCTCCGGACGCGCAGGCTCAGTGGCCATGGCTCACGGGCCCAGCCGCTCCATGGCTTGTGGGATCTTCCCGGACCGGGGCACGAACCCGTGTCCCCTGCATTGGCAGGCGGACTCTCAACCACTGCGCCACCAGGGAAGCCCGAAAATATATTTTTTAATACCAGAAAGTTCCAGAAGACATCACTTGAATTTGCCAAGTGCTGGCAACTATTTACATAGTATTTACATTGTATTAGGTATTATAGTAATCTGGAGATGATTTAAAGCACAAGGGAGAATGTGTGTAAGTTTTATGCAGTTACTATGCCATTTTATATATAAGGGACTTGAGCATCCTTGGATTTTGGTATCAGAGGTGGGTCCTGGAACCAATCCCCAGAGGATACTGAGGGACAACTCTGTTTTATTTTGTTGAATTGGTGCTGCAAAAGGTTTTGCTAGAGTGCTCTAGAAAGTTCTCCTTCATTAAGTAGCTCCTTTTGAAACAATTTCACATATTCATACATTGCTAGATCACTGATAAACTAATTCTGGCCAAGGTAAGGCTGATGGTGCTTTGCTGTGACAGGAAATGTGCCCCAGTCATTCATGAGAGGCTTTAGGCAGGCACCTCTGCTAATCCACACATGGGTGTCATAACTATACCCCCCCCCCACCCCTGCCCTTGGGGTGGACACAGCAGGAATTGCAGTGATAGAGTCCCAACAATGGTAAAGGGTCATTTAGTTCAACTGTTACTCTCAACTCTTGTCTGTGAGGTTTCCATCCCCCACACTTTGACAAACTCCAGTGATAAGGAACTCTGTATTTTCTAAGACTACTTAGGCTAACTGAGCAGAAACCTGGTTCCCTAAAATTTCCAACCATTGTTTTCATTTCCATCCTTTGGCAAATGGAAAAACTCTTGCATTGAAGAAACTATTTCCCCCCTGAGGAAAGTCAAATTATTTTCTGTGGGATTTCAGTATTAAGTATTTATTAAGCATTATTCTAGTTCTTCAAAAAGTGCTAATTTTCTACTAAACAGAAAATATGAATCAGACGCACCCTTCCTTGACTGAAATAGAGATTTTTCTGTATTTACTTTTTAACAGGGATGCGCCCCAGAGACAAAAGAAACAAAATTGAGTTATTTGTAGTGAGGTGGATGGACCTAGAGTCTGTCATACAGAGTGAAGTTAAGTCAGAAAGAGAAAAACAAATACCGTATGCTAGCACATATATATGGAATCTAAGGAAAAAAAAAAAAAAGGTCATGAAGAACCTAGGGGTAAGATGGGAATAAAGACACAGACCTACTAGAGAATGGACTTGAGGATATGGGGAGGGGGAAGGGTAAGCTGGGACAAAGTGAGAGAGTGGCATGGACATATATACACTACCAAACGTAAGGTAGATAGCTAGTGGGAAGCAGCCGCATAGCACAGGGAGATCAGCTCGGTGCTTTGTGACCACCTAGAGGGGTGGGATAGGGAGGGTGGGAGGGAGGGAGATGCAAGAGGGAAGAGATATGGTAACATATGTATATGTATAACTGATTCACTTTGTTATACAGCAGAAACTAACACACCATTGTAAAGCAATTATACACCAATAAAGATGTTACAAAAAAAAATGCCAGAACTCAATTCAGATATTTGAATGTTAATTTTAGACACTAGGGCAGGCCAGCAGGACAGTGTAGGGGGGGCATTGATCACGAGTCTTCAGCACCCTGACTGCTTTCTTCATCTTTCCAGAGCCCTAGCCCTGCTGTGAGGCCTAAAACTGTTCCTGTGTAGTCAGACACGGTTAACAGGGAAGAGAAGATGTTCCAGGGGCAGCAGCTCAGATACCTCTGCTGGATCATTTTGATTGTGATCATGAGTTAGAGAGACAGGAAGACACGTCATCTTTAAGAGGGTGGCTTTTTCAATGAATTTTTTCTTTTTGCTAAAATGATTCACGTTTCTGTATAAAATTTAGGGTGACCAAAAAAGCCACAGATAGCCTGAGACAACCATTTGGTATATTCTGTATCCTTCCAGCATTTCTCTATGCATATGTTATTCTGTGTAGCTATAAAAATAAGCATGATGAGTAGTATTTGGAGTGTTCTCGAAAGTGGAAGTATTGCATACTTTTGTTTGGAAATGATCTACCATGACAACACGTAGTTCTCTTTGGCATCGGGCGTATTCTCTAGAAGGCACAGCTTTGGATGATTCTTTGATGTGCTTGAGTTCAGGGCTCAGGAGTATATTGTTTACCCTTCAGCAAACCACAGGCTTTGCCGGGAGTTATTCACAGAAATTCTAAACGATCCATTTGAAAGAGAAATGCAGCTTTGTCTATGACCTAGACTGCCTTTCTCAGACTTCTGATTCTGTTACTTTCCTTTCTCTTAGATGGAGAGACAAATGTCAGTGAACTCCAACCTCCTGGGAATGCAAGGTCCAAATCTCAGCAACCCCTGTGCTTCTCCCCAAGTCCAGCCAATGCATTCAGAAGCCAAAATGGTAAATAACAGTTAAAATCATCCTTTTTTTATTTCATGACTTTTTCTTTCTTTTGATTTCTGCTCTGACTTGCAAACTTCGGTTAAGTCAGGTAGATGGTTCTGTCTTTGTTTCAGTGAATAGGTCTTTCTGTGGAAAAGCTGTGCAGAGCTTGGCTCTCTCTTTGAGGCTATTTGTTACTGAACCTTGGCGTTGGATGCTCATATAACAAACATTGGACCAGCATGTGGCCTTAGTGAAAGGGACTTTTGGAAGTTTGGGGAAATCCATAAGAGTTGAGGAGGGATGCACCCAAATATGTGTATATTTGCTCAGAAAGTGAAATTAGCAAAAACAATCTAGAGTTTCTCTCCTTCGAGGTAGTCACAGTTTCAATGCCACTCTTCCTGTCCCCACGGCCACCAAGACAGACATGTGATTTTTAAGCACATACTACTATGAAAATATTTTTCAGTTTTTGTTATAGTCACCATTTGTGACATTGAGCTGAAAGGACCAGTGCCTTGTTTTCTCACAGGGTAACTGCAGCTTATACTGAAATGTGTGATTTCAGGTGACAACTTCAGTGACTTTTAACGTATGAGACTGATGCGCAGTAAGGTCAGTCCTTGCAACCAAAGTGATAGATTCATCCATTTCTATTCTACCAAATATTAATAAAAGCAATGCATGTCGATCTTGGCCATATAAAGTAAGTTTGCTGGTTATATTTAGTGGAGTTATTTGAAGTAGGTCATTCAGTACAAATTCTGACACCACAGTTAGTAAGGTATCAGATGTCAACAAAATACACTGCAGCAAAGTTTTTAGTATCTGATATTAGATAGACAGCTTTTGCTAGAAGTTGGAGATTTATTTGGTTTGCTGACTGACAACGTTAGGGACCCTGTCTAATGGCTGGGGTGAGGATGTTATTGACATCTCTGAAAATTAGCCATCAATACCCAGTGACTTCGTTTTCAATGGCAGCAAGCTTTTTTGGAGCCTGCTTTGGTCACGTTCTCTTGGAAACTTCACTCGTTTCACTTGCAGCTTCTCAGCCCAAGGAAGCAACTGAACTCCCAGTGTTGGCTACCTTGGGCAAATAAAATCTGTGGTTGGGAGAGTTCTCTTTGCTGTGCCACAGTCCCTGTGACATGCCAAATGGCACCAGCAGCTTCAGCAAAGCTCGTTAAATCTTTTTGGAATCGGCAAATATTTTTTCAACTCAAGCCCTGCTGAGCCAAACCAAATACTTGCTGGCAGAGTAAAGTCCAAACTGGCATCTGTTTTGGAGACCAGAGTAATGCCATTTACATTTTTTTAAAGGAAAATAAAAAATGAATTGTGACGGTACTTAAGAAAAAAATAAAATTATGTTATTCATGTGTATGAATAAGTTCTGGGTCTAAGCATCAGATGCTACTCCCCCAGCTGGATTATTTCTGAACCACCTAGTTTAGTTCAGGGTCTGTATCCCTTTTGAGGGACCTCCCAGACAAACTTGAGGTAGATTCTAAAACATAATTCCAAACCAAATTTCCCTGCAGTTGAGTTTCACTGGACTTTATGCCACCACTTGACTCTGAAGTGTCCTACCCCTCTTCTTGCTGGCAAAGAAGGAAAATGCTTCTAAAGGGAGCACAGATTTATAGTTATTTATATGTATGAAATAAAAACGTATGATATGGCAGATTAATAGTGAATGATATCAGCAGGAGACAAAAGGGAGAATTGTGCTGTACTTATAAAAATAGTGTTACCCTGTAAATGTTCGTTGAGTTAAATGTTGAGCAGGCATACTACTCTGCTGATTCATGTTCTAAGTGAATGAATATTTCCAGATCCATGAAGTCTGGGCAAACCAGCTGTATCATGAAGTAGATACAGCTTTTCCCCCTTCTCCAAACTTCCACGCCTAACCCGGGTATTGCCAATACAAATATGGATTACTGTTAATCCAAAGGGAAAAATTGTAATATTGGCCGCTTATATTTTGGAAGAAGAGCATTTACCTAGTAGCTTGGAAAAGTGTTAAGTGAATGACTTTTAATACATTACTGAGCGTCCCTATTCTGATTTCTGCTTGCTTTATTCACTGGAGAAACCTGTTATTGCCGTCTACTAACTGTACAATATTTTCTAGCAGCTTTGGTTTACTTAGATGAAAAGCTTTTATAAAATACAAAGTAGAGAAGAAAAAAAATCTTCCACAATGTTAATGTCAGCCAGAGCCTCCCCAGGTTTCTCAGAGCTATGGGCTTTGTTGTTCTATGCCTAATTTTCTTCCTGTGTAAGACTAGAATGGATTCCAGATTTCAACTAAGACTCTGGTTTCGCTGTTTTCAAGGACTTTTCCAAAGGTCACACATGGGCTATTGTGATGAAGGCACTGTGTGGGGTGTGTTCTCAGAGCACAAGAGAAAACAGAGAGCTGCCTGGGAGGTGTTGCCTACCTCACAGCGCTGCAGACCTAGTCTCCTGGGAATGGTGCTGTCAGAGTGTCCGCTTTACACTCCCTCTTGGCCACTGACAAAAGCCATCATCCTGAATCTCTGGGGAAACTCAGAGGTCCTCGAGGTGGACAAAAGCTGTAGACAGGATTGCTTTACAGGTACAGTTTTATTAGAAGCTGTCTGACAAGTGATGGCTCAGTAGAAGACATCCATTTTCTTTGCCCCAAATCAGTCACTTCTATTGTGGAAGAGAGCAAAATAGGTGTCCCCAGTAAGCTCCATCTTGCACTAACCTGCAACATCTTAAATCAAAATCATACATGTTCTTCTTTTGATTTAATGTGTATTAGTATCAAGCAGTACACTTCAATGTACTGTAATCACATCTGTCCAAGCTGATTTGATCATAAGTCTGGCAGATAATAATTTAGTTTTATGGATCTTTTTCTGAAGAATTAAGCCAAGAAACATATAACTTCACAATTAGGCAAGTGAATATGTGCATATTGGGTTTCGTTTGGGGGTCAGAGCAGACTCAGAGCTCTGAGAGACTTCCATCTTTCTAACCGCACAGAGAGATAGTCTCTTCCTTCCAGATTCCTGGGATCGGTGGGTGTCTTCCCTGAAAATGGGGTCGGCTAGGAGGAAAGTCACTGGATACCTGATGGACAGTTTTAACACGCAAAGGGGAGAGGGAGAGAAAGAGGAGGAGGAGCAGAGAGAAGTGGAAAAGGGGAGGAAGAAGGAGACAGAGCAGGCAGGAAATGCACACCAGACGGGGACCTGTTTTTCTAGCCTTTGCTGGGTGCGAGTGATTCTGCAGTGATGTGGGTGTGGTGCTCTCAGAGTTACGTAGATTTGTGTTCCTTTCTATCTGTGAGAATTAGACCAATTCTATCTAACTTTGAAAAAGGTGTTCCTTTTCTTCTTTTTAAAGAAGTCAATAATAGGGTTGGAAACTAAATAAGGGGTGGGGAGAACTTGTCCATACACCTGTCTTGAGTCTCTTTAATGATGAGATGACAACTCTCATATTGGAACTGGTGAAAATGAGGATGGCATATAAACAACAATTCATGGAGGCCTCTCTGGCCACTCTGCCCAGATTCCGCCTTCAATTTGGATAGGGGTAGGAAGCCTAGGAAGTATTGATACCAGTGAGAAGGTATGTATAGCTGTGACCTGATTTTATTCTCAGGACAGCCCCATAACAGGGATATTGTCCCCATTTTACAGCTGAGGCAACTGAGGCTCCCAGAGGTTAAAAAACTGGCCCAATGACACATCACTTAGCAAAAGCTAAAGTCTCAGACTCTAATGACAAAGCTTTTCCATCACAACATTGATCCTTTGATAAAAATACACAGCTTCCAGGTATCAGTAACCAGAGGATTAAATCAAATTCTTTTTAGGTGAATTTATATATACATACTAAGGGGAGACAAGGATGGCAAGGATAGTTTAGATCTCCAGATAACTTGGAAAAAATGTGGAGTGGTTGTTTAGTATGGAACTTAACCTCTTGGTTTAACCAGAGCTCTGTGGCTTCACTGACTGCTCCAGCCTCACTGCCTCTTATTCAAACACATTTTAATCATGACATTTCTTGTTTTACATGTGTGTCTCCCCCACTTGATTGATTGGAAGCTCCTTGAAAATAATCCTTGCATTGTGTAAGCTCCGTGTACTGAGAAAGGCCCCATGAATGAGAACTGAATTTAATTGAGTTGAGTTGAATTAAAATTATGAGAAGGAACCAAACCCTAGCCCTGGAAATAAGGGTGAGATGGAGTGAGTAGCGGGTATGGGTGGGGCTAAGAAGGAGAGGATAAAGTGTGTTAAATGTTAAGCTAAGTATTCAGCTTGTAAAGAGTAGCTGACGACATTTGATGTGTTTGAAAGACATCTAGAAACAATATCCGTCATATTTTTTCCTTGAGAGGAAAGCAATATGTCTGTTCCTTAGAAAGCAGAACTTGGAATATCATTGCCCTCCTAGGAATTGAGAGCAATCAATACTAAATGCTGTTTCTTCCACTGTGGTGGATTGATTGTGCTGTATTTTGGTCACCTACTGTCAATACCTCATCCACAGTTAGGTTTGCAGTTTATTCAATGAATACATAAATATATACATTAATGAATGAATGAAAGAAACCAAAAGGATTGAGAGTCAAGACCCTTTAGAGATGGAGGGCACTTAGTGAAGAACTTGCCCAATTCCTCATTTCACAAGCGAGGACACCAAACCTGGTAAAGACTTAGGGAGATCAAGCCATCATTTAAACACAAAGCTGGGCTCCAACAAAGGCCTTCACGCTTCTATCCAGAATTGTGCTTTTTCCACCAGCTGTACTGATAAATTACTAACAGTGCTCCTTTTTTTTTGGCTCATGGTTTCCTCCTGGCAGATTGGCAGACAAGAAAACTGGGGTGGTAGAGTGAGCAATCCATGGTTAAATTCTCTACTTTGTTTTGAATGTCAACCTGGGTGTGTTTGTGTTTGCCTTTCCCCTCCCTAATTATCAAGCTGGATAACTGTTTGCCTACAGTGCCCGTTGGCCACCCACTGTCCAACAGATAAATCACAGAGAAGCCTGGCTCCATATGGAGTTGCCTGGAAAGTTTATACACATGAAAAGACAGTCTCCAGGTAACATCTCTCTGGCACTCTTGAGAAATGCAGTTCTGCGATTTGCCTATTTGCTTTAATCATCCCCAGCTTCACTTCCTAAGTGTCCAGGAATGAAAAAGCAGTGAATAAATAGGCTGTCTGCTTCTCAGAAGCTTCGTGGAGAGGCAGGAAATGCTGTTGACTTGACAGACACTCTCTTCTCATTAACTTTCGAACCATGCCAGCAGCCATGTGTCCCCGTAGCCAGTGATCAAAACGCGATGATGGGCTGAACCAAGATGACCACTCTTCAGAATCATTCTCCCTCAGTGCTGTGAAAAACCACTGTCCAATATGCAGGTGGATAGGAATTAGGTAAGATTCTATGACAATAATCACGAAAATCTAAGCTTTCACTAATAGGTATGATGGATCTTATTTTACGGGCAATTTGCCTTCTTAGAACACCATGGTAGAAAATAGTAATTGTTAACAGTAATTGATCACTTGTGTATGTGGCAGAAATTATGTCAAGCATCTTGCAATATATTATCTCATTTAATTCTCCAAACAATACACTTAGGGAGGCACTGTTCTTAATCTCATTTTATAAATGAACTGAGAGGTTGTGTAACTTGTGAAGAACAGACAAGCTGGTAAAATATGGTGCTGGGATGTGAACCCAGGCATTGGGCCCTTGGTCCTGACCGTAAACCGTAATGTTTTGCCAGCAGTGGGGATGATCGTCCTAGGAGTTCATATTAGTAGAGCACTTTCCAGATTGCAAAGTGCTTCCACGTACATTGTCTCCTCAGAGCCTCATAGCAATTCTCTAAGGTCAACAGGGAATTATTCCTATCCTCATTTTATAGACACAGAGAGGTTCTAAGTGACTTTTCCAGCATGATCCAGTGGCATAACCAGGCCCTGAGCCCAAGTCTTCTTTGATTTTTGTCCTGTTTCTACTATATCATGCTGATCCTGGAGTCCCCATGATAACTTATTCCGAATCAAAGCAAGTTCTTATAAAAGCGAAATTCAGTGGTATTAAAGTATCAATAAGGTGAAGCTCAAATTAATAGCTAGGCCCAGCCACCTAACTATTAGCTTCTCTAGTCCTCTTCATCTAAACGCCAGAGAGAAGGCTGATTCCTATTTCTGCCTGGCCAAGACAACTGCTGAATTAAAGAACGAAAAGCAACAACACAACTCTAAGAGCTAATAGAAGCCCTGACTCCTTTCTCTTGGCTGAAAGTATAAACTTTCACATGCCATTACCACTTCGCCCATTTAAACTGTAGAATGTTTAATTTAGGAATACATTGTGTCGAGTTTTTTGGTACAATGTAAGTGATTAGATTATGAGATCACTGATAAGGGCTAGCAACCATGTATTTATATTTCTACAGAACAGAATAAATTCCTACAGCATTTACATTCCGTGTGCTGATCAGGATCCCAAACGCATGGGATTATACATTTGATTATAGTTGTTTTGAAAACGAGAATTTGAGAGATTAGCAATTGCTTATGAATCACCAAATTGCAAAGCAGGAAAGGATTATATTGGCAAAATTCTTTCCTTAGAGAAACAAAGGTATGAAGTTCAAGTTAACAGCTGGTCTAAGGTCACGTAGCTAATTAGCAAAAGAAGGGGAATTAGAACCCAGATTCCAGGTTTTCAATTTATAGTACTTCACTCTCCATGTGCTAGTCAGGAGTTGACAGAGAAAGTCATCTGCTGATTGCTGTGATAGTGAATTTTCTAAGGGAGTGTTTCCTGAAGCCTGGTCAGTACCTGGGGAGAAGAGGGTCAGTCAGCTTTTCCCTTTTATATCCAATGGGAATTGAAGTTCATCATCAGAATGCCTGAAGGAATGGGTCCAGTTTCTATAATTCTTCCTGAGACTTGGGGGTCTTGACATGAGACCACTAAGCTATTCTGCTTGGTTATCCAAAGCATGGATTCATGATAAATATTGCCTCTCTTGGCACCCAGTACAAACTGACTTGATTTTGCCTGCCACCAGGCAAAAGTAAACTTCCCACTTCTCATTGCTGTGTTTTTTGGGACTGCATGGATCTTACTTGGGCTTTTGGAGATCTGTTTCATGCTGGTGTGAAGTGGGGACCGAGCTCTCTGAGCACCCATCACAAAGCGGTATTGAAATGTCCCTTTCCATCGGCCCTCTCTGGGCTCTCCCCATCTCCACCCTCACCAGCGGCTCCGCACACACACATTCAGATAGTCTCCTAGGACTCACTGTCTTCCCAGTTCTCTCTCTTTCTCTTTCTGCAAGTATCCACCCTGTTTTGGTAACCGTGGCAACAGGTGAAATACAATCCCAATATTTGCTTGCTGCCTCTGTCACCCAGCCTAGCACGCGCATCGCCGGCTCTTGTTTTTGTGTTTGTTTAACGTTCCCAAGCCTGAAGTCAGATGCATCTGGGCAAGGACGCCACGCACGGTCAGTCTGGTTTGGAACACTCCCTCTCACACTGTCTTCAGGAACGTCTTCTTTGTGTGTTTGTATATGTGTGCGCACGCGTGTTTCCTTGTCTGCTTTGGAACGTTGTACAAATAAGTTCAGCTTATGTTAGAATAGCCAAGCGGGAAAAGAAGGAATTTTACACATCTTGTTACAAGGAAGTTCTGCTTTGCAGAGATATATTTTGGTCTTTTTCTTGGAATTTATGTTGCTTACACTTTCCAAGATTTTTGCCAGCACCGCTAATAAGGAAAGTTTGCTTTGCACTTCGGGATGATGGTCTGCCTTGAGTTGGTTTTTTATGTGGCAGGTACAACAGATCTGTCAGAAAACTTGTGCCTTGAGGGGGATGGAAGGGGGGGCATTGGGGAAGATAGAGGAGGCAGAGTTTTCCTAAAAGTGTGGGATTTTTCTTTTGTTAAAAAAATAAAAGGGAGAATCCAATCTTCAAATCCAAAACTAACCAAGAATGTATTTTTCCTGTTGGTATCCTTTCAAATGGTCTTTCTATCCCCTGTTTGTTTGAAAATCTAGCTGTACTATATAGTATTGTATATTTTATATATTTTATTTGCCTTAGTATAAGATGAATCATTAGGTTCTCAGAAGTGGTGAGTCTCAACAGTAAAAATAAATACATCAAGTATTTTTATTTTGAAACGGTATTTGCAATCACCAGACAGAAGATGTGTTTCAGGAGGATGAGATTTTCATCCAACTGCGGCCTTGGATTCTAGAGATTAGAAGTGCAAACAGAGAGGCAAGGCAGTAACCTGATTTCAGTAGAGAGCCAGCATCTGCAGAATAAGAGGGAACAAGAGCACACTTGGGTAGAATTTCAGAGTTGGCAAGTGTTTCACTTGCACCCTTTCCTGGACTGTGCTTCTCCCTTTTGGCACCTCCGCATGGGAATGTGCCCATGTTTCCAAGGTACCAGTCCTGTGTCCCTCCCAGCCTCTCCTGCTTCACTCAGCTCCGTGCACCATGGTCACTCTCTGAAAGCCCCTCCCAGGAGGCTGGCATTTTTCTGAGGGCTTCTGGCTGCCTTGCCTCTCCTATCCTATTTCCCTCGCTTTGCAAACTGAACTCCTCCTTTTTTACAAGACTTAGCTCAAATGCACATCACATTTCCTGCAAAGTCTTCTCAACTTCCTCAGGTAGACAGGAGCCACGCCTTCTGCTGGGGTAGACTCCATTTGCACCTTGTTTATCTATTCCCTGTACAGGCTTTATTACGTGTCATCGTCTGTGTACCTGCCTCACTGCCAGCCTGTGAACTCCTTGAGAACAGAGGCCAATTTGATGCCATGTCCCAGGGCTGGCATCTTTCCTGCACGTTCTAGGTGCCCAGTGAATGTTTGTTGATAGAATGAAGGAAGGAAAGTCATAAACCCATTTAGATGGAGATGGTACTGTGACTTATTATACTGCTCCACGCTTTGGGCTTTTTTTTTTTTTTTTTTTTTAAGTTCCAGGGATAAGGTAGGACTTAACTCAGATGATTGATTCACCAGTGGTAGAATTTCAGGACCCATGACAAGTGGGTGGGAGAGAGATATTTGAGCAGGTGAGAATCCTTCCCACAATTTCCCAAATCCCTGCATCGGTATCTGGGGGCTCTGCCAGCCACAGCCAAGTGCAGCTCTGCAGAGAAGCCCTGCATAAGACTTCTGGTTTATATCCTGCTTTTGAAAACTTTCACATGATACTATGAGCATTTTCCCATATCACTAAATATCTTTTGAAAACATGTTAATAATTGTATAATTTATCCTATGACTATTGCATAAAAATTTTCACTTTATTTCTATTTCTGGGTATTTAGATTTTCTCTACTAGAAATAACATTTTGATTAGAAAAATAAATCAAACAAAAAACTGATCTGAAATTATTTAATTATATCTTTGATTATTTCCTTAGGATAGATTCCTAGAATTAGGATTACCAGGTCAAAGGGAATAAACATCTTAAAGACTTGGTATATATACTGCCAAATTTCTTTAAATTTACACTTATTTTCATTCCTTCCTGTAACATAGGAGGACATCTGTCTTATAGCATTTTCAGAAGTATTAAACATTCTCATTTTAATACAAAATCTTGGCCAGTTTTTGTTTGTATTTTGTACATTATGGTAATGTTACCCATCTTTTTCTATATTTGTTGGCCACTTGATTTTCTTTTTTGGATACATTTCTGTACTTTCATGCAATTTTTCTTCATTGGGGTGAGTATTGGAATACAGGGAACAAATGATAGAGCAGGTTATCCTCCCTCTACTGCATTTTTCAAATTCTTAATAATTAGCTGACTTTATTACCTTACTTTACTAATTATATTTTTGTTTCTAAAACTCAGTGCATGCCTGAAAATATATTTAGTAGTTCTTTGGTGTTTTGTTTTGTTTACATGACTCTTTTGCTTGGATGCACAGTGTTTTGAGAGTTCAAAAAATCTCCTTAAGCTTTCTGATTTTTATAGTTATTCAACTGACTTATTGCAAAAATGTTGGCTTCCCTAGGAATGTGAATGTGGCTCTTCCACATTTTCTGTGTTTATCTAACCAAGCCTTTGTTTATTTAAATATAAATCCAAGTATCTTAAATAAACTGAAGATATGTTTGTGTCTCTCACTCTTATCTGAGGTAGATTATATGGATCCTGCTTTATCCCATTTATGAGAAATCAATCTCTGACCATTTTTATTTCACCAGCCATGATGGAAGTATATGGATTTATATTGATTGAACTTTATCATATTACTCAGTGGTTAAATGTCACTGAATCCATTCTCAAGCAAGAAAGTTAAACTGAAAATATAAAATAGCTTAATTCCCATGGGGTGATATTAATGGAGTATTATTTTAAGGTTGAGTGAGTCTTATGTTAACCAGACTGTAACCTCCTTACTAGTGCCCAGGCCCCCTCAGGGGAGGGATCTGACTACCTAGCACATAGTTGGCACAGAATGTCTCTCCGTCAAATCAGTGCATGTGAGTAACTGTATAATAATAACAAACATGCATTGAGTGCTGATCATGGGCCATGTGACCATGTGATTTTCATGTTATGAAGATTCGGTGAGGAACTGCACATAAAGCACTGAGACTAGGCATTGACATGTATTCTCTTATTCCATCCTCACAACTATCTTATGAGGTAGGTGTCCCTGTTTTTTGTTGTTGTTGTTTGTTTTATTGAAGTATAGTTGATTTATAGTGTCATGTTAGTTTCAGGTGTATAGCACAGTGATTCAGATTAGATAGATAGATAGATAGATAGATAGATAGATCTCCCTGTATTTATAGGCAGATTAGCTGATGTTCAGAGGACAGTGCCCAGGGTCACTCAGCCAGCAAGTAGCAAACTGAAGATTTGAACCCTACTCTGAAATCTGACCCTTCCATGCTGGATCTCTGCTTTGGCAACCCTAAAACAACACGGTGACTGGATTCTAGTAGGGGTAGAAGCAGTGACAATTAATTGGCAAATATTTATTATTAGTGTCAACTATGCACTAGGCTTCCTTTTTTTTCTTCTTCTTCTTTTTTTAAGCAGTAGACCCCTGACATTCCTGAGAGTTTTGCCTGGCATTGCTGTGAATCCCCAAACCCATGCAGGTAGCACATCACATCCCTGTACCCAGGACAATAGGCAGAGAAAGCCACATTGCAGTCCTGACCCTGGATGGAGGGCCAGACTGACAGTATTCCTGCCCAGAACTGTGTAGCAAATGTAGTTTAAATCTGCACCCCAGCAAAAGTTCAAATTACTATAGGTCCTGGAATTTGAGGGTTATTTTTTAGTATTTGAAACCTTGAATGTTGGAAATGTTGAACCTTGGAAAATACCAAGTCTCTGTGCCTTTAACGATAATGTTAATAATGACTGATAGCTCATATTTTAAGATATGTACAACATTTTCCCACCTTTCACACAGATGATCAAGCTAGCCTTTTATGGGAGCCACAGCTCTCAACTAGAATTAAGAATAAGATGAGTTTGCTTTTTGTTTTTCTTTGAGAAGTAGAATGAACCATTGGCTGAGAACAAAGACCCTACAATCAGACTGCCTGGCTTCAAATCCTAGCTGCAGGACCTGATTGCTTAACCTCTCTGTTCCTCGTTTTCTCATCTGTAAAATGGAGATAATGGTAGAGCCTCACTTATAGAGTTATTTTCAGGATTACATGAGGTGATACAGGGAAATCATCTGATACAGTACCTGGGACACAGTCATTTCTCTTTCTCTTTATATATTATTTTCTTTCCTTTCCCCCCTGCTTCAAAGGTTACTTCTCTTTCTTTTATTGGTTTAATTCATGATTTTTAAAACATACTTGTACAAAGTTCTCACTAAGAGAGATGAAGTGCCTTACCTTTGATCATTCAGCAAAGCTGTGGTAAACTCAGGTCTAGAATTCAACTCCCAGTGTTGATCAATGCACTAAATTACTCTGCTCCTTATAGGGACTTAGATATGAAAACCCCTGGGAGTTACACAGCTGCTGCTTTGAATTCACCAATTAATTGAAATATGTAAGAATAAAAATGACTTTAAAAAAAGTTTAAAATAGTTAAAAGCTTATTTTAGAAAGCAGAGCTCAGTGCAGCGTATTTTTGAATCTCAAACACATGTTCTTATTTTATGGTTTGTTAGTTCACAAACATATGAATATGAAAACATTTTATAACATTGAATATTTTAATGTTAAGATATTAGGGCTAAAATTACACAAAAGATGAAAGGCTCACCAAGAAATATATATTAAATTCCACTGCCTAAAATAGGCTTTCACTATGCCTGTGCAAATTACTTGAAATTATACAAATATTTGGAATATGTCTAGCCACGAGACTCAGCTATGTACCCTAAAATGACATGAGTGGTGCCATGCCAACTTTTGGCATTTATTTTTTTTCCACAACACCTAGGATCATTATTGGTTTGAATGAGAACTTCCCTTATGCTCTGCAAGTGGGTTTGGAAGAAATGCTAGTGAAGGAGAACTTCCCAGTCCCTTGGATGGAGGTGGTTGAGTCTCTAGGACATAGTTAAGAAGGCTCTTTGCCAACATACCCTTTGGAACAACCATACCCGTGATAACAGAGTGTGAAGACCTGATTATTTTCAAGTCTGATGAATGAGTCCAGCTGTTCTGTAGACTGGTATGGGGTATGTGAGAACATGGGATCACAGCAAAAGCATGTTTATCTCACTTCATCATTGCAGTGAATTTTATCTCCTGGGAATTTTCTTAAAGAGCAAGTCTGGACAGTCATGGCTTAATGACCAGGAGCTCTGCAAGCTAGTTGTTCCTCAGTTCCAGTTATGCAGAAGACAGGGCCTGCATTTGTAAGGAAAGATAAGCTAAAGAGCTGTGCATGTTCCTTAGACAAAGATAATTTGTCACATCACCACCATTAATCTCTTAGTTCCCAGCTCACTTGGTTCCAAGATATCTGCTTTGTAGATTTATTATATATGTAGAAATGTCTCTACCAGTCCACTGAGCCATCAATTCCTTTTTTCATCCTTTCATTGAAAAAAATATCGAGCCCCTCCAAAATGCCAATATTATACTTGGTCTTTGGGAATAAAACTATGAATAAGACATAACTCAAGCCTATAGGAACTTACAGTCCAATGGAGGAATCAGGTAAATATATAGACAACCAAGTATATTGTGATAAAGGTTATGATAAAGTCAAGTGCAGAGTGTGTGTCAAATCCACCTTCATGGTGATGGCACTGAGACCTCCAGAGTGGCTCTCCAGGAAGACCTCTTGGATGAGTCAAGCTCCTGTGCTCTTCAGCACAGTGGCCACTAGCCACATGTGGCTACTTAAATTTTAAATTCATTAAAATAAAATAAAATGTAAAACTCCAGTTCTGAGTTTCACTAGCTGCATTTGAATGTTCAGTAGCCACATGTGGTCAGTGACTACCATATTGGACAGCACAGATAAGGAACATTTCCATCATCACAGAAATTTCAATCCAACAGCTCTGGTCTAAGCAGATCGGAAGGGTGAGAAGGAAGGGTTTTCCAGGGGGAATAAATAGAGTGACCAGAAGCCTGGAGACACTAGAGAAGAGATAGCATAGGAAGTTAGCTAAAAAAAAAAAAAAATATTTAAAACATGCATGTATGTATAATATGTATGTATGTATGTATTCATTCAAGAAGCATGTATTGTTTATGCTACAGTTATGGATTTTGCAAAGACACAATGCCAGCCTCTAAATAACCTGTATATATTGAGCAAGGTTGGGGGAGGGGTCATAAAAAATTACCAAAAACTGTATTTGAGTTCAAAAGAGAGACTGATTATTGGGGGTCAGGAAGGAGACTTGAAGGGTCAGGCCAGTTCAGTCTTCATGAAGTTACTGCTTTTGATCTGGGTCTTGAAGAGCTGTTAGGATTCAGACAGGGAGGTAGAGTTAAATTCCTTACCTTGGTTAAAAAAACAGTCGAGTTTCTTCCAGCGTTAGGGTTCCAGCAAGCAGCTGAGAAGCTGAGGACTCTCCCCACCGGCATATTCATTAATGTCTTTCTCATAAGACTGCCGTTTGTACAATGGGGAGCTTATTCGGCCGTGCCAACTTACATGGAATAGTCCCCCTTCTAAATGGTGTTAGCATGGATTAGTTTAGGGAAGCTTGAGCCAGATCTTGTTTGCAGTAGGTGGCTGAAAAAAGGACTTGGGGAGGGAGGTATTAAGGATTATGCAAATCACTGGCTGATATGTAGGCTGGCAACTGGAGACTTCTGTAAAAGCAGCTTTTATATGCCACTAGTTGAGGGAACTTGGAAGCAGTTCTAGGCATGTTATGGGCAGATGACTTAGGCAGATCCGATGAAAATAACAGTAAACAACCATGTATGTATATAAATTTTATTCTCTGAATTGTACAATCAGATCTCATAAAACTCACCCCTGGCCACTTATTCCCTAAAGTTAGAGACAGTGAGCACTTCCCTTTTCTGTTTGGTATTTTTCCTCTGCTGGGAGTGTCTACAAAATGCAACTGAGTTCTTGCTTATCGAAAAAGCCACTTGGCCTTCCATTTCTAGGACTGTGATGTACTTTGTTGTTTGGGAAACACTGGTCACAGAAATCTGTTTGAAGGAAGAGATGGATTCAAGGGATCAACAGAGAAAGGTCTCCTTAACAAAAACTATTCTAAAGTGTGCTGAGACTCATGTGGAGATCAGGTCTTTAGAAATTGTGTAAAATGGTGAACAAGATAAAGGGAAAATCAGTTTTGTTGCAGATCCCTATTTAAAATCTCCTTGCTTTTTTATCCTTTTTCAGTAGAAAACCATTTCATACGTCTACCTCTTAAGAAAACAAAAAGGTAATTGCAAAGGTGGCATGAATGATTTGGGAGAAAAGGGGAATTTTTTTTTTCCATTATCACTTGGCAAGTAATTTCTAAAGTTTACTTAAATGTAGTTTGATATTTATTCAAGAAAATGAAACTTAAAAGGACAATATTCTATCTGGGTTTTAGGCTTTGAGCTTCTCAAGACCAAGAACACACTATGAACACATTACCTGGCCACCCAGTAGATTTTCTACACACTTGTTAAATTAACAGATTTCTACTTGACTGAAGGTTGTTGAGTTACCAAAAGTTCTGTGGGGTGGGGCACATTTCAAAAGGTTTGTAGTGCTGGCTTTGGAACTCCAAGGTGGATCTTCTGCAAGCAATTCTTCTGCCTTGAAGGCAGGCCTGACTCTCACACAGGACTGGTGTTCCCCAAGTGTGTTTAAAAGTCAGTCATTCAGAACTCAAAACAATTTTTTTCACAAGAAATGTCAGAGATGGTTACTTTCCCAGGGCTGCCCACAAAAGCCTTTTATTCCATAATGTAGCTAAAAGAGTCTGTCTACACGTGTTGAGAGAAGAATGGAGTAGTATAAATAGGACTCCCCTCCCACCATCACTGGAGACAGTGCTTTTTAGTTGCTCTAGGGGCAGCCACCTGGGTTTTACTGAGAAGGAAAGGAAACACGTTTCTCTCTGAGGGGAGCATATCCCTGGAGTCGTCCCTGGTACGGGCTCTTGTAGAGTGAACCTCTACAAAGTCAAGATGTATTACTTTTTTTAAAAAAGACAACTCAATACCTCCAGAATGAAGTGTGCTTTGAACTTTCTCTTCTTTCATTACTGTGAGCTCCATTGTGGCTATTTCACACCATTACTGGATTTAGAAACCAGAGGAATGATGATCATACACCGTAGAAATCAATGTCCCTAGGATTCGTCATTAGCAAAGACAGGCATCTCCTACTGGCTTAAGATATCGACATTTTCATAGCCCTTAAAAATAGCCACAGTGCCCCGTTCTCACATTCGATTGATATATTGTGACTTTTTGATGTCGGAGCAATTGATTGATTGATTCTTTTTAGCACCAAAACCAAAGACAGGAGTGATGGAGATGACCTAGAGAAAGATTAAGTCTTCCCCTGCCAGGGCTGAATTAATTGAAGCGATTCTATATGCTTTGCCTCATCTCAGACAACAAGCCCTTCATCTTCTCCTCATCGTTAATAGCACTACCATTTTCTAACATTTTTGTCCACCTAGAAATTATATCTATGAGTTCTTAAAACATAAATGACTACCCTGCCAACCGTCATTCACCTAAAATGATACACTTGGAAAATTTTCAACCAGTATCACAGACTATTGCTTTTTTCTTGCTTTGCTTTCACTATCTGAGAGTTGAGACTTGGATGAACGTTGAGACCCTAAAAGGCTATGGCTAGTTGTCCTTAGTGATCAAGGCTATTTTGGAAAGAAAAGAAAAAAAAAGAAAAAAAAACTGGACAGTAGAACACTTAGGAAACAGTTTCTCTATTGGTTTGTTGAGCTGCCATAACAAAGTACCATAGACTGCATAACTTAAACAACAAAAATGTGTTGTCTCTCAGTTCTGGAGGGTAGAAGTCCAGGATCAAGGTGTCAGGAGGGTTGCTTCCTTTGGAGGGATGTGAAAGAAGGCTCTGTTCCAGGCCTTTCTCCTTGGCTTACAGGTGGCCACCTTCTCCCTGTGTCTTCACATGGCTTTCCTCTGTGTGTCCTTGTCCTAATCTCCTCTATTTATAAGGAAGAACATCAGTCATATTAGATTAGAGCCCGCCCATAGGACTTCATTTTACCTTAGTTACCTCTTTAAAGGCCCCATCTCCAAATATAGTCACATTCAGAGGTACTGGGGGTTTGGATTTCAATGTATGTCTTGTCAGGGGGAGCACAATTCAGCCCATATCAGTTTCCAAAAGTAAACTGAAGATTACTTAAATCTTAGACTCTTAAAACCCTGACCAGGACCCTGTGATTGGCCTTTGCAAAATCAAATCTCAATTTCAGCAAACATAGAAGCTTGCAGATTGGTCCACTTCTGAAGCTTAGCTTCAGGGCTGGGTTAGGGTGATGGAACAAGAGAGGTGCCCAGGGTACAAATTTAAGAAAACACTCACTCTTAGGGTTGTACAAATGATGACTTTGCACTGATGCATTTGCACAACCATGAGAGTGAGTATCCCCTTAAGAGCTGTGCCCTGGGTGCCTCTCTTGTTCACCCTAGTCCCGGTGCTTCTTTGGAGGAAGGAGAAAGCTGTCCCTATGTCACATTCACATGGCTCTTTCAACTACATCCTGGCAAACATCTAGTGTTTAAGTGTTCTCAGAAGTAACTGAAAGTGTGATTAACAGAGGTCGGGGGAGGGAATATGGGTCCCGAGTCCTCACCTGGTTGTTAGTGACAGCCACTGAACCAGGGATAGCTTTTGAGGTCCCTGTGCCCGTATCTCTACATTCATGACCCAGTGGCAGACTTGCTCTTGTTTGGCCATATTCTCAGCCACGTACTCAATGGCCTAGAGAACAGCACGGAACTTGGGAAGTGGGTCATTGCCCCTTTGCGTGAGTCTATGCCCAGCTTAGAGTGTGCTGAGATTTGGGGTACTGTATCAGTGCCCTGGCCCCGTCTGAAGTGCCCGGCTGTGTTCTGAGAGCTGAGAAGAAGCAGAGGCACCCTCACCTCTGCCCATGGCTGTTGCCTCTGCCATGAACTTAAGCAACCTATCTGCCATGGCAGAGCAGAGCCCCATGGCCCAGAGCAGATGTGGGCACGTTGGCTTGGAGCTGTCTAGACGGGGGAGACGTTTCCTTCTTGCCCCCTTCAGTGACTGATCTGACCACTGAAGCAATGCAGATGGTCTCCTTCGAGAAGAGGCATGATTAGCAAAGCAGTGAATGCTGCTGTTTTCTAAGAGACCAGCAAGGACAGCTCAGTCCAAGGCTTTCAGGATTAACAGTTTCATGCTACCCAGGACCCTCTGGCTCCCCGCTTTTGCCGAAGAACCTGTACTTCCTTTTAGAGCCTGCGGGAGTACTCCTCTAGAAACCCCAGCTTCGTGCTAGCTCAGTGCCTCGATGTGAACTTGTAGAGCCTGACTAAATATTTCCTTGTTCTGAGAGGAAACTAAAAACTATCTCTACCCTTCCATCTAACTATTAAAAATGCACTGTAGAATTTCCTTTACAAGTTGGTCTCTAAGGAGATGCAAAGCTAGTTTTCCAACAGGCCCCCTCTATTTTAGTGTCACATTAAAGTTTCACCAATTATATGAGTGATAATAAATTCTCCAGCGACATGAAGGGAAGAAGTTTCAGTACGAGGGCAGGTCTGCCTGTAACTTTCTCCTCTGTCCCGCCACGTGGAGCAGCAAGAAGAAGTAGGTTCAACATGGCATCCATCTGTAGCAGACCATTTTAACACCATGAAGCCTACTTGAATTGTGTCTTGGGGCTAAATTATCTTATCTGAGACCTTGCTGCTCAAAGTGGGGTTTCTCAACCTACAGCCTTGGTGCTAGTTGGAGATGCAGGATCTCGGACCCCACCTTGGACTTACTAAATGCAAACCTGCATTTTTAAAAGATGGTCAGGTGGGTCAGAGGCATATATGAAGGTGAGGAGAACTGATTTAGGAACTATTGAACCTGAGGAGATTCTGGCCCAAGACAGGAATATTTTGAAGTATCCACTTCACCCAAAAGCTGCTAATTAACTTGAGCAGTTCTGTTACAGTAGATGGTTTTTTCCTGTCAAGTCCTTTTGTAGTTGGTCCCTGACTTATCCAGTCTTCATAAGGCCCCTTCAGTTTCTAATGAAGCTTAATTGATTAGCTCTATTTGTGAAAAGCTCAGGCCCTAGTAAGTACATGCCCCCACTGGGTACACAACTAAATAGTTTATGAGGTAATTCGTATTTTAATGTCTTTCCTAATGAGTCCTTTCAGTAATGAAATCCCCTGAGAAAATGTTACTGGTTTACAGACATTTCTTAGGATTCTACAGAGGGGAGACTGATGGAGCTAGAAATTTTAGGCTCCAGTGTAGAAAATAGTTTCAGTTCAAAACCAGCCTGATTTTTTTTTTTCTCAAGAAAAAATTTTATACCTTCTTTTTCATACCTTATTTTATAAACTTTTTTATACTTTATTTTCTAAGCTCCTATCTTCTCAATCATTTTCCGTATTAGAAATAAGATTTTCTTTCCTGAGGCAGTTCTGGAATTCCTTACTTCTGCTGTAAGTAAATAATATGAGGGCTGCCAATGTGTATCGTCTTATATGAACAGGAAGGATAGATGGAGAGGAAGAGAAAAAGGGATGCACACACACACACACACACACATGCACATACACAAGTGCACACACATAAGCACCTGGTCGGTGATTTGATGGTCTTTCATTGTATTTTAAATATTCTCAGCAGCATCATTTCTGTAATAGATGGTGAATGCATCAGTCATTACTCATTAAGGCTAAAGCCAAAATGAATCCCATAATGAGAAAGAAGCATTTAGAACTGCAAAGTGGCTGAACAACAAGACAGTTATCTGCAGCGTGGCAGAATTCTATCCAAAGGGAGGTACAGCCAATTCCCTTTAAGTGAGGGAGGCAGCAATGTCATACAGGTTTGCTGGCAGCTGTGTAGAACCTGTCATGGTGAAGGGACTCAACTTCCTGTTTCCATGGCAGAGCAGAGAGAAGGCACACGCACTCTTAAACCCTAACTTGAAGCCAGATACCCAGGCAAAGAGGACCAGTCCCAGCACATTTTTTCCAGTTTCATCCTCTGAGGAAGGTTCAGGCATGTTCTGGGCTAGCCTGCTGACATGACACCTGTGGCCAGTCCTGTAAATGATGGAGAGGCAAAGCTTGGCCCTACTTTACTTGACACAAAGATCAATGCCTCCCAGCCTGTACTGGATGATGAAAAACAGCCTTTGTTTACCAGTTTTGCCCTTTCATTTGTTAATGCCCCCCCCCCTTCCTGAGGGAGCAAGCTTTCTTACCTGGATCCAGGAAATGGAGAAGATCCTGAAAGGTGTGGGGAAGGCCCTTTTATAATCACTGTTCAGGGTGGTGTGTTGATGTCTGTTCCTCTAGGAGAAAAGCCAGCACAAAATGACAGGGTCAGTGGATGTATTCCAATTGGGCCCGTAGCCATGTGGCTGGCTTTGGTTGATGGTTTGTTACCTGATGGCGTTGGATAAGCAGGATAAAAAATAATGACTTAATAGGCCATGTTTTAATAACATGTCTATAGGTCACTTGGAACAGGGACAGTGAAGAGCTGAAGCAGAGTGTTTTGTTTTCCTACAGCCTGGACTGCCTTCATGGTAGTCTAAGCAAGTCCAAGTCTATATAAGCCACATTTAGTGGTAAATCCCTAGAGCTGTGGGTATCTTGGGTTTTTATGAATGAGGCAAGCAAATAGATGTGTAGGACCCCTTTGAAATCCAAGTTATAACTCTGGTTGTCATCATGTGAAAGAACAATGTGCAGGTAGGGGAAATCTCTTTACTTGAAGCCAGAGTTGGTGATTTTAAGGGCAGAGCCTGCATTCTGACCATGACCCTATTGCAACGAGAGAACATGTGTCCTAGCCAAAGAGAATGAGTTACTAGGGCTCAATGTTGTGAAACAAGAAGAATCCCAGAGTTCTGAGAAGACTCTCCAAATGCCCTGAGCAGGCTTTGTGGAGGCTACTTTGTTCTTGAGAAGTGAGACTTCATTATCTATGGAACAAATGAAGCTAGAACTTGGCATTGGAGGATATTGCTGAGCAAGGACGCCTCTATACTTGACTTACTACGCAGGGAGGAAAAGAAGCCTGCCTGTACACTGGCATGCAGTTAGGGTTTTAGAATGGCTTGTAGGTCTTGGTTCTCCAGACAGTGGGCTTGGAGATGCTGTCTGGAAAGGAACAAAATGAAAGAGGGGAAGAAAAGCTCAATGCAGTTTTTCTTCCAGTGACACAGCTGCTTTTGTGCAGAGACAAAGAAAGCAACAAGAGAGCAGGAGGCTATGAGTTAAAAAAAATTTTTTTTTAATTTATTTTTGGTTGCATTGGGTCTTTGTTGCTGTGCGTGGGCTTCTCATTGCAGTGGCTTCTCTTGTGGAGCATGGGCTCGGTTCCTCCACAGCATATGGGATCTTCCCGGACCAGGGCTCGAACCCGTGTCCCCTGCATCGGCAGGCGGATTCTTAACCACTGCGCCACCAAGGAAGCCCTAAAAAATTTTTTTTTAATTTAACCATCAAAGAGGATGTAGTGCTTTTGAAAGTTCATGCTTTTACTAAAGCTACCTTGAGCCAGTTGCCAGTTTCTTTGAGGAAGAAAATAGCAAGGGGGAATTTGTGAACAGAATTCAAGCCTGGCCTTATAAGACACATGCTCTAGCCCCCTATTCTCTAGGTATTTCAGCATCTGTGAGAGCCAAGGCCTCAACACAGAGTGGTAATTTCAGCAACTTCTCTGAACACTGTTCTGGGTGAGTCAAGTCAGCTCCTTCCCGTTTACTTATGAGTTAATTGGCATTTAAACTCAAGTCTCCAGGCCAGTGATTTATTTTAAGAATAAGTTAGCCCCATGGCAGGCCCATGACTTCATGACTGCAGCAGTGGAGAAAGGGCACACCGCCCTGATGGATGTCTCAGTGCTGCATGTGGCTGATTTACAAGGTGCTCCTCTGATCTGAGTCACTCTTGCCTCCTCTGCTTCAAGCCCCATTGGGTGGCACCCAGCTATTGGAGAGTCTACCTGCTTAAAGGGACAGTGAAAAGAAGTGGATTGAATACAAGTAATTGGGAGGAAATTATCCTTGAACAAGAAATCATCGGACACTACAAATTGTGAGGGCAGTTTGTACCCTGGCCAAATCCAATCAGTTTCCATATGTTCATTGTATGTTGCTTTTGTGAAAACAAAAGACCATAGATGCTGGTATTAGCTCAGACTTTAAATTATTGTTTTGAGTTCTATCAAATGTCATCTGCATTTTATAGGTCTCTTTACAACAGTGCCCGTAATGGTGGAATCAGCTGTTTTTTCAAAGCAATCTTTAAGGTTATTTCATGTTTATTAGGTTGCTAGGGGTACCTAATACATCAGTATGAGTAGAAGAAGTGTTTAATGCAGTTGCCAGATTTTTGTGCAAGATAAATAGTTTTACATGTCTCAGAAGTAGAATCCAATTGGCCAAGAAGTTGGCTAAGAACTGAAATTTGACATCATTCTTGGCAACTCACCTTTTTTTTAATGTGTATAATGTAAAAAAGTACACTATATCTTTTCTAGATATAATACTAGACCCAAAATGTAACCTTTAATAATAAACCTATATATGCAAATGATCAAGTATTTTTCCTAATTCTTGGTCATCGTAATAGACAGCATTTCAAATGGAATAAACTTCTCTCTCTTTTCCCTTAGTATTCTTAAAATGAGAGTATATGTAGTACACATGTATATTACAAAGCACAGATGATATAACAAATACCTGTGAATGTACCACCCAGCCCCAGAACTCCATCACCAGTCGTTTCTAACTACCTGTGTGCTCTTCCGCAGCCCATTCTCCTACCTCACCCTAGGGCACCACTATCCTGAGATTTGTGCATATCATTCCTTAGCATCTAAAATGTAGTTTTATCATGCATATGTGAGTTTCTTAGCAATAATATTATGTAATTTTGCTTATCTTTAAGCTTTATATGGAATAGTTCTTGTATGGAGTTATCTGGACTTGCTTTTTCATTTAACATGACAAATTTCTGATAAGAAAACTCATGAATTTCATTTTAAAGAATTGGTTGGGGCTTCCCTGCTGGCGCAGTGGTTGAGAGTCCGCCTGCTGATGCAGGGGACACGGGTTCGTGCCCCAGTCTGGGAAGATCCCACATGCCGCGGAGCAGCTGGGCCCGTGAGCCATGGCCGCTGAGCCTGCGCATCCAGAGCCTGTGCTCCGCAATGGGAGAGGCCACAACAGTGAGAGGCCCGCGTACCGCAAAAAAAAAAAAAAAAAAGAATTTGTTGGCTGTATATTAAGCATTTTAAACTCATATCATAGGCATCTGATATACAAGAAATATAAGAAATACATTTTAAGCCTTAATGTGAGCTATGAAATTCTTCCCTATGAGAGTTAGAGACGCTTACAGTTTCAATACTTATTATATTTTAATTAGTAAAAGATGATTAAAACATATGAATTAAGCCTTATTTTGATGTTTCTGCAATGTGGTAATTAAACACAGAGAAGATATATTTTCCATGATATACTTATACCTAATTAGCATGTAATAATTATCAAATTAAATACTCATTTTAAATATGGAATTGAAATGTCATGAGTTGGAATCTAATTTTTTGGAATGAATTTATCAGGTAACGAAATTTCAGGCTTCCATCAGCTTTCAGGATTGTGCTAAACATAGGCCTAATTATCCCTATGGAATCTTTCAATTATCCATCTGGTTGAATACAGATTCTGAAAAATTTTAAGGGCAGAAATAGAATAGTTGATAATCTCATCAAGAATTAAATGGCACACCCCCGGTTGAAATGTTTTGGTTTAGATTCTCTAGACTCTTCCTAAATATCAAGGCAATTTTTTTCCTTCCGCATTAGCCAACAAAGGAAACCATTTGGCTGCCCACAAGCCTGGGAAGTATCAGGTAGCACAAGCAGACTGCGCATGGGGCAGTGAAGATGGAGTGGAGGGGAGAGATGCTCCTTCTTCTCATATGTGCATTTGTTTACTAAGATGCCGTTCTCAGCATTCTAAGAAAGGCACGACTCTGAAGGGATGGCCACATCCCTTGGTATTAGGTATGTTATAGAACAGCATCTCTTAAAATATTGTCCACTGGAAAACATGTATTTTTCTTAACCTCCTTACTATTTCTGACCAAAAAATGAGATTCCCTTCAGCAACGAATAAAGAATAAATATAACATGTACTCAGGTTTCCGTAAAAATGGGTTAAATTAGCCATTTCAGAACGGAGGGTGATTTTTCTACTCAGTCATGGAGTTACTTATGGTTTGCAAATATCTGGGAGGATCCAGTGCCTTCCAGATAGGACTTGCCTTTTTATGTGAAATTTGTGTGTTATAGGTACATTTTGTTTTTTCTTTTCATTATTAATGTTGTAGTTAAAAAAAAATTTTTTTTACTTTTCATTTTGAAATAATTTTAAACTTACAGAAAATTTGCAAAAATATACAGAGAGTTCCTATATACCCTTCATCAAACTTTCCCGAATGTTAACATCTTCTATAACCATAGAATAATTATCAAAACCAGGAAATTAACATTGGTGCAATGCTGTTAGCTAAACTACAGACTTTATTCATATTTTACCTTACCCCCCCCACAATGTCTTGTTTCTGTTCTGACCCCCAACTGAGGATCTCACACTGCATTTAGTTGTCATGTCTCCTTGGTCTCTCTAATCTGTGAGTTTCTCAGTCGATCCTCAGTCTTTCATGAACTTGATATTTTTAAGAGTCAGTTACTTTATAGAATGTCCCCCAGTGTGTGTTTGTCTGAGGTTTTCTCCTGATTATTGGGGTTAAGTATGTTTTAGAAGAACACCCCAGAGGTGATGCTGTGTCCTTTTCAGTGTATCATGTCAGGGGTACATCATGATAAATCTTATTACTGGTGGTATTAACTTTGATCATTTGGTTAAGGTGGTCTCTGTCAGGTTTCTCCACCACAAAGTTACTGTCTTTCCCTTTGCAATTAATAAGTATCTCAGGAGAATATTTTGAGACTAAGGTACTCCTTGTTTTGAGGAAAATCTTCACATAGAAATCTAAATTTGTGAAATAAATACTGTTGTAATTTCCTGCATTAACAAAGGATTCTACATTTTCCCAAAGGATTCACCCCAAGATTTCATTTTAAATAGCAAACTCAGTTCTAGTACCTTTAAAATATGGCTCATCTAATAAGCGGTGAATTATACAACTCTTTGAGGCAATATCTACTACAGTGTCTTCTTTTACGATAACATATGTCTTCTCCAATAATGCACGAATATATTCTCATCCTCTTATATGATTAGAAAAATAAGTAGAATTTCTCATACCTGGCAGGTCATTGAAAGAAGAAACTAGAGTTTATCTTCCACTCTATGTTTGTTGCTGAAAGGAATCTTTTTTTCTTTATTGTCAGAAATAGTAAGGAGGTTAAGGAAAATACATGTTTTCCAGTGGAAAATGTTTTAAGAGATGCTGCTGTTCTATAACATACCTAATACTAAAGTAGATCGGCTAAGAGGATATCAATTATATGCCACACATAATGATTCTATTCTCTGGAAAACAAATTGACAAGCTGTACCAAGACCTTTGAGGTTTTAGTTAGCCTTGAAGATGTCTGTATACTTCAGTTCCACCTAAAAGAATCAATTCAACAAAATAATTGCAGAACTAGGCAGAGGCTCTTCACTGCAGTGCTGTAGAAATAGTTGGGTAAACAATGAGGAAACAATATAATGCTGTAGAACAACTAAAATCATATTTTCAAAAAACAATGTCAGGAGAAAATGCTCTGGTGATCACAGTAATATACTAGGTGGAAAAATAAAAATCTCCCTCCCTCTCACACTCACTCACTCTCTCTCTCTCTCGCTCTCTCTCTTACACACACACACACACACACACACACAGACACACACACACACACACACACACACCTACCTGGTAGGAATATATCAGAAAGTTATCTTCAGGTGTTAGAATCATGAGTGATATTTATTTTCTTCTTTATGCTTGTTTTTCAACTCTTCTACTCTAGGTTTCTTTTATTAACAAAAAAAATATTTTTGAGAAATTAAAATTAGCAGTAATTCCACAGGTGCCTTTTGGGGAACTGGATTCTTTGAAACCTCTTTCCAAGTCCTCTTTTCAACTCTATGTAGATTACAACTTTGAAAGCAACTAAACGCAGTTTCTGAGCTTATTCTAAATATTTGTTTGTATGCATATGCACACACACACATTCAGATAGTCATAATGAACTTCTTGGTTGAATAAAATGAATAAAAGTTTAAAAATTAGATCTGTATTTCAAGAAAAAGTTTCAATGTCTGTATTTTCTATGGTTGACTTTCTAACAATAAATAGAAAATCTGTGGGATCTAAAGACTGTGATACAAGAAAGGATGAGAGAAGGGTAACCCTACAAGGGAATATAGTTCCCCCCCGCAAAACTGAAGGTGGAGGGGGGTGCTGGATATTTTTTCTATTATTTTTTTTCAAGCTTAGTCTTTAAAATTAAACTTAAAAAAAAAAAAAACACCCTATTTCAACCCCATCAAATTGCAGAAAGCCAAATATCTAGCTTTCATTTTTAATCAAACAGGCTAAATATTCATGTTTATGTGACTAAATGAAACTTTTGTATGCAGTGTTTCACTCCATCTGCATGAATAGTAGCATTGTGGCAGGGTGAGGTCACTGCAGAAGGGAAAGTGAGGTAAGAACACAGCTGAGTCTACAGGCTTTTCTGCTGCAGGGCGCACCAGCTCCTTCTTAAAGCCATAGAACTGCCATTCTCACACCAAAGGCCCTCAGTTTGTTTGCCCTAGGCTGCAGCAGGGCTTGTCTGTGTGCAGGGATGCACTGTGTGTCATGAATAATTCAAGTGTTCCAAGAGAGAACCAGAGGTGCAAGGAGTAGCCTGTGGCCAGAACCGCAGTCATGTATAGTTTCTGTCCTTTGAACATCCATTTTGGCCACCTGCTCTCAAGGGAAAAGATGGTCCCATCCGTTTCCTGCGGCTCACTCACAAGACCCAGGAGGGATCTCTGCTGTAGTTATGCGATCCCACAGTGGTGTGTTGCCCTCCCCAGCAGCGGCAGGCTGACATCTTAGAGCTACGTCACCAAAAGTTTGGTTAAAGATGAGTGTCTGTACATATTTTACCTGCAGTTCCTACTAACTTAGAGGAATAAGTCGGTTGCCAAGAGCATGCTGGCAAATAGCCCTTTGCCAACACCATCTTATTAGAGCTGTGAGAACTTGAAAAAAAAAAAACACTCCTCCCCCCCCCCCCCGCAACAAGCTCTCCAAGATTTTTTACCTCTTGCTTTATAATGGAGAGGAATCCTTTACTCTCCGCTTGGCATCAAGCAGCATCCGATTTAAAAAATAAGATATTTTAAAGATATGGATACCAAGCCTTTGCTTGTATCTGCCTTGGTAGGTGCCATGATATGAAGAATAACAGCTTTTAAAAGCTCTCCAGAAAAACTCTCTCACCTGAGGTCCAACCTCCATCACATAAAAAGGTAGACCACTCTGAACCTAAACTGTAAGAGTGGGTAAGGTTGATTCTTTAAAATTACCACATCCCATAGATTGCATCCAGGATTCAGTATTGAGGATAAATGAAAGCTTAAGGTTAACCAGGTTAAGCAATCTGAGGGTTACATGATCCATGCCCCTGAGAAGATTATAGCCCCACTGAAGTAGGGGAGCAGGAAGTTAAACAATGCAAGGCAGTTTGTGACCAATGTGCCATAGGCATGCGACCAGGAGGAAGTGCTATAGAAATTCAGGAGAGGAAAATGTGCTTCTAGACTTGGTGGACTTCGAGAGGAGACCTGGTCAGGCAATGAACAGGGCACTGAAGGGGGAACAGGCTTAGGCTTTTCCAATTGAGAAAACCAGTATGAAGAGAGGGGTGGTGATGTCTTATTTGTAACAGCTGCTCAAGATAGAATAGATAAACGTATTTGTATAACTGAACCACTTCGCTGTACACCTGAAACTAGCACAACATTGTAAATCAACTATGCCCCAATATAAAATAAAAATTAAATTTAAAAAAAAGATACAAATTCTTGAATAGATGAATCAACTGACAGCTGACCAACTCTGTGTACCAGGATGGGCAGTAAGTAGATCTGTTGAGCTGAGAGGTTGCTCTGTCTGAGAGACATGGGGAGTCCTATTAACAGGGCATGCTGGGCGCTAGCCAGGCCCTGGAGGCTCTGGAATGCCAGCCTCAGGAAATGGTCATTATCTTTTAGGCAGGAATGAGTCACTGAGGATTAAGAGTAGGGAGGAACACGATGAAATCAGCTTTTCTGGAAGATGAATCTGGCAGGGACATGCAAGAAGCACATATCAGCTTATCATAATAAGGAAAACACCGCATTGCGGAATATTACAGGTTCCACGTTGGACAGTGTTAGACCGTGATTAAACGATGAACTCTGCTCATTTCTGGTGGTGGCTGCAGAACATTGATCTGGGCAGCTTCTCACTATGAGAAGAATGAAATGGACACTGCCAGCCAGACACCCAGCTACCACTCAGGTAGCCTCTGAACTGTATACCTCTCAGGAGCAAAAGTGTATTTCCGAAGTGTTTCAGAGATCTTCAAGTCCATTCATTCATTCATTCATTTAGCAAATATTTGTTCAAACCTGCTGTATGCTGGGCACCGTGATAGGCCCTGGGCGTCTAAAGAAAAGCAAAACAAAACAAAAAAGAAAAACAAAGCACATTCTATCTTCTCAAAGAACTTATATCTAATTATTATAGATTTTTAGTGCAGATCATCAGAAAGTACAGAAGCCCAGAATTCACAGCAGATGTGGTCCCAGTGTATGTAAACCCTGTTCCCTTGAATGATTTACCCACCTGCTGGTAAGCACTCACTGGCCGTGCAGAGGGTCAGTTCCTCTGTGGCCCTGCATCTAAGAGAGAGAAGGGAAATGGAGGGCAAGTCACAGCCAGCAGAAGGCCTCCCAGCTCCCTTTCTCGGTCAAAAGCAAATTGTGTCTAAGTAGCCCTTGCATTTCAGTGGGATGGAGACCTGTTTATTTTGCACTTAGGAATCTTTTCCAGAAATTTTAATTGAGAACCCAGACTTCCCGCACCAACATGCCTAACACTGGTGTTCTGCAAAGCGGCCCCTCCTCCCTGGTTATTATTTTCAGCCACAACCGTATACTTTAATATGTATAACTGATGTTCAGAGACATTTGTTGGAAGCTGAGAGCAGTATTCAGAGAGAGAGAGGTCAGTTGGCTACCTTGCATCATGTTTAAATTGCTGGTTACAAGTCAATGGCTTTACAGATAATTGGTTCAGGCACTCACCTTTCTAAGATCGTATGATCAACTGTTAATAAATGAATTTTGACAGTCTGCAATATGTTGTTTACAGGTCCTATGTTAAGCGCAGTTAATGCCTATCACATTACATTATTGCCAGTTATCAATTACGCATGCTAATTTTTTTGAGCATACTGTTAAATGGTGTTTTCTCTGAGCCAGGCACTGTTCTAAATACTTTACAAATATTAGCACCCTGCATCCTTATAACAATCGTATGAGGTATTTACTCACATCATCCTTATTTTATAGAGGAGGAAACTGAAGCACAGGAAGGTTACACAGCTTATTCAAAGTCATGCAGTCATGCAGTGTCACGGTGAATAGCAGAATTGACATTTAAACCCAGGAGTCCCACTGCTAGAGTTTACACCTTTACCCACTATTCTGCCTTAACAATAGGCAGCAACATGAGTAACGAAAGTACAGAGAGTAATAGTACTGACAGTGCTGGTTGGAACAGTCTTGAGCAGTGGTAGCAGTGCAGTGCTGCAGTAGAGTATAGTGGTACTGACAGTGCTGGTTGGAACAGTCTTGTATTGCAGTGGTAGCAGTGCAGTGCTGCAGTAGAGTATAGTGGTACTGACAGTGCTGGTTGGAACAGTCTTGAGCAGTGGTAGCAGTGCAGTGCTGCAGTAGAGTATAGTGGTACTGACAGTGCTGGTTGGAACAGTCTTGTATTGCAGTGGTAGCAGTGCAGTGCTGCAGTAGAGTATAGTGGTACTGACAGTGCTGGTTGGAACAGTCTTGTATTGCAGTGGTAGCAGTGCAGTGCTGTAGTAGAGTATAGTGGTACTGACAGTGCTGGTTGGAACAGTCTTGTATTGCAGTGGTAGCAGTGCAGTGCTGTAGTAGAGTATAGTGGTACTGACAGTGCTGGTTGGAACAGTCTTGTATTGCAGTGGTAGCAGTGCAGTGCTGCAGTAGAGTATAGAGGTACTGACAGTGCTGGTTGGAACAGTCTTGTATTGCAGTGGTAGCAGTGCAGTGCTGCAGTAGAGTATAGTGGTACTGACAGTGCTGGTTGGAACAGTCTTGAGCAGTGGTAGCAGTGCAGTGCTGCAGTAGAGTATAGTGGTACTGACAGTGCTGGTTGGAACAGTCTTGAGCAGTGGTAGCAGTGCAGTGCTGCAGTAGAGTATAGTGGTACTGACAGTGCTGGTTGGAACAGTCTTGAGCAGTGGTAGCAGTGCAGTGCTGCAGTAGAGTATAGTGGTACTGACAGTGCTGGTTGGAACAGTCTTGTATTGCAGTGGTAGCAGTGCAGTGCTGTAGTAGAGTATAGTGGTACTGACAGTGCTGGTTGGAACAGTCTTGAGCAGTGGTAGCAGTGCAGTGCTGTAGTAGAGTATAGTGGTACTGACAGTGCTGGTTGGAACAGTCTTGAGCAGTGGTAGCAGTGCAGTGCTGCAGTAGAGTATAGTGGTACTGACAGTGCTGGTTGGAACAGTCTTGAGCAGTGGTAGCAGTGCAGTGCTGCAGTAGAGTATAGAGGTACTGACAGTGCTGGTTGGAACAGTCTTGTATTGCAGTGGTAGCAGTGCAGTGCTGTAGTAGAGTATAGTGGTACTGACAGTGCTGGTTGGAACAGTCTTGAGCAGTGGTAGCAGTGCAGTGCTGCAGTAGAGTATAGTGGTACTGACAGTGCTGGTTGGAACAGTCTTGTATTGCAGTGGTAGCAGTGCAGTGCTGCAGTAGAGTATAGTGGTACTGACAGTGCTGGTTGGAACAGTCTTGTATTGCAGTGGTAGCAGTGCAGTGCTGCAGTAGAGTATAGTGGTACTGACAGTGCTGGTTGGAACAGTCTTGTATTGCAGTGGTAGCAGTGCAGTGCTGCAGTAGAGTATAGTGGTACTGACAGTGCTGGTTGGAACAGTCTTGAGCAGTGGTAGCAGTGCAGTGCTGCAGTAGAGTATAGTGGTACTGACAGTGCTGGTTGGAACAGTCTTGAGCAGTGGTAGCAGTGCAGTGCTGCAGTAGAGTATAGTGGTACTGACAGTGCTGGTTGGAACAGTCTTGTATTGCAGTGGTAGCAGTGCAGTGCTGCAGTAGAGTATAGTGGTACTGACAGTGCTGGTTGGAACAGTCTTGTATTGCAGTGGTAGCAGTGCAGTGCTGTAGTAGAGTATAGTGGTACTGACAGTGCTGGTTGGAACAGTCTTGAGCAGTGGTAGCAGTGCAGTGCTGCAGTAGAGTATAGTGGTACTGACAGTGCTGGTTGGAACAGTCTTGAGCAGTGGTAGCAGTGCAGTGCTGTAGTAGAGTATAGTGGTACTGACAGTGCTGGTTGGAACAGTCTTGAGCAGTGGTAGCAGTGCAGTGCTGCAGTAGAGTATAGTGGTACTGACAGTGCTGGTTGGAACAGTCTTGAGCAGTGGTAGCAGTGCAGTGCTGCAGTAGAGTATAGTGGTACTGACAGTGCTGGTTGGAACAGTCTTGAGCAGTGGTAGCAGTGCAGTGCTGCAGTAGAGTATAGTGGTACTGACAGTGCTGGTTGGAACAGTCTTGAGCAGTGGTAGCAGTGCAGTGCTGCAGTAGAGTATAGTGGTACTGACAGTGCTGGTTGGAACAGTCTTGAGCAGTGGTAGCAGTGCAGTGCTGCAGTAGAGTATAGTGGTACTGACAGTGCTGGTTGGAACAGTCTTGAGCAGTGGTAGCAGTGCAGTGCTGCAGTAGAGTATAGTGGTACTGACAGTGCTGGTTGGAACAGTCTTGTATTGCAGTGGTAGCAGTGCAGTGCTGCAGTAGAGTATAGTGGTACTGACAGTGCTGGTTGGAACAGTCTTGTATTGCAGTGGTAGCAGTGCAGTGCTGTAGTAGAGTATAGTGGTACTGACAGTGCTGGTTGGAACAGTCTTGTATTGCAGTGGTAGCAGTGCAGTGCTGCAGTAGAGTATAGTGGTACTGACAGTGCTGGTTGGAACAGTCTTGTATTGCAGTGGTAGCAGTGCAGTGCTGCAGTAGAGTATAGTGGTACTGACAGTGCTGGTTGGAACAGTCTTGTATTGCAGTGGTAGCAGTGCAGTGCTGCAGTAGAGTATAGTGGTACTGACAGTGCTGGTTGGAACAGTCTTGTATTGCAGTGGTAGCAGTGCAGTGCTGCAGTAGAGTATAGTGGTACTGACAGTGCTGGTTGGAACAGTCTTGTATTGCAGTGGTAGCAGTGCAGTGCTGCAGTAGAGTATAGTGGTACTGACAGTGCTGGCTGGAACAGTCTTGAGCAGTGGTAGCAGTGCAGTGCTGCAGTAGAGTATAGTGGTACTGACAGTGCTGGTTGGAACAGTCTTGAGCAGTGGTAGCAGTGCAGTGCTGCAGTAGAGTATAGTGGTACTGACAGTGCTGGTTGGAACAGTCTTGTATTGCAGTGGTAGCAGTGCAGTGCTGTAGTAGAGTATAGTGGTACTGACAGTGCTGGTTGGAACAGTCTTGTATTGCAGTGGTAGCAGTGCAGTGCTGCAGTAGAGTATAGTGGTACTGACAGTGCTGGTTGGAACAGTCTTGAGCAGTGGTAGCAGTGCAGTGCTGTAGTAGAGTATAGTGGTACTGACAGTGCTGGTTGGAACAGTCTTGAGCAGTGGTAGCAGTGCAGTGCTGCAGTAGAGTATAGTGGTACTGACAGTGCTGGTTGGAACAGTCTTGTATTGCAGTGGTAGCAGTGCAGTGCTGCAGTAGAGTATAGTGGTACTGACAGTGCTGGTTGGAACAGTCTTGTATTGCAGTGGTAGCAGTGCAGTGCTGCAGTAGAGTATAGAGGTACTGACAGTGCTGGTTGGAACAGTCTTGTATTGCAGTGGTAGCAGTGCAGTGCTGTAGTAGAGTATAGTGGTACTGACAGTGCTGGTTGGAACAGTCTTGAGCAGTGGTAGCAGTGCAGTGCTGCAGTAGAGTATAGTGGTACTGACAGTGCTGGTTGGAACAGTCTTGTATTGCAGTGGTAGCAGTGCAGTGCTGCAGTAGAGTATAGTGGTACTGACAGTGCTGGTTGGAACAGTCTTGTATTGCAGTGGTAGCAGTGCAGTGCTGCAGTAGAGTATAGAGGTACTGACAGTGCTGGTTGGAACAGTCTTGAGCAGTGGTAGCAGTGCAGTGCTGCAGTAGAGTATAGTGGTACTGACAGTGCTGGTTGGAACAGTCTTGTATTGCAGTGGTAGCAGTGCAGTGCTGCAGTAGAGTATAGTGGTACTGACAGTGCTGGTTGGAACAGTCTTGTATTGCAGTGGTAGCAGTGCAGTGCTGTAGTAGAGTATAGTGGTACTGACAGTGCTGGTTGGAACAGTCTTGTATTGCAGTGGTAGCAGTGCAGTGCTGCAGTAGAGTATACTGGTACTGACAGTGCTGGTTGGAACAGTCTTGAGCAGTGGTAGCAGTGCAGTGCTGCAGTAGAGTATAGTGGTACTGACAGTGCTGGTTGGAGCAGTCTTGTATTGCAGTGGTAGCAGTGCAGTGCTGCAGTAGAGTATAGTGGTACTGACAGTGCTGGTTGGAACAGTCTTGAGCAGTGGTAGCAGTGCAGTGCTGCAGTAGAGTATAGTGGTACTGACAGTGCTGGTTGGAACAGTCTTGTATTGCAGTGGTAGCAGTGCAGTGCTGCAGTAGAGTATAGTGGTACTGACAGTGCTGGTTGGAACAGTCTTGAGCAGTGGTAGCAGTGCAGTGCTGCAGTAGAGTATAGTGGTACTGACAGTGCTGGTTGGAACAGTCTTGAGCAGTGGTAGCAGTGCAGTGCTGCAGTAGAGTATAGTGGTACAGTGTAGCAGCGGCAGCACTAACGGTCGTCGTAGCATTGTAGTAATGGTACTGTAGTGTTATGGTACCAGGAGTATTGTAGCAGTAGCAGCTGGTTGTAATAGTAGCAGTAGTGATGGTGGCCGAAGTACTGCAGTAGTACTGCTGTGGTGGTGGTGGTGGCGGTGGTGGTATTGTGGAAGTAGCAGTGTAATGGTTACAGCCATCATGGTCTCTTCCATCCTCGTCACTGTGTTCTCCTTTCAGAGATGATGGTATGGAGGCTTAGAAAGGCCTAATAACTAGCAAGTTGCAGAACAGGGTCTGTGCCCACATGTGCCTGAGTCCTTTGCTACCTCCCAGGATGAACACATGAGAAATAGCTGTTTCTGTAGCCGGTAGAAATCACTGCTCAGGTACACAACAGCCATTGATTTGGTGGTGCTGCCCTAACCTCCGTGGTGCTTGAACGGTTTGTTGTGGTTGTTACCCTTGGTTGAATCTCTTGTCATATTCAAGCTGCCAGTTTGCTGGGGTGTTGCTGGTGAATGTGAGGGCTGGTATGTGAAGGGAAGGGAGTCCCTTGGGAAAAGCCAGCCAGATTAGTTGTGACTGAATTAACTTGTTGATGCAGTGAGACACATCAACCCAGTAGCCTCATGTAGGCACCGCTGGGGTCTGAGCCACCAGCCTGTAGGTCACTGACTCAAGCCCCTGTGAAGTCCCCACCACCACTTAGAGCAGTAAAGACTGATGAGACATGTTTATATATCATTTGAAAATGGTTCTTTCAGGAAACGTGTGGTTCTTTAAAGTCATTTTAAAACCTGAGATTTTACTTTCATTTATTTACATTCTAGCCCCAAAGAGCCCAGAGTTGAGCACAAAGTCCCATGATGTATGGAGTCCTCCAGGAGGATTGTCAGAGCTGTTTTATATATTTTTACTCTATCAATATAGCCTTTCACAGTTCCTAATTAGTTTTGTTAGTAGACTTACAGAAAAGTGTATTTAAAGTGAGACGTCAGTAATTCCACTGAGAGAATGGCATTAATGGAAAGCACACACTGTCAGGAAGCCAATGGGAGAGCAAAGGGTTCCGTCCTGAGCACCCCTAATTTGTACTGGGGGTGATTAACTCAACTGTTTCTCTTGTTAGAACACACTTCAGTAGAAACTTCTCGAGAATATTCAGGCTATGGTTGTATGTGTTTGTATGTGAGTGTATAGGCACACACACACACACACAAACATACTATTTTTTTCTTAAAAGAAGTAGATAAAGATTAATTGAGCTTTTGGAATACCTACCCAGTATACTTCTGTTAACATTTATGTCACAGATATTGTGTTGGAAACTCAGCTGCTTTTGGGCTAAGGTACCTGCATATCTTGCCAAGTAGAAAGGAAATAGCTCCAAAATAAAGAGAAGGAGCAATAAAATATAAATTTACCCAATTCTGACATGTACTTTTGCCAGATATGTGAAATCTGACTTTGGTTATTTATACTTACATGGGATTTCTTAGAATAATGTATTTGAAGAATGCTGTCTCAGAATTTCAATAGCCAGAGCAGATGTGCAGTGTACTTCTGAGGTTTTTACAGTAGGTATGTGTGTGCAGTCTACCAGAAATTAAAGATGCACAATTAGATTTTTACAGTGTACACATTCATGCAGATCAAACCGTGTTCCTTAAGTGAGGACTTACTTTTCTTTATTTCCTCCTGAGTTTACCAAGTGGAGCATTGGCTGCCAGCATTTCTAGCTAAGTAAGTTTGCTGCAAAACCATTTCCATTGATTTGTGCTCAGGCCAGGATGGAGGGTCACTTGCCTTTGTATAGAGGATGCAAAATAGGAGGGTCATGTGTCATCACTCAGTCTTGTCTCTGGTCTGGCAGCCCTGGCAGTGGGAACTGTTGGGAATGTACGTACCACGCAATTTTTCAGAATGCATGACGTGGTCAGTTTATGTTTTTCTGTGGTGTGTCGTGGTTGTTTATTATGTGGAAGAAATGGAAAGCTTGCCAATCCACATCACTAATGCAAGTCTGACTAATGACATCAGCAGTAAACTAGAATTTAGCTTCTAACCACATACAAATAGGTCTCAGGCTGCTGGTTATGCTACGAGGTCAACCCGGTGCCCCCTCCATTAGCCGATGTGCTCTTCAAGGTAGATGCCGAGAGAAAGAATTTGGTTTTGTTTTCCTAAAGCACAAAACATCTTTTGAACAATAGACATACTTCTCTATCATCAGTTTTCTGGCTGGTTGATTTCCCAACTCTGTTAATTACACCCTCTGAGTCTGTATTTCCAGGTCTTTATTAGAACCGACATTACCTACAGGAGAGTTGATTTCTAAATCAGATTGAGTTTCCACCCCCCCACCACACACACACACCTGTCTCTCCTCTCCCCAGAGACTCTGTTGGGTATCTACCTGTGGCAGCAAAACCAGACCAACCAAATTATTCTGTACTTCTGATGCATCCTGACAGGTTAAGACAGTAGCCTAACCAGTGGGGAAAGATGTTTACAAGGTCCTACTGATGATACCACCTTGAAGATCCGAGGGAATGATTCAGACCCGCCAAAGTTTTAGCTTCAGCCAATGCTGCCTCTGCACGTTTGTGTTCATCTGGTGGGCAGCCTTGCCATGACTTATGTGGGGCATATGTTATCATTTGTGGCTGTCTCTTTGCGAATCAGCATTTACCTTGTTGGTAGCCTGTTTTACCACACACAACAAAACTATTTATCAAAAAGGCATTTCACTCCAAAATATAGCAATGACTTATGAATATGTGTCCATTCAGGGCAGATCTGTGTCTAGAAAGAAGAAGAAGTGATAAAAGAATGGAAAATTTTAAAAAGAAGTAGAAAGAAGCAAAACCTACCTGTGACTGGTTTTCACATTAATGCCTGTATAAGCCTACACAGCTATTTTCTTGGCACAGAAACACATACAAATGAAATTGTTGCTGAATATAGAAGAGAGAAATTTAATTAGGTGTAATAATAGCACTTTTCATTTTCAAAGCACTTTACCAATGCTAACTAATTAATCTTCCATGATATTTCTAAGTGGCACAGCTGCCCATTCCTCCACTTCTGCTGAGAATAGCACATATAGGGTGCTCCCCTCCAGGAAGATGCTGGGAGTCTCTGTCTATGCACACTTTCTCCTGCTTCCCACACATTAAACCTAAGAGAATATTGTCAAATGGGGAACTATGACATGGCACAGAACAGACGGACAGGGTTAGAAATAGAGACAAAGGAAGCAGCTTATGATATCCAGAAATTCCAGATAAGTCAGTGTATGCCTGATGATCTCAAGTTCAAGAAGAGAAAAAATTCAGATGGAAAAAAATGTCTTTTTAAAAGTCGTTGTTTGCTGAGGTGTGAAATGTGTTTCTGAGAGCAGGGAAGAGCTTGGAGGAAACCGTAGATGGGGTTCCACGTTCGCAGTTAACCAGCAGTGGGCAAGTTATTAACTGCTCTAGAAGTTTCCTTGCCTATAAAATTGTGGATGTCAGACAAGATCTCTAAGGTCCTTTTTCCCCTCAGATTCATGGGTTTCTGCTCAAGGTAAATGGTGAGTCAACAGGCATTCTTCAGAAGGGTCTTGGCAAGATATTTTCTGAGTGGCTACCTCTTCAGCTGCTGAGCTGGGATGTGGTATAAATCACCAGGCAGTACATTTATCTAATTAAATTTAAACTCAAGCCTCAGTTAAAGATTTCTCTCTCATGGTGCTGTCGCAATATCACAGGTGCAAAGAGGGTTGGGTCTTTTTCAGTTGGAGAAAGTCACGTCGCTAACATTTTATGTGATGGGGAGAGGTCCATATTTTCTCCTATATGTGGTCACTTTAAACTGTAAGATGTAAGTGTATTTATCATTTGTCCTATGGAAATATTTGCCTGTGTGATAAAAATGATAATTTCAGGAAAATAAGCCAATTGTATATGCCAAGAGTTGAGAAGGTTTCAGTGATTCCTTAAGTATTTGTCATTTTTTAAAATTGTGTGATCCTGGTTGTTTTTGGAAGCAGAATCGTTTTTAGAAATGAATTTGTGACATAAATATAAAATAGTGAGAAACATCTGAATGTAAACTATAACATAATTGGTTGAGGATAAAACTGACCTCATTCTCAGACTTCTTGAGGAAGAAAGATGGTGGTGAGGAGAAAGGTCAACTTGCCAGCCCAGACATTTAAATGAAAGCTTTAGAGATTTCCCCAAATAATCCATGCAGCATTACAATGATGCAACCCAAATTTATTTGTTCTATAAACTTGGTTACCATATTTGGCATAAACTAGTGTTTTTTTTTTGTTTTTTTTGTTTTTTTTTCTTTTTGCGGTATGCGGGCCTCTCACTGTTGTGGCCTCTCCCGTTGCGGAGCACAGGCTCCGGATGCGCAGGCCCAGCGGCCATGGCTCACGGGCCCAGCCGCTCCGCGGCATATGGGATCCTCCCAGACCGGGGCACGAACCCGTATCCCCTGCATCGGCAGGCGGACTCTCAACCACTGCGCCACCAGGGAGGCCCTAAACTAGTGTTTTGATTGTCAATTTGGGTCAGTTAACTTAAACACCTCACATTTCAAATAAAATCCTAAGGAAAAAATAAAGAATTATTGTACCAAAAAAAAATTTAGTATGAACAGAATTCTACAGATTTAAATGTCAAAAGGACGTGATCAAATTTTCAGGTCAAATAGATTAAATTACTTTTAATTTTAAAGGAATTTGAAATTTCTTGGTGGTTTGAATTCTCTTGCCAACACTTATTAAAGAACTATCTTTTGTTGTTATTATTCAGTGTTGACAGGGACTTAAAATTGTATATATAGCATTGAATGCAAATATTCTGCTGAAACATGACTAATGCTATGGAACTTAAAGCAGAATAATGCTGTGACATAATTTTAGTGACCAGTTAAAAACTGTCTCTCACTGTGCACTCAGAATTGAGAACCTTCTGTGTCTTGAACCCTCCACCTACTCAACACAAAAGAAAATAAAACAAAAACTTGATAAACCTAAGTAGATTTTTCTTTCCTTCAGCAAAATAGTTATCTATCCTAAATTTAAATTCTTGACTATTTTTTTAGACTCTCAGATGACCTCTAGACAGTATAAAACTGAGAGCACAGTTCTTTTCATTCATTTATTTCCTCATACTACTTTCATGCTTCATTTAGAGCTGAGAGACATAATAAATCAGTTAGAAATTCTTGGCTTTAATCATTAATTCGTATAAATACAGAGTCCCAGAGGATTTTTCATAAAAGCATTCAGCTGAAATGCGGGGCTTGTTTCTTACCTTCGCAGAGTTTACCCAGGGAAGATACAGAGTGCCAGGAGCTGCGAAAAAAGTGGGAATCGTAATGGAGGCCTAACCAGGCTTACAGCATGACTCGAGCACCTTCATCAGCCCCAGAGCTCCTTTTTTTTTTTTTTTTTTTTTAATTTATGGCAGTGTTGGGTCTTCATTGCTGCGAGCGGGCTTTTTCTAGTTGCCGCGAGTGGGCTTCTCATTGCAGTGGCTTTTCTTGTTGCGAAGCATGGGCCCTGGGCATGTAGACTTCAGTCGTTGTGGCATGCGGGCTCAGCAGTTGTGGCGCATGGGCTTCGTTGCTCCGCGGCACGTGGGATCTTCTGGACCAGGGCTTGAACCCATGTGCCCTGCGTTGGTAGGTGGATTCTTAACCAGTGCGCCACCAGCGAAGCCCAGCCCCAGAGCTTCTTGAGTGTGATCAGATCTGAAGTTCCCTTGTTTTTCCTGTGAGCTTTTCCTGATGATCTATTCTCTTTCATATGAAAACATGCTTGCTCTCACAACCAAGAAACTCTTTTCCATGCTCCTCTGAATCCTTAGTACTTTGCCAACAGGTACAGTAACACTCTGCAGTGTGTATCCATTATATAAACATACCTTTCTTTTAGGAGTTCAATAAGTGCTGTTTCAGAGGGAGTCCCCTTCTCTTTCTATAATTTGTTTTTCAAGACAGGCCAAAATTTCTCAGGAGCTTGGGACGGGGAGAAAAGTTTAGTCTTTGGGAATATGAAAATCTTGGGCTTGTTGCTTTAGTATTGTCAAGAAATCTGTGACGTTCCCCTTATAGCTCATTAAACACCCTCCATTCCTAACCCCCGTTATCCTGCCACACTTTAGCCTTTAAAATTGGTCCTGTTGCAAGGCACAACTTTCCTTTCTCCTGTGCTTAGCTACTTTAGAAATAGGCCTGACAATAAGAAGGGCCCTTGAATATATTTTCAGTGGATTCTCAATATTCCTATGAATTATCCTGCTCTTATTCTGGGGGGTTTGGTGATTGATAACAGGCATATTTCTATTAGAAATATTTGTTGACATTTTTCCCCTTATTCATAAGATATGAAAGCATGATATAATGAGAAATGTAGAGATTATTTTATTTGGTTAGGGCAGTATAGAAATACATTCATGGTGCTGGAGATGTGTCCTTCAGTAACTACTCAATGGATATAAAACCCCCTTTTTTTTTTTCTATTGACCTGAATTCACCCCTAAGTTCTCTATCATTTTCTTATGTCACTCATTATTTTAAAAAATTTCAACCAAACTATAAATGATATAATGTTAACATTATAACAAATTACACAGTGTTATAAACAAGCCAGAGCTGAAATTCAGGGACAGTCCCGATTTTCTTTTAAGAAGAGTGACCTAGAAGTTGACACTTTTAGTCTACCACTAGCCATCTGGGCTTTGGATGGCAAACATGACTCTTTGCCAAGCTGTAAAATTCATGATGTTTAAGAGAAAGATCAAAACTAAAACGAGAGGGTTTATATGTACAAATATTTGCTTAGTGCATATTTGGATGGTCTTAGAACATTTGATTCCGGTGGGTTAAAACAAAGTCTGAGCCATAATTTATTTGTTTTCTATTTTCATAGTATGTTTTTCCACTTTCAAAAACTCTTTGCAAATATTACTGATTTCTAAAGCTGTTATCTTCCTGTGAGAAATAAACTCCCTCACCACGCACTGACTATTACATTTTAAAACTCAGGTCAGTTTTACATGTTGTAAAAATAAAAGGTTTTTTTTTTATTCTCTTCCTTAGTGTCTAGATATAAATGTTGGTGGTAATTTCTGTTTCTCTTGTTGTGAAGAATTTATTTCTGAGGATGACAAGATTTAGAAGGGTCACTTACACTCTGTTGATGTCACATAAATCATGTTTAGTCACTTCCATGTCTTATCAGACCAAACAATTTTGCCTTCACTTGGTCTTTCGTAGATGTATACATAATGAAGTTATAGCCAAATTCTCTGCTTATATAGCCATGAAATATCTAAACATTGGTCATCAAAACGGTGACAAAGATGAGCTGATTATCTCACTGTTATTTATGTGAGTGATATTTTTATTATTTTGAATTATGAAATATTTGATAGCAGACTTTATTACAAATTAGCCTTTGAATATTTCACCTATTTTTGTCACTTGTGTCGTGGTAGAAACCGTAAAAAGTGGGGCAATGGTAGACATATTTACATTGCCCATAGTCTGGTCTGATTTTCTCCAATGCAATCTGAGTTTTGGTAAAGGGCAGTAACACAAGAGTCTGTATTTCCTAGATGTTTTACCCTTGTACAAATCTAGCACTTTAAAATGTAAAAATATTCATTCAAGATTCTTTATAAACTTTTCATTCAAAGAACCATGATTGCATTTTAGGTTGCAATTAAATATTTAATCGTTGTTCCTTCCTTTGGCATTCTCTTAGTAGAGAAAATGCCACAAAATCACATTTGCCTTACCCATATCTTTGCATATACATCTATTTTTAATCTATCTTGTGGAGCCATGACTTAAGTGGACAAGAAAGGAGAAAAAAAGAAAGAAAAAAACCCCACAAAAACAACTGAAAAAAGAGAGTCAGCACGAGCGATAAAAAGAGAGAAAAATATTGGTCAAGACATGAATGGCTGAAGAGGAGGAATCTCTTCTTTGCCTGTTGGTATTTACAGCAGAAAATCTGTTTCTCATTCATTGCACCGGATCTCAAACCCAGCAATATTTATGATGGGCACTTACTAACGTGTCATTAGAGAGCAAATGGGGTAACAGAGTGTGTTTCCAAATGTGGTCACCACCCTGCTTCAGGCCCCCTCTCTCTACCCAGTTGGTGGCTGATTGCTGCAGCTAATGCCTACGAGCAGGTCAGTTTGGGAATTAACCCCAAGTCATCATTGACTCTAATGTCAGAAGTTTACTTTGGGTGGTACAACAGGAAAAGCAAGACCTTTAAAATCAGACAAACACGAGTTTAACACCTTGGACAACTGACTTAGACTTGGAGCTACAGTTCTCCAGAGAGTAAACTAGCAGACCTTATACACATCAAATAAAAAAATAAATGTGATAATATTTGTATATTCCTTAGCATCTGCCAAGTGCATAAGAAGAACTCATTAACTATTGTTTACTGCTTTAGCCACTATGTTTATTTTCTTTATGTTATACAGCATCTCTTTAAAGTTACTTAAAAATCATTTGGTTAAATAAATGAGAAATAAAACCCTTTCTAGTGAAAAGAAGGAAATGTGGCACTTCGTGTCCCAGGATTTTTGTTAAATTCTCCACTTGGTTCTTGGTAAGGGATTGAAACAGACTTCTTGAACCCTTCGAAATTGCTGTCTAGCTTCCTCTGGAAAGCACAGGAGAAGGTGAATTGGTTAGAGTATAGCAAACACTTGAGAATCTAGGAGTGGGAATGTCAAGTTTTCAGCTGTAAGATTGAAGATGGTCCATCATCTGTGGCTGCTTGTTGAGATGGAGACCTGGGAATGGGTTTCATGAGTAATTAAGCCTTAAATAACAATTAGGAGGACCCTCCCTCAGTCTCCAGGTCAGCCAGACTTGGTAAACCTTCTAGACTTCTTGGTCCCCTCACCTACTAGTCTCCACTGGAAAGTGTAGGGACAACCATGCCTCCTTAGCAAGGTTTCATTTACAAGATAACTCTTGGGGTCAGGGAGATATCATGCTTTGAACCTCCATAAATATGAATCATGTACAAGTCATTTGTGCACCAATTTAAACACTGAGCCCAAACATTATTTCTATACTGATGACTAGTTGTACCTCTTTTGTGTGTTTCTTTTAACAAAGATTAATACATGCTTGGTTTTAAACTGCATGCCAGGAGAAAAATTCTGGAAGGGGAATCGCTCTGGACCCTATGTTTTGTCTTCACTTCATGATGTAATTTTTTAAAAATCAAAATGACTTCCTTCAAGATTTATGTACCCAGGTAACTTAGCCCATTTTTTCTTTCTGCCCCTCTCTGTGTATGAATTTTAAATTTCTTTTCATTGTGACTGTGTGTACCAGACTCAGCTATAGGCAGTATGTCACTGACAAGTCAGAAAGCATATCTAAGAGAGAGAGAGAAAGAGAGCCAGAGTAGACATTCTGAGATGGGTTAGCCAGGCTCTCTTGCGTTGCTCTATTCACAACATTGTTTTCTTTGGTTGAGCTTTGTTCTGTCCTTTCAGGAATCTTCCTATTAGTAAATATCTTAACAAACCTGGGTTCGTTTTGAAGTTGGCAGGAGTTTTGATTAGAGATGTTGCAAAATAACCATTCAGCCCACCGTGGCTCTAAAGACTCAGAGTTTCCAAGATGAATCAGGACAGACATGGCATAAACTGATGAACATTTTTAACCTTTAACCTGGGAGTGGGAAGAGAAGAGGCACACTGTGAATTGGCAAACACCCTTTCTACCACCCTCAATTTTATTTCTGTGGCTTTTTCCATGTGGCAATTTCTTTCAAGATTATTAAGTTGCAAAGCATCTGTATCTATCCAGCCCCTGCTTCAAAGTTCCCAACTAGGGACAGAAACAGCCCATTTTGCCTGAAGCCTCTTCAACCTAAAGCCATTTCCTATAGATCCATCCATTCCTGAGCCATCTAAAATTCAGCTCCTGTGTAAGGAATTTTGCATTTATTCAGGTGGGCCGCAAATACATTAAAGTTTAATTTCGTTGCAAAAAGAAAAAATTAAAATGTGAAGAAAGGTACTTTAGAAAAACTATCCAAATGTCCTTAAAGTATTTGAAAGTTGGTCAATTGAAAAAGATTCCCATCAGGATAGAAAACAGTACTATCATTTATGAAATCTTTGGATTTTGCACGTATTAGACTCATTTGGTTAAAAATGCAGAATTCAATCTGAGTTGGATGTAGCGTGAGAGAGGGGAGTGCAGGCAGGGAGGGGGAGTCTGAGGGGGCAGGTTCCAGAGTGTGGAGGGGGGCATGAAATACCCATGGTGGAGGCAGGGACGCTTCTTCCCTTTCCTTGGAAAAGATAGTGAAGAAAAAGACTCTTGTGGGAGGTGAGAGGGTATGGAGATGGAGAAGTTTGAAGGAGGTGACCAATAGCAATTGGAGGCTCTTATATCCCATGCACTAGTCTTATGAATGTAGAAGTGAGGTCATTAAGTACATTCAAGTGGGTGCAATTAGGCTTCAAAGTTGACAACTTCATAGGGAGGAGTCGGAGGAGGCTCCTTTGATACCTGACTGAAATGTAATTTTTTGGACCCCCATGGGGACAATCAGAGTAAGACCATGGTCAAAATGAGGTAAACCATCATTTGGAAATCACGAAGGTGGAATCCAGGAAGGTGGGATCAGATTTAAAAGGTGAATAGGATCATTGGAACATCCTTCCAACTGTAAAATCATTACAACAAAAGAGAAGGGCTATTGCCAGTGGGGAATTTAGGCCACTTATTAGCAGTAGGCCTTGTAGCTCTATACAACTATGTCCTGAGTGAGATGCTGCCTGCCAGTGACAGACATGGAACCCAAGCTCAGACTGGAGCAGGCCCCACAACAACTTCTCCCAACAGCCCCATTCTTGCCTCTGACAGAAAATTTTGTATAGGAGGTAAGAGTTGTGAAAAATGAGCTGTGAGGAAGGGGAGGCAGCGGAGGGAAGGGGAGAGAAGAGGTTTCAGGCAAATCTCCATCTATTGTCCTGCCTGCGAGAGCAGAGCTGTGGCCACTTTGAGGCAGAAGCTTGTTGCCAGCTTTCTTAGGTCTCTGCACAAGTCTAGTGTACTGGAGCACCTGCTTCTAATTGCTACCAAGCTTAGTCCCCCCACCAAAGTTGGGAGTAGGGAAGGAGAAACACAACAAAACACAGAGCTTTTATACATTCCCTGCAGTCTTGCCCAAGAACATCTTCAGTAGACAACCTTCCTGAATAAAGTATGGGAAGAAGAAAAGAATTTTTATTGGCTATGCAGGGATACATTTTAGAGTTTTCATCATGATTCATTTTTTTTCATTCATTAGTCTACTTACTATTTGGTTTTCATAACCAGAAAAAAAATAACTAAGAAAAAGGAGAGGACACCCACTTACAGTAAAGACAGTCACATCAATGATGATACAATGAATTGATAATCTACTGACGGCTTTTGCCAGTGAACAAAATGTGGGTGAGCCTTCAATTTTGAGTTGCAATGTCGCTGGTGCTTTTTTCTTTCTTCTACTAATGGGGGAGTTCTCTCATATGTTAAAAAAAAAATTATGCAGTAGTAGCAGAGCCAAAAAGAAGAGCTTTGTCACCAATTAGTTTTCAGTCTTTGACTAAATCACCCTACATCTCTATGCCTCAGGTTCTTTCTTTGTTCTGTGAGAGAGTTTGGATGAACTGAACTCTAAGGCCCCTGTGGTTCTGTAAGCAGAAAGAAAAAAATGCTCTTCCTTTAGGGGAGGAATCCAAGGTTTGAAATTCCATGGTCACAATTCCACGGATTTTTCAAGGGAATGTTTAGTCAGTTAATGTTGCCTTATCATGGTTGCCATCTTAGAATAGGTGGATTCTACTCAAGTGAGCCTGGGCAAGTTCCTTGTTAGGGCCCCCCTTCATCTTCGATAGGAAGGTAATGATACCCACCACAGAGAGTTGTGTGAATGCATGAAATGATTCTTACCAGGCTCCTGGCACATGTTAGGAGCAGGACATCCTTCTCATATCATGCTCTCTCCGTGTGGGCATTTCATCTATAGCTCTACCCCTTCCAGAAACTTCCAAGTGTATTTGTAAGTGGCAAGTGCTTAAAACAAAAAAGGATCTATATTGAGGCCCAGACCTGGCACTTCATGATGTTTAAAGCATCGGCTGCCAATTTGCCATGTCGGTAACATCTGATTTACAGTTCCCTGTGGGTGGGTGGGTGGGTGGGTGAGAGCTTGGGGGCCAGTCTCTCAGGAGAAGACATTTTTCATGCTTACAATTTTTTTCTTTGGTCATTTCAAGAAGGGTTGAGTGACTGTGCTCCGTGGAGTCAGAGCATTCCAGGCCTCTGCATGGCTGGTGTGTGAGCCTCTGTTTTCCCCAGGCAGTACATTTCTCAGAAGGGGTAGGTCACCTCTTTCTTCGTGGCTGGTAGAAACTAGACAGCAAAGGGCAGTTCTCATTTATGAAACTCGCCCACTTTCTTGGGCAGCCACCTACCTTGGCTGCCCAGCCTAGGCTTTAAGGGGCATGGAGTGGTTTCACATATAAAAGTAGTTCCACTTCCTCAGACAGCAGATGCTGGTGGGGTTTCCTGAATTTGGCAGAATCTCTCTTTACAGAGACCCCACTTCAGGCTGCCAGAAACTAGGACCTGTGGGCTCAGGATTAAAAAATGCTCAAGTTAATGGCCAAAAAATGTTGTAGAAAATGCTCAGGTTAATGTCCAAAAAGTGTTGGAAGCTGGTGCAAAAGAGCAACGAGGGCAGCAGTGTGACCTGGGCAGGCTGAAGGGGACAATTGCTTAGAGCAAAACTGAATGGGAAGCAGGGTGTCCATGAGGGCCCCGGGGAATGTGAAGCCAAACCCACCAACAGAGGCTGTGAGGCAGGATCCCCTGAACCCTGACTTCCCAGGAGCAGCAGAAAGTGAAGAGAGGTGGGGGCCAGTGTGTCCACCACAAACTCACCCCCTACATGAAACTACTGATTCATCCAGCCAAATACTTGAGAAAGGAGTAAGAATTGCTATGAACAAAGGAAACACCGGAAGGTAAATTCTCTTTTAGAGACCTTTCCAAACTACATATAGTAAAATTCTCAATTATAGTTTTCATAGGGCAAAGCAGTAATGTCTTTTGTGGAACATGATCACTCATTTTTTTGATATATTAACTGAGAGCCAGAGAGACCAAAAGACTTGTCCAAGCTCACTCGGGTTTAAGACAAGAGAGCTCAGCTTTCCTAAGCAAGTCCTCCTTCTAAGAGTCACTGCCTGGAAGTATGGAAAGCATTTGGATTTGAAAGTGAGCCTTGTGATCTGGGTCTTGTCCACCATTTTGCTAGTCCATGATCACAGGCAGCTTTCTTAACCTCATTGATCTCAAAATGGACCACATACTATCAAATGTATAGGCAGTTGTAAGGATTAAATGAGTTTATTACAAGGCAATGCTTTAGAGAGCTTTAGAAATTGTTACTATTATTTTCAAGCATGTAAATTTCCCCTTTAAGCCCCCATCTAGCATTTCTTTTTCAGTGCTTTATTAATACTTTCTTAAATAGCTTGGTTTCCAAAAAGGAATCATCTTAAGATTGGTTGTGTTAGATTCTACCTACCTCTACTGTCATGCATTCATGCAGAGCAAAAAAAAAAAAAAAAAAAAAAAAAAAAGTTAAGACCTAATTTCAAGTGTTACAGCCTAATTTAATTTAATATATAATTTATATTTACCCTTAATTAGGAAAATACAATAACCAAAAAGAACCCAAGGAAGTAGTTTTTTTGCTCTAAAGCTTAAGCAAAAATACCTAAAGGTGGTGCCCAGCTAGATAGCTGTTCTTACAAATTATTCTTCTAAAAGGTTTTTAACAACTGAAGCTGTTCCAGATAACTGGTAAATTGAAGCAGAGGTGGGCAAACTGTTTCTGAAAAGGGCCAGATAATCAATACTTCGGCTTCGTGGGCCATATGATGTCTGTAACTTCCCAAGTCTACCATTACATCTCAAAAGCAGCCATACATAATACATGAATGAATGGGCATAGCTATGTTCCAATAAAACTTTATTTACAAAATCAGACAGCTAGCAGATTTGGCCCAAGGGCAGTAGCTTGCCAACCCCTATCTTTAAGAAACCCATATCTTTCCCTGTTTAGAGTGGTTTTCATTGACACCCCTGTCCCCGAGCTCACACAATTTCGCCTAGTATGGCTCCATCCCAGTGAGTGGCTTGAGGGACTTAGGGAACACTTAAATTCAGAGCTAATTTTTAATGAGCAAAGTCAGCCTATAAGAGCCTGAGTCACTTAATCTTTTCCTAGCATCTTTCATTTCATTTCCCATGCCAGGGCTTTACAATATAGGGGTGGATGGAGAGTTGTTTTCCAACATGAAGATTTAAGCTGGAATATTGCCCAGGTCATTTCTCTCATATTTCCCTCTACTTTAGAGGTTGTTCATTAACTGATAGAGGGGAGAGTTTTATGCTCTTGACTACTGAGGAATTCTTTCATCTTTCTTTTTTTAATTGAAAGGTCTCCAGTATGAGGGGTTTTTTTGTTTTGTTTTGTTTTCATTTCCATTTCATAGTTGCTGTCAAGACTTGGAGAGTTTTCTGTTTTCTACCAATACGTTGCTTTCATACTTTCAGAATTTTAGCTGATAAATAAAACCAAAGGCTTCTGCAGGTAGTAGTTGAGACTGAGCTGAGATAATCAATAACTTGAGTTTTGTCCCCCACCCTTTTTTTTTGGCATTCATTTTGTCAGGGCCATGTCACTTCACTCACTCAGGCCTTCATTTCCTGGACTATGAAAGTATATCAGAGACCAGACATCATTCATGAAGTTGTCTCTGGGTCCTTTTAAAAGGCAACCTCTTCCTCGGCTTCTTTTCAAAGACCTGGCGTGTTCTTCCCAGAATTCTACATTTATAGTATGGACATTTGTTATTCTGAGACTTACTCTTGCCATAAGGTATTACATAATTATTTTCCCTTTAGGTATAATTACTGAATTGCCAGCCCTGAGACTCTGTTTTGCGTTATTTCACACGTATTTTCGAGTTTTGATTTAGGTCTCTGCGTGGTTTGCCATAAATCAGCAGAGTGGGGGTGGGTAGCGAAAGGACATCAAAACACAGCCCCACTGCTATAGAATGTTACTCAAGTGACACTCCATAATTCAAATCCTACAAACCATGGGGTAGCCAAAGCAGGGCACTGCGACAGTATGAGCTGTTTTTGTTAATAGAGATGAAATTATGGGTGTAACTAGCTGGCAGTCCTCAAACAGACTTCAACAAACTGTTTACTCAGCTGTCCTCAGGCAACAACTTCATACTTGTGGATAAAATTATTCTCCCACCATCTCCCAAGCGGTATATTCCAGGGATCCCAATTTGTTCTCACTAATAAAAAGAAAGAACAAGTTTGTAGTTCTCCAAACACAGTTTGAGATTCTGGTTAGGTGTTGTTTTTAATGTATTCATAAAAATCACCTTGTCCTTTTGTGTTCTGCTGTTCAAAAATCTATAAGAAACTGGAGATCTAAAAGGCTTAAAGAAACCTTGTGGTCCCCTAACACCAAAACCTCGTGATTTTTTTCTTTGCTTTTGCACTATTCCCCTCATCCTCAGTGCCTTCCCTTCCTCCCTCCTCTCACACATCCTTTTTGGTCCAGCTCAGGCTACTCCTCCTAGAAGTCTTCCCTTATCCCCTAGCTTCATCCACTTGAAATTGACCTATGAATTTTCTCTGATCCAGTTTTTAAAAAATTTCATGCACTGTTTTAAGATATACAAGACTATACAACAAATAACACAAGAATCACCAATTTTCCCACCACCCATAGGGTAGAAGCCCCCTGAGTACTAGAAGAACCACTGTCTGATTTTGATATTTATCATTCCCATGGATATCCTCATATAATTACATATTTTACATATTTTATATAATATATAATACATTTATATATGATATATAATTATATGTTCTACATAAAATATTAACAGATATTTGATATTAATGGATATATATAGTATAAATAATATAATATTTTAGTACATTTTAAGCTTTATGTAAATGTTTTTATGCTGTGTGTATTCTTCTAAAACGTGCTTATTAGGAAGGGGGGCTCACATTTAGGTTTATCAGATTTATCATGTTGATTCTCATAGTTCAGTCATTTCTGTTCCTATAAGGTATTTCATCATCAGAAGTTATCACTCTTGTTGGTGCACATTTAAGGTGTTTTCACCTGAGCCCATAAATTTTTTTAAATCACTATTATGACACTACTATTGTATCTTAAGATTGATTATTTACCTATATATTTTTTTACCCTCTATGAAATTAAAGGTTTCTTGAGGGCAGAGACCACTTTTTGTTCATCTTTGTATTTGCTGCAATGCCTGCTACCGTCCCATGAACCCAATTGGTGATCCATGTGTGTTTGTTGTTTTGAATCAGATCCCTACAAGAGAGCCAGGAGGCATCACTTTTTGACAAATGAAACTGACATCATGTAACTGTCCTGTGAGCTTAGAAGTTAGATCCCCTGGTTCCCTTGGCTAGGAAGTTAAGCAGTGCTGTCTTAAAAACCATTTTCATTTACTAGAGAAGATCAGAATTGCTTTTAATCTCTATATTTCTATCAAAATATATTCATAAGACTCTGAAGTTTTTAGTCCAGAACTTGAAACTTCTTTGAAAAAATTTAAAAGTCACATTAGCTCTGCTTTTCATATGGAGGAACTGCATCTCATAATAAAATGTGATTGAATTAAAAACAATTTTTTAACAAAGATATAATTCATATACCATAAAATTTCCCTGTTAAAAATGTACAATTCCCTGGTTTTTAGTGTATATACAGAGTTGTGCATCAATACTATCTAATTTTAGAACATTTTCATCACCCCAAAAAGAAATTCCTTATCCTTCTTCTCTCATCTTCAGCCCCTGGAAATCACTAATCTACTTCTTGTCTCTAAAGATTTGCCTGTTTTGGATGTCTCATATCAATGGAATCATACAGTGTGTGGCCTTTTGTGACTGGCTTCTTTCACCTAGTATAATATAAGGTGTTTTTAAGGTTCATCCATGAACCTTTTCAAGGTTGTATTATGTATCAGCACTTCATTCCTTTATATTGTCAAATGATATTCCATTATATGGCTATACCACATTTTATTCATCCATTCATTAACTGATGGATATTTGGCTTGTTTCTATTTTTTGGCTATTATGAATAATGCTGCCTTGAACCTTCATGTACAAGTTTTTGTGTAGAAGTATGTTTTCAGTTCTCTTGGGTATATACCTATGAGTAGAATTGCTGGGTCATACGGCAACTCTATGTTTAATTTTTTGAAGAGCTGCCAAACTGTTTTCCAAAGCAGCTGTACCATTTTACGTAGTACAATAGATCCTTATAAGGAACTCAACACTCCAAAGACATTCCTAGCTTAATTCTTATCATTGAATGTTCTGAATTTTAAAACAATGTCTGAACTCACTGTATTATTCCCCAATGTCACTACACTTGTATTTCTCTAACTTAATTTTTCTCGTTCTTACCCTTATAGTTGTGAATGAAACAGTCTCATTTCAGGTTGCATTTATATATTAACCTCAATTTGGCCTGGTTTCACTGTAGTGAAAAGTCCTTGTTGTGCTTTCCCTCCCAAGTTTGTTTTATCTAGCAAGCAAATGGCTCTGGTATAAAAGGATTAGCAGAAAAATACCCACCCTGGTTTTAAAATATTGATCTTTTCATGTAACTGCATTACAGTAGCAATGTAGGTGATTCATATTTGAATGAAAATAAGAAAATAAGACAGTGGGAAGTGTAAAGTCCTGCAATCATCACCGCAAAACAATCAGAACAAGAACAAATTAATCTGCTGTCCAGATGTTTGCCCATCAAAAGTTCTGGGACTTGTGACTCATCTCTGTTTTGGAGGCTTTTTTTAATTGCACAAATATAAGCCTTCACACTGTTTCTTTTAAATTTTTTGACGCTTGGTGAATTTTTTAAATTGAATTAATTTTTTTCTGATTGAAAGATATGTGTTAATGCCAAAAACAATTTTTAGGAAATGTAGGAAAAAAGAAAAATAAATAAAAGTAAGTAACCTATAACCCAATTACTCAGAAATGACTACTCTCAACAGAGTATTTTCTTTCAGTCTTTTGTCTATGCATAAATATTCTTTGAAAACATCGTTTCTCTGGTTGAACGACATGTCTTCATATGAATGTACCATGATTTATGGGAACATCCCCCTGATGAAGAACAGTTTATTGATCTTTTCTGTATTGTTTGTTGATGTTTCCATGCTGAATTGTGAATACCTTTAATTCATTTTCACATTATGGTGGGAAAGATGACCCAGGCATACAGAACTTACCTACTCTTCCTGTGGAAAAAATAGGAAACAAGAAAATTTCATAAGAAAATACTGAGAACTTGTAGGTACTAGAAAAACATCTTCATGTAAACAGTTTTCCAGCTGTACTTTATAATTTAATGTGCAATTAATTTAAAAAGTTGCCTGATACTTAGATCTAATAGTGACAAGGCAATAGGTTTTAACTTAAAAGCAGAGGATTATGGTAACCTTGCATAGAAAGAGGCCAAATAACACTTTAAGGACTTTTGGTACATTAAAGATGTAGGGATAGGAAATTATCCCTCCCCTTCCTTTTAAGATTTGGCTATCAGTTATCATTAGAACTGATTATTGTTGTAAATCTGTGATTCTCGATCATGTTGGAGATATAACATTAGTTAAATTTAATAAAAGTCTTCATGCTTTCCTTCATGAAATCCATTTACAGATACAGGGACTATTTCCATGGGCATATAAGTAATAAGGAGTATGAGTATGAAATGAATTCAAATTACATTTATCATTATCATTTTTGGAAACTCCTTAAGGAAATGGAAAGCGTCCTAGTATGCTGCCAAAAACGACAAAAAAATGACTGGGAGTAGAGAATAAAGATCATTTTTATAATTAATTCATATGATCCAGAGTAATAAATATCACTTGGGTAATTAAACAAGACTGAAAAAGAAAGTTAACAAAATAAACTTATTTCAAAATGCTGACTACTTTTTCCCTTCCTTTCTTCCCCATGAGTCAGATATATCAAATATATCTTGACTTTATGTTAGGATTTAATAGCATATTTTTACAGATTTTAAAACTCCTCTCATTCATTCCAAACTGAGGAAGCCAATCATTTTTACCGTTGTTGTGAAATACCAGCCATGCCAAGACAGATTTCTTCCTTCTCAATGCATGTGCAATCTTATAAAGAGCTTCTGGTGACTCAGAAAATCCCATGCATCAATTTTCCAAATTGGATTTTATGTGATTAAAAATAAATTTAAATCAAACAGAGACTTTGGTGTGCTGAGAATTCCCATGTCAGGAGTTGGCAAGTGTCAACCATGTGTAGGTGTATGTGTGCTCACTAATACTGTATGAGCCTTTAGGACCTTATTTGAAAAGTTCTTTCCTGGACGAAGAGTAAAGCGTACCGTTTTGGAATGCAGCCGGCCATATCCAGCTCTGCTTCAGAGGAAAAGAAAGGGGGGTGGGTAGACACAAAAAAACTCCACCGTTTAAAAATCAAAGAAACGGGCTCACCAGATTTGTTGTCCTGGGATATTTATTACCTGGAATTAGTTTCTGCCTAACACTTCTTAGGTGAAGGAGAAAGGAGAAAGATGAGTATTCTTATAGCACAAATAATGCATTTTTCTAGATTATGCTGACTCCCTCATCCAGGCCTGCTTACCATGACTGTCATCAGTTGGTGGCTGTGACTAGGTTTTTCTGTTTATGGATGAAATTGACCAAAGGCATAACCTGCTTTTGGTTAGTGAAAGAGAAGGGTAAACCTACATAGGTAGTCAACATCTGGGCTCCCTTGAGGTAAATAACGAGTGTTGGCAATGAATAGAGGAAGAAAAGGGCGTTTCTTCCAAGAAGGTCATACGGTTGGTTATCTAGATAAGGTCTCTAAGCCTTGTTAGAAACTTGGAACTTGTGCTCCTCAGACTGTCCTGTAAGACCCAGCTGAAAACCGCCTGGCTGTGACTCACCCTCCTGTCACCCCAGATGCTGTCCAGTTCTCTGACGCTCATTTTCTGTCCCTTCCACTAATCTGGCACTTAAGACTGTCAGGATTTGCTATGTATACTTTTTATTCTTCCAACTAGACAGTAAGTTTCTTGAGGGTAGGAGCCAGGTCTTCTGCTTCTCTCCACTTCCTGCTGTCTTTCCCACACTGTCCAGCCTGTTGGATTGGTTTCTGTGTCTCAGGCAAGGAAACTGCAGTCTGCAGTGTAACGCTTCTGCCTATATACTTGGGAGGTGAAGAAGCTGAATGTCAAGTGAACTATCCAGATAATCCCCCCATGAAGTGGCTGTGCTCTACACCACACAAAACACAACTTTCCCATTCTAAACGGAGGAAATAATAGCCTTTAACTGAGTAATAGAAAAGGCATTCCACAATTCAAGGCATGATTAATACTGTATTAAAATTATTCAGAATCAAACCCGTGTAGAGCACCTGTACTTCGGTTCTTAGTGGTTCTTTCCACTGTTGTTCTTTGAAATATACTGAAGCAGATCCCCAACATACAAGACAATGTTCTTTTAGTTCAGCAGTCAGTAGCTACAGCCTACTTTTTCCCCTTTGCCCTGTAGTTCACATTTGTGATGGCAGAGTGGCAACATATATCCAAACTGTCTTAGCCAAAATAGGGCTAGATTCTGAATACATATTAAATTGGAACTTGAGGAATCCATGTATGTTATTTCTGTAACATTGAACTCTGAGGGGAGAAATATTCTTTTCTTCCAGTGCATCGCCAAACGTTTTACATCCTAAAGGAGGGGTGGATTTGCTGTGTTATAGTGTGGGGAAGGCCACGGTGTAGCTGAGTTGACCTTCCTAGGGGCAGATGCCCTAGCGGGGACAGTAATGAATGAAGTCATTTGGAGAGATCAGTGCCCTTTGATTATCCTGCATTCAGCAAAACAGATGGGATACCCATCCTCTAGGGAAAGTATGAAGAGAAATCCTGAAAAATCCCTAATCTGCCTGATTCATATTGAAATTATGCCTTATTTGCACAAAGCCGTTAAATAGGCTGTGATGGGAAGAAGAATTTCTAAAATGTTGGTATGTGGTCTTAACGAATCTACACGAGTGGAACTATCTGGCAGTGTTTCCATTTCCAAAGGAATTGGGCTTGAAATGTAAAATTTGTCTTTAGTCATAAGAACCTTCTGCAAGCAAACTTCAGAAGCCAATCTAAGAAATACCTTTGTGAAAGGTCAAGCAGTGCTCAGGGTAAGTCATCCACAGCCTTTCCTACTCAACCTGAGAAGCCAGACCTTTAGCGCTAAGGTGGCTTCCACACAATATAAAGATATTTCCCTCAATTTTAGGGTATTTCTCTCACCTATATAAAAGTGTAACTTAATCATTTGAAATAAATTGAGAGGTTGGACAAGATAGTTACACAGAGTAGCTATGAATTCTTCCATGAAATTTCCTGTCAATCAAGTAGTTTATTGTTTTATACAATAATTATTTTTCTAGAAATAGTGTATCTAGTGCTTAGACTGTGCCGAGGCAGAGGGTTTGGGCTTTTCTACAATTTTAAAAATTGAAAATGAACTTTAGGAACTGAACTTTTACTAGAGATATTGCTGAACCCAAAAATACGTTAGACTTCAACAGCGTGAAATTTTAAATTGAGCAATTTTTCCTGTACATGAACAAACTTCTCAACCAAAAATAGATGAGTATGCATACTCGTATGTCTGTCTGTTGTTTTGGTGAAAATACAGTAGGAATGTTTTTGACCCAAGACTGCTGAAGAAATTTTTAGAAAGGTTTACATAGCATCTTTTCAGATATAAAAAGTTAAGGTAATGCTAGGATGCTTGTTACGGTGGCCTTGACATCTCCAGATATAAGTGTCACACAAAATTTGTAAAGTCTCATGTTGATACACCATCAGCAGCAGAAACTGGGAACAGCATGCTTAACTGGAAAACTTGAACATGTATGAAAAATAAGAGAATATCCAAAATAGGTAAAATATATCAGTTTTTTAATTGAAGTATAGTTGATTTACAATGTTGTGTTAATTTCTTCTGTACAGCACAGTGATTCAGTTATACATACATATACATTCTTTTTTTAATATTATTTTCCATTATGGTTTATCATAGGATATTGAATATAGTTCTCTGTGCTACACAGTAGGACCTTGAGGCTTAAAAATATATCAGTTTTAAAATTAATCTTTTTAAGTTAAACTGAAAATGAAAAGAAGAAATGAAAGAAACCCTGGTGCCTCGTCACATAAACTTCCCATTTTTGAAAGCAGAAACTCTCAACCAGTAACAACTGAGGAGGCAAAAGATGTTAATAGGAAGATGGGATTTAATTCCACTTGATTTTACCCAACTCAGTAGACATTTTGGGGAAGGGAGTATTGGAAAGTAAGTGTTGAAAATATCAAGAAAAGTTCACATTAAGGATTTGGCATTTCTTGGGGCATTTTATTTTATTTTTTTGTTTAGGTTTGTTTTTATTGATTTTAAAACTATATGTTTTAGTCAAAAACCTTGGAATATTTATTTGTTTATTTAATTTACTTTTTACTGAAGTATAGTTGAATTACAATGCTGTGTTAATTTTTGCTAGACAACAAAGTGACTCAGTTATACATATATATACATTGTTTTTTTCATATTGTTTTCCCTTATGGTTTATCACAGGATATTGAATATGGTTCCCTGTGCTATACAGTAGGACCTTGTTGTTTATCCATTCTATACATACCAGTTTGCATCTGCTAAGCCCAAACTCCCACTCCTACCCTCTTCCACCCCTCTCCCCCTTGGCAACCACCAGTCTATTCTCTATGTCCCTGATTTTGTTTCTGTTTCATAGATAGGTTCATTTGTGTCATATTTTAAATTCCACGTACAAATGACATCATATGGCATTTGTCTTCTCTTTCTGACTTACTTCCCTTAGTATGATAATCTCTAGTTGCATCCATGTTGCTGCAAATGGCATTATTTCATTCTTTTTTATGGCTAAGTAGTATTCCATTGTATATATGTACCACATCTTCTTTATCCATTCATCCGTTGATGAACATTCAGGTTGTTTCCATGTCTTGGCTATCATGAATAGTGCTGCTATGAATGTAGGGGTGCATGTGTTTTTTTGAATTATGGTTTTGTCTGGATATATGCCCAGGACTGGGATTGCTGGTTCATATGGTAACTATTTTTAGTTTTCTGAGGAGCCTCCATACTGTCTTCCACAGTGGTTGCACCAACTTACATTCCCGCCAACAGTGTAGGAGGGTTCCCTTTTCTCCACACTCTCTCCAGCATTTGTTATTTGTAGACTTTTTAATGATGGGCATTTTTGAAGTGAGCAAGTTGTCGAGGGAGAAATAAGGTTCAATGAGCCAGAGACTGAGTTAGCCAGTGGTGAGGGGAGGGGACACCACAGGCTCTTCCACAGGCTGTATGGAGCAGAGGAGACACCGGGGTGACAGTGACACTGCTATGAGGTCTTGCAGACAAATCCACCTGTGCACCTGAGGTTTTGTTTTACTTGGCACTTCTTGCATGAGAGAAGGAAGGAAGGAAGAAAGGGAGGGAGGAAAAAAAAAGAAAAGATAAGGACGATTTGACATTTCCAGAAGTTGCCCCCATGAAATTAGTGATTGATACGAACAATGAAGAGGTTCTAAGTCTTAGCATGAGACAGAGAAGCTAGCATAATAGATCTCCAGAATACTAACCCTCAGGGGAATCCTTAGGTGTCTCCCTCATCTCATGCTTAAGCCCAGCCCTGATATATAAGCTCACAGATCACATTTCCCCTTAATATGTAATGTCCCCCCTAAAGGCTGACTCAGTCTTATCATTGGCACCATCTTCATGTCACATTTACTGCTTGATTAACTGGCTGATGAACTAGAATTATTTATCACATTCTTATATTATGGTTCCTCTCCTCTATTTTTTATCCAAAATATCACTTGTTCCAAAATACATGTGAAAATTAGTAGACTTATATATTGGTCCCAAAGTCATCTTCCTTCAAGTTTATAAAACACTTTATTTGTAAGGCTAATGAGGGAAATCATTATATTCTGAATAAAAACAAAATCAAATGTATACCATATAACCATTTGTTATGATTAGGTTATTTTGAAATAAAACAAGAAAATTGTAGACATCTCTTCCTTTTTCCTCCTTCTTTTCTACTTGCCACCAGCAGGATCAGCAGAAAATGTACCCTCTGGGTCACCAAGTAGACATTTGGCTTAGACTGGCCAAGAACAGGGTCAAGAGTGTGGACAGCTGCAATGAAATGAGGGGGGCATTTAGGGACACCTGGTTTCAGAGCCTTGAGGGAAACCTTGGGTGAATCAATTAAAATCTCTGCCTTAGCTGGCTCATGGTTAAATGGGCACAAATCTTATCCACCACATGAGGATCCAATATAACCAGTAACTCTAGTGCAAGCACCACAAACAGAGCTTGGCACAAAGCAGCAGTTAATAAACCTTGCTTGGGTTTTCTTTAATAAGCCACTTCCTGAATGAATGATTCCTCTGATCCTGGGCAATGCTGGTCTGGGCAAACTGCTGATACACTGGCAGCCTTAGGTATAAATATCCACCAAGGAATGAGAAAACGACAAAAGCAACCACCCAAATGAGTATGGGAAGGACGCCATATTATCTCTGAACATGGCCCCTGAACGAGTGATAAACACTAATGACTGTCATCACTCAGATGACTTTGTCCTGTTCTGAGCATCTTCCCACCCTCATATTTCATTACAATTGATGGGTTTTCTGGTCGCGCATGAAGCATTCAGGGTAAACACGGCTAGTGCGACACTCCAAGTCTTGCAGGGGTAAGAATGCGTGTCTCCACTTGGCTGCAGGGCCTGCAAAAGACAGCTTGACACGGGCATCCTTTGGCCTTCTCACCGCCCCTGCTAACCCAGCCCTGATAAATAAGCCAGCTAATTGAATTAATAAACAACTCTTTCTTTTTTTTTTTTTAAACAGCCAGCTGGCGTGCAATCAAAATGTGTGATAAATTATCTGTCACTGCTTTAACCACAGTGGGAGGGGAGTGGAAAAATTAGCCACTTCAACCCTTTCTCACTGCTCCCAGTTTTCCTGCTCTGTTCGCTCAGCTATAGGATTTTCCCCGCACCCTGGTGTTCTCACTCTGGCTGAGGTCCAGGACTGAGTCGCTATGGGTGGAGAAACGTATTTGGCTGCCCTTGATGATGGATCCTTAAGCCCAGGCATTGTGGGGGGAGGCAAAAATGCCGAGCCAGCCTGTGGGAAAGCGAGATTTGTCTGCTGCCCTGGCAGGGAGGGTTCGGTTATGAGCCTGTGGTTTGAGCCCACAAGATTCTCGTTAAGGGAGGGGAGTGGATGTGGTTCACAAGCAAAGTATTGTGATGTCTGCTTTTTCTTGCCCACCTCTAAAGCCAAACAGCTTTGGGGACTTTCTGGAATGAGTGCGAAGGGCTCGCCAGAGTCTTCGGGAATATAAGTGGCAACCACTTTCCACCCATTCTTGCACCTTAGCAGTTTTCTTCGGTATCTCCTTCCACTCTCTTTTCTTTGTACCCTAAGACCTGATTTCAAGTCACTCCTGTTAAAGGTATTGACGTTCAGAAGCTGGTCTTCAGGATTAAAGATTCTGTACAATTTAAGGGGACTTTTCCGTATTCATTTTTTGGCTGATCCCCAGTGCAGTTTCTCAAAGTCAAAAAAATAAACAGTCCCCTTCAGGCTAAATCCATGTGGAGCCGTCATTAGGCTTTTCTGTGTCGTCTCATTTTGTCGGGGGTGGAGACCTCCTGGGGTTCACCCGAGTTGGGAAGCATCTGGATTGTATATTCACTTTAACACCGTAATTCTCTTAGAGGTGCTTTCATTTTAGGATGTTGCCTTGTGTAATAATATACAAGTCATCCACAGGGAATGATCTGGAACTGGCAACAGATGGAGACTGGGTGAATGCAGGGGTTCTTGATCTGTTTGATTCATGGGCTTCCAAACACTTACACTTCCAAGGCACTTTTCCCAGAGGATATGTGCTTTATTGTTTATATAGAGCAAAACCGTAATCCACTACCCTTAAATGGGGCTGTGTGAAGCCAGGATAAAGTGATGACTTTTTTTTTTTTTCATCCTTCAGGAAAACAAAACTTTTTGGGTAAACTTATTGTAATTGCTAAAGTCAGACCTTGATTATCATCAGGCAAAAAATGGGCAAAAACTTGATTATATTCTTATACTAGAATGTTTACTACAGGTCTCTTTCCTGCTTTCATTGGTATTTTCATCCCTGGCTGTGCTAGGCTTCTCTGCAGATCCAACAGCTTCTTAATGGGGCTGGGATGGTGGAAAGGAGAATTAAAGTAGTTCTGAACCGACAATGTGAAGTATTGTGCTTGGGAAACTCCAGGACATTAACACCTCTGTGGAACAGTAACTGGCTGCCCTGAAGAATGCACTTGAACTCCATGGGACAGAATCCAAAAATTCCAACAAGGATCCTGTTTAAAGGGCCATAGGAAAATCTCTGGGCAGACTTAGGCATTATTTCTGGGACCTGGTCGTGTGCCATTGTACCTTCCCCCTCCCCTTTCCCCCTTCTTCATCCTATACACACGTGCACACAGACACACACACCCACATACACTGACCCCATGTTTTGTTCCATTTCCTTGGTCATGAGGCAGATTCAGATGGTGTTGAGAGAGAGATGGTGATAGTTCCAAGAAGGATATTAGTGGTCACGTCAAAAGGCTGAAGGAGGAGACAGCCAACTTGCATGAAGCTTCATGACATGCCTCGTGAAGGATTTTACAGGCCTTGTCCCCAGCGCTTTCAAAGAAAACATGAGACAGAAAATTCAAGCTTCCATTTTGCTATGACATACTCTGTTTTTAGTTTACAGAAGATCTGAGAGGAGAAAAGTAGTAAGGGGAAGTTATGCAGATTTCCATATTTCCAGGCTCCCCTCTTAAAATTCTTTATAGATGGAAGGTAGGGTGCGGGTGGGAGGGAAGTCCTCCTCCCACCCTTATTGACTAAATAAAAGTAGACTCTGTATACTAAAAAGGTTTATGAGAATGTTTATTGGCATCTCTGGATTTTGGTTAATTATTTGAAAGTAGAAGTATTAAATTCACTGTTGAATTCAGAACCCACTATGATTAGTTTTCTGCAGACAAATAGGGTATATACCTCTTCTCCCACTACACAGGCCCAATTCCATGTGCAAACCTAAGAAGTTACTGAGAAGAGAATGTCAGGGCTGAAACTTTACATACTTCCCTTTAAAGACCTTTACGAGGTTGGAATTATTTGAAAGATAACAGAATACAATGCAGTAACCATTTTAGGAGCCAGAGGGAGAAAACTGGGAGAAGTGCCCCAGCTGCCATTGGGAAACGAGGTTAGGCCCTTACTGACACTGCCCGATAGGTCTTGGGATCTGCCCTTGCCTCCTAGTTTGGCAGATCCTACCAGGAGCACCCGCCTCCAGCTGAGGAGACGCAGATGCCTGCCAGTTTAACAAACTCTACTCCTAGCTTACCCCCAAGCACAGTGGCTGACACTGTCGCTGTGGCTCCTGACAAGAAGTAGCCCAGCCTCAGAACACATTGCCTCAGTGCCACGGAAAATACACAGCACATGGGCTGTTAGCATTTTCAGATGTCATCTCTGTTTCTTATTTAACTTCAAGATGCAGCTGAGTTCCAGATTAGTCTCCAGGATAGCAGAGGAAGCTTGGATTGGCAGTCGGGAGGCATGGGATCTAACTCACCTTCAACCTTGAACTTGTCATGGGACCACGATAGCCTTTTAATCTTGCCGAGCCTCCTTTTTTTTAATCTGTGAAAGATATCTTGAAATATAAATAAAATGTAATCTGTGTTTTGCTCCAGGTGGGCCCCCAAACTCTTCCAGTTATTAGAGCCCATGGTTATAGAAAATAATTCTCAGTGTCGTTTATGATCACTGCCACTTGTGAGACAGAGTGAGTTGATGTCCATTAAGGACAGAGAGGAAATGTCACACAGAAGATATTTTGTTATTAAGTTGGATTTTGATACCAGCCCATTTTAATACCCACATCACAACGGTCTTGTGGAGTCTCCTTCAAAATAATAAAATAAATAACTGATTGGTAAATGGCATTGACTCCTGATTTAGTTAACCTGGCAGTCGGATTAAGGCAGGGTTTCTCGATCTCGGCATTATTGACATTTTGGCTAGAGAATTCTTTGTTGTGAGGGACTGTCCCATGCATTATTAAATGTTCAGCAGTATCTCTAGGCTGTACCCACTAGATGCCAGTAGCACCTCCCCTCCAAGTTGTGACAATCAAAAATGTCTCCAGGGCTTCCCTGGTGGCGCAGTGGTTGAGAGTCCGCCTGCCGATGCAGGGGACACGGGTTCGTGCCCCAGTCTGGGAAGATCCCACATGCCGCGGAGAGGCTGGGCCCGTGAGCCATGGCCGCTGAGCATGCGCGTCCGGAGCCTGTGCTCCACAACGGGAGAGGCCACAACAGTGAGAGGCCCGTATACCGCAAAAAAAAAAAAAAAAGTCTCCAGATATTGCCAAGTGTCCCCCAGGGGGCAAAATCACCCTCAGTTGAGGGTGATTTAGTCGTGACTAAAAGTCCCGAGTTTAGGTCAGGTTTAACTACATATATTTGATATGCTGCAATCTGAAAATGCTAGTTAGCCCCAGAACACCAGCAGTATCTATTAGGTTCAGGTTAGAACAATCTAACCTTGATCGGAAATAACACTAGAAATAACCCATTTAATCTACAATGTCCCAGGACCTCAGAATAATGGAATCTACTAGATTTCAATCTTTTTGGAAATGGGCAGAATTGTCTTTGTATAATATATCTTACTGTGCACAGAATAAATGCTCATTAAATGTATGTTGAAAGAATGAACAACTTCCCCCAAAACACCAGGGGAGCACAGAAGGAGGAGCTGCCATGCACAGCCAGTCATTCTGGGTGATCTTTATTCTACAGGAGAAAATGAAGCAAGTGTTGGCCAGTTGGAAGGGAAGAAAGAATCTTTGGGAGGGAGGCTGCCATTACCCTAGCTGAAATGGAGCCAGGTTAAAACTCTCTTCTGATTAAATAAAAAATGTCATGGAACGTTTAATGACCAACCACAGTGCATCAGAGCCCAAGCTATATGTCATCACCCATGCTCCCCAAGAGCATGTAAGAGTGAAAGATTCAGTTACTTTAAGTCTTCTGTATTCCTAAATTGGCATATATTTTAGTGGTGTGGGATGTGGAAATCTCATATGTGCATCTGACATGTTAATCTCCCTAAAATGGTGGCCTCACTGTTTTTCCTAATGCACTTCAAGAGTATGACCTTAAATTGCATTTGAAATGTCCCACTCAGTTGTCCTGACAACTTTCTTTTCTCAGAATAAACAGAATCCACCTGTATCTCTCACCAGAGACATGAGTACTGTATTGAGTTTGTTTTCATGTTTGATGTTTTATAGGTATTCTTTGAACCAACCTTCAAATTCAGAACAATATTAAATCTAAATTCACGAATCATCAGGTCTGATTCATGAGATTTGTAGATTTTGGCTGATATTATTTTGTAACCATTAAGTTCTGAAATGATCAAAACTGACTTAATATGAGAAGCTTTGCCTCTTACCTGGGTAATTATTGTCATTTAGAAGGAAATCAACCAGGCTGGTGATCTTCCAGCCCCATCTCCACACTTCACTGTGGGTGTCTGTTTTAAAATTTGAATGGCAAGTGCTTTGGGGAAACATTACTTAATTAGCCCTGGGTGAGAAATTCTCTTCTGTGGTGTCCTTTTTTTCCTGCGGTACGCGGGCCTCTCACTGCTGTGGCCTCTCCCGTTGCGGAGCACAGGCTCCGGACGCACAGGCTCAGCAGCCATGGCTCACAGGCCCAGCCGCTCTGCGGCATGTGGCATCTTCCCAGACCGGGGCACGAACCCGTGTCCCCTGCATCGGCAGGCGGACTCCCAACCACTGCGCCACCAGGGAAGCCCTGTGGTGTCCTTTTGATAATAGACTTAATTGACAACTGATGTTACCGAGATCTGAATTTTATCTGAGATCAAAACTAAGCAAAGAGCAGGAGAGAGTGCTTTCGGAGGGCTTACCATCTCTGCACACGAAGAGTGTGCAAAATTAGGATTCAGAAAGAAGTGTAACTGTTATTTCAGAAGGTAGATTAATATAGTATTAAGTACCAATGTGCTCAGCATGAATCTTGAATACACACTCCTAGAGTCCCTGATTTTTATCCTGTGATACACACTCTATCTTTAAGTGAAAAATGGAGACTAGTTTAAAAATTTTAAACCTGGGATGATAAAAGAAAGACTTAGAAGAATGAGTATATGCTTCTTTCCATTCATTTTCCCTGTATATATTTCCCCAGTCTTCCAAGAACACCAAGGGAGGCAATACTGTGTAGCCAGATTGAGTAACTTAGATGTATTTTTTCTTGTTGGAATCTGATTTAAAGATTCCCCACCCTCACCCCTGGGAAAATAGTTGGGGTTGGTTGCAAAATAGTATAATATTTATTTCTTTGTTTGTTTAAAAATTGAGTTTTTAGTACATATCCCTCCTATTTCCAGCAAGGATTCTTTTTGTTTTTTTGACAAGAAAGTAGGATTTGTTGGTGGGCATGCGTAAAGAGGGAACAGCAACAAGGTTTTCATTAGTGCAGGGCCCGCCGTTTGTCCAGAGGGCCACAATTAGGGCTGTATTTGACCCCATAGCCATCCGGGATAAGCCGCTTTTCTGCCACCATGTTTTCAAATTCGTCAGAGTTAAACTTAGTAAATCCCCACTTCTTGGATATGTGGATCTTCTGGCGTCCAGGGAACTTGAACTTGGCCCTGCGGAGGGCCTCAGTCACATGCTCCTTGTTCTGCAGCTTGGTGCGGATGGACATTATGACTTGGCCAATGTGGATCCTGGCCACTGTGCTCTGGGGCTTCCCAAAGGCCCCGCAGCCTATCAGCTCCATCACAGGACAACATCTTGTTGATGCGGACGACAGTGGAAGAGGTGGCGCTGCACTCGGATGTGAAAACCATCTTTGCCACAGCTTTTCACCATGTACTTGTTGGCACAAATACAGGCAGCCTCCAGGGCTTCAGAGGAGAGCTGCTCATACCCATCCGACACACCATGCAGCCACAGAGTGGGAACTCATCCACCTTTGCCTTCTTCCGCCCCAGGTCAAAGATGCAGATCTTAGCATCAGGGGCACCTCGGCAGAAGCGAGACTTTGGGTATGGCTTGTTCTTACAATACCGGTAACAGCGAGCGGGGCGGCGGCCCACGGTGACACCAGGATCTTCAAAGGCACGCCGAAGGGAAAGAGGCGCTCCCACGCCTGTACATGCCTTATACAGGCAGTCTGTCTTCACACGTAGGAACCATGGAGTCCGGGCGAGGGCGGGTAGACGCCCTCAGGTCGAATTTTACCTGAGATCAAAACTAAGCAAAGGGCAGTGGACTGAAGAGAGTCCTTTTGGAGGGCTTATCTCTCTGCACACATAAAGAGTGTGTAGAATTAAGTCCACTCTTGCAGGAGCAGTAGTCTGTAAATGCAGATGGCCCTTCCCCTGGTCAGCTGGGCTTGCCCCACATGAAGTCTGCAGCCTCCAATATGCTCTTCAAAGCGTGATGCCATTCTGAAAGTCAGGCTGGATGCTGGGTGGAATGTGTCACAGAAACGAAAGAACAACTCCCCATCGCTAGAGCTGCCATCACTATTTCCACTGGGCTTAGCAGTGACACGTTTGGTTAACCATTTTGTTAGCCTCCGGTTAACCACGCATGCTTTGAAAACCTTACAGAAGTGGGAAGATGTCTATATATAATGTTATTCATATAAAAAACAACCCCACAAGATACAGTTCTTTCCTTAGCTGCCACACCAAATCCAGACTCTCTATAACTGGCATTTGGTGAAAGGAAGAAATCACTTGATAAACACCCTTTGGTGATTAATTTATCTGGAAACTAGGGTGGAGTGGGAAATTCTCTAAAAAAGGGAATTGAGCTTGTTTGAGTTTGGAGTCCTTTGACTCAATCTTGTATCCACTTCTCTTTTACAGTGATTCTGCCTTATCATTGTATATGAATAAATACAAATATCAGAGCCCTTGGGTAGAGCATGTTTTCCACCTCCAGTTGAGCTGACTTCCTTTCCTCCTCTGTATCTTTTTCCCTTCCCTCTGGCCTTTTGCCTCTTTCTTCCTTTTTGCCTTTTCCACATGCTTTTTATATTATCTACCATCTTCTTCTAACTAGGCAAACTGTCAGGCTGCACCACAAAGAACGTCAGGTTCCAATCCCTTGTCTACACTGGCTCTCGAGCAGGTGACTTAACATTTATTTCTTCAGAGGAATTTCCTACATCTTCATATCATGGGGGATGATCTTCATCACCTACTTCGAAGGTTTAATATCCGCAAAGAACTTTGCTCGCTCTAGAAGGAAGGCAGTGATTTAGGACAAGCTACTATTATTGTCAGTCCCTGGTGAGTAGTTGCTTAGGAGAAATTTGGAGTCAGAAGAGAAATTGCTTAAGCTGGAAGAGAAGACAGTTCATGAAAATGATACCTTGAGCTTGTTAGAAGATAAATTCTTAGGCCATTTTCAATGAATAAATCAACCAGAAAACTTTCTATTTGGCGTTTTTAGAACTGTACTCAGTTGTGACAATATGATTTAAAGAGGTGGTTCCACATTCCCCACTCCACCACCCCCATTACTTAGGTTGTAGGCAGTGAAACAGTAGAGTTAGATCTCTGGTTTATTGAATTGTACACCATGGAGACAATAGAAATGAAGAGGTAAAAAGATAGCTTAGCAAGAGACTGTAATTTCACTCTTAAAAATGTGCCAAATACTTAATGTATTCTGCTAGTCATACCTCCTGAAACAAGAAAAGCTCTCCAGTTAGAAAAGAGTACAGAAAACTTATTCTTCAACAGCTAAATATTAATGGAATTTTTAAACTGCGTGTGAGAATCCACATGATTTGGATACACATCAGCTCAGAAAAAAAAGTTGTTCCTCATTTTTTGGCTGGAAGTACTCTGCACTATCATCTTCTTGGGCCTAATTCAAAAGTTCTCCTTAAGCATAACTTTTTATAAACACACAAACAACCAGACTCTTCATACATTATAAATGGCTTCTCTTGGAAATGCCTTAAATGTAGATATGCATTATAAAAATTTTTTTTTGCCTTAAATGTAAACATCAACAACAACAAAAAACATCTTTTGGGTTTTGTTTGTTTCCCCATGCACAGCTTTATTCTCCCTGCTGTGTTTTGCCTAAAAACCCAAAGATTGTGCTGTGATAGAAGCTTTTATTAATGATGGTGCTCCTTCATCCCGAGTCTCTCCCAGGTTTCTCCTGGTCCTTCCTGCTCGGTGAGAACAGGCCATTGACAAATGGCATTACTGATTCTCAATGTGCTCAGAGCCCAGGGGCTATTGGTGGATGTGCTGTCTCTGTTGTCTGCGAGCTGCTGCGTTGAGCACCATACAGTCCAGACCACTCACAGGCAGACCGGGAACTCTTTTTTAGGAGGATGGTAGAGCCATCACAGCAAGTTGATTTGGCTATTGGTCCAGTGGCTTTGGACCACGAACACTTACAAAGCACCCCCCAAAAAAACTTAAGCAGCACTTAATGATCAGAGTCTATTACACACTCTTTCTCTTCCCCACCCCCATCCCCAGTCTTCGCCCATATCTTTGTTGACATGCTTGGGGGGACCCAAGCAGGGATCAGATCAGAGGCAAAGGAGAGTGTGGAGAACAGAACGTACCATACCATTTACCAAGAAGAAAAACAGAACTGGACATACGCCACATGTTTGTGAGGTGTGGATATCGATACCGAGGGGCAGAACAACTTATACTTCCATACAATCTACTACCCATAGTTTAAGAGAAACACATGGAGACTTTACCTATAATAAGCTTGAGGCCCCCTTGGCCAGACAACACATGACTCCACAAGGAATGGCACACATCTTGCCATTTCCCAACAAGTGGAATAAAGCTAGAAGACGACAATATGGAACAGCCGTCCTGGAGAAGCCTTGCCAACACCAGGCAGAGGTGTGTCCGGGAAGGTCCTTTTAGTCAGACATTCAGATGCAGAAGTTTGAGCATCTGAGTTACTGAGAGGTGTCCTCTGGGGATGGAGTGGGGGTGGGAGGGCAGTGCCCACTGAATACAGCTGCTCTAGGAAGGGTGTGGGTAAGGATCTGATGGAGGACTGGTGATGGGGTGCCTGGCTGCGCCACCCAAGCAGCACACTGCCAAGTCATGGACCTCCCGCCTCCGACGCTGCAGTGCAGCGGCTCTTCATGATGGTCATCAAGCACACACCCAAGGACTGCTGTGCATTAAAAAGGGAGCAATTGGTATAGTTAATGTTGCCCACTGTCCATCTTTCTTGGGATGATGGGAAGTGTAGCAGTGAGGAGAAATCCTATCCATCACTATTCATTGCATCACTTTTTTGCCCAATAATGAGGTCACCCCACTCAGGAAGGGCCCTGGGATGCACATATTGTGTCAAGTTTGCTGTGGGAACTTGAATCTGAATTTCATGACTTCTGTGCAATTAAAACCCCAAACTTAGTGTTGCATTAACATGGATTTTCCATAGTGAGTTATAAATGCAAAATTCTATGTTTCATATGTCTTTTTCTAACATATGTTACTGCCTGTGTTTCTGATTAAAAGCTCGTCCAAAATAAAATAACAAAGGATTACTTTTTTTCCAATAGAACTTTCTTCTATAAAAGCTAGAAATAAACCCTTACCTAAAATTACCCAGGCTTGCAGGTGCTGGGTTTTGGGGTGTGTGTAGTGTGCACTAGCAAGACAGAGGCCATTATTCTCCCTGCAACCACCACCAGAAGGCATTCTTTCCGTGGAGAAAATTGTAGGCCAACGCTTTAAAAAAATTCCATGGCTAGGCACCACTCCTGGAGACTTGCAGGCAGCAGGCAGGCAGGCAGGCAATCAACAAATATTTATTCTAAGGCCACTGTGTATTCAGCACCTTTAAAATTGCCAGGGAAACCAGCCAGGAGCATATAATACCTGCTAGGGCCAAGTTAGTATCCAAGGTCATTCCGTAGTGCTTAAGGAGCTCAGTAATCTGAAAGGAGCAGGGAACCCTAAAACTGTAAGATGGCAGTATCTCACCTGGGTATGGGTATATTGACAGAATAGGAAAATAAAATCCAAGAAAAGGCTCGTTAACTGAAGCCGATACTTAACAGTTGCACCACCCCCATCTTTTCCTTTTACATCTCCCTTAACAGACACCCAGCTCCCATTCCGTACACACCACACATCACACACACACGCACGCACGCACGCACGCACGTACTACTACTACCATTCACCATCATCATCACCTCTGCCCAGAAACTGAACCCAACTGGATGGATCAAGTTGTCAGGTTTTGTTTTTTTTTTTTAAATAATGAACACATTTTAAAAATAACAAGGCAAATATGCTAAGCTGTGCAAATACAAGGATATTCATCACAGTGTCATTAGAGAGGGAAAGTGGTACCAGCATGTATGGAACGTCAACTGAGAATTGGGATACTCCCCTAGAGACAATCCAACATCTATTAGGCAGGACGTGAGATTTTGTGGGGGGCAGGGATATGGGGACACGGGCTTGTATGGCACACATCCTGGCCTGTGCAGAGGTGAACAGGACTCTCACCCTCTTGCATTAAGTTCTCTAATCTAGTTTTGTTGATGCAGCTGAAAAGTCACATTAGTTGTTTTGACATGTGCGTCACATAGGGGTGCTTTACAAAGTCATACAAAATCCCTGCATCCTCTGTTACATATGTAACTGCCAAGCTACGTCTCCCCTGAGCTTCCATTGTACAGTACTGGTGTTTTTTGGGTTTTCTTTTTGTTTTTGTTAACCAAGCATAAGAGGTTACAGTGTTCCCCATTAAATTTCTCATATTGGATTCCTTGATGCTAGTCTGCCAAGATCTTTTTGGATACTGGTTCATCATCCAGTGTATTTAATACTCTCTACTAGCTTTGTATCACACACAGTTGATGGATGTGGCTTCTGCATTTTCTCTTTAGTTCTAAGCCAGCTAGGAGATGATAGAATTGTAGAAAAAAGAGGGTGCCAATGTCTTGCAGAGGAGTCAAATTCCCTGAGACATACCGAAAACCTGGCTTGGACCTTATCCATTCTAGGGCAAAGTATCTTTTTGGCTTTTATTGTTCACAATACAGTGTTTCACTTAAGGTGGCATCGTAATGAATATTAGTCATTCTCAGATGAAGTCAAGAGTTTCTATTAGCACCCTATTAAAAGTTAAGAGATTCTTATTTTGCTTTATGTGCTTTATTTTTAAAATATTTTTTAATTGACAAAATTCATATAACATAAAATTATCCATTATAAATTGTACCTTTCAGTGGCATTTAGTACATTCAAAATGTTGTGCAACCATCACCTTTATCTAGTTCCAAAATATTTGCATCACCCCCAAAGGAAACCCTGTACCCATTAAGCAGTTACTCCCCATTCTCCCCTCCCCCCAGCCCCTGGCAACCACTAGTCTGTTTTCTGTTTCTGTGCATTTACCTATTCTAGACATTTTGTGTAAATGGATTCATACACTATGTGACCCATTCTGTCTGGCTTTTTCCATTTGATAATGTTTTTTGAGATTCATCTATGTTTCCGCAGGTATCAGAACTTCATTCCCTTTTATGGATGAGTAATATTCCATTGTGCTTTATTTTGAATTTTAAAAATCTAAAGTAAAACAAATATATTTTAATGCTAAGAAAAAGAGGTTAATATCTCCTTTTCTTATTTTTCATCAAAAGCTGGTATTAAAACTCTGCCAACAAAACAACTCCACTCAGTCCGACTAATTATTCAGTATATCCTTATGGCTTATACAGTTTCTTATTCCATTATGTATCCCCATGTCATAGAGGAGGAATTTGAAGCTCAAGGTGACCAGCCAAGGTGGCAGAGCCAGGCTTTTAAACCTAGATTTCTCACTCCAAGTCTTTCGTTCTTCTTCTGAAGTTCTCTGAAACAATGACATTTCTTTCTTTATTTTAGACATTCATACAACTCACTTCTCCAACAGATTCCTATCCCTTAGCAGGCATCAACTCAGACCCTCTCTCTAATGGAATAGGGAGCTCAGGATCCTGCCCTCATTAGTTAGGTAGATTAGGACATGTAGAGTCTAAGGACTTAGTTAAAGCTGTCTTACAGTAGAATGAAGACTAGCTCCTGCTCTCAGAACAGCAGTTGGTTCTGAAATTCACTAAAATGCACAGCCTCTTAAAATGCTCACCAGCCTGCTGAATTATAAATGACAGCCCCTGAGTCAGAGATGCAGGGAAGCAGTATCTGAAATAGAACAATTCTATAAATGTGTGTTCATTAATTTCTTCACTTAAGAATAAATTGAAGGCTCACTCTTGCAGAACTGTAATTACTATACGATTTAGACATTAATATAAAAAGGGTGGCAGGGAAATTGCTTAAGATTTGTCTCTGGGGTTTGTTTGGCTTTTTAACCACCGAAGTTTAACATGTCACCTAGCGCTTAGGTCTGCTTTACCTTACTTTAGAAGTTATACCCGCAAGTGGACAATGAGAGAATGAAATCAAACACTGAATTCTTTTCCTTGCCTACTTTAGAATTGCTGAAGTTCCACTTTTCTGAGGTACCATCCTTATTTGTGAGATTTCCTTGCATCATTTTCCAGTGGACTAGAGTATTGATGTATAATACAATTCCTTTGTGTTTTTTAATAATCACATCATTTCTAATATCTTCAGAGTTACTACTTTTTAATGACAACATGACAAAGAGTATGAATAGTTTTCCTCCCAGACCCTATAGGATCCTCCCCTTTCCCTGGTAATCTCTTCTGCCAACCTGGTAGCCTTATTTGAAATTTTACTACCAAACCAAAATCTAAAGCAGAAGAATACTTAAACTGTGAAACCATCGGAGCTGAGTTACATTATACAAGTTTTGAAAGGAGCATACTTTATTCCAAGTGATTAAGCCGGGCGTGATTTTAATTAATTTTCTTACCAATGATTCTGAAATAAAGGTGGATTTTAAGATCCACTCTGCTATCAGAGTTATATGATCATTTTCAACAGACATCCTGAAGCCAAAATGTGAATCTGGGCATTAAAGCTATTTCTGCCTTGGCTAAGTGAAGTTCAAAGTTTGTGTAACTATCCCATGGCACCCTCTCATCCCTACCTCTCCCCAACTTTAGGAAGCATTTTGGGATCCAACTGGCGACATAGTGTCATAAAATTCAGTGGATAAATATCAGTTATTTTTCGTGAATTCAGAGACTTAATTTCAGAAATCCTTGATACCTAGAGCAAGTCAGTAATCATCGATATTGCAAGCACTCCTCCAGTGAAGGCTTCTGGAGGTGTCACACCATTGACCATTTGGACCATTCAGGAGCCTGTGTTACCACCTCAGCTGATCAACTGTGTTGGGAAGGAGAAAGAAAGAAGAAATTACATTTACAGAAATACCTTGGGGTGGCCACTGATGGCGATTGTTTCGTGTTCAAAAGGAAATATTAAGATGGATTTTATCTTATTTTCATATAGATAGTCTCTTACTTGTGGTCAATCAGCAACACTACATTTTGAGGTTATCACGTTCTTTTCTGGAACAAAACCCAAGAGCCGTTTTTAATTAAAACCTTTCTAGAAAGAATGCTTCAACCATGCCCACCCCCCATCCAACTGAATTTCAAATATTTGTTTAATTCGGTTTGGCTTTCAGAGTCTGTAAAGCATAAGCAATCGGCCGAGCTGAAAATGGAGAAGAAGTGTTTTTACAGTTCCACAAATGTTTCTAACGGACAAGAGTGAGTTGTTAATGGGAGATAAATTGCCTGGGGTGAGTGTGGGTGGGTGTGTCGTGTGTGTGTTCTCACGCAGGCCACATGCGTGCACCCACACGGAGGTAATGACGTTTGCATGTACCTGGGCCTCACAGGACAGGCTGTGATGCAAAACTGTGCTAAGCTGTAGAGTAAAGAGGTGCTGGGACGGGGCCACCATGGCAGCGGTCGTGCATGGTATGGGATGAGGTAGGTAGCTGGTTTCTTACCAGAACTCAGATCCTGGGCAGCAGGCCCATCCTCCCATTGGGAACAGTGAACAAGGAGCTGATAAAATACACAGACCGAATGAAAATGACCCCTATTGACTGAAACCAGCTGTGTCAGGCTTCTCGCTGTCTCTCCTGATTTGCTCTCTCAAATAAATGGATGTGGTAGAGGATGAGAGAAAGTAAACAGGATCATTTTTTCTTTCTTGCAGTCGCACCTCAGTAACAGCCCTGGTTTTTGTAGCTGAAAAATATGTTTATTTGCCCATTAATTTCCCTCTCTCTCCCTTGCCTTTTCTTGGCATTGGGTAGAATGTTATTTAAAATAAGACACAGTTCGGCTTCAAAAAGAAAAATCATTCTGCAAAATACAGCTTGGACTCATTTGCTGGTCATTTATCATCCCTAAGAGAGTGGGGTACAAATATCTTTATTTGGTATGCTTTAATGATTTATAGGGCGATGACTCTTGTTGGCACCAGGATACAGGGAAGCAGCAGTCTCTTTAGGACTTTTAGAAGTGCCCCAAACTGTTTAGAAATGACATGGAGAATATTAAATGTGGCGTATGCACAGCAGCTCGATAATCATTTGTCTTCACTGCCTTCCTTTCAAAGATGATGTAGGTTGGTGCTTTGGGGGTGGACTCAACCCACAAGCCTGAGATTCTCTAAGGTGTGCTTCAAAGTCTTCATTTCCACACTCGGGTGTGTGTGTTTTCTTTCCAGTACTTCAAAAAGGCTTTGGTTTTATGTGTCTCCCATTTCCTTCGGGTAGTGGGCAAATAATAATGTGCCCAACATTAGTGCCCAATAAATATTTGTTGAACGAACAGTTAAATGGAATGTTATAAGGCTTATTAGTATTATTGCCTTGGCATGAAACCTGGAAGAATAGACTTGAGGCAATCAAGTAATTTCCCTTAACAGTACAAGCTAATTATTTGAGAGATGAAGATCTGGTGCATAGTATTTATTTGTCAGGCTCCATTTGCTCCTAAATGAAGGTGGAAAAGTTGTTTGTAGCATTGAAGGGATAACATAGTGACCCACCGCTAAACAGCTTTTCAATTTTCCATGCTACTCTTTCAGGGAAAATGTATCAAGATGAAGTTAACGCGCATTCTTTTTGTTTATTTGTGTTTTCTTTTTTTCTGTTACCATTTTTTTTAGATTTTTATTATTTGTTTATTTATTTATTTTTGCGTGTGTAGTGTCTTAGTTGCAGCACGTGGGATCTTCGTTGAGGCATGCCTTTTGTTGCGGCGTGTGGGCTCCTCGTTGCGGTGCGTGGGCTTCTTTCTAGTTGTGGCGTGCAGGTTTTCTCTTCTCTAGTTGCTGTGCTCAGGCTCCAGAGCACGTGGGCTCTGTAGTTTGCAGCTCGTGGGCTCTAGTTGAGGCGCGCAAGCTCAGTAGTTGTGACATGCGGGCTTAGTTGCCCCACCACACGTGGGATCCTAGTTTGCCGACTAGGAATCGAACCTGCATCCCCTGCATTGTAAGGCAGATTCTTTACCACTGGACCACCAGGGAAGTCCCTTCTGTTATCATTTTTAGAGGGCAAGCAGGGCGTGGAGCGGGGATCTCTTTTGACAGTATTTTTATAGCCCACCTGCCTGTATGACTTCTGAAGTCATTCTGCTAATGTTGGTTGTCTGATAAAATTGTCCTTTCATATGAATACCACCTGCAGTGATCCAAGATGAAAATGCTACATTCGCATCCTAAACCTCAGAAAGTTTCATTCATTCATTCATTCCAGAAATATGAATTCAGTGCCCAATATGTACCAGGCTCCGTGCTAAAGCTTTGAATTTAGTACTGAGCAAAATCCAACATGGTTCCTGCTGTCATGAAGCTTATAATCTGGCATGGTTGGTGGGAATTAACCGAATGATCATACTAAAAATCGTAACTACAAACTGAATTTTAAAAAGAGGAATATGGTTCTACTGGGTCCATGTAACAACAGGAATTGATTTAGACCAGGAGACCAGGGAGAATTTTACTAAGGAGGATCCTGCGGCTGAGAGCTCTAGAATGTCTGAGGAAAAGGAAAGATCATCCCAGGCAAGAAGATGATCAAATGCAAAGCATTGGTGGGAAGGCCGGGCCACACTCCTCAGTGGCTATGCATATACTATATTAAGGGCTTGACCTTCATCCTCTGAACATTGGAAAGACCTAGAATGGTAATATATCTGAAGGTTAGGAAGTAGGGCTAGGGAGAACAGATACCTGGACCTTATCAGATCTGTGTTTGGGGGGGAAATATAAGTACCCATTCTTCATAAATGTAACGAGAGGTGATCGTGCTAAGCTCTGGATGGTCCTTTGCTGCAGTTGAGCTGCCTGGAAATTCTCACCACCCACCCTTCCCTCTATCAAGTTTTGGAACGAGTGTATCTGGGTCTCCACTTGTGTGCTGGACTGTGCAGCAATGGCATCTTGTCATTGTTTTCTGGGCCCTCCTCTTCTTTCTGCCTTTTCTTTTGATGATGGGGAGGTGGTATAACACAGTTTATTCCTGTTTTGGCAAAGTGTGCATGGCAAGCCTTTCAGCCCCTTCTCTGCTGGCGTAGAGAACAGGCTGTGGAGGTAACTCACCTTCACCACTCTCCAGCGGCGAGAGCTTGGGCACGTGGCTTAGTCTCTCTTTGTGCCTTGCAGGGTTGTTCTGAGGATTAGGTGAGTTAATATTTGTGAAACACAGAACGAGGAGTGGCACATAGTGAGTGCTCAATTGATGCCAGCAGTTATTATTAGCTATTTTTACTGATATGGCAAGGTGTCAAAGATATGTATTGTTGGGCTTCCCTGGTGGCGCAGTGGTTGAGAGTCCGCCTGCCGATGCAGGGGATACGGGTTCGTGCCCCGGTCCGGGAAGATCCCACATGCCGCGGAGCGGCTGGGCCCGTGAGCCATGGCCGCTGAGACTGCGCGTCCAGAACCTGTTGCTTCACAACGGGAGAGGCCACAACAGTGAGAGGCCCGCGTACCGCAAAAAAAAAAAAAAAAAAAAGTTTTTGAAGTGAAAAAAAAGCAAGATACAAAACAATATATCATAAGAAGGGCTCTTGCACAAACGTATTCTGATAAACGTTAAGGATATGTCTGTGGATACTTGGTTATATCTGAGGAATGGGGCTTAGAAAGAAGAAGGTAGGCAGGTAGTTTTTACTTTCTCACCACATATTCTTGTAGTAGGTTTTTTTTTTTTTTTTTTACTATGCAGCTGTATATTTTTATAATAATGAAATTATAAAGAATAGTCTAGAAAATCCGTCAATAGTATTTGCTATGTCAATTAAAAAATAATTATCTCAATATATTTTTTCATAATTTTCTTCACTTTTAAGTTTGGAGATGTCACTTAGAAACTGTTCTTGGAGTAAAGAAACGTGTATCTGAAGTCCAGCAATTCATCCAATGTTCACTTCTTTTGTTTATGTTCTATTCAAATAAGAGTTTTTTTAAACCACGTGCTATTATGATCCCATTGTTATAAAATTATTATACTTGTTCTTCCATCTCTACATATGCACAGAGAGAGCTGTCTGGAATACTGTTCACCCACCAAACAAAAAATGCGTTTGGTTCATTGGTTGCTGACTTCATTGTACTTTTAAGAGTTGCTTAAATTTTTTATAATGAGCATTTTTATAAAAACAGTGAAATCATTTCTAAAAATTGGAGATGAGGAGTATCTGTTCACTTTTCTGTTTAGTAATAAACACAATATGAAGCATCTAATCATTCCCAGGGATTCAGGAAGCTTAACTTTTTCAGGATAATCCTGATGCAGGTCAGTAGCTTCTGTGTGGTACATGTTGCTCATGAAAGAGGAGGCAAGTGGGCTCAGTGGTTACTGAATCAGGACACAGGAAATGTATTCAATGATTATCGGATATTAACATATAGTCTGTCAAACTGCCCCCCCTTTTTTTTAACAAGTGGAGGCTGTTTACATTTGACTAAAGATTTTGACGAATTGAACTGGTACTTATCAATAGTTTACTCTGACCAGCTGAGAATCATTAATATTGTACAGGGCTGGCACATGGTTGCTTCTATCATTATTTAAATACAACTCTTACATTTCGCAGTGATTATACACCACCATCATCAATCAGATAAGAATGCAAATCAGGAGAGAACTTTGAGTCCCCTAGTAAATATTTTATGAAGCCAATGTAAGCTTGCCAACTAGAATATCATCTCTGCAGAAGATACATTTCCAAGGGGTAACTGCATTATACAGTACTTAGTACATTGTGCCCCTCAGGATATGATGATAATTGTCTGTGTACAAGAAAAAACAATTTTGAAGAAACTGCGACCAAGTTGATTGCCAACTGATTCTTTTTTTTTTTTTAACATCTTTATTGGAGTATAATTGCTTTACAATGGTGTGTTAGTTTCTGCTGTATAACAAAGTGAATCAGCTATACATATACATATATCCCCATATCTCTTCCCTCTTGCATCTCCTTCCCTCCCACCCTCCCTATCCCACCCCTCTAGGTGGTCACAAAGCACTGATCTGATCTCCCTGTGCTATGCAGCTGCTTCCCACTAGCTATCTATTTTACATTTGGTACTGTATATATGTCCAAGCCACTCTCTCACTTTGTCACAGCTTACTCTTCCCCCTCCCTATATCCTCAAGTTCATTCTCTAGTAGGTCTGTGTCTTTATTCCTGTCTTACCCCTAAGTTCTTCATGACATTTTTTTCTTTTTCTTCAATTCCGTATATATGTGTTAGCATACAGTATTTGTCTTTCTCTTTCTGACTTACTTCACTCTGTATGACAGACTCTAAGTCCATCCACCTCACTACAAATAACTCAATTTCATTTCTTTTTATGGCTGAGTAATATTCCATTGTATATATGTGCCACATCTTCTTTATCCATTCATCTGTCAATGGACACTCAGGTTTCTTCCATGTCCTGGCTATTGTAAACAGAGCTGCAATGAACATTGTGGTACATGTCTCTTTGAATGATGGTTTTCTCAGGGTATATGCCCAGTAGTGGGATTGCTGGGTCATATGGTAGTTCTGTTTTTAGTTTTTTAAGGAATCTCCATACCGTTCTCCATAGTGGCTGTATCAATTTACATTCCCACCAGCAGTGCAAGAGGGTTCCCTTTTCTCCCCACCCTCTCCAGCATTTATTGTTTATAGACTTTTTGATGATGCTCATTCTGACTGGTGTGAGGTGATACCTCATTGTAGTTTTGATTTGCATTTCTCTAATGATTAGTGATGTTAAGCATCCTTTCATGTGTTTGTTGGCAATCTGTATATCTTCTTTGGAGAAATGTCTATTTAGGTTTTCTGCCCATTTGGGGATTGGGTTGTTTGTCTTTTTGATATTGAGCTGCATGAGCTGCTTGTATATTTTGGAGATTAATCCTTTGTCAGTTGCTTTGTTTGAAAATATTTTCTCCCATTCTGAGGGTTGTCTTTTCATTTTATGGTTTACGGTTTCCTTTGCTGTTCAAAAGCTTTTAAGTTCCATTAGGTCCCATTTGTTTATTTTTGGTTTTAGTTCCATTTCTCTAGGAGGTGGATCAGGAAGGATCTTTCTGTGATTTATGTCATAGAGTGTTCTGCCTATCTTTTCCTCTAAGAGTTTTATAGTGTCTGGCCTTATATTTAGGTCTTTACTCCATTTTGAGTTTATTTTTGTGTATGGTGTTAGGGAGTGTTCTAATTTCATTGTTTTACATGTAGCTGTCTGGTTTTCCCAGCACCACTTACTGAAGAGGCTGTCTTTTCTCCATTGTATATTCTTACCTCCTTTATCAAAGATAAGGGGACCATATGTGCATGGGTTTATCTCTGGGCTTTCTATCCTGTTCCACTGATCTATATTTCTGTTTTTGTGCCAGTACCATACTCTCTTGATTACTGTAGCTTTGTAGTATAGTCTGAAGTCAGGGAGCCTGATTCTTCCAACTCCGATTTTCTTTCTCAAGATTTCTTTGGCTATTTGGGGTCTTTTGTGTTTCCATACAAATTGTGAATTTTTTTGCTCTAGTTCTGTGAAAAATGCCGTTGGTAGTTTGATAGGGATTGCATTGAATCTGTAGATTGCTTTGGGTAGTACAGTCATTTTCACAGTGTTGATTCTTCCAATCCAAGAACATGGTATATCTCTGCATCTGTTTTTTTGTTTTTTTTTTTTTTTTTTTTTTTTGCTGTACGCGGGCCTCTCACTGCTGTGGCCTCTCCCGTTGTGGAGCACAGGCTCCGGACACACAGGCTCCGCGGCCATGGCTCGCGGGCCCAGCCGCTCCGCGGCATGTGGGATCTTCCGGGATCGGGGCACGAACCCGTGTCCCCTGCATCGGCAGGCGGACTCTCAACCACTGCGCCACCAGGGAAGCCCCTGCATCTGTTTTTATCTCTTTAATTTCTTTTATCAGTGTCATAGTTTTCTGCATACACGTCTTTTGTCTCCTTAGGTAGGCTTATTCCTAGGTATTTTATTCTTTTTGTTGCAGTGGTAAATGGGAGTGTTTCCTTAGTTTCTCTTTCAGATTTTTCATCATTAGTGTATACGAATGCAAGAGATTTCTGTGCATTAATTTTGTATCCTGCTACATTACCAAATTCATTGATTAGCTCTCGTAGTTTTCTGGTGGCATCTTTAGGATACTCTAGGTATAGTATCATGTCATCTACAAACAGTGACAGTTTTACTTCTTTTCCTATTTGGATTCCTTTTATTTCTTTTTCTTCTCTGATTGCTGTGGCTAAAAGTTTCAAAACTATGTTGAATAATAGTGGTGAGAGTGGGCAACCTTGTCCTGTTCTGATCTTAGTGGAAATGATTTCAGTTTTTCACTATTGAGAACGATGTTGGCTGTGGGTTTGTCATATATGGCCTTTATTATGTTCAGGTAAGTTCCCTCTATGCCTACTTTCTGGAGAGTTTCTATCATAAATGGGTGTTGAATTTTTTCGAAAGCTTTTTCTGCATCTATTGAGATGATCATATGTTTTTTCTCCTTCAATTTGTTAATATGGTATATCACATTGATTGATTTGCATATATTGAAGAATCCTTGCATTCCTGGAATAAACCCCACTTGATCATGGTGTATGATCCTTTTAATGTGCTGCTGGATTCTGTTTGCTAGTATTTTGTTGAGGATTTTTGCATCTATGTTCATCAGTGTTATTGGCCTGTAGTTTTCTTTCTTTGTGACATCTTTGTCTCGTTTTGGTATCAGGGTGATGGTGGCCTCATAGAATGAGTTTGGGAGTGTGCCTCCCTCTGCTATATTTTGGAAGAGTTTGAGAAGGATAGGTGTTAGCTCTTCTTTAAATGTCTGATAGAATTTGCCTGTGAAGCCATCTGGTCCTGGGCTTTTGTTTGTTGGAAGATTTTTAATCAAAGTTTCAATTTCAGTGCTTGTGATTGGTCTGTTTATATTTTCTATTTCTTCCTGGTTCAGTCTCGGAAGGTTGTGCTTTTCTAAGAATTTGTCCATTTCTTCCAGATTGTCCATTTTATTGGCATATAGTTGCTTGTAGTAATCTCTCATGATCCTTTGTATTTCTGTAGGGTCACTTGTTACTTCTTTTTCATTTCTAATTCTATTGATTTGAGTCTTTTCCCTTTTTTTCTTGATGAGTCTGGCAAATGGTTTATCAATTTTGTTTATCTTCTCAAAGAACCACCTTTTAGTTTCATTGATCTTTGCTATCATTTCCCTCATTTCTTTTTCATTTATTTCTGATCTGATCTTTATGATTTCTTTCCTTCTGCTAACTTTGGGGTTTTTTTGTTCTTCTTTCTCTAATTGCTTTAGGTGTAAGTTTAGGCTGTTTGAGATGTTTCTTGTTTCTTGAGGTAGGATTGTATTGGTATAAACTTCCCTCTTAGAACTGCTTTTGCTGCATCCCATAGGTTTTGGGTTGTCATATTTTCATTTATTTCCTCTTTGATTTCTTCAGTGATCTCTTGGTTATTTAGTAATGTATTGTTTAGCCTCCATGTGTTTGTATTCTTTACAGTTTTTTTCCTGTAATTGATATCTAGTCTTATAGCATTGTGGTTGGAAAAGATACTTGATACAATTTCAATTTTCTTAAATTTACCAAGGCTTGATTTGTGACCCAAGATATGATCCTGGAGAATGTTTCATGAGCACTTGAGAAGAAAGTGTATTCTGTTGTTTTTGGATGGAATGTCCTATAAATATCAGTTAGGCCCATCTTGTTTAATGTATCATTTAAAGCTTGTGTTTCCTTATTTATTTTCATTTTGGTTGATCTGTCCATTGGTTAAAGTTCCCCACTATTATTGTGTTACTGTCGATTTCCCCTTTTATGGCTGTTAGTATTTGCCTTATGTATTGAGGTGCTCCTATGTTGGGTGCATAATTACAATTGTTATACCTTCCTGGATTGATCCCTTGATCATTATGTAGTGTCCTTCTTTGTCTCTTGTAATAGTCTTTATTTTAAAGTCTATTTTGTCTGACATGAGAATTCCTACTCCCGCTTTCTTTTGATTTCCATTTGCATGGAATATCTTCTTCCATCCCCTCACTTTCATTCTGTATGTATCCCTAGGTCTGAAGTGGGTCTCTTGTAGACAGCATACATATGGGTCTTGTTTTTGTATCCATTCAGCCAGTCTATGTCTTTTGGTTGGATTGTTTAATCCATTTACATTTAAGGTAATTATTGATATGTATGTTCCTATTATCATTTTTTTAATTGTTTTGGGTTTGTTATTGTAGGTCTTTTCCTTCTGTTTTTTGCCTAGAGAAGTTTCTTTAACATTTGTTGTAGAACTGGTTTGGTGGGCTGAATTCTCTTAGCTTTTGCTTATCTGTAAAGGTTTTAATTTCTCCATCGAATCTGAATGAGATCCTTGCTGGGTAGAGTAATCTTGGTTTTAGGTTTTTCCCTTTCATCCCTTTAAATATATCCTGCCACTCCCTTCTGGACTGCAGAGTTTCTGCTGAAAAATAACAGTTAATAAGCTGTTAACCTCATGGGGATTCCCTTGTATGTTATTTGTTGCTTTTCCCTTGCTGTTTTTAATATTTTTTCTTTGTATTTAATTTTTAATAGTTTGATTAATATGTGTCTTGGTATGTTTCTCCTTGGATTTATCCTGTATGGGACTCTGTGTGCTTCCTGGACTTGATTGACTATTTCCTTTCCCATATTAGAGAAGTTTTCAACTATAATCTCTTCAAATATTTTCTCAGTCCCTTTCTTTTTCTCTTCTTCTTCTGGGACCCTTATAATTCGAATGTTGGTGCATTTAATGTTGTCCCAGAGGTCTCTGAGACTGTCCTCAATTCTTTTCATTCTTTTTTCTTTATTCTGCTTTGAGGCAGTTATTTCCACTATTTTATCTTCCAGGTCACTTATCCATTCTTCTGCCTCAGTTATTCTGCCATTGATTCCTTCTAGAAGTTTTAAAATTTCATTTATTATGTTGTTCATCGTTTGTTTGCTCTTTAGTTCTTCGAGGTCCTTGTTAAACGTTTCTTGTATTTTCTCCATTCTATTTCCAAGATTTTGGATCACCTTTACTCTCATTACTCTGAATTCTGTTTCAGGTAGACTGCTTATTTCCTCTTCACTTGTTTGTTCTGGTGGGTTTTTACCTTGCTCCTTCATCTTCTGTGTATTTCTCTATCTTCTCATTTTGTTTAACTTACTGTGTTTGGGGTCTCCTTTTCACAGGCTGCAGGTTCGTAGTTCCCATTGTTTTGGTGTCTGCCCCCAGTGAGTAAGGTTGGTTCAGTGTGTTGTGTAGGCTTCCTGGTGGAGGGGACTGGTGCCTGTGTTCTGGTGGATGAGGTGGGATCTTGTCTTTCTGGTGGGCAGGACCATGTCCAGTGGTGTGTTTTGGGGTGTCTGTGAACTTATTATGATTTTAGGCAGCTTCTCTGCTAATGGGTGGGGTTTTGTTCCTGTCTTGCTAGTTGTTTGGCATGGGGTGTCTAGCACTGGAGCTTGTTGGTCATTGAATGGAGCTGGGTCTTAGCGTTGAGACAGAGATCTCTGGGAGAGCTCTCGTCGATTGATATTACGAGGGGCTGGGAGGTCTCTGGTGGACCAATGTCCTGTACTCAGCTCTCCCACCTCAGAGGCTCAGGCCTGACATCTGGCCAGAGCACCAAGACCCTGTCAGCCACACGGCTCAGAAGAAAAGGGAGAAAAGAAAAAAAAAAAAAAGAAAGAAAGAAAAATAAAATAAAGTTATTAAAATAAAAAATAAATTATTAAAATTAAAAAATAAAAAAGTAACTAAAAAAAGGAAGAGAGCAACCAAACCAATAAACAAATCCACCAATGATAACAAGCACTAAAAACTATACAAAAAAAAAAAAATGGACAGACAGAACCCTAGGACAAATGGTAAAAGCAAAGCTATACAAACAAAACACACAAAGAAGCATACAGATACACACTCACAAAAAGAGAAAAAGGGGAAAAAATATATATATATATAAAGGAAGAGAGCAACCAAATTAATAAGCAAATCTACCAATGATAATAAGTTCTAAATACTAAACTAAGATAAACATAAAGCTAGAAACAAATTAGATGCAGAAAGGAAACCCCAACTCTACAGTTGCTCCCAAAGTCCACTGCCTCAGTTTTGGGATGAATCATTGTCTATTCAGATATTCCAGAGATGCAGCGTACATCAAGTTGATGGTGGAGATTTAATCTGCTGCTCCTGAGTCTGCTGGGAGAGATTTCCCTTTCTCTTCTTTGTTCGCACAGCTCCTGGGGTTCAGCTTTGGATTTGGCCCCGCCTCTGCGTGTAGGTTGCCCTCTGGCGTCTGTTATTTTGGGGGGTCTGAGGTCTTCTGCCAGCATTCAGTAGGTGTTCTGTAAGAGCTGTTCCACATGTAGATGTATTTTTGATGTATTTGTGGGGAGGAAGGTGATCTCCACGTCTTACTCCTCTGCCATCTTGAAGGTGCTCCCCGCCAACTGATTCTTTAAATCTGGCCCACACTCTTTAAATCTGGCCCACTGCCTAATTTTGCACAGCACAGGAGCTAAAAATGGTTTTTACATTTTAAAATGATGGGAAAATATCAAAAGTAGAATAACATTTCATGTCATGTGAAAGTTATATGAAATTCAGATATCCTGTCCCTAAGTAAAGTTGTATTGGAACACAGCATAGTCATTTGTTTACATACTGTATACAGCTGTTTTTGTGCTAAAAGGGCTGAGTTGAGTAGTTGTGAGAGACCTTAAGGCATACAATGAAGAAAATATTTACTATCTGACTTTTTATAGAAAAGCTTGCTGAGTCCTGCTTAGAGATCAGATTCAGGGAGAAGTTATTTGTGTGCATGTCTGTTTGCTTATTGATGGATGATGCTTTTGTGTTGGACGTACCTGGCCTGTGATGTGGTCGTCAAAGAAGCTATAGGAGTGCAGTGGTCCATATTCTTCTACTTTCCTCATTTCCTTCCCAAAGTCAGAAGAATGTTATTATGTGAGAAAATTAGATTATAAAGGGACTGTGAGAAGTATCATAGTAACAAATGTTAAGATCTACATATTGACTCAAAAAGTTATGGATTTCTAATCTAATTTGAAGACTTAACATTAGTTCTGTTCCTATATTCCAAAATTTGAAGTTATTTCTCCTCTTTGGGTCTGAGAAATCTTTTGAGAGGCAAAAATCTTTTATTTTTATGACTCATCATAAAACACAGTGCCATATCAGATGGGCCCTTTGTTCAGTGGTATTATCACATTGAATGGTTCCATTGGGTTTATACTTGCATTTGGCTGTCAGTAGGATATGATTAACAACTGGATAGTAGGAAATACCTTTTAGCAGAATATCTAGGGTACCCTGCTCATTTCCCGTGACAGTTGAATTAATTAACATTCATGGCTGACATTGATACTTCTACCTACCATAATATATATGAAAATTTGAAATTAATATAAAAGTCATACTGCTACCAGTAAAAAAAATGTTAACAATAGTACCATAAAATATTATAAAATTGAAAATATGAGCCATTTTGATTCAAAATCCCTATTGTGTACACGACTGACCTCAGTTGTCCCCTCTTGTTTTGTTCTGTTTCAGAGGTTGAAGGCTGCGTTGACTCACCACCCTGCTGCCATGTCAAATGGGAATATGAACACCATGGGACACATGATGGAAATGATGGGGTCCCGTCAGGACCAGACGCCACACCATCACATGCACTCACACCCACATCAGCATCAGACACTGCCAGCCCATCACCCCTACCCACACCAGCACCAGCACCCAGCACACCATCCTCATCCTCAGCCCCATCACCAGCAGAACCACCCACATCATCACTCCCACTCCCACCTTCATGCACACCCGGCACATCACCAGACCTCGCCACACCCACCCCTGCACTCCGGCAACCAAGCACAGGTAGACCTTTTTCATCATCTCTTTCTCCCTTCTCGTTAACAGTACAAGCTCAAATATGGGGCTCATTGGCAGCAACCTTGTTTGACAAGCCCAGGTGTTCTATCTGACACTCTGGGGGACTCTGTTCATTTCCTAAGAGGTAATGGTTACCCATAAGACCCTACCAGATCATAGTGTCTATAACTAATAAGGTAAATATCAGGTTTAGTTTCTAGGGGCAAACGTAAGCTTCAAGTTCTCCAAAATCTATTTTTGCAGTGTGTTATAAAGTTAACCCTAAAAAAGTAACACCAATGGAGGATTAAGAATTTAAGCTTTAAAGAAAGATGTGAATGAAGGATGAGAAAAATAAGTTAATTCTAACCATGGGTCTATCTGCAGTACTTTATAACATCATAGAGACTCAATTTTGTCACCTGTAAAATGGAAGTTAAATACAATGGGCAATCTTCTGAGTGAGTAACAGTAAATGTTAAAAATATAAAGGGTAACAATTTCAGGCAGACAAAGAGGCCTGGTAATGGACGTTAGGGTGTAAGGTGCTGTGTAAATGGTAAAGAAAGGTGACTCATCCCACCCAGTGAGAAATGTGTTGGAGGGAGAAGGCAGAGAGCCAGGCTCTGTAGATGATCAGTTCAAGAGGAAGGCCAAATCCCAGTGGTGGAAAGTCACTAGGAGTGGCTAGAAAGAAAGCCAGCATTAGACACAACTGGAAGAGGGTCGGGGGATCTGGCAGACGTTACACCACCCAGCCCAAGAAGAGAGGCGGGTCCATGTACCCGAGTGAGTTTTAGTAAGTGGTTGAAGGGCCTGTCTAGGAGCATAGCTAGTCCTAGACATTTTGGACCTTCAAGTGGGATGACCTTTGTCAGTTGCCTCCACCCAGTCAAACTGCCAGGTGGGTCAGAATGGTGTCAGAAGCTTGGGATCACACTTATTCATTGTCTGCCTCTGTACCTCTCACCAGGCAGCTTTTAGAGATCTTGCACCAACCCCTCCAACACACACCAAACCTGGACAGCCATCCACAAAATGTGTTATCCATAAGCAACTCTCCATTCAGTAGATAAGCTTATTTATTAGCCAAGCTTACTTTTGCAAAGTTCTTAGAGGTATTCTATATAGCAAATAAGAGTGTAGGCTTTGGAGTGAGAAAACTTTCATTCTATTCCCACCTTACTTGTTGTATGACTGTGGTCAGTAGATGAACCTCTCTAAGCCTCAGTTTTCCCATCTGTAAAATGGGGTGATAATAGACCAAGCTCATAGACCCTTAGGAGTATTAAATAAGAGAATGTTTTGCCCTTGGCACAGTTTTCAATACATGATAGCCATTATTAATTCCAAACCGAATAATGTGATAGAAGCTTAGCAAGTAGTTTAGCAATAAAATGCTATCCAAAGCACCTTTTTAGTCATGTGCCATAGTAGGACATACATTTAGAAGGGAAAAAGAAAACTATAATACAAGGTCAAAGATAGGCAGATAGATTCACATGTATACTTTTTTTTTTTTTAATGGATAGCATCAAGTTTTGGTTGCATTTGTGAGCGAGTTACTTCACAGACAAGCTTAACAGTTCATTAAATATAAAATCCATTCATTAGCTAATTACGAATTAGCCAATTGCCCTCCATCTCGAGTCAGTAAGTGGCCAATTGTATATGCAGTCAGTTAATTGCCTTTATAATTGGCTGTACAAAGTTGCTTTTTTATCCTGTGCTACTAAAAAGAAAGAGTCCAGGTTGGTCTTGTTGAAATTTGAACAACATCATTTAGACCATATTCAAAATGCCACTGTTAACTGTATTAACTTGGTTGATATTGAGATTCTTGTCATGTGGCCTAATTGTATGATTGTCAGAACAATAGAAGTTATTAAGGTCATCCAACTCTGAGATTCTAAGATGACTTGGAATAAATTCTGTCATTTTGAAATTGCAATTAATTATTTTTGATCAAAATTTTCAGAGCATCTGTGTCAACATGATGCCATTCTATTTATTTTACTGAACTATAGTTGGTTTATAATATTGTGTTAGTTTCAGGTGTACAGCAAAGTGATTTGCTTATGCATATATATGTATATATCTATATTCTTTTTTATTCTTTTCCATTATAGTTTATTACAAGAACTATGAATATAGTTCCCTGCGCTAAACAGTAAATCCTTCTTGTTTATCTATTTTATGTGTGGTAGTGTGCCTCTGTTAATCCCATACTCCCGATTTATCCCTCCCACCCCACCCTGACAGAATGCTATTTTAAAAAGATAATGATAGGTAACAATAATTATCAGAGACACAAATTCTGGTCTTAGGGTTGCATTTTCAATTTCTCCTGGCTTCTTGTGATTCTTTTGCATATAAGGATGTGACTTCAGAGTCCTGGTATCACTCCTTGGCCACCAGGAATTTCTCTTAACCAAACCACACCTTGACCCTGAACCTGGACTGCACCTGAAACCACCATGTAACTTACCCCTTTGGGTAAAGGCAGAGGAGAAGCATCAGGGGATAAAGGTTTGTTAACGTTAGTGTGGTAGAATACAGTATTGAAAGAGAGGTCCCTGCAGTGGAGATTAAAACCCCATTTTGCCTACTTGAGAGTCTTGTCTGGGGCTGGCAGTGAGAGATCACTAATTCATACAAAGAAATGAATGAATTTATTTCATTCATTTTTTTGCCTGTTAAGCCCATACTCCCAGTTTATCCCTCCCACCCCACCCCGACAGAATGCAAAAATAGCCAGGTTAGCACCTTCTTTCCTAGTGCTTTGCTTTGCAGTGGTTAGCTCAGAAGTTACTGCATCTGAAATGACTAGTGCTAAACGTTTGCCAATAAGGAATACATCTTCATCAGCCGCTCTGGTGAGTAAGATCTTAGACAGTTTATTTTGTTATTCCTCTGTGATTCGGAGGAAAGGAATTGCCAATAAACAGTTTTAGAAAATGTCTTTGCTTTAAACAAAATTACTGAGATGCAATCTAACCTCAGTCCTGAGACTGATTCTTTTCAGTTAGTCACGTTCGGTTTGGTAGAGTTTAGGATTAAAATATATCGTCAACCAGGAGTCATTGTTAGTGCAATTACAGTCGTTCTGATTGATTTCAATCATAGGGTTGGAATGTGGTAGAAAAGGTGGCTGGGTTTCATTTTTTAAACTTTTTGCCTGTTATTTCTGCGGGTTAAATGCCTCTTGTAAAACAACTTTATAGGTATTACAGCCACAAGCCTGAGTGAGCAATGAGAGGGAGGAAAAAAAAAACCACCACCACCCTTTACTGAGAATGAAGGGAAGGAGTGAAGTGCATTAGGGAAGCATTGGGTGTCCAGACTCATAAACAATCAGTCATAGAAATTTCACTAGGTGCTGAGTGTCTGCTGTATGAAGGGAAATAAAGCTATATGTGTGGGAGTCCCTAAAACCTTAGATGTTTTTGAGCCCCATGCAGACCTTACAAGGAATCTATGAGCATAGTAAAACTTTTTAATAAAGTGCTTTGCCACTCCTAGGATTTCCTTATAATGTAAGTATATACAACCACCCCTCCCTGTCAACAGACACGGTGTATTAACAGGGCTCAGTGCTGCATCAGGATGAACTTTCAAAGGCCCCACTTCCCAATCACCTAGAAATTCACCCACTCACCATATCCTGTAACTCCCTCTGCCTTGGTCAAGCTCTGAGGAGGAGACAGGCCCATTTGGAGTTCGCAGGTCCAGCTAGGCATTTGCAGTAAGAACTGTGAAATTGTGACAAAAGGATTTCAGCTGCTTTCCAGGCTTCTTTTGATAGGAGTCACAATGGCAGTGCTGTCCCAGAGGTGTGTTCTAGGAACATGGTTTTGACACCATTAGTATGAAAGTCATTCGCAACCTGCCCAGAAGGAGTTTTCTGCAGATGACAGAAGACTCATCAGTAGGGTGACAGTCACCCTGACCTCTGTTTTCACCCGTTGCCATACATTGGCACTTTCAGATTTTACAAGGCACCTTAAATAAAACATTTTTAACATCTGAGGGGGAAAAAATGTTTCTTCTATCATGATTCAGCCAAATGCCAGTCAGGGGAAAAAAATCTACTTGACTCTCTTTTCGCAGATCATCCCTGTATCTTACCAAAATATCATAGAAGATAGCGGGGTGATGCTTTTCCTCTTCATGACTGTGATTTCATTGTTGACGTCATTCTTAGAAAACAAGTGTAATGTGCTAACTAAAACAAGCGACTCCCTGTGTTTTGCATTTCAACACCTTACCCAGCCGTTCCTCCTCTCTCCCCGTCACCCACTCCCTCTCTTTCCCAGCAGGTTTCACCAGCGACACAACAGATGCAGGCCACCCAGACAATACAGCCGCCTCAGCCCACAGGGGGGCGCCGGCGAAGGGTGGTGGATGAGGATCCTGACGAGAGGCGGCGGAAATTTCTGGAACGGAACCGGGCAGCCGCCACCCGCTGCAGACAGAAGAGGAAGGTCTGGGTGATGTCACTGGAAAAGAAAGCAGAAGAACTCACCCAGACAAACATGCAACTTCAGGTGCAGGCCACTGTCTCTCTCCCCAGGACTCAAAGGCCCTGTGTAACATTGGCATTTCCTGCCCCGGCAGGCACTTGTTGACCTAAGCGCTAACACCACCCCTTAGCCCACAGAGCAACTGCAGGCTTATTCCTCAAGGTTTATTAGTTCCGAGACACTCTACAAAACAAAACAACCATTCAGTTTTACATCAGTCTGCTCTGAGGAGGGAAACCCTGCCCAATTAAGTTATAGGGCTGGGAGCAGAAGCTTGGTCAGACAGAGGTTCAAACTCTTGTTCCGTACCTACTTGCTGGGTTTAACCTCTCTGGCTCTCAGTTTCCTCATCTATAAAATGGGAATAATAACCTCATAAAGTTGTTGGGAGGAATAAATGAACTAATGTCTACAGAGCCGTTTGTACATAGTAAATCTTCACCCGAAAGGCCGCTCTTTATGTCCACTGGGTGAGGGGGTTGCTTCAGTTTACACTAGATTATCTATATTTTTGTTCAAGGGAAAAAAGGGAGGTTTGTGTTTATTATTTTGCTCCATAAGAAAAGGCATGTTTCCATCTCATTTTTAAACTTGACAAGATTTGAATCTTGCATGATTTTTGCTTTCCGTGGGTGGCTCAGTGGGGGGACATTTTATAACAAGGCCACTTCTAGGAGTTTTTGAGAACCTCCAGCACCTAGAGCTTCTCCAGCGGACTTCATGCTATACACATGACGCAGTTCAGGGCATTTGTTCTAACACGAAAAGGAGTGCACTGTTCACCAGCAGAAGAAAAAGCAAGTATTATATAAGTGACAAGCAGTCAGGTATAGCAGTAAAAATCGTGGATTATAGCGCTGGATTATATACAGTGCTTCCAGGAGCAGAGATAATGGCTAAAGAGTGGAGGGAAGAGGGGAAAGAATGCCTAAAATAGGGAGAATCTGCTCCTCAGTAGTTCATAGGTCACGTTCACCCCCCATCCTCTGTGCATCCTCAGAAAGGAGCAATTAGGGTGCCAAACCCCCCTTTGCATATTTAATTCCATTAAGTGGAAATGGTCTTGGGTCGTCCAGTGTACAAATTGAAATTATACAAAGAAAGTTTGGGTTATACATGGACCCACTGTTTGGGTTATACAGGGACTGACTGTCATCATTTATGGATGTTCACTCTCCCCCGCCAAGTTCATCATTCTTTTAATGATAGACATGAGAAAGAAACTGGGGAACGTATATAGCAGATATGGGGGAAGTAAGATAATAAATCCTCCCACTAGCTTGTACGAAGCTTGTGTGAAGTTGGAGACTCTGTTTTGTTACCCTCTCCCCCGACCACTTACCCCCTTTTCTAATGTCGGGTCTAGCATGGAGAGTTCCTGAGTGTCTGTACTCAGTATCTGTTGAATAAATGAATGAGCTCCCCGTCTCTGGAGTTTCCAAGAACTAGCTGCCTGACCACTTGGCAAAGATGTGATTTAAGGGAATCAAGCCGCAGAGTTTGGCTGGACTCAAACACCGCCGAAACCACTCTAACTTGAAAGTCTATAATTCTAGAATCTGGCAGGCATAGTAGTATGTGAGAAGCTTTTAGGTGGACATGGGTATGCATTTTTAATATTAATAATAATCATATTTTAATTTTTATGTGTACTGAAAAATGTAATCAGAACATCAAACCTTCAGTTTCACAGATATTTTTGGTAAGGACCAGGCTAAATCATTAAAAAATGAGTTAATTTGTACAAACATGTTAAGTAAATAAAAGTTCTGGTGTATGTGACCTAGCAAATATCACAGCAGTGGTTTTGTAATGACTGAAATGTGAGAACCCCTGGAATTTGCTACCAGTTCTGAGATCTGCAAGAGGACCATGAACAGGTACAGGTTTTCTCAATCTCAGCACTATTACCTTGGGGCTCAGTAATTCTTTGTTGTCTCCTGTGCAGTGTAGATACTTAGCAGTATCGACCTCTACCCTCTAGGTATCAGTAGCACCCTCTACCCCACCCCAAGTTGTGACAACTGAAAAATGTTCAGACAACAACAAATGTCCCCCGCGGGGGGCAAAATTACCCCTGAGTGAGACCCACTGACCTAGATGAAGGAGTCTTGAGTAGTCAGCTGACATGTAATCAGATGCGGACAAGTTTTTAAATCAGTTTTAACTAAAATGAGTCCTGGCAGAATGACCCCAGGGTATTGACCATCATTCTAGAGCCTGAAGACATGGAGGGGGTCATAGCAGAGAGCCAGGAAAAGTGAGGATACTGGTTTACTTTGATGTCAGATGTGTTCATGACTTGACATATGCATATATGTTATAGCTTTCACTTAACATATAAGGTACTTAACATATAAGGTATATCCTTTATGAGAACCTAATCTACTTTTTTAAAAGAGTATATTTTAAAACATGCTTATTGCCAGAAGAGAGACTTTTTATTTTTTATTTATCTATCTATCTATCTATTTATTTATTTTTGGCTGCATTGGGTCTTAGTGGTGGCACATGGGATCTTTTGTTGCAGCTCGCAGGCTTCTCTCTAGTTGTGGCACTCGGGCTCAGTAGTTGCGGTCCGGGCTTAGTTGTCCTGCAGCATGTGGGATCTTAGTGCCCCAACCAGGGCTCGAACCTGCATCCACTGCATTGGAAGGCGGATTCTTAACCACTGGAGTACCAGGGAAGTCCCAAACCTAATCTATTAATTTTCACATTTTTAGAACCAAAATGGGTAAGGATAAGAGATACTAGAATTCTAGCCCCTGAAAACCAGAAAAAAAAGTCCTATTGGGGCCACTCAACAGGCACCAATATTTTTGGTTGTTAAAGCAGTGCCTGAGGAAGGGACGGTCTCTGAAAAGACTACGTTGTTGGTATTTTCCAACCACTGCTTTGCTTCACAGGGACAGAAACCACAAGGGCTCCATGTTTTCTGTGATGCCGAGTGCTTTGCATCATGCCACGTGATGCTGGAGAGGATATGCAGATTCTGCTACCTTTGAATGACCCTTTCCCTCTCACTGGACCTTTGTCAAAAGAAAAAGTTGTCTCTCTCGAGGCTGGTCCAGTGAGCCAAACTTTAAGTAAACAGAAATGGAAGGTGCTACACAAACAAACTCCCGCCAAAAGGAATATCCAAGGTCTGGATGGCCAGCTGCCACTTTTGAGTTGTTTTCCAGCATAAATCTTCTAGTTAGGCTGCAGAGCTTCAGATTGGAAAAATCAGACCCGAGAAAACAAAATCAAACTCCCAGACTTCATTTCCTCATCTCACAACAAATCTCTACCCAAGAGTTCAACACAGGTATAGGAATTGGGGGAAATATTAGAAACCACCCAATCTGACATTTTATTTGGGAGAAACTGAGTCTCGGGGGACATGAGAAGTCTTCCTGAAAGTCACGCAACCAGCAAGTAGTAGGATGAAAACCCAAGCGAGTCTTCTCTTGACCTAACCCACTGCTCTGTGATCTTTCATTCTAGAAAGTTCTTCAACTATGAAGGAATCCCGATTCTTTTCTCTGACAGAGTGGCTGACATCAGCTCTAAATTCATCAACTGCTAATGTGGTGCTCAGTGGATTGTGTTCAATAGATGATACGGAAATCGTCTGGTCGCCCACGGAAATAATTGCTTTTCTTTTTCAGTGCAAAGACACATGGCCTAAGTCGCTGCTGAAATTTTAGACACACGAGCTCAGGTTTAGGACTTGGCAAGAGAATAGGCCAGATGGGAACTGTTGCTGTACAAATTGAAAGTCCTTTGTTTTAGAATGAACCAAACCTGGCCTCAGTTAATCTACAAGGAAAAAAAAAAAATAGGGGAGGGCTATGTGGCAGGGCTCATTTTGATAATTATTTTTTTGGCATGGACTACTGCTTGCATCAAAAAGCATTTGGAGTTTATCATATTAACAAAATGACATCCCCCAAAGCCAAAAACTGAAAACGTAGCTATTAGGAACTTCTTGGAGTTCTTGTTTAAAGTATGTTATTACAGTGTTGAATGTCTATATAAGGGTGCTACTTCATCCCAAGGCAACTTTATGGGTTTAAGAACAGATTAATCTAACTACATCTATACTCTTACAGTCCCTATTTAAATGGCTAAACTTTTAGGAGTAGCAAACCCAAACTAGTTGAGAAAAAAGAAAAGAATGAAGAGCTGATTTCAGCAAGAGAATCAATACTTATTATTAATACTTTGTTTTTGCAAAGTGCTTCTATATGAAGACCTATAGTTATTATTACAACCTACACAAGGGAATAAAAAAAAATTGGTGATTTGCATCGATTCATAATGCAAGGTAATTCAGAGTAAGAAAATGTCTCCAGAAGTCCTGGTGTTTATTTCCCTACTAGAACTGCATGCCACTTTTGATTTCTTTCATGCATTTTGAAACATTTGCTGTCTGGTTCTTCTCTTCCAAAATGTATTCAAGGTGATTTCTATTAATGTTATCTTGAAAAGGATTTTTATTTAAAATATAGTCTAGTATTTGTGCATTTCCTACATCAGTCGGTCTATCAATATGGAATGATGTCTATCAGTATCTATCAATATGGAATGTTTATGCATGTGCACAGCACACATGATTCACTCCGCTTCCTCTAGGGCAGAGATTCTCGACTGTTTTTAACCCAAATGCTCCCTTATGGAATCTGATGAAGGCTCTGTAGACTCTCACAATATGGACATGTACATGGACTTGAAATTTTGCACAAAAGTGAAACTGTAAATGTTGCTTTGGAATCTGCCCTGTTAAGATGTGGAAGTACAGGAGGTGCTAGGACTGGCTCCCTTAGGAAATATAAGACGATATATAAGCCCATTTGAGAATACCAAAAGCCATTAACTAGTGAATAAAAAATCAAGATGGAGACCTTCATTAGATTATTAAGTAATTAGCATTCTCAATAGAAGGCAATTCATAGAGTAAAAAACTATCTTGCAGGAAGTAACTAGAAAACTAGTCCAACCACCTTGTTTTACACTAGGTTGGTGTGGCAATTTGGGGAGCCAAACCCGATTATTCTCAACTCTCATTTGAGAGTTCCTTTTTCTGCTGGAAGCTGCCCCATGAATTTCTGTTGCTTCTGTGGCCCTTAGACTTTTATTTAGTCCTTATCAGTATCGTACTTATGTGTGCATGATCTAAGCAAGAGGGAGGCTGATTGTTCTTGTCTATGGAGAATATTAACTGGCATTCATTTTCCAACCCTAACATAGTTAAATAACATAATTACTAATATATTACATTAAGAAATATGTCCATATTCACATATATCTTTAAATGATGGTTAGTTGTTACAGTGCTCTCCAGGTTCCTACATTTTTACAGACCCTCAGAACTCCCAGGTCCTCAGTTTCTATACTTACAATGTATTGGTTTATTAATAAAGTGCTTTGCTGTCCATAGACCAAAACATGCCACTAAAATCACCTGTTTTCTATGGGGCTTTGGTTATAGACCAGGACACCACATACACTGTTTTGTTGTGGTGATTGGTGCTGTTTTATTGTGGCCTCTCATGAAAGCAACAGGTTTATCCTGAAATGGCTTGGGATATGCCAAGTATTGTAGGCAGTTAGCTCCTTGCAATTGTAGGAACCCGAAGAACGGAATTCAAAGTGTTTTTTTAAGGAAGGGGCAATGTACACTTCGAGTTTGGGGGATGGAAGACTGCCTAGAAAAGGTGTGACTTCCGAGGACTCAGAGGAGGAAGAAACGGAGACTAAAGTCATCCCCTCCAAGGCAGCCGCCAAGTGACATTTTTCTTTTCTTCCAGAAGTATAAGAAAGCAACAGAATCCTGTTCTGTTTTATTTTAAATACTTTCCTCATTTGTTTCCTAGATCACGGAAGAAAAGTATGGCTGGATTCACTAAGGACTGGAGCTTGACTCCACTTTCTTAGAACCATTGTCTACATTATCTGCAACTGACAGTTTCCCCTTAGGGTCCAGGTGTCTAGCAGTTGTGATTTCAGAAAAGTGTTATCTCTATAGTCCAAATACAAATCATGTCACATTTCATTTTGAGGCCAAATATGCATACATCCAAACATCTTAGTCTTCTTTTTCTCCTTTTCCTGTTCTGTTTTTGTCTGTTTTGTTTTTAACCAGGGGCTGCCTTCTATTTAATGGTCTAAAAGTAACTTTCTTTTACACAGGCTATTTTAAGCAGAGGGGGAGCTGGGAAAAGGAAGGATGGCTATCTGAATTTAAATGGGCACAAAATTAGAGAAAAATAATAGTGTTTAAGGCTAAAATAAATTGTCCTATAAATAAACTTTTCCCACTGACCCCCAAATTGACAAGGGTCACTTTCAGCTTTGATAGGGCCCCTTATCAACCACATTCATTTGGAGGTGGGAGGTACAATTCACCTTCCTGAATGTTCTCAAATTTAAGAGCACTTTTCCTGTGAAATTAAGTGATTTATTCATCATTAGTGCTAATTTCTCAGGCATTTAAAAACATTTTTATTGGAGTATAGCTGATTTACAATGTTGTGTTAGTTTCAGGTGTACAGCAAAGTGAATCAGTTATACATATACACATACCCATTCTTTATTAGATTCTTTTCCCATATAGGTTATTTCAGAATATTGAGTAGAGTTCCCTGTGCTATACAGTAGGTCCTTATTAGTTATCTATTTTATATATAGTAGTGCTTATATGTTAATCCTAGTCTCCTAACTTATCCCTCCTCCCTTTCATCAGATAGGCATAAAAGCCTTGTAGATGAGATTTTTATTATTTTTTTATTCATGCTACTCAACATTTGATTGCTTATAATGTATTTTGCAAATGAATTTGGAATTAGGAGGTATTCTTGGAAACAATTTTCCCCAAAAAAATTTTAATTAACTTCAGAATCCCAAACTTACTTTTTAGGTGATAAATACATGCCTCAAAAGCCAAGTTCATACTGAAGGTGTGGATACAACTTAATGACAGAAATGTTAAAACACCTTTTTCTGTGTACATGCTTTTGAAAAGTCTCCTCCATGTGGAGTATAATTGCATGGCAGCCACAAAGGAACATTGGCCAGAGAGAGGTATTATTTATCACAACTGTAAAATGGCTTATTTGAGGTAGTGCTCCGTTTACAGTTTACTTTTATCAAGTGGCAGCGCCTTGGAACCATCTGTTCCACATTTATACAGTTGTCCCTCAATATCAGCGGGGATTGGTTCCAAGACTGGCCTCAGATCCCATAATCCGCTTATGCTCAAATCCCATCCTCGGCCCTCTGTATCCGTGGTTCCACATCCTCAGATTCAGTCAACTGCTAGTCATGTAGTATTGTTATCTATTGAAAAAATCTGCACAGAAGTGGACCCGCACAGTTCAGACCCATGTTGTTCAAGGGTCAACTGTATTTGTAGACGATGGTGCCAAGTACAGTATTCCACAAACTATGAACCTATCTTTGTGAATTACTACATAAATTGGAGATTTGTGGCACTTACCTAAGTAAATCCGCAACACCCTGATATTGAGGAGGGAAAAAGTTTATAGACTGAAATTAGCCAAACTAGTTAATGAACCAATCAAATTAACACAGTCATGGCCCTAAACTTTATTGCCCTTGGCCTCCCTGGGCTGACCTGAGGACCGACATTTGCTCCGTATGCTTCCATGCTTCCTCCTAAGTGGTGTCAGGCAGAAGGACATGCTCTGTTGAACTGCAGCCCATGAAGAACTTCTTTTGGGAAATCGGCTCATTCTGAGGGCGTTTCAGTTTGAAGCCGCTCACCCTGCCACACAGTCCCTCCCCGTGCCTCACGTTCACCTTATATTCGTGGTCAATGTCAAACCTGAGCCTGTAAGATAGCATGGGGACTTCCCTGGCGGTCCAGTGGTTAAGACTCTGCCTTCCATTGCAGGGGGTGTGGGTTCGATCCCTGGTCGGGGAGCTAAGATCCCACATGCCTCGCAGCCCAAAAAACCAAAAAAAAAAAACCAGAAGCAGTATTGTAACAAATTTCAATAAAGACCTTAAAAAAACATGGTCCTTGTCAAAAAAGACAGAGTGAAGAGAATTATTATGAGCTAAATTTATTGAGCGCTTCGTACGTGCTAGGTATTGTTCTGTGTGTTTTGCGTCTGTTACCTCACTTAATCCTCACAACAACTCAAAGAACTTTGTACTATTTTCATTCCCATCCAAGGTTGCTGGAGCCTAGCTGGGTTATGTTACCTGCCTAGAGTCACCCAGTCAGTGTAAAATGGAGGGTCCCACCTAAGTAACTTTTAATAGGATTAAGCTCTTGCGTTAAAACCTAGTCTCTTCAGAAAGCTCCTGGTAAACCTGAGGGCCAAATCAAAGGCAAGCTACACATTTTCAGGTGAATACCGTTAAATAATATTATTAATGTCAGTCAGACATAACAGAAAAGAAGTGTGCCAGTTACATTGTTGAAAGTGCACGGGGCCTTGGGTTTGTATTCTCTGGTCTTCTTAACATGACTTGGATCTCTTTCCAGAATGAAGTGTCCATGTTGAAAAACGAGGTGGCACAGCTGAAACAGCTGTTGTTAACGCATAAAGACTGCCCCATAACAGCCATGCAGAAAGAATCACAAGGATATCTAAGTAAGTCATTGACTTTTTTGCTTTTTTTAGTGTCCAGTTTTCTGCCACCAATTTCTCATTGGATTTATTGAAAGAACAAAAGTAAAGCATAGACTGCACACCCAGGTGGATATCATGCTAGAATTCTTGAGTGGCTGCCAGACTGCTGCACCAGAGGGAACCCTTCTTTTCTGACCCCATTCATCACCATGACCGCCACCTCCTAATAATTTCTGGCATTTCACATTGTAAAATCCCACCAAATTCCAATTCTGCAGCCAGTAGGAGCCCAATTACTGGTGGGCTAGCAGTCTTTTATGGGCTGGGAAACAGGCTTTGGGTGAATTATATCCAATGCCTCAGGATATGCTACATGTTATTCACCGGGCTGAAAAGCTAGTGACCTTGTCTCAGTTTACCAATATGTAAAGTGGATCTGTTTTTCTAGATCCCAATATCTGCACCTGGAATGTCAATAGGTTCAATGCTAATTGAGTAGGGGATGGCGGAAGAAGCGGGGATTCATGGCTGAAGGTCAATTTCTTTTCAAATAATTTTTTAGATTGAGCAACACAGATTCTCCCACCACATGTGAGTATTTTTCCACATTTGATATATGGATGGCTCTTTGAAAAGACAAGATGGGGACTTCACATGCCACGACTTAAACATATCAACTCATGTTGCTGATTTAGAAAGCATGGCTTTGCTTGTAGCTATAAACTGGGAAGGCATAGCTTTGTGACTTTAAAGTTTTGAAATTAACCTCCAGGAGAAAATGTGTGAAACGCTCCTATTTCTAGCAAGCATCTAGTAATATTTTTTGAGTAGTCTCCAAGTCCACCCAGAAAAGAGCTATATTGGTGTGTGTGTGTGTGTGTGCTTTTTCCTAGGTCCAGAGAGTAGCCCTCCTGCAAGCCCCGTCCCCACGTGCTCTCAGCAGCAGGTCATCCAGCATAACACCATCACCACTTCCTCGGCCGTCAGCGAGGTGGTAGGAAGCTCCACCCTCAGTCAGCTCACCACTCACAGAACAGACCTGAATCCGATTCTCTAAAATCCGAGGGTCAGACCTTGCCTCCAAGGAGAGCTGTCGCATATCCTGCGTCCTTTCTTTCAAGGGCATTTTTAGAATTAACTCAGACCTGGAAGACTCCTCAGCCCTTCAAAGACTGGCTTTCATTTTTATAGTTACTATGGAAATGTTGTCTTTTATACTTAGTTATATAAGCAAAAAAAGGGAGTTATGCAATTAATAATCTATCAGCTTGGGAAATGCTTTGGTGCTTTTCTCCAATTTTCTGGTACCAGTTACTTGTTTATAAACTGAACTCTTTCTGTATATAGTCATGGTTTCATTCTTATCAGTCCAACCCTTTGCCTGAAACATTGAATCTTGTTAAGCCACAGCTTTTAGCCAAAATGAGGCGTACCTAGCTGTCCAGTACACAGACTGCAAGGCAACTGGGGGAGAAGTCTGATGATGTCATGGCTTATGTTGAGTTGGCGCTATGATGTCACCAGAATCCCAGATAAATGGAGAGCCTTTTCCACAACCCTGTTTCTCTTACTATAAAAAAAGTATAAGCTCCATTGATGTCCAAATAAAATCAGCAAGCATCTCACCACCTCTCCTCCTACTCTTGGTCCACTTCCTTGAATGCCCAATTTTCCTTTCCATTTCCACTTTTACCTGGGCTCCCTATTGACTCTTTATTTTTACTTTCTTCTGTTTTATTTTTTCCCCTTTAGCGTTGCATGTAAAGAAGAAAATAATGTTTAAAGGAAAAAAAAAATGCCAATGTGGACCTAGCCATGGCTTCCCTTGCCCCTGACCCATTCAACTCTTGCTTTTTACAAAAGAGTAACCGGGAGATGTTTAATGCGCCTGGTTTAATGTTTTTAATAATCAGAGCAAATAAAAGGTGGCTTAGCCGTAGGCGAAGCACTGTTGAATGCCAGCTGTGGAGACACTAGGGAAGGGAGCTTTATAAGCCTCAATTGTGAAAGTCCAAATTATGATGCAGGGCTAGAATATCATACCCTCGAATTACAACTGGTTTTATATGGCCTGTCTATAATGTTGAAAATCCATGTACTATATAATAATTCAGAAGGGCTCTATTCACTACACAGATTACGTTGTTCAATCATTAGCTGCTAATAGCCTAAGATATATTATTATTTTTTTCTTAAGCCTATGGAACCGTCTTTGCTGTTCTGGTGAGTGAAAGTAGACGAACTACTGGAGGAACAGAGAGAGAAAGAAAACCTGATGTTTCCATGGAGGTGCTTTCAGCCCTCCCACAGCAGTTAAAGCACTCTGGCTGCTCAAAGTATCCCCTGGATATGGCTGCTCCACTCTTCTGAATAATTATGATTTATACTTTCAGCAACTTTCCTGGACTTGCTCATTATAAAAAGCAGATAGTCCAAACCACAGTTGTGCCTCCTTGAAACAAGCCATTCTACTGTGCTAAGGGTTTACTATCACATCTCACAAATAACTGGGGCTGATGTTCTTCTCTAGTGGTCTAAGCAGGTGCTGGTGTTTCATCTCCATTTGAATGCTTGACCTCCAAACATGAGTGTGTGTGTGTGTGTGTGTGTGTGAGAGAGAGAGAGAGAGAGAGAGAGAGATAATGGGATATAAAAAAATAGTATTTTACAAAAGGTGTAGCTTTTATAAGAGTTTGGAAAAGGGAAGGATGTGTTTTTTTTTCTCTCAGTATAGTGTAAGAATCTATTTTGGAGAAAAAAAGAAAATATAAGGGTCATGAAGCATGGTTTTTATAATTAGTTTCAGTTTTATCTAACAACTTACTTTTTAAATCAATATTTATCAACAATCTTTTCATGTATGCAGTGCTTTCAAAAAGAAAGTTTTGAGTTTCCAGGGAAACGCATAACTTGGATATATGATCTAAAAAATCAAAACAAAAGAAAAGCAAAAAAAAAAAAAGAAAAAAAGTGCAAACAAGAAGAGGATTTTCTATTATATTTTAGACAAACATATCATTTTTAAGTATTTTAAATACTGAATTCAGTTGTTTTGTTTTGTTTTGAATCCCAGCTGTAATAGCTGAATGGTTTAACCTAACTGGCTTCCTAAGAAGTTTAAGATTTAGCTAAAAAAGCAGTTAATTCTTGTCTCTATTTTGAAATCAAAAATGATTTTTTCTAAACTCCTTCCTAGGACCATTTATGTGTCCCCCTAAAAAGGAGAAAGAGCTCATTGAAATATTTGTTCGGGTTTTTTAATTTTTAAATTTTTTTAAAATTTTTGTTTTGCTTTAAGTGAAAAATATTTTCTTTCTTTACTGCATGCATAGCACTTAATGAAATGGATTTTTTAAAAATCCACTGGTGATATCAGAATGTCCAAGGAGTGGGCTGTTACTAAAATTATGGTTTACTTTACTTCTGTTCCACCTCTTAATTGAAATATTTAGTTGTTAAACCGAAAGCCTCTGCAGTTAAGAACTTGCCTGAGTTTTAATTCAGCAGCTTGATGGTTTGACTGATGTGCATTATATATAGCTCAATTATGTCTGTTTTTTATGCTAAGAAGGCAAACCACCACACACAGGTTAGCAAACGGGCCTCAACGTATAATTAGAATAAACTGTCTTCTTATTATACTCAGGGCCTTTAGGTATGTTCATTAGCAGTGTGGAAATACAGTGAATGGAGGATGCCAGCAAGTTGTCAGAGCTTCTTGAAATCCTGAACAGAAAGGCTCATTGGTCAAATCCAACACTCGACTTATCAATATTAAATATTTCACTTGAAGGCCTAGCTTTCACCAGACTGTAGAATAATCTGTCTGCCTGAAAATCTCTCCATCTTGTCCCACACTTTTTGCCAAACTGGGGAAACATTCTGCCCCGTTCTCCTCTCCCACCCAGCTACTGGGTCATCCATCCATACGGTCACAGATCAGCTGCTCTGACCTTCAGAGCACCCATCCTGAGGAGGGAGGGCCCTCAGCGCAGCACTGCCTCTCCTCCTTCACAGGTGGGTTTTTATCAGCAGGATCTGCTTCTAAAGTCACTGCCAACCTGCCTGGAAACTTCCGCAGCGCCTCCCCTGCCTCCTGTGACAGGAATTAGCAGCCAGGATAGGGACACCTGATAGCGTTTCTACCAGGTCAGTCCTTACCTACACTGAGGCATTTCCATCGTAATTGTTTCTCCTTAAGACATTTCTGAACATATGCCAGGACAGGTAGAGTGAAAATCCTCCCTGTGCATGGACTCGTTTTAACGCCTGGCATGAGGTCGGATGTTTTCCCTTTTCCCTTCCCCTCAGCCCTCTCCTATCTCCACATCAGTGTTTGCCAGTCACAGTCTTAACACGGCCCATGGGGATGAGCAATTTGTGTACTGTCACTGCATGCCTTCTTATCATTAGGGTGACTTACTTGGAGCAGTTGCTCTTTGGAGCCTGTAAGGTCCAAGAAATCAAATGCCGTGCATGTTCCGAATAGAGGGGCATCCGTGGTGAATGTGCAGGTGGCTGTGGTCTGTTAGTTCAGAAAATTGTCGTGTGTTAGTTGAGCTTGTCATTAAAATCAACCAGCTGCCATAAAAGACCAGCCTTTGGCTGGGGGTTTTTAAGCATCTGTAACTGCTATAAACCTAGCCGTCCAGTTAGGATAGAATGTGCTTCTTTCTGGTTAATAAAAAAACATCTAAGAAAATATGTATGTATGTATGTATGTGTGTATACAGTGGAATTCAAGGACCAAAGCAAAATTTGAACAGGAATCTATTAATTTAGAATTTTATAAGATATTTATTAATAAATGTTATTTTTAAACATTCCATTTGAACAATATTCTTCTGTAGGATCTACTTGTTTTTAAAGGATTAGTTCATAATAAACTACTCTAGTTGTGTGTATCTTCATTTTACAGGGTTTCAAATGGCTAGTCTCCATCATTTGGTGGAAATGTTTGTTTAGACCTCTGTGCATAGAAATTTCAAGGATTTGTATTGCTGTGAGTTATTTTTTAATCTATGTTCGGGACAGTTTTAAATCATCTATTTCTTTTTTCATTTTTAAAGTAAGCTCTTTCCTTTAGGAAGCAGAGTTCAGCTAAAGGGAATCAGTAACTATAACTGGAACAGCTCTCTCGTAAAAGTGTAAAAACAGCTTCATCTCTGCTTCTCCCCACCGCACCCCAACTTCCCAGAATGCCTTGCACTATTCAGCTTCCTTAGCGCTCTTCTCGGCCCTTCCCAAACCGTGCGCAGTAGCTTTAAGCCATTCAAGTTCCATTATGCAGTATATCTGAGAAGGGAAAGTAAATAACCCATTTAAATTGGAATCAAATCGTGCCTATGCGAACAGTAGCAATTTAGAATCACTCTTCTGCTTTTAAAATAATTTATATTTTAAAATTGCACTTTAGCATTTGTAATCCCCGTCAGTTTCTCTCGTTCTGTTTCAGACCTCCTCCCTGCCCTTAAACTTGCCTTCACCCTCCCCTTCCCAACTCCCCCATGCTTCCTCTAAGGCTCTGAGCTGCATCATTTAAAATACTTCACGGAATATTTGCACCAGGTACATTTGCGTGCGTTCACCAGTAGCATAGCCAAGACGCGTTGCTCACATCAACCTAGATGAAGCCTGCTACGAGAATGCCAAGGAGAAGGGCCAGTTTATACTTTCTCCCTTTATTCATAGCATGTTTTTAAAAAAATGTTATATTATGCAACAGATGTGAGGGAGCAGCTATGCTACACTTAGGAATTTTCTAACTTATCCTCCAACCAAAGTGTGCTGAATGAGCCAGGAGACATTCTTTTGTGCATCACCATGCATATCAGACTGTCATCCTCGCCATTGTCTCTCTGGGCTGCTGAAAAAAACCGGTGACCCTAACTATTTCATTCCTAGGTCTCAAAACTAAAATGTTGCCTTGTACTATAATTAGGGACAGCACCTCTATTTTACAATTATAATCTAAGAAAGGACAAGAAGACACTGAAGCAATAAACTTACAAGTAAGATCCAATACCAAAACAAAGAAAACAAAAAAAACCCCAGCTCATCATGTTGTGAAAATGAAAAAGTGTATGTCCGTTCAAAATATTTTACTATTTCTTGTGGAGTTTTTCAGTGATGTAATGCTTATAGCCAAATTGCTTAAAGAGTGTTTATATATTTTTTTCCTTATAAATTGTCTATTTTTTAAAAAAGCTATTTAACCACAAGTTGAAGAGGCGGGGTAAGGCCAAATTGCCAGCATTTCTTAAAAGATTAATATTCTTAAGTGGCACTCTGATACCTTTCCAAGCTTATCATGAGAGGGGGGATCAATAATTATCAGCTGTTATATTTAGACCAACTTACAATATCTAGCTCATTAGAAGCCAGGATTTAGAAAGCTCTTCTTAAGCCATTGAAGATTTTCTTGCATTGTGTTTCATCTTATAGAACTTTATAGGATTTTTTTTTTTAACAGAATCATTTTAGCCTCAGGACTGAGAATGTGGAACCTGAATAAATTAGCTTTAAATACACCATTAAAATCTTATGCACAATAAGCTCATTAGAGTCTAGTTTGCTCCTTTAGAATACCAAGGCTATAGACGCTACGGGACATGATGAAAGGTATCAGCCATGCTGAAGTGGAGGGGGTTTCAGAGAAAGGACCCTTCCCCACCAGCCAGCCAGTAGAACAGAACTGCTCGCCCTCTTTCCTTCTATGTTCTGCTAAATCACACCTGCCTCATAGAGAGAGGGGTTCTGCCTTTGAGGTTTGTCTTGGAGAAAAGATAAGCTTGAAATGTTCTCCCTGGAGAGGACATGGGATTTGGGATCTTCCGAAAAGGCCCAGAAAAAAATGGCTCAGTTCAAACACAGTGTTCTAGGACAATTGGAATATAAATATTGTCCAAAAGAGAGAACTAAGAGAAAAAAGGTTAACGTTGTGCAAAGTGAGTGTTAACTAAGGAAGTCCTCAGAAAAGGTGCTGTCACTTTAAGTTCTGGACTCCGTGGGGTGGGGGCGGGGGGGGGTTGTTTGTAATTGTAAACAGCGAAGCGTTTGTGTGTGTTTGTCTGTTTGTAAAGCAACCACCTTCCTTACTGGAAGGAGAAAAAACTGGGGGTACATACATGTAAATACTTGCAGCAGCATTTAATATGTTTAATTTTATGTTAAGCTTTTTGTTGCATCGTGAACACATTTATTGTTACCAACGGACAATGAGTTCATTAAGACTGTTGAACTAGGTCAGATTTTTACATCTCTTTCTAGCAAGAAGAGACAAGATGTTGTGCATTTGTACAAATGTTAATAATATCACTGCAATTCCAATATAATAAAGCACTCAAATGCAAATAATATATGTACCCTCTGTATGATGAAATTTGGGTTGGGGGTAATGACATCTACTCTGCACAAGATCTTATTCGTGCCTCATAAACCAAGGCTTAGGCTTTCAGGGTCACTATCATCTAGGGACAAAAGCAGGTGAGATTTTCTCCTTCCCAGACCATCACTACTCTCCCACTGCCTCTTCCATCCAACTTCCCAACTGAGGCCACGAGTCTAACACATTCACAGTGGGTTTGGCCACATGACTTTGGGATCAGCAGATTTTAACAGTCAAGAAACACAGCCAGTGTAAATTCATGTTTAAGTTGTGTCTGTGAACGAAGAATCACACGCTGGCTAGTCTGACAGTCAAATCCTGGTGTTCTTTGTTTGACCTCCAGAGAAGTCCTAAGGACAGGCTTAGCCCAGTATGCATGCACTCTTATAAACATTAACCCCCACCTTCCTCTTCTTCCTGCCTTCCTTCCTCTTCCTTATTATTTTTCTAGTCATGTTTCTCTTTTTCTTACACTCAATCTGATCCATCAGCATGGCCAGAATCCAACCATCCTTTATCACCAATTTTACTGTTGCAGTTCGGTCCAAGCTACCAGCATCTCTTATCTGGATTAGTGCAGTGCTTTTCTAACTGGCAGCCACAGGGAGCGTTTGAAAATGGAAGTCAGACTGTATTCCTCTACTACTTAAAACCGTGCAAGGACTTCTCCACTCATTCAGAGCAAAAGCCAAATACCTTACTATCAAGTTCTATAAAGATCCCACCTGACCTCACCCTGTTCATTCTGAGTTCATCTCTTACCATTTTCCTTCCCCGCTCACACCTCTCCAGCTCCATTAATATCTTTGAGGTTCCTCAAACATCCTCTCACTATCCACCGGAGAACCTTTTCACACACTGTTCATTCCCTCTATCCAAAATATTCTTCCCCCAGATGTCAGCCTAGCTCCCTTTCTCATCTGTCTCCCTCTCAGTAAAGCCTTTCTATCCTACATAAAATTATATCACTCTCACTCTTCCTTCTCATCTGCCTTGCCCAGACTATACTTTCTATAGAATTTACCTCCATCTAACATAATTTATATTTAGTTGTTTTTTTTTGTCAGTCTCCCCCAAGTAGAATGTAAGCTCCACAAGAGAAAGGGCATTTTCAATTTTCTTCACCCTTGCAACCCAAGATCTAGAACAGTGGATACACAATGGGCACACAGTAAACATCTGCCAAGATGGTGATCTGTTATTTCCTTTCTGCCTTCTCCTTTATTATCAGAATGCTCCAACCCATCCACCTGGTTCTGTGGCCAAAGCAGTCCGATTTTAAAACCAAGTACCAGGGCGTGTCATCTGACACCTAGCCTGACCTTGGGACAGGATATTTGAAATTGGGACAGAAACAACAATTTGGGGTATGGGGTGATGATTGCTGTTCTAATGGCAATCCCATCTGTTACATTTGCATTAGGACCACAAAGTACACATATGGTTCCCAAGAGAGGCTTTGTAATACCCATCCCACACTCATTTGCAATTTTAAAGCCATTACTATTGGTTGAAAAAATTGTTATGATCCCACATTTATACTTTGAGGATAGACGACTCTAATCTCTACCCTTCCTTTCATCCCTGTGTGTCCCTGGGGCTTCATAATGTCCTTTTATCTCACATTTGCTATTGTGGTTGATTATTCGTTGGTTACTGGATCACATTTTAATTTTGCATTCCATATCTTCTTATCCAAGAAAAATAGTTTTTTAGCAGACAACCTGCCTTGTGGTTTGGGACCTAAGTATCTTCATTATGAGATCATAAAATTCTGGAGCACAATGGGCCCCCTTTTTAAAGTAATTGAAAGCAAGACGTTTTGTGAGACCTGTTCCCATGGCAGTAACATCAACTTTAGCAGAACAAGCATGAAAATTTCAGCTGCAAAAGAGAAAAAATGCTAATTTTAAAAATATAAAGACAGAGTCTGGGTTTAGATTTGTCCACTTCAGAAGCTACTTCGTTTTAGCAACTGTAGGTGTTTTTCAAAATGGCTGAAAGGATGGATAAATGATAACATCTGAAAAATAGTCTTTTATCTGGTAAACCTAGCAAAACTATTATGGTTAATATTGTTATTGTTGTTATTGAAAATGGTTATATTTATACCTGAGACTAATACAATGTTGTAAATCAACTATACCCCAATAAAAATTTTAAGAAAAAGAAAATGGTTATATTTAAACCTGAAAATTAAGTCAAAAACTTTTAGTAACTACTAAGTTTCATCTTATATGTTGTCAGATCCTGTGTCTCTGCTCACATCATAATTCCTTATATCAACTGGAGGCTGAATTGCAGCAATTATCAGTAATCTTCCATAAATTTCTTGAGACCGGTATTACTACAACATAGATGCAATGGGCTATAAAAAGTTCTCCCATAAGTCACTTGCACTTTCTCAGAAACAGATCTGCCTACATGTTCCCTTAAATGAATAAAAAAAGGAAGATCCTACATTCACAATACATTCTAATTCCTCAATACCCTTACAGCAAGAAAATTGTTCTGAGTAAACATGATTGCTTGTATTGCATTTACACAGGATAAGTCCTTGATCTACTAATATTATATTCGAGTTACCTTAAATGGAGCACTCTCTATATAAATTAGCTCACTGGGGGCTTCCCTGGTGGCGCAGTGGTTGAGAGTCTGCCTGCTAATGCAGGGGACACAGGTTCGAGCCCTGGTCTGGAAGGATCCCACATGCCGCAGAGCAACTAGGCCCGTGAGCCACAACTACTGAGCCTGTGCGTCTGGAGCCTGTGCTCCGCAACAAGAGAGGCCGCGATAGTGAGAGGCCCGCGCACTGCGATGAAGAGTGGCCCCCGCTTGCCACAACTAGAGAAAGCCCTTGCACAGAAACAAAGACCCAATACAGCAAAAATAAATTAATTAATAAACTCCTACCCCCAACATCTTAAAAAAAAAAATCTCCATCACATACTCCAATATACCATTATCATAAAAAAATTAGAAAATAAAAATAAATGAATTAGCTCACTGACTTTGACCTTCATCAACTCATCCCTTAGTCAGAGGGGATTTGCTTAAAGAAAGAAAAACCCTGTCAAGTATGCTTGAGTGAAGGTGAATTTCTTAGGATGTATGAGGTAGGTCATGGAGCCCAACTAGGTATGGTGGCAACTATGACAATGACTCTGGAAAGTCATTAAATAGCTAATCTCTCTGGTTTGTCTTGGCCTCTGATGCCAGGTGTTTTCTCATCCTGCTCCATGTCTGCTTCTCTTTCTCTCTTTCTCTCTCTCTTTCTCTCTCTGCAAACTGGTTTGTATACTCACTTAATTGCTTCTCTGTGGGCCCATCATTTCTGCTCCAAAATAACAGCCTCAGCCTCCAGCATATCTATGGTCTTTTAGTTCTAACACCCAACACCAACTCAGTTTCTGTCTTTCTGTTCCAATTTCTCAGGAGAAAGAATCCGATTGACCATATGGGGTCAGGTTTTTATCCCTGGTACAATCAACTATGTCTAGGGAAGCAGGGTTACGTAGAATTATAGCTCCTACTTCTGGGAGCGGAGCAGGATTTCCAAAAAGGGAGCGAGGAGAAAATGACTGCTAAGAGAGATAGTTGTTACTTCTAAAACCACTGCATAGAAACACTTAAAACATACCAAGAGGAAAAAGTGCAGTGAGGAGACAGCATAAAGCTGGGCACAGAGCAGATGTTAACAAACGTTTGTTGAACGAATGAATGGTTAATAAATTCTTATGTTACTGGAAGCTTGGAACTGAAACAAATTGAATACTCATTAAACATTAAAAACTAATTTTACAAAGCAAATAAATTTTCTAGATATTACGGCTCAGCTTGTAAGGCCATAATATCCAAAATACAAAAATTAACCAACAAGAGTGAGAAAGATTTTGCTTGTCATGTTTTACAACTTCCTACTCTCTTGCTTTAAACTGATTACACTTACAGTTTCCAAGAAAGATCATTGCTATATTTTTCTCATATTCTCCATAAGTGATTCCAGTGTGTTTGTGTAAGGATGTTGGCATAATGTCTCCAGGATGAGGTTAGGAAACACTCTTGTCCCCAAACTCCCTCCAGGTACTACAGTAACTTTCTAAAGAAGGCTTTGTGACAAGGAAATAGGGCAGCTCTTAGCAACAAGCCTCCAAGAAAGCAATGAGAACTGCTACCAAGAAGGCTAGAATAAGTGAACCTAACAGCCTAGAGTAAGAATGAATAGCTCTTCATTTTCATTCTAAATTGTCTATTGATTTCCTACATGACCTTAAACCAACACAGCTGTCTTCTCCTTACTTGTATCCTTTGTCAGTATAAATATACCCAGAGTGAAGTGGGAATTATTTCTGAGTTGGCTACATAAGGAACTCTGCCCAATACTGCTACCATACCCTTCTCTGGAAATTTCTCTTCCCCTTACTCCGTCCACCTGGCTCTGGCAGGAGACTGATGGCCCAGCCCTCTGGCCATAGCTTCTCAGTCCAATACTCTGCCCCTGGCTTCCACTGAACAAGGAGCCCCAGTAACTGGATATAGGGGCAGGGGACCTAGAGAATCAGCCTGTCTCTCTCTGTTAGCTGAATCTAAAAGATGTAAACTTGGGAGCTACCAGGAGCTAAGTTCCCGCCCGGTAAGGGAACTATTCTGTAGCAAGAGAGAGAAATAAAGCCAAAACAGCAAAAACAGAAGCAAGAGGCAGAAAGAGAACTCTGGTAATGGTCACTTCCTGTTGACGTAGTCCTTAACGGCTCACTGCAACCATGTCCCTCCCCATCGCATGGTTTTACCATAAAATAGCCCAAGGGCCTTTGGATAAATCTCTCCTTTCACTTAAGCTAGGTGAGTTTCTTGGAGGCAAGAGAGGTCTAGTAAATGCTCTCTCCGCAACGTTGCCATGGGAAACCACTTGAAGGGCTTCTCCAGCCCTTGAAGACTCTGACGCACCAACACAGGAAAGGAAATGCAACGTTCCCTGCCCTTGCAAGCAGACGCAGCTTATTCTCGCTCCACACACCAGGGCATTGCCACACTTGAACATGTGTTTGAAGTGGCTCCCTACACCTACAAGCCGCAGGTACCGAAGGATATCCACACCATCTATTTCACAGATGACATGTCAAGTTTAAGTTCTTCTTCTAAAGGAATGTTTGCAAAACTTGCCGAGAATGGAATTGTTTTCAATATTTTGTTGAATGGATAAAGAACGCTAATGTCCTTCATTCTCTATGGGTCCTTATATGCACATGTGAGTAACATTTTTCACTACAAGTACCAGACAACTCAACTTCCAGTAGCTTCAATAAATAGGGATTTTTTTTTTCTGATATAATAGGAAATCTGAAGATTGGGCTCTCGGCATTAATCTGGTAACTGCATGAGGTCAGCACCAGCAGCTCTGCAGTACTTCTGGCCTCTCTGATCCCTCTCTCACTTCTTAGTCACAAGATGGCTGCTGAAGCTCTGAGCACATCCCCAATCCAGGGGGAAAGGACTGGGGGAGGATCAGTACCAGACACATTCGTTTTTGTTCTCTTTTACTTGGAAAACAAAACCTGTCCCTGATCTACTCCTATCCCTGGTCAACCCAGTTGTGTCTCATGGACCAGAACTAGGTCATTTAGCCTCTCTTAGCTTCCAAAGAGGCTGCAACAGTGGGGAACCAGATCATCATGCTTGCTTGGACCCAAGCTTCCCAACTAGTGCACTGTGTCGAATAAGGCCTATGGGTTACAGTGAAGCCACATAAAGCTGTTCCCCTCATTTCTTGGTATAGCAGAAGCCTTCTGGCTGGCTGTCTTTGGCTATTAGCATGGTCTTCCAGAACTCCTTGCAGGGTGGGCTGAGAAGGGTGGTGTCCAACGACACACTCTGTTGTACCTGCAGGTGGTGAGCACAGGGAGCAATATCTAGCACTTGCGGACAACAGGTGAGCACGACTGCAAAGGTGCTGCCCCCAGGCACGTACTGGAGAAGCCAGCTGCAGAGTCTGCAATGGTGCACGGGGACAAGAGGCCTGTGGGCTGCTGGAGGAGTTTCAAAGGGACAAGGGGTTTCTAAGAGACACCTATATCAGGCATCTAAGGAGGAGTTTGCATAGCCCAAGGTGTGGTCATTAGGGGTTGGGGATCGATCAGGGAGGTCAAATAGGGGCTTCTGGTAGGCCCCACTCTGGTTGGCTACCCCCAGTCTCAGCCTTTACCTCTATCAGGAACTTCTGTCCCTGGGCAATTGATGTACCATTTTAGTAACATCCAACCTACCAGCAGGCTGACTACACATTCTGAAGATTAGAACTTCATCATGATCTTTAGATACTTGATATGAAAAGTTTTACTGAATTTGAAATACATTCACATCATCACATAAAATTTTAATACTTGTCAAAGAAACATTAGACTTGAAAAAAAACCTTTTCAACTATTACAATTTTGAATGGTTGTAAACATGGTTCTGATTTTTTTTTAGTCACCAATTTTGTGTGAGCAAAAATTGTGATGACGATCAAGAACTTGAAAAGAAAAATTTGGAAGAGAAATGGCAGAATGTTTAATTAACCATTTCAAGCCTAAAATCTGATTTTTAAATTTTAGGTTTGTGGAAACACGATTGAGTTTCTTATTTTAAAAAATTAGGAAATATCTTATTTGGAAATATCATCCAAATTTAACAATCTGTCTCTTTCTAAATATTTGTATGTCATTTTTCTTACCATAATTATATAGTATGGAAAGAATATAATAGATTTGTTTTTCTCCAAGCCCCATATTGATGCCTACAAATTCCCTCCAGGTTAGCACAACATATTGTGAAAATTTAATCATTTTCTATGTGTCGAGTCATGAAAAAATGTTTGGAAGCACTGGGTGAGATCAGCTACCATCCATCCCCAGAGGTGGGCATGCCACCATCCCAAACACACTGAGGTCCTTTTCACAAAGAAGACTGTGTGAAAGAATGGTAGCTGGGCAGCCTGACAGCACCTGCCACGATGGGTTATAAGTTTCCACTGTATTGAATTCAGAGCATTGAGTAGCTGTGTATGCTTATTTCCTTAGCTCTCATTTAAAGGTAAGCTAAGACTTGGCCCCTTCCTTGTACAAAGCAATTAAATGAAGTCCATCTGTGCATAGCTCTTTCCTCCAGGTATGTCTTGGAGTATGGTCCAATTACCTTAATAGCAACATTACAAAATAACTCCATTTTGAATAGACTATATTTCCAGCCATAAGCCAAGCTTTCTGACTGAACTGGGATGGCTACACTGTTTCTTATTCCTTTGCCATCTTCCAGCCTCTGAGAACAAAGAGTTTCAAGAGAACAATGTCTTCTGCAAAGCCATTTTGTCTGCATCTCACGGCGGGTGCTGAGTCTGCCTTGATCACCTTAAATCTTGTATCCACGGCTCTCCCTTACCCTCACTTTTCTACCTTTTCCTACTTTTCAAATGAATCTTATTCAGTACGCAAAACCCATGAGTCAGTACAGTGGACTTGAAGTCAGCATTTCCAGGCCTGAATGCTGGCTCTGCCATTGGCTGTTTTACCTGGCAAATTAACCTCTCAAGGCCTCAGTTACTGCATCTGTAAAATCAGGACAACAATATATATCTCATGAGGTGTCCATGAGACATTGCATGAAGACCAGCATAGCAATTAGGAAATGAAAGCCTTCAGACTAAGAAACTTGAACTCCCCCTGGGCTAGCTACAAAACAATCACTGAATATGTTGACTGTAGGAAAAGTTTATGAAAGTTGCAAATCCCATGGAAGTAGCCAGATCTATTTTGCCTAATATGGATACTGAAAACTGGCGAGTTGGGGGGATTCTGAAAAGATCAAGAGGAAGAATCCTGATTCTTGCAAGGCCATTGTCATTATACCAGCACTGGGTCCTTACTTGCTGGTTCCCTGCTCAGTAGAACACACTCTTTCACGCTTCACCTAACGTAATTCCCCTTCCATCCAAGTTTTTCTCCTGGCCCGCGTGCCACAACAAAAGATCCTGCATGCCTCAACGAAGATCCTGAGTGCGGCAACTAAGACCCAATGCAGACGAAATAAATAAAATAAACAAATAAACAATAAACATAATTGAAATAGGTTTGACTTATAACATTGTATAAATTTAAGGTATACACCGTGTTGATGTGGAACGATTATATATGATAATATGATTGCCACCGTAGTGGTTGTGAGCTCTGCTGACACATCACATTTCTTTTTTGTGGTGGGAATAATTAAGATCTAGTCTCTTAGCAAGTTTGATGATTATGCTACAGTATTGTTGTATTTGTATTGTTGTATTTATTTATAACCACACTGAGAACGTAGACTGGTATCTCATCAGTACTTCCAATAAATAAGGTGCTCAATAAAAATGTACTAAACAGTCCTGATGTCTGGATACACATCAGGCACTGAAAAGGATTGCAACTGTGCAAATGAAGAAAGCTGGCGTGTCGTGTGAAGACAATTATCAGATATCATCCATTTTTTAGGCTGGGGGCTACTGGTGATTCAAAGACAGCCATGGGGTTCACCACCTGCTTTGTCCTGTTTCACCTTTGTGGTCCAGATTCAAGGGGAAGTTTCAGAAAACTAGAGTTGACTTCAAAACCCAGAATAATAAGATTCATTTGAAAAATGAACTCCGACTAACAATTTAGCACAATAAAATGGTGCAGGTCTTAGAGAGAGTTGAAAAATAGCGAAGGGAAGCATTTCCTAAGCCACCTCAAGATACAAAGTAGGCAGTATCACGATCACTTAAACAAAGGGAGAGAAAGATAACTCTGCTGGCTTAGTACGTGGCAGCAGTTATGCAAGCCAACTAAACATTTGATGGCAGGGCTGTAAGGTAAGAGGATAAATCAGAAGAAAGTAATGTGATGCTTTAAGGCTTCACCTGAAATGAAGGGATGCACTGCATGAATGCACTGATGCATCCCGTGATCAGGGACCAGCCACATTGGAATCATCTGGGAGCTGGTTAGAAATGCAGAATGTCAGCCCTCACCCCAGACCTAATGAACCAGAATCTTCATTTTGATAAGAACCTCAGGTCTTTGACGAGCCGTTAGAGTTTTAAAAGCATTCCTTTAGGTAGACCTATTCCATCTGGTGGCCTTGATTTGGAGACCTTGGTCATGAAAGAAAGTAACAGGAAAGGAACCAAAGGGCCTCAGAAGACCACATATACTCCCTGGTGCTGACACAGGTTTCGTTCACTGGTAAACACACAGCCTCCACTGCTTATTTCCAATTCAGCTTTCTTCTGTTCCTTTTTTGCTCTCCACTCCAACACTTGCCTCAGACTTGCCTTTCATACAATAACACCATTTAGTTCTAACTTAGGCCTCCAGTCTATATCAAGGGGAAATATTATCAATATTGATTGCTGACTTTAAAGTTTTTTGTAAAGCAGAAACTCATTCTGCTGATAAAGCTCACAAGAAGTTCAACAGTTGATTAGCCCTGTTCTTGGGAACAGAATCCAACATTTAAGGTTATAGCACTCTACCACTTTTTTTTTACTTTAAAAATATTTATTTATTTATTTATAATTGAAGGGACTTCCCTGGTGGCCCAGTGGTAAAGAATCTGCCTTACAATGCAGGGGACACGGGTTCGATCCCTGGTCAGGGAACTAAGGTCCCACATGCTGTGGGGCAACTAAGCCCACGCACCACAACTACTGAGCTGGCGTGCCTCAACCGGAGAGCCTGTGCACCGCAACGAATGAGCCCATGCGCCCTGGAGACTGCGCGCCACAACTAGAGAGAGAAAACCCACAAGCCACAACTAGAGAGAAACCCGCATGCCACAAAAGATCCTGCATGCCTCAATGAAGATCCTGCGTGCGGCAACTAAGACCCAATGCAGACGAAATAAATAAATAAAATAAACAAATAAACAATAAACATAATTGAAATAGGTTTGACTTATAACATTGTATGAATTTAAGGTATACACCGTGTTGATGTGGAACGATTATATATGATAATATGATTGCCACCGTAGTGGTTGTGAGCTCTGCTGACACACCACATTTCTTTTTTGTGGCGGGAATAATTAAGATCTAGTCTCTTAGCAAGTTTGATGATTATGCTACAGTATTGTTGTCTCTAATCACTACACTGTGCATTAGATCTGAGGGAATTTTTTTATCTACTAGTTGTAAGTTTGTACCCTTAAACCGCGTCTCTCCTTTTCTCCACCCCCCAGTCCATGTTAACCATCATTTTACTCTCTGTCTTTACGAGTCTGATTTATTTAGATTTCACCTATAAGTGACATCATATGGAATTTGCCTTTCTCTGCTTGATTTATCTCACTGAGCATAATGCCCTCAAGATCTATCCATGTTGCCACAAATACTCTACCACAGGGCTTCCCTTGTGGCGCAGTGGTTGAGAGCCCGCCTGCCGAGGCAGGGAACACGGGTTCGTGCCCCGGTCTGGGAAGATCCCACATGCCGCAGAGCGGCTAGGCCTGTGAGCCACGGCCGCTGAGCCTGCGTGTCCGGAGCCTGTGCTCCGCAACGGGAGAGGCCACAACAGTGAGAGGCCCGCGTACCACAAGCAAAACAAACAAACAAACAAACAAAAACTCTACCACTTACTCTACACAAATGCACTTGTAAAAAATCTGCTTTCTAGTAGAGATCAGATAGTTTTCTGATTAATAGGAAATCAGGACAGATTTCATTATTTTGAATTAATCAGTTATCATGACAGAAAAGCCTCCATTAAGCTCATCGCATCGTTCAGAGCTACTAAGAGATCTTAGAAAACACCAAATTCAGTTGTTCTCAAAGTGTGGTCCTGGCACCAGCCCAGAAGCATCACCTGGGAACCTGTAAGAAACACAAAGTCTCAGACCCACCTTAGACTTTTTAAACCAGAAACTCTGGGAGTGAGGTCCAGTAATCTGTCTTTAAAAGCCCTCCAGGGCTTTCCTGGTGGCGCAGTGGTTGAGAGTCCGCCTGCCGATGCAGGGGACGCGAGTTTGTGCCCCGGTCCGGGAGGATCCCACAGGCCGCAGAGCCGGCTGGGCCCGTGAGCCATGGCCGCTGAGCCTGCGCGTCTGGAGCCTGTGCTCCGCAACAGGAGACGCCACAACAGTGAGAGGCCGGCGTACCACACAAAAAAAACAAAAAACAAAAAACTCTACCACTTACTCTACACAAATGCACTTGTAAAAAATCTGCTTTCTAGTAGAGATCAGATAGTTTTCTGATTAATAGGAAATCAGGACAGATTTCATTATTTTGAATTAATCAGTTATCATGACAGAAAAGCCTCCATTGAGTTCATCGCATCGTTCAGAACTACTAAGAGATCTTAGAAAACACCAAATTCAGTTGTTCTCAAAGTGTGGTCCTGGCACCAGCCCAGAAGCATCACCTGGGAACCTGTAAGAAACACAAAGTCTCAGACCCACCTTAGACTTTTTAAACCAGAAACTCTGGGAGTGAGGTCCAGTAATCTGTCTTTAAAAGCCCTCCAGGGCTTTCCTGGTGGCACAGTGGTTGAGAGTCCGCCTGCCGAGGCAGGGAACACGGGTTTGTGACCCGGTCCGGGAGGATCCCACAGGCCGCGGAGCGGCTGGGCCCGTGAGCCATGGCCGCTGAGCCTGGGCGTCCGGAGCCTGTGCTCCGCAACCGGAGACGCCACAACAGTGAGAGGCCCGCGTACCGCAAAAACAAAAGCTCTCCAGGTGATTCTGACGCCCACTCAAAGTTTTAAATTACCGGTATAATTTAAGAACAGATAAATCCATCAGAAAGACAGGTCAGGCCAAAGGAAACAAGGAGCTTTCATAGAAAAAAACTAAAACATACTCACAGCAAGTATTTCCAACCAGGATCATGACTCCCATCCTCAGAGCCAGCTTAGTCAAAGGCAAAACACGTGGGATTCCGTTATTTAAAGAGTCAAGTAGAAATACCTGTGTCCTAGGGTGATTTTAATTGGTAGCAAACAGTCAAATACTCGTTTATATGAGGGTGTTTTTCAAAGAAGACACTGTTTCATAATCAGCTAGCAGCCTAGAAAAGATCGAAAGGGATCCTGGCAATTTCGCTGGTGGTGTTGCTTCTCTGCTTTTAAGGTTTATAAAAAGTCTGCTCCTGGGTCACGTCATTTTACTCTTGTTAACTTACACTTTCAGATTACAAAACACTTAATAATCGGAGTGGCTCTTCTGTATCCTATAGTGCATTCAGGCCTTTCGGCTAATGGATAAATTTCCACCCCCCCCTTTCGAGTGTTCACTTATCATAAGAAGCATTTCAACTCCATTTTGGTATGCAAACAGCCGGATCCTGCAATTAGTCCATGCTCAGTTCTCCCAAACCAGGGGCAGCTGAGACACAGGTCAGGACTACATGATTTTTATGTTCAGGAGTTGATTACACTAGCTAAGGGAGAGGCACTTAAGTAAAGTGCACTATGCTTTAGTAGCTGTCTTCACAGTACAGTGAAAACCAACATCTTAATACCTGCAGTCTTTTTATCAAGTTAATCAAATTTTAATATCAGAATGTGTATTAAAGTTAGGTCACTTAGTACAAGCTAAGACCCTTCTTCCTCCCTCCTTGTCTGTTCTGCAGGCCACACAATGCCATGTTATGAAAACTGCCCTTTAAACCTGATAAAATATTTAAGACATGTGTCCTGGTAGTGTTATGTAAGCATATACTAAGAAAAGTCCAACCATGAGTGAGCCTGATCAGGCTCGTCTCCAAGGGCCGGGAAAACAATCCAGCAATGGCTGCAGAGCTGACCTGCACAGAGACATTCCAAGGTGTAGGTGCCTACAAGCTCAGAGACCAAACACCCCAGACCCTTCTTGAAAAGTGATTCTCTACTTTGTCTCTTGTTACTTTAGTTAGGTTTAAGCAGTGCTGAACCTCGGTAACTTTACTTAAGAAAGATTAAATATTTGTGCCTATAGCATTGAAATCATAGGAAAAAACAAAGAACGGGTGATCTTGAATGATGGGCAAAGATTATATATATATATATATATATATATATATATATATGTATGTTTTTTTTCTCAGCAAAAGAACTACAAGTCACACCAAATGAAATTTGAGGATTGGAGGATCAGATAATTTTATGAGACCTTTTTCCCACTGGTGAACTTTCTCCTTGATTCAGCACCCTGGTTTCACAGATCGCTTTTAGAAGGATAACTCCCAAGTCTATAACACAGAAACCTAATTACTGTCATGATTTCTTGACCCCAATTCCCAGTGCCGTTGGAGCTCCACAGCTGTCTTAGTCCACCGTATCCCAGTCCCCACTCAGTGCCTGCAGGCGCTCAATAACAATTTGCCTTGTGCATTAATAAATGGATACATGGACATGCAAAGTGGTTCCTTTTTCTCCTTCCCCATCCCAAGCCAGCCTGGTGCCCTAGAACCCCTGTATCTATTTTGTACACCTTCACCATCATCTGTAACCCTCAGTTCTAATTATTTGGCAAACCCTGGCTACTTGGCCTTCATAATAAAACCCGAATCTACCTCTTCACCATGCCCTCGTCTTTCCCATAGACTGCGTTGTTTCTGAGCTGGGTCACTGCAATCCCCTGCTAACAGGCCTCCCTGCTTCCATTCATGTCCTTGCATTGCCCCAACTGCCAACCCACTTCCTTTTTTTTTTTTTTTTTTTTTTTTTTTGCTGTAGGCGGGCCTCTCCCTATCGTGGCCTCTCCCGTTGAGGAGCACGGGCTTCGGACACGCAGGCTCAGCGGCCATGGCTCACGGGCCCAGCTGCTCCGCGGCATGTGGGATCTTCCCGGACCGGGGCACGAACCCGTGTCCCCTGCATCAGCAGGCGGACTCCCAACCACTGCGCCACCAGGGAAGCCCCCCACTTCCTTTTTAAGGCACAGATTGCCTCTCCCTCCCTCCCTCCTCCTCCTCTCCTGCTCTCCCTCCCTCCTGCATGCAGATACACGTGCGCACACACACACTCACTCACACACACACTCCTGCCCCAACTCATACATCTTCAATGGCTCTTCACTGGGAAACAAGCCAAGTCCAGATTTAGTAACTGGATGCATTGATAGGATTCCACAGTATCACTTCAGACTACCCTCTCCTTCGATCTTGCCACATCCTCTGTATCCTCCTCCCCACTCCACACTCTGCCCCCACCATCCCAGTGACGCCTTTCCCCACACAAGGCCTGAACCTTCTCCTGGGTGACTGTTCCTCAGGAAGCCTTCCACTGACCCCTCCACCCCGAGTGAGCCTGCCCAGCTCACTCATCCTCTGAGCCGCTGCCGCTACCCATTCTTCCACAAAGCTTTTCCAAGATATTGCCAACTAAAATGCATCTATCCCACTACCCTCCTCTCACAGTGCTCTGATCTTATTTTTATCATAGCACACTGTGCTTCATATCAATATTTATATGTGTTGTCTCTCCCACTAGACGATGGTATCTACTGGATCAGTGTTGTATTTTACTCATTTCTATAATCCCATATGGCTTGGCACTCAGTTTACTTAGCACTGAGAAAGAGCTCAGCAGAGCTTGAATATATGCCATGACTTCTATAATAGTGTCAGAGATATACACATTCTCTGTCTCCTGCTTCTTCTCTCTCTCTCTCTTTCACACACACACACATAATCAGCCCCAACCCGAAATAAAGATTTTACCTAAGGACTCTGATATCCACACACAAGAATATTTTGTCCAGTGATGTCCAGCCTAAGGCCTTCACTTTTCTCATGTGACCTCCTCAGGCAATTAGTGAAATCATCCGTCATATGAAGAACATGTAACTTGCAAGCCCCCTTAAAAGCACATGTAGATGGAAACACACGGCACAGCTCCCGGCCATCTCTCTGGTGATGGGCATTGGCTCTGCATTGGAAGAGCCATTCCTGGAGCCCAGCAGAGCTCTCCCCTCCCACTCCACCCTGAGGTGCTCCTTCAGGCCATCGGACCGGGCTCACTGGTTTGCATTCTGCACTAAGAGTGCCTTCATCCCTTTGACTCAGTGAGTCACTTTCTCCCAAATCAGCCACTTTCTGATTCTGACCCAAGAGTTGCCTCAGGCTAACAACCTTTGCCAGATAAGCACGTGAATTGTTGTTGAAGCTGGGAGGGACTTCCTAAGTCTCCGCTTGGGTCGGACCCTCTCGTGATCCCCCAGACGTGGCTGCAGGGTACTGCTTAGAGCAGACTGACCACGTGCCCTTGTGATCTGGGCATCCCAATCTGTTTACCAACTAGCAAGCACAAACATTTGTCTACATTTTCCTCAATTTAGCAAATACACTCTTCATTCTAGACACTGGGCAAACCTCAAAGGTGATAAACTACAGAAATGGATTAAAACATCCCCAGAATTACATTAAAATCCTCTGAGTAAACATGACATTCAATCGAAAGAAAGAAATAGACACTGGAGACCTGAGTATGGAATTTAAAAATTACTAAATATAAGACCAAAAATATCTGTTTTCATATTTTTCTTACTCCTATTTTTGAGGTGGAGAAAATTATTTTTCTTCCAGATCATTTCCTCTGTAGAGCTTGTGCTTGGCACCCAGAGCAGTTCTAATCCTTTGATTGGTAAGAGCTGTTGAAGAGAATGTGTCTAATTAAATCCTATATTCTACAAATAAATAGGCTAGTTAGATGCTATTCGCAGCTCTTCAACTTCTCTCATCAGTGGTGTTAGCAGTTGAGGAAGGTGTGGACTTGGTTAACCCCAGATTCCAAGGAGGAAGAAGTCTTCCTGGCCTTGTCCTCAGGTTTTTCTTTTACGGGTTCTTTAGTGAACCTACGAGGCCAAGTTCCTGGAATCAGGGTGACATTTATTCATTTATTAAGTCAATCAACATAATTCAACTGAGCTAAAATTAAAAAAATAAACACTCAGTTAAAAATCATAGAAATAAATAAAATACAGCTCTTGCCTCAATTCACAGACCATCAATGAGGATGGACAGGTAGCAGGAGAACAGGCTGACGGGTGATGTAACAGAGGTGAGCCCAGCGCTGGAGCCCTGGAAGAGGCATGACAATCTGCCTGGTGTGCTTCACAGAGGAGGGGATGCTTGAGAAGGGGTGACCTGCATGGAGATTCCCAGTGGGCACAGATTCCAAAGCAGTAAGATTTATGACAGAAATTCAACCCTGGATATCGGAATGGAAAATGAAGACTTTATAGGTTATGTCTTAACAACAACAAACCTTTCTCAAGCATAGCCTTTAGACATTTATTTTTCACTGTGACAGATTATAGTTTCTAAACGTGACAACAGTATCCCCCATCCCCCATACCCCTCTGCAACATGATCTTGGCCGTCTCCCTTTAAAAGGAGGAACCTGTATCCATACTCCTTGAACGTGACTAAGCCCTGGGACTGCTTTCACCAGTAGAATTGCATTGAAGTAACACTGAGGTTGTCCCAGGCATAGGCCTTCACTGGCTTGGCTTCTTTCACTTCTTACCTCTTGAAAGCCAGCCCCCATGTAAGAAGCATGCCTCCCCAGAAGCCCACTGTGCTGTGAAAAGGCCAAGGCACATCCACATAGAGAGGCCCTGGGGGATGAGATGCCTTAGGAAGAGAAGAGAGAGATTGAGAGAGAGAGAGAGAGAAGAAGAAGAAGAAGGAGGAGGAGGAGGAGGAGGAGGAGAGAGGCCCAGGGTTTTCCAGACACACGAATGAAGACGCCGTCTTGGAAAAGATCCTCCAGCCCCAGGAGTCCCAGCTGACTTCATGCAGATCAGAGATGAACTGCCCAACCAATGCTTTCCGGAATGCCTGACCCACAAAACTGTGAGCAAAATAAAACGGTTGGTTTAAGCCACTAGGTTTGGGGATAGTTATTTTGTGTGTGCAGTGAAGCACTTACTGAAATACACAGCTTCTAAGGTAGGTACATGATGCTTAGGGAAACAGAATCCTAACATGACGTAGGTTGTCATCTTGTTATCCCATAAATATCGAGATGAAAGAGAAACCCAAGTCCCTTTGTGTTCTCTGCTGTTTCATGTGTACTTCCATTCCACTTCTGGGACTGATCTTCTCCCTTTATGTAGGTCAAAGGCAAACAATACAGCAATTCATAATATTCCTAATGTGTAAAAGACCTTTTGTGGAAGCTACCTGGGTGTTGTCTTCCCCGTGCCCAACCTCCAAGTAAAGGAGCTGTTTAAGTGTTAGCCTGTCAAATAATGGAGAAAACACTTTCCAACCATTTTTCATCTTTGCTATAAATTCTAAAGGTATACTTGCACACAGATTAATAAAGTCTTGGGTATTCATCACTCATGTGACCCCAGAGGCATGATTACCTGCTTTGAAGGCTTTTAAAATCTCCCAGTGGGGCTTCCCTGGTGGCGCAGTGGTTGAAAGTCTGCCTGCCAATGCAGGGGACGCGGGTTCGTGCCCCGGTCCGGGAAGATCCCACATGCCGCGGAGCAGCTGGGCCCGTGAGCCATGGCCACTGAGCCTGTGCGTCTGGAGCCTGTGCTCCGCAACGGGAGAGGCCACGATAGTGAGAGGACCACGTACCGCAAAAAAAAAAAAAAAAAAAAAAAAAAAAATCTCCCATTGAATACTATAATACTTCACTGCACTGTAGGGAAAGAGTCACTCAAGTTTTTATGCATGGTTAATATGAAAGAGGGAGAAAAATCAACTAAGGGTATTGAGTTTTTTTGGTTTTGTTTTGTTTTGTTTTTGCGGTACGCAAGACTAGTTTAGTCTTAGAGATAGCAGCGTAGGTTAGAATCACTTGCTATGTGACTATAAGTCCACATCTCCCACCAAACACTGAGGTGCCCCATAGAGCTTTCCAAAATGAAATGAACTCACCCAATACATTAGGAAGGCGGGAAAATAGACTCAATAGCTCAGCTTTCTGTCTTCTTTTCCTGCCCTCATCCAGCCCCAGCCCCAACTTTGAGTCCTGGATTCATGGACTCTGATTTCATTCACTCCACTTGGAAATTAGCAAATGGCAACACTGACCAAAAAACTTGTCATCAGGCAGGACCTTTGTGAAATGGTTCTCTAATTAGCCATTTCATATTTTTGTTATTTCTTTTGCGATTCATGTTAAAAATATGTTCCACGGATGCCAGCCCGCTAGGACGCAAGGAGCCCTTGTCACTCAGCAGTAATTCAGTGAAATAATAAATAACCGCGTCGGCAGCTCTGCCGCCCACATCAGCTCTTCCTCATACGCTCCCAGGCCAGGGGCCCGGGCTCCCCACACCAGTCTCCATGCTCTCCGCGGGGCACAAGTGGTCGCCACAAACAAGGAGGGGATCCTGTCCTCCCAGGAGCCTGCTCTTGGCAAAGAGAGAAGGATTGTGGGTATGTCTCCTGTGTCGGAGGTCACCCAAGGACTCATGTAAAACGCTGTCTTCTCTGACACCCTGTTATCACAAGCAGCATATCTCTTGAGTGAAATTTCAGGAATGGAGGTTCCTAAGGGAAAGGCGTCATTTCATCTACTAAAGCCAGATCAGCTGGAACTGGGAGACGACGGCTTACATCTGCAGAAGAGCTTAGACCAGGACCTTGTGTTCTGTCAGCTTCTAGGTGGGATCCCCTCGCAGGCTCTCGCCAAGATTTCAGCCAGGTCCGCACCCTACCCTGGTCCATATTCGACCTCCCTGAGTATCTCAGGAAAGAAACAGTAACTTCCCCTCAGAGGCTCACCCTTCCTCATCTGCGTTAGAAAAACAGTAGGGAACTATCAAAATATGACAGAGAAAGATGTTATTTAGACAACCCTGGGCTACAGTCATCATGCTCACGATGGCAAGCCAAATGTGGCCTGACATACCAGGCAGTATGTCAGTGGAGATGACGGAGAGAGAAAGCAGCGAGGCAGAGAGAACTCAGCCTCCGTCCCCAGCCCACAGAAGGTTGGATTCTCATTGAGGGCCAAGGGTTTTAATCCAGCCTATCGCTGGATGTCAAAGAAATAAGAAAATTCCATAGAGGCGTTAGAATTTATGTTCACTCAGGGACCCTCAGAAACACTCCTGTTCTTTTTAGAACCTTCTGTACACAATGAACAGAGTTCTGATGAGAGATTCTCACTTCCCTTATTTTTTGTACCCTTATTGGCACACCATCCCCAGGGAGTGGGTCTTGGATGCCTTTTACTCCATAGATTTCTAGGTAATGTCAATCTTCTGATCTAGCAGCCATAGGTGAAGGACGATGGAGACCACCACTGAAAAATCACATCTCCTGTGACAGGAAATGAGCAGAAAGGGTAGAGCAGTTCTGTTATTCTTCCAAGGCCCTGTAGGATGAGATAAAGAATAAAGGCAGTTAGTGAAATGTTCCAGCCATTCATTTTTCTTTTTGCTCTCTTGGTTTTTTTTAGCAATCACTGTGTGATTTGGACACCCTCAAAACATTAATTCTTTTGAAAAGTCCCTTATATCCATCATGTGTCATTTCTAAGTAAAGAATAGGTTTTTCTTCACTTCTCTTAAACTTCATCAGTGCTGCCTGCATAAAAGGTAATTGATTTTAGAAATAGATTTTTTCGTATAGTAATCTGAGGTTTCGCTGAAATCTCAAATTGTCCGTATTTTCTGATCGTTTGGTGTAAGTTTGCTTAGTGCTATGTTTTCTGTACAGGCAGATTGTCTTAATCCAAGATTCATGAGGAATGCAAGCAGAACCCATGTGTTCCATGATTTCTTTTCTCGACACTCCAAACATTAAAGAAATTGAATTTACTTTAGAACTATACACCTTCGGAAGATCCTTGGAACAATCTAGGAAAACAGAACAATGATGTGGCCACAAATGGCCTCTTGATTGTTTGCATGGAGTTTTTTAAACTGGTCCTTTCTGGGGAGAGATGAGGCACAAAGTCACTGTGTTAAAATTGCATTTCATACCAAAAAAAAAAAAAAAAACCTTGAAAGCAACATAAATGGCTAACTTTGGAAAGTCAGTTGAATTAATTTTGATATATTTATATGGTGTAATGCTCGGAAGCTTTTAAAAATGGCGATGACTTCTGTATTTATCCATAGCAAAAGACGCTCATGATACATTAAGTGAAAAAGTAGATTAGACTGTATAGTATAATGCATATTTTGGGTTTTTTAAAGGTGCATGTAGATCCACAGAAAAATATCTGGACAAACGTATGTCAAAATAGTGTATGTGTCAAAATGGAACAGTGCTTATGCCTGAGTTTTGGGTGGAATTATGAGGGATATTTATTTTCTTCTTTACACTTTTATTTATGGTGTGACTTTATTTTAATTCAGAATATCTATTACTTTGTACTAAAAATAATGAGATTTTCAATTATACTATTTTTCCTTAAAATATGGATTCTTAGCACATTTCTAAACTGTGTTATCTCATTCTGTCATTCAACACTGAAGATTCTGGGATGGCTAGGAAGGTGTCTGCCCTCAAAGACACTTTCACAGGGGAAGACAGTGCAAAAAAATCTAGAGGTGATAAAGAGATATTCAAGATATAAGGCTGGCAATAAAGAATGACTAGACCACATATCCAGGGTGTTTTTAAATTCTCAACCTAAACAGTTTTTGGAAATGTTATAGAAACATTTTATTAATTCAAATCCCACAACTTCAGAACTTGTAAAATGTCTTTAGGAGCTGAATGGAAGTTATCTTTGGAAAGTTATTTATTAAGAAAGACCTATTAAACAAGTAATTCTTTAACTTTCGTAAAAGAGCCACTTGGATTGTGTCTTCTAGGGGGACAAACTGCATCCTTCTTAATTCTTGTGTAAGCCCACTCTGTGCAGTGCAAGACATCATAGGTGCTCGACAAAAGGGTTGTTATTATTATTGCTACATTTCATATTACTTTACTATAATGCACTTACAGTTCATTCCTTACATGCAAATAAGGCTATTTCTTACAAATGAAAGTTATCAATAGTCATTCTGTCAAATTCACTTGGAAGTAACACTGTGAAAAAGGTTCCTTTTATACCAAAAAGCATTGATAATACAACTGCATTCTAGTCAGGCATTGAACTAAATTTCTTCTGCTGATTAACCTACAAGATTAACAGGTCATATAACTTCAGATTTAATTAACAAAATTTAAACTGGTAGTAGAACGTCAAACGAATAGTAATCAAATACATTTCATCTGAAAATTGAGATTCTTTTACATATTTTGCTTCTCTTGACTGCTTACTATTTGATTAGATTATACTAACATTTTTCTTTTCATCTTAATGAAATCAAATAATTCTAATAAGAAATGTCATTTTCCTGCAAAGTATTCTTATGGTGTAACATTCTTTTCACGCACAGCATTGTAATTGGTATTGTTTGCTGCTCATTGAATTACATTAATTATATAGAGGTATCAAATTTGCAAATAAAGAACATTGGGATGCAACAAAGAATAAGATGTTATTCACAATTTCATTGTCAGCCAACAGTGATGATATTCAAAGAGAAAGAAAAGTTGTGTGTGTGTGTATCATGCACACAGTATAAGCCATAGAACAGAAACATTACATCTAAACAATAATGAAACAGAATAGTCTTCTATAACTGTAACCAATTTTGAAAAAGAAAGGAGGTATTCACTTCGTTAAATAACATCCTTCTTTAAATTCACTGTGAATAAGATAGTAGAAAAGAACATGTAATATTCTTATCCCAAAGCAGAGGCTTTCTGCCTCCCATTCTTTTTCTTCCTTTCCCCCCTGTTGCTCTGTCTTCTTTGCCCCCCTTCCCAACTCACACTTACACACACACACACACACACACACACACACACAGCATTAAGTAGCTAGGAATTTACCAAAACATAGCAATACTAAAAAAAAAAAAAAAAAAAAATTTTGAAGATATTTATGCACTCAACTCTAAGAATAGTCTGAAATGACGTACCAGGGAAGTCTAGATTTAGACCTCTGGCCATGGCACGTGGGGTTTTTGCAGGCTTCATTGTGTGAAGTCAGAGGTCTGTCATCTATGAAACACTAACACTGACTTGTTACTTAGAAAATAGCCAGTGTTATAACTATTCCCATCTTGATTCCAGATTTAGACAAACAACTGAAGAGAAATGCAGTCCTTCTTGAATTGGAGAATCATAAATGGGACAGGGGCACCAAAAATGCCCCTTCAAACCTGAGTCTTATTTCTATTTTTGTTGTTAACAAATGAAGTCCAAATTGCTATTTAAATATCAAAGGAAGATTAATCCAAAATTCTGGTAATTGAACCTATTTTACATTTTAATTTTGTTTAAAAGTATGAAATTTTCTTTCTTTTATTTAAAAAATTTTAGCATCATCAAGTCAAGGAATTCCAGCATAAACTCTCATCTTCCCCAAACGTTTCATGAGGGTAAAACACCCTTTCTTTGTATTTGAGTTCATTTGGGGGGCAGGGGGATGGAGGAAGAAAGGGCGAGATTCTGACATAAGAGAATGGCAGTGCTTCCCAGATGCTTTCTGCCATGCTTGAGGGCAGCTTACTTTAAAATGTACGTGGGAGAGGTTTCTAGACTCTGCCTTTCCACACCTAATAACTCACCCTTCAAGACTTCATGCCCGTACTTATCAGGGTTGGGAACAATTTTTTTTATTATTATTTAAAAGTCTTCCTTGTAGTTACTTCCTCTGCAACAGACCACCTCTTTCATTAGGAATATTTACGGGAAATAATATATTTGTACAGTTGAAAGCATCACCTGTTTTGCTAAGTCAATTCGTGTCTGAATGCAAATAGACTGTTAGAGGGTTTACTCAACAACATTTGCTAATGGAAAGTACTAATCAAAACTTTTCTACAGCAGTAAATTTTTATATTTTTTAACCACTGGATTCTAATTAAATGTATTCAATAGAGCAAGCTTTGATTAAAAAAATTTTTTTAAGAGATTATGTATACAGCACTGTGGAAAACAAGGCAGGCTAGGTATGCAGGCACTTGTACATTCTTAATAGAAATCTTTACCTGAAGGTAAAACCCAATAAAGTGTACACTATAATGTGCTGTGGACTCTTATGTTGATTTACCTGAGTTACCCTGTCAGCAGAAATCAACTTTACCAGGTACACACTATGCTTATATATTTAGTGCATATAAAAGTGCATATAAAAGATCCTTTTTTCTTTTTATAAAGAAGTACTGAATTTCATTAGGGCACTTTTTTTCTTTAAAAAGTTCTTTGTTAACCATGGGATATACTGATTGCAAATAAAGGAAGTTATGGCGCTGTGCTGATGTTTTTAAAGGGAGGGAAAATCCTTAATATGAGCCTACAATTTCAACGGAAAAAAAAAGCATAAATACAAGGTTTGGCCTTACTCGAATATATATTAGCAACATCTCTCAAAGAATCTCCTTGATTTCACTGATATATAAATATTTTCCTAAATGACTCAAAAAGATGTTATTTTATTTAATTGAAGTCTGTGAGGAGAGGACTGGGAATAGATGGCTGAAAATCATTTGGGTTTTGGGGGGGGTGGAATCCCAATTTTTTTCTCATCTGAGGATATTTAAACACAACATCTTTGCACATTTCCTGTAAAAATTTCACAGACCTTTCATATGTAGGATTCTTACCCCTATATTTAAGTTTCAGGATTAGTTGCAGTCTTAAAAAAATATTTAATTCTCTTTGCTCTGTGACATGGCTTAATGAATCTAGGTTGAGTTTCTTTAGGAAACATAAGAAGCTTCTTGACAACTGAGAAGTCTCCCAGACACTCATTCCTGTCAGAGTTTTCCAAAACCACACATAAGCTGAGGCCACGAGGTTCCTACATCAGACAAGAAAAGAAGACCGCGGCTTCCCTCCCTGACCTCGGTTATGATTGAGTGAGAAATGTGTTTATTGCTCAGGCTCGCTGAGTGTTTAAATGTCCCTATTGTGCGAATTATGAGTGCTTTGAGTGCAAATTATGAGCAGAGCAGCCACTCTTTATAATTTCCAACTGTCTGATCTACTCTATTTGTCCTTGCTCACCATCCACCCTTGAGAATTGCAAAATCCCAGGCCCGTTATTATTTTTAATAATGCCGTTGCATTAAAACCTTGGTTGAAGTCCTCTAGTGATTTTTCTTTCCCTCAAAATCTATATTGCTTTTAAAAGCATTTCATTAAGACTGCGTTTTTAAGGAGGAAAGAGAAAGGAGAGATGGGTGACATTAGTCAGCTGCGGCAGACATCCTTTTTAATCCTAAGATTAAAGACAAAACCCCCCAAACTACAGAAAAGAACTGCCTCTTTGCCTTGGGCCCCTGACTTTTAAGGGGGTAGCACTGCTGGTGAGAGGGGCAGTTACGTAGGAGAGAGATGTAGAACGGGCTGCAACTCTGCAGCGGCTGGGCTGCGCGCTGTGCGTGGCCACCTGGCCTGCGCCCAGGTGTCCTTGCGCACCCATGGGAAGGGAGTGGAAGCCAGGTGCCTTCCTCTCGGGACAGGGGGCCTTCCGACGCCCCGAGCACTGAGACACTCTGCCCTCGGGTTTCAGAAGTAGGAGGTAGGGGCTGACAGTTTGACAAATGAGGCAGGAGATACCTCCGGTCTCTCCTCGGTTGTCCTGGGCCCGCCGCCTCCCTCCACAGCAAGCGCCCCTTCCCATCCCTTACAAAGGAAAGCGAATCTATTAGCTCTTCGCTCCCAGGAGTCCCGTCTGCCCCTCCCCTCCATGCACATAAAGGGTGGCAGCCTTGATAGGGGTCCTGGGGAAGGAGAGGTATGAGTGCCAGGGGCTCCGGGTCACCGCCCCAGATTCGCCGGCGTCGCAGCACCGGCTTCTTGGCCCCTCCTGGAGCCCCGCGGCGTTTTCCTCTGCTCGCGCGCCCTCTGGCTGCGCTATGGAGAGATTCACCCGGCGCGGGGAGCCTTGGGGGAAAAACACAGAGCAGCTGCGTGCCTTTGGCCAGGAAGAAAGCAAGGTGGGCGTGGATCTGGTGGCCCGCCACCTACCTAATACACTGGACTGGGCTCTTCCCCCGTGTGTCAAGGTGATGGAAGCTGAGGTCATGGCTTCCCTGAGCTATATGTTAGTCACCAATGCACCCCAAACAGACTTTCCTAAGACCCCAGATTTAGAAAGGAGAGCAAGGAGGTCCCACCATTTCTGGAACCCACCTCCCCGCCCCCCAGCTACACACACACACACACACACACACACACACACACACACACACACACACACACACACACACACACACACACACACACACCAACCACCTATTTTCTTTACTCATCCACAGCATCTCCAACACATTCTTAAACCCATGTGATGGCTTTTTTGATGTCGGCTTGGCTAAGCTAAAGTACCCAGTTATTCCATCAGACACTAATCTAGATGTACTGTGAAGGACGTTTGCAGATGTCATTAAAGTCACTAATCGGTTGGCTTTAAGTAAGAGACAATCTGGGTGGGCCTGACTTAATCAGTTGGAAGCCCTTAAAAGCAGGGCCAAGACTCCCGAGAGAGAGAGAGAGAGAGAGAGAGAGAGAGAGAGAGAGAGCGAGCGCGAGCGAGCGCTGGAGAAGAATTCCGCCTGTGGACAACAGCTTCAGCCATGCCTACACAGCCCCACTCTGCTTGTGATCTTCTCTTCCTGATTGCCTGCCCTACAAATTTTGGACTTGCTCCGCCGGCTCCCACAATAGTATAAGCGGGTTCCTTGTAATAAATCTCAACATATAAATGTATTGATTCTGTGTCTGGTTGAACCTAGATGATACAATTCATATGGCCCAAATCAGAAGAAAGTACTAAGGAAATTCACAGTGCCAGAAGATTCCACCCAGTTCCTCCCAACTGTCAGCCAATAGATAGTTTCTGGATGTCTATTGGTGGCAGGAACAAGGCACTGTACTCTGGAGATGCAACCGAGAGCTGACAGGGTTTCTTCCCTTGGGAAGCTCTCATACACACACACCCAGCTCCGTATGGCAACTTTGGTCTTTTCAAACCTGGACCAGAAGCTAGCTTTAATTAATGGTTTGTTGTGGGTACCAGTGGCATGCTTGGAGCTATACAAAAATCTAGGAGGAGGAGGATGCCAATGAGGAGAACCAGAGAGCAGTCTTTGCCTTAAGGGCTCTCCATCTATCAGCAGGAAAGGTGAAATGCTCGTTTATCCCATTGCCAAACATTCTGAGTCATCAGCCCCCGCGGTGTTTTCTTTGCCCTTACTGTTTCTATATATGGCAAAGGGGTGACACTTACTGATAATGGATCAGAGCTGTAGAATGTTGGCAAAAGCAAACTCAACTCAGGCTGGCAAAAGGGCGGCTCCTCTCTAGATTCATCAGCAGAACCCCTGGTCCTAAGCCAAACTGAGAAGCCCAATAAAAGACCTCATTCCTTCTCCAGCATCTCCTACCCCTGCCTCAAGGCTCAGGGCCTGTCCCATGATGGCAGGAACCCAGTGCATTTCAATCCAACAGATGTTTAATGAGTACCTTCCGTGCTACAAGTTTACCTTCTACGATCTCATGTCCTGAAATAGCTTTTGTAATCACCATTGGCCTGCACATGAATTGCTATATTGAGTGATAATTTCATGGGTATCCTATTGACTTCTCCATGTTGTCGTTGCTCCTTAACCTTTTATTTTCTCCTTGATATTGACACCTTCACTTGGGTTGGGTCAGAACTCTTTCCTGATTTTACCTTCTGTTAGTCTGTTTTGCTTCCTCTCAGCCCCATCTGGGAGGATTTTCTTCTCACCCCAGTCCTCACGATTATAAAGCAGGTGTGTTCAAGGGCTCTGTACTGGTCACTCTGTTGTCTGAATCTGCTCCCTCGCCTCAAGAGATGAACTGTACACTGAAGGCCCCATATCTATACTCTGGATGGACCTCTCTCCTGAGCCATATATTCTATTGCTGTGGACACTTGGGTGCAGCACAAGCGCCAGTTCCCCCAAAAGAACTCAGCATCTTCTCTCCTTCATTTCTAATCTGTTGCTCATTCTAAAATCCATAGCTGAGTTAATGGTGTTGAGAACTGTGTCTACCCAAAAGCCCACTCCAAGAACTCATGAAGCATTCCTGCTTTCCTCTTCCTTACCTTGTGCATTCAATTGGTACCTGAGTTTTATCAATCTGTTGCAGAATGTCTCTGGTCTCTGATCCTCCTTCCAAGACCCACTGGAAGTGCCTGAGTCTAGGCCTTACAAAGTTCACATCAGGAGCAAATGGTCTTCTAATGATATCCCTGCTTGCATGTCTCCACCCTCTCCCCCATTCATCTTTCTAAAATGCAAATCCTCTTGTGACACCTTCCCATGTCAGAAGTGTCAGTGGCTTCCTGAAAGCTTTCCATGACCTTCTGCCTTCCCTCCCCGTGCCCACTCTGAGCTAGCTGATGGGTGGCCCTCTCTTTGTTCCCACTGCATCCCAATCTCACCCCTATCACAGCACTTAGCACAATGTAGCATTTTCTTCTTTAAATATTTCAGACAGAGAAAAGTGCAAAAAAAATAACATAACAACTACCAACATACTCACCACCCAAAGTGAACAAAACTTTGAGGTACTGAGTTCAGTGCTTCTTTTTAAAATAAATTAGCCATGATAAAAATAGTTGAGATCCCTTTGTGACTCATCTATCATCGAAGCCACCGCTGTTCAAGTTTGGGGTTGATTTGTTGCTGAGCTCTTACACTTGATTATATCAACTCCCAATAATGGTTTCCCTCTCTTGTTCATCTATGAATCCCCGGGACTTGCCAGACGGAAATAAATAAAGGGAATGAGTAAACATTCGTTAAACGATTGTATGAATGGGTAGGTCCACACCCACGACTCCTGTGGATCAATCCTCATCACACCGAAATGCTATCTCTTAAACTTTTGCCTAATTAATGTACAATACTTTTAGAGGTATTTGACCCTAACACGTTATCCCTGTTTTCCAGAGGTGTTACCCTTAACTAGCAGCTCTCCACGTTGACTGCACGTTGGAATCCACTGGGGAGATATTAGAGGGCTGATATCTGGATTCTGCCCCCAGCAATTCCCATTTAATGGATGAGATGCCTCCTAGGCAGTGGGTTGTTAAAAGCTCCCAGTGCTCATGATATACAGACAAGGCTGAGAACCTCCATTACCTCCTGAGCCCTCATTATCATTAGCGTCATCACTAGCACCAGCACTGGCAATTGGTGAGTATTAACTTTATGCTATTTATGTACATTATCTTGTTTATTTCTCACCACAGCCTAAGTATTTTTATTATCCTCATTTTACAAAGGAAGAAAGAAAGCAACACTCAGAAGGGTTAAGTAACTTGCCCAGAGTCAAATAGCCCCTGGGCCCTGCTGTTCTCACTGCATCTCCAGCTTCCACCATGACCGTAGTCCCATCCCTTAGCTTGCCTATGGCTCTTACAAAGCCCAGGATTCACAGAATCTCAAATACCCCTAAAGAAAGTCGTTGAAGCCTGGCATCACCAGTGCTCTCTAAAACCCGGGGCTTTCATTGTAAGCCTGCTTCTTTCTTGAGTCATTTCCTGAAGTTGGCCATAAACTCCTTGCCTGAGCAGCTGCCAGAGACTCAAAAAGGTGGAGTCCCTTCAGCCTCAGCCCACCACACCCTCTTTGACTACAGGAAGATTCCTCTCAATTACACTCTTTAACGCTCTGTTCCTCCCTCCCTTGTCGTGCTGGATCGCTTTTTCCATTGCTCTCTGTCTCTTGTTCTTCCTTTACTGTAGTGACACGATACCATTACACCAACAATACACAAGACTTACAGCTCGAGATCACACTACTTCCTCTTTATTCTCCTGCTCTGCCTTTGTAAGGCAAGTGTAGGAGGAAAATACACATCAGTATTTACTCTGTATACTGATTTCTTTATAAGTGTAATGCATGTGCTTTCAATAGTGTTCACTAGTGTTTTTCAATAATGTTCCAGCAACAGGATTTTACTGTAGGAGAGACCAAGGTACATCATCTTGGAGTCTTGGAACCTTACAGAGTGAAAGGATCTGGGAGATCACCTAGTCTGAGTGCGGCCATAACAAAAGAACTCAAAATGGAAATTTGTGGCACCGCCTCAATGGTTAAGCGGTGGACAGTGAGGAAACAAATGTCAGATTTGGGGGAAATGCTCCTCCTTGTTATGCAGTCTATTGGCTGCAAGAATGTAGGAGACCAAAATGCAGGCGATCACAGGGTAGTAAGCCTACCACTCCTGGGGAAGATGTTGCTGTTGACTCTGTGTGGCAAAGTGTAAGAAGAAAGAGATGAGCTTAAGAAAGAACTGACTGTTTTACAAGCAGAAAAGAAAGGAAATACATTCCAAAAATTTGAGGCCTGATAAAGTTGGTCAAGGGACCACTTCCTGATTCCTAAGAGTACTGAGAAAACATTCAAGCAACAAAGATTCAGAGCAACTGAGGGAAAAAAATCAGACTAATGGTATGGTGCTCAATGAAACCTTTCCGTTGGATAAAAAGACTCCGGGTAAAAGCCTATGAGAGGAGTAGCTTTCCCACCAAAGCAGAAAAGCACCATGAAGTTGTGACATGGAGGGCCACGGAGGTAAGGAAGCAAGGAAATAAAGATTGGATGATTTCTCTAAAAGAACGATGGGTGTGGTTTCTGGCTCATAGAATTGACTGGAAGCAGATAGATGAGAAAACTGCTATTGGTTTGAAAGAATCTATTTGAGATTTAATATTTTGCAAGCAGGAAATGGGCTGAGAAAGCCATTCATCTCTCTAAAAGGACGTGTCCCCTAACACCCACTTCATATTTGACCAAGGAAAATAATGAAAAAGGAAGAAACTTCAACAGGTGGAGTCACACGCTGTGAAGAATCTTGAACCCTGTTATTTTTTTAATAGATCTTTATTGGAGTATAATTGCTTCACGATACTGTGTTAGTTTCTGTTGCACTACAAAGTAAAAATCAGCCATATGCACACACATGTCCCCATATCCCCTCCCTCTTGAGCCTCCTTCCCATCCTCTATATCCCATCCCTCTAGGTCATCGCAAAGCATCGAGCCAATCTCCATGTGCTATGCGGCTGCTTCCCACCAGCCAGCTATTTTACATTCAGTAGTGTGTATATGTCGCTGCTACTCTCACTTCGCCCCAGCTTCGCCCTCCCAAACCATGTCCTCAAGTCCATTCTCTGTGCTTACCTCTGTATTCCTTCCCTGCAACTAGGCTCATCAGTACCTTTTTTAAATTTTTTAGATTCCATATATATGCGTTACCCTACGGTATTTGTTTTCCTCTTTCTGACTTGCTTCACTCTGTATGACAGACTCTAGGTCCATCCACCTCAATACAAATAACTCAATTTTGTTTCTTTTTATGGCTGAGTAATATTGCATTGTATATATGTGCCACATCTTCTTTATCCATTCATCTGTCGATGGGCATTTAGGTTGCTTCCATGTCCTGGCTATTGTAAATAGAGCTGCAATGAACATTGTGGTACATGACTCTTTTTGAATTATGGTTTTCTCAGGGTATATGCCCAGTAGTGGGATTGCTGGGTCGTAGGGTAGTTGCATTTTTAGTTTTTTAAGGAACCTCCATACTGTTTTCCATAGTGGCTGTAGCAATTTACACTCCCACCGACAGTGCAGGAGGTTGAACCCTGTTATTGACCAGATACTGCGTTATGTCGTACAATCTTATTTTTTCCAAAAGGGAGCATGCTTTGTGGTTGCCCCATCCCTGTACCAGGGATGGGGGGGGGAGGGGGCAGATAATTTGTCATTTTAGTTCACAGGTCTGGACCATCATGAGCTTTATCCTGACCCAGTAGAGATGCTACATATAGCACATCCCCTGCAGATCCAGGACTGAGAGCTGGATGCAGTGACTAGGGGACTTCAGATAATCTCCCTTGGACAGGTGTGAGTTGTTTTATGTGTGTTCAAGGGTGGACTGTTGTAGAGACATTTTCCTCACCAAACAGTCATTCACTCCTCCATATTGCAAGCCCCCTTGCAATTAGGCAGAGTCTTGTGCACAGCTCTGGCTAATGGTCTGTGATCAGAAAGAGTGTTTGTTCATTTTATAATCCCCTTTAACCTGGCAAAGATGTTCACCCTTTTCCCATGTCCAGTTATAAGAACAGAATGGTAAATAGCTAATAAATTAGAATTAGGTTTATAATTTTATATCCAGAAAATTACCGGGTTTTAATATGCATTTTAGCTTATCTGTAAATAACCTAAAAGTGATGTTAAGATCTAACCAGGTAAATCCCTTCTGTCATATTCAAGTATAAGCTGGTGGGTGCTGTGTGATCAATGACCACGATGTTCCTAAAACACACAACATAATGTATCATATATTTTAAATGTTCAGTAAATATCCACTATTATCCTTTCTTTAAAAACAAGAAAGAAAGAAAGAAAAAGAGTTTCTTGCTTCTGGGCCAAAGCATTTAGAAGCTGGTGTGTGAACTGCCAGCTCTCTCTTTGCCTGCTAGGAGACCAGGGAGCCGTGTATTATGATGGCAGCATGATAATGTCAAAACAGTCTAGATAGTGGAAATGCCTCATGGAGAAGAGGTGCCCTAGAGAGTGGCCCAGCCTGCAATGGCGTTTGTGTGAGTCAAAACCTTTTGTTGTGTTCAGCCACTGAGGCTTCCAGGGTATTTGTTACTGCAGCCGCACCTCACCTAGCCTATCTAACACAATGGCTACGACTTCTGGTGTGTCATTCTGTTACCTCCATGACTGTGAGGCCCAGAGAGAGAGACACACACAATAATGGGCTGACCCTGAATGCCACTCAGAAAATCATTAATCAGGCAATAGGAATGGATTTACTGAAAGCCCAACACATAAATGTTGGTGTGTGAGCCCTCTCTGATTCATTCACTCAATGGTGTTTATTGAGGTTCTACCATGTACCAAACATTTATAGGCGCTGGAGATACGGTGCCCAAAAGAGGGAAGGTCTCTGGTCTCAAGTAGCTGACATCCCTGTTGGAGATAACCAAGGGAACAAAAAGAACAAACAAGATCATTTCAGGGAGTGGATAGATAACTGCTACAGAGAGAATAATTGGGGCAATGTGGTAGAAAGTGAGTGGGCGGTCAGGGAAGGTCTCGGTGAGAAGGTGACAGCTAAGCTGAGACCCTAATACCAGGAACCAGCCATGCAAAGTTCTGGAGGTGCAACTTCCAGACAGAGGGAACAGCAGCTGCCAAAGCCCTGAAGTGGATGAGTTCTTATTTGGTGGGTTTGAGTTTTCAGTTTGACAGAAGTCTGATTTGGCTGGAAAGGTGTGAATCAAGAGTACAGAGAATGAAATCAGAGAAGTAGATAGGGGATCGTCTAGGACCCTTAAAGACATCTTGAGGTGGTTGGGTTTTATTTTAAGGACAGTGGGAAGCTGTTAGATGATTCAAAAGAGGGAAGTTACAAGGTCTGATTGGAGACTGATTAGCAGTAGTGGCAGGAGCCCAGGTAAGAGAAGATGAGGCTTCCGAGGAGGTGGATGATCGTGGATGCATGTTGGAGAAAAACAGCCCTTGCAGATGGTTTGGCTGCTGCAAATGAGAACAAGAGAGAAAGGAAGCAAGGATGACTTGTAGGTTTTCAGCTCGAGTAATGAATAGCAGTGGTGCCATATACAGAGCTGTGAAGACGTGGCGAAGCCTGGACTGGGCATCGGAGAGCATGCAAAATTCTCACTTTGAGATGCCGTGAGACATTCCCATGACTATGGGAGGGAAGCAGGTGGAGTTTCAGGGCAAGGTTTGGCCTGGAGATATAAATTTGGGGCCAATCAATTTATAAATGTTATTTAAAGCCAAGGAACTGAATGAGATCACTTAGAGAGAGTGTGTAAATACACAAGAGGTCCCAAGACTGGGGTCTAGGATCCAACATCTATCTCGAGGTCAGAGAGAGGAGGAGTCGTTCTTCCAGAATACTGAGACCTTTTCCACTCCAAAGGGCGGTTTGCTTTTTAAAAGATGTTCTAAGACATATAGATTTTTCCACATATCTTAGCAATAAATGTTACATCAGAGTCTCCTGTGAGTTTTAAGTCACACGTGTCACTGTGGGGAAGCAGCTGTGGTATAGTGGGAAGTGCATGCAGCCGAGGGTCAGAAAACCCTGGAAGCTTTCAGCCACTTTGCCACTTACCAGTGATGTGATGAGATAAGTCATAGGTTTGGGTTGTCACCAGAATTAAAGAAAGTAAAGGACGTGAACGTATTTTGTACGTTCTCAGCTGCCCTGTCTCTTACAGTAGCCTCTAGCCACATGTGGCTATTTAAATTGAAATCAAATCAACTTAAATACTCAGTCCTTCACGACTAAGAAGACACGATGAGTGACTGCAATGTGGGATCCTGGATTGGATCCTAGGACAGAAAAACAGACACTAGTAGAAGAAACTGGTGATATCTGGATAAAGCCTGTAGGTGAGTTAGTAGTATTGTATCAAGGTTGATTTCTTCACGTTGACAAGGGTAATGGGTTATGTAAGTTGTTGATGTCAGGAGAAGCTGGGAGAAAGATATAGGGAACTCTCTGTGCTCACACAATAAAAAGTTAAAGAAAACTCAGTTTCTCAGCCACACCAACCACATTTTGAGTGTCCATGAGTCACATCGACATGGACAATTTCCATCATGGCAGAAAGTTCTATTGGACAGTGTTGCCTACAGTCGTAAACGAATGTACAGTTTTACTAAGTAAGGCACTTGACCACAGCACAGTGTCTCACAATGATTTCTGTGGGAGAAAGTCAATGGCTTCAGTGAAAGGATTAAAGTCATGTCTAGGAACGAAAATCCAGTCTGCCCTCTCACACCCAAATTAACTGTTATTTTACACTAGCTTCTGTTTTCTCCACCAAAATGTGACAGGGTTAAAACCAAATGATGTCTGAAGTACCTTTTCCATCTAACATGCCATGGATTGTGAACAAAGAATACTATGAGGAAATAGCTCATTATCTCAGTAACCCATGGAGAAGATGCTTCTGTGGCAAAATTTAAGTCCGCAGGGGTGGGAGGGGAGCAGCAGTTCCCCATCCCACCCCTGATCTGCCCCAGTGCCAGGTCATTCAGCCCTGTTGATGGTGCAGGAAGGATCTTGAAACACACCCCCCTTGACAGAGAGAGGCGGCACACACAGGGTTTTGATGAGTAGACAATAGAGAAGAATAAATAGGAAGTACTTTTCTTAATGTTAGAAGCATCTTACTTTATGCTAATTTTTTTGTTCATGACTCACAGTTTTAAAAAGTGAAATAACTCAGCTTAGGCTACATAGGGATTTAGAAAACACTACTGACCAAGGAAGGTAGTGACTATTGATTTTTTTCTCCTCTTCATAATCCAGTGAGCAGTCAGTAATAGTAATCTGCTGTCCTAATGAAGCACTTTCCATCCAAAGACATTTAAGATGAAACATGAATATTAACCCATTTATTTCCACCATGTTCGTTGACATTAAGATACGGTATCTTAATCATTGACAATAAGACGTGGTCTGAAATTCTGAGCCCTATTTATTTCCTTCCTTTCCTTGTTCTTCATTAAGTATATATCGGTTGGGATTCTTGGCTAAAACTTCTGGCAAATTTAAGCCAAAGGGATTCTTACACCACAGATCTCCTGGGAGACTTGCCCTGAGATTTCATAATTCCTCCAAAGGAAACTGGAGTGCCAATAGGAAAGGGCAGCCAGAATGAGAGAATGCCCACCACAGAGTTCAACCCATTTATATTTTGTGTTTTTTATGCATATTCATTCATTTTATAAATTAATCATAACCTGAATGCATAAATGTGAAACTTTTATTACTTAAGTTACTGTTATACTCCCCACCACCACCAACCCCCTCTCTCTCTCTCTCTCTCTCTCTCTCTGTGTTCGTCAGAGAAAGTACATGTAGTCATCGATACTCATCATTGTCTTGAGTTAAACAGCAAAGAAAGATCCTATTAAGGGCCCTTAATCTCTAAACACTATATTTTCAATAAGACAAATTAGATATATGAACAAAGGAATAGATATCAGTATAATGTATCATTTGCCAAGGCTTAATAAATATTGGTTTGATGAGTTATTAAGTCCTATAATAGAAACTGTTGTTTAAATAACCAACTATTAGGTTGAACAAATAAGTATTAAAAGAAGCACTTTCTATCAATAACTTGATAATTCATGATCACTAACCATGGAATATATACTACAGCTAGGAGAAAGATGACAAGAGAATTCTGCTATCTTTTCAGATGCACTCTTGTACCTTACGTGCAGCTAGAATCCAAGTTCTCACCTGTAATGTTATAGCTGATGCTTATAAACTGGGTCCTGTAATAACCTTTAAGAGTTTAAAAGAATTCTTTCTGTCCTATCCAAGCCTAGAAAAAGGCAATATTATATCTCTTTGTTACAATATTTGAGTTTATTTTCACAGCATGTTAGGGCAATAATAAAGAACAGTGGCTTCATTACTTTCTCCATCTACACCCTTGTTACAATCCTTTCCACCAGCCCTTAGAAATGATTAGTTGTATTCGTTAAAAGCCAAACTACCATGGAACTGCATGTTTTTTTATGTCTTGAGATTAACAGCATCTTCTTAAGAGAAATGCAAACAACTGTTGAATTCCAGAGAAAAGGCAGAAAGCAGCCAGTGAGATTCCAGATTGTCACTGAGCATTAAGGTATATTTCTAAGGGAGGGGTGGCACTGTTTGTTTCCACACCCTCTTCTATAGACGGATCATCCAGAACAGACATAGGGAGCCATTGGTGGCCTTGAATTCCATCTCCTGGGAGAGAGAGGACTGTCAATGACATTGCTAGACAAGTTCAATGTTCTAATAATGTAGAGACTGTATCAGGGATGTGACTTAAGCATGCTAAGCAGAGACAACCCCCTCCCTCGCATTGCAATATCTTCTGCACCCTTTTAAGAAGCATGCCTTTGGGTTTGGAAATTACTCAGATATTTTTGACAGTGATGTTTTCTCTGGAGGACTAACACTAAGAGTCTATCAGGTAACACCTTGGCAAGGATTGCTGATGGCTAACCCATGCTGGTTCTGCTCCAGGAACCTAATAAAGTCTGAGGGAGCACCCCTGAGAGGGGGTCTGTGCCGTGGAGAACCAGATTCCAGGTCAGGTCAACCTGGCAGCCATCGGCTGAGTGTCACAGTCAAGAGATGGCAAGGGCACTGCAGGCAGTCAGGTATAAAGGGCAAGATGAGAACAGCCCAGAGAGAAAGGTGGATGGCCAATAAGTCAGAGTTAAGACAAAAGCACAGTTAAGGCAGAAGAGGCTCCCCAAAGCTCCTGGTTGCTAGATCCCTTTCTATAGGAAACTGACATCCCTCATGGCTTAAAGGAGCAGAACCTTCCCCGACCAGGCCCAGGAGAACTTACCCAGAGAAGGCAGGGGAGCACCAGTGGGGGAGCACTAAGACGCAAACCCCACATCTGGGGAAGGCATTTGCATTCCTCTCTAACTGTTCCTCTACCAAGCACGCTGCTGCCTCTGGGCCTTTGAACTTGCTCTTCCTTCAGCCTGGAAGGCTGTTGCTCCAGGATTCACAAGCCTCCTCCCTGGCCTCATTCAGATCACTGCCCCATCAAAGAGGCCTTTCCTGACCACCCTGTCTAAAATAGCATCTCTGTACTGTCTCCCTCTCATCCTCCTTTATTTTTCTACATATTCTAGCACCAGCTTCTACATTAAATATTTTCAAAAATAGAACTCAAGCTCCCCGAGAGCAGGAACTTAGAGTGTTTGGTCCATTGCTGTGCCCCTAACACTGAGCACTGTTCTTGGTAGTTGCTTAAGACATATTTTTTTGAATGAACAAACTGAGAAATTATTCTTGCATCTTTACATGGGTTTGGTTTACATCGTATAATTAATTCTCTTGTACTGGGGATGTAATTATATGATCCTTCTTTGCTTTTGTAAAATACTTAGGTTATACCTTGTAGTCCCTGTCTCTCTTTCTCTCTGCTTTTCCCGTGCTCCCGTCTATTTCTTCTCTCTCCTACCCACCCACTTCTAAACCTGGCCACCCGTAAAATATGTTTGCATCCTGCATTCATGCATCCATTCAACCGGCATTACTGGATGCTCACCGTGTGATAGGCACAGTGCTAGGTGCTGGGGATTTCATGGCAAAGGAGGAAGAAACAAACTCTGCCACCAGGAAAGTTATGGTCTACTGGAGAAGTCAGGAATTAATTTTTAAAAGCTCACAAATAAATGGAAAATCACCCCTTGATGGGGGTGTCCAGGATTGGTGTGTGTGCTAAGTGCCATTTGTGGGGGATGAGCTGGTCAAGGAGCTCAGGGAAGATTCCAGTGAGGATACGGTGAGGCTCTAACATGGGGCTGAGGAGCTTGGGGAAGAAAGGTGAGAGGCCAGTGTGGCTACAGAAGTTGGTAGGAGCAGATCATGCAGGGCTGGGAAAGTGACCCAGAGGACTTTGGCCATTATCCTGAGCTCTGAAGAACCACAGGAATCAATCCACTGACAGGTGTGAGTAAATACGTGGGGCCAGTGAACACCGTGTGGGAGAGAAACACAATCACACTGGGCGGAAATTCAGTTGGGTCCACTCTAGACACTGGGGTTCATTCTTATTAAAAATACAAAGATAAATAATCCCTGCCCTTAAAAGCCTTTAAAGCCAGAAAGCCCCATTGGCTAAATAAAGGAAAACTTACATGGTACAAACAAATGATTCCTGGCCAAAGGCTCCGAAAAATAGTTTATCACAAAGTAGCCTTGTTGAACTATCTTTCCGATGATCCCTGGATAGTCCCAAACCAATCCATTGGACCCTACTATTCTCAAATAATAAGGGAACATTTTCTTCAAAGATTAAAATGTAAGTTTTCTATGATTCTGAGATGGCAGATGGGGAAGAAACTTACCTACCATTGGCCTTTTATAGGATCAGTTGTGCCTGATGAGATTTTTAATGAAAGGCTCTGGGTTTGTTTGATCTGGACAAACCCCCTGGCCAAGTTCATTGCTAGCATTAACTATAATAAAGGAAACTATCAATTTTACTATAGAAGTGCAAGGGCACTTAGCGCCTTCTATGTGAGGGATATTATCCCTCTCTGAAGTAGCTTGGGAAAATAAAAAATGTTATTTTGTGTCAGACTTATTTAATGTATATTTATTTATTTGAATTTAAAGCTATTTAAGGGATAAAGGGGCTCATCTTTAAGTTTCCTCCAGCATTGGTGGAACGTTACCAAATAAATCTGAAAGACATAATAGGTGTGGAATAAAAGGGAGGCAGAATTAAGGTGTGAAAAGAGGGACATACTGTGCGTGGTACACTTATGACATTTAAAAACTGGTTTCTTTTTTTTTTTTTTTTGCGGTACGCGGGCCTCTCACTGTTGTGGCCTCTCCCGTTGCGGAGCGCACGCTCCAGACGCACAGGGCCAGCGGCCATGGCTCACGGCCCCAGCCGCTCCGTGGCATGTGGGATCTTCCTGGACCGGGGCACGAACCCGTGTCCCCTGCATCGGTAGGCGGACTCTCAACCACTGCGCCACCAGGGAAGCCCTAAAAACTGGTTTCTTAATATGCTCTCAGATGTGCTTATGGTTTATGTGCTTATGATATTATGTCTCCAGAAAAAAAAAAAAAAAGAAATGGGCTGAGTGTGGAGTTGTGGAAGCATGGGTAGGGAGACAATATACACTCTTCTTTCAATGGGGAGTCTCTCTCCGTCACCTGAAGTCTCTTGCGCAAACTAAAGATATAAAGAGCATGGAAACCATAGTCCAACCATCCCCACAGTGATGTGTGTTTTGTGTGATGTTTGATTTTATTTTAGTTACTATTTAATATTTTCTTAGTCTAGGCTGCCTTTTATCTGACATCCTGGAACATTTCCCTGTACTTTCTCTATTATTTCCTTCCCTACTAATGATGTTTCTGGAACTGAAGTATCCACTTGATATGGGTTCTCTTCATTAACAAAGGGAGCACTGGGTTTGATTTATCTGTAAAACCCCTGGGATGAATTTTGTGCTTAGATGTCAAAGAAATTCTCCATCTCCTTCTTGACCATTAATTTTATCATTATGGAAATAGCTTCCATAATTGATAAAACATTGTCAACTGAGTTTGACAGACTATTAAAACACTTCTGAAGATTTGTAATCTCAAGCTCCTGTCTCTTGGGGCTTGCTTAAAACATTCACACCCATATTTATATTCTCTCTTAAATGTCAGTGGAAAAAAATGTTTGTGATAAGGTCATTGTAATGCACACAGACAGTGATCAAGAAACATTTCCCTCCAGTCCTGGCCAAGTCATGTTATTATTAATAAAACAGGGTAAGTCATTCATCTTTTCCCACTAGCTGAGAAAGTTGAAGCTTTGCCATAAAGAGGAAGAGGACCACCCTACTGAAGGCATAGCCTGTTGTGAAGTCTGGAGTATCTATTTTTTAAATTAAACTTTTTTATGTTGAGATAACTGTAGATTCACATGCAGTTCTAAGAAATAATAGAGCTCCCATACGCCCTATACCCAGTTGCCCCTAAAAATAACATCTTGCAAAAACTACAGAACAATATCTCAACAAAATTATTGACATTGATATGATTCAGATTTCCCGTTTCACTTATACTCATTTGTGTGTGCATGTAAGTTCCATGCAATTTTATCATATGTGCATATATTCGTGTATGTACCACCACAGTCAAGTTACTGAGTAGTTTCTATACTACCAGGATCCCTTGTGTTATTCTTTAATAATCACACCCACCTTCCTTCCTCTCCCTTCCCTATATGGTATCTATTGTTCTTTGAGCTTTTTTGAGCTTTTATGCATAATAAAGAGAAATCAAATTATGAAAACTAGTTGCCTTCAATGAAAGCATTTGAGCTTTTTAAGAAAGGTGTCCCCTTGTGATGGATGCGGCCAGAGCTTGATTTCTACACCTGGTTTCAGCCCACACTCACCTACCCGGATGGGCAGCTTTGTAAAGGGTCTAGCCTGCACAAGTGCATGTGTGCTTTGTATTCAAGGTGACAACAGTGATAAGAAATGAGGCATTATGTGTTAGTAGGCTTCATTTTTTGCAAAATGTCATTGATAATATTCCACTGAAATGAGGAATTTTCAGATAAATCAAGGAATTGCTGCCAATCTCAGGGGTTTCTTGGAAAGTTATAAGTGGTAGCATCCAAGGTACACAATTACCTACTAGTTAGGATGAGGATAGTATAACTCTCTGGAATTTATACTTAGATGAACATGGATCATGAGAATTTTCCAAAAAAATTTTTTAAACCAATGTGGAAAGTCAGCTCCAGTTTTTCTCTTTTGTTGCAAACTGAGTTTTGTTTTCTTTTTTAATATGAACTCCCAGGCCAACACTTTGCATCTGCTAATGTAGGCATTTTTGCCCATCTGATATAAAATGCCAGCAAGTAAGTCCTCAAAGCCAGCTCAATGGCTCAATAAAATATGGTCTTCTTGTCACCCTTGGTGCTTAAATCATTTGTTGTCAAACTGGGTGGCTTTCAGAGTTGACATTTACTGCTGTTTGCTGCAAAAGAGATTGTAGCTGCAAGGAGAGGGCCAGAACTGTCATTAAGCACTGCCAACTATGAGAACAAAGGCCTTGGTTAATTTTTTGTGATTCTGTTGCTGTCCTATGGTTCTTAAGACAGATGGTTTTTAAATGATGGATTTTCAACAAGAGACACTCAGGAAGTGTTTACCCAGTGGTCCCAATGGCCTCATGCATATACAGACACTCAAACCCATACAAAGAAACATTATAAGATCTTTTATCTTCCTTCTCCCAAGCCCCCTCCTCTCGCTGTCTTTCACTCAGTTCTTTTTTCAAAGTCTGTAAGTAAGTTAGATCCAACATGGATAGGCCATATACATATAAGGAATTCATATCAGCAGTAGGAATGAATTTAAGAAGCTTTCAAAGGTTCAACAAAGACGTTATCAAGTGCCTTGTATGTTTATGGCACTATGACAGTTGCTTTGGTGGACACCAAAATGAGTTTCATCCTTCAAAATGGAAGAAGCTAATACTTATCAAGCACTCATATGAGCCAAGCCCTTTGTATTTGTCATTTCATGCTACTCTCATGAAGACTCTGTGATACTTTGGTGCTATAATTCTCCACATCGGGAAGCAGGAGCCCAGACAGGTTAAAGGACTGGCCTAAGGTCACAGCTAGTAAGAGGCGGAGCTGAGATTCAAGTCAGGTGTATTGGAAATCCATGCTCTGTTCATACTGTGTCCTTTAACTTGCAAAGAAGGGGATAATATAGGTCTGGAAATGCAAGTATACACAAAACTGTAAAACAAAGCAGATTACAGTAAATTGTGTAAGAAATGTCAAATCAAAGAGTTACAAAGAGGGACCTTCCTGGTGGTGCAGTGGTTAAGAATCCGCTGGCCAATGCAGGGGACACGGGTTCGATCCCTGGTCCTGGAGGATCCCACATGCCACGGAGCAACTAAGCCCTTGCACCACAACTACTGAGCCTGCGCTCTAGAGCCCCTGAGCCACAACTACTGCCCACATGCCTAGAGCCTGTGTTCCACAACAAGATAAGCCACCGCAATGAGAAGCATGAGCACCATAAGGAAGAATAGCCCCCGCTCGCCGCAACTAGAGAAAGCCCATGCGCAGCAGCAAAGACCCAATGCAGCCAAAAATAAAAATAAATAAATTGCTAAAAAAAAAAAAGAGTTATAAAGAAACTCAACATAAGGTTGATGTGGTGGACATTTCCATGATTACCTTTCAATGACAGACTCATTGTCTCAGCTGCTGGGAGTGCTGATGACATACAACCATTCAGCTGACAGCCCCTTCAGGGACTGTCCCATCTGCAGAGAGCTACCTTGTCTAAAGTCATACCTTTTCCCAAGAAGCCACATCTATTGATTGTTTGACATGGAAGCAAAAGCTTGGACATCTTGGCTCGACTCAGTATACCTCTTAAGGATCATTCTAGCTCCAGAGCTCCCCACGTGTTGGCTGCATCTGTTGTTGATCCTTCACTAGAGCTCCTGCTTTCATCCCCTCCCTTCCACAGGGGTTGACCCCAAGGACACTCCTTAATAAACATCCTACACGCTAAGCTCTAACTCACAGATTACTTCCCAAAGAAACCAACACATGACAGTTGGATAGATTTGAAAATTCTTCACAGGAAACAGCATATGAAGTAGGTTTTGGATGACAAGTATGATTCCAACAGGACAACCATGTAGTTATTGTTGGAAAGGCAATTGTGACTCTGCTACAGAAGGTCTTGAAAACTAGATAAGGAGTTTGTACCTAGCTGAGAAATAGAGCGCCTTTGAAGCCTTTGAGCAGAGAAGTGATGTGAAGCAGGTTATAACTTAGAAAATGGTGTGGTCATTTATGATGACAAATGTTGAAGATGGAGACAGAAGATTGGGAGTTCACAGAGGAGCTGGTGGCCCAGATAACTCCCATCGGCAGAATATTAGATAATTTGGCAGAAGACTTAGGTTTGAATCCTGGCTCTGCCACTTACTATCTGTGGGACTTTTGGAGTCCCTTTATCCCTCCAAACTCAATTTCTTCTTCTGCCAACTAAGACAATACTTGCAGTGTGGAATGGCTGTGAGCTTGCAAAATGTTACACACACACACACACATACACACCAATCTATAAATCCCTAAACAAATGCAGGTTTTAGCTGCGAAGATAAAGAAAGCTAGCCTAGAGCAGGAGCTAGCAAATAACCCACCATATTCAGTCAGCCTGTCTGGAACACAGCCATGCCCATGCATTTAGATATTGTCTGTGGCTGCTTTCAGGTTACAATGGCAGAGATGAAGAGTTGCTATATGACTCTGCAAAACCTAAAATATCTACTATCTGGCCCTTTACATTAAAAGTTTGCTACCCCTGACCCTGAGCATAGAAAGAAAAAGGAGGTGACTGATGTAAAAGACAGGACAGAGGTCATATCTACAAGACCAGTAAATGCCTGGGCTTAGGGAAATAAAGTAAGAGAAAGGACCAATAACCTTGAGGTTTCTAGCCCAGGTCCCAGCAAGATGGCATTGTCATTAACTACACTGAAGACATCGGAAGAACAGTTTCACTTAATTGTTGGTTTCATTCTGGACATTCTGAGTTTCAAGTGCTGGTAAGAATGTTCAGCAGAATGACGAAGACGTGAACCTGGCCCTCGGGCAAGGGTTCAGAGGTGAGGTTTCGGCTTTTGGAACAGTGTGCATTGACATGAAAAAAAAAGATGAAGGAAAACTGGTGATTCTGTAGGCAGTATAATTTTGACTTTAATCTTCCACTTTTCAATGGATTGAGCTCTATCTCATACTTGAAAAGTTATCCAAAAGACTTAGTGCTTAAATTGGATAGTTAAAGCAAGGCTTTCCAATCACTATTATATTAAGCAGAAAATGAGACAAAGACATTAAGGTTCTGTGGTTGCTAGAAAGGAAATATTTTAGAACCAGGCAAAGGCTCCTCTGCATGGAGGGCATCTGACCACCTTACTGGCCACTAAGCAACACCTGAAAACCAGTTCTCATGTCCCAACTGATGTGGGTCCTGGGAGATATTTAATGGTTTTCTACAAATAAAAGGATTTCATGGTTAAACAACTTTGGATAAAACCAGATGAAAGAAAGTTAAAGCTTTCTTTATTAAAGAACTCAGAGCTTTCATTGTGTTAAGAGGCACTGGAATCCCCAAGAGGTAGACAAAGTAAGTAGATAAGAAAACTGGGGTTTAACACAGTAACTTGCCCAGGATTACAGAGCTATTAAGAAGCAGAACTAGGGGCCTCCCTGGTGGCGCAGTGGTTGAGAGTCCGCCTGCCGATGCAGGGGATACGGGTTCGTGCCCCGGTCTGGGAGGATCCCTTATGCCGCGGAGCGGCTGGGCCCGTGAGCCATGGCCGCTGGGCCTGCGCGTCCGGAGCCTGTGCTCCGCAACGGGGGAGGCCACAACAGTGAGAGGCCCGCATACCGCAAAAAAAAAAAAAAAGAAGCAGAACTAGGAATCAAGCTCAGAAACTGCTTCAGTGCTCACAGCAACTACTCCTTCCTAATAATGATGATAAAGGGATGATGATGGTGGTGGTGGTGAGAAGTGTGATTACTGCCAAGTGGTTCCTGTGGTACTTGCTGTCCCTTGGAAAGCTGTGGTAATCCTTAGACCAGTGTATCAGTCACCTGGTGACAAAGGAATGTCATATCAACCACTTGAAACTCAGTAACATACAATAGTAAGCATTTATTCTATTGCGTGCGTCTGCAGGTTGGCTGGGCAGTTTTGTTGATCTCATTTGGGTTTGGCTCCAGTCTGTGGGTTCAGATCAGGTCTGCCATATGGAGCTCTCATCTGTCTCAGATGAGCAGGCTGCCACTGGCAGAGTCCCCTCACGGTGGAGGCAGAAAGCCTCCTTTTGCATCACAAAGTCACATGCCTGCACCCTAGTCAAGGGGCAGGGATTTCCCCTCCATCTCTAGGGAGAACTGCAAAGTCAAATGGCAAAAGGGGTAGACACCAGGAAGAATGAAGAAATGGAACCAATTATTCAATCTCCCATGACCCATGTGTAAAATTCAGCTTGGGACCATACAATAAAATATTTAATCTGTCTATTTAAATAATTCACAGAACCCTGGCATCATGAATTCAAGTTCAGTCAATGCAGTATGTAACAATAAATTTTTTTTTACTCTTATCCCTGCTTCTTTAGAATCTGCCCAAGCCTGGGCTAAATAAAGTATACACTCTTGAAACAGCTCTAAGGGTTTACTAAATATATTAACAAATGGTCTACAAGTCCCTTTGTGTTCCTTTGCCCAGGGTTATTAGAACTGTTCACATGGCCTGTCTGCTGATGCTTCTCTGGGTCCTGCCACGCTTGGGGTCTGCTATCCAACTGCCTCTCCCCAGCCGGTGAGACTAGAGGCTCAAACTGAGGCTGAGGTTTTCGGGGAACTGAGTAGGGCCAGCTTGAGTGTTTTTGAGTGTCCCTGAGCCTGCGAGGATTGCCTGGGCCAGGAGTCCAAGGAGGGGGGGCGGTCAGAGAGAAGGGTGAACAGCAGAAAACTTGCCAAAAGGAAGGAGATCTGAAGGTGGAGCAGCTGAAAAAAAGTATGGAAGGAGGGTGAGGTTTTTGTGAGAGTCTTGTGGCCTAATTCTCAAAAAGGAGCGAAGCTGGAGACTGTATCTCTGAAAACTGTAAGATTCTTTGATGACAGTGATGATGAAATATCTGATACATGAAAGAGAAGATATATAATATATATTAACTTAGAAATATAAAATGATACCTGTCACCTCACTGCTCACCTTAGAAACCAGTATATTACAGCATCCACCTGTATGCTCCACCTCTTTCCTGAGGGAAACCACTCTTAGAATGTTGTGTTGATAATTCTCTTGCTTTAAAAAAAATTGTCATATCCTGTATGTACATTCTTGAACATGCAGGAGACAAGGTATTTGAGTTTTATAAATATGGCATCACATTACATGTAATCTCCTGCACCTTGTCATTATTATGTCCCTGAAATTCTTCATGGTTTGGAGTCACTATGTTTTATTCATTTTCACTGCTCCACAATATACTTTATTAGAAATATACCAGTTTATTCATTCTCCTGTTTGTAAATATTTTAAGCTGTTTCATTTTTGCTGTTATGAACAATTTCATAATTTGGATGTGTTTCCAGATACACGTACCCAAGAGTTTCTCTGGGATATGTAATTCAGAGTGGAATTTCTGGTTTAAAAGCTTTTACACTGTTGTTTGCAATTTTATTCCAAAGTGATTCTTTCAGTTTGTAAGTCACTAGCAGGGTATGAGAGTTCTTGTAGAATCACATTCTCAGCAACACTGTGTATTGTCAGACTTCTAAGTTTTTGCCAATCAAGCAGGTAGAAAACAAATCCCGTTGTAGTTTAAACTTGTATTTTTTGATTACTGATGCGGTTGAGCATCTTTTCATGATTTAATTCACCATGTCTCTTTTTCAGTGAAATACTCATTTCTTTCTTTTGCTTATTTTCTTATTTCTACTAGGTTTTTTCTTATTGATTTATTGTACTTCATTATAAATACTAGATACTAATCTCTTGCCAATTACATATAGTGCAAACATCTTTTCCCATTGTGTGGCTTGTCTTTTCATTCGTTTTATGGTGTCTTTTGACAAACAGAAATTTTCAGCTTTGAGGTAGTCAAAGTACCTCAAACTTTTCATTGTGTTTTCTTAGAGATATATCCCTGCTCCAAGTTCATAAAGATATACTCTTCATTTGTCTCCTAAAAGTCTTAAAGTTCTGTTTCGAACATTTAAGCTTTTAATTTATTTGGGATTTTGGGGGGAGGGGTGAAGCTATGGTGTGAGGTAGGGATCTGAATGAATTTTTTTCCATGTGGATAACCCGTTATCTCAACATATTTAATGATAGTGACTCTCCCACCCATCCACCTCATTAGTCATCTGCAAGGACACCTCTTCCAGGTAGCAAGGCTGCCTCATGTACAGGGGATGTTGCATTGATCAATATGTCTTCTCCTGTACCCAAACCATACCATCTCAATTACTCTGGCTTTACAATAAATCTTGATACCTGGTAGGACCTCCTGGTAACTAGGTTACAGTTTGACTTTGAGGCAAAGAATGAGGCTCAAACATTCTAACAAAGAGGATAAGAGAAAAGATGTTAAAGAGTTTAGCCCATTGTTTGCTTAAAAATAATATCTGTTATTCTCTTCTGTTCCTTAAGGCTAGACTAAGATTGCTTTCATTAGAAATGCATGTTAGTGATTCTAGCTGATATACAAAATTCAGACTCCCCGGTGATCCAGATGAAAGTGGTGAAATTTGACTTTTCTCTTTTTGCTTCAAGGCATCAGCTGAGATATGTTGCAAAAATGATCGGCCCTTTATGACCCTTAGAAAATAAGGCCACATTAAAAATGTTACTATTGTGCTTATTCTCAAGTATCTCTAATGCTGTGACATGTCTTTGCATTTCTTCAAGGTTATTTATACAGGGCTTCATGTTTATAGAGCTAAGATAACTGGATGAACTTGAAGTTTCCTCGGGGCTCGGGTTGTGGGGGGAGTCTTAGGGACTCTGCTATAAACTCTCTGCTCTCTATGGACCACACATTTTATAACTCATTCTGTATAAACAGCCCAAATCTTTTGAGCATTTTCCATCCAGTGAATGTTGAATAAATTCCTTTTAGTGGTGACATTGACTTTTTAGGCTGTTTATTTGGACTTCCTCATTGGAGATATAGTCATACAAATGGAAGAATCTTTTAAACGTGATGCCCAGGATGCACTGTAAGTTATGTTTATAAATGGGGTTTAATATTCTCCATGAAGGTGCAGCAAGAGAGGCAATATATAGTATACACAGTACTCACTATTCAGTCCAATACATGGTAGAGCACATAAAAAGTAGCTCTGGGGTTGGTAAGTGTGTATCTATATAAATGTATATTTTAAAGAACTTTGAAAATTGGCTTGCAAAGAATTAGCAATATACATTTAAGTATCACCTACTAGAGAACATACTCATGGTTGAAGAGCAGGAATCAATAGTTTAGAAAGAAGAAAGCCAGCCTTCTGGGTTCCCTTTCATTCCACTCCAAGCCCTGATACCCTTGTCTTCCCTTTGCTCACCCGCAGGTAGCAGCATTAGCTTTCTTAAACATGCTCATTGAGCCCTTTCTGTCTCTTTCATTTCTCCTCTCATGTTCCACCTCACTGTGGACCCCAGGCCTGTTCTTCCATTAGAAAGGTCTTTGTATATCCTGGTCCACCTCCTGCTTTCCTTGATGGACTAAGAAGCAAACTTCCTGTGGGAGTCCTTAGCTCTCCCAAGGTTTAACCATCATGAGTATAAATGGTGACATGGCTGGTGTACCACTGGAAAATATAAAATCCCCAAAGAAGTTAGACCTTGGAGCAAAGATGCTTCTCTGTTGCCTCTGGCTTTTTCCTACTTGTACAAGGGAGGTGCCTGCTTAAGTGTAAAGTTCACAAAAAGCCTTGCCAGAAGCTGGAAGGGCTTTGAGATGAGGTGTGATTCTTGCGTCATTTAACTCCCACACTGGACTTCCTTTGGGCGTGTCACACATCTGCAGAGGGAGGCCCCACAGGAAAGTTTTACAACCTCTAAGGGAGGAACATGAACTAACCTATCTATACAGTTTATGAAGCTTAGTTTTTACTTTTCTCCATATATTCCCTTTCCTTCCTTTTTCCCTCCCTTCCTTCCTTCTTTCCTTCCTTCCTATCTTTTTTCTTGTTCTCATCCTTTCATTCTCAACCTGTTTTTTTTTTTTTCTTTTTCCCCTGACTTAAACCTCTTTAGCTTTTCAAACCAGTCCCCACCTTGGCTCATAGCACCTATAGGATAAACATGATTTTTCCCTTGGACAGTTTTCATATTCTGAAACTTCAGTATTTAAACATTCCTCTGGAGTCTATTCTCCCTTCTCCAGGCTGATGTGGTTCTCATTATCTTCTGGCCAGGTGTCGTCCCACTTTTATTCCTGCTGGGGTGGTTTTCTTCTCCCCTTTGTGCATTCAGAGGACTGAGAAGAATATACTCAGTGTCACTCAGCTGGTTATTTCATTAAGTTCGCAGGGCTTGCTCCATATTACCTGAAGGAAAATATTTTTCATGGCTAAATTGAAAGCTAGTATAAATTATGGTATATTGGTTGCATAAATGAAGTTTACAATGGGAAGAGATTCTAATTGGGGGTCAGAAAGCATGATGAAAAACGTTTTAATGGTGTCGTTAGCATTGTAATTTATTCATTGATTCTTGGTTTGTTACTTATGCATTCATAAGTACCTGCTTGATCCATAGCCATCCCCTACACTGAGAATTTCATGATGAGAAACTTCAAATTGTCTTCAGAAAAGCATGGATAGCACCAATTTGAAACTGATGGTGTCTTAGTTAGGGTTATTAGTTAGGGTTAGGCTTCTGTAGCAAAGAGACACCCCTCAAATACAATGGCTTAAATAAGATTGGATTTTATTTCTTTCTCACATAAATAGGCAGCGGGGCAGTTCTGCTCAGATTCATTGAGGGGCTCATTTTCATTTAATCTTGCTGTTGCGCCCGCCATCCTTAAAATGTTATCTTTGTCTAAAATGATTGAAACTGGGGTATTGTTTTGTCTGATTTTAAACCCTTGGGAAAGGGAAAGAAAGGAAATAGAAGGCAAACAATTTCCTTTCAGATAAATGAGGTGGAAAATGCTCAGATCATTGAAGCTTAGATTTCATTGGTGAAAAACAGCCACAGAGCTATTCCTAACTACAAAGGAGTCTGGGAAATCTAGTTTCCAGCTGGGAAGCCATATTCCCAGGAAAAAAGGAGGAGGAATTTAAAGAGATAAATAGTAGTCTGTAATAGGTACTCTGAGGTATCAATTTTGGAACCAATTCCAATTATCATCAGTTCTTCAAGGCACTATATAGAATGATGGCCAAATGCTCTAGCTCTGGAGGCAGAAAGCCATGAGTTCTAGTTTGGGCTCTACCACTTACTAGTTGTGTGGCCACAAGCAGGTTACTTAACTTCCTTAAAACCTCAGTTTCCTCAACTGTAAAATGGGAAACATAATAGAACCAGTGTTAAAGATTATATGAAGGACTTCCCTTGTGGTGCAGTGGTTAAGAATCCGCCTGTCAATGCAGGGGACATGGGTTCGAGACCTGGTCCAGGAAGATTCCACATGCTGTGGAGCAGCTAAGCCCGTGCGCCACAATTACTGAGCCTGTGTGCCACAACTACAGAGCCCACGCACCACAACTACTGAAGCCCGCCCGCCTAGAGCCCGTGCTCCGCAACAGGAGAAGCCACTGCAGTGAGAAGACCACGCACCACAACAAAGAGTTGCCCCTGCTTGCTGCAACTAGAGAAAGCCTGTGCAGCAACGAAGACCCAATGCAGCCATAAATAAATACATTAATTAATTAAAGAAAAAAAGATTATATGAAATACACAAGTGCTCATGTGATAAGTGGTCAATAAATGTTTCCTTGACTGAGTTCCCTGAAGGGAGGAATTGACCTCTTGTTAATAATACGACTTCCAGGCCAATGAGAGGTCATCCAATAAAGAGCTTCCTTATTTCAGCAAAATTGATTTAACAAGAGTCTACTTTATAGAGGGCACTGGGATTGTAGCTATTAATTTATGAGCTAGTTCTGCACCTCAAATGACATGGATATAGCAATAGTCCTTTTCTCATTGAATTTAGAGGGATAAACAAGATACGTTTTTCAAGAGCATAACTCCCTCTCTGGCATATAGTAAGTGTTGAATATATGTTAACTCTTAATATTGTATAAGGTAAATGCTAAATATTGTTACAGGCAGTGCTATGGGCATACAAAGGAAGAAACAATTCTGATTTGGAGGAACAGGGAAGGTTTCAAAGAGGAGATAGCACTTTAGCTGGGTTATTAAGGATGAGTAAGATTTCAAAAATTTGAGATTTTAAAGGGATGATTTCATCAGAAAAAACTACATGGGCAAAGTATGTAGGTGAGCTACAGTGTGGCATGTTCAAGGACAGAATGTCTAGATCACAGATGCATGAAATAAGAATGGGAGAAGTTGTGGAAGATAATACAGTGTGAGATCAGATAGTGAATACCACACTTATGAATTTAGACTTCACTCATGAAGCAGTGGAGAGGTTTCTGAGGAAGAGATTTTCATACTCTGAGCTATGGATGAGGTTGTCCACCTCTGATATCAGAAAACAGGTAGATTAGAGGGGAGAAAAATGGATGAAATGAGAGGCTGGGAGTTCAGATGGGTGACCACTGCAGTAATCCAGGAAAAGAAAGATAGGGTCTGAATCTGGGCATTATCATTGATAATGGAAAGTAAAGGATAGAAAAGAGTCATTGAAGAGGTAGAATCAATAGGTCTTTAAGACTGACCAAATAAGAGATGTAAAGGAGAGAAGAGAGTTTAAAACACGTACGATTTCTGAGTACTATAACTCAGGGAATGTATGATAACTTCAAATAGATCTGCTGAAACTAAAATCTACTTGAGCATAGCTATTAAGATTTCCAATATAAATGACCTGAGGCAATGGTATTTCTTGCATGATGGTGCTGTAATAAGTTTGAGTAGAAAAAAAATGCATAAATCCCCAATGTGACTACCCAACTGTATTCAAAATTTAGCCTGACAGGGTCTTCAAATGTCACCAGAGAATAACATTCACTTTAAGAAACATGATATGAAGATGACTTCTGCTTCCAGTTTAATGACATACCTCGTATCAGACTACCCCTCGTGCTGGGAACAACTGTCAAGTTGGAAAAGATACGAAGAAAAAAATCAGCTGTTTGAAGCTATCAGAGAGTATCCAAAGAAAAGAGGACTTGAGATGCTCAGATCCTAGGGAGAGGAAAAGTGCATTGAGGAGAACCCAATACTCTGTACTGGTTGCCCCTCAAGGTATTTGCTGACTCCTGAGATGTATATATGCGAGGTGAAATTTGTGAAACTAAACCCAAAGTACTTACTAGGTAGAGATTTTGACAGTTTCACAGCACAGGGAAGACAAAATTAGAGCTCTGAGTCTATAACAAGGAGTCTCCAGTGATTTTTAGTTGAGAGCCCTGAAAGTGATACACCTTAAAAGTAAGAGCAAATGAGAACTCTACAGTCCTCAACTGGATCAAGGTGATTTTTTAATATGCTATATGCTTGCCAGAAGAAAATTAGTGTCCGGGTTCAGGAAGATAACACAATCCAGATTCTCTACAATTTTTCATATTCAGTGTCCATGATCTTTCATAAAAGATATAACAGGCATTTTCACTAAGATAAGGAACAAGGCAAGGGTGACCACTGTCTCTTCTATTCAACATTGTACTAGAATTATTAGCCAGTGCAATCAGACAACAGAACTCAAAGGTATAAGGAGTAAAATGAAGTAAAATGATCTCTATCTGGAGATGATATAAAAGTATACTAGTAAAGCCACAAGGAATCAATGATGAAACTAACTTAAACAATAAAACAATCCAGTAATGTAGCAGGATATAAAACCGACATTAAAAATCAATAGCTTTCATATATACAAGCAATCTAAAGTTAAAAGCTATAATGGTAGAGGAAACTTCATTTAGCACCAAAAAAGCTAAAATACTTAAGAATAAATTTAATAATAAATGTGTAAAATTTATACATACAAGGAACATTTTAGTAAACTCCTGAAAGACTAAAAAGTAGATCTGAACAAATGGAAAGACATCTTCTTTTCTCGGACAGGATAGCTCAACATTATAAAGATGTGAGTTTTCCCTAAGTTAATTTACATATGCAGTGCAATCCCAATAAAAATACCAACAAGCTATTTTATGGAGTTAAGTTGATACCAAAGTTTATATGGAAAAACAAACATGCAGGAATAGCCAGGAAACATTGAAAATAAATATTTATGAGGGGGAACTAGCAGACACTAAAACATACTATAAAGTCTCTATAATTAAAACAGTGTGGTACTGGCACAAGGCCAGTAGAATAGAATAGAAAATCAAGAAATAAACTCAAAAACATACAAAAATTTAATATATGATAAGGGTGGCATTTGAAACCACTGGAGTAAAGATGGACTCTTAAATAAATGATGTTGGACAACTGAGTGCCCATTTGGAAAAAAGATACAATTAAATCCATATCTCACATTATACATAAGAATAAACTCCAAATGGTCTGGGGATATAAAGCAAAAGAAATGAAACTATAAAGTACTAGAAGTTTATATGGGTCAATTCTTCTTTAGCGTTAATGTAGGAAAGGCTTCCTAACTATGACTCAAAATCCAGAGGTATTACAAGAAGAGACAGAAAATAAACTTGACTAATAATAATTAAAAGGTTTTTGCATGACAAAAACAACAAAATACAATTTTTTAAAAGCCAAAAGACAACTGACAAACTGGGAGAAAGTATTTCCCCAAAATATAAAAAAATACTTAAAATGTGTAAATAAAGGTATTGATATTTCACAATGCATTGCAGATTGAATTCATTAATTCTCACAATGCTTTTAAGGTGGGTGGCCAGTATTATATGTGATACTTTCAGATGGAGAAAAAGGGGCAGAAATATTAGAAAATCAGCCTAAGTCACACAAAAGACTAAAGTATCAGCAGCCCTACTCCCCAGCTAACACTCCTCTCTGTGCATATCCTTCTCATTGGGCATACGCTCTCAAACCCCAAGTCTTTGTTTCTGTTTTCCTTATACCAGGAACAACCTCCCTCTTTCTGATTATTTCACTTCAACTCCTGGCCATGCAACCACGTCCCAGAAATTACAGTTCAAATCCCACCTCCTTTGGAGAGCTCCACAATCCTGACCCTTTTATCAGCCATGACACATTTTTTAAACGTTGTTTGCAAATTGATTTATCTCCTGAGAATCATGTTATGTTGACATGAAGTTTTCATGGCTTTCTTTCCCAACTATACTCCTCCCTGTGGCAGTTTCTATGGGAAGAAAACTGTTTGGAATTAGAAAAACATAAATCTTAGCTGAATAAGTGGTGGTCTTAAAAGCCATACTAGATTGAACAAACCAATCATTTACTTTTGCTCTTGATATGGTAAGGGTGGCATTAAACTACAGCATGTCTGATAATGACAATGTTATATAGTGATCTAAGTTTTCTGAGGGTGACCACACATATTCAGGCTGTGGTGGATAGGGATTGAAGTTTTGCCAGGCTAGGGTTCCCAGATCACCAGCTTAATTTCCTGCCAAGCTCTGCCAGTTCAGAGCTTCCAGACAAGTGGGGCTTAATTTAAGCCTCAGGGCCAGCTGCTGCCCCAGTCTACTCACTGATAGCTCCTGGGATCACAGGACAGTGGTAGGTGGAGAGTAACCAGAAAGACAGCAATCCCCCCACTAACGATGGTCTCTTTAGAAAAAGCTGGGAGGTGCTTCTCTAGCTCCTCCTCTTAATTTGACATCACTCTGCCCGTTGATCAGAGCATCAATTCACATTCCCTGTGAAAGCAAACAGCAGAGAGGAAAGAAATTGTTATGGCTGCTTTGGACTCTGTTAGAGGGTGGAATTTTGAAAACATCCTACAGTGTTAAATAGTGATAAATTCTGTTTTGTTCAACCCAGAACTCAAAATTTCCTTTTGTGTATGTGCATGTGTCATTCTATTAAGTTATTAAGTAATTTAGTAATTTATTAAGTTAAGTAATCTTAAAATTCATTCCCATTATAAATTATTCAAGTAAATAGAAAAATATATACAGAGCAACACATAAAGTTCATCCTGCTAAGTCTTATAAAAACATCTTGATGGAAATTTCATTGGAATTAAACTAAATTTTTAGATTAATTTGGGGATAAGATTGTCATTTTTACAACTGATTTTTTCCTATTCAGGAACATGGTACATTTTTGTTTATTTAAGTCTTTTTAATGTCTTTCAGTAAAATTTTATCATTTTCTTTTTTAAAGTCTTGCATATTTTTGGTTTCATTTGTACTTAGGTATTTATTTTATGTTTCAAGTTGGTATTTTGAATTGGATATATTTTTCCCCAATAAAATAGTGTATAAAAGCACAGTTGATTTTTATATGTTGATCTGGCCACTATCTGGTCACTTATTGACCTTATTTGATTCACTTGCATTTTTTTTTTTTTAAATAATGCTTCCTCTCCACGACCAGAGTTTTTTAAATTTTTTAATAAATTTATTTATTTTTGGCAGTACTGGGTCTTTGTTGCTGCGGCGGGCTTTCTCTAATTGTGGCAAGTGGGGGGCTACTCTTCGTTGCAGTGCGTGGGCTTCTCATTGCAGTGGCTTCTCTTGTTGCGGAGCACAGGCTCTAAGCACGCGGGCTTCAGTAGTTGTGGAACACGGGCTCAGTAGTTGTGGCGCACAGGCTTAGTTGCTCCGCGTCATGTGGGATCTTCTCAGACCAGGGCTCGAACCTGTGTCCCCTGCATTGGCAGGTGGATTCTTAACCACTGCACCACAAGGGAAGTCCTCACTTGCATTTTTAAGTAGATATTTGTATTAGTTTGTTAAGACTGCCATAATAACAACTACCACAGAATGGGTAGCTTAAACAATACAGATTAATTTTCTCACAGTTCTGGAGGCTAGAAGTCTGAGATCAAGATGCTTGACTGGTTTGGTTTTTTTGAGGCCCCTCTCCTTGACTTGCAGATGGCTGCCTTCTCACTGTGTTCTCATATGGTCACACCTTCATCTGCACATGTTTTGGTGTCTTTATGTGTCCAAATTTCTTTCTCTTATAAGCACACCGGTCATATTAGATTAGGGCTCACCCTAAAAAACTCATTTTAACTTACTCAGCTCTCTAAAGACCTTATCTCTAAATATAATTACATTCTGAGGATTAGGACTTCAACATACAAATTTAGTGGGGGAGGAGAGGAATGACAAAAATCCAGTCCATAATAACAATTATATCTGCACATAGTGTCAATTTTATTTCTTCCTCTTGTTCTAGTCATACTTCTAATTTCTTTTTCTTGTCTTACTACATTATCTAACTCTCTAATATAGTGTTGAATTCTATGGTAATAATGGACATCTTTTTCTTTTTTCTAATTTTAATAGGAATACTTCCCAGGTTTCAATGTTCAGTGTGATGTTTGCTCTTGTTCTCTAGTAGATAATCTTTATTAGGTTGAGTAACTTCCTTCTCTTATAGCTTACTAAAGGTTTCGTAGGGCTTTGTTTGGCTGGTTGGTTGCTGTTTCTTTTGTTGTTTTTATTTATTTATTTATTTGTTTGTTTGTTTGTTTGTTTTTGTAGAGCTGCTATTTGGTCGTAGCTGTTTGACCTTTCCCCCCTACCCCACCCTGATTTCAATTAAACATTTAAAAAATTTCAACCACCAGTAAGAGGTACATGGAAGAGAGATTTGGAGTGACATTAAGATCTGTTTTCAATCTCACTATTTTTTTCAGTTTTATCCTCAACAAATAATTATGTTTGTGAATGACATGGGATTTATTCTAAAAATGTATTTTATAAATGCAGTGTTTCATACAACCTGAAAGCTAGACAACAGCTCTGCAAAGAGTGAAGATCAGACCTCAAATATTCTTTAAACCATGAAATAGAAAACATTCCTTTATACTCTCCCTGCCTAAATCTTCACCATGGCCTCCATTCACCTTTGTCTTTTGGCTTCTCTAAAAGACAAATAGAAAGTCTTACAGCTAATATAAGATTATCTTTACACATTGAAGTAGGAAAGCCCAAAGAGAAAACTATGCCGTTCAACCCTTTAGCAGTTGTTACTGAGTACCCAGTGAGAATGCTAAGTTTCCACTCATTGGGTGCCTCTCAGTTCCAGTGTTTTTCAGAGTGCCAGGGAACTAACAATGAGTAAGACACAAAGGGCTTATAGTCCAGTTTTGGAATCAAACTGCTAATGCAGGTTTTTTATATTTTTCCTTAGATTCTGTTTAATTTGTTGGCAGTACTTGGGTAAGGCCAGATAGCACTTAATTGCAAATAATTCTGGAGCTTCTTGGCAATGCAGAGCTCACTGAAATGAGAGAAAAGCAAGTGTACTTATATGATGAATAATATTAGAACCCAGGGGGCATTTAGAAGATGGAAAAAAAGGAGTGGGTTAATTTTGAACCATTTTCAATTTCCATACCAGTCATTACCCACATTAGTGGATTTATTACGTTCTTTTTCTTTCCCTAATAAGAGCCTTGTAAAATTCAGCACATCATCAGGCAACCTAATAATTACCATATTTAGGGGCAAATGTTAGATCTTAGACAGAGACTATTTATTACGTCCCATTCCCTAAAGTTTGACTGAATGGTCATTTTTCTGCTTCCTCATTAATAATCATAATAAGTAAACTGCAAAAAAAGAGGAGGAAAGAACTCAGCAAATCAAAACTTAGAAAACTGGAAAGGTCAGAGCAATAAAGCATCCTGCCATTACTCACAGACTGTGTAAGATATTAGAGTTATGATTCTTAATTTTCATGACCAAAATTCTAAAGGGAATGAAAATGGCACCAAATGAATTCATTCAATTAATGTGGAAGCTCAGATGGAAAAAAGAGCAAAATAAATAATTCCCTGAATCTGCCTTTTACCAACTCAAGTCCAAAATTGTAGCCTCCCTGGAGCCTAAGAATCACAAAACAAAAGCTTAATGTGACTGGTAATTTAAGTGTTTGCTAACCTTTTGTCCTTTAAGCTCCGTGGAACAACCAGAAAAACATTGCGTGATGAAGTTGCGCTGGTTGAATGTGCACTGGGTAATGGCATCAATCTTCGAATATTCCCGATCCAGGATTTGAAATACAGAAACAACTCCACCCCGAAGATTTTTTTTAGAAAGCTCTTTTGTTTCTTTGGATTACACTCAAAGATTTTCTTGCTGATTTCCAAAAGCGCATTATTCATTTAGTAAACTTACCCCTTGCTTCATCACAAAAGATGTTACAGATACCTAAACTCTAACTCAATACAATTACACGTCAAGGAAATATTTTGGAGCTACCACATAATTTTTTGGTTACCCATTGTTTGGCTTTCAATTTGAAAATGCCTTTTGCAACAGACAAACATAAAAGTCTGCTCTGGAAGATTTTGCATTTTTTTCCCTGCCTTTCTATTTTCTTATCCAAATGTGAAACCAATAGCTTTGTTCCCATTACAGTTTTCTTTCCTCCTCCTAAAATCTGGGCATTTTTGAGTGGGTGTTTAAAGACACCTTCTTCAAGTATTCCCTAAGGCTAAAGCAACAAGAACTCACTCTCTGTTTTTGAAAAGTTAGAACAGTTGGAAATTTTGAACAACTACTTAGTGCCAACACTGCCCTTGATCTTCTTTTTACAGTACATGGGGTTTACACTTTGTGAGCCAGATTCAATCCCAGCGGACCTCTGCTGGAGAACACAGGAAGAAATCTCCCCGCATGTCCGCAGGGAGTATTTTCCGGCCAGAATGCATAAACCATTGAGAATATCTTCCATAGAGTCTGCAGAGAGGAAGATAATCCATTACCCTCCAGGCATTTGGCTGGGGTAAGGGGGTGGGGGGGGAGCCCCGCCTCCAGTGATACTAATGGGAGTTACATTTGAAAATCTCTCAAAAGCCAGATCCTGGAATACAGTTCTTTCTCCCCACAGGTTTTGCATTTCTCTGAAAGCAACATTAGGAGAGCTAGGGAGCCAGAAAGTAAATCATAAGCTTTAAGAAAATATATAAATCAAAAGAATGGATAAATATATTCTATTTGCATAGCCGCTCTGAAGAGTTGCATTAGCTAGATCAAGACACACCTTCGTGCCCCGGTTTCAAAAGTCCTTTCCACATTGACCAAATAAAATCAGCCTCTCCTAAAATCAGCCTCTCCTAAAATCAGCCTCTCCTAAAATCAGCCTCAACTTTAACACTTCAAAGTGACGCACTGAATTACTTTTATTTTTATCACAGTATTCGACAGCAATCCAGAGAAGGCCAATGAAAACCAGGACCAGAGAGAGTTAAATGCTTTCATGGAAAGAAAATGCCCTTTGCTGACGCTGAGTGCCAGCACATCATTAAAGGAAAGATAGGAGTGAGGCCTTCTTAAGAGCTGACATTAAAAATTGACATCCATTCTGTAAAAGACAAGCCTTGTGTAATTTTTAAAGCCCAAAGCCATAGCAGCTAAAGGGTAATAAAAATTGCATATAAGAACATTATGGTGGTTAGATTGTTCCCAAGAATGCTTGATCCAGGATTTGGTATATATTATATAAATTTGGAATATATCTATATGAAAACTCCACCCAAAGCTAGTGGGACTTTTCAAATTTCAGAGTGGGGAAAACCAACAATCTGATAAAAAAAAAATGGGCAAGTAATCTGAAAGCACGCTGTTCACAGAAAATAAGTAGAATACAAATATTTGAAAAGATACTTGACCATAATTATAATGAAAGAAAATCAAATCAGAAAAAAAAAGTATGTTTTTCACCATGAGATAAGCAATGATGAACTAGTTTGGTGACACACAAGTTAAAGATGTAGGGAAATGGCATGTTTATTCTGAGTTGGCTGTGTATTTGGAGATAGTATGAACGGAAATAGACAATCAGTTTGGCAATAGTTAGCAGAACAAAAAATGTATATATCCTTTGCTCCAGCAACTCTACTTCTAAGGGTTTACAAATAGATATACAGCAAGTTTTTAGTAATAGAAAACAATCTAAATGTTTAGGACTGGCTACATTAAATACAGTGCATCCATTCGTGAAATACTTGGGGCATTGCTAGATGTAACGAGGCAGATCAACAAATAAATACTGACTTGGAAAGAACTTCAAAGTATAGTGTGAACTTTGTGGGGTTTTTTTTTTGTAAGTGTGATAATACTCTCCCCTTTATGTAAAAAAAAAGAAAGAAAAAAGAAACATATATGCAAATGTTTATATACTTGCATATACATGAAAAAATCTGGAAGGATACATAAGAAATCATTAATAATGGTTGCCCCAGGGAATGGGATTGTAATGTGTGTTTGATTGTATGTTTTGTGTAGAGTTGGAAACATTTTATCATATCGTTTTATATATATATATGTGTATATATATATATATATATATATATATATATATATACACACACACACACACAGATATATATAATCAAGAAAAAGTGCAGAGATGCTCAAATTGGGATGAGGTGGAATTGCCCTGGTTCTCTTGCACATTGCCCTGGTTCTCTTGTTTAAGTGGCTGGAAAACAATACGGTACCCGTGATGGACAACTGAGACATGGAGAGAGTGTTGTCCTCTAAGAAGCCACCAAAGGACAAGTTCAATCATGCATGTATTATACTCCTGGATTCTTTCATAGGAGAAATTGTCCTAGACCTCCTTTTTTTAACAAAACTACAGTCACCAACCATGCTGTACATTACATCCCCAGGACTTATTTATCTTATAACTGGAAGTTTGCCCCTTTGACCACCTTTACTCACCCCCTACCCCCTCCTCTGGCAAAACCAATCTGTTCTCTGTATCTATGAGCATGGGTTTTGTTTTGTTTTTTTTAGATGCCACATATAAGTGAGATCATATATTTGTCTTTCTCTGTCTGACCTCACTTTTAATTGATGCCCTGAGCATAAAGAAATGATTTCCATGTTTAGAACTCTGTTTAAAGTGGTTAAGTACATCAATTCAAACAAAGTAAATGTTTTACCAGCTTTTGTTTCTCAATGAAAGTACTCCTTTCGACAGAGACTTTTTCCAAAGAAATGCTTGCTTTTCAGGCAGAATTTCCATGAGTGTCAACAAATATTTGCAAATGCTTGTTGTCTTTAATTAATCAAGTTAAGTTCTATGAATTTAATGTGGAAGTATATGGTGTAAGTGTTAAAAAAGGAAGAGGAATTGACAACTAATAGACAGTGGTGTTACAGACTTTCATTTTTAAGAAAGCATTTGATGAAACACTGGACTATCATTTTCCATTGAAAATCTATTGCCAGTGTTATATGAAGAAATGACCTGTTCATCCAAACACCAGTCATCAGTGAACTTGGCCATCTATCCTACATCAACTTCATTTGGGAATCCTAAAAATGAAATAAAAGGGCTGAAGAACAACAGAGCTATCACAAAACCATGAAAAATGCAAGGTGCATCTCATGTTTGTTCGTTGAACAGAGAAAGGAATGAGAGGTGACAATAAGGGGAGGTTACAGAAGAGCATCAAGAATCTCTTCTAGAGGTCCCTGATTTCATGAAAAGATTCCCAAAGAAGCCAACTCAGATACAGGATGGAAGGGTTGTTTGGCTGCAGATTTGCAACCCCATGGATGGTCAAGGTTGATTCCATGTTTTTCTTTCTTTCCTCTGAGTTTCCAAATTGGAGGACGGTTATTCTTCCATTGTGGATATAAGTAGGGTGGCTCCATGGCCAGGTTTACCAGGGATGGTCCTAGTTCATTCCTATAGTTTCTAATGTCATACCCTCCCCTTTCACTATCAAAACTGTCCTAGTTCAGAGGATAAATTATATAGTCACCCTAATATAAATGGATTAAAGTGGGGAATGAGGAACAGGGCCCCTTGGATTATGACTGCTATGCTGAAAACATTTTTTGACCACCTCCTTAAAAGCTAAGTAATTGATGGGATATTAAAAAAAATATTCTTGGAAATCAACTGAGTTTCTCTGCAGATACCACTCTACATGGCTCAGAAAAGAGAAGGCGATTCTTCTCTGTTATTTGCCTAAAGTATGTTGTCCATAGGGTGGAAACACACCGTAGTATGTGAAATTCCACATCCTAGAATTATTCCCTATATAATCCCCATCGCTTGAGCGTTCTCATAAAATCCCCTCTCCTTGGCTGGACCAAGTGATTTACTTCTAATCAATCGAATATGAGAAAGGTTGTGGTGGAGGGAGGGTCAAAAGATAAGACTTGCCTTTTGTTAGCACACATACTGTTTTGCTGGTTTTGATGAAGAAAACTGCACCTTTAAGAGGCTCCTGCTGCAAAAGATTAGGGGAAGCTTCCAGCCAACAAACAGAAACTGAAGTCCTCAGCCCAACAGCCTCGAGGATCTGGATTCTGCCAAAACTACATAAATGAGCTTGGGGGCTCTTCCCCATGCAAGTGTTCACAAGAGACCCCAGCTCTGGCTGATACCTTGATTGCAGCCTTGTGAGGAGTCCCTGAAGCGGAGGGCCCAGCTAAACAGTGCCAGATTCTGGATGCACAGAAACTGCAAGATAATAAACTGTTTTAGGCTGCTAAATTGGGGGGTAATTTGTAACCTACACCGATAACGATTAGATTCTGTGTGATGTTGGTAAAAACCACTTAACACCTCTAGGCCTCAGTTTTCTCTTCCGCTTTGTGCAGAGTAAGGCCGAATATATAAATATTTGTGGCCTAAATGAATGTGACACAGAAGTGGACTAGTTAATCTCTAAAACTCCGCCTAATGCAAACACTTGACAATATATTGTTTAGAAAGGGACAGCTCTTGCTGACAGATTTTAAAATATGTGTTGTACTACTTTTCCTTTGATGCTACATTTTTCAGTATTTTTATATTGCCTTAAATTTTGATTTGCTTTTAAAAAGAACTTCAAAACAGAGGCTTCTTGTTTGAAAGGTTGCCTCACCAAGTTTTTGTTTTAAAAATATTCTGACCTGTGCATGTCTGCGTAGTTGAGGATCACTGCAAACCTTTGATGTAAATGGTCATGCACCCTGCAACTTTTGAGCAGATACGGGTGTGTTTTATGATCACTGTCTCACCTGGCTCCAGAGCAACACCTGCCTCTCATTTAGGATGCAAGGCGACTGCAGCCTGGCCAGAGTGTTGGACACATTTCATTTCACCTTTCTCTGAATTCATGGTAGAACCTTTCTATAAATTTTCCAGGTCATTTCCAAAAATCTCTGGTACTAAAATATCACAGGTCTGTGCTAACCCTGCTTTCCTGAGGATTAAACTTCGCTTCATTGTGGGTAAAAATGGTGTTTTACAGGCTAGAAACAATGTCTTTGATGTTAAACTCATTCCCATGGTGAACTCCAAAAATCTTTTTGGAGGCGACCCTTTAAAGTCTTTACCAAAATTTATTTGAACATTTAAAAAAAACTATTTATTTTTTAGGAGTTATTTAAACAGTGAAAGAAAAATGCTACCATCCCAGCACCATCTTTCACGTGTAGCCATACACAAGTTCCACATATGCAGCTCCAGACAGCCAAATAGAAAGAGGAAAACCAATTATGCCTCTGTCACAAAGTGCCTGGGCTCAGCGGTATGGAGATAAAATACTCAGGCTTGGGGCTTATTTTATTTGTATATGGATATTCTGGCTTTGTGTGATGACTCACTGATTATTCTTATGATGGTATTCTACAAAAGGGGCTGCTTTTGGTTTAAATAAGTAAACAAAAACACTACATAGAAATGTCTCCTTTCTCGGGTAGAAGAGTAGGAAAAACAATATGAAATTTGTGTACGTGAAAAAGGTTATAGGTTATAACTTCATGTTTTCTAGAATCACTGATGTCTCCTTAATATCCTTTATATTTTCAGAGAATTTAAACGCTTCCTCTTAACCCCCACTGCAGGATCTTACTTGTCCCCAAAGTATGGCTTAATATGTTAACCACACAGTTTCCACAGAGGCCTTGTGAGGTGGCGATTTCAAAAATCTTATAAATAAGTGTACCTAGAGCCGATGCATTAAATCCACCATCCTAACCAGTGAAAAGATGCAGAGCAGGTATATTTTGGGTATGAACAAGCACTTCACTGCCACAGTGCCAGGTGTTTCTGGGCAAAAGTCAGATAAAAGAAGTTGTTAGGAAGGAAAGGTCATTAATTCCAAGAACTGTGATTTCTGCAAGCTGGTTTTGTTTTGTGACTTTTTAGTGTAGTTTAAAAAATAATGACTGTATGACATTTCACATAAGCATGAGATTTCTAGTTGTAAGGCATCTTAGAGATCAGTTTAATTCAGTCACCTCATTGTCGGAATTGAGGAATCCAAGACCCATCAGTAGGTGAGTGAGTGACTTAAACAAGAACATACATCTAGTGGAAGATTCAAGACTCTGGCTCATAAAGGAGGCTATGACAAGGGTGAGTGAATGACACTGAATAATTTATAAGGAATTAGTGAGGATCCAAAGTTGAAAGATGGCCGAAACATGAAACCTCTAAATTTACAGTTTTTGTTACTGTTTAAAAATATATTTGTGGGCTTCCCTGGTGGTACAGTGGTTGAGAGTCCGCCTGCCGATGCATGGGACACAGGTTCATGCCCCGGTCCGGGAAGATCCCACATGCCGCGAAGCGGCTGGGCCCGTGAGCCATGGCCGCTGAGCCTGCGAGTCCGGAGCCTGTGCTCCGTAACAGGAGAGGCCACAACAGTGAGAGGCCCGCGTACCGAAAAAAAAATATATATATATATATATATATATTTGTGAGGAACCACCTTAGAAAGATGTAGTATGTACAATATTGGAGGGAGAGGTTCTGGTGAGGAAATCTCTCTCAATGCTTTATTAGCACCTATCCTACTTAACAGATAATAGGAAATCTCACAGCCATAACCAGGGAAGGTTTTCCATTAACTTATGAAGAGCGTGAAGCTGGACTGAAAACACGAGCTGTTTAAGCCCAGAGAGTTTGCTAGCAACATGGAACCAACCTGCCAGATGAGAAAAAGGCAGGAATAAGCTTTATTTCCTCCCTCGTGGTCTGATTCCTGGCTCAGAGGAAGGGACTAACCAAAACATTCAAAAACTATAATTATGATAGCAAAAATATAGTTAACAGTAAAATGATCAAGAGTAAAAATGTTGCTTTAGGACAACAAATCACTGAGATGAAACAATCCCTTGAAGGATCAGGAGAAAGGGCAAACTGATGAAGGGAGGTGATAGTTATGGAGGCACAGGCAAGCCTCAACCTATAAAGCACAGGGATTCCAACCTACAAAGTGCAGAAAAGCTCAAGGAAAGCTGCAACAGACTTGATACCAAATATATGACTGAAAAGAAGTTAATACTTATGAACTTACTGATTTTAATAGTTATAATTATTTAGCTTTGGGGTGTTTTAGAAATAAGATAAAACAACAAAAAGAAGGTAAACATGAAATAAATAAAAACAGAGACATGAAACTAGGCCAAACATATCAACTATAACAATAACTATAAATAGCTTAGTAAAACCTCTTTTTAAAAGATGGGTTTAGAAAACCTAAATCCAGTTATATGCTGCTAATAAGGGATATGCCTAAACCAAAAAGACACTAAAAAGTTAAATTATAGGCAATTAAGAGAGTGTGCTACTAGCAGAAGGATAAACAAATAGACCAGGGAACAGAATAGAGAATCCAGAAACACACTTATATAGTTGCTTCATTCATGACAATGTGACGCTACAGTGCAGTGGGGGAAGCACAGACTTTTAAATCAATGGTGCTGGGTTAACTGGATAACCATATGGGGGAAAAACCGCATCCATTACCTCACACCATACACCAAGATAATTTCAGATAACTGATAAATGTGTGAAAGATAAAAAAAATTAAGTACTATGGAAAAAAAAAACAACTTTGGAAAATATCTTCATGACCTGGGGGTAGGTAAAGGTTTCTTAAACATGTTACCAAAAAGTACTAACCACAAAGGGACAAATAAGTGTATATCATTAAAATTAAGAATGTCTTCTCATTAGAAGACACCATTATGAGAGTGAAAAGGCAAATCACAGAGTGGGAGAAGATATTTGCAATCTGTATATTTACAAAAGACATATGGAGAATATATAAAGAATTTCTACAAATTAAAAGACGACCCAATAGAAAAATGGGCAAAAGTCTCAAAGAGGCACTTCACATAGAGAATATTCAACTGGCAACTAAGCATAGAAAAAGGTGTTTTATATCATCAGACATCAGGGAAATTCAAGTGGAAACCATAATGAGATACCACGGCGTAACCACTAGAATGACTGAAAGTAAAAAGCCTGACAATACCAAGTGATGCAGAGCAACCAAAGCCCTGATCCACTACTAGTGGGAGTGAAGTTGGCACAGCTACTTTAGAAGATGACTTGGCATTGTCCACCCAGTCAGAACACCAGCATATCCAATCACCCAGCAGGCCCATCCAGTTTTATAGCAAAGTGAAATGCATGTGCACGCACACCAAAGATGGCTACAAGAATGTTCATAGCAGAACGATGCAACTGCCCAAAACTGGAAACAACCCAGATGTACATTACTGTAAAGTGGGTAAATGGTGGTATAGTCATAGAATGGATTCCACTCAGCAATGACAATGATTGTGCTCTTTCTCCATGCCAACAAGTGAATGGATAGCAGAAGCATAATGATGAATGGGAGGAGTCAAACACAAAACAGTACAACTGTATGATTTCATTTATAAAAGGTACAAAAACAGGTGAACCTAATTTTTGCTGTTAGGAGTCAGATTAATGTTTATCTTTGGCGTGGGGTTGGGACAGGGAGGGAGCTTGAAGGAACCTTTTGGGATGCTGGTGATATTCCATTTCTTGATCTGGGAACTGGTTACACCAGGCAGGTCACCATGGCAAATTCACCAAGTTACACATCCCCATTTCTGTAAAAACGCTATACTTTCAACATAAATTTTTTAAGTGTTAAATGCAAATTATAGGCAGGTTTTTTAAGCAAATACAAACTAAAAGTAAGCAGAAGTCACAATCATAATATCAGAAAAGGCCATTTCATGGCATGTAGTATTACATGAATCAAAGAATGTCATTTTCTATCTACCAGATCAATCCACCATCAAGGTAATCAGTTGCAAACCTCTATGCATCAGATGAACTAGAATCAAATCATATTAAGTAAAATCTTTGAAAAAGAAATTTACCAAAACAATATTGTTAGGTATACCACGTAGATTCCCATTTATAAACATGTACATAATAATTAATGATGGCAGAGGCAGGGTCTACAACTTGAACTTCCTCTCACTAAGGCTAATTGCATGATTGTCACCTCCTTGGTCAGAAAACCTGTAACCTAATACGTTCTCTTCCTCGTGAGGACCAACCAGCTACTTGATGTCAGGTCCAAAGTATATGGAGGAAGGGTGGCAATTTGTCCTCACTGTGCACTGTACATCTGGGACAGGAGGTGACACAGAAGAGATGAGGCTGTATCAGGTGGGCCAGAGTGGGACGAGAAAGTTTTAGGGCAACTGGTAGCATTGATTCCTCCCCAAGGCCATCACTGATCTTGGTCCATGTGTGCACACTTTGTAAAGTTTGTTGCTTTTAGACCTTGATCGTGCACTCATGACCAAAAATAACTAGAGGGAACGCTGATCTTCAAGAGAATCTCTGGACTTTGAACTGGCCCATCCATTACCTGGTGTGTGAAACTTGATGGACCCAGTACCACTTTCCTGTCTTATGTATAGGAAAACCCTAGAAGCAAAAAAAAATGTCAGTGCCTACACTTTGGGCGTTTGGCCTAATTTTCTAGTGCTGTCTGGGAAAGGAAATGTGGAGGGTTCCACCTACACCAACTCACAACTTTGTTTATTTTCCTTTCAAGACTCCTTCGGAGGCCAAGACGTTGATGAGATGAATAGTCCATTTATTGCCCTGGGTTAGGACATCACAGTCTGTCATTGCGCCATGTGTTTTTATGTGTGAACTTGGATGCTACATGAACCCTTAAAGTGGGGGAGGAGTAGGGGGGTGACAGCCGGTGGGAATGAATGGACTCGTTTCAAGATGGATTTAAAAGATGATGGGGTCGTAGTAGACCCTACCCTGAATATCAGTGGGCGACGGCTGTAAGAAAATAAACAAGTCTAGAATAAAATATGTGGAAGATAGCACTAGCACGCGTTAAATGAAGCGACACATTTAATCACCCGGGGTTCACTTGTGATCTGCGTGGCCAAAGGAGAATTTGTAAATACTGTGAAAAGTCAGAGGAGATGCTAACCGAGTGAAATGGAACAATTGTTATAAAAAATGAATAATGACACCCATCTGCCCAGCTGCCACTTTAAGAGAACAAAATATAAATGCACATGCCCTAAGTGGGGAGGAGGCGCAACTGTATTACTGATCACTAGAGTAGGAACATGCAAGAATCTTATAGGGCCAATCCACTGAGCACAGTCTGACCCAAAAGAAATGGAGTAAATGTCAGAGCCCTGGAAGCAGAGGGGGAGGTTGGGGTCCAGATCTGGGCAGACAGAAAATGGAGACAACGAAAAACAGATGATGAGAACTTCTGGAGGATTAACTAACAGTAGCTGCCGTGCCTCAAGCCCAGGATAAAGGAGTGTTTCAGCACTTGTACCCTGTCTTCATCTGCAAGGGATGAATAACATCTTAAGTTGATCTAGAAGCCAGTCAAGCAGGGACAATTCTTTCTTGTCTTAGTAGCCCAGAAGCTGTTGTTTCTCCTTCACTACTGATTAGTTTGTGTCTTAAGGACCCGGGACTCCTGGAACTTACCATGTTTCTTCTTTGTTTCAATTGCTAGCAAACTCCAAACTAAACCTATGATTCGCCAAAAGTTTCACGGAACTTCATTTTCCTTAGTGAGCTTTGTGGATTGTCTCCAGTCTGACTCTGTTTTATGTCCCTTTCCTTTTCTCCTTTTTCCTTATGCCTTGTGCCTATTTTTATTTTATGTTATTTTGTATCCTATCTAGATCTCAAAAACCATCTTAAATATTTTGACATGAAGTTCTGGTAAAAATAAATGGCACCAGGGTGACTTTTCGTAATTGTGCTCTATAAAATATTATTTGCCTTAAAAAGGACATTTTTAAACAAGATCAACAAATACGGAAATGGCGAAACTGGAACTTGGGAGAAGGAATCCACATTTCTTGCCTTGCTGGGTCACACTCCCCAGAAGGTAATGAAACTATTTTAGATCTGTGGTCAGATAAGCTCCTCCATTTCACCTTAAGAAGCAAGGAAAATACCAGGGAATTAATACAAATTCTACCAAAACTAATATATATTTTAAAGTTTTAAATAATAAAATAAAATACAAGATTTCCCTAACCTGTTTACCTTATTTTCAGGGCATGTTATGTTTCAGATAGGCATATGTTTCGTTCTTCATTTTTTTAATCTGTATATTTTATTTAAGATTGTTTTATTATGAAAGATATACAAACTTGTGTTAATACATGAATGAATGATAAAGTAAAAGTCTTCATTCTCTTGCCCTCATCTTCGTCTCCAGAGGTTAGGATTATTGACCATTTCATGTCTGTCATTCTTGAATTTCCTATGTGTCCACACACACAAATGCACAGATTTGTGATGTTACTGATACATTACAAAAAGAAGCTTTCCATTGTAAATGGATCAAATTAATATACCACAGTTTGTTTATCCTTTGGGTGATCTATTTAACGTTTTCAATGTTTGCTCTCATTTGATTTAACAGCTAAAATGGGAAAACAGACAGTGGCCATGTCAGCCCATGGTCATTGTAGGCATTCCCCATTGAATCCTAACACATCGGTGGAGCTGAATTCACTTGCTGATGATCTCTTTCGTCTACAGCAGGAACTTAATGAGAACAAACATGGTCGTACTTCACTGGTCACATGTCAGTGGCTTCAGGTTCCCTGGACAGGACTTGGCACTCACCAACAGGCTTCCCGGGTGCTAGAGTTCATTGCTGCCTTAAATTTGTGTTAAATTAGTAAATTCCCAAAATGGCCACCAGAGGGCAACAACCACCCAGAGCATTCAAAGCTCTTGAGCCCCTAGCAACTGCCAGGCCGATGTTTAACTCCTAGCTTGAATGTGTGCTTCTGCTCACATTGGCTAGTTTTTTGTTTTTTGTTTTTTAATTCCCTTATAACATTTTAAAGGGACATGATTGACCTCCCCCTCCCCAATTACTGAATGCAACAATGCAGGTAAACTGCTTTACACAGTGCATTGCTAAATAAACACTTAGTCATTATTTTCTCTCTTATCCCATGGTAAAAAACAGAGAATCATCCCTTGCTGTGATAGTCTCCCTAACAAATATATCCTTGTCATGCTCTTCCATTTAATAGCGGTCAAATGCAGGGTTATTGCGTCATTTCCAAAAGTGCTTCTGCCTTAAACTGCTTGATTAATTCACGTATAGATGAGTGAGTCTAGCTAAGTACACTTTAAAACTTTGTTTTCTTATTTCTTGTTAAAGATGTATTACCTTATGTACTCCCTGCCCAATAAAATATATTTTGTGGAATATACACATCATATGTACTTTTTCATCAGCATATTGGGTGAGATATCCTTTTGAAGGTGCATTTTCTTAGTTACCATCATCACAAAGGCAGAATTGTGGCCGAGATTAAGCTTGTCATCACTCACAAACATTATTCAATCACTTTCATGCCAAGGACAAATGGAAACTTCTTTTCACTAACAAGTGGTTCACAAATGCAGCTGAAGGGGGGTTCCACTGAATTTTTAAAAATTTCCATTACGTCCACATATTTTACATGTAAATACAGGCAAATGTGTTTTAATTTAAACCGAAAATAGACTTTTGATACTTATCTGCCAATATTTATAATTAAAAATTCAAAGATTTAAATGAGTAGTGAAGACAGTAAGCCATGAGACCACACGGTGGTGCTATTTCACAAACTTGAGAAATGCTAGAAACAATCGTGGTGAAAACAGGAAGACCATGACTGTATGCGAATGAATTGCCTTCACAGCATGACCCCAATTAGGAGGAAAGAATCCAGTAGAGTTCAATGTTTTCAATTAATTTCTATAACCTATCTAAACAATAAAGCAGCACCAAAGTGCAAATGTAAGGAGTATGAGGAAATCTCATTGTTGAAAAGTGAGTTAAGAAATTACGCATAACGGCTCCACGATGCTAACTTATACTATTGCTTTTAATAGCAATATTTTATAGCTCTCTCTAGATGTACAAGGAATTTCCACTTGCATTGTTATATTTTGTTCCAGTGAAGCAGGCAAGGGAGCTTTTGTCCCCATTTTACAGCTAAGGAAACTGAAACATTAAGAAGTTAAGTGATAGCTCCTGGTATTCAAAAATTGCAAAACCTTCTGCAGCGCTGAGGAGCATTTGGGGTCCTAACACCTTACTGATGTCTGGGAGGGAGTATAAATTCCACTGGCGCTCCACCTAAGCCACTTGGGCACTCTGGCTCTCAAGTGCTCCCCACGCCCCACCCAGACGGAACTGGTTGTATCCTAAAGCTTCCATCCATTCCCCATTGGCCAGCACAGGCTACGTCCACAGTGCTCGTCATGGAGAAGACCACAGCTTCCACAATCACAGAATTCCCAAGGAGCCTGTCTTCCATCCCAGAAATGAGAAATGATTTATTATCTGCACCCTCCCTTTAGCCATGGAGCAGAAATCTGCATCCTGTGTCTAGTCTCGTGATAGGGGACGGCAGAAAACAAAATACCATCCCCTCATTTCTTATTCATAGAGAAGGCAATGTATAATCTGATTACATACATGATGGATTGGATCCGACAGACAGTATAAAAGGCAAGCCAGAGAACATTAACTAGGGAATGGGTTTTTCACTGATATTCAATGTCTCCTGTAGTCAACAGTGAAGGGAGACAAATGCAAAGAGTGAGGTGAGACAAATGCAAAGAGACACACAAATAACTTTCCGTATCAAACTTTCAAATAAATCCCTCCATCAGGCAAAGGCTGTTTGCTCCATGCCAGGCACTTGGTTGTGTGCTTTATATACTTCATCTCTTTTAATCACCCTTGTTTTACAGACACGAAAAAAGAGGTTCCAAGAAGTGAATGCACAAACAGGACTTGGAACCCATCTTGCCAAGCACACCCAGACCGATATTCTCGACCATGAACTACACTGCCTCTCAGCATGTTTCCGGGACGCACCCTCTGATGCTGTTCAGGACCTTCCTGCATGGCCACAGGCTGCTTTCAGCTGCTGACCACTCCGAGTGATGGCTCCTGAGACTAGATGTGGAATTTGAAGAAGTGAATGAAGCTGAAGCCTCCTGCCTTCTTTAGCTCAGGCCACTGTGAGTTCTAGGAGTCACTGAGGACTCCAGGGCAGCAGAGGAAGCCAGGTTGCAATCAGAAAGCATTTCTAATTAAGCATCTTTGGTACACTGCCTAAAGAGGTCTTCAAGAGAAAGGACCGAAGCCTCCAAGTTTCTAGTAATTTGTTGCGATTTATTTTTTCATTCTCAGTAAATATTCTCTACCATGCCTAATTTTGTACTTGTCATTGTATAGCTTTTTTTGGTTTGTTTTTTTAAAGAGAGAGTTCCCCAAACTGTACAAGCTTCAGGCTTCACAAAGTCAGGATCTGCCCCTGCCTGTGCCTTTGTTAAATATTTTGCCTAAGAGGCTGAAACAATTTCTCACAAATCTTCAGGCTGTCATGGCTCAACAGAGTGCCTGAAACACAGCTGTCCTGGAAAAGGAGAGGGAAGGAAAGAAAAAAGGAATGGAGAGAAGAAGGAAATGGACAGGATTATATGCAGCTGGAAATCGGTTTGATCCATGGAGGGAGAGTCAGCACTGTTAAGATCATTTAAAAAAAAAAAAAAAAAAAAGCAACCTTCTAAATAAACTGGATCTCTGCTCTTCTGATAATTCTAGCACACTTAGGACAGCTTCAATAGACTATCCAATAACAAGCCAAAAGGCTCACTTTATCAGGGCCTCTGTATGGCTAGAGACAAGATCTAGACTTTATTCCTCTGATTTTTTTTTGACATTTTGTTAACAAGAATTACCCAATTATATTAACCACTGGGGATCAATCATGCATTATTTGGCCCCCATCCAGTTGGAGGGTCTTGAAATTCCTTGAACAACTCAACCACTTGTTCTGGAAGTTTGCAGCAGCCCTGTCTCCTTTGTCACACAGTAGCTGCCCCCAGTCATCTTGGGTGCTGTGTTTACAGAGCTTTAACTGTCATTTAGATCCTTGGATCTGAGGATGGGTAATGTAACTGCTATACCAACTTCACTGGCCCAAGCTACCTGGGTTCACCATCTATGCTGATCATACTGACAAGTTCATTGATGATAACCCTTCTTTTATACCTCCATAGATGCCATCTTTTCTTTTAGGTAGTATCTATCTCCAGAGTATTGGGGCTCAGGGTCATGTCAACTTGGGGATGTCAGAGTCATACTAAGTAAAATGACAAGGGAAAGAAGGTTAAACAAGCTTCAGAAATATAAACAAACACATAGGAAATGCTTATTCTTTCCATTTTTTAAGTAACACATCTATGCTTGTTTTATGGTCTTAAAACACAAGCTGCTGCTTAATCAAGTCATTCACATTAAGAGACAAGAAAAGAGAAGGGGAGATTTTTTTCAAATGTGGGGCATTTAAAGGAAGTGGTGGAGTGTCTTCATCTGGTGTATGTTCATATAAAGTAGAAATAAACAAGTGCATGTTTATTCTATTAAGCCTATAAATCTTAAGGAAACCCAGCTGCTGCCCATCCCCAAGACTCCTGCAAATTTCCTGTTCATAATGTCAGACCTTCCAGGGTCTTTGTTATTTGTTGTTCTTTGTTTGTATGGCCTCAACTCAGAACTACATTAATAGCTCTAGTCTACAATTAAACTTCTGGGTCATTTGTTTTACCTAATTGTTAAGAGAAAGTCTAGCTCCCATAGTCTTGAATAAAATTTTATTTTATGGAAATAGAAAACACCCTTTGCAAAAAAAGTAAATATCTATCATGAATTCACCATCCAAGCTTGGGTGGGTTGATGTTTGAGCATTATATTTTGAGACAGGTAAATATATAATTGAAGCCCACATGTAGATGTAAAGTTACTTTTAAAAATATCCTCCTTGAAGACGAGGTTTAACTCTGTAGAGTAGCTGTCTTTGTCTCCATTCTCTTGGTTTTCATCTTTTTTTTTTTAAATAAAGCTACCCTCAAAAGCTTTATAGGATTACTAATTACCCAATGTCACCTACTGACAGAAGAAAGCCATTAGAATGGTCTCTAGTTACCTGAAATTCAAGTCGTCTTGCCAAAGCTCTTAAGATGGCAAATACATGCATTTGTTGGGCTGCTCCTGTCCCACGGGGGTGAACTAAATGGTCTGGAGGTGGGTGAGGATACAGGGGCCCTTGCAAAGCAGCGCTCTCCCCCGGGGAGGAAAGACAAACTGGGGAAGTTTCTGAGGCCCAGCTTAAAAAAAACAAACAACAAATTATCTATATTTTTTCAGCTGAATCATATCTTTTCACGTAGCAGCTCTCTTCAGGGCATTCATAAAACGCTTCTCGTCGGATATTTCTAGCTACAGGATGCTCTTTTTATTTAAAATGGAAGCAGCTTTGAATTCTCTCCGCAAAGAAGAGGCCCAGAACGCCCGCGGGAAGGAGCAAGGGGTCATGGGCTGCTGGGATGCGCAGGAGTGGGGTCGCAGGAAGGCCGGGTGGGGCTCGGGGAGGAACGGGCGCGGCTGGACGAAGTGTGTGTCCACGTATCACAACGAGGCTGAGCCAGAAGCTAGTGTTTTTTGCACCCGCCCACTTCCCCAGTCCCCACCTTGGCTTCATTCTTAAAAGCAATTTCAGGAGCGCCTTTCTTCTGCGCGCTACAAAACGAAGTGGCCGCTAGAGGGCAATATGGTGCAAGACAAGAGCTTGGTCTCACCGCGAGGTGAAATAACAGCCATATAGATAAACAAAATAAAACAGACAGGTATTGTAAAGAAGTGTGCTGAGTATGCTTTCCAATCCTTCTTCTCCATACACTCCGCAAAGTATCAAAAATTAAATGAGTGATAAAGTACTGTGGATGCTAATCCATCATTTTTTCTCCTAGGTTCTGAGAATTAGAAGGAATTTTAGAGAAAATCTCAACTCCTCAACCTCAAAACAGTCTAATTTCTGGAAGCGTTCTCTGCTCATAAACCCAAATTACACGATCAAAGAAGTGGAACTCAACCAGGGGGGTTCTGCTCCTCAAAACGTCGATAGCGCAGAGGTTAAGGAATCCTGGTCCAAGGCGACAGCACAGCTTTTAGATGCATTTCTACCCAGGGATGTAATCTAGTCCCGCAGCATTTTAAACCAGGCACACTCTTCTTGTTGTCTATATGCATCTCCTATGCACTGTGCATCTTTTCCCTAAGTAGACCTGTCAGTCTGACTGAAATGTATTGAGCAGATAAGCTGGTTTTTCAGATCCCTGCCAGCCCCGCGAGACCCCTCCACTGCACTTCACTCCTTCATCTCAGGAGTGATGAAGCGCTCGGGGAGCCCTCCGTGTCCCCAGAAAAGCTGTCACCAGCTGCCCCCTCACCACACCCGGACTCCTGGGTCCTGGACTGACAGCAGTGGATCCCCTGGCCCTGCCCCCGCAGGTGGCCAAGCCAGTGGGCAGGAGATCAACTCTACCCCAAGGCACTCTGGTCTGGGTTTCCACCACTTGTCAGCTGTGTGACCTTAAACAAGTCATTTAGCCTCACCTGTACAATGGGGATGATAACGGCACCAGCCCATAGGGTGCTGTGAGGAGCAGATAAGCTAATATATGGAAAGCCCGGTAGGTCTGTAAACATGACGGGCATTTCCTTTCTCTCCCCCATAGTGCACGATCCACTTTTTGTTTCTTCTCTCCCAGGGCTTTGCCCAAGTGCATGTGCAACTTCTGTCATTGTCTCATCATTTAATTGTTTAAAAAATACTTATTTTATACGTCATTACTATATGTTTCACCTTATTATTAGCGCTTTCAACTATTTTGCCCAGAGACAGTGCAGAGCAGTGATTGCAAACTCTAGCCCCAGATTGCCTGAGACTGAATCTCTCTCTGCCTGTCTCTAGATTTCTGATCTTGAACAAGTTACTTAACCTCCCTATGCCTCAGTTTTCCCATCTCTAAAATGGGTGTGATAACAGTACCCATTGTTATAAGATTAAATTAATATTGTTAAAGTACCTGGGGCAGTGCCTGGCGCATAGTAAGTACTAAATAAGATATATATAAGTGGAAACAACAGTGATGAGGTTAATACTATTTCCCTATTCCCTAAAAACAGAACCCAAATGTGCCAGAATAACAAATGATGGAATGGCTGAGGCTAAACTTAGAGGGCAAGAACTCCAGGGTCATCCATTCTCTGTGGGGGGGCGGGGGCTTGAGGGGAAAGCTTCCTTTCCATCTACGAACATTTGTGTGCAGGAAATGCACGTTTGGTCCAATCCTCTCATTTTACCAAGAAGACAAATTGAGCACAACGTAGTCAGTGCTGCCTTGTTCAGAGAGAGGAAGACCAGGACCTGGGTAGAGCCGCAGCTGGCTGCCCTTCTCCCTTCATTTAGTGAGTTCCATAACTGCAGTATTGATCTGACACTGTTAGGAACCTTCTCCGTGACTTGCAACCCAGCTTCCCCACAGCCTGAAGCGGCGTTACGTTTCTTACCATGTGGCCCTCCGAGGACGTTTGATGTCTCAGGGGCACAAAATTCAAAGTATCTAGAAAATAATAGCTGATTTTCTTTTTCTTTTACCAGTGGCTTTCACCTCAAATAGAATACCATTAATACCACTGAAAGAGAAATTAAAAGGAAATAAAATCAGTAAACACACCACAAGAAGGACATTATGGAATTGTTCCTTAAAACTCTGCTGTCCTGGTGGCGCAGTGGCTGAGAGTCCGCCTGCCGATGCAGGGGACACGGGTTCGTGCCCCGGTCCGGGAAGATCCCACATGCCGCGGAGTGGCTGGGCCCGTGAGCCATGGCCGCTGAGCCTGCGCGTCTGGAGCCTGTGCTCCGCAACGGGAGAGGCCACAACAGTGAGAGGCCCGCGTACCGCAAAAAACAACAACAACAAAAAAACTCTGCTGTCCTTCAAGGGTCACTCTAATAACAACCTGTACTTCCCAAATGCGTTTCGTATACTGCTGGCTTATTTCTCTCTCCAGTCTATGAAATCTAAGGGCAGGGACTGTCACCATGAACTCTGTGCCCATAGCAGCCAGAGCACAGTGTCAAGCACACAGCAAATCTTACAAATATTTGCTGCTGCCTTGGAGGATGATGTGGACCCAGGCCCAGGAGGACAGCATTTCCCAGAGTGTGGCATGTGGACCACGGCTCTCCCTCAGATTTTAAGTAGAAAGAGAGATGATTTTAGATAGGACATGGACAAGGTATTAAACAACATTGAATTATATAATGAGAAAGTTATTCCTCTTTCAATCATCCTTCTATCCTTCTGATTCCTTCAGGGGAAAAGTTTCCATTTGTGCTAATATGTTTTAGGATGTCTTCAACTCTTCTTTCTCTCCCCCCGCACCAACATCTCAGACAAACTAAATAAACCTAAGAATCAGAATGTTTAGCAGGCAAAAATATCTACCAAGAATTTAATACACTGTCCTCATTACATCTGTTTGTGACCGTCTCTTATTCACAGCCAGTGACAACATCAGCTTTCCATTTTCCATCCTCGTGGCAGAAGCAGTTGTGCTCGGCAAATAGCCCACAAAACTCTGCTCTCCTTCCCTCTGCAGTCAGGAGGGACCACGTGACTGATGTTCACCTGTGAGATGCGGGTGGAAACATCTGAGGACGTAGCAGACACTATCCTGCACACTCTGCACACGTGAACTCATTTAATCCTCAGAGCAGACAAATGCAGAAACTGTTATGTTATTATCCCCTTAACACTGATGAGAAAACCAAGACTTAGCTGGAGAGGGTGAGTAACTTCCTAGAAGTTACTAAGTCTCTTGGTCACTAAATGGGGGGCCAGAACTCAAAGTCAAGTGCGTGTGGGCATGGAGCCCGCAGCCACCATGCTTCCTTCCTCCCGGAAAGGACAGGCTGCTAGGGAAGTCAAGGTGTGGGTTGTTATTGACCCCTCGACGTGGTTCTTTGGACTGTCACACAGCCCCAGATTTTTAAACTAAGTCTGGCTTCACAGGGTTAATCTGAATAATCTGAATCTGGCAGGGGTGGACAGGCAGGCGACAGCCAGCACTGCCAGAGTGCACCACGCTACTTAGCAACGGGAAAACAAGGGGCACTCCAGAAGGAAGGGAAATGAGCCTCAGGGGTGGGTGGAGGAAAGACGGCAGGCGGGGAGGGGTTGGATCCTGCCGAATCCGGGAGGTTGTGAGCGGGATGGGCACTGTGGGCTTCGGCCCTTGCAAGCCGAAGGAGAGGATCTTGTGGGGAGGTCACGCCCACTGCCAAGGGCTTTCCTGTAAAGCAAGAAAGGCTCTGCTAGCCTTGGAGGATGGCAAGGCTAGCAGAGCCATCTGTGTTTTTTTGTCTTTTTGATTTTTGGGTTTTTTTTTTTTTTTTTGCGGTATGCGGGCCTGTCACTGTTGTGGCCTCTCCTGTTGCGGAGCACAGGCTCCGGACGCGCAGGCTCAGCGGCCATGGCTCACGGGCCCAGCCGCTCCACGGCATGTGGGATCTTCCCGGACCGGGGCACGAACCCGTGTCCCCTGCATCGGCAGGCGGACTCTCAACCACTGCGCCACCAGGGAAGCCCGAGCCATCTGTTTTGACACCCAGACCCTATGTCTCTTTGGTGCTCTCTCTCTGGCCTTATGGATGGTATAGGTGATAGCGGGATTTGGAACGTTTTAACTTGAATGCTATTCACTTAACTAATCTGAACACTTTCTCCTTATTATTCTCAACTGGTCACTATGCTTCTGAGGTGCCAGGGCCAACAAGGAAGGCAGAAAACGGAAATCCCTGGTCATCTAAGTTCAACTTAACCTCGGCATATAGGTGGCCTGTAGATGGTGAGCAGAGGTGCCAGCCCTCAAAGGGACTAGACTGTGGAAGCATGGCCTGAGGATGGGCCAGAGAGAGAACACAACTCTCCAAAGCCAAAGTCTACCGAGACCCTTGACAGGAGAAAATTCCAGATTAGTAAGAAAGTCCCAAGGAAGGCCCATCCATCCAGGAAAAATGTATGGGCCGTTTCAAACTTCCAACTAAAATGTGTGAGGAGGTAAAATGGATACCCCTATCCCTCCTTAGTGTGGGTTATTTCTGTTATGTTATACAATTAGAGAGATACAGAGAAGCTGCACCTCAAATACCTCCATGAAAATTGTATTATATTTCCAAGGAATTATTTTTAATTTTGTAAAGGGTGATAAAGATACTGTGTTTATGTTTTTCTTTTTAAAAAGAGGCATTTTGAAGTAGGATAAGATGATGTGATGTCTGGGATAAGCTTTAAAATAATTCAACAAAGAATAAAAAAGAAAAAGGAAATGTTGCAAATCATTGATAATTGTTTATCTGAGTAATGAATCTCTGAGGCTTGTACTATTCCTACTATTGTACTATCCTGACTACTTTTATGTGTGTTTGAAATTCGTCATGAAAAATAAAACGTATTCATGGAACAGACACCAAAAAAACTTGCCAGTGTGCCCAGGATATATTCCTTTGGTTTGAGTAACTTCAAAACATCTGAAACAAATTTCAACAAAACCTTCATGCCTAAAATCTCTGTGCTTTAACAGTCACTTTGTGAAAACGGATTAATCAGGTGATATTGTTATTAATGTAGGGAATTAGGAGAATGACAAATCAAGAAAAATGTGTTTTTGAATGAAAAAATAGACGCTGGGTACCAGGAAGCTGGTAAAGGAGGGTGTAAAGTGCAGAAACTACATTGTGGGTTTCAGGAAGTTGGCAGAATGTCTTCTCAAAGGAGTTCTCTGATGGAAATAAAGTACCATGGATGGAGGACCAGCATATCTGGGCACTACTCTGGTCCTTGCCACTAACTTGTTGTCTGTCTTTGGGCATCTCATTTGTGTATTTATTCATCAAACATCTGAAACACCAAGGTGGGGAGAAAGACCCAAATGGCACCATCTAGTCCTGGGTTGCTCAGCATCTCTGGGAGAGGATGCTGACTAACCAAGCCCCATTTAGCATGGTCCAGTGCTGAGTGTGCACTATGGAAGGCACGATGGGGTTGTTGAGGCCCCAGGGGAATGCAGAAGGATGAAGAAGAGAGTGGCATGTGTAAAAAGGGGAGACAGGGTATTACAGGGGGAAGGAACTGCATGAACAAATTTATGGAAGCGTGATACAGATCTTCACGGATCTAACACGGCTGGAACGCAGGGTGTTTTAGGGAGGTGCCAGGGGACACAGCTAGAGAAGTAGGTGAGGCTCAGATCCATATGACAATTCACTCAACACATAACTATTGAGTTCTTACTATGTACCAGGCAGTGTGCCAGGGCTGGGATACAGCAGCGAATAAGTTAGAGAAAAATACCCAACTTGGCAGAAATTACCTTGGTGCAGGTGAAGAAAAAGACCATAAAGGAGGCAAATGAAGATAAGAGTCTATCAACCAACAAGCTGACAAGTGCAGTGTGGTATCGAAACACACCAGTGTGGGGGCGGTGGGGGAATGAGGGGTGGGGAGACAGATAAGGAGTGTCAAGGGTGTTTGGGTTTAGTTTGAATATTTGAAACGTGTTCTGAAGGAAGAGAGGAATGAGCTTTGCTGGTAGCTGGGGGAAAAACATTCTGGAAAGAGCTTTTAGGACCTCACATACTAAGAGGGAAACCTTTGTCCTCACAGCTACGTAAACAATGGATTTTAATCCAAGGATCCAAACCATCAAATTTCAGTCTGTAACGGACCATTTTCATAGTTCTATGCAGCAGGTAGGTAGAAGGAGGCTGGGAGACCAATTGGGAAACAATTCCAGAAAAGACACTCTAAGGGTATAAATTAGAAGGAGTTGGGGAAGGGGGCTGCAGTGCAAGAACATACAGAGAAGAACTCCAGGTTGCTAGGATCTGTGTGACACTGGCTGGGGAGGAGGAGGGAGGAGGATGGAGGTTCTGATGAGCCCTGTTCTGATTCTCACCGAGGGGAGGGCTATGGGGCATGTTTGAGTTGGCCACCTACTAACCTTGCCCGATCCTTGGTCACATGTCTTACCACCAGGGACACAACTCTCACCAGGACAACAAGGGCCAGTCCACACCCAGGGCTGCCAGCAGCCACCCTAGCACACAAAGGGTTACTCTTCCTGCTTGCGGTCAGCTCTCTCCACGTCACACAGCATGGCCTCACTCCCTGGGGAAGGATGCACCCACACCACCAGCTGGAAATCTTGCTTATTTTGAAAGGAACACCCTATCCTAAAAGGCACATTGCAATGAAAATGTCCAAGTAGAGGAGAATGCCACTGTGTCTGTTAACTACCAGAGCCACGTTTTGTTTGCTGGGGCAGGTTGCTGTACGGCCATTTGTATCCGTTCTGCTCCATTAGGCTAACTTGTTTTCAGATATAAATTAAAGCTGATGTTCCGAACCCACTGTACTGCCTCTTCACACAAACACCCCGTTCCGTGGTGAATGAGTTAGCAGGTTTGGTAAATGCAGAAGGTATTCCTTTGATTTAATATTCAAGCTAAACAAGAAACACCGGCCACTGGAGCACAGAAATAATTATGCGGTATAATAGCGAGTGGTCCACGCAAAAGCCACATGCCTGGGGCAGGTCAAAGGTCTAACTGCTTCCTGATGTGGCATTTGCTATTACACTTTCTGCATCAAAAAGCACTTGGCCACTGAGAAGATGCAGCAGGAATCCTCCTGCCCCTGGGCCATATGCAGGAGTGCTCAAAGCGTAGGAATCACCCTGAGAGGCCTGTAGCCATCTGGGCAGGCAGGGCTGGTTAATATAAGCCCCCTCCATGGCTGTAATCGCCTAGGATGGCAGAAAGTTCTCTGTCCCCGACATCTTTCCACACATCTGCTTGGTTACTACCACCACCACCAATGGTGAGTTCATTAAGTTAAGGCAATGGCTCTTGACTAGGGGTCAACAGGACTGGCTACATATTTTGTTGGACCCAGTGCAAAGTGAAAATATGGGGCCCTTTGTCCAAAAGGTAGGGAAAAAGTGCAGTTGAACTAAAATATAATTTTTTTTCCTTCTTCTCTAGTCTCTCCCTCAACTTATGGTATTTTTTTTTTCTTTTTTTCTTTTTTTTTTTTTTTGCAGTACGTGGGCCTCTCACTGCTGTGGCCTCTCTCGTTGCGAAGCACAGGCTCCGGACGTGCAGGCCCAGCGGCCATGGCTCACGGGCCCAGCCGCTCCGTGGCACGTGGGATCCTCCCGGACCGGGGCACGAACCCGTGTCCCCTGCATTGGCAGGCGGACTCTCAACCATTGCGCCACCAGGGAAGCCCAACTTATGGTATTTTTAACTTGCTATTCAATGTCATGCTAAGTAAAGAAAACTTTAAAATTTAAAGTGTTCATGTGAATTTCACTGTTCATCTTTACACAGTGCAATGCTAGTTTTAAAGGCAAATAGAAGTGCATTTAACTCATACACGAAACCATCAAAATTACACAGCTTCCGTTTCATAGCTCATGCATGCATACGTATTTCATTCTTACCAGAATGGTGGAAATGTTGCACAAAATGAACTCAAATCGCTTCTTGATCACAGGCCTTCTACCAACGCTCTCTGCCTTTTGCTTACTGAAAATTAAGGAAAGAAAAAGGAACTGCAGGCTGTCCTGTCTTTCCCTTTCCTTCTCTGTTATTGTGTCCAGGGTAAGTGGTAGCCTCATAATAACTGATCAGTGTTACTTTCTTAGTTTTGACAGATGTATCATGGTTGTGTAAGATCATAACATCAGAGGGAAATCAGTTAGAGAACGTATATGGGACCTCTCTCTATTACCTTTGCAACTTATATGTAAATCTAAAATTATTCCAAGATAAAAAGCTTATTAGGGCTTCCCTGGTGGCGCAGTGGTTAAGAGTCTGCCTGCCAATGCAGGGGATGCGGGTTCATGCCCCGGTCCGGGAGGATCCCACATGCCGCGGAGCGGCTGGGCCCGTGAGCCATGGCTGCTGAGCCTGCGCGTCTGGAGCCTGTGCTCCGCAACGGGAGAGGCCACGACAGTGAGAGGCCCGCTTACCGCAAAAAAAAAAAAAAAAAAAAAAAAAAAAAAAAAAAAAAAGCTTATTAAAAAGAGAAAAGACTATTGTAGCACACACCTTGTCAAGAATCACTGGGTTAAAAAGGAAAAAAAAAAGCATTTAAGGCATGACACCAGCATTTATCTAACTTGCCTGATAAGCTTCACCTGGGATGAATTCCTATACCCATTTCTAGAAGATTCTGATTTATTCGATCTGTGGCGGGTCCCAGGATCAGATTTTTTTTTTATTGGAGTATAGTTGATTTACAATGTTGTTACTTTCTGCTGTAGAGCAAGGTGAATCAGTTACACATACATGTATATCAGGATGGGATTTTCAACAAGCCCTCACGCTGAGAAGTCTTAGCAGACAAATTCGGGAAATGTCGCAAGAGAGTGCAGTGGAACTAGTATAGTTTTAAGAGTCAGGCAAACTTGGGGCCACACTCCAGCTTTTCTTACCAGATTTTTTTACTTACCAGCTATGTGACCTTTTAAGCACTGACTTATTAACTTCTTAGAAAATCAGTAGTAATAGAGCCTTACTGTAGTAACATTTAAATGAAGTACCTACAAAAATACTTAGCACAGGGCTTGACACGCCATGTGTTATAACTGGCACAAACACCTTGTATTCGGATTTCTCCTTCTAAGGAGAACGTGAGGTTAATGAACTGTGACCATAGTTCTTTAAACAAGTTACACCAAGACCCATGCCTTTTCTTCAGAAGATAACTAACACCAAGAAAATAGGGGGTATAATCTCTTCTTCAAGTGTCCCTTTATTTAGAGATTGTGCTGGCTCGTTCAGTTTCCGGTAGACAATAGAGAGACAGTTGCCTTTCATCGTGCCAAATGACAAGAGAGTCAGACTGGACATTTCCACAGGCTTTTGCCCTGAGGGAAGGTCGCTTGCACAAGCACAGCTGTGGCAGGAGCAGAACCCTCTGTGTGTCCTCCTTCCCCACCGGCCACCCCAGCGCAGGCCCCAGAACAGCTGGGGCACTGGAGGAAATCCCTCCTTTGACAGTGGCCAAGAAGCAGTGTGGGTAAAATATGAACACTGCTTAGTGCTATATTTCATACGAAATAAAAAGACAGTAAAATCCTTTGGCTGCTTTTTGTCTCCGGATGTCCTGAAACTTCTGGTCTCTTTGTGATGGAAAGAATCGCCCCCTGGGACTTACCTGGTTGGGCAGTGGTTGACAGTCTGCCTGCCGATGCTGGGGACATGGGTTCGTGCCCTGGTCCGGGAAGATCCCACATGCCGCAGAGCGGCTGGGCCCGTGAGCCATGGCCGCTGAGCCTGCGCGTCCGGAGCCTGTGCTCCGCAACGGGAGAGGCCACAGCAGTGAGAAGCCCGCGTACCGCAAAAAAAAAGAATCACCCCCTAATTGAGACAAGCCCTAAGAGAGTGTGCCACAAAATGCTGGTTCTCTCACCCCTGATAAGATAATACATTAAATTTTTATCATGTCTGCACATCTTAGAAAAAAATCTTTCATGGTGCTGAGAAGAGGGAAATGTCACAGGCATTGGCCAAGAAGCAAATGAGATGAAGCGGTAATGAAGATTTGAAGCTTAAGAGGTAACATCCATAAACAACAAGGTCCTACTATATAGCACAGCGACTATATTCAATATCCTGAGATAAACCACAATGTAAAGGAATATTAAATATATATATATATATATATATCTGAATCACTTTGCTGTACAGCAGAAATTAATACAACATTGTAAATCAACTAGACTTCAATAAAAAAGTTTTTAAAATAAAAAGTGTTTTTTAAAAAAGAGGCAGCACCTGGCACAAGGTCTTATAGAGAGGACACGTGCAAGATCTGGGGGGAGACCAAAAGGGAAATGGAGGGTCACCCTTTAGAGAAGGTTTCCCCTTCTACAGTAAGACCGCCCTCAATGCCAGGGCTATTCTAACCATCCTTTTGACACATACGTGATGGGGCCTACCTACCATATTACAAGTCTCATGATAGATAGCCATTCATGACACTGTTCTCAGATGCCATCCAAGCCCAAGGAAATGTTAGATGGTAATGTTGTAGTTACACACACACACACACACACACACACACACACACACACTAACCTATTGAGAGCAGCCAAAGCAAAAAGGGAGACTTTACTGGGAGACGCTAAGGGTTCCCAATGAAGGGCAATCAGGCTTCACAAGGGTCTGAAAACAGGAAGTGGATAGTCACTCCGAATCAAGGAAGTGACCTGCCTGGCTCTCCAGGGATGGGCATTCTCTGGTATCTGCTTCCCTCACCGTCTCTGATTCACGGCAAAATTCCTCCACCCCCTCACTTTCTACCTCTCTGGACACATGGCTGAAAATGGTGGCCCCAAACTCCAGAGCTCTGCCTTCTCCAATCTCCAGCTCAACCAAACAACCAGCCCACTTTCCAGTTCCTGGAGTAAGAGTCTACTGTGCCCAGCTTGGGGCATGAGTTGACCAGCCTTGTGGGGTCTCATAAATTAAGCATGATCCACACTCACAGTCCTTCATGTGGTATGGGAGGTCAGGACCAACTCTCCAAGAAAGCGGCTTGGTCTCAGCAGATACCTCAAAAGACATTTACTGCAGGTGAAAATGATGTGCTGCTAAATCAGAAATTTTTTCTAGCACCTTTGCCCTCTTTTTCATATCTCCTCTGTTCATCAGTTCTGTGTTGCACACTAGGATGTTGGGATCTGGATGAGAAAGGAAATAAAGTGAAGGAAGATAGCAATGACAAACCATTTTCACTTTAAGATTATCTGCGAAACAGAGATATCCAGACTGCCTGCAATGTTTTTTCTCACTTCACGCGCTTGAAATTCATATTGAAGCAGAAACATCAGTCAATTCTGCAAGTTCCACTTATGGCATGGAGGAGGGTAAAGGTGCCTTTTCCCCAGGAGTGGCCTTCCAGGCCACAACTCACAGGCGGAAGGCACTAACACGGGAGGCTATAAACTGCTCACAAAGGAAGAAAGACAGAGTGGAAAGGATAGGAGTGAAAAAGGATCTGAGGGCAGGAAAGCTGGTTCAAATTAATGAGACAATGCGAGCCTTGACATTCTTGATGGATGTCAGTGGTTAAGTGCTAGCCGGACCTTCTGAGGTTACAACCTCCATTCAAACCCCAGCCCAGGATGGCAACCTGAAACCCAAGGCCATGGGCAGCGAGCATCTGTGAGCCCGGCATGGATTAGTGCCGTGGCCTTGGGAGGCCCCTCCAGGCGGCTGCTTCCTCCCTGTGTACCAATTACCCCGCAAGCCAGGTGTGCTCTGGGGGGCGACAATAATACCAAGTAATTAAGACAAAATGTTCTTGGCTGTGTCTCAGGCATATTCCTTGCGACAAGAACAAAGGGTTAGTTGATGAACTAATTTTTGGTGGGGGAAGCAGCAGCATCTATTATTAAATGAATGCTTAGGATTTTTGTTTGTTTGTTTTTCAATAGCCTCATTATAATTTCAGTTCAGATACTGCAAAGCTCATGTTTCCTAATTTATTATCGCTTGCTACAGTCCTCTGGGATCCAGTAATTGAATTTTACTGGCGTCATTACCATATCCACAAACAAGCGAGTCTTCCTGAACTAAATCAGTCAAAGCCTGTTGGCTGGCCCACAGGAGATGTGTCCAGAGTGGGAGCTGATCTCAGCATAGAAAGGCGTGTATGTTTCTCTGGCCAGGGAGACTGGTTACTGCTGGGTGCCAGGGAGGCTGCATGTGGTCAGCTCTGAACATCTGCGGGAGAAGTAGGAGCAGAAGAAAAGAAAAATAGGAAAGGCTCCAAAGACCAGACCCCACAAATAACCAGGTTATTATCCCACTGCAGTCCAAAATAGATGAGCTTCTGAGAGGCGGGATCTACATACTTGGTTGAGAACCAGGAAATTCCACAAGGAGATGTTGAAATTCCATCTTAAAAAAAAAAAAGCAGATCGACAGCCTACATCCTCTCCTTTTTACATCCAAAACAGGAAAATAAAAATCATAACTTTAGATGCATTTTAGGGCTACATGGACACATGGTGACCATCTAAATAAATCCAGTCTCCTCATTTTACACAGGATGCTCAAAGGAAGAAAAAAAAAGAATTCTTATCTCAATGTGATATTTAAGATTTGTTTTTAAAAAACCCACGTCTTTCAAAGATTTACCTTCAAAAACTTAGGGCAGGACTTCCCTGGCAGCGCAGTGGTTAAGAACCCACCTGCGAATGCAGGGTACATGGGTTTGAACCCTGGTCCAGGAAGATCCCACATGCCATGGAGCAACTAAGCCCATGTGCCACAGCTACTGAGCCCATGTGCCACAACTACTGAAGCCTGGGCGCCCTAGAGCCTTAGAGCCTGTGCTCTGCAGCAAGAGAAGCCACCGCAATGAGAAGCCGGTGCACCAGAACTAGAAAAAGCCCGCGTGCAGCAACGAACACCAACGCAGCCAAAAATAAATAAATAAATTTATAAAAAACAAAAAACAAAAAGTTAGGGCAGCAGGGAGGCGGAGTGCAATGAATACAGACAGAAATCAACTGCTACTTGATGCCTATAAGCCCCTAGGCAAGTCGCTGAACTCTAAGGCTTGACTGCTTCATCTGGAAAATGGGAATAATCATATTATTGGCTTCTCTGAGGACTGACATAATGCATACAAGATATCTCACAAAGCATCCGGTGCTCAGTCTTAGTGAAATGTCATTCTACCTTGGCATTTGTTAAGGAAACAGATCACTTATCTTGAAAACACTGTACTACTAGGAAAATAAGTGGCTGAAAGGATAGGACTGTTTTGATGGACCTGCTCCTTCTCAAATAGTTTCCACTACATTTGAGAGCCCAGGAAAGGAGAAAGGACTCTCAGGTGAGCACCACCAAATTTATGAAGGCAGCAGGCAAAGACTTTGGATAATTTTGTCTGGGTGGCTGAAATACACACCACTGGGAGTTTGCAAAAGCTATGGGGACTTAGGTGCTCTGACCCACAGATCATATTTCAACTCAGATACCGCCTGTGTCTTCAAAAACATGACTATCGGGCTTCCCTGGTGGCGCAGTGGTTCAGAGTCCGCCTGCCGATGCAGGGGTCACGGATTCGTGCCCCGGTCCGGGAAGATCCCATATGCCGCGGAGCGGCTAGGCCCGTGAGCCATGGCCACTGAGCCTGCGCGTCCGGAGCCTGTGCTCTGCAACGGGAGAGGCCACAAGAGTGAGAGGCCCGCGTACCGCAAAAAAAAAAAAAAAAAAAAAAAAATGACTATCCCGATGCACAATTAGGGAATCCTACTACTTCTCCCCACAGGCTTCAGTCTCCCAGGTCCTGATTCTTTGTCAGAAGAAAAAAAGCAACTGCTCCACCATTTCCTCCCCTGTTTCCATGTCCCTTCCCTATATCATTTAAGTAATAATCAAGAAAAATACTCCCAACTAAATCAACCATCAACACGTTGAATTCTGTTAGGGGCTGAGCTGTGTCTCCCCCTTGACCCCAGAATTCAGATGTTGAACTCCTAACCCCCAGTACCTTAGAACGAGACGTCATCTGGAAATTGGGTCATCGCAGTTGTAATTACTGTTAAGATGAGGTCATATGGAAGTAGGGTAGGCTTTTACTTCAATATGACTGGTGTCCTCATAAAAGGGGGAAATTTAGACACAGGCAGAATGTCACACGAAGATTAAGGCAGAGATCAGGCTGATGCATATACAAGCTAAGGAAAACCCAAGATTGCCCAAAAACCATGAGCAGCTAGGAGATAGGTGTGGAGCTGATTTTCCCCACAGCCCTCAGAAGGAATCAACCCTGCTGACACCCTGATCTTGGACTTATAGTCTCCAGAACTATGAGAAAAGACATCTCTGTTGTTTAAGCCAGCCAGTCCATGGTACTTTGTAACAGCAGCCCTAGCAAACCAAAACACATGGCAACCCCTTTGTTCCAGAAATAAAGTCTCTTTTACCTCCTTAACCTTGTTCCAGGACCACTGTGACCTGAGCGCCTAGCGCCCTGCTACCCACACCCCCTTCTCCACAACAGCTTCATGGAACAGGCTTGGTGGTGTCTGTGAACTCAGCTCCCAAAGTGTGCCTCTAAACTCCAGGCCAGGAAGCAGTTAGTACCATGCTGGTGTAGGGGGTTGGGGGGAGACAGCACCAGCATCATCCAAGGTCACATCCCTCACCCCTGGTCTCCCCTCATCAGATGGCTATCCTAGCCTGAGAGATGATAACACAGATTACCCATGTTTTGCAGCCTTATTCAGCTCCCTTATAAGGGAAAACTATGCCCCTAGAACTCTTGCAAACTGGAGTAGCTATTATAAATCTGAGCTTGCAGATGAGAGACTGATGTCATCCTCTCTTTTCAGTAAAAATAGAAAAAAGTTAAAAGAGGGAAGAAAATGTAAGAAACCATCTCTAGCTCCCCACCCTCTCTCTCTTATCAACACACACACAGACACACACACCACCTATACACACAAATTCTTTTCCACTAGCTTGTGTCTCCTTTTATGGATGTGTATTCACAAGAATACAGATACTGGTTTCTGTCTCCTGGGGTAATGATGATAAATATGCCAAGATCAGCAGCTTCATCAGCCATGGAAGCTGCTCACTCTGGCAACTGCAGATAATCATTTACCTGGTGAGACTGGTTGCCTATATGTCAATTCATGCTTCACCATATCGCTGAAATGTCCCTTATCTCACAAAAACACTTGTCTTATTGTGTCTTTCTGGTGCACAAAGAAATTCATACATGATTGTTTTGCTTTGGATTTTTTAAAAAGTCTTAGTCATGATTTTGTGGGGGAAGAAGTTACTAAAAAACGGGGACTAGGTGGAAAAGAACATCAGTGTGTTGACAAAAATATTCTGTTCCACATCCTAGAAAGCAAAAACTCAGGCTTCAGTAGATCCAAAAGTCCTTCGATGGAAAATTCCTCCTAGCCTAACTCTCTTCTAATAGGACTAATGCTTAAAATTAAAAAAAAAAAAATCCACCAGCTTTTATTGAGAAACTACTATGTGAAATGCACCATGTTAGATGATAGGAATACCAACATAAATAAGACAATTCCAGATTTATTCTAAGCAACATGAAATCTGTACATAGTACACAAAAGGGAAGAAATGTATGTTAAATTTCCCAAATGTTCACTTTTTGAGAACTATGTTCCTACATTAAAGGTAGAAAAAGCAGAATCATATGGTACCCCGAGTCAAATATACCATCTTACAGCACCCATCAGTTTTCAACCACTGCTATATAAATGGACATTTGGATGGAATTACAGCTATTAAATGACTTGCCCTGATACACGAGTGTATATGACTTACGTGAACAGTCTGGCATGTGTGTCTCAGTGGGAAAGGTTGAATAGCTGCCTTGCAGCACTCATTAATAAGCAGGTAGCCAGGAACTCTACTTTAAGCTCGCCAGGCTCTGTGGAGACACAAAGAGAAATGCAAGATGGGACTTTTGTCCTAAGGGGGCTCACAAACCAGTGGAAAGAACAAACCTCACAGTATAAGACAGTGACCCACCCATGTCAAGACAGAAGGAAGCGTTTGTGGCTGTGAGATGGACTACATGTCTCTCATTAAATATTGACAGATGAATAATGTAACTCTGGGTATTGTCCTTGACGTATAGTACAGATTAAGAAAAATAGGCACAAATAAAGGCCAAACTACTTACAGATGATTTCTAAAGTGTTGTATTAGGGAAAAAAAGAAATGTTTGTAGTGAACCTTAAGAACAATCCCCTGATGTTGTATCAGTTGACCTGTGTGCATGCAAGGCCCCAGAGTGTCAGGATTGACAGCTAGGACTCGAGCCAGCGTGGCTTCCAATCAAGACTCAAACACCTCCCCACTCAGGGATCTTGGTCTGAATATATACCTTCTCTGTGCCTCCATCTCTTCACCTCTAATGAGAGGATAGTAATGGTACCTACCTCAGAGAGTTAATGTGAGGACTGAATGAATCAGTGTAGGGAAAGCTCTTAAAATAGTGCCTGAAACAAAACTAAATGCCCTCTGTCCCCAAATAGTCAATACTTGAGTCTTACATACTCACTTTATGCAACACTCACTTTATATCTTTACATACAGGAAATAATACAGATATAAAGCCATATAGCACAGGGAGATCAGCTTGGTGCTTTGTGACCACCTAGAGGGGTGGGATAGGGAGGGTGGGAGGGGGACGCAAGAGGGAGGAGGTATGGGGATATATATATATGTATAGCTGATTCACTTTGTTATAAAGCAGAAACTAACACCATTGTAAAGCGATTATACTCCAATAAAGATGTCAGAAAAAAAAAAAAAGGTTCAGACAGGAGAGTCTGGAAGGCAAAAAAAGGAGAGTGCATTGCATCTTAAACCAGACAGTTGTTGGATACTGGAGTTAGCTCTTAGAAAAGAGCTCAGTGAAAATAACTGAAGACGGAAGACTAAGTGCCTTTTGGATCTTGCCTAGTTGCTGTTACTGTGTAGCACTTTGGAAGAAAAATATTGTGAAAATTTACTAAATAGATAAAGCTTTGGCAATGCAAAAAAAAAAAAACAAAGATAAAAATCTCAAAGAGAGCATCTCCCTTCTGTAAGATATTCCACGTTGCCAGTTAATAATAGGCAATATTAAAACTAAGTGTTTTTATTTTCTCTGTGACAATGAGCTATTTTTTGTCTATCTAAAATTTTGAGATCTGGTGATTATTACACAGTATCAGGTTTGCACAATCCTTGCCAGGAGTGGGGCATCTGTGGATTATTCCACTAAACAAGAATCCTACTGTATATAATTCTTTGTGTTCCTCCTCCACCGGTTTGGTTTCAGGTTAAGTATTTGTTTAGAGTTCAATGTGAACAATAGAAAGGCATTGGCTTTTACAAGACAGGGCTTCCTCCTAAGCAAATGAAGTATATAGTAAAATGTCTAATTGAGAATTCATGATACCATGATTGATGATGTTCTCAAGTTGACACTGAAAACCCCAAACATAGGGCTTTAAAAAGTACACAACTCTTCACTCTCCTTCACTTGAACTCTTTCAGATGCTACCTGCATATAATCCAATTCATAGAGCTGTTCATTACAAATGAAATCTCACATTAATCTTATTTGGAAAGGCATCTCCATGCTTTACATAATGTTGGGGGGTTAAGAGTTAAGTAAAAATAAAACATATTCCTGGGTGCTAATTTGCATTATATTAACATAAATTATTACACAAACTTAAGAACATCCAGGTGTATAAAATCTCCAAAAACATGGTCTGTCAAATCAAGGAAATTTCTTATTTACTACACATAATAAATGCTTCTGAAAATAAACAATTTAAAAAATCAAGGTTAAACATGCTGTTTGACAAATAAACCTGCATATGACTGAATAAATTTGAAGTCTGTAGTACACTAATAGCAACAAGAAAATCCAAACTCAGCTCAAGTACTGACTTAGTTGACTCAGTTCCTCACTGGTATAGCCTAACAGAAGAAGAGTTGTATCCACTTCTGGGCATAAATACTATTTGTCTTGGTCTTGCGTATTCTTCTGACACGATGTCTAGCATTCATTTATAAGACTTATAAAGCTCAGAAGAAAAAAGCATGATAAAACAGCCTATTGTTTAAATATAAAGCAATCAATAAAACTAGACTCAGATGCCTAGATGTTGAAACTATTAGACAGACAACTAAGAATTAACATATTAAAAAATCTAGTGGAAAGTTACACAACATGCATGAACAGATATGGAATTACAACAGAGAGGGACATTTTTAAAAAGAAACCAGGGCTTCCCTGGTGGCGCAGTGGTTAAGAATCTGCCTGCCAATGCTGGAGACATGGGTTCGAGCCCTGGTCCGGGAAGATCCCACATGCCATGGAGCAACTAAGCCCATGTGCCACAACTACTGAAGCCCGCATGCCCTAGAGCCTGCACCCTGCAACAAGAGAAGCCACCGCAATGAGAAGTCTGCACACCACAGTGAAGAGTAGCCCCACTTGCCGCAACCAGAGAAAGCCCGTGTGCAGCAATGAAGACCCAGTGCAGACAAAAATACATACATACATACATACATACATACATTAATTAATTAATTTTAAAAAGCATTTATTAAAAAGAAACCAAAAAAAAAATGCTAGGAAAAAAAAAGGTACCAGGGATGAGTAATTCCTTGAAGGGCTAATTAGCAGACTAGAACCAGTTGGAAAAAGATTAGTAAACTTAAGGATAGGCCAATAGAGATTATCTAAACTGAATTACAAAGATTTTAAACGTGTAAAAGAAAAAGGAGTACAGAATATCCAAGAGGTACATAGGATAATAACAAGTGGTCTAACATACACGTAATTAGATTTCCAGGTAAAAGAGAGAAGGAAACCAGAGCAGAAGAAATATTTGAAAAACTATTTCAGATGGCTAAGAATTTCCTAAAACTACTGAAAGACAACCACAGATGCAAGAAGCTCAAAGAGACCTAAGCAGTTTGAACAATGTTTAAAACACATGGACACATCACAAGCACACTGCTGAAAGACAACTTAAAGAGAAAAGTCTTGAATGCAGCTAGAACAAAGACAGACATTATATAGAGAAACCAATGTAATTAGAGCAGACCCCTTGCCAAAAGCTAAGCAAGCTAGAAGACAATAGAGAAACATTTCTAAAGCATCGAAAGAAAAAAAAGTCAATGAAGAAATCTCTACACCCTCAAAGAAATATCTCAGAAAATAAAGACATTTTCTGAAAACAAAAGACAAGATAATTCATTGCCAACAGAACTACAAGAAATGTTAAAGGAAGCTCTTCAGGTAGAAGGAAACTGGGACTTACTCTCATAATTCTAGAGCACCAAAAATGATTTTTTTAAATGAGAATATATGTATGTATTATAACATATATAATGTTATATATAAGTACATATATTATTTTATATAAACATATATATAATTTCCCCCAAAGAAAACTGAACTGGCTATATTTTTAGCAAGGATAAAGAGAGACATTACATAATGCAAAGGGTTTGTTAGATAATAAGATAAAACAATCCAAAATAGAGCTTCAAAATACACAAAAACAATTGAGATAACTGAAAGGAGAAACAGACAAATCCACATCATATTGGAGACTTCAACATTTCTTTCTCAGTAATAGAGCAGATAGACAAAAGAATAAGCAACGAAATAGAAGAGCTGAACAATACTATCAACCAGCCGTATTTACTTTACATTTATTAGATACTTTACATAAAATAGCAGAATATATATTCTTTTCATGTGCACATGGAACGTTTATCAATATAGAAAATATTCTGGGCCATAAAACAAATTTCGACAAGTGTAAAAGAATTGAAATCTCTGACCACAAAGGAATCAAACTAGAAATCAACAACAGAATACCTGGAAAATCTCCAAATATTTGGAAATTAAACAACACACTTCTCAGGAGAAACCATAATGAAAATCAGAAAATATTTTCAGTTGAATCAATATTGAAATACAACATAACAAAATTTGTGGGGAAACTGATAGCCTTTATAGTACTAAATGACTATATTAGTAGAACAAAAAAGGTCACAATGATCTAAAGTTTTTACATTAACAAACTAGAAAAAGAAGAGATCCAAAACAAGGAGAAAGTTGAGAATGATGATGAAGGTAAGAGCATAAATCAATAAAACTGAAAAACAATAGTCAATGACATCAATAAAGTCAATGACATCAAAAGCTGACTCTTTGTAAAGATCAATAAAATTGACAAACCTTTAGCCAAACTGAAAAGAAGAGAGAAGACACAAATTTCCAACATCCAAAATGGAATAGGGGACATCACTATAGATTCTACTGATATTAAACGAATAATAAGAGAATAGTCTAAACAGCTTTATGCCAATAAATTTGATCATTTTGATGAGATGGGCAAATTCCTTGAAAGACAAATTACCAAAGCTTATTCAATAATATTAGATAATTCGTAGTTAAAAACCTTCCCACAGGGCTTCCCTGGTGGTGCAGTGGTTGAGAGTCCGCCTGCCAATGCAGGGGACACGGGTTCGTGCCCTGGTCCGGGAAGATCCCACATGCCGTGGAGCGGCTGGGCCCGTGAGCCATGGCTGCTGAGCCTGCGCGTCCGGAGCCTGTGCTCAGCAACGGGAGAGGCCACAACAGTGAGAAGCCCGCGTACCGCAAAAAACAAAAACAAAAACAAAAACAAAAAAACCTTCCCACAAAGAAAACTTCAGGCTAAGAGTGAACCACCAACATTTAAAGAAGAAATAATGCATATTCTACACAAGCTTTTCCAGAAAATATAAATGGAAGAAACAGTGCTCACTTTATGGAGCTAGCATTGCTCTGGCACCAAAACCAGACATAGACATTACAAGAAAAGAAAACTAGAGACAAATACTCATTATGTACTTAAATGAAAAAATTCTTCACAAAATATGGAGAAGTTGAAACTAGCAATACATAAAAATGATAACATATCATGACTAAGTGGGACTCATCCTAGAAATTTGTGATTGGTTCAACACTCAAATATCAATCAATGTTAATTCACCATATCCACAAACTAAAAAGGAAAATAATATGATCATTTCAATAATGGAGAAAAAGCAACTGACAAAACTCAACATACTTTCATGATAAAAACTCTCAGCAGGGCTTCCCTGGTGGCGCAGTGGTTGAGAGTCCGCCTGCCGATTCAAAGGACACGGGTTCGTGCCCCGGTCCTGGAGGATCCCACGTGCCGCGGAGCGGCTGGGCCCTTGAGCCATGGCCGCTGAGCCTGCGCGTCCGGAGCCTGTGCTCCGCAACGGGAGAGGCCACAGCGGTGAGAGGCCCGCGAACCCCCCCAAAAAAACAAAAAACCTCTCAGCAGGGCTTCCCTGGTGGCGCAGTGGTTGAGAGTCCGCCTGCCGATGCTGGGGACACGGGCTTGTGCCCCGATCCGGGAGGATCCCACGTGCCGCGGAGCGGCTGGGCCCGTGAGCCATGGTTGCTGAGCCTGCGCGTCCGGATCCTGCGTCTCAACGGGAGGGGCCACAGCAGTGAGAGGCCTGCGTATCACAAAAAAAGCAAAAAACAAATAACAAAAAACCTCTCAGGAAACTAACTTTCTCATTCTGATAAAGGGAATGTTAATATATAAAATCTTGAGCTGACATCATACTTAATCTCAACGATTGACTGTTTTCTCCCTAAGATTAGCAATGAGTCAAGAAAACCTTATCTCCCCACCTCTATTCAACATTGGGTTGCTGTTTCTTTTTTTTTTTTTGCGGTACGCGGGCCTCTCACTGATGTGGTCTCTCCCGTTGCTGAGCACAGGCTCTAGACGCGCAAGCTCAGCGGCCATGACTCATGGGCCCAGCCGCTCCACGGCATGTGGGATCTTTCCAGATAGGGGCACGAACCCGTGTCCCCTGTGTCGGCAGGCGGACTCCCAACCACTGCACCACCAGGGAAGTCCCTAGGTTGCTGTTTCTAACCAGCACAATAAGGCAAGAGAAAGTTATAAAAGGCAAAAGTAAAACTATCCTTTATCACAGATAATATGACGACATACATAAAATATCCAAAAGAACCTACTAAAAAGCTATTAGAACTAAGTAAGTTTAGCAAGTTCACAAGATACGTGGTCAATGTTTAAAAACGAAATTTAAAAAAAAATTTTTTTTTTTGCGGTACACAGGCCTCTCACTGCTGTGGCCTCACCCATTGTGGAGCACAGGCTCCGGATATGCAGGCCCAGTGGCTATGGCTCACGGGCCCAGCAGCTCCGTGGCATGTGGGATCCTCCCGGACTGGGGCACGAACCCGTGTCCCCTGCATCGGCAGGCGTACTCTCAACCACTGCGCCACCAGGGAAGCCCTAAAAACCAATTTTATTTCTATATGCTAGAAATGGACACCTGGGAATTGAAGTGCTAGAAATGGACACCTGGGAATTAAAGTTTTTAAAAAGTACCATTTACAAACGTATCAAAAATGTGAAATACTTAGAGATAGAGCTGACAATATAGGTGCAAGGTTTGCAGGCTGAAATTATAAAACATTTGTTAGAGAAATTTAAAAGAACGAAATGAATTGAGAGATATACTGTATTCACAGATCAAGAGTCAGTATTAAGATGTCAATTATCACCAGCTGATCTATAAATTTAAGGCAATCCAAATCAAAATCCCACCAGGCTTTTTAACTTTCATTGGTTGCAATAACAAGCTGATTCTAAAATTTTTATGGAAAATTAAAAAAGCTAAACAGCCAAAATCAGCTTTGATAAAGGAGAAAATTTGGATGATTCACACAACTTGATTTCGAGAAAATTTGGTATTGGCACAAAAACAGACATAGAGATCAACGGATCAGAATAGAGTTTCAAGAAACAGACCCACACATGGGGTCAACAGATTGTTTTCAACAAAGTTGCAGAGATTTTTCAATAGAGAAAGTATTGTTTCTTCAACAAAAGTTGCTGGACCAGTAGATATACCAATGCAAAAAAAAAAAAAAGTTAACTTTGCTGGATTCATACCTCACACCATATAAAAATCAATTTGAAATGGATTATAGTCCTAAATGTAAAGAAAAACACCACTAGGAAAATGAAAAGGTAAACCATAGACTGGGAGAAAATATTTGCATAACATATATTTGACAAGGGACTTGTATCCAACACACACAAAATATTCTTATAACCTCATAAGAATACAAAGAACCCAATAAAAAACAAAAGATTTGAACAAACACTTCACCAAAGATACACAAATGGCAAATACTTACATGAAAAGATTCTCAATATCATCAGTCATTAGGGAAATACAAATTAAACCAAATAAAGTAATACTACACACCTAATAGAATGGCTTTATTGAAACAGGGAAAAACCAAGTGCTGGCAAGTGTGTAAAACAATGTGAAATTTCATATACTGCTGGTGGGAATGCAAAATGGTAGGGCAACTTTGGAAAACAGTTTGGCAGTTTTTTAAAAAGTTAAACACACACTTACCAAACATCCTAGCAATCCCACTCCTAGGAATCTACTAAAGAGAAATGAAACACATTTCCATACAAAGACTTGTATGCAAACGTTTTAGCTGCTTTGTTCATAACAGCACCAAATGAAAACAACTCAAATATCCATTAATTGGCAAATAGATAAACAAAGTGTGGTACATCCACACAATGGAATACTACTCAGCAGCGGAAAGGAATGAACTTGATTCACACAATAAAATGGATGCATCTTAAAGCATTATGATGAAGGGAAAAGGCAGACACAAAATGCAACATACCGTATGGTTGCATATATATGCAATTATAGAACAGGCAAAACTATAGGGACAGAAATCAAATCTGTAATTGCCCATGGCTGGAGTCAGGGGGAAGGGGATTGACTACAAAGGAACTTTTTGTGTTGATGGAAATGCTTTATATCTTAATTGGGGTGGTAGCTATATGACTGTATGCATTTGTGCAAACTAATGGAACTGTACACTCAAAAAGGGTAAATTCAACTCTACGTAAATTACACCTCAATAAACCTTACTTTAAAAAAAGAAAACAAAATTGAAAAATGGAAAGAGAGGGAAAGAAAGAAAAAAAGAGAGAATAACATGACAACTAAGTTCAATGCATGATTCTACATTGATCCAAGGGGATAATAGCTAAGAAGGGCATTATTATGACAATTGACACATTTTGAATATGGAATGTAGACTTTACAATAGCATTTTATTAGTGTTAAATTTTCTGATCTTGATAATTGTACTATGGTTATAATGAGTGACACCAACAAGGTATAAGAAAGAACAGCCTAAGCAGAATTAAGCACAAGGCAAAAACAAACAGAAATTGGTGTGTGTGTGTCCAGCAATCACAATAGAAATAGAAAAAGCATACAACCAAACAAGGTGTGTGAAGGCACTAAGAACACATAAATGAGATCTTCCAAGAAGCAAACTATATTCTTCTCAGAGCAAGTCACCCTTTTCCTTGGTACAAAGAGTGTCAGAAAGTCTTTCAAAAGAGATGGGAAGCAGAGGTCAACATCTTCTGAAAAGTGGTTCCACAGCAGGTGGGGTCAGGGATATACTTAGCCCAGGGATGTACTTAGCCCTTTTTTCTTTGTGGAGCCCTTCCTGAGAATTGGGGAAGTAGTAAGTGTGCAAAGGTGAGAAAAGACACACAAATAGGTACAGTTTAAATGTATGATAAGCAGTCCCAAAGAAGAAATATAGAGATTCTGCACATGTAGCAAGGGAGCAAAACACTTCAGAGAGAATAACTAGAAAATATCAAACTAAAATTGTTTAAAAAGAAACCCTTTCCACTTCCAGTCTCAACACACACACCCAAAGCCACCATCATCAACAATACAACCACATGATGTGATTACCATTTAAAAGACAAAAGATTGCTAAAAATAAAACTACTATAGGATCCAGCTACCCACTTCTGGGTATTTATTCAAAGAAAACAAAAACACTAACTTGAAAAGATACCTGCACCCCCAATATTCATGGCAGCATTATTTACAGTAGCCAAGATATGGGAACAACCTAAGTCTCCATCGACAGATTAATGGATAAAGAAGATGTGGTATATATACATATATATATATATATATATATATATATATATATGTATATATATATATATATATATATACATACACACAATGGAATATTACTTAGCCATAAAAAGAAGGGAATCTTCTTAGTGCCACATCTTTTGCATTTTCCTGCTTTCTGTCGGCGATTTTGCTGTTTAAAAGGGCTCCCAAGCACAGTGAAAAAGTAAAAGTGCTGGCTAGTGTCCCTAGGTGCAGAAAGGCTGTGACGTGTCAGGGGGAAAACACATAAGTTAGATACACTTCCTTCAGGCACAAGTTATGGTGCTGTTGGGCATGAGTTCAATGTTAATAAATTAATGATATATATTAAATAAGGTGTCTCTAAACAGAAACACACATAAAATAAGGGTATATATTTATAGGTTGATGAAAATGTTGTGACCAGAGGCTCATAGGAACCTAACCCTGAATTTCTCCTGGGAGCAATGGTTCAGTATTTGCTAATTCAATGTTTGCTGTGACGTTATACAACATAACTTCTGTGAATATGGAGAACTGACTGTTAGAAGGACACATATCCAACTCACAGTGGTAGTTACTTTAGAAGACAGAGTGTAGGGAAGGAAATCAGGGGATTTGTCAATAAAGACATTTATTAAGGCTGAAAACAAACACTGCAAAATGTTCACTGTCATTGAGTGGTGCTAATATGGGTGTTTGTTATTATTTGCACTCAGTTTAATTTCCTAAAATAAAAATCCTTAGAAAGACACCACAATTGAGAAAGAAAGGAATAAGAGGGTGTTCACCATTAAAAGTATGTCTGCACATGCTACAGTGTACATATACTAAGAGTTAAGTATACAGTCAGCAGTAGGGTAAGCATTACTTCATCAAAAACTGTAACTTGGAAAGGTGAATAATTGCTCCTTGGCTACAGCTGGTCTAAACATACAACAGGGCTGCCTGCCTCAGCATTAACTATGGCGCAGAGCTAGCATTTATAAAACTTTGGTGAGTTTGAAAGAAATGTTATGAAGTTACACAGCCAGGAGATGCTGTTGCTTGCAATGTTGGCACATGACAATTTATCTGTCTAGTGTCCAATGCCAGTTCACAGCCAAATTACAAAGCCACGTTTCTGTGTCCATACGGAATCACATTGCCTGGAGCTTAAAATCTCTCAAACATATGTAATGGGATATTTTGGTAGTCTGCCTCAAGATAAAGCAACCAGGTTTCAGGAAGCTACATTTTTTCCTAATTATTTCAGGAGTCAATATAAGTAAGTATAATCTCCAAATACTTCAGTCTCCCGTGCAAAATGAAAAGAACACTATTTGCCACATGACTGAGAAGGATTAAGTGACCTGAAATCCCTCGGAAAAAAGCACTTGTGTGTGCAAAGTATCCTTCTGAGTAAACTAAGAGTAAAAGGACACTTGGAAATGTTATCACTAAGTTAACAGGAAGAGGGGCCCTATGTAAGCAAGACCATTTACGCAGCCTTAGTTCCGATCTAAAGGATGAATTAACTTACGCCAACAGTTTACTAAACATAGGAAAGTTTGCTTAAGTAGTAGCATATTCACTTCTTTTTTTTAAGTAATGAGAAAGTATTTCAAGAGCTATCCTTCCACACTAAATTATAGAAGAGCCTCAATTAAACAAAACAAGGGGAAGGGAGAGTCACTGTAATCTCATTACATGAATCTTCTAATTGGTTAGGGCAGAATGCCTTGTCCATGAAACTTCTAAAATGTATCATACAACTGTCATGCTACCAATAATACATCTAATATTTATTGAACACTTGTCCTGTAACCGGTACTAACGCTTTTTACCCATTTATTCCTTAAAATTGCACTATGGAGTCAGGACCCAGGATTCCCATTTTACTGCTGCAGAAGCTAAGGCACAAAGAGATTAAGTAAATGGAAAGAATGCAACCTCAGACTACTTAAAATTCTTTCACCACTTTAAAATCATTCTGACTTTTAGTGATGTTATAATTCTCTGAGATGATGAAGATATGAGGCTGGGTAGGAATCTGTCTTCATCCCGGGTCATGGTCTGGAATTTTGAATACATTTCTGGCATAAGAATGCTTCATTATCACTTATCCCCAACTCTCAGAGGCAAAGGGGGGAGTGGTTAAGCACAAACACCAGGTAATCCAGTGTCTATTGTAATAGTTTCTTAATATACAGTAGCTGCCCATGTTACTGTACTTCTGGTGAAAACCAGGTGTTTGGCCAATCAGTGAAGGTGGTCTGATCACACGCTAATTATTACCTGGCAGCATCACAAAATGATCTGCCCTCATGAAAGCAATAATCTTACTGGCTGAGCCGAGGACCCCAACACATTCCAGACTGTGTCAATGGCTCTTTAACTGAACACTCCTACCTCTTACAAAGTTTATTCTATTTTTCTTTAGGAATTTTATTTTTCATGTACTTCGTAATGGCAAAGATGGCCTCCAGTTCAAGGTGATTCCTTCTCATTGACCATGAGAGTCAAAGGGCTTGACTTCTAATTCACTGTCCTTTAAACAGCTGAATCCTGCTGAGACCCATCATTTTGCTGTCACTGGTGTTGTAACAGCATTTTCACACCACAGCTGACCACCTGCTTTTAGAGTCATCTCATTGTTTCTTTGGCTAGAAGGTCACACAGCATTTCTTAAAAATTATGTCCACGCTCTACTGTAGAAATGGAAATTAAATGAGTGAAAGAGGAAAGACTTCCAGCTTATGTTTCATCTTCATTGATGAAAACTGCTGTAGAAAAATGCAGTGTACCATCACAAAGGGTATAAAATATTTGGAAACTCCAACAAGAAAACATCTCCATTAGTAAGTGGGTTTATTGACATAACTGAACATAACAATGTATAACATTTATTCATTTCCCACTGAAAGACTTTCCAGTGAAAGTGTTTTTACATGGATTTAGGCATTAAGCATTTTCAGTGATTTTTGCAGTTGAAAGGGTAGGTGGTGGGAAGAACCAGAGGTCTTTTTCAGACTTTCAACGGGACTCACTTTATTACACTACTGTGTAAAAGCAAGAGCTAAGAAATGCAATTGCTCTCTGAATGAAAAAGCTAGGAGCACAAAAGGGGCAAGATAACCAAAAGGTTGCAAATAAGAGCAAACAACTACACTTCTCCCAAGTACCAATACGCTTGGAATCTGAAGCAAGCCCTGGCAGCAAACTAAGAATAACAGTCTATTTCCTGTGGTTTATTAAGTTTGGACCCCACAGATAAGACTGCCAGAAAAACAGATGTACTTTAAGTGGTCTGGACATTTACTCATCTGAACATAAACAAAGATCAGCTCATTTAAATCCCTGTGTCCCTAGTCAGCTGTTGGGACAACGGCAGGCCTGGCTCAGTGGAGGCCAAACATAAAAGGAATGGAATGGGGTTGAAGGATCCCTGGACTATGATAGATTCCCTGAGTCTTCAGGACCCTCGGGGGCTTAAGGCCCTAAACAGAAGATTCACTGTTAGCCTTAGCACCTTTGCAGTGGCCTCCCCGGCACCCCACTGCCAATGAATCTATAACCACGGTGAATACAACCATCCTGTACATCTTCCAAGTGACTGCGTTTTTTGACCACACACAAAATTATTAATGTAAACCAAAGCACTACATTTAGTGATAAACATCTACTTCATAAATATCAGGGAATGAAAGTATCCCAATAGCTGAAAACAACTGAACAAATAAAGGAGCCTAACCCTAAGTTTAAAACAAAAACATTTAAAAGAAATACTGCAATTATTAACTAAAAGATTTAATAACATGGAAAAAAACACTGGGTAATGGAGGGGTTCATTTGCAAAATATACAATTATTTCACAGTGAGGTTTAAGTACTCATAATCTTCTGGTTTTAGTAGAAACACAACCACCGATGTACATTTTTTCACATTTCCCCCCCTACTCTTTCATATAAAGACAATAACATGATCAAACATTATACTATCAATTGCAAGTCACCTTTTGCTCACTTCCTATTAGGAAATTACCTTGATCACTTAACTGTGCAAGAGAAGTAGGGCACAGTCGACTGCGTGTCACTGATGAAAACGTGAGAAGTACCACATCACATTTATTCCAATCTGGACAGGTTGTCAGAGATGTGGTGAGTGAACTAGAACACTGCCATTCCCTATGGGGTCATCGGTTATGTACACGTTACATTCTTCTATCGAGTCTGGCATTGACATTTCCTTTTCCACATATAGGTTTAAAAAAATAAAATTAAAAGGCCACAGGAGCAACCCTGACAGAGAAGTCTTGCATGCAGCCTTCTCCTGAGAAACTATGTAATCTTAGTTAACCCCAAGGTCAGCCAAAGTTTTTGTGGTGTTAATGTTAAAAGGAAAATAGTTGAACTGCCCGGCTCAACTAAAATAGTCCTTGAGTTTATTGGTCAGTTTGTTAAATGTTAGAGCTCTTCACATTGTTGAAAAAAAAATAGCGTCTCTAATTATTTAAACATTAAGTTTTCCTGAATGTTCTATCAACCAACAAAGAGTTCCTCCGCGAGTGTGTTAAACTTTACCACCTGTTTAGAACATCACCCTTCTTGGCAGAGACCACCAGGCCAGTGGAGTCAGTTGCCAAGCCTCCTTTGTAATGGTAATAAGTTCTTTTTTCCTTAAATAGAAACAAAACTCCTCTGTTTGACACTGAAACAAACACAAAAAAGCATGCATCCAAATCTCTTTCTGGTCACGTAGGGAGCAAGGAGCACCCTTTCTATCCCAAAGGGGGTCAGCCTACTACTGCATTACAATGCCAAAAAAAAAAAAAATCCATTCTCATAGCTGCACCAATGTCTGCACGTTAAGAAGGCCTCCCACCTCTGGGCCCCACCATCCATTTGTCTCCTACTCTTGCTCTTGACCACCAATACCATCCATTTACTTCACGAGTGAGCACTGGGATTGGAAGGTGGTGCAGAATTAGCCATCTGTCCCCTCTGGCGTCTCTGACAAGCGCACAAAAGGGGGAAAAGAGAAGGTCGGATAAAATGAGATCTTCCCCTGAGGTGGGCTGCGGGGGCCCGCGGAGAGGTGGCTCCTCTCCTCAAGGCCAGTGAGATGGTCTCCACACCCCTGGAGGCCCGGATCTACCTAGTCGGCAAATCGCTGCAGGAGATGGTCCTCCCGCCTCAGGCTGCCGCCCGCGCCGCCGCCCCCGCTGTCCATGAAGCGGTCGCACGGGAACTCGATGAGGTCCGCCTCGCTGAGCGCGCACACGGTGGTGCGTGGCCGGTGCGACTGGAAGCCAGAGAAGTCGGCAGACACACCGGTGCCCATGGAGCGCAGGGGCCGTCGGGTAGAGTACATGTGGCGAACGTGGACGGGAGCCCCGCCCTTCCGCCTGGCCCGCAGCTTCTTACGCAGCCAGCGCGACGCCCAGGCCGCCAAGGCCAGGAGTACCAGCAGTGCGTTGACGGCCAGTAGGGCCAAGGTCAGCAGTTGGTAGTCGACGCTGCTCCGGCTCCCAGGCTCCGGCAGGGTGACCAGCCCCGCGCAGTGGTCCCGGGGAGCCACCGGGCAGACCCGGCCGCCTAGCACGCCCTCCACGCACACCAGGTAGGGGGTGTCTCCCCGCAGCTCGCGAAGCGTGGCCGAGTCGCTGCGCTCAGGCAGGTAGACGAAGCGGTGGAATTTAGGCTGCTGGCCAAAGCGGTCGAAGAGTAGGCGGAAGCGCGCGCCGCCCAGCGGCCGGGGACTGCGGTGCTCGCGCACCGCCCAGCGCACCACGGCGCTGTTGGCGCCCACTGCTTCTACGGTCAGGTTGCACAGGATGAACTTGTTGAAGTCACACGGGTCGGATACCAGCGGCGGCAGGCCGACCCCGCCGTCGGACTGGGCGGTGCTCTCCTGTTGCTGCGCAGCCAGGTGCTGCTTCGCCGCGCGCTGCCAGGGGTCGCCGGCTGGCGCAGAGCCCAGCGTGGCCGTCGGGGTGGGCTCCGTGTGGGCACGATCCGACGGAGTCGGACGTCCCCGCTCAGGCTTCTCGAGGAGGTCCAGGGGGTGTGGCGCCGGGCCCGCGGCAGCAGCGGCGTTGGAGCTCGGCTGCTGGAGGCCCGGGCCCCGCCGGCTCAGCCTTAGGGCGCTGCGGTTACTCAAAAGCTCCCTGGCGGCCCCATCCCAGGCCACCCCTGGCAGAAATCGACCCCTTTGCTGTGGCTGTGGCAGCGGCGGCGGCTCCTCCGCGAGGGCACCTGCAGGGGGCGCCACCTCCTCCCCCGGGGCTGTGGGTAGGGCATGCCGCTTGCTCTCGGCAGTCGGGGAAACCGAGGGTGAGGGATCTGTGCAAGACCCGTTCTGCAGTTGCTGGTCATCCAGGTAATCCAGGTACTTGCCCCGCAGGGCCGGAGGGTGGCGACACTGCACGAAGACGGTGAGGAGCCGGCCCTGCGAGTGCCAGTCACCCATCCAGCGCTTCAGGTCCCTCAGCCGGCAGTCGCAGGTCCAGCCGTTGCCGTCTAGATCCAACCGATAGAGGGCTGGGCTGGAGGCGAAGATGTCCCCCGAGAGAGCACTGAGCGCATTGTCGCGCAAGCTGAGCTCGCGCAGCCGGCCCAGGTGGCCAAAGATAGTGGGGTGCAGAGCGGACAGCTCATTGCCGCTCAGGTCCAGCGCCTCCAGGCTGTTCAGAGGCTCCAGCAGCGCCACGGGCAGCTGGCTCAGCCGATTGCCCTCCAGGCGCAGCTCGCGCAAGGCCTCCAACCCCCAAAAAGCCTCGGGCGCGAGGTGCGTGAGCTGGTTGCCCCTGAGCGAGAGTAGGCCAAGGCGCGGCAGGTGCTGGAAGACGCGCGGCCCGAGGTGCTGCAGGCTGTTGGCCGAGAGGATGAGGGTGGAGAGGGAGCGCAGCGGTGCGAAGGTGGCCGCGTGGCGTAGGGAGGGCTGCAGCTCGTTGGCAGAGAGGTTGAGGAAGCGCAGCTTCCCCAGATGGGCGAAGGCGTTCTTGCCCAGAAAACGGATCCGGTTGGACTCCAGATGTAGGTAGAGCAAGTTACCCAAGGGGGCAAAGACGGCGTCCGGCAGCGCCCCCAGGGCGTTCCCGTCCAGCCGCAGCTTGACCAGGCTCTCCAGTCCCTCGAAGGAGCCGCGGCTGAGGCGGCTGATCTCGTTCCCGTTGGCGTAGAAGATGCGCAGCTTGCGCAGCGGCGCCAGCGTGCCCGGGGCGAGCGCCTGCAGGAGGTTGTTGCCCAGGTAGAGCTCCTCCAGCCGCGAGAGCTTCTCGAAGGTCTTGGGGTGCAGAGAACGTATCTGGTTGTACTGCAGGTCCAGCCGTCTGAGCTGACCCAGGCGGTGGAAGTCGAAGGCCGTGATGTTGGTTATGAAGTTGCCGCCGAGGCTGTAGGTGAGCACGTCCTGCGGGCTCGGCAGCGAGCTGGTCTTGGGCACGGCCCGGAGCCCCCTGTTGGTGCACAGGAGGTGCTGGGGGTGCTGGCAGTCGCAGCGCTCCGGACACACCGGCTGGGCCCGCGGCGGGAGCGCAAGGCAGCCGCACACCACGAGCAGGAAGCGCAAGGCGCGGGCAGCCTCCATCGCCGCCCGCCCTGCGTTCTGCGGCCGAATCGTCCTCTTGGCCCGCCGGCTCTGTGTCTCCTCTGCATTCCCCTTGGCCTGGCCAGAGTCGCTAAATGGCCTCTTTCGGACTTAGCAGCGCCGTCCAGCCCCTCCTCCGCCCTTTGTCCGGTGGCTGGCCCGGGGCTCTGCAGGCGGGCTTTGCCTGGCCAAGTCAGGCGGCGCAGGGCGCTCCGCGAGCTCTGGGTGCTACTTGTTGCATTTTTGCAGAACTTTCTCCGGGTGCGCGACGGGGGCGGGGGGGGGCGTGGAGGGAGGGAGCAAGACCTGAGCTTTTTGTTTGCAGCTTGAGTCCGGAGAGCTGGATTCCCTGGCACGGATTCTCCCCGCCAGCGGATTCCCCAGCTGCAGGCGGGAGCCCTTCCAAGAGCTCCTCCGGGCGCGGCTTGGCTGCTGCGCCGGGGCGTCTCGGCCCCCGCAGCCCGCGCCTCCTCGCTCCTAGTCCGGGACCGGTAGCGCGGCCTGGGTGGAACAGCCCCGGCAGGAGCCGGGGGTGTGCAGGCTGAGTCCGGAAGGGACCCAAGTCTGCGAGTGGCGAGCAAACCGGGCGGAAATTCGTTCTTCCCACACTCTGCCCCCCTGGGGATGCAGGCGGGTGGGGGGAGGAGATGGCGGAGGGAGGACAGACCCCGGTAGGGGGAGGAGGAAACACTAAGTGGCTCCGCGTCTGGTCAACCGGAGCCCGGGACGCCAAGTGAGAAAAGTAGGGATTAAAAACAGCTGTACGAGTCGGACACGCCGGGCTGGGGGCGGGGGTGGATTACCGGGCGAGCAAACGGGATTTGCAGACAGAAACCTTTTTATTTTAGACGAGCACACCAGTCGCTTCGAAGCAGTGGGAGCGCGAGTCGTTTTATTCGTTTTTAAGACAGTTGCTCTTCCAGGTGGCCCCCTGTAAGAAGTTGGGGCAGCACGGAACCTGCCAGCGTTCTACGGGAAGTTTCGGGCAGCACAAGGCTGGCTGCCAAGAGCTGTCGGTGGGCTATTGTCAGAAGAGGCTAAGTCAAGCCATTCTGGCTGTTGCGTGCTTGGGTTTTTGACATCGTTGTACTGGTGGCCAATAGCCGAGGAGAGGCACCGCCCCTTCTTAGGGATCTAAACTGAGTAGTTTCTTGGCCCTGCTGTAGGCAAGAGCATGGAGAAAGCTCAGAACTGGTTCTGCCACCGTGAAGGTCTGTCAGATTTAGTCCCATTAATCCTCCTCCAGTCTTAGAGCCCTTGGGGCAGGCTCTGCACGTGTGCATATATATAAAATAACCTTCACAGACCCTCTGGTAACTGCTACCTGCTGGGCCCTCCCCCTTTATGCCTGGGCTTGTGGTGATCTTCAAAAATTTTGCCCACAATTTTTCAGACCTGGTTTAGTTGGGGGAGTCTTAACACTTATTATCAATAGGGAATGGAGCATTTATTAATGGCCCCACTCAGGGCAGCCCCAGCTGAGAAGGAGAATGGGCAAGGAAGAGCTGTTAATTACTGTTTGTTCCTGCAAGCTATCCCCTACCCTCATCCCAGGGTGTTCAGAAAACGTAATTTTAAGGACCTACTGTGTGGAAAATTAAAGGAGAGGGACATATCCTCACCTCAAGAGGCTGACAATCTAGTGGGGAGGGCAAGATAGGAAAGGTCAAATAACAATGTAAGGCTGTAGTACGAGAAGGCTGCTGAGATGCAAATGATTTTGAATAATTCCAATGTTCAATGGTGATTAATTGCCTCCTTCAGCGATTCATATAGGCAAGTGAATTTAAAGAAAAATGAGACTGTTGGCAGAATAGTCAGTGAACACTTATGGATGAGCAGGGACCTTGGGTCCAGGGAGATGGGGCTGGAGAATGGAAGGTAGGTAGGTAGTGAAATGTCCATTCAGGGCACAGTGAGCAGAGCAAGTTTGCTTGTGGTTTGTTTTGAGATTTCTAATAAAGGATGAACTTGGGGAACCAAGTATCTTTCTGAACAAGCTGAAAGATGAAGTTGCCCAGGCAGTTTTGTAGTTTGGGTTTTAGTTCTCCTTGTGAGAAACCTCTGAAATCCTTTAGTTCTTGACTCCAGCCCTCCTTATGAAGGTCTGGCTGCCCTAGAGGGTGAGGCCCAAGCTTGTACCGTGTAGCACAATTTCTGATCTGGGCCCCAGAAGCTGCGAGGAGGACCTCAGTCCTTGGTGGCAACAGAGGTCATTCGATTGTTCAGAGGAAAGAATGCTAAGAAGCTGCTGGCTTTCAAATTGAGCCACTCGATCTACCTGGGATGCAGCCGTAGCAGCATCTGCTTTTGAGGCCCTGGCCTTGGGACGCACAAACGGCCTTCTGAGCGGGAAGGAGGTCGGAAACCGAGAGGTGTCATGTGGAAGAGGAAGAAGCAGAAATCAGACCCTCCTCCTTTGCCTAAGCTTCCTCTTTTCCTGACTCTTCCAAGAAAACTTTCAGAGTAAACGTGGCCGGGAGGGGCATTCCCTCAGAGGTCACTACAGTTCGGACTAATCACTTACTCCACTGAGGATGTTGTTCCTTTGTAGATGCCTCTAAGTAAGATTAACAAAGTTATCAGACCCCTGCAGTTGTTCAGTATTTTTTTTTTAATGTCTTGGGTATTATTGTCCAGTGCTTAATATTTCTTACCAGTAGTCCTGGATTGCAGGTAAAAATAACATCTTCCATGGTTTCATGTCAAAAGACAATTGGTTTTCCATAACGTTCAGTTTTCTTGAAGTAACACATCTGCCCCATGTAGTTAACCTTGCTTAAAATAGATAATAGTATGCCAGATTTCAAATAAGTAGAGACAGTTTCTGATAAGTGTCACTAGCATCCTCAATCTAGTTTCAGTAAGGGTAAAATTTTGAGATCTGCTGGTAAAGGACGTGTGTGTATGGGTGCGTATACGTTCTTTCTGAAAAAGCGTGATTACCATCTTTTTAAGAAATGCTTCCTTTTTTAAAGGCATATAACCTGAGGTCAACTTTACAAATGGATGACATTTAAACACTTCAGAGTACACATATGTGACATCCATATGTGCTCCCAGTGGTCTCCATGTCTGTGGTGCTACTTGTTCAGGTGTTTGATTTATTCTCAGACCATGTCTCTCTTCAGGAGTTAAAATTTTGCTTGAATTCGGTAGTCTTAGAGCCCCTGCTAGTGAAGAGCTATAAAAGTAACTCCGTATTGCTGCTGGTGATCAGGCAAGAAGCATTTAGTGAGAATTTAGCATGTGCCAAATCCCAGGATGAGCCCTGGGAAGGCAGTGCTGATAAGACACAGGGCCTGACCTCAGGGTGCAACAACTTAGTGGGGAGACGGATGGGCGGGGAGCAATTGCCGTGGGAGCCCTGAGGAGGTGCACCTGGCTGGACTGAGAGCTTGAGGAAGGCTTCCAGAGGAGGGAAGTGCTGAGTACCACCTATGTGATGGCGAGCAGGGCAGGAAGAGGGGAAGCCTGGGGACAAGTGCAAGAGACTGACTTAGAAACCTCCAAATCTTCTGTCTGAATCTTTGTTGGTGAGATTCTTTTGACATCTGTGTTTTTTATAGTATCACACAACCTGTTCATACAATGACTTCCAAATAAATAGTCCCTTATTCCCTTTTAAGGCTTTCAGCAGGGAGTTGACATAATCACATTTGCACTGCAACATCAAGAGGTATCTCTGCCTAAATAAAGTAGGTGCCACACAAAGAAAATGTTATCTCTCTAGTTCTTGCCGCCTCGAACCTTGAAATCTCTGACAGATTTGTGTGGGACGTGTGTTGACAGAACATCCAGGCCCAGGTATTCACTTATGTAACATACATGCAGGCATTATATAGATATTATATATACAGTACACTCTTGGACCAGGGCAACCTAGGTCCCTACCCTGGACCCTGCGCTTTAGAGGGCCGTGTTCCAGTCCTCCTTTGGTTGGCCCTCACCATAAGAGCAGGATTTTGATTTCAGGCTTCCAAAGATATGTAACCACCCACTGCCCACATCCCCATTCCTGCTCAGGATTCCTGGGACCCTGGAATTCCTTACTTAATTGCCTAAGTCTGTGCAGGCCTTTTTCCCATCTGTCCTCCTGGAGACCAATCGTATCACAAGTGTATACCCCTAGGGCCAAGAGAAGGCTAAAGGGTAGCTGTCAAAAGAATCTGGAGGTGTGGGTTGGGATTTCAAGTCTAATACCTGGGAGACCTCCAGGAGACTCCTGGTAACACAGGACCCAGAGCTAAGAGGAGGAACCATGGACCAGTGCTCTAACCCCAGGCTTCTCAAACATTGGAGACGTCTGTCCATATGTAGCATTTTAGGAGAAGAAAGTACATGTACTTGGATTAAAGAACAAGGAGAAAAATGACAGGAGTTTGAAGGAAAGCATTTTTTAAAACATAAATTCTACTTCATTATAACATAGCCTATACCTAATTTTCTATAAAAAGCAATAATTTTTAGTAAGAGTATGTTCAGAGTTGTCTCCATTTAAATGCCTATCTCTTAACTATGTAATGTCTTTGTTTATGGATGGATCCCAGCTTGATCAGGTTCCAGGAGAGACAAGTATTGATTATGCTTAAATGTATAATTTGCATAATCACAAGTAGAGAAATCCAGGAAGGAAAGCTGTTCATAAGAGAAACAAGAGCTTTGTCATTGCACTTTTGGCAAGTTTGCTCTTTACATCTCAAGCACTCTGGGGGTAGTTTCAGAGGTCAGAATCACACGCAACTTTGGGCTGGTTCCATGATACATGTATGTGGCATAAAGGTTTTCAGCTATTCTTTCCCAGGCATGGAATCTTGGGCTTGCCAGGGATGTACACACTTTCTTCCCAAGCAACCTGTGGTTCCCTTGATCTTCAGCTATAGAGGCAGGAAGGATTTCAGGCCATGTCTTCAGCAGCCCCTGGAGCTGGCATGAGTTGGCCCAGGCTGCCCTGGTGCAGGACAGGTTAGGCGAGAAGAGCTCAGGCCTAGCTCCCCGCTGCAGGGAGAGGTAGGCCTGCCACTCCCTGCCAGAGCGGCAGGCTTAGCTTACTCAGGGTAGCCTGCAGAGATGGCAGCTGTTTCCTCATCCCTAGTGAGGCAACCCCAGAGAGGCAGTGTGGCCCCTGACACAGATGAAGTAGGAAACCAAGAGTCCCAGTGGTTCCTTGGCATGCTGTCATATGACCCCCAAAACTCTCTTTATCTGAATTGAGCCTCATCTTAGCCCCAGTCTGAGAGGCAAGTTTCTTTGCCTTGGGGATTAGCAATGTGAATGAGAGAATCACTGGTTTACAGTACCTCTGCTGATTCTCCATTTTTGCCCTTAAGGAAATATAGGAATGCAGATTCCTGGATAGGTATTAGCCTTATTAAATCAGAATCTCAGGGGGCAAGGCCCCAGCACCTGCATTTATAAGCCACCAGATGTTTTTTTTTTTGTTTTTTTTTTTGCGGTACGCGGGCCTCTCACTGCTGTGGCCTCTCCCACTGCAGAGCACAGGCTCCAGACGCGCAGGCTCAGTGGCCGTGGCTCACGGGCCCAGCCGCTCCACGGCATGTGGGATCTTCCCAGACTGGGGCACGAACCCGTGTCCCCTGCATCGGCACGCGGACTCTCAACCACTGCGCCACCAGGGAAGCCCGACCAGATGATTTTTATGCACACTTAAGTTTGAGAAAATTAATAGACACTATTTCCAGAACACCTGTTCATGACTGGCTGATCATATTCTAGTAAGAACAGTAGCAATGCTGGCACTGATGTAATGCTGAGTGCCAGGCAGTAGTCTACACTCTACATCAGGTAACTCATTCATTTCCACACCTACCTAGGGAGGTAGGAACTACTGTTATCCCCATTTTACAGAAGAAGAAACCGAAGCGCTTATTAAAAATCCTAGGCCCAGCCACAGAGAATCTGATTCAGAATCTCTGGAACAGGGCCTAGCGATCTTTATTTAGCACATTCCCAGGTATCGTCTTAGGTATTTTGACTGAACGAGACTTCTTACGGTCTTATTCAAACATTTCAATGTCTCCTTTTCTAGGAGCCTAGGGATTGACAGAGTAGACAAGGTCCATGCCTTCTGGGAGCTAAGCATGGCCGGGGAGTTAAATGCATATAAGAATCCAGGAGCATGGTGCCATCATAAACAGGATGAGCATCATTTGCTATGCTCATAGCAATTATCTTTTGGAAAGAAAATAATAAAGAACTAAAACCTTTGTAGAAAGCATCAGTCCACTTAATACTGTATGTGTCTAAGGCCATTTACAAGGTGACTGCTTCCAACAGTTCAAGGAAATTATGTCCAGGGAAAAAAGAGTCCAAGGATTTTATGTCCAAGGAAAATCCTTATCCATCAGTTCACAGATGCCTGATTATTTGAAACTGACGTGTACAAATAGATTGTGTATCTACAGGAACTACAGTGAACTGTGGGCAGTCTAGCAAAAGCTAAAAAAAGGAGAGACGGTTGGTGGCTGAGCGTAACATAGGAAATAAGGCAAATCCACATACTGTTTATGGTTACAGTGTACAGTGTTTTTGTGCACCTGAAATTTTATAGCAGTAATATAATGATGTTCTCCCCTAGAATAGAATTGAGTCAGTCGCCTAAGGAAATGCTTTAGGTATAAAAGTGTCCCTTATTCCTAAATACTGAAATATTTGTCATCTCCAGGGACCAGACCTGTAGCTGAGGATCATGGTACAGCTTTTCAGTACTTTTTCATTTGGATTTCTTCATACTACAGTAATAACATTTATTTAACCATTTTATATCCCCACCAAGCTGGAAGGACATCAATCTTGTTTTTTTGTTTTTTGTTTTTTTTGCAGTACGCGGGCCTCTCACTGTTGTGGCCTCTCCCATTGCGGAGCACAGGCTCCGGACGCGCACGCTCAGCGGCCATGGCTCATGGGCCCAGCCGCTCCGCGGCATGTGGGATCTTCCCGGACCGGGGCACAAACCTGTGTCCCCTGCATCGGCAGGCGGACTCTCAACCACTGCACCACCAGGGAAGCCCCATCAGCCTTGTTTTATTTCATTTTTGTAGTACTCAGCAACTGTTGTTGAACTGTCAAAGGGTTTTCATAAAAACCTAGACAAAAATTTTTGAAATGTTAACAGTTGTTATCTTTACATGGTGAGAAGATGAATAATTGTTTATACCCTATGCTTTGGCATTTTCTAAATGCTATACAATTACTATGGATTTCTTTGAAATTAATAAAAAATTTTAAAACAAGTGCTTTCATATTTAATATCTGATTTCACCTCAACATGTCTCATAAGGCAATTAGGTGAGGAATATTCATATCCCCAATTTGGAGGCAAGGATGCTAAGAATTAAAGGAATTAGCTAACTTCTGGAATGATCCACCACTGTAATGATAGAGTTCAGACCACAATCTAAACTGTTGACTTCTGACCCCAGGATTTTATAGTTAGACCTCGCTGGGCTCCCTGTTGATACAAGCCTATGTGTACAACTAATGAGGCCAGTTCGGGGTGATAGTCAAAATATTTAGCAACTGGTCCAATAAGAGCACCAGCCAACCAGGTTTGCCAACCAGGTTTGGCGCTGCCTGGTCAGGAGAGACAGAGGCCGGGCCAGTGCCCACCAGCTGAGAGTGCACTCGCCTGCACTTGACTAAACTTTTTGAATGGTGCTTTAGGCATCTCTTTTTTCTCTTAATAACTGCATTATTAAAAACAATTTATGTAAGGCTTGGCACAATAATCAGTAACCATGAGAAACAACACACAAAGTTTTCCTGGGTCCACGTTTCTTCCAAACTGCAAATTTGCATGAGGCCTGGTGCGTTGCAGTCACTCAAACTTAACAGCAGGATGTTGGTGAGAGGGCACAGATGATCCACTTTGACAAAATATGAGTTTTGTTTTCAATATTTTAATTCAGAAATTGTCTCCCACTGTCTTTGGTGGACTGACAGATATATTTGAAGGGAATTTCATTAAAAAATACTATTTTTCTCACAACTTGATCTGAATTGTTATAATTAATGGCTTAAAAATATTTGTAGGGGGCTTCCCTGGTGGCACAGTGGTTGAGAGTCCGCCTGCCGATGCAGGGGACACGGGTTCATGCCCCGGTCCGGGAGGATCCCACATGCCGCAGAGCGGCTGGGCCAGTGAGCCATGGCCGCTGGGCCTGCACGTCCGGATCCTGTGCTCCGCAACGGGAGAGGCCACAACAGTGAGAGGCCCACTTACCACCAAAAAAAAAAAAAAAAAATTTGTAGGGAAGACACCTCTTTTGAAGAGTATCAACTTCAAGGATTAGCAACTCATCCTGTAAATATTCAGTGATTTCTTATCAAAATCTGGAATGTACAAGTGGCAAGTACTCCCCAGCCAAGAAACCTCCCCCAGAACTGTAGATGTCTCCTTATTCTAATATCACTGTACGGGGCCAAAATAGTGGAGGCAGTTTCATACCCATGTGGTAATTGGGCACGAAAACCATGACTCTGTTCTGGCAGGAAACACTGTCAATCTTAGTAATGGAAATAATCTTGGACAGTGAAATAATTGACTATATACAGTGTAAAATACCCTCAAACTATTTGCAGATTTCATCAAAAGACCAAATGTTTTTTACTTAAGACCAGGAACATGGCAGGAAAGGAAATCAGAGGAAGGAAGCATCCGTCCCTTTTTCAGTCTCTGTAATTTCTATAAAGATTTGCACTTTGATTATGCTTAGTAGCACCATATGCTGGAGTGGGACTCAAGATCAAAGGTTCCAGCCACAGCACTGGAGCCTTGCTGTAGGCAGGATCAAACATTTCTGTTGGTAGAACGCTAATGTATCTGTAAGGACACTCCTCCAGCTTCTAGGCATCCCTATTTAATTTCCAAAATGTAATTGGTATACCTCAAACTTGAATGCTTTTTTATTGTCTGCTATGATACATTGTAGGTTGAAAAAAAGGTGGTTGTTACCATTTAAAGATATTTAGAACTAAAGAATTTTCAAAAGCTAAATTGTCAAGTTTTATAGTGTGTATGACTTTAAAAATTGGGGGGAGTGAGGGATGGCTGAACCCTGCTTTGCTTTGGTTGATGAGAGAACAGATTTTTTTTTCATTCTACTTTTCTCTGCAATCAAAATTTTCTGCGATGAACATTTTTTAAAAATAAATTTATTCATTTATTTTTTGGCTGAGTTGGGTCTTCATTGCTGCGCATGGGCTTTCTCTAGTTGCAGCGAGCGGGGGCTACTCTTCGTTGCGGTGCATGGGCTTCTCACTGTGGTGGCTTCTCTTGTTGCAGAGCACAGGCTCCAGGCGCACGGGCTTCAGTAGTTGTGGCTCTCGGGCTCTACAGCAAAGGCTCAGTAGTTGTGGCGCACGGGCTTAGTTGCTACGTGGTACATGGGATCTTCCTGGACCAGGGCTTGAACCCGTGTTCCCTGCATTGGCAGGTGGATTCTTAACCGCTGTGCCACCAGGGAAGTCCCTGAACATTTATTTTTGCAGTTAAAAATCTTTGGTAAAAACGTACATGATACCATATTCACTTTTGCTTTCTCCATTGCCCTGCCATGTCTTTCTTCCCTTGTTACAAATTGTTTTTCTTATAAACCTTTTTTTAAAAATCAGTCTTAATGATGTAAATCATCTTGGATACAGTCAAACAATTTACTGTATGCAGTGTAAAAACCCCAAAAGCATTTGCAGTTGTCATCAAAAAGCCAAACATTTGTCATAAACCACCCATGTGATATGTATGGGGTGATCAGAAGATGGAGTCCACTTGCTGGGTCTCTGACCTTGAACCGTGTCACAGTCTCTCTGATCAGTGGTTCATTTTCTCATGTATAAAAAGGGACAAATAGGGCTTCCCTGGTGGCGCAGTGGTTGAGAGTCCGCCTGCCCATGCAGGGGACACGGGTTCGTGCCCCAGTCCAGGAAGATCCCACATGCCGCGGAGCAGCTGGGCCCGTGAGCCATGGGCCACAACAGTGAGAGGCCACAACAGTGAGAGGCCTGCATAGCACAAAAAAAAAAAAAAAAAAAAAAAGGGACAAATAATACTTGCCCAATGTATGAGTTTCGGGAAATATATGTGAAAGCTCTTACAAACTATAAGTGTTAGGAAAATAGGATTGTTGCTAACATTTCAACTTCCTGTGTGCCTTTTCAATGAGAATCTGAGGTCCTCCAGGGCAAGACCAAGTCTTATGCACAGCTTTTTGTCATCCTCTGTAACACGCAACAATATCTTCCTTAAATTGCAGGTCTTTAATAAATGTTAGGCTGAGCAGAAAGGCAAAGAGGAGGAAGGCACATTCTCAGGTGACTGTTTCTTCTCCCTTTCCTTGTAGGTTCTGTTTCCATCTTTTCATTGTTCCTTTGCTCTATTCCAGGCTGCACAGGCCCAGGGCACAAAGTCTTCAGCACACAGGTTCTCTCCAGAGACCTCTACAAACAGGCCTAGATTCTGAGCCAGCTCTGTGATCATTTAGTTCACCAAGTGAATCATTTGGCCGCTCTGGGCATTGTGCTCTAGGAAATGGCTATAATACATCGTTGTTTGCCCGGAGGGTTCTTATCACCAGTCACGGCCCTTGTGAAGTTAAAAAATTATAAGGAGGGGGCCTCCCTGGTGGCGCAGTGGTTGAGAGTCCGCCTGCCGATGCAGGGGATACGGGTTCGTGCCCCGGTCTGGGAGGATCCCATATGCCGCGGAGCGGCTGGGCCCGTGAGCCATGGCCGCTGGGCCTGCGCATCCGGAGCCTGTGCTCCGCAACGGGAGAGGCCACAACAGTGAGAGGCCCGCATACCGCAAAAAAAAAAAAAAAAAAAAAAAAAAAAAAATTATAAGGAGGAGCTTCTGTGGTCAGGATGGGTCATATACCAGGTCTTGGTCTTGGAGAGTCACAGTGTACAAGAGCATGTTCAAGGCTTGGAAAAAAAAAAATCCTTCAGAAAACAAAAGAAAAAAGAAATGGGAGGTGGCAGGTAGGACCATGAATCTAGTCTGAGACACACTGAATTAAAGTGATCACTAAGATCCCTTCCAGCTTTAAACATTAAAGAATCTCTTGCATTTCTTCCGTGGAACATTATTCAATATCACTAGAGTTTGTTAATGATAAAGTTCTTCAAATGTGGTGTTTTATTTGTGCTTGACTGATCTGAACAACTCACAGTATCCGACTGGTTTAATATCAATTCACAGTGAGCAGGATGATATATACTGAAGTTGTCTCCAGTCTCTCATCCTCCTGGAAAACTTGTTTTCTTTGCCCCCAAGTTGTCAAACTAGCAAATTATTAGACTTCTCTTTCTAACAGGTTACAGGTGTTAGAATCCCATAGTGGTAAGTGCCATTTGTTGTATTGATGATTCTGGTCTAAGTCATTGTTGATGCTTCAAAATTATTATTTAGCCACTGTACTGGCACTGGTGGGGTGTTTCCTGGGAACCCAGCCATTTGGGAAAAACTCCCAATAGTGAAACCCTCAGGGTTATTTACTCTAGTCTCCCGTGGGTGCAAGAACCCTATTGATAATCAGTGCATGACTCTCATGATTTTTAGAGGTGACAGATTATAAGTACCAGCTTAACTAATCCAGAGTGATTTTCCATCCGAGACAGGTGACTACAAACACCTGCCAGAAAAATAAACAAAAATGACTAGCATTTACAGAGTGTTTGTCATGTGCCAGGCACGGTTCTAAGCCCTCCACAGGTTTTAAATCATTTAATCCTTCAATACCACCATGAGGAAGGTACAGTTATTAGCTTCATTTTATAGATAATGTAATGGAAGCAAGAAGAGGTTAAATAACTGGCACAAGGTCGCACAGCTAGTAAGTGATAGAGCTGAAACTTGAACTCACATTTTATGAAAATGGTCATTCACACTTTTCACATGAATCTTTGATCACAGTGTCCTTGTCATCACTAGAGTCATTTTTCAGATACATAGCATTTTCCAGAATGTCATCTGCCATTTCATACGTGTTGTTTGAACTATAGGATTTTTTAATATGATTCTGTCAGTGGAAATTTTCCAAGCCACTAATACTTATTCACATATAATTAGGTCACATGTTTTCTTTATTCTTACTATAGGTATATAGCCATGATCTCCAAAATACTACCACTTAATGATATTGTTTCTTCTCCCATCACTATACTTATTTTTCAATGAAGAATAGCCTTTTGTTATTACAGAAGCAGTATATATGCATTGTAGAAAACCAGAAAATACAGAGAGCAACAATAAGAAGATAAATATCATGTTCCCACTGTGGTAGGCTGGATAATGGCCCTTCAAAGATATCTATGTCCTGATCCCCAGAACTTGTGAACATGTTAAGTTACATGGCAAAGGGGAAGTAAGGTTGCAGGTGGAATTTAGGTTGCTAATCAGCTGACCTTGAGATGGGAGAGTATCCTGGATTACCTTCATGGAACCCGATTATCACGAAGGTCCTAAAAAGTGGAAGAGGGATGCAGAAGAGAAGTTCAGGGCGATGCAATACGAGAAGGACTTGACCTGCTGTTGCTGGCTTTGAAGATGGAGAAAGGACCATGAGCCAGGGAATGTGGGCAGCCTCTAGAACCCGGAAAAAGCAAGGAAATGGATTCTCCCCTAGAGCCTCCAGAAAGGAATGCAGCCCTGCACACCTTGATTTAGCTCAGTGAGACCATGTTGGACTTCTAACTTACAGAAGAAATTTAATCCACCAAATTTTTGGTAATTCGTGTGCAATAATAGAAAACTAATACACCCACCAACCAGAAACTGTTAAGTGTTAATATTTTACTATATATATTTCTAGATCTTTTTATACACACATACGTATTTTTTTAAACTAAAACAAGATCATGATGCTGTAAAGAGTTTGTTTTCCTTTAATAATAATCTTTCTCTTTCCCTGTCAATAAATTTTCATAGCATCTAATACTGCAATCATATTCAAATTACCCTAATTGTTCCCCAGCTATTCCCCCAAGCTGGTTTGTCCAAATCAGGATTTAGGTCTGGGCCATGCATTTTTAATGGTTTTATGCCCCTTAGGTATTTTTAATCTAAAACAGTCTGTTTTTTCATCTACTTATTTTCCTTCTCATTGTTTGATTGCTTCCTCATGTGGTCACTTAGCTTGCTTCTCTGTCCCCTGTATTTCCTATAAATTGGAAGTTACATCAAAGAGCTTGGTCAAGTCACGTTAAAAAATTTTGTCTAGAATACATTTTGGGTGCTGTTGTGTGTTTCATACGACACTCCATCAGGAGGTACATGCTATCTGGTTTCCACCATTAGATACTGAAATCAGACTGTCCTCTGGTTATGGGATGGAAGCCCAAGCTTGCTGCTCTAGAGGGATGTTATTCCCCTGTAATCAGAAAGTATTCTGTGTGGATTTACTTTAATACCATACAGATGTGCAGTTTCCCCTCAACTATGCACCTACTGGCCAGCTCCATCTGACAGCCCTTGCCTGAATTACTGTTCATTAGAAATCACAAAATGGTGATTTTTCTAATGCTATCATTTTTTCTACATTAATTAGCTGCCATTTCTTAGTGAAGAGACTCTTTCCCTAATCAACTAGATCTGTTTGGTTACCCTGACAAACATTTTGGATTGGGGAAGCATTTTGGACTGCTGCTTCCTTTAGTCATCAATTCTCAAAGGGAGGAATTTAACAACAACCTCAGTGATGACAACTAATTTTTTTCTGCCTATCTCTTTTTGAGTATCATTATGAGAGCACAGATTTTCACAAAATCAGGGTATTTCTTTCTATAATTCTTCTGTGTGATCATGTTACCAATTTGATATATGTTTAGGTTTTTCAATTCTAGGACTTTTTTAGTTGTAATTTTTTAACAGGTAATGCATTTATGTAATTCAATATCAAAATTATATGGAAAAATATTCACAAAGAATTCTTATTTCTACCCCTGCTCCTTTCCCTCCTACATAACAATATTTTATTAGTTTCTTATTTATATGTCCAGTGTAGTGGGGGGTTTTTGCATATATAAGTGTGTGTGTGTGTGTGTGTGTGTGTGTGTGTGGTGTAGACATACAGCCTTACTTTAACCCCTCTCCAATTCGTATATATACCCCTTGCTTTTTTTCTTCCACTTAATGGTATATTTTGGAGATCTCTCTATATCAGTACACAGAAGCCTGTCTCATTCTCTTTAGAACTTCTTAGAACTTCATTGTGTGATGTCCTGCAGTTTATTCAACCAGTTGCCTGTTACTGAACCCTTGCATTCTTTCTAACCTTATATTATTGCAAAAAAATGCTTCAGTGAATAAATGTGTACATTTATTATCTTGTACGTGAGCAGATATAAAGGTAATAGATTCCTAGACTTTGCATTGCTGGGTCAAAGGGTTATTATATCAGTAATTCTCTTTGTGTTTCTAGATTATCCTGCAAGGACTTAATACTTTTAACTACTATGCTGAATTGCTTCTTGAAGGTCTTGGTGTCATCACACAGATAAGTGCATTAAAAAAAATGGAGCCTTAAAATAAAAAAATATTAACAACACTAAGGTGAGACCATGTAGCAACTATCTATAGAACTCTTGTACAATGCTGGGGGCGGAGCATAAAATGATACAGTCATTCTAGGGCACTGTTCGGCAATTTCTTTCTTAAGTTAAACATGCATCTATCCCATAGCCAAGAAATATCACCTCTAGGTATTTACCCAAGAGAAATGAAAACATGTTTTAAAAAAAGAATTTAAGAAGAATATTCAGAGTAGCCTTATTTCTAATAAATCTAAACTGGAAACAACTCAAATGTCCATCAACAGTAAATGGATAAACAAATAGTGGTATATCTGTAGAATGTCACTCAACCATCAAAAGGAATGACATGTATTGATACATTAATAATGTGGATAAATCCCAAAATAATTATGCTGAGTAGAAGAAGCCAGAACAAAAAAGTACTGTGGGTTCCATTTAGATGAAGTTCTAAAACAGATAATGCTAATTTATGGTGATTGAAATCAGAATGGTGGTGGCCTCTGTGAGTGCTGGGAATTGGCTAGATAGGATCAAGATACTAGGGAACTTTCTGGGGTGATGGCAGTGTTCGATATTTTGATTAAGGTTGATTATGTGAGTGTATACAATGGTCAACAGTCATAACTGAATGCTTAATATCTTTGTAGTCGTTTTATTGTATCATGTAAATTATGCCTTCAATTTTTAAAAATTTGGTCCTCAGCAAGACTCTTTAAGAAGTGACATAGCCTTCTTCCCTCATTACCCCAACCCTGTCTCCTCTCTTGTTCTGGATCTCTTAATACTCTTTACCTCACTGACCCAGTCTTACATTTGACTAGCTTTTACTTTTATAGGCCCCAGTCTTTTTTTTTTTTATTAGTTTCTGCTTTATAACAAAGTGAATCAGTCATACATATACATCTGTTCCCACATCCCTTCCCTCATGCATCTCCCTCCCTCCCACCCTCCCCATCCCACCCCTCCAGGCGGTCACAAAGCACCGAGCTGATCTCCCTGTGCTCTGCGGCTGCTTCCCACTATCTATCTACCTTACGTTTGGTACTGTATATATGTCCATGCCTCTCTTTCGCTTTGTCACAGCTTACCCTTCCCCCTCCCCATATCCTCAAGTCCATTCTCAAGTAGGTCTGTGTCTTTATTCCCGTTTTACCCCTAGGTTCTTCATGACATTTTTTTTTTTAATTCCATATATGTGTGTTAGCATATGGTATTTGTCTTTCTCTTTCTGACTTACTTCACTCTGTATGACAGACTCTAGGTCTATCCACCTCATTACAAATAGCTCAGTTTTGTTTCTTTTTATGGCTGAGTAATATTCCATTGTATATATGTGCCACATCTTCTTTATCCATTCATCCAATGATGGACACTTAGGTTGTTTCCATCTCCTGGCTATTGTAAATAGAGTTGCAATGAATATTTTGGTACATGACTCATTTTGAATTATGGTTTTCTCAAGGTATATGCCCAGTAGTGGGAGTGCTGGGTCATATGGTAGTTCTATTTGTAGTTTTTTAAGGAACCTCCATACTGTTCTCTATAGTGGCTGTACCAATTCACATTCCCACCAGCAGTGCAAGAGTGTTCCCTTTTCTCCACACCCTCTCCAGCATTTATTGTTTCTAGATTTCTTGATGATGGCCATTCTGACTGGTGTGAGATGATATCTCATTGTAGTTTTGATTTGCATTTCTCTAATGATTAATGATGTTGAGCATTCCTTCATGTGTTTGTTGGCAGTCTGTATATCTTCTTTGGAGAAATGCTTATTTAAGTCTTCTGCCCATTTTTGGATTGGGTTGTTTGTTTTTTTGCTATTGAGCTGCATGAGCTGCTTATAAATTTTGGAGATTAATCCTTTGTCAGTGGCTTCATTTGCAAATATTTTCTCCCATTCTGAGGGTTGTCTTTTGGTCTTCTTTATGGTTTCCTTTGCTGTGCAAAAGCTTTGAAGTTTCATTAGGTCCCATGTGTTTATCTTTGTTTTTATTTCCATTTCTCTAGGAGGTGGGTCCAAAAGGATCTTGCTGTGATTTATGTCATAGAGTGTGCTGCCTATGTTTTCCTCTAAGAGTTTGATAGTTTCTGGCCTTACATTTAGGTCTTTAATCCATTTTGAGCTTATTTTTGTGTATGGTGTTAGGGAATGATCTAATCTCATACTTTTACATGTCCCTGTCCAGTTTTCCCAGCACCACTTATTGAAGAGGCTGTCCTTTCTCCACTGTACATTCCTGCCTCCTTTATTAAAGATAAGTTGACCATATGTGCGTGGGTTTATCTCTGGGCTTTCTATCCTGTTCCATTGATCTATCTTTCTGTTTTTGTGCCAGTACCACACTGTCTTGATTACTGTAGCTTTGTAGTATAGTCTGAAGTCAGGGAGCCTGATTCCTCCAGCTCCGTTTTTCGTTCTCAAGATTGCTTTGGCTATTCGGGGTCTTTTGTTTTTCCAAACAAATTTTGAAATTTTTTGTTCTAGTTCTGTGAAAAATGCCAGTGGTAGTTTGATAGGGATTGCATTGAATCTGTAGATTGCTTTGGGTAGTAGAGTCATTTTCGCAATATTGATTTTTCCAATCCAGGAGCATGGTATATCTCTCCATCTATTTGTATCATCTTTAATTTTTTTCATCAGTGTCTTATAATTTTCTAGGCCCAAGGCTTAACTCCCCGAGTAGGTTGTAAGTTTCCTAAAACATGGTTAGGATCATGCCACCTCAATACCCTTTACAGCAGTGGTTGTTAACCTAGGCTGCATATTATTAGAATCACCTGGTGTCTTAGCTCAGCCTGCCATAACAAAATACCAGGGGCTGGGGCTTCCCTGGTGGCGCAGTGGTTGAGAGTCCGCCTGCCAATGCAGGGCACACGGGTTCGTGCCCCGGTCTGGGAGGATCCCATGTGCCGCGGAGCAGCTGGGCCCGTGAGCCATGGCCACTGGGCCTGCGCGTCCGGAGCCTGTGCTCCGCAACGGGAGAGGCCACAGCAGTGAGAGGCCCGCGTACCGCAAAAAAAAAAAAAACAAAAACAAACAAACAAACAAAAAAAACCAGGGGCTGTGTGGCATAAACAACAGAGATTTATTTGCTCACAGTTCTGGAGGCTGGAAGTTCAAGACCAGAATGCCAGCATAGTCAGGTTCTGGTGTGGCCTCTCTTCCTGGCTTTCAGATGGCTGCCTTCTCCCTGTGTCTCACATGGCAGAGAGGGAGAGCAAGCTCTCTGGTGTTTCCTCTTATAAGGACACTAATGCCACCATGAAGGCCCCACCTCATCACTTCATCCAAACCCAATTACCTCCCAAAGGCCCCATCTGCAAATACTATCACACTGGGGTTACAGCTTCAACATATGAATTTGAGGGGGTCACATTCAGTGCACAGCACTTGGGAACATTAAAAAAAAAAAATTAGCAGTGCTTGAATCTCATGCCCAGAGATCCTGATTCTCTTGATCTGAAGTGGGACCTGGACATCTGTATTTCTTTTAGATTCCCCCCATAACATGCAGCTAGGGTTGAGGACTACTCTATACCTTCCTGTTCAAGGTGAGGTCTGTGGACCAACAACATCAGCTTGTTAGAAATGCAGAATCTCTGGTCCCATCCCAGACTGGTGAACCCAAATTTGTATGGTAACAAAATCCCCAGCTGATTCCTTCGCACCATAAAATTTGAAAAATGCTGGTTTACGGCATCTTGCATAGACTCTCATATAAGTATAAGAATACTTCATCAGTCAATTCCTGTTTAAATCCAAATAGATGAACATTTTGTCAGCAAACCAAATTTCAGCTTTTTTTCACCTTGGAAGCCTGGCAGGGTGCAGATCTTGCCTACAAATAATTGCACCTTAGTGTGAAGCTTTTATACATTGCCTGTATATCACTGTCTATTAACAAAAAAGCAGCAAATAGACCCAATGTTGAAAACAAAATCCCAATGTTCTTGAAAATATTTATACTACCATCCCAGCAATTCTATCACAATGAATGATTACTTCCTTAGCTTCAGGTGAGCTTTAAAATTGACAATGAAACAGAATAAGGTACTTGTACTCCAACAGAAAGAGAAGTGGCATTTAGCATGGAGTCTGAATACTGTGTAACTAATAAATAATTCAGTAAACTAGGGAAAGAAAAAACATGCAAGCTTAAACAAACAGCAGAGAATTCCTAATGCTTAAAATATCCTTAAGGTTGGGAAATGAGAAGATTATTATATATGATGCTATTATGTGGCATAGAGTGCTAGGTTTCAAAAGATTTGATTACAATAATTATGCTTAATACTAAAAAAATGGAAAGGAATGCAGTCTTACCTGATGTTTCAGAAGGCACTTCAAGGTCTTGTCATCCATCAAGATCATCAATGGGGTCTTCAATATGAATGTGGCTCCTGAAAGTACTGAAAAAGAGATTCCAGGCTGACATACTAAAAATGATGAAGTGTCGAATGGATAGTTCTTTATTTTTAAGAACTATTAATATGAGAACCTTTGTGTTTAAAATATCCCGAATTCAGTATAAGTGTGTTTGTTTTTTTTGTGGTACGCGGGCCTCTCACTGTTGTGACCTCTGCCGTTGTGGAGCACAGGCTCCGGACGCGCAGGCTCAGCGGCCATGGCCCACGGGACCAGCCGCTCTGCGGCATGTGGGATCCTCCCAGACCGGGGCACGAACCCACATCCCCTGCATCGGCAGGTGGACGCTCAACCACTGCACCAGCAGGGAAGCCCATAAGTGTGTTTTTAAACTCCAACCTCAAGGATAATTTCTGCTACTGCCGATTGGTCACCTTCTCATTTTCCTTTCTGTTCGTAATCGATAACTTCCTCATTATTAATGATATAATTAAATGGTTTGCTAAATTATATCAAAATAACTTTCTGGTTTAGTTCATAGCACCCTTATGTTCTATCCAATAAACTAAAAAGAAAAAGAAAAAAGTGCTAATCTATGTTAAGTACACATACATGTATACACACCTACAAATTCACATTTATTTATTTATTTAAAACCTTACATATTTTTTATGTGCCACAGCTTGTGGGACCTTAGTTCCCTGACTAGGGATTGAACCTGCGCCCCCTGCGGTGGAAGCGTGGAGTCTTAACCACTGGACTGCCAGGGAAGTCCCACAAACTCACCTTTAAAAGAAGGGAGCTTCAATAATGTTTTGTATTTAAATTCCATTTCCCAATGCTTACGGTTGACATTCATCTAATTAGTGATCTGATTCAACCCAAAACGTTTTTATGGGATGCCTATTGTGTGCCCAACAGAAATACACTTTGAAACTAAAAATCTTTTTTTCTTAATTGAATTATAGTTGACTTAAAATATTATATTTGAAACTAAAAATCTTTCATATTGGATAAACATAATGAGAATTTATATTCCGGTATTGCAAATGTTGAGTAAAGACCTTGCTGTTTCAGTAAAAATCAATTTAAAAGGATTTTTTTCCCCATTCCTTCCAAAACACCCTAGAAGATAATGGCATTTCTCCCTTAAACATTATATAAGAAAATCTCCTTTACATTAATAAAGTAATAGAATTTTTTAATTCACTTTTTTCCTTTTAGCAAAGATTTTTTTCTATTTTTATTAAATTTTAATGAAAAATAATAAATACACTTCTTAAAAACAATTGAAACATTAGAAAAGGATATCCAGTGGGAGGTAGGTCCACATCTCTCAGAAGTGTTCCATGCACATACAAACATATGTTTTATATCAATTTATAACTCTATCTTTGCATATCATCTTATTCTCTGCTTTTTTTCACAGGTACCATGTATTCTTCTGTACCCTGATATTTTTCACTTAAGTAATTTTGGAGGTTCTTCCAGAACAGTACATGTAGATCAAGCTCATTTTCAATGCTGCATGGTATTCCAGGTATGGATTTAACCATCCACTATCCATATACATTTAAGTTTTTTTCTAGGCTTTTGATATTATATACAGTGTTTAATAAATAATGTGAAAATGTGTCCTTGCACCTAGATACTAATATCTGCAGAATAGAATCTTGAAAATAAAAATGCTGTGTCCAAGAATATGGGCATCTATAATTTTGATACATAACGCCATATTTCCCTTCAAAATGCTTGACCCAGTATGCAGTATCTCCAGAAGGGTTTGAGGGTGCCTATTTGCCTGTATGGGTGCCCATACATCATTTTAGCAATTCATTCCTCACTCTCTTATATCATCAGTGTCTCCCGCTCTACTGGATCATTCCAGTCGGAATACAAACATGCTGTTGTTTCTTGCATCTTAAAAGAAAAAAACCATTTACTGACCCCACTTGCCCAGTCCATTACAGCCCCATTTATCTGCTTCCCTTTTGTGGCAAAACTACTAGAAAAATGATGTCTACACTTACTGTCTCTAATCCTTCTCTTCCCTGTCTTCTTGAATCTTCTCCAGTTAGGACTTTCAGCCTCACCACTTTACCAAAACTGCTTCCGGCAAGTTGCCAATGACCACTGCTTCAGTAGTGGTGAATTCTTAGTCTTCATCTTGCTCTGCTTGTGAGCAGCCTTTGAGAGGGTTGATCCATCCGTTTTTCTTGGACCATTTCTCGTGGCCTCAGTGATGCCACACTCTCCTTCAACCATACAAACTGCTCCTTCTCACTTTCCTGTATTGGTTTCTTCCCATCTCCATGACGTCTTTTCTTTTTTTCTTTTTTTAAATAAGTTTATTTATTTATTTATGGCTGCATTGGGTCTTCGTTGCTGCGTGCGGGCTTTCTCTCGTTGTGGCGAGCGGGGGCTACTCTTCGTTGTGGTGTGCAGACTTCTCACTGTGGTGGCTTCTCTTGTTGCAGAGCACGGGCTCTAGGCGCATGGGCTCAGTAGTTGTGGTGCATGGGCTTAGTTGCTCCATAGCATGTGGGATCTTCCCGGACCAGGGACGGAACCCGTGTCCCCTGCACTGGCAGGCGGACTCTTAACCACTGTGCCACCAGGGAAGTCCCTTCACGACATCTTGATGTTGGAGTGCCCCAGGTCCCAGTCTTTGGACCTCATCCCCGTCTGTGCCTCTCCTTTGGCAATCCAGTCTACCCACATGGCATTACATACCTTGTCTGTTTCAAAGACCTCAAATTGTCTGGTTGGATCTGGCCTGGATCTCTCTTCTAAACACAAACTTGTGTGTTGAACTACCTACTTGATATCTCTACTTGCATATCAGAGGGATCTCAAGTTAGACATGTCTAAAGTGTGGTATTTCCCTAAAACTTCCTTCTTCCACTTGTTCACACATCACATCCAACCCACTAGGAAACCTTGTTGGCTCTACCTTCAGAATATATCCAGATTCTGTCCACGTCTTGGCACTTCCACCTGCAACACCCCCATCCAGGCAGCTGTCATCTCTCACCTGGATTATTTCAATAACTTCCCGCTTCCATTCTCGCCCCCCACCATCTGTTCTCCATAGAACAACACAGCAGCCAGAGTGATCTTGTTATTACCTATCAAATCACATCACCCCCTGCTCAGAACCTTTCCATGGCTCACAGAGTTTAAAGGCAGAATGTGACTCTCCCCTCACCCCCTGAGAACATTCCTCTCTGATCTCATCTCCTATTACTCTGCTCTCTCTGCTCTAGTCCCACTGGCCTTTTTCCTAATCTTCTGGTGCCAGTGCAGACATAAGCTAAGGGATCTAAGGGAAGAAAAGAACAGAATCCAGAAATGGGCTTATCTGTATATTTAAATGCTTTATTTAAAATGCTTGTTTTAGCATTTACTGAAAAGGGGGGAAATGATATACTTTCCAAGAAATGGTTTTGGGACATTCAGGAATGAAATGCAGGCAGATCTAAAGTCTGAGCTTCCTGGGTGATACTCCGTGAAATTGCATTTCATTTCACCCAATCTCCTAGTTAACACTCAGAAACACAGGGGTTGTTTTGCACGCCATGAGTGTGTAGGCACATTAGCAGAGTCTCGGGAACAGACAGATGTGAGGGAGGGCCAGGATGGAATAAAAGCCCACGAGTGTACTTCTAGGCTACAGTGGAACCCTCAGTGCTCAAGACAGTACCATCCACAGCTGCCTATCTCCTTTGGGGACCTGGGAAGCTGTGTCTGTGTCTGGGAGCACGCCGTCTTTATCTCTCATCTTCTCTATGGAGATATAACCATCTCTATGTGTTTCCACATCATTTGCCATCATAACTGGTACATTGAACAAGCAGGTCTTAGAAGGTTCAATTGCAAAGCAACATTATTTGTATTTCCAAGTATCTTCTATAATCCATTCCATGGGATATTTCTTCACCATCACCTAGATGAAAATTCAGGCAGACCCCTGAGTTGTCTGGTGACTCTTCAATAATACAAATGGATCTGCAGTCAGTCACTTTAAATCGCAAAACCCCACTCATTTTAGTAATTAAATTCCATGTAATAATTAAAACCTTGCTTTGCAAATAAACCTTCTCTTCCTCTAAGCCTGCAGTAGGGGTGGGGTTGTGATCAGCTTTTTCTCTTTTTGTCCAAGCAGGGCTTCTACTCTTGTTACCCTATGATGCTAAACACAGTTTCTGGCTTCTCCAGGATGGAGATCTGGGGAGACAGAGTGGTAAGAAGAATGGAAAAGATCTTTCCTGATTGATATTATTGTGGTCAGTCTTCTCCAGACTCGGCAGATATTTTAAGGTAACTCTCTTATGTGGTGGATTCTTCAGAAACCCACCGATGAAAGAAGACTGGATTTCTGGATTTCCATCAGTGACAGGCTTCTGGAGGGCCAGAGCCAAGTGGCAGCCCTTAACAGCCAGCAGCAAGGTGGGTGCAGTTACTATAATGGGCAGAGTGTCTGCAGCAGCAAGCAGAGTATTTCAGCACACAAGAATCTTTGATGTTTGTTAATTGTTCACGGTGGCCCTAGGACCAAAACAGATCGGGATTCTACTAGGAATCACTTGATTTATGTAACTGGGAAATCTCTAGATCCAGTGACTAGAAACCTGAGTTCAATGTAGAGTCATAGCTCATCACCCAAGTCTCAGATCTGAATCAGTTCAAAGACATAGAAATGCCCGGATCACTGATTTTGCAGCTGGGTCCAAGCAGCAACAGCACCTGGGAATTTGTTAGAAATGCAAATTTCCAGACCCTCCCCCAGCCCTATGGACGAAAACACTCTGGAGGAGGGTCCAGCAGTCTGTTTTAGCAGGCACTTCAGCCTGAGTCCTGTGCATGCTAAGGTCTGAGAACTCTGACCTTAAGAGAAGGAGAGGCTGGGGAGCCTTAGAAGGGGCCCTGTAACATTGCTGTAAGTACCTAGTGTAAATCTTCCTTTAAGTCTTCTCCAGAAGATCTGCAGCCATTAACTAGGGTAACTGCAGTGAGGAAGGGGGAATATCCAGGCCTTTGGGAAATTTCTAGACATTAGTTCTGAGTCGATGCTAATCCGTAAAGTTCCAACATGCCTCTGGACCACGGAGAGGGGTTGGGGGTAGGGGGTCTCCTGTGGTGATCAAATAATAAATGAAACTTTGGGGTGTGGCTACCTCACAGTGGGTCTACTCACCCCACTGAATAGAGCTGTAATAGGTGTCCTCAGCAACTAAAAGAACCCCTGTATTGATTCCCTGACCTGGGTGATGAGCCTTATTATGGTAGGCAGGACCATGCGGAAGCCATTTGGAATTTCCTCTTCTTACCTAAGAGTAAACTAAAAGCAATACTACATCCCTGGAAGAATTGCAGAGATTAGTATTTCCATCTAATATTTGAACAATACAGGGGTTGTTCCACCACATCCTCATTTAACTTATCTGCTTGGCATGACAGAAGGAAGATGGTTATTGGAGAATGACTATGGATTCTTATAGAATCATTCAGGTACCGGACCAGATGTCGTCTCTTTACTGGATAACACAACAGTGCTTCTGGTACTTTGAAGGCAACTATTGATCTGGCAGTTGCTTTTTTTCCCTCAATACCAAATTAGCAAAGATCCCCAGATGGAGTTTGCTCCCAATTAGCAGGATCAGCAAAACACCCTCCCTGTCTTACCTCAGACCTCTGTGACTCTTCCGCTGTCTGACAAGATCTAGTCTGCAGGGGCCTTGATCATCTTGATATTCCCCAGAACACCATGCTAATATATTACATTATTGACATGGTGAGCAGGAAGCAGCGCATACTCTAGATGCCTTAATAAGACATATGTATGCCAGAGGGTGGGAGAGAAACTCCAAGAAAAGTCAAAGGCCCACTACCTCAGTGAAGTTTCTAAGGGGTCCAGTGGTCTAAGAAATGTTGGCATTTCCTCTCCAAATTGAAGGGCAAATTGCTATACTTTGTACTACCTACCACTGAGAAAGAGCTACAGTGTTCCCTATCTCTTGATTTTTTAGATAACATAGGCTCTTTCTGAGTGTATTGTTCAAAGCAACATTTGAGTAATCCACAAAGCTGCCAAGTTTTGTGTGGGGACCAGAGCAAAAAAAAGCCTCCCTAGCAGCATTTCTCAACATCAGCAGTGTTGACATTTGGGGGACAAACAATTCTTCAATGTGGGAGGCTATTTGCGAATTGTAGGATGTTGTTTAGCAGCATCCCTGGCCTCTACGCCCGGTTGTGACATCCAGAAATCTCTACAGACATCGCCAGATATCCTTGGGGGAACAAAACTGCCTTCAGTTGAGAATCCCTGGCCTACAGCATGTCTAGGGAAGCCTCGAGGGGAGTAAAGCACTGGCTGACACTTAACTGCAACCTCATGAGACCCCGAGCCAGATCTTTCTAACTAAGCTATTCCTGGATTCCTGACTCTCAGAAACCATGAGAGATAATGAATGCTTGCTGCTAAGTTTGGAGATAATTTGTTTTGCAGCCATACACTGATCCCAAGCCATACGGCCGGCATACACAGCAGCAATTGTCATCCAGTGTAGGTGGCGTACACCAGACTGGAGTTGAGCAGGTCCTGAATGTACAGGTGAGCTCCGTGAGCAGGCAGCTCCTTCTCCCATAGTATCTCCTCTTGCTGCACTGTAAGTCTCCCTCAACCCACACCTTTGTCCTTTGGGGACGGACAGATGGTGGAGGAAGAAACTGTTTGGACCAGGTTCACAGATGGTCCCTTACAATTTGAAGGCATCAGATAGATGTGGACTGTAGAAGCATTATAGCCCAAAGCAGGAATGGGGTTAGAGAAGTTCTCTCTAGGCTGAACCCTGAGCAGTTGTCCACTTTGTCTGGATGGAGAGATGGCCAGAGTAGGGGTATATGCCAATTCGTGGGTGACTAGTGGTTTGGTATATTGGTGGCACAGGAGTCTGAGGAAGACGTTTGCAGATGATAATCTCTAAATATGGGCACCCTCATGTGTGAATGCTCACCGTAGGGCATCCGGGATGAGGCTCTCAGTAACCAATTGGACGGGATGCCCATTTTGTGGAATGTCAGGCAGCCCCTTTCCCAGCCACCCTGAGGCTTGCTCAGTAGGCTCATGTAGGATGTGGCCATTGTGGCAGGAAGCCAAGTCACGTGTGGGCTCAACAATATGGACTTCCCCTCCGCAAGGCTGCTCTAGCTATTGTCACTGCTGGATGCCTAAGCTACTGACAGCAGAGACTAATGCTGAGCCCTGATGCGGCATCGTTCCCCAGGGGGACCAGCCAGCCACCTAGTAGTGAGTTTATTACATTGAACTCTTTCCATTATGGGGAAAAAAAAACGTTATTGGAATAGTCACACTCCTTAGAAAGGAAGGTTTAAATCATCTTGTCAGGAAGGAACCCCAAACAACTGAAGTGTTGGTTAAAGGCAAATGGAACATGGGATAGACACTGGAAGAAGCTCATGAACAATTATTATTCAACTATTATCATATCAGTCAACTAGTTTTGTTACCAGTTACCAAAACAAGAACTATTGCAACTCTGCATTTTCTTCTTTGCTTGTTAAGCATAACACTGAGTGTTGCTGGTGGTTAAATTTACAATTTGGTCTTTAGGTTAAGGAATATCCAAGGTGCTATGGTGACTATAAAGAGAACTGACATCACCCAGAGCTCAATACAGTGGCTGAGGCTGCCTCCTTATAGCAGTGCCACTCTGTGTTACCCCCCTTTTGGGGACAGAGTGAGCCTACATTCATTTAAATGACGTGGAAGTATGACGTTGGATGGATACAATGGCATGTGTGGATCTGAATAGCAAAAGAATGGATATACCAGATTGTGTCTCTTGGCTGTTAGGTCTGAATTCATCCTTCTAGATACTCTCCATCCCCTTTTCCAGACTCACTCATCTGGCCAATTTCATGTTAGGTTCTTCCAATGGGAGGCATAGGTAGTAGGTCCCAGTGTGCGAGAAAGAGATTAATCATTTCCCCGGCTACTGGCAGCAGCAAGATTGTGCAGCTGGGCTTGACTACTTGGGCTACAAGCTCCACAAGCCTGGGGGTGGTTTCAGCAACATTGGCAGTAAGTAGCCACTCATAGGATCCAGCCGAGGGACAGTGGCAGCTTCCCATTCTTTAGGTTACAGCTGCCTTTCTCTGCTCCTAGCCCTTCCAGCAGTTTTTAACCAGTTCCCTACACTGCAGCCTTCTCTGCTTGAAATATATACAGTGGTTTCTACTCTCCTGTTTGGACACCGAGTGCTACAGAGATCTTTCTGTATCAGAACAAAGTCAGCTTCCTCATTCTCTAGTTTAAAAAAAGAAAAAAAATGCATCATATTTATATAAGAAGACCCAGATAATGGATATTTAAGTTGCTCTCAATCTTCTTTCTTAATCAGTAAGGGCAATAAAGACATTTCCATTTTAGGAAAGTATTGTCAAGGCATGTATTTGGCAATGTTTGTCTCTTCCTCAATCTGGAACGATACCTACTAAAGTTCTTATGCAGGGATCTAAATGGCTGTAATGAGATTCAACTAGACTTTAGAATCTAGAGAGTGTCCATCTGCAGCTAGTTACTTATTGCTTAATAAATATTCTAAAGTATTGTCCACATATATCCTAGTCTTATCTCTTCCAAATGAATTTCAAGCACCTTGAGGCTGGATCTTATATCACCTTTTGAATACGTTAATGGAGTGTGGGGAGAAGTTTCAGTAGTGCCTCTTCCCTTATGATTAATGTCATCTGAATGTGTCATCTGACTGGCAGTCTGGGAAGAGCCCTACATGCCTTCACGCGAATGGGGCTCAGGTTTTCTCTTGAGAAAGAAGCTGATGACGCAGCTAACACTGCCACATAGCGTTGTGGCTCAAATCGAGGTCCAGTTAATTTTATCATTGGTCTTACTCCAAATCCCTTTCCTGGAGGCAGTGCTCCTTAGAAACCATTTTCCCTTAGTTATAAAATATTTTAATTGATTTGTGGGCAGTGCTCTAATTCCGCCTGTGCGGCCTGTCCCCTTGGTCCACCTCGGGGCTGGAAGGCTGCCCAGCCCAGCACAATGCCCTCGTCCCCACGAGGCTGCCTCAGTCCCCATCTCAGCCATCTGATATTCTGCTTCCGCTGGACGAAAGAATGAAGGCCTCTTTAGCTCTTTGCTGACACCATCCTTCTACTCTGTTTTCTGATTGTATCTTCTTTAATTAAACAGCACTTCTGCTATCTTCTCATCTTTTAGGTATTCAGAGCATTCTGGCATTCTACTTCCAGCTCTTAGATTTATTTGAGTTTTCTAAAATGGGAAAGGTTGGGTCCTGTTGACAGTTGCCATGCCAACTCCCAATCAGCCTTTTCCTTGGGAGGATTTTTCTTTAGCTGCTCTACACTTTCACAGCAACTTATAGTGTGACAGGAATCTTCAAACATTCACAAGCAGCTTGGCCAATAGGGATGTGGGGCTGCAGCTCCTAAGATGAATATCCAGGCTTTTTCCACGAGGGTTCTACTTTTATAATCTTCAACATAATCCCTTTAAAGCAAGAATCCCTGGCAAATCTAAGCTGCTACGGTATAAAAATTCTAATTAAAGGCAACAATCAAAGCTGCTTTTGGTGGTAATACTGTTATACTGTCAACCTCATTGTCAGTCAAATTAACAAAATACATTTTTAATAACCCAGCTAATGCAGTGAGAAATAAATAGCCAAGTCCATTTAACTCTCAGAAGCTTAAATGCTGTTAAATCACATTTCCTGTTTATGAGGCTGAATCTGAGAAGATATGCATTAATTATATTTCCAAATAGTCCAAAAAAATGATAAGGCATGCATGAAAAGGAAAATTTTAAAGTTTTTTATATTTCAGTAATAATCACACATAACAATGATTTATGATCACTTCTACTACAGTTAACAAAATAGTTTATACTGAACATTTAATAGATTAAACAGCAGTTATCCAAGATAAATGGTCCATTGATATGCTCATTTTCTCGATAGCCACATCCACAGGCTAAGTCCACAACTGGATCACATCCACATTTCATGGTAATTGGTTTTAAAACTATCAAAACAGGAGGAACATGGAAATTCCATCCGCAAATCCTCAACGGCCCATTGGAGATCTCTTAATGCATGTGCTTTTCTTCTCATGGGAATTCCACATGCAAGTTGTGAAGCAGAGGAAGGTGCTGTTAGAAGTACCAGGTCTGACATCAACACGAATTGGTTTTACCTCTTGCTGGTATGTATTCCCTATGCTCACGTTCAAAGAAAACCCAGAAAACTCTTAGATCTCCATCTGAATTTCAGTCAAAGGATTCAGTTCTGCCTCTTTCATCCCAGCCCAGTTTTCCTGTCAGGAGCACCACTGGTTTTCTCTTTAGCTGTCAGCACATTTGGAACAGATTTTTCTTTCTGGGAGAAGATTCTACAGCAGTCTAGATTTTAGTTTATAATTTCATTATAAACAAGAGAGACTTTTAAAGAGTCACTTCAGAATCACTGCACAGCTTCATCTGGGATTTGGCCAACAGTGTTAGAGTTCTATTAAATCAGCTTTCTTCTAACAGTGAAAAGAAGAGGTAGAAATTTCGTATTTTCTCAAATCCTCAACCGCTGCATCAAATAGCTAAGAATGATTAAAAATAAAACAACGTGGAGGGCTTCCCAGGTGGCGCAGTGGTTGAGAGTCCTCCTGCCGATGCAGGGGACACAGGTTCGTGCCCTGGTCCAGGAAGATCCCACATGCCGCGGAGCGGCTGGGCCCGTGAGCCATGGCCGCTGAGCCTGCGCGTCTGGAGCCTGTGCTCCGCAACGGGAGAGGCCACAACAGTGAGAGGCCCGCGTACCGCAAAAAAAAAAAAAAAACACAGAGTATTTTGGGACTGTACATTCTACGTTTGTTTTGTTTCCCCAAAGATGAAGAGAATTGAGAAAATGTCATCTTAGCATATGTAATTTGAAATCTGTCCCTTCTACCCGAGCCTAGAATCCTCTTGTTAGGCGTAACATAGGGTGAGCAATATGTTGTTATTACAGACAGGGCTTAGCTTGTAGCTGACAAAGGAGTACTGCTATGACAGAAGATGGAATTTTTATTTGTAATGGAAGAAAGGGTTGACTTTCTAAATACCTAGTGGTAGATCACAATTTTAAAGTAAGCTAGATAAAAATCTATTTTAAGAGCCTTGTTGCTTCCTAAGAGAGAAACTAGAATTTCCCTTCTTAACCCCAAGACAGATAAACACTTCTGTTTCACACAAAACACCACAAATCAAACGATGGCCAGACTTTCAGTTTCCCATTAGAAAATACCTCAGTTCATTCAACAGTAAATATTAATGAACACTTGTGAAGTGCCAGCTACTCTATTAGAAGCTGTATGAGTACGGGGTTGAACACAAGAGAACAAAGTCCCTGTTTTTATAGAGCTCATGCAAGCTTCTTGTAAGGGCTTCTGGAGTGAATTGAAACATTAACAAAGCGTTGATATGATGAACAAACTAGATGTTCTTCACTAAATGGGTGAAGTCGCAAATGTGATAAGAATCATAAATTTTAAAATACTACATAAAGAACTTCTGTGACATTCTTTTCCTTTATGTAGCACCGAGGTCCCTGAATTTCTTCACTGTTGTGCTAATTGTAATGAACAGAACTTCTATATTCATTTGTCCTGTGCAAAGGGGTGTTTTCCGGAAACGATCTCGCTGAAGAGAAAAAAGTCTCTTTTCTGGGGAGATTCAGACATGAAGCTGTAAATGATTCTGGCAGGATGAGTGCTGAAGGGAGAGGATATTAGCAATTGGAAAATGGGTTTGTTGCCAGAGGCTACATATGAAGGCATTAGAAGCCACATGATAGAATTAGACAGAGGATCTGTACAGGTCTGGTTAAGCTCAAAATGTCTAACAAACCACCAGGAATTGATTGTAGGACAGCCTTAGAGCAGCCAAATGTACCTTTTATTATCTGTGAGAAGGGAGTCTTATTTTGTTTATTTATTTATTTATTTTTTGCGGTACGCGGGCCTCTCACTGTTGTGGCCTCTCCCATTGCGGAGCACAGGCTCCGGACGTGCAGGCTCAGCGGCCATGGCTCACAGGCCCAGCCGCTCCGCGGCATGTGGGATCTTCCCAGACAGGGGCACGAACCCGTGTCCCCTGCGTTGGCAGGCGGACTCTCAACCTGCGCCACCAGGGAAGCCCGGGAGTCTTATTTTGAAATCCAGAATTTTGGGAGAGTGATCATGACTGAAGTCCTAGATGCTTTGCTCTATTCCACCCACCCCGCTCCTCAGTTTTGGTACCCAGCTCCATCCCACCGTGCCTTCTCATTTGAAAGAGCTCCAACCTTGAACATCCCCATTGCTGAAAAAGGAAAGAGGAAGAGAAAGAGGAAGAAAGGAAATACTTCTCTGCTACTGCAAGTGATTTGAAGGTTTGGGACTGTGCTGGCTGATGCATAGCCGCTTCTGTCGTTAGACACATCCCAACCATCTGGTCACCTGGGCTCCCCCCTCCATCTGGCTCTAATCATCTCAGCCAAACTTAGGGTTGTTTGTTGGTGGTTGTGATTTTCTTTTCTTAAATTTCCCATTAATTTTGTCCTGCCTTAGTTTTGTTTTCCTTTTAGTAATGCAAGTCTTGAATAAATTGATTTGTTGCTCGTGGGCAAAAAAGTGGCTTCAACAACCAGCCCAAAACATCCTCAAGCTATAACAATGTTGATTCACCTGTAAAAATCTGCACTTACTCTACACAAACTTAATGGTGTCTTCCTTTTGGGCCATGAACACACCCATTATATTTCTCTGGGGGCTAAGAGGACACCTTAGCACAGGTCCTACAGTTCTTCCAGAAAGAGCTGTCCCGAAAGCAGTTGGAAGGATAGGAGGCTGCATCAGAGAAGAGCTTAGGCTTGATTTCTGTTAAGTCCTTTCTGATTTTTTTTTAAAACCCACGCACATGTTTATTTAAATAGCTGAAGAGTTTATAATCCTGAACATTGAAAATAAATACATTTTCTCTTAGGTGTTTTGACTTGGTTTGAGCTATGTTTCCTTGTGTTATGTGCCACATCTTCTTTATCCATTTCATCTGTTGATGGACACTTAGGTTGCTTCCATGTCCTGGCTATTGTAAATAGTGCTGCAATGAACACTGTGGTACATGACTCTTTTTGTTTTTGTTTTGTTTTTGTGGTACGTGGGCCTCTCACGGTTGCGGCCCCTCCTGTGGCGGAGCACAGGCTCCGGACGCGCAGGCTCAGCGGCCATGGCTCACGGGCCCAGCCGCTCCACGGCACATGGGATCCTCCCGGACCGGGGCACGAACCCGTGTCCCCTGCATCGGCAGGCAGACTCTCAACCACTGCGCCACCAGGGAAGCCCACATGACTCTTTTTGAATTATGGTTTTCTCAGGGTATATGCCCAGTATTGGGATTGCTGGGTCATATGGTAGTTCTATTTTTAGCATTTTAAGGAAACTCCATACTGTTCTCCATAGTGGCTGTATCGATTTACATTCCCACCAACAGTGCAGGAGGGTTCCCTCTTCTCCACACCCTCTCCAGCGTTTATCGTTTGTAGACTTTTTGATGATGGCCATTCTGACCAGTGTGAGGTGATATCTCATTGTGGCTTTAACTTGCATTTCTTTAATGACTGGCACTAGTGTTTTTAAACCACCCGATTCCAGTTTTCATAACTGGGTGTATTCTAATAACTCAAGTTTATTGAATTCTTTTTCTTGTCTTTGTAATGTTTCCAAATTGAATATGTGACTAACAACTCCTTTTACTCTACTTAAGCCCAGGGAGAAAAAATTCCACTGAAGAGTTGAAAATCCCAGAAAATTTGGAATTGGGGTTCAAAATCACATGCTCCCTGGGCTGGTGCATCTTTTTTACTCTCTGACCACCCAGCAAGGGAAGAATATGATCTGGAAGCAAAGCTACATGGAGTTTGGTTTATTTAAGAGGCCAAAAGAGAATTACATCTCTCAGTGCATAAGAAACTAGAACTCTTAAAGACCTTAGAACTAGAACTCTTAAATATTCTTAGAACCTCTTAGGTTCTAGGCTAGCAAATGTTAAGATTTTTCAGGAGTAGAAGGAGCCCATTCCAGGGAGCCGTGTCTTATTAGAGATCCCTTTCCCTCTGTCCCTCACAGCCCTACCCAGGAAAGTATATGCTGGTGAAATTTCACCCTGAACAAACAATTTACTAAACAAAATCCCTCTCCACTATTCCCTCTGTCCTGCTCAAGATCAGCTTCAATTTTCCAGTGCAACACCACTCCCAGTCTTTTTTTTTTTGGATAGAATTGATGTATTTTTTTCACTTTTGTTTATTTTTGCCCCAAAGCTTTCGGCATTTCCCTCCAGTGAGTCACACTCTGGGACCATCTCAAAATGACCTCCTTACAGGATGTTTCTCTTCCCTGGGGAGATGGGAAATTGGTATAAGACAGCCTGTCCCAATATGTTACTGTATAGTGTGTGGGGATTTTAATAAAGAAATGCCGTTTCACATGCCACCAAAGCCACTTGATGGATCGACTTACAGGAAGATAGACTTCTAAATCTTTCCCCAATTCTATAGAGACAAGATGGAAAACAAAAGCATGGTCGTTAGGGGTTTACTCAAATCAGTTGAATATGGGAATCAGTCCTTCTACTTTTTCCATCACAGAAGTTTAGAGTAGTTCTTTGAGAATTCAGATTTTGTAACAAAATAATTGAATTATCAGGGGTGGGAGGATAGAAACAGGAGGAGAGAAGGCAGGGGTGCTCAGAGCCTCACCATTTCCCCAGCACACTTGCGCTCATGCTTTAGGCAAGGTCAATGCTACTCTTGACCTCTGGACCTCCAGCCTTCCTCCACCCCCCAGTTTGGAAAACTTCTCCTCCCCAGGAATAATTCATCACTCCCTATTCTCTGCTCTCAGAGCGCTTTGTACCTTCCTCTACGAAAGCACTTAGCACTCTGGGACTATGGTTATTTGTGCAGTGGTTACCCACCTTCCCTCTCCCATGCTCCCCTCTCCCCAGTTAGAGGGTCTCAGAGGCAGGGGAGTGTTGGCAAAAATTGTCTCTGTATCTTTAGCACCCAGAACAGGTCCTGTCACCTATGAGGTTTAATATGGCACATCCTAGTGCAACCATGATGGCAGCCATGATGGGGCCAGGGATCCAAGAGAATTTCTATTCATAACGTTGATGTATCTGGTTTTCCTGTTCTCTTCCAACAATGCTCCCCCCATCCCCCTCCACAATTCTGTCAGGCACTCACTTCCTTTCTCCCCTTGGATTCATGTAAGAAAATTTTAAGTATCAGCAAAGATGACTAGATGTACATGTGAGTCTTGATTATAAATATTCATTGGGAAATTAGGAAGATTAACAATGTGTATTCCCACTGTATGTCAAAATGTAGCGGTTGGCTTTACTCTTCCTACTGAGCTTTGACTTCTGCATATGGTGGACATTTTTTGGCTCTGGGCTGCCTGGCATCTGGGCTTCCTTTCTCCTAGTGACAACACCTTGTTTTGATTTTTTTCAGTGGGGCGGTAATTGTCTTCCCCCATTGGGTGCAGTCTTAGTGGTACTGAGTTCAAGGTAGCCCACACCCTCCCTTAGCCTGGGATGAGTTATCAGTGGTCACCACTGGTATGGTGTGGGGTTGGGGAGGGGATGTTTTTACTTAACTTTTGCAATGAACAATTTGCAAATTAAAGATTTAAGGAAAAGAGTAATATTGACCCAAAAGATCTGGCTAGATGCAACGAATTTTCCTGTTAAATCCATTTGAACAGCAACCACAGGCCTGGCCTCTTCTACTCAACTGCAGAGCCCAGGGGAATGCAGACAGCCCACATCACACTCCTGAAGTTGCCAAAAATCCCTTTAAAATGATCCAACAGATGTCCTTCCTTGGGGTCGAGCGGATATAAATCACAATGGTCTGCTTTCAATTCCTAACTCGGTGTCTTAGGGGCAGCAAAATCAATCACTCTCAGGTTTGTTTTCTGAATGTATTTTAAATCTTCCAAATTATAATAGCAGTAACCATTACAGTATGCAAGAAAAGGTAATCTGAGCAGGTAGCTGTATTTCATCCCAGGGTACAAACTTCCTTTGGGATGGTGGAGTTGAATGGGCCCCCATCACTCATCTTTGCAGCTAGTCCCATGGAGCAGAGAGCAACCCCGAAAGGGCTCAGCATGAAGAATGAAATGGTTTCGGAACTTAGAACCAGGGGCTTACATGGCATAAATATCGATACGGCCATGCCCACATACCATCAGCAGTAAGAGGAGGGGTCTTGTCATTCACAGGAAGAAAGAAAGGGAATGCCAGACTTTCCCAGACAAATCAGGGCTCAAGTCAAGCAGTTTATTCCAGGATCTGTCTTTGGTTTCTGGCCTTATCTACCACGTTTCTGGTAGCATGAGAAAAGATGGCTAAAGAACTTCACATACATAAGTAGTTAAATGAAAGCTCTTAGTACTTTCCAGAGAATCAGGATTCCAATTTAAACTAGTTCCTCTTGGGTGGAGCAGATACAACATCTAGTTTCCAATAATCTGGTGTATGTAATATTTAAAAATAAAGCCCATTTTTAATGCTGGTATACACTGTAACCCCAAATGGGGTCACCTGACACTTACCCATTGATGTCATCAGGTGAGAAAGAGCTTCAGGATCAGGAGGCAGGGTTCCTTCTCTGTGGAAAGAGGATGGAGTTTAAGGAGAGACACATGAGTTTGAATCTGGACTGGCTCTGCCATTGGCTCTAGGAACCTCAGGCAAGTCTCTCTGTATCAATGAAGTTCCATGACCTCCTCTGTGAAATGGGAAAACCATCTACCTGGTGATGTCTTGGTGAACATCTGGCGCATTTTAGGGGCTTAAAAAGAATAGCTGTTATTATTACTTCTGATTCACAGAATTAGGTGTCTACAGCTGAAATGAATCCCCAGGGAAGGCCTATTTCACCTTGTGGTAACAACCTCTTAGAGGTCGAGGCTGGGCCTTCCAGACCTACTCATGGGCCTCCCAATAGACTTCCACTGCAACAGAAATGCTTTTCTGCCTCTTTACAATTGCATCCCAAAGGTCAAATCAAGTCACTCCCCCACCCCCCCAGCACAATGCAACAACAGCATTCAGCAAGCTCCCCCTGCCCTACTTTGTGCACAGCGGGGGTGGGGAGGGCAGGGCTAACACTGCTTCTCATTCCAGATTCTGCAGAACTCTACACTTCTCTGATCTCAGCAGACATGTGGCCAGAGTCTCCCTCTCTTACCTCCTCAAACCTCGCCTTTTCTTGAATTTTTAGCAGCATCTCCTCTCCACTGTCAGGCTGCCCAGGGAACCCAAACACTCTCCCTCTGGCCTTCTGCTGAGCAGCTTAGTGCATGGACCTATCCTCTGGGCTCTGCTTCCACAGAAACATGACCCAAAAGGCAGTTCTTTCTCTGAGATCCTGGGGCCAGAATTTTAATATTTACATATATAAGCACAAAATGGTATAAAAATCAAAATATACTTTAAAAATTGTCTCTTTCGCACCCATGCCCAGTAACACATTGTCGACACTTCCTCCCCCTACTGTTATTGGTTCCTTGTTTATCTTTCCAGAGGCACTCTATTCCTTATAAAACTTCTGTGTGTGTCTCTCTCTCCCTCCCTTATTTATTTATTTGTTTGATTTTATTTCCCTTCCTTCCTTTCTCCCTTCCTTTCTTATAAATGAAACATACTATATTTTTAGATGCCTTGTTTTTTTTAACTTAACAAAATCAGTGTATAGTTTAAGGCCACTGTTAAATTTAGACTTTTTCTGTCCTCTCAGTGTTCTCCAAACCTTTATGCTATGTCACCCCTATCGTTAAAAAATTGCTGAAGGCATACCAAAATATGTATAATTATTCACACATTTATAAAGTATAACCATGCCACTACTGTACTAATAACATTTATACTATGAAATATTAATTAAAATGGAAACTTTAAAATGATAAAGGATGGAAATTTAAATACTTAATTCTTAAAAATTGATTTTTAGTAGTACAAAATATTTATACTTTCTAATATATTACTGTTAGTATTTTTAATAGGAGCAATGTGTTGAATATGCTTTGTCATGTTTGAAAATCTTGGGTTACCCTTTTGTGATATAACATTCAAATGTCTGGTTATATGCTCAGTTTATTTTGACACTTGGTTTCCAAGTCCATAAGAGCTGAAAAAGACACATTCCAGAGATGTAGATCCAAATGGAAGCAATACCTCATTAGATGAGCTTTATTAACTTCCAACATGCATTTTTCAATCCCATCTTTTATGTAAAGACATTTGTTGAAATTTTTCCTAGGTTAAGGAATTTTTTTTTTTTTTGGTAATGCACACACAGTAAATGGAAACATTTCCAAACATCGGTTTTCAAAATGCTCTTGCCATAGATTAAATTTCTTTTGAAAAGAAATTACATTCTCACTAATTTTTAAAGTATCACTTCTACCTTGAAAGGGCAGATTATGTGTTTACTTTTTAAAAAAATGTCTGCTAGATGACATACTAACAACAGCCACTCGCTCATCTGCAACCCTTGTCTTTTTGTCAAAGAAAGAAAGAATGCAGGACCCATTCTCAGGTTCTACAGCTCCTTTAAATACACTGCCCTGAGATAGCCCATGTGGTACGAGAGACTGACCTGGCCATTTCCCATCGCATGGCAAAGAGTTATAAAGATCCTACTATTTGAAGACTGTTTTTATGAAACGAACCACATTGATAACAACCTACAGGCATGTACATTGCAGTCACTGGCAGTATGCTGGACCCAGAAGCTTGAGAAGATGCCTCACCTGTCCTCACTATAATTCCCCTTGTTTATATAAGTTGTCTGCTTGCAGTAACAGCAGTCATGTGACACTTTCTGCCTGTCTCTTGTCTGGACTAAGGGAGGGCACCTTAATGGACTGATGTATCTCATGGAGGATGCCTAGCCCACTGGGAGAGTCTCTCCACAAAGGACTCTCTCCAATTAAATTCAAAAATTTGCTTTTCTTTAGTCTCTGAACTACCCTCCCCTCCCTTCTTTTAATGTAAAATACCTGTCAGATTCAGTCTCCATAGGACTGTAGCCTCAAGGGACTTGGCTAGGGTTGCTTTGGGAAGGCCTGGCAAGTTGTCCCCAACAGTCCCCACTGGCCTAGTGCCTGGGACAGGGAGATGATAAAAATGACAACATCTAAAACAATGACGACACCTACCACTTCCACTTATTGAGCTCTGATTTAGTGTTGATCCCTACTCTAAGTGTTCCATAAGAACAGTCCATTCTGTCTGTTCACTGTAGATATTTTCTATGACACCTCCCTAAATGCCGAATTAGAGTTCTGAAACACTGCTCCCAGGGAAATCCAGGATTTGGTTCCTACTAGCCTTTGGTCACAACATTTTGGTCATCCAATCAAAACATAACCTTGTTTTATGTGTGTTAAAGAAACCTTATTTAACATATAGCGTTGCTTCAATAATATTGACCTCATAGCCAACAGCATATAACTCACGCCTGAACGAACCTTATCTAACACACATCTTTTCCCCCATAAGGCACATCACAGCCTTCTTGTGCTCAAGAACACTAGACGGCACTTCAGCACTATGCTTGGGAGTCCTTTTAAATAGCAAAGTTACCAATAAAAGCACAAAGATGCAGAAAATGTGGCACTAAGTAGACTGCCAAAAGGATGCTTGTTTACATTAGGAGAGCTGGAACAAGAAGGCAGTGTTGCCTCGTTTGACCTCAGCTGAGAATGTGCACATTGGGTAACTCAAATTCGTCATCACTCTGTGCATGCTCACAAATGACCACAAAGCGAGCAAGTATTGATTTGGGGATTACAAATCAATTTTAATCAGTAGGGGATGCAAATATGGAATCCACTAATAATGAGGCTTGACTATATCATCTCATGGTTCCTTGGTGAAACAGTCACTATGACAATGATATATGAGCTGGAAGGAACCTCAGAAATCTCTTCTGGCTATCTTCTTTGAGACTTTGGGAGGCTAGTACAGTGAGATGACTTATCCAAAACATCCAGTGCATGTGTGACACACCTGGAACTAAATCCCAGGTCTCCCAGCCACAGTTGGTGCTCTTTCCACTACATATTATTGGGACCAAATGCAACTATTTAACTTGCAGGTGGGGCTATATGCAAAGCTTTGTGCACACTTCCCCCAGTTTATTCTCTGCAATAATTAAAATTTGCTTTTGATCAGAATGTTCAATTTGAGGTCTCACAGTATATGGGCACAATGAACAACATGTATTAAAAAAAAAAAAAAAGGAGGGCTTCCCTGGTGGCGCACTGGTTGAGAGTCCGCCTGCCGATGCAGAGGACATGGGTTCGTGCCCCCGTCCGGTAGGATCCCACATGCCGCGGAGCAGCTGGGCCCGTAAGCCATGGCCGCTGAGCCTGTGCGTCCGGAGCCTGTGCTCCGCAACGGGAGAGGCCACAACAGTGAGAGGCCCGCGTACCGCAAAAAAAAAAAAAAAAAAAAAAAAAAAAAGGAAAATCTCAACCCTGAATGAAATCGGCACAAAATGAGAAATTAAAAGAACTCAATAAAATATCTTCAGCAAGAGGCTTTGACTTTTTAAATTTAGTTCCCCAGTGAGCCAATTCATAGATGGGTAATATGAGGGGGAAATGATGTGGAAAAAGCCAAATGTGCTGTAGAATTAGAGATGTGAGCATGTGATGCATAAATAGGAAAGATGTGCCGAGATGTGATATTTTAGTTGGAAAATTACTCATGTATGCATATTTATAAATGTATATATTTTGATGCAAGATGATCTCAAATTTTTTTGATATTCCAACAATTATTATACAAAAATAGGTTATTCTTTATTTGGCTAAAAAAAGTACAGAATTTAAAACCCAAATTAAAAATGGCTCATAACTAATGTGGCCTGCAGGCTGTTTGATAAATGCGTATATTTCAAATGAACCGACGAACTAAAAAAAAAAAAACAAAAAGAAGAAAGAAAAGGCCAAGATTTAGTATGTTCTCTGATTAAGATCCTCTGCTTATCGTCAATCAGTACATCATTTCTTTTACATATAAGATTTCTAATTCAAAGAATTCCAAGCTACCTTTCTTGCTAAGACTTTCTACATTCCAAAGTCTCTTCCTCACCACTATTATAAGGTCACCCATTCCTTTGGAATGATGTCAGATGTTCTTACCTGATATTTACCAAATCCCTTCAGACGCATGGTATGATAAACTTTTCTGTTATTTATACAACAAGATGTAGTTACAACTTTATTCATTTACTGTACTTTTCACATCATTTTAGAAGGAATTTAAAATTCCTATTCAAGGCCCCAACATCCCATTTATTTATCCATTTCCATCTGAATCGGTGTCTCAGAATCCATCCTTTTCCATCCTCTAAGTTAAAAGATGTTAATTCTAACTCACGCACAGCATCTTCTTACAGTTAATTTTGTAGTGATCCTCCAAAACAGAACCTCACTTGTTTCAAGGATAATTTTTATTGATGAGAAACATTTTGCAGATTTCAAAAGATAATTTTCTTATTTATGTGACATTTTCTGTTTTGAAAATTTTCTTTTCAAAGATTAAAATCCCTGACGTTCTCTTTTAGGAAAGTAGCTGATCCATCAATAAGGATCCCATCCTCTTTCAAAAATGAATCGATTAATCATGTCAAAAGATCTCAAAGGCTGATCATAGAGCAAAATGTGGCCTCCACCTCGAACAATTACCTTAAAGAAGAAATACAGAAGAAAAACTGAAATTTCGAGAATCAGATATTCCAGATAAATGGAAAGTTTTAATTTGGATTAAAGTATTCTTAAAGCTTACATGAAATAAAGAACATATTATATCAATCCATGCCTTTGGATATGCTGATTGTCTGCTTTTGATAGCATTAATAATAGGTACCTTAAGGTAAGAAAGTTTTAAAATTGTGTAGTTATTCAATTTTATACCAAGTTGCATTCATCTTTGACATGTATAGAACTGGAAAATTCCTCTTTGTCTTTTTCCTCTTGGGACGGAGCTGTCTGCGCCCCCATGCTGTGCTGTAATTCTTACCCGGTTATGGCACTAAGGTGGGGAGACCTACCTGAGACCAGCTCTGCCTTCAACTGGGTGGAGGAATCTACTTAATTCCACCCTTCAGTTAGCTGGTCCACTTGGCTGTCACACTAAGCTATACCTTCCACCTTAGCCTGTACCATTAATAAAGGAGATATTTTGATACTCCAAAAAATTAAAACAATAACAAAAGAGAAATCCTTGATAGCTGAAATTTTAAAAGCCCAGTTTTGAGCAGCAAAGAGAACATTCTATTTTTCCTGACATTTTATTATGAAACATTTTCAAACATATAGCAAATTTGAAAGAATTTCATATATGCACCATTTAGATATTGTCTTCTTACAGATGGATCTCACTATCCATCTATTAATCCACCTTATCTTTTTGACACATTCCAAAGTAAAATGGGGGTATCAGTATACTTCTCCCCAAATTCTGTGTATAATTTACATATAACGGAATCCACTAGTCTTAGGGGTAAACTCAACAAGTTTGGATAACAATGGACCCCTCTGTCAGCTCTCAGGATATATAAAGCATCCTTAAAACTTCTGTAGTTGAGGTGAGTTCAGACTCACACAAGAGCCTACAAGGGGCCACCCTTAACGCCAGGCTCTGCACTCGTAAAGTCTATGGTTTCAGCCAGTGTCCCAAGGACCTCTCTACAACAAGGGCAGGCCTTCATGATTCAAAAAGGGAAAGAACCGACACTGAGTTCTGGGAGGGCACATGCAGGAGAGATCCCTGTGGCCTGAGGGGTCCTGTTGCACATGTGGAGAATGGACAGGAGTTAGTAGTGGCTGATGTAAGTGAACACATGCAGTAAAGCAATCACATTCAGTGACTTCTAGCTGCTGAATCACAATCAAGAATTAAAGACTACTTTTAAAAAGTCCCTTTATTAGAGGCCGGCCTTGTACCTGCATCAATCTGAAAAGAACTGAAGCAGGAAAAAAAAAAAAAAAAAAATATATATATATATATATATATATATATATATTTGCATAGTGTGTTGATTATATTACCCCCTCCCCCCAACACCCACCATCTTCCAACCTTGTGTGAGATAAGTGGATCAACGTTATTAGATGAATTTTATTTTGCAGCTTACAGCTGTAGAAGCTGTGCCCTGAACAACGGCAGAGAGCACCCTTCACGGCAGCGTCGAGGAGACTGTTTGGAGCTATAAGGGGGCTTGTCCAGGTCATACAATTGTAAGTGGAGGAAGCAGCTAGAACCCTGGCTTCTAATGCAAACACCAATGTTTTTAATCAAATTGCAGTACTTACACAATAATTCCTTACTTTGAACAGAACTTTACGGCTTAGTCACAGAACGTTTCACTCGCCTCTGAACAGCCCTCTGAGGTAGGTAAGGACTGAGATTGGCCTTACCCCTCATATACCCCTGGAGACATCTGCTTTATGCTACCCTCCAGCAAGGCCGTCATCTGTGCCTTGCTGCTCTGACAGTGGCGTCCATCTACCATTTGTGTTCCAGCTTGCATCTGGAAACCCACCGTGTCCCACTTTTTGTCACAGACTGAAAGTAAACACATCTGTGACAAGAGCCCGTGCATGTGGCTCTGGAGGGAAACTTCTGCTGCCCCCACTATCCCAGGCTAGAATTCTCTTCCTGTAGCTTCTCATCCAATTCTCCGGCCTTGGCAGGAATCCGATGAGTGATTTCTATGCAGCTTCAGCTCAGCCGAGGACATTTAACGAAGTCATGTTTATGACAAAACCCAGCTGCTTAAGCTGGAAATGAGTTTGGTGGCAACCATCCAGAACAGTAATAAACTGAATACTCAGGAGCTAAAGGTCATCCTGTCTTCCAGACCAGAGCTGCCACTAATGGGGGAATAGCATAGTGCTTGATGGCCTGGGCTCGGGAGTCAAAGTGCAGGAGCACGACCAGAGGCACAGCAAGCTGTGTGACCTTGGGCAATTAACTTCATGTCTCTGAGTTTCTGTTTCCTTAACTGTACAACAGAGAATAAAATATTATGTCCTGGGATAGTTGTATAAGGAATTAATGGAATAATATCCATTGGAACACTTGGCACAGTGCCTGGCCTGGGATGGTACTTAAGAAATATCAGCCATTGTAATTATTCTTCCAGTAATTATCTGTATTCAAAATCCAAGATCAAAATGCTTGTATCAACCTAACCAACCTAGAACATTGTGTTCCTACATTAGCATGGAAAAATCTTGGTTTAAGCGAGTTAACACAGTAGTTCTCAAACAAACGTGCGTAAAAGTACCTGAGCTTGTTAAAGCAGACTGCTGTGCCCCCTGCATTGGCAGGCAGATTCTTAACCACTGCGCCATCAGGGAGGCCCCTAAGAATTTGTGTTTCAAACAGTTCCAAAGTAATGTTGGTGCTGTTGGTCCAAAGACTACGCTTTGAGAACCGCTATTGAAAACAACTTTCTATTTTGTGAGAAACCAGGCAGTTCTGTTCTTACATCAAGGGAGAATACAAAGAGAAATGTGGTTAACGTCTACTCATGACCTCACCTTAGTGTATTTTTTCCTGATCATCTGCTCTCCTGGTGTTTATATACCCCCCACACACACACACAGTCTCTCTCACACACTCTCACACACACACATCCACCTTCTACATCCATGATAAACAAGTGGTAAAGACGAGATGACAGGGGTTAGGTGTTATAATTCTTATTCACAGTGAGTTGCCTGATCCCTGGTCCAATTCTGAGCTGCCACATGTAATGACCAAATGACATCATAAATGATGTCATTAAGATTGGAAAGAAAAGCTCATTTAGGAACCAAGTCTTTTTCACATACCACAAAATTCTTGATGTTCTCTATCAGATTCCCATACAGCATTTTACTGACGTTAACCTCAGAAATAAATTTATGAGTGCTGAAACAAAACCCACTCTGCTGTTTATAGCCAAGCCACTCACCACTCACGAATCAAGAACACAAATCACTACAGAGTTTTTAGAGCTGTGTAAAAAAATGTGACAGGGTCATGATTACATATTTAAATGTGACAAGATTAATCTCAAGGCTCCCTGGATAGAAATGGTCTCATCACCAGAAACTGTATTTTTTGGGTGCTTTCACACTGAAACCCCTAAACTCATGTGTTCCAGATGTCATGAATTTTCAAAGGGTTATACAAAACACTTTAAAGCTTCATTCCACTTTACATTTTAGAAAACAATACAATGCTCCCCGCAACTAGAAACATGGACCTGGCAATAAAGGTTTCTCAGTTGTGCCTTTTGAGATGAAATAGAGAGGGAAATTCACAATGGGTGTTGACAGAGATGTGTCAGGGGGGACTTCCTAGGAGTCTTGGAGGAGCAGATCTCCGGACAATGGTGGGTGGGGAGGGGGAAAGGGATGCACTAAAGACAAAGGAAACTGTGAGTTCAAAAACAGTGGGGAGGGCTTCCCTGGTGGCAGTGGTTGAGAATCCGCCTGCCAATGTGGGGGACGCGGGTTCGAGCCCTGGTCCAGGAAGACCCCACATGCCGGGGAGCAACTAAGCCCGTGTGCCACAACTACTGAGCCTGGGCTCTGGAGCCCGCGAGCCACAACTACTGAGCCCGCATGCCACTACTGAAGCCTGCACGCCTGGAGCCCGTGCTCCGCGGCAGGAGAGGCCACGACAGTGAGAGGCCCTCGCGCAGCAGCGGAGGGTGGCCCCCGCTTGCCTCAACTGGAAGGAGACCACGCACAGCAACGAGGACCCAACGCAGCCAAAAAAAAAACGAAAACAAAAAACAGTGGGGCATGAAACTGCATGGCACGTGCAGTAAACCAAAAGAGGTTTCAGTTGTAAAGGGTTAGTGGGAAAGCAGAAGGGACAGTTGAACAGGTAAACCCCATATGACAGGCTGCTGGGATGCATGGACCTTACCCTATAGGATTTGTGTGTGTGTGTTAAAATACACATAATATAAAATTATCATTCTAACCATTTTACAGTGAACAATTCAGTAGCATTTAGTATATTCACAGTGTTGTGCAACCATCACCACTATCTAGTTGCAGAATGTTTTCATCACCCTAAAGGAAACCCTATACTCATTAGCAATCACTTTCCATTGCCCTCTTCCTGCCAGTCCCTGGCAATCACTAATCTACTTTCTGTCTCTATGGGTTTGCCTATTCTGGATATATCCTCGAGGGTTTTAAGCAGAGTAGTGATACGCTCAGATTTGCATTGTAGAAAGGTGACTTAATATGTAATGAAGGGGCTGATTTGGAAGGAAATGATACTGGGGTAAGGAGGTAAATTAGGAGACTAGATCTTCAGGTGAGAGATGATGTAGGCTCATAAGACAGATGGTGAGAAGGGGAAGGGAAGAGAGGTGCTGGGACAGAAATAATAAAATTAGTGATTAATCAGACATAAAGTTTAAGTGAAAGCACCCCCCCCCCAACACACAAACATCCTCCCCATTTCAGGCTTCTGACATGTGCAGCTTTGCAAGAAGTGATGTTATTAACCAAGAAAGAAGAAAAGAGGCACATGGCTGAAGCAGGTTTGGGAGGAAGGTGATATAGGATAGTTTATAATCCTTGTTTTCTACTTCAGGTTGAGTTGATGCAGACACTCAAAAGAATCTTGTTTGTTAGTTTCTGATTTATACTAAATTTCATTTATTATTTTTATTCCATTCCACATTTACAAACTCTTACCTTTTTGTTTTCAGACACTAACCCTGAGTAGAAATAAAATAAATATGCACTCAAATAAAAAATATACTAAAAAGAAAGGGTACTTGGTAATGAGAATAAAAAATAAGCCAAAGCTTGTTAGCAGCCACCTCTTAACAAAGAGTGAGGCAAGTCACTTTCAAAAAAAAAAACCAAAAAACAAAGTGAAGGTCAAGGCTCAGGGCTGCTCCCACAACACTCAGGGAAAATGCCTTCAGATTCACCACTGTAAGTTCTAGGGTAGCAAATAATTATTGAGGGGAAAGGGTGCTTTAGCTGACCTAAATGTAGCCATCGCAGTGGCATCGTTTCTAGAGTAGTCAATATAGAGCTTTGATGCTACCTTACAGTTCCCAAGAGGCTCTCTAGGTACACCATCTAACTTAATCAGTTGCAACAATATCATAATTTAGGATTTACACTTTTGATTATGACACAATAATAGCATGGGTCAAACCAACCCCACTCTATTAAGAACAACAATAAAAGCTTAAAGGCATGGACTCAGGATTTAGCAGATCTGGGTTGGAGCCCAGCTCCATGACTTGGGCACAATGACTTAACTAACTCTATTTTCCCATCTGTAAAATGGAGATAAGAATTAGGGTGACCAGTTGTCCCAGTTTGCCCAGGACTGAGGGGTTACTGCGAACATAAAACTTTTAGTGCTAACACTGAAAAAGTGCCAGGCGATTTGGAATGGTTAGTCATGCTAAGAATATTTAACTTTCTGTGAGAATTCATAGAAATAATGCATATAAAATGTTACATGGCACTTGGTCCACAGATGTGTATTAAGCTTGCACCACGTATCATACAGGCAAATAATAAGCACTCAACCAAAGGTCATCATACTATTATTATCTGAATTTTTATGGTCAAAGGAATATGTTTCCCCTTTAAGAGCAGAGAAAGATTAGAAGTTACTAGGAACTGTAAACGTCCTTACTATACTTTTTCAGAAAGATAGGTTATAATATTTTCTTTAGGAGAGGAAAGATAGATTATAATATTTTCTTTAGGAGGGGAAATATTTCTCTTCCAGGCTTCTTTTATTTCCATGCTATGAATCTTTCCTTCCCATGGGAAAGAATGTTCCAGTTAAAGTAAGAAAGCAACTTAAATAAGAAATCAAACCTCTGTCAATAGGCTTAACTGTCTAGAGTGAATTGTATCCCTTAAGCCTGACAACACCAGGATCCATCCCATTCTTTCCACCCCCTTTCACCTCATGCAATGCCCAACACCCTCTTCTCCCCACACAGAAATGTCAAGCAAGCAAGACCTTACTTGTCTCAGCAGAATGGCAAAAAGCAGTTGTGTCTTTTTTCCCTTTTAAGAACCCACTTTACAACATAGGGTTTCATGCAATTAAAAAGTAATCAGAACTTTACTCCCTCCATGTCCAATTTTGATATTAGATATCCACAAGAGGATAAAAAGCACAATCCAGTTCATTAATTACCCTTACTCAATATCTAGCTTTATGATCCACATTTGTAGTTTTCTTTGGGAAGACAGAATGAGAATGGGGAGGAGAGGGCAGAGGTTATAGCCGCAAATGCTCTCTGCCAGGAGTGTTGTGAGGACTTAGATCCTGACTCACTGTCTTCTGGGTAACATGGAAACAAGAGCCAGCCAACTTGCCAAAATTGTGCTTCCTGCAAACAGTAGTGCAGGCTAGCTCCAGCAGTGGTGTGCTGGAGTTCTTTCCCACTGGTTTAGGAGATTGGATTATACACGTGGCTGCCCCACTCCACATTTGGTGACATCATGTTGGTAGCCTGAAACCAGCCATGGTGGGAGCATTTACACCACGGAAGTTGGCAAACACTACAGATCAGTGGCTCCTCTCCCTCCCAAGCTGGTTTACTCTCAGACCACTGGTTCTCTGACATTTTGATGTTCCTGGGGAAACAGACATTAAGGCATTCTTCCTCTTTCCCAAAATAAACCAAAGAAATATCCGTTCAGATGGGTAAATTATCTTCTCTGAAACCTTGGCGCAGGATATCAGATGGGCTGGGTTTCAAATATTTACAGGAAGGTAAGAAGGTCCTGTTGCCTGCTTCCATTCCTGCCTGTCCCCACTGAGTTCTAGTATTACTGGCAGTAATAGTTTCAAGACCACACCACCAAGTTGTCAGGATCCTTCTGTGTATCAGAGCCCCTAAGACACTCCAAAGGTGGTCTTTTGGGGGCCACTCCTGACCAGAGAGGGTATCTACATTCAACTGTGTTCCTGACCCACAGCCTAAGGGGACCCCAGACCCGCAAATGCCCCCAGGTTCCAGGAATTTAGAAGACAAAATATGGCGAATGGTGCAACATTGTCAATGATGCCATTTGTTGAACCAAAGAGTTCAAGGCAAAAATAATGCCCTTAGTCCAGCTGACAACATAGCAATACTGCAACACAACTTTGTTTTGTTCCTTCGTGCTGCCCATTTCTCCACCCAACTCCATGCTCTACCTTGTTTGTTTTTTGGCTCCATTTACTGTTCCCATAAACAACTTTGTAAATCTGGTTATGCTTCAAATTGAAACAACGAAAAGTTATTGTTTAAAAGGCAAACCCCCATTCCTCTTTGTTCCTCAGTAACATTAACTTTTAAAACCCGTTCTCCATGTGCAGATAATACTTTAAATGTTAGCCTTCTTAGTATTTATTCACTTCCCATAATGAAATGGTTCTCTGTTAAATTTCAATAGATTATTGAAAACCACTCAATAGCTAAGAGAAAATTATGCATCATTGCTGAGCTGTTATACCTCAGCAAATAGATCTGCTATCCAATTTATAGTTTAAATAATACAATAAATTAGCACCCTGAGTATTAACTAAGTGCATATTTGGGTAGCTTAATTTAGTAGCCTTCTTTTTAAGCTCATCAGTCCTCTCTAATGAAATAGAACCACATGAACTAAGAGGACCCTTGGCAAATAATCAGAGTAAAATTGGGAGTTGCTATTGTTTATTATTGCCTTTGTTTTCAAGAAGCAAGCTGTATGTTTTTTTAAGAAAAGGGAAAAAAAACCCTCAAATACCGAGAATTCAATTTTTTTTTCAAGGAGAGGACACACTAGTCAGCCACTGAGATAATGAAACTTCTACAACCCCTTCCATAAATTTTTTTCCCAGAATATTTCTCCTTTTTTCTCTTATGTAACACAGAAAGGAAATAGTTTTCAGTGGACATAAACAATGCATCCTTTCGTTTGATGGGCATTGTTTTGAACTATTCATCATCTCAGTATGTCTAGTCTATTTCCTAGAAGACATTCTGGTGCGTACAAATGGTGAGCAACTATTGCATTCCTTGAGAACTGTAGTATTTGAATATACACACAAATGAGAGGGGTGTGGGCATAAGGTAGGGGACAATTTGATTTTAATTCTAATTCGCTGAACATTTACTGAGTGTCAGGAACTGTGCTAAGGGGTTTGCTACAATCATAAATTGTCCATTATTCCTGACCTCAAGGAGCTCAGTGTCAAACAGAGGAGGAAGGCAATTGAAGAGGCAAATGAAAACCCAGTGTGGTACATGCAACAGAAGATGTACACAGAGAGAGATGCAGAGAAGGAGGAATTCTGGGAAAAGGGCTTCCTAGAGGTGATGCTGGAACTTAACTCTGAAAGGCAAATGGGGGTTTTCCAGGCAGTCAGAGGAGTAGGAAGGGCCTTATAAGAAAAGCGGAGGGAATCCATGGGAACTATTGGCTGACAGAACAGTAAGGTGTGCTTGGGGAATTATAAGGTGTTTTGGTTTGTTTTTCAGGATTTAGTTAAGAAGGAGGGAGAGTGAGAGTCCAGGTTGGGGAAGGAAGCAGAGGCCAGATCAAACATCTTTACTCTTCTATGTAAAGAGTTCAGACCTTATTCTTCAGGTATCAGGGAGTTAGTGAGGGATTTTAAACAAGGAAAAACAGGATCGGACTTGCATTTTGGAAAAAGCACAGAGAGAAGGGTAGGTTAGAGAGAAATGAGACTAGTTAAGACCAGTTAATGAGGCTATTGTAAAAGGGAAAAAGTTTAAACAACTTAAAAACACATATTCAGAGTGTTCTTGAATAGCATCTTTTAAAATTTGTGCCTTTTCTTAAAACACCACAAGGCAAAAACTGTTTCATTCTAGAATTCATAATGTAGGGTAGTCATTGTTTTTTTATGTCCCCCAAAATGCTGTACGTTTTTTGTTGGTTTGTATAAAATCAGTGTTTTTCTTTTGAAGTAGTTCTTTGGGGTTTCTGTGTCAAGCAGTAGGAAGTGAGTAAATCAGGTCAGTGAGAAGGATACTATAAAGCAGATGTGAGAAAGGCTAGCTAAAGAACTGGGTGAGTAGTATTTGCCAATTACTATTCTTCTTAATTTTCTGGTAAGACTCACAGCAAAGAGACTGGCTAAAAAACTTCACTTCCTTGTCATTTCAATGGAAAAGTGTTGGAAGTGAGGGGATTTGTGCTGTGTTAGAAAAAAGATTCAGGTTCTTCTCCCTGTGGTCTAGGCCTTGCCTGCAAATCCAGGCTTAAGTTGAAATGTCTATTTTATTAGTTGCTTCTTATACTGAGCCACTGTTGGTAAGCTGAAGTGATAAGGTGTTGAAGAAATAAATTTCTAATTTTTTTAAAGCTGGTTATTTTGATAGCCAGCATCAGCTCAGGCCATCCAGAAAGAAAAGTGCATCCACACAACCAAAGCAGTACCAAGACTTGGATATGACATGTCCACTCCACCCTTTCACTGGATGTGGATGCTACAGTCTTTCAATTGATGGTAGCCAGAGAAGAAGACGGGAAAGAGAGCAAGAGAAAAAGAAGACAGACCACATTTATTAGACATGGGAAAAGACATTAAGTGCCCCCTTCCACTTAACAAGCCCAGCTGAAAGATGCCTAGAGACAAGTCCAAGAGTTGGCGAGATAGTGGAATAACCAGAACCCTTGTACATTACTGGAAAGAATACAATCAATTTGGAAAACAGTTTGGCATTACCTAAGAAAGTTGAAGATGCTCAAACTCTGTGAACTCATCCATTCCACCTCTAGGAATTATTCTTAGAGAAAGTCTTGCATGCAGGCCCAAGGAGGTACTTGCAAGACTGTGTACAGCAGCAATATTTATAGTAGCAAAAAGCTGGAAACAACCCAAATGCCCATCAGCAGTGAAATGGACAAATGATATAATCACACAATGGAATACTATGCAGCAATGTAAAAGAACGAAGCACAATTTTGCATGTATCAACACGATGAATCTCAAAGTATTGAAGAGCAAAAGTATACTGCAAAATCATACAGAATAATTCCTTTTATATAAAATTAAACATGAAAAGTAAAATATCATTTATGGAGATGTATATCTGCAGTAAAACTATTAATTTTTTTTAAAAAAGTAAAAGGGTGGGCTTCCCTGGTGGCGCAGTGGTTGGGAGTCCGCCTGCTGATGCAGGGACACGGGTTCGTGCCCCGGTCCGGGAGGATCCCACGTGCCGCGGAGTGGCTGGGCCCGTGAGCTATGGCCGCTGAGCCTGCGCGTCCGGAGCCTGTGCTCCGCAACGGGAGAGACCACAACAGTGAGAGGCCTGCATACCGCAAAAAAAAAAAAGGAAAAAAAAAAGTAAAAGGGTGATAAAAAAAATCCAGGGCAGTGGTTTACCTCAAGGGCAGTGAGAGAAGGGGATGGGCTGGTAATGCTGCATTTCCTAAATGACTGGTAAGCACAAGGGTATTCATTTATCATTGTTTGTTTTACCTCACACAAGTATGATACGTATTTTTGGATATTATTCAATTTTTAACTAAAAAAGAAAAGAAAAAACCCACCTACTGATGCTGCCAAACTCACAAAAATGAATCTTTAAGAAATTCAACATGTTCTCTGTTGTGCTTTTTCCTTCTGCCCAACACAGGGATGATGAGATGAACCCTATATCTAAAAACAGTAAGTGGGGAGGATACAGAGAAGCAATTGAAGGAAACAAAGGCAAAAGTGGGAAGTCCCCCTCTGGCAAGCAGAGCTGGTGCCAAAATGGAAACAAGAAGACAGAGCTGGTGCCAGAATAGAAACCTTGGGACTCTGGTTGCTGCATAAAAAAATAAATAGAGGAACAAAAATAACACCCACATCTCCATGCTGGACAGCAGAAGAGCAAGAAGTTGCCAAACATTTGGTTTTTTGTTTTTGTTAGATTATTTTTTACTCTCTAAATCTAAGCTCCTATATTCCTCTTCTTCCCTGTTTCTATATGTTAGAAGCTCAGTACAAATGAAACAAAACAAAAACAAAACCAGAACCAAAGCATTAAGGCTGGATGCTTCATTTATTGCCAACAGGGATGTTTCAGATTATTGTTAAACTAGAAGGGACTCAATGCTTTAGAAACATCTCATCACTCAGTTTAGTGATTTTCATATACTTTTGTTAGACTGCCATGCAGCAAAACATGGAACACCTCCCCAGTCCCCTCTACTTCTTCCATCTCTCATCAAGACAGTCTCCTTGTTATGGTGAAGGGAAAACTGGATACAACTGCAGTATTTCTAGTCCTATCTGATGAATAATACTCAGCCCATTTCATCATCTGAGCCTTTAAGACATAATATCTCTTAAGGACCCTGTTAGATGGGGTTGGGGGAAGCATCTTGCCCTGTGAAAACAGATTCATGCTAGGAGAGGTCAACAAAGACAATAAAATAAATATTTATTACATGCTTACTAGATGTCAGACAGAGTGTCAAGTAATAAATGAGCATTATCTTAATTAATTCTAATAATGAATCCTTCTGCAAGAGAGGTAGGTATTAATATCAACCCCAGTTTACAGATGAGGAACCTCTTGGAGAGGTTAAGTAACTTGCCCAAGTCACACAGCTAGTAAGTGGTAGAGCTGGGAGCCAAGCCAGGTCTAACACAGTATTCATTACCTTAATCCCTAAACTATAATGTCACTTGAGTATGGTGATATAATAGAAGTAGTGAGAATCGTCAAGGAAATAAAAAATAAATAAAATTCAAGCTCATAACGTCTCAATCTGAGGTCACCAAAGGTGGTCCATGGTTTGGGTTGGGGAGAGTCTATGAATTATTTTCAACAATTCAAATAGTCTAATCCATGGGTTCTTTGTCTTTTGTGTGCCTTGGACCCCTATGGCTGTTTAGTGTAGCCTAAAGATACTTCTCAGAATAATGTTTTCTTTTTCTTTTTTTTTTTTTGCGGTACGTGGGCCTCTCACTGTTGTGGCCTCTCCCGTTGCGGAGCACAGGCTCCAGACGCACAAGCTCAGCGGCCATGGCTCACGGGCCCAGCCGCTCCGCGGCGTGTGGGATCTTCCCGGACCGGGGCACGAACCCATGTCCCCTGCATCGGCAGGCGGACTCTCAACCACTGCGCCACCAGGGAAGCCCCAGAATAATGTTTTTAAATACATGATTCACTCATATATATATTATGATACATATCATAATATATATACATATATATTATAGATCACAAATGAAGCCATTACATTGAAATGATCAAAACAGCTAAACATGAATTTGTGATATATCAACATACATCCTTCTATATGAACACATATAGAAGAGCAACCTGTGGGTCTGATAACTCCTGTAACTTTAAAGTAGTGATGGTCATAAGCATTGTTTCTAGCTATTTGCAACAGCATCTGTATTTGGTATGAAAATATCTCTGCTTTCTATGCGACAAAGTCAAAGGCACTGCTAATACTGCTGTGGTTTGTTGCTTACATTCATAACGGAAGGAAATGATGTTTCAGTTAGAGGTTAGTGAAAATAAAGTTGCAATTTCTTTCCCTTCTAAGTTCATTGACCCTTTGAATCCTAACCACAAACCCTTACCCCAGGTTAGGAATCTATTAAATAACCAACGATCACCTAATGGAAGTGCTAAGTTTACTCCTGATAAGGCTTCATTCTAAATCATTGCATTTTTATTTTTGCTTTGGCATGGAACTAATTGTATCAATCTATTATATCAATAGTATTTGATCAATAATTAATATCCAGAATCACACTGTGACTGGTGGGCAACATCTTTGCTGAGAACTCTTCTGGATGGTGTTTACAGGAGACCCTGCTTGATCTAGTTGTATCTTTGTTGGAAAGTAACAAAAGACTTTGCACACGAGGATCGCATCATTTCAGTACGGGACAGAATGCTGCTGGGAAAAGGAAGCTAATGTTTTGAGTAAATAAAAGAGTTCTTCTACGAGTCTAAATTACCAATGGTCTATCAGTATTTTGAGAGAACAAAGATCACTTGTAAACCTACAATGCATGGCAGGGAACTGAGGTTTAAAATTTAGTTTAAGGTTTTGGCTGAGGATTTCAGAGAACCAGAGCCATACCAGTAAATACTGCTGACTAGAGGACACTTTTCTAAATGTGATGCTTCAGATCAATGGCTGGTTTGTTAAGAGTAAATCTATGTTCTCAGGTTTCTGGTTGGCCTGTAAGTAAGTAAAATAGGTCAGGGTTTAGAGCACCCTTTAGGCATCAGAACGGAAGTTTATCCAAACGTAAGCCCCACAGGATTCCTGCAAGATGGAAGTCATTTCCTTATCAATAGAGGAACAAAAGACATCACAGTTTAGGGTTCCCTAAAACCAGCTGCATATTCAATTCCCTAAGAAGCTTAAATATTGATGCTCAGGTCTTACCCCAGACCAGTAAAGTCAGAATATCTGGAAATAGGCCTTGGGAATCTATATTTGCAAGGGTTGAGACACAATGGCTTAGGAAAATGTAGTGGACAAGGACGGTTCCAAATTCTTTGCCGTTCTTGCCATCAGGAGGAATATGGCCTTGCTCTGTGACTTGCTTTGACCAAGAGAATGCAATGGAAATAACAGTCTGGGGCTTTTGAACCCTGGCCTTAAAAGGATGGGCATCTTTTGCTTCTCAGTTTGGGAGACCTGCAGCTATGCTGTGAAGTCCAGGCCAGGACACTACATGGTTAGAGGTCATATGGAGAGAGCGCTGGAGGACAGGAGATTCCCTTGGAGACTACCTAGGAGACTACCTTAGCCAGCTTTAGCCAAACTCTCAGCTGAATGCAGCTGCGTGTGTGACCTCGGCCTATCCCAATCAGAAGAACCACTCCACGGAGCCCATTCCACCCACATAATTGTGAGAAATAATAAATTATTGTTGTGGTAAGCCAGTAAGTTTTGGAGCGATTCCTTATTCTGCAATAAATAACTGAAAAGGGGAAATATTTCCAGACAATTCTTGATTCTTTTCCCTGAAAGATCTGTTGTTCCTCCTATCTTAAATCTTGGTGTGAACTGAAAAACAAGGCTGGATCCATCTTTCTAATGCAGATAGAAGACATAATGACACTAAGAGCTCAAGTGAAAGCTTACATTATGCAAACAAAGGAAGACCAATACCCCATGTGGCCTTAGGCCATCCACCAACTGCTGCTGCTATCTGTTCACCCACCCCCACGCAAACCCTGAGAGCTTGCAACTGCATTGTCTCGGTGGTCTTTGTGGTAGACAGATGCATCATCAGATCCCCTTTCAAGGATGGACTTGCGGCCCAGCTGTGGGAAGTCCAGTCAGCAGATGGCCTCCAGCTCCTTTGGGGTCTGCCTCAGCTGCAGAGCACAGCCTTTCCCCAAAATGATGCCCTTCCTGGGGCATCCCACATTTGGTGACTAAGTGAGGGGGGTGGGTATAAAGGCCTGACCATTTTTGTCTGATGTAAGATGCTCTGATGGAAACTACTCCCTCTGGAGCTCCCTTGCAGGTTGGCCAAGGTTCGTCAGGCCTCTATCATAGTTTGGTTTTCTCCTCTGCCAATTCTGCTTCCTACCCCTTCCTTTCTCAGGTGTTAATCCCTAATAAACATTGTGCACTCCAAACTTTGCCTCAATGCCTGCTTCTGGAGAATCTGTGAAGCTCTTGATGGCAAGTTTTATATTGAGGGCAGGGGTATGTTTTGATTGCTATGTCTGATTTTCTGCCCACAGTCTGATTCCCAAAAGTGGACAGAAGAACTTTCCCCAGGTCTGGAAGATGGAGACAAAGAACCCATGAATCAGGCCATCCCTCTTGGTAAAAATCAAGAGCTGGGAGAGAGAAGAAGATTCTGTTTAACAATTTCTGTAACAAAGCCAAAACATCTTCCCAGGAATTAGCTGCATTTGGTAATCACTGTCTCAAATCTGTTTAACAGTTACTTTCCTCCATTAAATATTGTTTTAACTTCTCATGCCCTATCAAGTAGTTGAATGCAATAGTTACATTTATTGCTCTTTGCTTACTCTGATATTGTCAGTGCAACCAAGGACTTGCTGAAGACCTTTCTGGAACTGTTGGTTTCTTCAGAAATACTTTCTAATGCTCCCTAAGATGTTTAAAATTCTAAATTTAAAAAAAAAAAAGAATTATCAGAAAGTTCAAGAGAGGCAGGTGGCCAGCTCGGTCATTCTCTCTGTGGATTATCCGTGGACATGGTGAAATCCTAGCCTGACCTTCCCTTCCACTTGAAGGACTGTGGTTATTCTTTTCTCCATTTTTCAGTTGTGTGTAGTCAAAGAAACAAAATGGTTGATGTTAGTTTTAGAAAAGCACAATTAAGAAGCTGTAGTTGTTAATTGTTTTCTGTCTGCACGCCGGGCTTTCCCCATCTTCCTACTCCTTGTAAGGACTCTGCTTTTCTTTAGAAAACAGCCTCTTTTTTTTTTTTTTTTTTTGGTACGTGGGCCTCTCACTGTTGTGGCCTCTCCCGTTGCGGAGCACAGGCTCCGGAGGCACAGGCTCAGCGGCCATGGCTCACGGGCCCAGCTGCTCCGCGGCATGTGGGATCTTCCTGGACCGGGGCACGAACCCATGTCCCCTGCATCAGCAGGCGGACTCTCATCCACTGCGCCACCAGGGAAGCCCGAAAACAGCATCTTATGTGGACTGGATGCACTGCCAAACACACTGGCCACCACCCACACTCTACCCACCTCTGTCACCACCACCACCAAGGGCAGACTTGTAGCCTTGGTCCTGTGGCCAACCAGAATATTCCATCCTTCCCGCTCCATGGCCCCCACAGGTACTTAAAGCACAGCGGTGCCGGGGAAAGAGCAAGATGTGGGCTGTCAAATCTCAGATACTATTACTATTTGAAGCCTTAATCAAGTTTTCCAGGTGAAACTTCTGTTTCTACATTTATAAATTAGTAAATACAATCACATAATTTACAGGGGAGTTATGAGTATTCCATAAAATTGTGGATAAGAAAGTGTGTGGCAGACCACTGGCCTGAGGGCTTGCAAATGCTGAAGGATTGGTAGCCATCCTTAGCGTCTCCTTTGGCCTTCCTGACACCCCCATGCACCAGTGACCAGCCCACAGCCGTAAGTGGCAAAACTGAAATTCACATAGGTTGGTCTAACTCCACAGTCCACCTTCCTCTCATTACCCCAGACCGCCTCCCATTGGTCACAACTCTCCAAAACAGTCAAGCTTTGAGGGTGGTGGGCTCCTTCCCTTGGTTTCTCTGTATGTAACCCCTAACAGAAGGTCTGATTCCTGTTGGAAACTCAGGGAGAAGCCCCTGAGAAGAGTGAGGCAGACCACAGTCCTGAGGACTCCATAAGCCAAACCTGGGTCAGGGTCAGAGTATGAGTCATGGCTCAGGGCTTGTGCTTTTGGGGGCTGGGGGACTCACTGTGGCTGCCGGAGGAGGGAACCAGGATGACACCAGCATGCCAGGTGCTCCCTGTGGATACTTAGCTTTCAAGCTGGTTTAACTACACAGGAAACACCATGTCTCAAACAGGGATCAGTCCTCACAGCTTAGACATTACAAAGCTTGTCTCCTCTATTTCAGGACCTCAGAATCAAGTATCAAGAAGGTGGTCTCAGGAAGTAGATGGAGAACCTTCTTCCAATACAGCTCCTAACATGGCTCCCTATTTCCTGGGGATCCTCCTTCTCTGACCTCTTTCTACCCTGAATTCATCCTATTGCTGCCATTTTAAACTTTCCAAAGCTTTGAAAATGTGCTTACACATCTTCCATGGCGACAAACACTGTATGCTTCCACTTATATGAGATACTTAGAGAAGTCAGATTCATAGAGACGGGGTAGAATGGTGGTTGCCAGGCTCTAGGGAAGGGGTAATGGGGAGCTGGTGTTTAGTTACAGAGTTTCAGCTTTACAAGAGGAAAAGAACTGTGGAGATGGATGGTGCCCAACATTATGAATGCATTAATACCACTCAACTGTATACTTTAAAATGGTTAAGATGGCAAATTTTGTTATGTATATTTTATCACAATAAAAAAAATTAAAAAAAAAACCCTTCAGTGGCCCCCTACTACTTAAACAATGGAACACTCACCCCTTTGCCTATCATCAAGGTCCCATGATCTCTTTCCAGGTTCCTCTCCCAGCTTTCACCCTTTACGCTCCAGATTAGAAACCAGACTGTGTGCTCTGCCTGTACCCTGCCCTGTACACTCTCATTCTGAGGCTCTGCCCACCATGTTTCCTCTGTTCATTTTAGCCAATTTCAGCATCTGTTCTTTTACTAACATCAGAAATTCCCAGGTAAAGCTATAACCTTTCTTAACACTGGATGAACCTTGCCTCACCACCTACTGAGCTCTAGCACCTTTTAATTTTTTTATTTTTATTATTTTTTTTGCGGTACGCGGGCCTCTCACTGTTGTGGCCTCTCCCGTTGCAGAGCACAGGCTCCGGACGCGCAGGCTCAGCGGCCATGGCTCATGGGCCCAGCCGCTCTGCGGCACATGGGATCTTCCCGGACCAGGGCACGAACCCGTGTCCCCTGCATCGGCAGACGGACTCTCAACCACTGCACCACCAGGGAAGCCCTCTAGCACCTTTTTAAAAATCCCGATACTCTGTCTGTCTACAGAAGGGCACATGCATGTAACTGAACAGCTAACACTGAAGTAAAATATATTATTTCTCAGGCCTGCTTTAATTACGGCAGATATGTATGCAGGCTCCAATTTTAACTGTACTAGTTTACTACTGCCAATCCATCATTCCAGAGGTGGGTGCCCTTGTGAAGTAGAAAACCTCTGGGCTGGAAGCCAGGGGACCTAGAATCTAATCTCAGCTCAGACATGAAATGGGTAGGAGACTTTGGAACAGTCACTTAACCTCTGGGCTTCAGATTCCCCACCTGGAGAATGAGATCTAAAATTTGTTTCAACTGGAAAATGCTACCTAGAGTATGGAGATAATCCATCCTGTAATTATTGAATAACCTAAGCTGATATTGATAATGAAAACATAAAATAAAATTAATGATGACTCAAATTGCAATCAGGAAAAGAGAGTTGTTGGAAACAATGCAAAACTCATGGTAGAAGAAGCTACACCCAATATGATTGCATAGGAATGAAAATTGACCAGGGACTCAAGTCTTCCTTTTAATGTTTACACGGAAAATAATTAATCTCTGTAAGAATATTTTCATTGAAATAAAGATAGAAAAATGCTTTTTTCAGAAAATTTAGCTTCATGAAGTTTTTTCTAGAAAGATGTTTTTAAAGAAATTCATCAGTGTTATTATTCTGATTAAAATTTTATATTCTGATTAAAATTTTATACTCTGATTAAATTTTATATTAAATGTGGCATCAAAAAAGTCTTTGGAGTTGACGTGACAATTCAGTGATGTAAGAACAAAATGTGCTGCATTTCAAAAGCAGTGGCAACATCAAAACAGATCATGAACAGCAACTGTGACATTTGGAGAAAGGCAGAGAAAGACCCCAAAAGGAGCAGCAGGGTGGCCTTGACAGTGATGGACATGGGTTGTCACCAGCTAGTGGGAGAGAGAGGATTAGACCTTTGATCTATACTGCAACACTATTGAGTCATACAAACACACACATCACACTCTGAAGGCAACTATCTATTCTATATTGCTTGCAAACCGAGCCCCTCCAGACATTAATGAAAAATATATTTCAGATCTTTCTTTGAAGATATCTTAGCTATAACTCAGTTCAAACCTTGTATTTTACAGATGAACAAACTGAGGCTCAGAAAAGCCTATGACTTCCCAGATGATATAACAAGGGAGGTCCAAGTCTTAGAATGACACAGATTGTGGAGGCCAGACCAACAAGGGGCAACAAATAGCACTCATTCTTCATCTGATCTCCGAAGGCTTGATGGAGCTGGTTGGTTTTCCTGGGCCTCCCTTGATGGAGAAACTGCTCCCCATCTCTGTACCTTGGCACTCCCCTGGGAGAGCTGTCATTCCTTTAAGTGGACATTTCAGGGAACCATCCGGAGACAAGTCTACTTTGGTTTCGATTTTTAAATTAAGAGCTGTGGAGTTTGGCAGAGAGTGAGTTTTCTTTTTTGGCAGACACATACACATGCTTCTGTTTTGTGTGTCAAATGTTAAAAAGCCAAGTCCACGGTTGAGGCCCGTTTCTTCCATTATCAGATGCCTGACATCTGAACAGTATCCTTAATCCACAGAGAATGCCTTTGTGAACACCAGAGCTCTTTCCCCTCCTTCATCCCTGCCCCTCCCCCCAATCTCCACACCCCACCCCCAATCCTATGCCGAGGCATTAGGGGAAGGAGCACTGACAGCAATGTAAAATCACCCACATAAAATGCAGATCCCTCGCCGCTGTGTGGTGAAGCTCTTCTATCACAAACATATGTGGGCCTCGCTTCTTTTGTTAGCCGGTGTTTGGCAGCCGCAGGAGTGCCATTTCATCTCTCAGTGTGTTTTGCATTCACCAGAAGAGTCAGCGGGCTCAGTGTGATAGTTGCCACAAGTTTCTGGGCGGTGGTCAATCCCTTCTCCCACCTCTACGGCCCAGGCTGCCCTGCAGCCCCAGTCTCACCTCCCAAGCTGGGCATTCCGTGCACAGCACCGAGCAGGACACGTGTGATGCCAGGCACTGGAGCGTTTCACAAGGAAGGTCCAGGGGACATAGAATAACAGGTGGCTGAGGCAGCCATCAAAGGATCTGGAGGACATGCTGAATGTGCCTGGTGGGATTCTCATCATAAAGCAGTGCAGCGGACAGGGGGTTAAGGACGTGGCCATCGCTCCCTGGCAGCTCGGCATGCTTTTTGCCCTTAATGTCCTGAATACTAATATTCCAACTTTCCTCTAAGGGAAAATCAAACATTTTCCCTGATCTTGACTTTTACCATTTATAATTTTCCTTTTTTTCCTGTATATTCTTATAAGTGATCCACGGTAACAGTAATAATAAGCAAATGTTTCCTATGAGTCAGGGACTGCTCTAAGCTAATTAGCTTATAGAATCCCCTCAATAATCCTATGAGGATACTATAGACTGAGTGGCTTAAAGAACAGAAATTTCTCACAGTTTTGGCATCTGGGAAGTCCAAGATCAAGGTGCTAGCTGACTGGGTTTCTGATGAGAGCTCTCTTCCTGGCTTGCAGATGGCTGCCTTCTTGCTGTGTCCTCACATGGCCGAGACAGAGAGAGGGCAAGCGTTCTCTCCTTAATCCCACAGAATCAGGGCCCTACCCTTATGACCTCATTTAACCTTAATTACCTCCTTAGAGGCCATATCTCCAAATACAGATACATCCTAAGTTAGGTCTTCAACATCCTAAGTTAGGGAGACACAATTCAGTCCATAACAGGTAGATATTATTACTACCCCTATTTTATAGGAGATGAAGTCATGGTATAGAGAGGTGAAAAACTTGCCCAAGGTCACATAGCTATGAAGTAGAAGATTAAGGAGGCAAACCATGGTCTTCCTGACTCAAATACTCTATTACAGTACTGAGGACACTGGAACACTCTATTATAGTATTGGAGGCCACTGGAACACTCTATTATAGTATTGGAGGCCACTGGAACACTGTAGTATAATGTTGGAGGCCCCTGTAACACTGTACCATACTATTGGAGGCCACTGGAACACTCTATTATAGTATTGAGGCCACTGAGCACTCTATTATAGTATTGGAGGCCACTAGAATACTCTATTATAGTATTGGAGGCCACTGGAACACTCTATTATAGTATTGAGGCCACTGAGCACTCTATTATAGTATTGGAGGCCACTAGAATACTCTATTATAGTATTAGAGGCCACTGTAACACTCTATTATAGTATTAGAGGCCACTGTAACACTCTATTACAGTATTGAGACCACTATAATACTCTATTATAGTACTGAGACCACTATAATAGTCTATTATAGTATTAGAGGCCACTCTATAGTGGTCTCTAACCACTCTGTTACACAGTCTCTACATATGTTATAGGTATACGCATGTACAACACACATACACAAACACACATATCCATATAACCTAATACTGTATACAGTTTTATTCAGTAACAATGATTATTCCTAAACTAGTCAGTAGTTGACGTAAAAAAAAAATCTCCCCAACAGAAAGATGTCTACAAGCAAATTTTTCCTTGTGGGAGAAAAGAACTCAATTAAGAGTGTGTGTGTAGAGGGTCATGATACCAAAGTGGATAGCATGAATATACTCAGAATTTGTACTGGAAGGGATCTCAAACCAGAGCAAGAAGTTTAGAGCTCTGTCTATGGGATGAGATTAACTTTCTGAGTACAAACTCTACCCTGACCCACCAGGCCCCGTATGATATGGCCACAGCCAATCCTCCATCTTTGCTTCCCCTCTTTCCCTATTCCTCCCTCAGACCCACTGGCCCTCCTTCCTTTCCTCAGGCACAGCCAGCTTATTTCTGCCCCTTGGCACATTTAGACATTCTCTGCATGGAAACGCTGGCCCACATCTGCACATGGAGGCTGCTTCATGTCCGACTGTCTCACCTCTTCAGTGAGGCTTCTGGGATCCACCATCCAAAGGAGTCCCTGTACCAGCTCTTTCACATCATCCAGTTTTATTTTCTGGCATTATCTGATTTGTGAATGTCTATATTTGCCTATTTTCTGCCTTTATTTCTTCCCTCCTTTGAGTAAAATCTCCTTGATAGAGTAGACTTTATTATCATATTCAGTCTGCTGATCTTATAGCAGCCAGACCATCCAGTCAGTGAATGGGAGGATGCAATCAGAAATAAAAGATTGTGGGCATTTCATCATTAAACTAATATTTCTTCATTTCTAGCCACAGGCAAAGTATTACTGTATTCTAATCACGGGAGGTAAGTTTAGAACCTCATGAGTATTTACAAATATCTTTTTTTTATACTGCCCCGAAGGAACGCCTAACAAATGTCTTTCAAACATGTGAAAAGATTAAATAAACAAGTTTTTTTCCTGAGTGTTTCTCTTCTCTTCTATTTAGTTAACATTCTCCACCTTACTGGCAATTAAATATCAGAGGCAATCTGACAGACATAGGCACACAGGCTCTGGGAACAAACTGAATTAAGTTTGAATCCCAGTGCTGTCATTGGATGATTCTGGATTAACTGTTTACCTACTCGGAGTATGTTTCCTCATATGTAAGTAAAATGGAAATTATATTATATAATTTTCAGAGGTTATTCTGATAATATCCATGAAGTACCTATCACAACAGCTGGCACATATTTAGTGTTCAACAAACGAAAGCTATCTTTATCATTATTGAACTTAAATATAGATAGATGAGCCCATCCCTTATAACTCTGATCTTTTTTTTTTTTTTTTTTTTTTTTTTTTTTTTTTTCTTTTTGCGGTATGCGGGCCTCTCACTGTTGTGGCCTCCCCCGTTGCGGAGCACAGGCTCCGGACACGCAGGCCCAGCGGCCATGGCTCACGGGCCCAGCCGCTCCGCGGCATATGGGATCCTCCCAGACCGGGGCACGAACCCGTATCCCCTGCATCGGCAGGCGGACTCTCAACCACTTGCGCCACCAGGGAGGCCCATAACTCTGATCTTTTATTTGCCTCTTCTCTTTCATTTATTTTGCACACAAAAAATCATAATCTATCTTTTGCCTGATTTATTTACATAGTTTATGTAGATCAGTAGGACTACTGACACACATGATATTCGTTGGAAAATTAGCTTATAATTAATAATAATAATAACAGCAACAAAAGGAAACAACCTTATGTGGCCAACAAGAGGGTAATTAAGAAAATTAATTTTATCAATTCAATGGAGTATTACTTAAAAATAAGTTAAGAATCTATACTGTAACTTTGAAAATATGTATGATACAATGTTAAAAGAACAAAACAGCAAGTGCCACATCCTGTACTGGCAGAAACACTTGTTGCTCTCAATCCTCCTACTAAGAAAAACTGGAAAAGCTGGACAAAATACAGAACACACCCACTTGAAAATCCTGAGGATCACCCAAGGCAGCCAGGATATAAGAGGTATATTAGTTTCCTATTGTTGCTGTAACAAACCACCACAAATTTAAGTGCCTTAAAACAACAATAATTTCTTATTTTATAATTCTGGAGGTCAGAGGTCAGAAATGGTCCCACTGGACTAAAGATGTTGGCTAAGCTAACTAAGATGTTGGCAAGGTTCCATTCCTTCTGGAGGCTCTAGGGGAGAATCTGTTTCTTTGTGATTCCTAGTTTCTAGAGGCTGCCTGCATTCCTTATTAGCTCATGGTCCTTCCTCTAGCTTCAAAACCAGCAACACAGCATCTTTGAAACCCTCTCTGACTCTGACTCTCCTGCTTCCCTCATTCACTCATAAGGACCTTTGTGATTATACTGGCCCATCTGGATAATCCAGAATAATTTCCCCATCTCTAGGTCAGATGATTAACAACCTTATTTCCATATGTAGCCTTAATTCCTTCTTTCCATATGAAACAACATATTGACAGGTTCCAGAGATTAGGGGGAAGGTCTCTTTGGGGGCCCATTATTCTGCCCACTACAAGGGGCCAGACTTGCAAACTGAAGGAGAGGGCAACAAGCTGAGTCTGGCATTCTCTGGCCCTGTCCGCATTAAAGCAATAGTTGATTCAGCGGCCAAGAGGCTACAAAACCAAGCATAAAGTGGTAGTTAAGAGACTGGAAATTTGAATGGAGCTTTGGGAGACAAAAAGTACAGATTTAAAGTCACTCAATTCCAGACTTGATAAAGGTACTTGCCTCTATTCTAATTGCCTGACAGAAGCAAAGCAAAATCTCTTTGAAGGTAAACATCATCAGCCAAAAACTCAAACTATCTCCATAATTTTACCTGTTTAATGTCTGACATTCAACTGAAAATTTCTAAGCATATCAGGAAAAAGTACCAAGTTACCATACAAAAAGAGAATAAATAAATCTCATGAACACAAAGCTGAGCAAACATACCACACAGGAAAGAGTACACACTGAATATGTCCATTTATAAAAATTCAAAAACTTGCAAAAGTAATCTAGGCTATTAGAAGTCAGGACAGTGGTTACTTTGGGGAGGAAGGGAGTAGTGACTATGGGGTGGGGGGGGCAGTGGTTCTATTCTATTTCTTTATTTAGGTAACAGTCACAGGGGTATGTTCACTTTGTGAAAATTCATTTACCTGTATATTTGTGACTTGTTCACTTTTCCATATTATGTTATAACTCAGTAAGTTTTTTTGAAGTAACAAAGTAGAATCAACCTTATATTACACTGTTAAAATTATGCAAAAACCTGTACCTGTGAACATATGAATCAATTAAAATGCAATTTCAGATGTTGAAATTGTTGAATTTTTTTTTCTCTTTTTAAAAAATATTTGAATTGCTATATAACTTGTGTTACTTAAAAAGAGACAAATAAACAACAAAATTAAGTCCAGATTATTTTCTGCAACTGAAGAGCCTCCACTTGTCCAGGAATTTCAATATTTTGGAATCTGTTTTCAGAGTTAACTATTTATTGTGGTCCCCAACTCAATACCAGATTCAAGATCGCTCAAGTTTACAGAAGCAGATGGGGCTGACAAGGCACTTCCCATCCTCTCTTGAGATCTCTCTGCATGTAAAGTCACTTCTTTCTGTCCTTCCCTGTCCCATTTTCAGACTTCATATATATACTGCCAGAATTGTTCCTGCTCTGAGACATTTAGTTTGCCATTCCACCAGTAGTTAATTCTTTGGTATAATTTATCTCAATTTAGAAACTGTAATGTTGTATCTTTTCAAAGTTTACCTTCACTTGAGCCCAGAAATATGTCTCTCAACTGTTTCCGTTGTCCAAGGTAGTTAACATTTTGTGTAATATTTAAATTTCTGTTAAATTTCATGTTATTTAATGGTTAGAATGACCAGGGTAGGGTAGGAAGGCTACCTTTTCACATTAGAATACCCGTAATTTCTGCTGGATCTATCGTTTTTTTAAACATAAATGAGTAATTCAGATGATAACCCAGTGACCCCTGATAAAATACTTTGTGATCTCTCATTTACAATCCTAAAGCAAAGTACTTTTAAAGTAGTACTCCTATGATTAATTTCTGTTTGGAGCATGGATTTGACTAAAGGAAAACTCAAGCATTAGAAAGCTATTCTTCCAAATACTTGGAGGTACAGAATTGAGGTCCCAGCGTTACCTCACATAAAAAATTGGGGAATAAAATCAAGTCTAGAAGAATAAATTTTTCCTCTTGAGACTAAGCAAAACTAAGGGGCTTTCTTAATTTCTCCAGACACTTTCTGGAGGTAAACAGTGTAATCATCGTGTAAACATTAAGGAAGACCTATTCATCTTCGAGGAGCTGAGACCTGCAAACTGGAGGAGCAGTGGACAGGCTTGGCCAGAGTAACAACTGACCCCTAAAGGAGAGGTCACACTAAGGCATCAGATAGATTTTGTCCTGGGGCTCCATGTGTAATACGTGAATGTGATCATAGGTTTGCCAGAGGAGATTACATTGAACCTTCCTCATGTAATTTGTTCACGCTCTCTTTTGTTCCCCAAATAGACTAATTCTCTCATTAATGATTCACCTTTTGGGGCTGAGTATTATCTTTTTTTTAATCTTTTTAATTGTCACCTTATCTCTTAAATAATACCTACACTATTGTCTGACAACTTTTGTCTTAAACATTGAGTATTTGTATTTTAATATGAACTCAGACCACCCTTCCCAGTGGAAAGGAGGACAACAGAAGACACCTTTTGGTTATTGTATGACTTTGCTTAAAGCTGACCACGTCTTATGGGTATTCGGGCTTTCATTTCAATCTCATCACCCCATTCTTACAACCTGCATGATGGGAAGCATTTTCATACCTGATAGAAGCTATCCACTTGCTGTACATAACCAGCCACTTCAGGATCAGATTTAAGGACCTTCCAAACTTTTCTTTCTGTCTTCTTATAATCCTGGGATTCTTTCCAGTTCATGGCCATCAAGGAGCGCTCTGTCAGGGAGTTGCCACGATGATGTCCAGTTGGCCATTGTAGATTAGAACCTGAAATGAAATTGAGCCGTGGGCAAATGCAGGATTCAGCAGGGGAAGCCAGTCAATGTATCTAGGTACAGATAGTGCACACAAGAGAGAAAGGGGAATGTTAGCTGCTCTGGGGCGCTGCTCAGAGACGCCAACCCAGGAACTCAGTAGGGTCACTTTCTTCCAGTTGGCTACATATACCAACAACCTGAAATAAACTCAAGCCTTGTCTCAACCACTGCATTCTTCCAAAAGTTTGATTCTTCATAGGAATCTGCATACATCTCTCTTGTTGCAAAAGCATTTGTGCTGTATTACTCAGCAATATAGGTTTTACTTGGATGTATGGCTATGTTAAGGAAGAAGACTGTGGTTACAGTTCAGTGGAATTAAGGAATGGTACACACTAGGATTGTCATGAAGCCTGCATTTGATTATCTTCACTTTTCAGGCCCTGTAGCAGCTGGCAAGCTGGGCATCCCCTCGTGGCTGCTGCTAATCCATGCTGCTTTCCCCTCCTACATTTCAGTGACAACTATAATTTTTTGAGGCAGACAGATAGATGCAGGTGCCTCAAATTTGTTATTTGTTGGAGGCAACCATGTCTGCTATGCCACTTCCAAAGACCTTCTTTCTTAAATAGGATAGCCACTTGTCAAAAATGAGGAATGTCCTTCAAAATGCCTAAGATACATTTTTTTTTAGCCAAGTTGATGGGTACTGTAGGAGAAACTCTGAGGCAACTCTGGTCTTTTCTTCCCAAATAGCTTTCAAGATATTCAGATAATACCCAATGCTGCTGAAGTTGTGAAGCTACTGGGGACAGTGTGAATGGCATTACTCTTCAGGAAAGCAACCATCACTTTTTAATGCAAAGACTTTATAATGTTGAGACTTTGTCCCAGTAATCCCAGTTTGTGGAATAAGCTCTGTGAAAATAAGCCCAAAGGAAAAAAAAATTAACAATATTCACTGAAACTTTATAATGACAAATTTGAACACAGTCTAAAAGTTCCATATTAGTGAGTGGTTAAATAACCATGGTACAGAAATTCTATGGGATACTGCAAAGCCATTTAAACTGTTGGACTACCAAGTTGTCACCTCATTCTCCTTAAGTCCAGCCTCTTTCTCCTGAACTCAGGGAGATGGCTATCTTAAGCTTGTGTTCCTCAACCCATTTCTCATTCCAGAAGTGCACATTATGGGGCTCACTGCCTTTATTTCTCTGCTCTTTGGATCTGTGCTCTTTACTGTCTGTGGATAAAGTCTGAAAAGTATTGCCTCATATACTATGTCCATCTTATATCTGTTTATAGTGTAAGTACAAACTCAGTGGATGATAATGCCAGAAGAAGAATTCTGATTTTTAAAAAAATTGTTCATCATCAGCTTTCTCACAAAATAGTTGTGGTTCATTTATTCTCTGTAAATAAAATTTTTTTTTTTTCCTGGTAAAATAAATAAATAAACGGTTGGACTAAACCATGAAGCAATGTGGAAAATGCTTATCACATAATGTTAAGTATGAAAGCTGAATGCCAAATATATATCCCAATTATGATATATAAAATTGACATACTTATTTACATATATGGAATGAAACTTTAAAAGAAAGGAATAGAGTTGATTAATTTTGGTGGTGGAAATCTGAGTAATTTCCCCCTTTGTTTTCTACTCTCCTTAGGCTATTTTTTACACTTGTTGATTCTCATAAGGTATTGTCACTCCAGCACCAACAAAGAGATTTTCTTCAACTCCATGCTACCTTTGATCTATTTGGAAGCTCTGGTTTGACTCAAGTGAAGACCTTCGGTTGAATGCTCAAACTGGATATAAAATGTTTCACTGCATGTTTCCATCTCTGCCCTCCTGGTACAGGCTTCTTAAAAGGCTTATACATAATTAAAAAGCCCAGGACTTTTACACACTCCAAATCCTCAAGCAGCAGTGGGCCAGGATTCAGCCTAAGATGAAAGAGCCCTGGGCCTCACCTATAGGAACACAGGGTCTTTCATGTTACTCAGTCATTATCACCACATCCACTCTCCTATGAAGAACCCCCCCTTACAGAAAATCCTGATGGATTTAAAGCCTCTTTAAAAAACTCAACTATAGCAATAAAAATTTGCATTGTTTATACAAAGAAATTGCCTCAAAGACCTTGAATACTTATGGCCCATGCAAAACTCCTACAGCTGTTTTGCCAACAGTATGGAAACAATTACACAGGATCTGTACCAGGAAACAAGGCTTAAATACTTCACCATTCTAGGAAGGCTTGATTATAGCTGATTAACGAAGATAATCATCTATAAAGTAATTCTTCTAGAATTCAGTGAAAAGATGCTGATTAACTAGCACACACACAAGTGTATGTAGCCATCTTTCTTCTTCGTGGCTACCCTATGAAGCTTGCATCCTTTCTGAGTGTCATCAAGATATTGTTACCTTAGTATCATCAGGATATTCTGAAACTGATTTGAATTTTCATCTTTGAGGGATGATAGCAAAATCCACAGATTACAGCAAAAACAGGCTGATATGTACAGCGTTAGGGTACACGTTTGTTGAAATGAATTGAAACGAAGCCCATCCCTGAGCCATTTCCCTTGTTTTTCAAGACATCATAAACAAGAATACTAACACTCCAGAATGAGGCAGTGAAGGGCTGGACTGCATAATTTTGTGCATGTGATGTGCAAAATGCCTACTTTTCGGGGCAAATGGAAATCCTTCCTTTGCAAAGCAAGGAAAACAATTTTAACTACTAAAGGGCACATAAGTCAAATGCAACAAAAAAAGAAATCAGGTTAATGATCAAGCGAAGTGATTTCAGAGCTGGCATTTAAGGCTGCCTTAAATATAAGAATTCCAGAGCTTCTATTTTTATCTAAATGTCACATTTACTCTCTTCAGCCCCCACAGGAATATCCCAGTTGGGTGCCTCCAGGGCTGGGTGAGTGGGTGAGATATCCCAGGATCCGGTGACAGTGAGCTGAGAAGCCAGGTGGGTGTAGCACAGGGCTGGGTGGTCCTGAAGCCGGAGGGCACGTGTTGGCCACCCACATCCTGAGAGACAGAGAAGTTCCAGGACAAGGCTTAAACCGCAATGGGTTGGCCACTTACGAAGGATCTGCACACATTCGCCCCCTTCTTCCTGGTGGGGTGATCTGTCCCGGTTTGCCCTGGACGGAGGAGTTTCCCAGGATGCAGGGCTTGCAGGCTAAAACTGGGACAGTCTGGGGCAAACCTTCCCCTGAGGCTTGCTGGTATTTTAAGCAACAGGGTGTAAAGACAGAGAGGTGGAGACAGAAATGAATGCAGCTTTTAGCTATGCTTCCCTTGTCAGGAGTGACTCTAACAAAACAAGTGGCAGGGAAAGCGCTGGTTGGAGTAGGTTTCCAGGGACACACCAGGCAGCACCCCTGAACAACCAGTGTCCTCACTTTCCTTTCTGGTCAGCTGTGAGGCCTCAGTTAAAGAGCAGAGGCACTCCTTTTAGAGAATTTTCTTTTCTTTTACTACTTAGAGGTCTGACTGGTTAGTTTGTTGAAACTGATGGTGATGCGAAGACATGGAAAAATACTTATTAAAAAAATCAATGAAAAACTATGATCCCACTGTGCATGCTCTATAATTACTATATTTTAAAAGGATGCTTCAAACTTGGGAAAAGAATACATCAAAATACTAGCAGTTAAGGTAGTCAAAATATGGGCGATTTGTTTTAACTTGGCTATTTTCTAAGTTTTTGGGGTATGTTGGGATGCTTCCATAACGAAAAAATAATAAAAAGAACAATAACACTAAGAGGTTGGACACAATTTGGCAAAAGATGGGTCTTTATTGGGGAATAATTTGTGCTAACTCAAGTATTTCCAGCTCTCAGTTTTTTTTCATGACAACTAGGTAAACAGCATAACTTTAGTTCAATCATAGATGATCTTAAAAACTCATTCCAGAATTCAAGCATTTACAAGAGATGGCACTAGGTGATTTGGATTACGAGCATCTCTCTCTCTCTCTGTTTTTTTTTCAAAAGGAAGAGATGAGAAAATCATTTTTTTAATGTTCTTTACTTTTCAAAGTGTTTTCATGTACACATGGCTTTATTCACATCCAGCTTCACAGGGTGGGGATGAGAAGTATTACAAGGCCCGCCTCCACTTTACTGTAAAGGAAATCGTGACACAGGGAGGTTTCAGAATGCATCCTAGATCCCACACTTCCGAAAAACTTCTTCCTAAAACGCCTTAAGAAAGGAGCTAAATTCCTGCAAACAACAAGCATTTACTGACTCCCCACAGCTACATGTTTAAGTGCTACTCCAAGCCTTAGGAAATAGAGAGTTGGTGGAGAAGGAGACATAGTTCACATCTCCCGTTCAGAAACAATCTCATCTGTTTGTCCAACTCTGGAGACATCTCTCATTCCTCACTTTGGCTCTATGGACCAGGATGTGTGCAAGGACATTACCCAGCTGGTAACAGATGCCTCACTTCTGTTATAGGGACTGGCCCTGATTAAGCAGCTGTGGAACAGCATCAGCTCCTGAAGAACAGAGATCTCTTAGCCCTCACTCCACCTGCAGCCCTTGCACAGTGCCTGATACCCCATAAGACGTATGGACACTTGTAGAGTATAGGCAATTGTGCTCTTTAAAGGCTTTCTGTAGTGCTGTATAGTGATTGCCGTTTTGTTTGGCCCAGGTCCACTCCGCCTTCCCCTGGTAACTGTATTCCCATTCCCTCAATGGATACAGCCCTAGTGGAGGCTGGCGATCAGTGTTCTTCCTCCTCTATGCAAGGGATGAGCATGTGACCTAAGCTAGGGCACTAAAATGCTCTCTCCCTAGAATTTGGATTGTGGACAGAATGACACAGGCTTCCCTGATGAGTCTGCCCATTAGTTTTGCTACCTGGATCCCCAGAGTTTTCCCTGGTCCCTACCTTTCCTCACTCTAGTTCTTCAGTTTGTCCATGAATTCTGTGACCTATCCTGTCTTCTGACCAGTTCTTTTCATGCTTCAAGTAACCACAGTTGCTGATGTTGCTAAAAGCATGAAATCCAAACTCATACACCATTGGACCAGTGCCTCACATGCCCCAGCATGCAGTAACTGGGAATTCTTCGACATGTGGTTTAACCTCCATGAGTTGTGGTTGCCTTTTCTGGACATGTAGATGTAAGACCTACATCTCACTGTAGTGAGAATTAACGAGAAAATATGAACAGGGTTCTAAGCACAGCACTGGATACGAATTGGGGGAGTTAGGTAAATATAGTCCTCCTCTTCAAGTAGGTTGATAATGTGATAATGACTTGGAAGACTGACTCGACAAAGAACTTCTTCTAGAATAAACCTCCAACATATGCAGATGGTCTTTCTGTGTCAAATCCTTGGTTGTCAGTCTCACTCTTTTAGACGAAGGCCAACAGTAGGAGGGAATCCAGCCAGGGTAAACCTGAACTCTGTGTACTCAAATGCATGAAATAACATGCCTTTCATGACTAATTTTACACACATTGGGCATGGTGTCTCAGCAGTCTTTTCTTGGTACTCAGAGCCATAAGTCTATAAATTACCCTTTAAAAGGAACTTGTAATTTTGAAGCATTCCAAGAAATTTCCCCATACCTAAATGCTAGAAAAGTATGGTTAAGAGTATAGCTTTTAAAAGGACATTTTGGAATAGTAGAACTCTCTCACTGTTCTAATTATGTTGCAGGAACTATGCAAAGCATTTTACATCCATGATTTTACAACATCCCCAGAAGGCAAGTGTTATTTATGCCATTTTAGGAACAAAGGGACAGAGGTGCAGGGAGGTGAGCCAGCTGGTAACAGAGATTCAAGTTCAGATCTGCCCGAGTCCAAAGTGTGTGCTCTAACCCCTCTTCCACACTGCTCAGTGTGTTCCGCTCCCTCCACTGCCCCCTGCCCAGAGAATACGGTGAACAGGTGGTTTATTCTTTGTAATTACACATGCAAGGAGCAAACTTAAATGTAAGCATGACTCTTTGGAATGAAGGATACATGTTTATAGTTAAGAGCACAGGCTCTGTAGCTGGGTTTGAACCTAGCTCTGCCACTTACTAGCAGGATTATCTTGATTAAGTTACATAGCCTGTCTAGAGGTCAGTTTCCTCATCTGTAAAATGGATAGAAGAGAAATATATATGAGCGAGAGTCAATGGGAGAATTACATAACATAATGCATGTAAGCTCTTTGTGTCCCAGGCACATAGTAAGTGTTCAGTTAACACTAGCTATTATTATTATTATTGCATTTGAATAATTCAACATAGCTATTCAAACAGCTCCACAATTTCCAAATGAGATGTTACCTGTGGATTTCAATTGTGACTTTGGAGGTAAGCGTTAGAATAACTCTTAGGATGGCAAGAGTTCTAATGTAACTGCACTAGGTCATCAATTTCATAAAACAAATGGCAGGGGCTTATAAAAGTCGTATGACACTTGCAGACAGGAGTCTTGAGCTCCAGCCCTGGCTCAGCCTCCCAAGGCCTGTGCTACTGAGTGCCTTGGAGCTGTCATCTACTCACTCTGAGCCTTAATTTTCTCCTCTGTGAAGTGGAATATCTACATCCTAGAGTTCTTGGGAGGACCACATGGGATACTAGTTATAAAAATATCCTATAAGCTGAAGAGCAAGGTTTTATTATTGTTTTTGTTACTCTTTATTAAGAATAATCTGAAAAAATAAATTTCTATAGTGGTGTGCAAACATTTTCAATTGGCTGCATTTAGCTTGCAGATATATTCATCTAGGTCCACATGGTGTTGTTATTGTTTTGGCAATTAGTTGCTGTCATTTAAATACCCAGAGATCTGACCATGCCAGGCCTATATTTCCTCTCGGCCACGATGAGTGCAGGCTATGCAATAGTTATCTCCCTAAGACACAGTCCTACCCCTTCCTGAGTGTCCTTCCCTCACCCCCAACAGAGGTGCAAGGGCAGCTGTCGTTTATTCAATGCTTATGCTATCGTTCTTCTTAGAAGAGAAACATATTCCTCTGTATCCATGTCTCTCTCACGGGTAGAAAAGAAAGATCAATAGGTCTCAATCCAACTCTACTCATTCATTTCATTTTCTTCAGCTAAGTTTCACTTCCATCTGAATGGAAAGGAAGTGGCCTTTTGTCTGAGCTGGAGAAAAGAGTTCGTGTTCACTTATACATGGAATGTGTTTGTTTGTTTGTTTAATCTGCTCATGTGAAATTTCTATTTATTCAACAGTAAATCTTTGTGGTGAGCCTAAGGATTGGGCAACAAGAGAACAGACATGAAAAGATGTGACCCTGTCCTCCTTATACTCCAGAGTTTTAAAAAATTTTTCAATATAGTGAATAATCAGAAGAGGAAAAGCAAGTTTACTCTTTCGTTCTCTAAGTTTTCCTTAAAAAGAGGACTTTAAAAATGTCAGTTTCACTTAAATCTTTCTAAAATCTAAATCATTTTAACATTTCAAACCATAAACTTTTCAGGTTCTGGATGTACATAAATCAGTAGTTTTTTCATGGATTTCACCCTCTCAGCAAGAAAACCTCCCTTTAGGAAAGACCTAGTGAACAGAATCAGATGATGATTAACCCTTATTTTATACAGTATAAGCTTCTGAAGGATAAATATTTTCCAGGCAGATATAAAGCAACCAATTGTGTCAGCTAAAGATAGCTGCACACCAGTTTACCTGCCAACTCAACTAAGAAGATCCCACACTCTCTAAACTCAGATTTTGACTTCAAGTAAGTTCGGGGGACAAGGGATGATACTCAAAGGGGAAAAGAGACAACTGTGTTTTTGATGGTGCCTGCGAACACTTGAAAGAAGGGGTTTGGGGCAAAAATGTATATAAATGTGCATTTTGTTATATTTTCATTGTTGCCTGTATTAAAGCATTAAGACTGAAAATAAATCACATAAGGCCCACTTTCTGGTCTAAACTTTACCTTTTTAAAAATCCAAACCGAAACACACATGTTGCTGACACAGAACACAAAGCATTTCTCTTTAAATCCCCGATACCTCCCCTATTTATTAGGAAAATTACAGAGATGCCGCAGAAGGAGGCTTTGGTCTCTCAGCACAACAGGAAAGCAAACTGAGCTTTGGTGAGAAGGCTGGATTTTTGTTGTTGCGTTTTTAGACGAAAGATTTATGCTTATATTTTGGCCCATTTACAATCCATCATAATACTTTGCAGACAAAGTTATGCTCTTTTCCCAATGATCCAGTGACCTTAATCTCTAACATTTTGTGGTTTCCTGTTTGGGGAAACAGCCTAAGCTATTCCAGGCTGCACAGCATTCCCAGTTGGCTGCTGTCTGTCTTAGTTTTTAATGTTCTCCTGTTCGCTAATCAAAAAAAAAAAAAATTTTTTTTTTAAAAAGAAGCCTTCCCTACAGATGCTAAATCAATGAAACTCCTACAAAGCAGCCCTCCACACTTCCTCTTCTGGCTGCCTTACCTATCATTCTTCTATTACAAACTCCAACATAGCCAGGAGTTCTTTCTGCCTGGAGCAATTAGCATGACCCACCAGTAACTTTCTCCCAAAGAGAAGAGAATTAATTTCATTAATATCCAACTCAACCCAGGCCAATCCCCAAGGGTTTCTCAAAAGCTCAGCTGCAAAAGAAAAACAATTTCAGCTGTATAGTATAACGTTTAGCAATTTTCCCCACTGGAGGCAGAGCTGTTATTCTTCCAGGGACAACGCCTGGGCCCCAGTTGCCCATCGCTCACACTTGTGGCCCTACTTCTTCCTGGTGACTTTGCAGGGATATAGGGCTATAACCCTCAGGAAGCCTGAGTCCCCAGGGCCTGCCTGGAGCAGACTGTGGCAGAAAAATAATGCCAGCATTGAATGAAACAGTAGTCACTTCTGCAACCAAGTCGTTCTTCAAATGAGACATATTTTGCTTCCAAGTTTAAGGAAGACAAAGAAAGAGAGAAAATGGACTTAGAATAAACACCCTCATGTTCGTGCCATTCCCCTACCAGCTGGTTTTGCCAAGATGAGTAGAGAAAAATGAGAGTGGGGCAGGGAGTTTGAGTGAGTGTCCAGTGATCACACAAAGAAAATTATTCCTGCTTTCTTGCAACTTAACTTTAAATAATTTAGTTGCTTTTAGAATGGAACAAGAAGCAAAGCCAACTTGAAAATAATCCAGTGAGCCATCATTCCAACCCAGGGATCTTTGAAAAAATTTTAACTACCTAGAACAGCATAATTAACATGACTTTTAATAATGACCCAGAATAATATTTTCCTCCCATTTGAAGAGAAGAGTCCTGGGGGCCCACTCTAGGGGGCCCTTTGCTCTGCTTCTTGTTTCAGGGTCTGTTCTCATAGCCCTTTTCTGATCCCCTCACCTCTCACCATCACCTCTCACCTATTGTCCATCCTCAGTAACTGGATTTAATGAACTCAAAGTGCTCCAGGAGCAGGCCTGCCTCTCCCCCAGACAAGGCTCTCTAGAGAGGAGTGTCCTCCCTGGTTGTCAGAATGTCAGCTTCAAGGTCATGCCAAGGGTACTCTCCAAACACTGCCCCATGCTTGCCAATGTTATCACTCTACTAAAAAAGTGGGCTGAGGAACCAATTTCTTTATCTTTCCACATTATTAAATGTACTTAATTAACCAGTACACATTTGCACATAAACCAAACCAACAAGAACCAGCCCCCAAAAGCAAACAAGAATTGCTATAATTTATAATATTTAAGTCTATAGGAATTGACTCACACTCATCAATACAGTAGCCACTGGCCACACGTGGCCAGTGAGCACTTGAAATGTAGCTAGTCCAAACTGAGATGTGCTCTAAGATACACATTGAATTGTGAAGACTTAATACAAAGAAAAGAATGTATAATCGCTCAATAATTTTTTAATATTGATTAAATGCTGGTATGATAACATATTGGATGTACTGGCTTAAAGAAAACATGTTGTTAAATTAATTTCATCCGTTTCTTTTGATATTTTTAATGTGCCTTCTAGAAAATTTAAAATTCTATATGTGACTTGTATTTCTATTGGACAGCAGCCATATACCTTGGATTTGGTATATCCTGCAAAGAAAACTGGTCCCTTTGTCAACAGCTGCCAAATGACAGCAGTAACTTCCAAGGACAGCCACGCTTAGAGGAGTGATCTGCAATTCATGAAGCTGGATTCAGCAAATCAGAAAGAATTTCCTATGGAGGAGTGGAGGATGCTCCTACAGTCTCAATCATTACAGCAGAAATAGGAAGGAGCTACAGGAAAACCCCCTGCCATCAAGTCCCCCTGCCAGCTCCCTGTTCCCCAACATTATCAACATCACTCAAGTTCAAAAAAACATTAGTTGTCACCATAAAAATGAATGGATTCACCAAGGATTTTGAGGGTGAACAAAACCTGAAAGCTGAGCCCCTGCCACTAAACAGTGTCACTGCTGCCCCACTACCCGTTGTGCCCAGGCAGGACAGGGAATGATCTCCCTGCTGAAGTTATCCTGAGGGCCAGCTGAGAGCAGAGTGGTCTTGTTGCAGGAGGAATGCTAAACCACCTGGAGAAAGCTTTAATTTCGAGGCACCTGGAAGCTCCCAAAGGAATATAAACAGTGGGAAGGGAGGCCTTAGAGAGGCCGCAGAGTACTCACCAAGCAGCAAGGTGCAGCTCACTTTGGATTCGGGCTGCCCTTTGAGACAAGTCGACCCACTTCTCCCATAATAAACTTTCCTTCTAGCTTGAGAAAATTCTAGTTCTCTGTGGATGAAGATTACTTTGCCTTTCTCTTAGGAGAGGACTAGAGGGACAGTAAGTAGGCCCTCATCCAAAGAGCCAGAGAGGTCACTTCTACAAGTCTAATTCCTACCTGTTGTTATCAATCTCCAGGTGAGCAGCAAAGTCAGTGAAAAGTTCCCAGCCAGGCTGATCTCACGAAAGAAAGCAAGTGGCTGGTTGTACGGCTTACTTTTCTTTAACAAAAAAAAATTTTTTTAAGTCCAAGTGGGGGCTTTCCTGGTGGCGCAGTGGTTGAGAGTCCGCCTGCCGATGCAGGGGACAGGGGTTCGTGCCCCGGTCCGGGAGGATCCCACATGCCGCGGAGCAGCTGGGCCCGTGAGCCATGGCCGCGGAGCCTGCGCGTCCGGAGCCTGTGCTCCGCAACAGGAGGGGCCACAGCAGTGAGAGGCCCACGTACCGCAAAAAAAAAAAAAAAAAAAAGTCTAAGTGGTGCTCTGGCTCGTTATGTTTTCATCTGTATGGGGAAAACCTGGTATCAGTCAGGTTGCAAGATTCTCTGCCCCATACTCTCAATAGTGGTATTTACCAAGGTCCCCTCATTACTCTGCAATTAGGGTTTTTTTGGTGGTTTTTTCCTCCCCCAAACACTACTCCCCCTTATTTGGTAAGGAAAGCATCCCTTTCCCTTTTCTTCCTAGAGAACGTCAAATGGTCTCAAAAGGATTGTACACATCCCTGTAACAAACAGGGGGACTGTCAGGGGGCTGAAGAAACAGACTTGAAGGTGCAGAGTGAAAGGAGCACCAGGTGAGGACAATCAAGACAGAGGAGGTCAAGGGCTCCTGCCCAGAGCGATTCTTTCGAAAGCTTGGTTAAAGGTTCTTCTGGCTTTCATGTAGTCACATGCCATTCGGCACAAGGACACTGTGCCGGGTGCTGTTACCCGGTGACAACATTCGAGAGCCGCTCATAACGAGCAAGTAGATAGCACAGGCTGCCCCACTGCGGGGGGGGCGGGGTTGGACGACTTCTACAGTGCAGGCCAGGCAAATCCAGTGGGGAAAAGCCCCTAGGAAGAGCCCGAGAGGTTGTGAATGTGGCTTCCTGAGGCAGTGGGAAGTACGTGAATGCTGCTCTCCTTACTGGACTGCAAGGCCAGGGCCAAAAGCCACGGAATTAAGTTATCCACGTTCAGATGGAAGCAGAGGAAACTGCAGTTCCAAGAGCCCTGGGCCTGGAGGCAGATCCTGTGGCAAACAGATTTAAATGATGATGGTGATGATGATGACTATGATTAGGCAAACACAAACCCAAACCCTGGCTCTATCACATCTGATGTGACTATTATAGTGAGCAAATAAGCGCCCTAGTGCCAATCTATCCATTAAACACGAGTAAAGCTTATTTCTTTTTTTTTTTTTTTTTTTTTTTGCGGTACACGGGCCTCCCACTGCCGCGGCCTCTCCCGTTGCGGAGCACAGGCTCCAGACGCGCAGGCTTAGCAGCCACGGCTCACGGGCCCAGCAGCTCTGCGGCACGTGGGATCCTCCCGGACCGGGGCACGAACCCATGTCCCCTGCATCGGCAGGCGGACTCTCAACCACTGCATCACCAGGGAAGCCCCTAAAGCTTATTTCTTAATTTCCTTTTTTTAAAAAATAAAATATTAATGTACACTATTTCCCCCCCCCGAGACCCCAGGTGATGGTGGTTGGCACACGCTGCTTTGAAGACCACTGGTTTCCAATGATCCAATCTTTTAGAACATGTTGGCATCGTTTTGCATCTTCTCCTGTTATACTAAGACACAAGAAATAAAGACTGAGAAGCTACTGCAGCGTGGTGACATTTATTGCACAAGAGATACTCCTCATTGTATCCAGAAAGCAATACTCTTCTCACGCTTTCCGTATTTATCTTTTCCAAGTAAAGTCAACTGATGTAATTGCCTGTGTTTCATACCAGCAGGATTTCATAGCAACTGGATTTAAATGTGCGTTTCTTAGCTTGTTGATTTTTAGGTCCCTGGAATCTACATAACAAATGGTATCACCACTTAGTATCTTTCTTCTTGTAACACCCTCACTCTGCTGTATTTGGGTGACTCCAGATTAAATTCTACTTTTATGTTGCCATAAATCACAAACGTACCTTCTAATGTTTTGAGCATGAGGTACCTTCAAACAACAACAAAATAAAGCCCTGACAAAATGATGACATCATCAACAAGCAAAGCAATTTGAAATAAACCAATTCACACAGCAGAATATATTATGAAATGGCTTAAAGAAATAAGTAAGAGTAAATAAAAATATATGCTGGTTCTCATTTGAGTATTTCACCCCAACATCAGTTTAAAGGACAAACAAGAAAAGGTGTCAATAGCATGGCAATTTGGGGTGAAATCAAAGTCTGTTTAATAATTTATGGGTATGCTTTTTTCCTTTTATTCATTCAAATGCTTAAAATCAAAGAAGACCAGAAGAAGCATGCCTCATTAAAAAAAGTTACTGCTGTTCTTGCACTTGGATTATAACTAAAATAGCTAAAAGTAATTCACAAAGAACTCGACAGTATAACTGATTTTCAAATGCATACTATTTTTATTTGCCTGCAAAGTGATGACTGCTTATTGATAGTATGATTACGTAAAACACATGTCCCAGGATTAGCTTCCCTCTCTTCTGTTATGCTTCCCTAAAAACTACTCCCTCCCCACAGAAGTTTTTCACAGAATGGTACTGGCATTCTCTTTACGGTCTTCAAAGGGTTTGAAAGAAAAGTGATCATATCAGATTATAGTCAACACAGCTAGAGTTTTCCCATCACAGTCTGATGGAAGCTCAGAGTCCAACTTAGCAGTTGAAGAATCGGACCCAATTAAGTGTTAAATTTTTATTGGTATGCTAGACATTTATCAAATCTAGTTTCCTGGCACTATTACCATTGACATTTTGCCATCAGAAGATGTTACGAAGGAAAATGCCACAAGCAATTAAAATGACTACTAAAATGACTTAGATTTACTAAAAAATTTTACCTTTCAAACTTCTAAGTCACATCCATTAGCCAGGAATTGCCCATTTCTAAATGAAGATCTTTTGATAGCCTAGGATAAGTAAATAAAACTCTTGACGACCTGGGTGTTAAGATTTCAGTCTGGTGGTGAAGTTGAGAAGCATTAAGATCCTGAATTCTGAAGATGCAATTAGTTGAAACTTAATGAGCTGCAGAATGATAAGTGACAGGGAAATGTAACTTTATATTTACAATTTCCTGACTAGATGAACTTTTAAACACAGCAAACTAAGCCCTACCCAAGGGCAATCTAACCTTTAAAAGCAAAAGCATATGGAGGTATTAGCCTTTGGAGATGGTACCTCTTAAAACTGCAGTGGCCTTCCAGACAACTTAGCAACAAGGGCAACCTCAATCCAAGGGCAACATTTTGCTTTGGATCCAAATGGCCTCTAGAGCTGTAGCTCCTGTTTTTTTGAAATAATGGTTTCATACAGGAAATACACCACACACACACACTCACATTCTCTCTCTCATGTACTCTTAGTCTTTGAAAATATAGCTTATATATTTTTAGGAAGGCAAGAGCTGCAACCAAACAGAGAAATGGAGGTTGGAAACATTCAGAATCTCTAGCAAGAATCTTCATAAGAAAATGTAACTTCTTTATCAGAAAGTACTAAGGACCGGGGGACTTCTACAAAGAACACGGGATTCAAAACCAATAGCTTTTATGGGGTATGGGCTGCATTTCCTAGATTTTAGAGATGCCCTATCCCTATCTATCTATCTATCTATCTATCTACCCACTACTGTATTTTCTTACTTTGAAAATCAGGATACATCTTACAATCAGTGTATTTGTTTTTGTTTTTTAAAAAAATGCTGCTTACAAGAGGAAAGAATATAACATACATAATATAATCAATAGTAACTGGAGTGGTGAATTACTTGCACTTACTAAAATTCAAATAAGTTTACTATAAAGACAGTTTATGATGTAAATGAACAGATCATCTGTCTTCTTTCTGTCAGTCTGTCCTTTTCCCCCTCCTTTCCTTCCTTCCATCCCTCCTTCCTTCCTTCAAAGTTTACTGCACACTACTATGTGCTAGTTGCTATACTAGGCAACTAAATCAGAATCTTTGGTGGAGGGGGTTGTAATTAAGTATTTTTTAAAGCTTCCCAGGTACTTCTAATTCAAAGAGAGCAATGTGAACCACAGCTGAAGTGGAAGAACAGTTTTAAGAATGGTAGGAAAAGAGATTAAGGGAAGTAAAATGTTCTAAGCAACATCTACTCTCTGTGAAGCCTTTTATTACTTCCTTTGCTCCCAAGGCAATTCTTCTTTCATTATTAACGTTTGTTGAGTGCCTACTATGTGCCAGGCACAGTGGTAGGCCCTGGGTACAGAGTGGTGAACAAGAAGGTAAGATGGCTGCCCTTACACGGTTTGTTGTCTATGAGATAGAATTTTACAGATTAGGAAGTGAAAGGGAGAACTTCAACTCCAGGCAGCTTGACTTCTGACACCGAACACATTTTAACATCACCATCAGGGAGTTGTAACATAATTTGCAAGTAAATTGGCTACCCACCAATGAGCATAGAGAGCCAGGTAGAAAAAGATTATTTTAATTACCTGCTATTTTGGATTATGTAATCAATGTCCTCCAGCGAGGAAAACTGATGGAATTCTCTGTGAGAGTAGATCAGTGTCCTTGCCTCCACCAAAATGCCTCATAATTCTCTGAAGTATGCTGAGGGACTTTAAAGTCATGGCCATACTAAGCAGTCCACATGCTCACAACATGGTCAATTAAATCTCTGAAAAGCACTAATCACAGTCTACCTCCTTCAAAATTTTATTGTATATATTATATATACACCAAAGAATGTATTATAACATATCTGTAGGTTAGGAAGTATAAGAATAAATATACATTCACAAATGCACCAGCCACCTTAAGAACTAGTGTAGTACCAATATCATTGAATCTACCCAGTGAACTTCTCCCCTATCCCAACCCCTGTCTGTCTACCCCACAGAGAGAACCACTATATAATACTATTTCATTTATAGGCAATATCCAAAATAGGCAAATCCATAGATACAGTAGATTAGTGGTTTCCAGGGGGTGGAGGGAGGGAGAAAATGGGAATTACTGCTAAAGCATAAGGGGTTTGTGGGGAACATGACAAAAATATTCTAAAATTAAACAGTGATGATGGTTGCAAAAATTTGTGCATATTTAAAAAACTACAGACTTGAACATTTTAAATGGGTGAATTCTGTATTATGTGAATTATATCTTCAATCAAGCTGTTAAAGAAACAGTATAAAGAAATCCTGCATACTCTTTATGTAGCCTACAAAATATTAACATTTTCAATAACCACCATGCCATCATCAAAACCAGAAAATTAACACTGATATAATACTATTTTCTTGCTACAGATTTTATTTAAAAATTTCCACTTGTCCCTTAATAACCTTTTTCTGATCCTGGATGCAATAAAAGGTCACATGTTATATATATTTAGTTGTAAAGTCTCCTTAATCCCTCAGTGTTTGTGTGTGTGTAGGTATGTGTGTGTCATTCATGTCCTTTGACAAGTACTAGCCAGTTACTTTGTGGCTAAGTTTGTCCCCTAATTTGAGTTTGTCTGCTGTTGCCTCAGGATCAAATTCATGCATTTCTGGCAACACACATTAGTGTTGTTGTGTCCTTCTCAGTACAACATATCAGGAGGCACAAATGTTGATTTGTCCCATTACTGGTGATGTTAACTTAGATCCTTTGGTTCATATGCCAGACTTCTCCACTATAAAGCTACTATTTTCCCCTTCATCATAAATATTTTGAAGGAGGATACTTTGAGACTATGTAAACATTCTGATTCTCATCATACTTTCACTAACTGATGTCAGTATCCACTGATGCTTCTTTCCTGAAGCAATTATTACTGTCCTATTTGTCAAATAATGATTTTCTATTCCATTATTTCTTACACATTTATTAATTGGATTTTTCTCCCATTCATTTTTTATTTGTTTACATCATCATGAACCCTGATTTTAAAGGGAATGCATATTATGTTTTATACAACAGAGTAATGCTTACTGATAGATTTTTATTAGGTCAATTAAGTCCCATACTATGATAGGCTAAATAATGCCCTGTCACAACATATCTAGTCCTAATCCCTGGAACCAGTGAATGTTACCTTCTGCAGAATAAATAAATTAATTAATTACTTAATTAAAAAAATAGAGACTTTGCATGTGTGATTAACTTAAGCATCTTGAGATGGGGAGATTATCGAGGAGGTCCCTAAATGCAATCTCCTGTATTCTTCTAAGAGGGAGGCAGACGATATTTGACCACAGAAGAGGAGAGGGCAATGTGACCACAGAGGCAGATGTTAGAATGATATGGCCACAAGCCAAGGAATGCCAACAGCCACCAGAAGCTGGAATGGATTATCCCATTAGAGCCACCCTATTGACACCTTGGTTTCAGCCCAGTGAAAGTGACTTTGGATTTCTAACCTCCAGAACTGCGAGAAAACAAATTTCTGTAGTTTATGCCATCAAGTTTGTGGTAATCCATTACAGCAAGCACAGGAAATTAATACAGATACTACTATTCCTCGTTTGCTAAAAATTTTTATCCTAAGTGGGTTTTAATTTTATCAAATCTACTTTTTTGCATCTATTAAGATATAAAATTTTTTTCTCTTTTAACATTTTAGGTGGTAAATTGCATGATAGAACTTCTAATGCAAAAATATCCTTGCATTCATGGGATCAACCCAACCTGATCTTTTTTATTCACTGGTGGATTTCTGGGCTCTCTATTCTCTTCCATTTATCTATTTGTTCTCCAGCCAATACTATACTGTTTTTTTGTGTGTGTGTGGTACACGGGCCTCTCACTGTTGTGGCCTCTCCCGTTGTGGAGCACAGGCTCTGGACACGCAGGCTCAGCGGCCATGGCTCACAGGCCCAGCCACTCTGCGGCATGTGGGATCTTCCCGGACGAGGGCACAAACCCGTGTCCCCTGCATCGGCAGGCGGACTCTCAATCACTGCTCCACCAGGGAAGCCCTATACTGTCTTAATTATTGCAGTTTTATAGTAAGTTTCCAAGTCAAGAAGTGTCATTCATCTGACTTTGTTCTCCTTCAATACTGAGTTGGCTATTCTGAGTCTCTGCCTTTCCACATAAACTTTAGAATTAGTTTGTCAATACCCATAAAATAACTTGCTGAGATTTTGGTTGAGATTTCATTGAACGTGTAGATCAAGTTGGGAAGAACTGACATTTTGATAATATTAAGTCTTCCTATTCATGAACATGGAATATCTCTCTATTTATTTAGTTCTTTGATTTCATTCATCAAAATTTTGTAGTTTTCTACATATAGGTTTGTACATAATTTGTTATATTTATGCCTAAGTATTTCAATAGTTTCAGTGCTAATGTAAATGGTTTTGGATTTTTAATTTCAAATTCCACTTGTTCATTGCTGGTATATTGAAAAGTGATTGGTGTTTGTATATTAACCCTGTATCTTGCAACTTTGCTATAATCACTTATTAGTTCCAGGAGCTTTTCTATTGATTCTTTCAGACTTTCCACAAAGACAATCTTGCCATCTTCACTTATTCATTCTCCAATACTTTTATTTTCTTTATATAGAGCTGAGTTTCCGACCTATAACATTATCCTTCCCTGTGAAGAACTTCTTTTAACATAATTTGCAAGGTAGGTCTATTGGCAATAAATTCCTTCAATTTGTTCTTGTCTGAAAACATCTTTATTTCTGCCCCATTTTTGAGGGATAGTTTCACAGGACACAGAATCCTAGGTTGGTGATTTTTTTCTCTCAACTCTTCAGATATTTCATTCTCTTTTCGCTTGCATGGTTTCTGAGGAGAAGTCAGATGTAATTTGTACCTTTGCTTCTTTATAGGTAAGGTGTTTTTTCCCCTCTCTGGTTTCTTTCAAGATATTTTTCTTTATCTCTGATTTTCTAAAGTTTACATATGATATACCTAGGTGTCGTTTTTTGGCATTTGTTTGCTTGGTGTTCTCTGAGCTTCCTGGATCTGTGGTTTGGTGTCCGACATTAACTTGGGAAAATTCTCAATCATTATTTCTTCAAATTTTGTTTCTGTTCCTTTCTCTCTTTTCTTTCTGGTATTCCCATTATGCATATGTTACATCTTTTATAGTGGTTACACAGTTTTTGGATTTTCTGGTTTTGTTCAGTCTCTGTTCCCTTTGCTTTTCAGTTTTGGAAGTTTCTACTGTCATATCCTCAAGATCAGCAGTTATTTCCTCAGCCATGTAGTCTACTAAAGAGCCCATCAAAGGCATTCTTCATTTCTGTTACAGTTTTTGATTTCTAGCATTTCCTTTTTCATTCTTTCTTAGAATTCCCATATCTTCCCTTACATTATCCATCTATTATTGTACGTTGCCTACTTTTTCCACTGAAGCCCTTAGCATATTAATCATAGTTTGCAAAAATTCCTGGTCTGATAATTTCAACATCCCTGTCCTATCTGACTCTGGTTCTAATGCTCATTCAGTCTTTTTAAAGTGTGGTTTTTGCCTTTTAGTATGCCTGGTAATTTTTTGTTGAAAGATGTACATGATGCACTGGATACAGGGTACTGTGGTAAATAACCCTTTTGTAACATGGTGGTAAGATGTGGGAGATGGGAAGCATACTAGAGTTCTAGGATTAGGTCTCAGTCTTTCAGGAGCCTATGCCCCTGGACTGCGAACCTCACCAGTGCTTTGCAGTTGCTCCCCCTCACCTCGTAGGTGAGACAGCATAGCTAAAGGCAACTGGAATTGGGTGTTTCCTTTCCCCCACATGGAAGTCTAGAGCTGAAGTTGAGTATTTCCCTTCCCACAGGTAGATCAGGCTCTGATAACCCCTCAGTGGGTTAGGCTGTGGTAAAATGGCTTTCTGAGGGCAGGCCTTGTTACAAAAAACAAAATGCTCTGGTGTATTTCAAGGTGGCTACTTTTTACCTCCTCCTGCCATAAGCAGAAGGGATTTTTCTCCAGTATTCACTGTGAAGACATTGCAGAAATCCTGGAGATAAAACTATAAAACTGGGGGCTTCCTCCCATGACTGGATTCCCCTGGAGTTTTTAAGTCTCAGGCTTATCCCCACTGAGCCTCCAGTAACTCATGAATTACAGCTCAGGTTTTCCTATCCTGGCACTGGTTCTTGTGGAGGTGTCTGCTCATGGATTTCTGCTTAGAAAAGTTGTGATTCTCTGTACCCACCTGTTGGTCTCTCCTGTTTGTGAAGTAGTTTGCCCTGTGATGACTTCACTTCTCTCACAGATCTAAGAAGAGCTGTTGCTTTTTCAGTTTGTTCAGCTTTTTACTTGTTCTTAGGACAGAATGGTAACTTCCAAGTTCCTTACATGCCAGACTGGAAACCAGAAGTCTGTCAAGTCTTTTTTACTTTTGTATTTTCCATGGTTTTTTGTATAACTTTTGTACGTAGCAGGTGCTTAAAGGCTTCTGCTGAAATGTGTTGAACATCATTAGTAATAGCTTATATTTTCAAGCACTTTCTAAGCACCAGTCATTGTTTTAAGTGTTTTACCGACATAATCTATTTAAACCTCATAAGAACTCACCTGTAAGTACTATTATTATTCCCATTTCACAGATGAGGAAGCTGAAGCACAGAGTGTTTTAAGTATCCTCCCCCAAAGGAACATAGCCAGTGAATAGTGGAAACAGAATTCAGACTCAAAATGTCTAACTTGAGAACCCATGCTTATAACCACCATGTGCTATGGACCCAGGTAACTCCTAGAAATCCTGATAATATTTAACCATGATCTGATTTAATCATGAATTCCAATAGTCCAACAGATTATTTCTCATTCTAGTTGTTCTGGAGACTGCTAAAATGATATTTCAATTTACCACCTAAATATCTGAAATTACTGAAAAGAGGATGACTTTGAGTACACATCCCCTATAGGTCTTCACAAGAAAAGGATTATGTTTTCACATAGTCTGTACAGAAACTGATGTACGATACCCTCGTTCTTTTAGTTCTATTAGTTTCCAGAAACTGATGAAGGTCTTCCTCAGCCCATCAGATATTCCACATTGCTTAAAATGAGTCTAGTACTAGAAAGAGACTTCCATGTTCCTATGAATAGAAACATGTGCACTATTTTCTATGACAAATTAGTACTGAGTCTTACATAAATATAACCTTGAGGGTACTAATGTTTTAAGCCAACCTAGATTGTTCTGATTCCACTGCATACACATTGAGGTTCACCACCATTAACAGACAAGCCAAGGATAATCGCTGCCCTGTGGGCTATGCCAGTTGTAGCCATGGATATGCGGTCTGTTTCAGCAACAGCCGCTTTTTGGTCTGCACTCAGACTGACTGCATACTTTGTTCTCTTTCTTTCTGGAAACATGGTTTATCTGCACCACTAATCTATTCTCTTTTTCTGACAACTGATTCAGAGTTTGAAAGTTTAGAGAACATTCTGATTTCATTGGAATTCATATTGGTAGGTTTAGGATACATGGAAAACAGAAACAGATATGTTTAAATATCAAGATGCAGGCTCATCTTTAATCAGCATATTCTCCCTTAGCAAGCAAGTGGACACTGTATGGCGATCAGCCAATACCAGGAGAGTTTACACCATCAGGTGAACTATATATCTCATGCTATCCTCACTTGGCTGAGAAAGAAATCATACTCTACTTAAATTTATACAGTGAAAAAACCTATCATGCAAGGGCACATAAAAATATACATGGGGGCCTCCCTGGTGGCGCAGTGGTTGAGAGTCCGCCTGCCGATGCAGGGGATACGGGTTCGTGCCCCGGTCTGGGAGGATCCCATATGCCGCGGAGCGGCTGGGCCCGTGAGCCATGGCCGCTGGGCCTGCGCATCCGGAGCCTGTGCTCCGCAACGGGGGAGGCCACAACAGTGAGAGGCCCGCATACCGCAAAAAAAAAAAAAAAAAAAAAAAAAAAAAAATATACATGGGAACTTCCTTATCTGCTCTCCACTCAAAAAAAACCATTTTGTGTTCCTTAATGTTACATTATAGCCCAATGTTTACATCTTGAAAACATAAGTGCTAAGCTCTTTTTGGTTTAATAAATTTGTGGATAATAAATACCTGATGAACAAGTTTATTAGATACATTTTTGATAGACCACTAATTTATAGAACTGATTTTTCATTCATTCATTCATCTATGTGTTACTGACATCTGCTCGAGGCTGGTGCTACGACTGACAGCCCATAATGGCAGTACAGTGTGCTAAGTGTGACCACAGCAGTAGAGAGCACATGGTCTGAGACCTCAGAGAAGAGGACAACCTGAAGGTGCTCAGAGAAGGCTCCAAGCAGGCAAGCACTAAGGGCCACTACATTTCCCTGACAGAACCAAACACAAGAGTGGCTGAAATCCTGACCTCATCTAGTTAGGCCCTTTCTTGCCTACAAAGTAAGTATTTCATGAAGTTCTGCAGGTATATAATGGATTTGTAGACTCTGCATGCCATTGGCCCTAGATTATTTTGAATAAAAGTTGTATGTCTAGGGCTTCCCTGGTGGCGCAGTGGTTGAGAGACCACAACGGTGAGAGGCTCGCATACCGCAAAAAAAAAAAAAAAAAAAGTTGTATGTCTAGGATGCAAACTCTGTGTACTAGAGGCAGGATCAGAAAATAGGTCTTCTAGGTCGGGCATATTCTAAAACACAATCTAGTAAGGGTGCATTAGTTCAAGGGCTCCCTGGGTAGTACTGAAGGTTGTGCACTGAACAATCCCAAGAGACACTATTCCTAACATAGACATTGTTGAAATGTGTTTTCCTTATGTCGGAAAATGGCAGTAAAGAGTCTGGTTCACATAAAAGCAGTATATTAAGACAATTTTTGGACAGATAGAAATAAAGTATCTTGAGGAGAGGTTGCCTTTTGTCTGATTCATGTGTTGGTTACTGGTTGTCCTGTTTTTTTTTTTTTTTTTTTTTGCAGTACGCGGGCCTCTCACTGTTGTGGCCTCCCCCGTTGCGGAGCACAGGCTCCGGACGCACAGGCTCAACGGCCATGGCGCACGGGCCCAGCCGCTCCGCGGCATGTGGGATCTTCCTGGACCGGGGCGCGAACCCATGTCCCCTGCATCGGCAGGCGGACTCTCAAGCACTGCGCCACCAGGAAAGCCCTGCCCTGTTTTTTGTTCATTCCAAACATTACTCTTGCCTCTGCCAGGAAACAGAGAAAAAGTGGATCACCTCTGGTGGTGATCTTCTCTATCATAACACACTTATCCTGTTGAGCTACCCCCAGACCATGCCTAGGACATATGCTAACAGTCCTGGAGGATCAGAGGAGGAGGTAAGAAGAGAAATAAAGGGGAAAGAAATGCACAAGATGACTGTCCCCGTCACCCGCCCGTGGTGTCCTTCCTTCACAGTGAGAGTTCGAGGGTCCACAGTTCCTTTGCTTGAACCTCTGGTACCACCAGCAGCAAATCAGGCAGAACGTCTCAGTCAGATAACACAGTGGCTGACTTTACATGCCTCAAAACAGGGACCTTGTCTCATTCAACGCTTCAACCTGACAGACTAGCACGTTTGGCTTGAAGCCGGCCCTGAAGAAACTGGGGTTGAGCAACGTGAATGAATGCAATTATCAAGCAAAACGCATTTTTGGAATAACCAGTTGATTTCATTTATCCCTGACTTCATTGGGATTAACATAACAAAGCAAACAATAAGGGAAAATTGGCTTTTACACCAGGCCAGTCATCTTCTGGGCTCTGCTCTCCTTCTATTTTCAAGAAATGATGAGAGGTGTCATGTGCCAAAGAGAATTTCATTTTTAGGAACTTTCGGGGGGAAGTGATTTAATTAGAAGGAAAAAACTAAACCTTTTAATTCAAAGAAATCAAACAATGCAGCAGTTGTTACTTACATTTGTAAGATATCATAAAAGTAAAAAAAGGCAGGAGTCAAATTAAGAATAAAAGAAGCTCACTTCTGCTTTGGGTGATCTGAAAAGTTCCTAAAATAGACAGTAGCTAAGTTAAGTCTCTTACCTTATAATTATTCATGATTTCAGTTAACCATGGTTTCACTGACTTTATTGTATCTTCTCGCAAGTACTTTTCAACTTTGGATCCATCACTAAAAGTCTGGTTTCCCATGTGGATGGCTTGTCTCACTTGTGGGAGGGACAAAAATTTCCTGTAGTAACTTTGGTCCTCAGGTTCCTGGCATCAGAAAAATATTAGGGAAAACGAGTGGGTGGTGGGAACAGTACTCTGGGGAAAGCTTCAAATTTCTCCTAACATATATCACAATGAACAAGATGTGACACCACTATTAACGGGTCTCTACCCTGAATATTTTAACTTGGGGGTTTGGGGAAATTCAAATTTTACCAAGCAAATCTGGATGACCTGATACTCTTGGAGCCAGTATACAATTTGCAAATGCTGGATTTTCCTTTTTGTAACAATTAAACTTTTGTGATCTGTAACTCCAATTAAAAACCCCATTCAAGGCAAAGATAGGAAAAATGAAGAGGCGAGATTATCAAAATCAATTTGCTCCTTGTTGGAGGCTCTCGGGAAAGAAGGTGAAATGGACCACAAGGGGCCAGGGAGGTGATGTGGTGGATTAAAAGCTGAGGATTTATTTCTTTTTCATGTTCTGCCGTTTACTAAAACCACACACACAAAATAATCAGCTGACCATAATTTAAGGGGGAAAATATATCAAGTGTAAGAACAGATGATACCTTATGAAGGACATAAGACAAAAGAGAAGTTGTCCATTAGCCTTATTTTTAAAAAATACTGCATAAAAGTCTCTGTAAGGGGCCTCCCTGGTGGCGCAGTGGTTGAGAGTCCGCCTGCCGATGCAGGGGATACGGGTTCGTGCCCCGGTCTGGGAGGATCCCATGTGCCGCGGAGCGGCTGGGCCCGTGAGCCATGGCCGCTGGGCCTGCGCATCCGGAGCCTGTGCTCCGCAACGGGAGAGGCCACAACAGTGAGAGGCCCGCATACCGCAAAAAGAAAAAAAAAAGAAAAAAAAAAAAAAAGTCTCTGTAAGATTCATTACGCTAAAAGAAAAAAGAAGAGTAAATGCTGTTTTTAAAAAGTTACAAAAGGATAAAAAAAAGAGTTTGAAATCAACAATTTTGTGACTCATCAATATTTTTTGCTAACTGTGAATACATTTTCTTTGTAAAGAAAAAAATTTAATCACAAATTTTGCTTCTTTCTTGCCTAGCATATGTTTTTCTCTTGGTAGAATCTAAATCCAAAACCACAGGGTTGGCAAATTCCATTGAAATTAGCTTTATATTTTATTTACAAAATAGTTCATAAGTAAGGCAATTTTAAAAACAGAATGTATTGTCATATCCACTAGACATGGTTATACAAATCCAAATCCCCACTCTGGCTCCCTCTATCTTATTTGATTAATTCTACCCAAAAGACATCAAATTTTGGCCCACTTTTATGAAAGAAACTATTTGAATACTTTGAGAAATGTTCCAGAGGGCTTGAAGTGAGGGCCATACTGAATGCATGAAACATCTTAAGTTAAAAGTAAGACAAAGCAAATATTTTCATAAAGGCTTTGGCAGTTTGGGTTATCCAAGCTGTCTTAAGTACAGAACAAATAATGTGGGCATTTTCAAGAAACTCACTACAGGATTGGAGCTCTGGGACCTGATACCCAGAACTGCAATCCTGGCCTGTCTCCTTCACAAAAGAACTTCTGTATAACAAGCTCTAGTGGGGGGAAATTGTGTTAATCGGAGATTTTTTTTGAGTTATCTGGAATATCACACACTCTCAATGGTCAGATTATAATGTATACAACACTGGCAGGGTAAAAAATCCTATAGATTACTATACCAAATAATGCAATACAGTTTGGACATGTTTGTCTAGTGTAAAGTCAGCTCTCCTATTTCCTAAATTGGAGGAAGTTTGGTTTTGCCAAAAGTTTTAAGCAAAAACACTATTATGTTTTTTTAAATTGTTGTCATTACCGTGCACTGTAAAAGGTTGTAGTAATTAGAACATCCTGTAACATTCTGGAAGTAGGAAGGCTTGCTTATTAAGTCACCATCTAGTAGTTTATCCAGTAACTAGGTTGGGAGAGGGGAGAAAGGAAGGAGGAAAACATTAGGGTGGGTAAAAATATACAGGCATTTGTCACTTCATTTATTCAATAACTTTCATTCAACAACCACTTCCCACACATCTTCTCTGCGCTATAGACACTGTCCAAGGCATTGGGGAAACAGCAGTGAACAAGGAAGGCCAAAAATGCTCCCTCATAGAGCTTATATTCTAGAGGGTACAATAAACAAGCATTCATAGATAAAATATGCAGTGTATTAGAGAATGATAAGGGCTAAGGAGAAAACTAACAAGGAGAAGGGGAGTAGGAAGTGCCATGGGTGCCTGTGGGGTATGTGTGCCTGGGTGGTGGGTGTGGGGGACACTGCAGAGAGGAGGAAACGGGTCTCACTTAGAAGGTGGCATTTGAGTAAAGACCTGTTGGAAGGGAGGAAGCAAGCCCGGAAAACATCTAGGAAAAGAACTTTCCAAGTAGAGGAAACAGTGAGCCCAAAGGCCCCGACTGCGGGAGTGAGTCTTGTGGGGAAGGGTTACCATAACATGATCATTGACCACTCACCCATGTACGAGGAGACAGGGCAGAGGATACGGACATACACCCAGGCGCTTGGAACTGGTGGAAGTTATCTTTGGACTGCTGACATTGAAACCCGGTCATCAGCTGAAGGTGAGAGCAGTCGGCACAGTTGTGTGCTTTTCTCAGGTCATGTTGAGCTGCACAAAGGCAGGCATGGAGTGGTAGAGAGGGGCATCTAGCCAGGACTGTGGTTTGGCCAAAGGAGTTGGAGGAGGTGCAAAGGGGGGCCGTAGGTGGGGAATGTATGTGACTGAGCTTGGGTTTATGTTGGGTAATTAGAGAAATTAAGACCTGCAGGGGTAGGGGACCACGAAGAGGTAGTAGGATGCATGGACTGAAAGCCAATGGGGTTGCAGGACTGTAATTCAGGTTGGCATATTCAGAGAAGTGAGCTGGGAGGACGGGAGGCAGCAGTTGGGGGAAGATGTTTGAATCTGTTGAATCTGAGACTGCAGAGTGACTGCTGGCTTTTTTGCAGGGGGTAATGGGAATGAGCAGCTAAGGTAAAGAGAACAAGATCACTAAATGAGAGGAGACTAAGAAACTGAGGGGCCAAGTATTAAAAAGATCATCCAAGGGCTTCCCTGGTGGCGCAGTGGTTGAGAGTCCGCCTGCCGATGCAGGGGACGCGGGTTCGTGCCCCGGTCCGGGAAGATCCCACATGCCGCGGAGTGGCTGGGCTTGTGAGCCATGGCCGCTGAGCCTGCGCGTCCGGAGCCTGTGCTCCGCAACGGGAGAGGCCCGCGTACCGCAAAAAAAAAAAAAAAAAAAAAGATCATCTATGTGGAGACTTCAGTCACCAGAAATGATGACAAGAGTAATGCTGGAAAGTGACACTGAGGCAGGAGCCAAAATATTCAGAGAATGAGAAGGCGAACGCCAGGGGTGTGTGTCGGGAGAGAAGCTGATCCCTTCAGCTCCGACTTACCGCTCTTTTATTAACTAAATCATTTTAAGGGATCAGAACATCAAAAAGGCTTTATTATTTAGGCTTGAGATTTTGACATTTGTATTCTCTTGGGTTTCAGGATTTCTTGGAGTCTTGTATTGCATAACGTGAAACACATTTTACCACTAGTTGATTACTTTCCTAAGTATCATTTCATCTATTTCCTGTGAAAAAGCAAAAGTCTTTTCATTTATCACACAAGGTTTTGGACCAGTGGTCACAGAGACATTGCATACCTTCAAGAATTTTTTCTTTTTTCGGGAGGGGTGGGGGGTTTCTCTAGTTTTTGATGAATCTGGTTTGGGAGAGACCTCATGGGCCATCTTCTCAGTATCTCTGAATACACACAATATCTGAACTTTTCAACAGTTTCACTAATCCTGTGGACACTTAGGCTGCTGGATCACACACCACAGACATCTTTCTGCTTTCTTTATCCCTTTGAGTCTATCAAATATTCTTGCTCTTGACACTGCTTATGCTTGCTCTTGACATATGCTTCTTCAGAAACACATCAAATGTCTCACTTGCAGATGGGTCTCATGCGATGTAAAATTTCATATTAATTCTAAATTCTAAACGTTTAGTCCTTTTTACCCTTTCTGCCTACCACAGCAGACAGCCTAAAACCAGTCTTGAAAATACTGTGATTGCAAGTTGAAGAATGACCCAACATGTCCCTGATAAGATCCTTCTTCTTTCCTTCACGTTCACAATTGCACAAGATATTCTGAATCCACGCTCTGCAGCCACATCAAGTGTCCTGGCACAGAAAGGGGAGCCTGCCAGGGTGCTGTGGGGTGGCTTGGGACTTCCTGAGTTCTCCTATTTACACAGCTTGCTGCTGTCAGAACTCACAACAAGGGCAGTCACTGCCCTGGCACCCTATTTGTAAAATGGAGCACAACTTTGTTACCCCACCCTTCTCCGTAAGTTTGTATGTCTCCTGTTTTGATCTGAACCAGCTGACCTACAGCGCCTAAAAGACTATTAATACCAGGCCTCGGCCTTAATAATAACAATGCTGTTAGGTAAACTGTGACAGGCTGTGTTCCCAGTAACAAGATTAAAGGTCTCAAAATTCAGTCCTCACCTCATTTACTAATGTGTCAAACACACAGGCTCTATGGCAAAGGTGACAAAACCCCCCAAGGAAGATTGCTTACACGATTTTTTTTTTTTTTTGCGGTACGCGGGCCTCTCACTGTTGTGGCCTCTCCCGTTGCAGAGCACAAGCTCCGGACGTGCAGGCCCAGCGGCCATGGCTCACGGGCCCAGCCGCTCTGCGGCATGTGGGATCTTCCCGGACCGGGGCACGAACCCGTGTCCCCTGCATCGGCAGGCGGACTCTCAACCAGGGAAGCCCCTACAAATGATCTTTGTCTGCACTGGCCAAAAAACAAACGAGCAACAAACAAGACCCTCCTGCATCCTAATATTTAGTATAGTCCTACATTTTAAACAACCAAAAAAAAAAAGGTTGAAGAATATAACCATGTTACTTGATCCTCAAATTTAATTTTAGGAGAGCGATGTGGCGATACTGACAAATGCCAATGGCTCTTTGTAAAAGTTTCAAGCAACCACCCTTTATACTCTTTGTTCCTGACACACAGGAACATGTGACATTTGTTACACTGTGGCCACTTCCCCAGCTGGAGCCCTGTGTGTGGATATTACCCTCTGAAGGGTTTAGAGCACATGTGGAAGCATATGCATCCACTTTCCAGGTTGCCTTTCTTCTGATTTCTTTATGGTAGGGATGCCTTGAGGGCCTACACAGCATTTCAAGAAATCAAAACAGTTAATGAAAGACACAGTTAGATAAACACCCTGAGGTGATCTCAGGTTTAAAATATGGTTAAAGTAAATTCAAAGAAACCCAGATGGCTCTTTTCTTCCTTACGAGCCCACTGTCTTGCCTCCTGATCTCGGGACAGCACCAAGGAAGCACCTTTGCTAACAACAAAGAGCCAGGCCAGGCACCGCAGTGCTTCCGAGACCTTCTCAGATGGTGCTCATTGTGCCAGGGCAGCGCAGGCCCCAGAACTCACTTCAAAGGCCTGAGACCACTTCTCCTCCTGGATGTATTTCACGCACTTATCACACTGCTTCTGGAAGTACTTTCTCTGCTTCTCATCCAACAAGCCAATTTGGAACAGGAATGGTGCATAGCCCTGTATGATCTGAGGAGAAAAGAAGCAAACACAGACGCTGCATGGAGAGAGAGGGATGTGAGGGAAGCCCACCTGCTTGTGAAATAATCCTTTGTAACTTCTCAGTTAGCGGAGCAGGACAACACACACACATATGCACACACACCCCGTACAAACATAGACGTACAACACACACAATGAATACACAACGCAAAATACACCACACAAACACACACATACATAAGACATATACACAACACACACATACACACACACACCGCACACACACCACACACACAATTCGTGTATAACACACAAACACATATACACAAACACAGACCACATAACCACACAAACACTCATACAACACACATGTACACAAAATACACACAAACACACCAAGCACAGGTGCACACATCTGTACATACACACACTGACACTTGCACTCACAGCCAACGTAGGCTGACATATAGTAAGTTGACAATGTAAAACATTTGGTAAAAATTAGAAGATATAAATCATTAGAAAGTCAACTGAGCAACAGAAATATTTCCCTTTGCGAAGTTAGGTCTGTAGGGTAAGAGGAGCCTCCATCTGATTAAAGGATATTTACTCTCCTTAAGGAACAAAATGGAAAGGAAAAAAGAGCCACCTACTGACTCGGGATCAGAATACGTGTCTCCAAGAGCAATTCCCTTCAGGTTGATCTTCATGGTCATCACGGGGTTGAGCAAGTGGATGTAGAGGGCGATGGCTGGCACGGATTTCCCCGCGTAAGACTGAGAAGGGTTAGACGTTAAAACGAACCATCACAAATCAATGCTACTAAAATGACGTGTTTATGCAAATGAAAATCACAATAGAACAATCAGTATTTCCACAAGGCACATGTATTTCTTAACCTCACATTGCAAATTTGACAATAGCACGGAGCTCTGTCCCTCCCTTCTTTTGTCATCCCAAATAGCATGGAGTGACATGCAGGTCACAGGTCAGGAGCGCAAAAAAAATAATAAGTGCACATGTCCTAAGTGAACATTCTAATTTCCTTCCAAAACAAATAACATGGACAGCGGTGAACACAATTCTGCCACCCTTAGGGTTTTCCTCACCAGACAGTTCCATTGCAAGCTTTATTAAAAAAAAAAATTCCCAAGGCCAAAATTAAGGTTTCAAAATCTGTACAATGATGCCAAAATTTGAAATCAACATGTATTAAAGGAAGAGGAAAAGGATAAATAATATTTATTGGCCACTAAAATGGTCACTTGGACTTACCTGTTTCCAACCTTTTCCAAAACAAGGCTCTTTTTCAATTTCAAAATAGTTTGCTGACACAACCATGATAATACTGCTTTTAGATTATGCTGAAAAGAGCCACTATTGGTTCAGTAATATTTAAAAATAGTTCCGTGTTTCTTCCATTAAAAAGTTGCCTTCCTGACATTTCCACTTGTATGTCTAATATTAAACTTCTTATGTTCAAAACGAAGCTCCAATCCCCAAGCCCTCATTGCAGCCTCCGTTTCCATTAATGTAAACTCTGTTCTTCTAACTGCTCAGGCCAAAAATCCTGGTGCCACTGTTTATCTCTTTCACTCACACCTCGTGAAAAGTCCATTAGTGAATCTCATCAACTCTACCTATTCTATCAAAACACATCCGGAATCCAGTGTCTTTGCACACCCCCCCTTTATCACTTTGCTCCAGGTACCGTCATCTCTCGCCTGGATTCTTGCAGCAGCCTCCTCAATGGGCCTCTGCTTTTGCTCTTACCCTCATCCAGTCTAATTGCAAGACAGTGGTCTGTTAAATTAGATCATGCCACTCCTCTGCTCAAACCCTCTAATGACTTCCCATCTCTCTCAAAGCAAAAGTGAAGTGCTTTTTCTGGGGCATAAGGGCTGACGTGATCTGGTCACTTCACTCACATTATCCCCTCCTATCCTCTTGCTAATTCCTCTCTAGCCTCTCTCAGACCAAATCATAATTGTGATCTGTACTGTTCCTTCCCTTGCATTAGCTCTTTCTGTCCCTGAAATGTTCTTCCCCAGATATCCATATGGTTAACCCCCTCACTTCCTTCAGTGAGGCTTTCTGAGGGTTGCCCTCCATGGCCACCCTATCAAAAAATTTAACACCCCTTTTTTGATATTTTATATTCCCCTTCTCTCCTCTTTCATCTTAATCTTTATCACTCTCCAACAAACTTTTACTTTTTACCTTGTGTATTGTTATTCCCCTACCCACACTAGAATAGAAGATCCACAGACACAGGGATATCTGTCCTTTTTGTTTATTAGTGTATCCCCTGTACCTGATGCTGTTTGTTAGTGCTCAGTAAACAGCTGCTCAATGAATGAATCTTGAATTAGACTACATGCATTTGAAAAACAGCAATGCACATATTCTAGATAGACTAGATGCATTATGTGGGTACATATGGATCTGCAGAACTTTCACAATATGTCCAAGGCTCTCCAGGGCCCTGAAGTTCAGAGACTGGGAATTCTGGAGAGCTCTCATTTTTTCCATGCCATAATCATATGCTGCAGTTATCATTATTCCCACTTCAACGTAAGGACATTGGGGCTCAGAGAGGTTAAGTGATAGAGTCAGAATTAAACCTGGTCTGACCTGCTCCAAATCCTAAACCCCTTCCAAATTATGATGGAAGAACTCACACAAGATCCCTTCACTGATGCACTCCTCTTGTGCAATAATAATTATTTAGGCAAAGTATTAAATCAAAGCAGCTTATCCATTCATACTCATGAGTACTTTTTAGCTTCCCTGTCTGAAATTTGGTTTGTTGTATAACTTTGCTATATTCTCCTTTTAGGGACAGTATGTGAACATTTATCAAGTAAAATTTCTGTAAATTGACCAAAAAAGCAAATTTTCTTGACTAATCATTTCACTGGTACAGGTGTATTATATAATCTTCATTCAATGATGGTTTACTGGGCAACTCTTCTGTCACAGGTATCATAACAGATACTTGAGTAGACACAAAAATGAATAAAGCACAAAACTTGTAAAGATCACAATATCTTTTAAAAATACATTATGGAAAACTTGACTCAAATGTGATAAGGCAAAGTCTACCATTTCATGGCTTATTATTTCCACAATGTGTACAATAGCCAGCACATAGTAGGTACATAAAAACATAGTTGATAAACGAATGACTAATCTGACATTATTTCTAAACATGTTTTCTCTATTGGAAATCAGTACAAATGCTAAAAAAGTACACCTTCCAGTGATGCTATCACTCAAGTTGTCTTGTTATAAGACCTAGCAACAAAACACTTCTCTTGACTTTTTCAGAGATAGAAGGGTATGTACTTTATAGGTAGTGATGACAAACAGGCTAAAACAGTCACATTTTTATGGCACCTTCCCCCTGGTGACCATCATATGTATCTGGGATTCAGGCAGGAGATTAAAAAGGAACACCCACTCAATCTGAGCATCCACCATGAACAGATTATTTTACCTACTTTAATTTGAGCCAATGTAAAGTTAACATTATCTTCCTATATTTTAAAATGATGAAAACAAAGGTCTGTGTGTTTCACATGCCCACCTGGAATTCTGTCCGGGCTTGGCTGCCTCCACGCTTCCCATTTCTCGTATCAAATCACATTTCAGTCAAGGGTCCTGGATAGACTATGGATCTCTGGTCCCCCAACCTGGGACCCACCCTTGGATTTATCCACTGCACACTTGCTAAGCGGACCATTTAGGAAAATGAGACAGTGAGATGGGTAGTTCTATAACCACATCCAAAACGGATTCCTCAATGTTCAGTCTACATCTGCTAACCTAACAGTGATGATGTTTACCTAGGTTTTTGCTTTCTAATGACTATCACACACTTCCTTGCCCTGTGTCAGTGTGACAAATCCTTCACTGCCGTTTTCATTAATCATTCCACTGGTTGAGCGACTCAGGCTGTCACACAGTAGACAATTATAGGATTATTTTATGGAAAACAGACACCAAAACATTACAATGAAATTTCAATTATTTTCACTCTCCTTGTTGAGACACATTTCTTTTTTCTTCAAGATCATTTTTGTTTATTCTTCCTGAACCATTTGTTTCTCAATTTAATGATTCTCTGACCACCACGAGCACTTTAAAAGACAACCAGACAATAAATCAAGTATGTTTGATTTTACCCAGTTTTCCCTTTTCCGGATATGTTTTAAATAGAATAGAATGTCAGACTCTGGGGGGAGAAGTTAGGTGTGGTTGTCTGATGGATCAGAAATGGACTATATGGCCCTTAGGACTTATAATTGTGCTCCTGTAATTTTATGAACTCTTGTTTCTTTTGTTCTGAGTTCTGCCCATAACAACAACTAAAGCAATGACAACCACAACTATTAGCCCTGTGGTTTCTCTGATCTCTGGCTGGGGTTCACCCATGTGGTCAGCAGCTGGCCAACGAAGCTCCTGAAGTCTGTGAACTAACATTAACCTTCTACCCTCAGATCAGACACTGGCCCCAAACAAGCTCTGAACAGCAGCATCAAAGCAATTATAAAAGGAAAGAGGAAAAGTGTGGCCAGAAACTGTTTGAACACATACTATTTTAGAATTCAGCAGTGACCTTCAAATGAGGAACTCAGTCAGACAAATATATTTAACTAACATAATAATTCAAACTAGATTAGCAATCAACACATCAGGATTTTAGTTTGCCCTTAGTAATTATTCCTTTCCAATATTTAAAGAAGCTGCAATTTCCAACACTATTCTTGTATGGCTCCTTTGCCCCACGGTGACCATATTTTGAGCTCACCTCTGACAAGAAGGGCCAGAGCCATTAGGGTATGTTTGTATGTGCTTGTATTTGGAGCTTAAAGAAGCAGTAAACCTCCAGTTTTCCTCTGACATCAGAAGGATCTCAGAATTCAGCTCTCAAACTTTTATTTCCCCCATGAGAGAAAAAAGGTCTCAGCATCAGAGTTGAATAGTGTTTTTGAATCTTGGTTTGCAATCTTTCTGTGTTCTTAAATGATGTTTGGAACAGCCTAATGGAAATCACGTTAGGAGCATATTGTACTTGTAAAAATAGTCTAGAGAGAATGTAATACTTGGTTAATTATCCAGATGTGTAAAAACAAAATGAAATTGGACTTAAAGAAACTTGTAATTGTGTATTCCATCTGAATCTCTCCCTTCTTACATGTTTCAACAACATTCATAGCCGACTTACTGTACCCCTGCCACCCGGTTACTTTTAAGGGAGTCAAAAAATCCATATCGAAAGTCAAGCTTCAATCAGCTCCTCCAGAAGAAACAAAATCGTGTCAGAGAATAATATTATAATGGAAACAATGTCCTCTTACAGAAATTTCACATATGTTAGCAGTTACTATTGTTTAAGCTACTCTTAGTCGTCTGCATTTCTTACTGAAGTTTAGTTTAAAAAAAAAAAAGTAGATGCAGCTACATTCACTCTCTGACTTGCTTCTAAATATACCTTTTATGGTAAAACTTGCAGAACCTTTATCAGTGATAATGAGCAATGGCCTTTGAACATGGTTACCAAGTGTCACTATTCATTGGCCCTAGCTCCTCATCTGTGCCTGGAAGTGGAAAAAGGGAGTTGTCATCCTCGGCAATGGCATGTCAAGGATGGTCAGGGCCATTCTATGTCCGTTTCCCTGCTCTGTCCCCAAACCCCCAGCCACTCCAGCTAGAATGAATGTCTCTGAAGAGTTCACTTCGGGGCTGGTGAGAACTCTTCCATGTCTTCCGGGAGGAAACCAGGTGGGCTGCCCTTCTGGAGAGAGTCACATCGGTGTCATGTCCTCTAGCTGTCCCCAAACACAGACTATGGTGGAACCAGCCCCATGTACAGGGGTGGCCAGAGTGAATAGGGGGATATGCCTTGAAGAGAATTTTATACACACATTGAAAACTATAAAACTTGGTGAAAAGCCTAAGTTTAATGGAGTCACACAGGACACAGCAGCCAAGAGGACAGGATTAAGCTAGGGTGACCCTGACTTCATCTAGCCTTGGGGTAGAATCTTACTTCACTTGGCACCATTATTTCTTCTGAGGAGAGAAGAGGTGTGGCCTTAACACGGCCAGTTCAGAAAATTAATGAACGGAGAAAACTGGAGCTTTGGTATTGTGGTAATCTCTACAACTTCCTAGACATTGCTAGACCATGGGTCATCTAATTTCAAGACCACACTGCTGTGATTTAGAAAAAAAAAGGGGGGCTTCCCTAGTGGCACGGTGGTTGAGAGTCCACCTGCCGGTGCAGGGGACACAGGTTTGTGCCCCTGTCCGGGAGGATCCCACATGCCGCGGAGCGGCTGGGCCCGTGAGCCATGGCCACTGGGACTGCGCGTCCGGAGCTTGTGCTCCGCAGCGGGAGAGGCCACGGCAGTGAGAGGCCCGCGTACCACCAAAAAAAAAAAAAAAAAAAGGCTTCTAACGAGAATATGACTTTATCTAAACATCTATTTCTCTTGACTATGAACTTAAAAAGAAATGTAGAAACTACAGTAATACACATATGAGAAAAACATTTTGATCTGTATCCAACTTTTAGTCACATAAACTTATGCAAAAGTATGTACTGCCTTCCAAATATGTTCTTATTTCGTTTTGAGATGATGCTTCTTTAAAAATTAATTCCATCAGTGACAAACATAGGTGAAAAGGATGTACCTCACCTCCCCCCAACTCTAACTTCAGTGCCAGTTTTGGAGAAATTCATACCCAGCTTGAAGCCAGGTGACTTGAACAGATGAATAAACCCTTTTGTTTAGAGATTACAGTTAATTTGACTTTTAAATAAAGAATGTGAATATACTGGGCCACAGTCAACAAACTGAGTCCTTCACTTGCTCACCATAGATAGAACTCAGAAGGTTGAAGCTGCGTAATAGACATAATTTAGCATTTCTGGTCCCCAGCCTAGACATCTCATCCAATTGGGTACTATTTGTGTCGCCATGCCACTTGGTCTAGCATAGTAGCTCACTTCAGACAAAGCTTATATTGACGTCTGATTTACTCATATTCTTTTCCACGTAACCAGAGAATCAGCAAATATGTGTTGATTTGACTTAGATATGCTATCCAAAAGCCCGAGGCCCAATTTTGCAAACATTTCCATATGCCCCTGTTCAGTTCTCCAGGTTGCAGCTTAAACCTTGACTTTTCTAATATTAAATTCATTAAATAGTCACAAATCCGTTTTCAATTCTAAAAGAAAATATTGGCAAGTCAGAGGAACATAACTGAAAATAGACATCTGTCATGAGCTCAAGAGTTAAAGCAGCTCAAATGTCATCTAGTGATATTCAGCAAGTTCCAAACTTTGAGAAATAATTACATTCCAAGGACTTCAAGCCTTTATATCACTTGAAACTCCCATTTATTCCATAAAACTTTATGATCAAAAGACAGAAATATCCAAGAAGCTAGAGAACTTCTTTTCTGTTTGTATAAGGTTAGTAACCCTTAGAGATTCTGTACAAAATATGTAAGGGATGTCCGACTCCCTTGTACAGACAGTGCATCTATTCTGTGGGAAAAGGCAAGTCTTGGAAACAGTGCAGTTTTGAGGAGCCAGGCTCCAGAGAGCATCTTCATGAAGGGGGTTACAATCCTTAGCCCATCCTGTGACTACAGTCTTTGGGTGATGGAGTCTGGCTGCTTAGGTTCCAATCTTGGCTGGGTGAGCTTGTAAAGCCTACATGACCTCTCTAAGTCTCAGTCATCTCAACTGTAACATGGGGATGATAATAACAGTGCCAGCTTCATAAGGCAGCTGTGACGATTAAACAAGGTAATGCATGAAACACTGCTTAGCATCACGCCTGTCATATGATCCACTCTCAATAAACATTCTCAAATAAGATCTACAAATAAAACAAGGGGACTAGATACTTTTGAAGGCATCCTTCTAATTACCGAATTTAATGATCACAAGCCTGGACTAATAAGATAAAGGTATGGCCTACAGAAAACAATTATAGGCCTATAGTTAGGATAGTTCTCCCTTCCCACCCCTTCACAGGTACGTCAGTGCGTGAAGTTCCCCTATTACAAGTATTTTTCTATGGCTTAGGCTCTGTCCTCTATTCAAGGACAAGTATGTTGGAAGTACATTTAATTGATCAGATTCTCTCTAATGGACAGTGAGCTGCTAACAAGTCAGAATGGAGGAGAGAAACAGAACAATCATGATGGGGATGGAAGAAGCATGGGAGCAATAGGACCTGAGCACAACACAGCCAAGGAAAGGAAGGCCAAGGGTGGCAGGTAGGGCACTGGATGACCCTGGAAAATAAGGGAGTAGAAAGGAGGTTCCCAGGGCCTGGGGTGCAGTACAGGGAGAGAAGAGCCATGAGAAGAGATGTAAAACAGCCAAAGAGAAATATCATTGATATTTTTATTTTATCTGGCAAATGCCTTGTGTGAAGCCACTCTATAACATCCATTCAACACTGTGCCTAGTATTGTATGAAACAAATGAAACAAACCTGGCCCTCACCTCCTGGGAGCCTGCCACCGGAACCCAGTGGACCATGATGATTTCAATAAAGAAATCAGACTCTGTGAGCCCAGCAGGACTTCACTCATGCAGATGAAGATAAAGTATCCTATTAAGCTCACTAATTTTTAAATAGCTTCAAAGTTTTGCCTCAGACTCAGCCTTCGAATTAATCACGGTTGCCAAACTGCTTCTAAGGAAAGTAGGCCTCTCCTGCTGATCAGGAGATGCCCAGTTTTAACCACATGCCCTGCCAGTTTGGAAGCGCTCCCACCCATTGGCACAAACGCCTCTACACGCTAAATCTTTCCCATGAGTGGACAGAAAGCCACAGGCTCAGAGGACAGTGGGAAGACCCCTCCCTACTGTCACCTCCCTGCCTTCCAGCGCCAGGGCTGTTGTGCTTTAAATTTTAGCTGGGCCCACATACACTTGAGTGGATTCTCAAGAGTGTCTGTACCTCAAGAAAAAGAGAAATCTCACTAATAGTTACTGGCTCGGAAAGGATAACACTTAGGAAGAAAGTTAATTATGTGAATTAAATGCAGCTTGTTTCTCTTTTTGAAGTACATTTTTTTCATGCCTCGAGGAGGGTGATTTATAGACACATTTGTCTCTCTTTAGAGAAAATTAATTCCAGTTGGTGTTCTGGGCAGAAATGGAGAGAAGGGAAGGAGACAGAGCAGTTCTTCCTTCTCCGCTGCCCCAGCGGCAGGTCTGCACTATGCCTCGCTGTGGCCTCGCGTGGTCCACACGGCAGGGGCGAAGGGCCTGGATCAGTCCCCACACATTTTGCTACCATCCAAAACTTCTAAGCTCCACCATCATTTTCTGATGAAGCAAACAATTTCTTTTACAGATGATTTCAAAATAAGAGGGGAGACAATGCCATACCCCAAGAACAAGTGAGCAGAGCCTTTTAAACATCTCAGCCCCCGTTTACATGCATTAGGCCATATGCTTTGGAGCCATAACATTTTAATCCAGCTTTTCAACATGAATGGTAATAATAGTCATCATATGCTGGGTACTCACCACAGCCAGTCACTCTGCTAAATATTTGAGGAGGATTATCTAATTAAATGCTCAAAACAACCCCATGCAGTAGGTACTGTTATTACTTCCAGACTCCCCTACACCAAAGTTAGGGTGCTGAACAGCTGTTCCAGCCCCTCTGAGCAACAGGCTACCCTCATTCATAGCACACAAATGTGGAGGATATTTAGGTCTAGTACCTTTGCAATCAAAAGCAGAAAACCATTTCTGAGTTTATGCATTTGTTTTCCAAGAACAATTCTACAAATCTAGCAGCATTATTTGTTCAGGAAATTAAAGAGTTCACAAGAGAAAAGATTTCTCTTTCTTGAAAAATCTATTACAACATTTTTTTTGGTGGCAGACACAGGGAGGGTGGGTTGGTATTATGTTAAAACTGCAATTGTATACAGATGCTTCAAGAGTACATCTAGGTAACTACAGTTGAGTATCCAGTAAAGTAAAATATCCCCGGAAGTGATCTAATTTAAAAACCAACCCTTCTGATTGTAAGATGAAAAGCAGAGGCCCAGAGAGGTTACAGAACTTGTCTGGAATCATCCAGAGAGGCAAAGCCAGCAATGAACCTCAGGTCTCCTGATTATTAATCCAGAATTCCTTCCACTTCTCCATTCTGCCTCCTAGCCTTAAAACAGAAGACCAGGTGGAACAAAGTAGACTAGAGGAACACAGCATTCTGCCAATAATAAACCATCAAGGCATTATTTAGTGCTCTTTTAGAAAAAGATGTGCCCCCAGATTTAATGTATCTGGTGTGGTTCTCGTGAAGATGCTGCTGCCTGGCAAGGGCATCTCCATCCCAGGCTCTGCCTGCCCTCATTCCCATCTTCCTTCATCACTTGGAAGGCACAGGTTTCCTTAAAAGTATTCATCCTGGCACCAGAGAATATAAAAAGAAAATTGTCCTTTGTTACACACATTCAGAAGCTACATGCATGAAACCACCAGGCGGACATGAAATAGACAAGTCAAATTTTTCATTTGGAATTTGGTAGCTTTGCTGAAAGTTCAACATGATGGTTAACAACACTGTCACATTATTTGCAAGACAAGGAATTACACACTAAGCAGATCACTCTTCTGTTGGTGGTGAACTGGGTGTTTTCCAGGGTTGCTACCAAAATGACAGGAGTGTCACTTCCTCCATCCCCCTAACTCCAGTTATTAGTTCTAGAATGGCCATGGGATTCAAATGGATAATGAGATTCAGGTATATGGTGGAATTATTGGGAAAGAGAAGTTGAGCTGGTAGGCTATACCTAGAGCTCTGGAGTGGGTTGGCGAGTCAAGGGCACAGGTGAAAATAACTTATCTGAGAATGAAATCAGTGAAGTGCAAAGCCAAGTGAATAGATGGAGAGAACATGAGACAAGATCCTGATAAGGTTTGAGCAACCAGATCCAGCCACACCTGATGCCAACAATTCAATCCCCTGTTTCACTTAAGACACTTTGAATAGGGTTTCTGTCACTTGCAAGCAAAAGAGCCTTGACTAGTACACACATATTTATTCTTCAAAATCCAATTTAATTGTTGTCTCCTCTGTTTTGTCTTTTCCTGAGGATCCCATATTGAGAGGTAGCTATTTGCTCACCTTATACTATTTGTCTTTAGAGCTACTTCTCTAACTGTACTCTTCATTCTGTATGGTTAGACTCAGATTTACAGTAGAGTTAATGTCTTAATCATTGACTTTCTAATACTTGTCCAAAGCCTCAGACATAGTACATACTCAATATATGTGTGTTGAACTGAATGGAATTTGATTCTAAATACTGTTTCAGGGAACACTGAACCCTTCAGTGGTTTCCCAATACACTTAGAATAAAGTCTAACCACTCGGCCATGAGCAACAGGGCCCTACACGATCAGCCTGCCTCTCCCACCTAAACTCCTTCTACAGTGGCTCAATGCTTTTCCTTGAGTGCATCAAGCCTGTCCCTACCTCAGAGTCTTTACATTTGCTGTTCCTTCTTCCAGGAAAGCTCTTCCCACAGATATTGCAGAGATCACTCCACTACATCACTCAGGGCTCTGCTTACCTGAGAGACTGGTCTCCTTACCGAAGAGACTTTCTCTGACAATCTTATCCAAAATAATACTTCCATCACTCTCCAGCCCTCACCCTGCTTATCTTTTTCATGACAGCTTTTTCAGACATATCGCTGCCTGACCATCTGGTACATATTTATTTCTTTCATTATCACTGCTTTCACCTCTGGAATGTACGAATGCAGGGAATTTTTCTGTTTTGTTCACAACTGTACTCCTAGCACCTAAGAACTTTTGTGTTCTCAAAATATTGGCTGCTATACATTTTTAAAATAACCTTAAATTTAAAAGGATGAAAAAAAGCAAACCTTAAGATTGAAACCAACATATGCAAATGAACTGTTCATTAAATTGTAACATAATCACCCTGGAAAAAAATAGAATTAATTCCCTGCTAGGGCAGGGAAAGTACAAGATAATCCTATAACTTATAACTAATTTGTGCCAAAGAGCAAGGAAATGCTCAAAGGCTAACGGGGACAAATGGGGAACAATGTGTCAAACGGACACAGGAGCCAGCCTGAAGGGTTCCCATTGACCAAATATAGGAAAATACAAGCATCAAAAACAATAATGATAGCAATAAAATTTAACACAGCAAACAGAATTAACAATCCATGAGTCCCCAGTGATATATATATATTTTTTTGCGGTACGCGGGCCTCTCACTGTTGTGGCCTCTCCCGTTGCAGAGCACAGGCTCCGGATGCACAGGCTCAGCAGACATCGCTCACGGGCCTAGCCGCTCCGCGGCATGTGGGATCTTCCCAGACCGGGGCACAAACCTGTGTCCCCTGCATCGGCAGGCGGACTCTCAACCACTGAGCCACCAGGGAAGCCCCCCAGTGATATTTTTAAAGTACACATCAGAGAAGAGGAGGAGGGAAAGATGTTCTCTACAGAAGAATGCCAGATGATATCTAAAGCAAGATAGATCAGAAAAATCACCATTGTATAACCCCCAGTATAATAACTGATTCAGACAGGAATCATCAGTGGATGCTAAAACTACTTGGTGACATATTTGGTGTGTGTGTTGGGGGAAACAGATGTTCACATGGTCTCAGATTATTTATTAATTTCAAAGGGAAAATGGTACCTTTTCAATGGTGAGATCTGGCAGATACCACCTTGACTAAGTGACCAGTAATGGAACAAAGATGTTATATGCCTTCTGATGTGATAGAATAGAAAGTAAACAACATCTTCTATGTAGTGTTCTTGCCAAATGTTTTCAGTGAATCTAAGCATTGGAAAAGAGTCAGACAAAGTCAGAAAATGGGACATTCTACAAGGCACCTTGTCTAGACTCTGGATAATCATCATCACAAATGACAACACCACCAACAAAGACATGGTACTGAGACATGACAACCCGCTGTGATATATGAACCTTTATTGGGCACTGAATTTTTAAAACTACGTTATGGAGGACATCTGGGGGATAATTGGAGAATTTTTTATATGGTCTGAATTAATATTGATGTGTGTGTGTGTATATATACTGAATGAATAAACCACAAGTGTCATAATATATTTCAGCCCTGAAGATGTTGGAAGCATGCAAGAAAACATGACTTCAACTCACCTCCCCAGTGGCATAAAAGTCATTGTCTTTATAGTCAGAGAACAACTGGAAAAACTGAGTAAGTGCACTGCAAAAAGAAGAACAACAATAAAAATCACATGGAATCATGCTATGCTACACAATTTCATCCTTGGACAATAGGTTTCACATTTGAATTAAGATACTATTATGCTATAAGTTCCTGTAGGCATTTTTTCAACGTCTCATGTGCATAACACTCCATACTCTGTGGATGGTTAGAAAAATACTTGTGGGCTTACTTTGTGATACTCAAAGTTGAGACAAGTGAACATCAACACTCTGGGAAGGTTTCCAAATCCCTGGGTTACCAACTTGGATCACCCACCTGTTGAGGGGACCCTTGAGCAAAGTGCTACAGGCTTTCACCTATTACTTAGCAATTTGTGGAGTTAGTTCTGCAAACCTTATGACCTCATTAATCTCGGGTTGCGGTGAGGTAATGGGAACCTTAGTTGCTTACCAACCTCTCTCTGTGGGGAAGCTGAACATTTCTATATTCTAAGGGGGCTCCCAGCATTTCAGTGTTTTAATAACCAAAGAACAGAAAAGGTGTAAAATGACTGTAGTCTAAGGGAAAACCACCAAATGGTCACAGACATTGAAGTAAATGCACAGTGGCCTCCAGGGTCAAAAGAATCACATTTAGGAAAGAATGCCAACAGCCACCTTGGTAAGCTGAAATAGATTTAAACAGCCTCAAGAAGTTATTTTATAATAAGCAAGAAAAGGGTGGATTATTGAATCATTCTCTACTTGAACAAAATCTTTCAGAAAGGAAACAAAAACTTGTGAAACTCAGAAGCTTTATGAATGTTTTGACCCAGATTGCAATGCCTGAGAAGCTAGGCAGGGTTTCTGTTCCAGTTTCCTGCTGCGGGACTAAAAGCCGTAAACCAGCCAGTGAACATGAAAGGCAAGGAGGCCCTGCAAAACCAGGAGAAGGAGAAAGTTCAAGGGTCACCCAGAGGCAAAACTGGGTCATTATAATCACCGTGATCCTGGAAATACTTAATTTTCAAAGGCTCCATAAAAACCCACCATTAAACTCTACCGTAGAGTTTCAGTTTATTTCTGTTTATTATTTATAGTAACTAAAATCTTTGTAGCAACTAAATCTGGGAAGCTGCATTATACAGCGTCCATGTTTGTGCTGGCAATGAGCTAGCTTTAGAGCTGAGATAAAAATAGGAGTTTATTCTCCAGCTTTCTCTCTCCAACCGTCAGGCTAAAAACTGCTTGTCTTTCTCTCTGCCTGCTAGTTGGAATGGCAATAGACATTTTAATATAGTAAATCTGAACTAAGCCTTGTGCTTTAGCTTAAAGCTTATTTCCTTAAAGAATCTGTTGGAGGATTGTCAGGGCTGCTAGATTTAGCAAATAAAAACAAAAGATGTACAATTAAATTTGAGTTTCAGATAAACAACAAATAATGTTTCAGTATAAATATGTTCCAAATATTTCATGCGACATACATAGATTAAAACATTATTCGTTGTTCATCTGAAATTCAAATTTAACTGGGCATTCTGTACTTTATCTGACAATCTTAGCTGAAGGAGATAATCTTGCAGGCTGCTTCCAGCCTGAAAAAGCAGGATTATCTAGCTGAAGTTTCCAAGGCAAGGTCCCACTTGAGGAAGCTATCACAGAGATTTAATTTCACAGTAGGATATGAACAAAAATTTGGCTAATCATAGCAAGGCCTTAGTAGGTCTTTCTTAAATGGGAACGAAGAATGAAACAGGTAAATTTAGTAAGTTGCATGTACATATGTCATTTGCTCATTGAACTGTGTTTTCGTCAAGGACTGTACCATTATGTGGTGAAGGGTTGTTTCAAAATATCTAGAATCATGCTCACATAAAATTGCAAATTTTAGAAGTAGAAATGCCAAAATACATAAGGCATAATACATACACGTGTGTGTGCTGCGCACTCCATGCATTTACTCAGGCACAAGCGCCACCTGGCACACAAGGCATGCCTCTTCCAGGTGTGTCCATTTGGCGACCTTGCTGGCATTGTGCCAAGGCCTTGTCAATTTGAGTCAAATTTTAGTCAGAGGCTAACCTGGTGGCAGAAAGGTACATTAAAGGACAATAGGATGAAACACAGATTGCAAGGGTGGATGAGTAGGAGAAAATACTCCTCAGATAATTTTTTTAAAAGGGAAGATGGGTTCGGGGCAGAGAAGGTAGATGTAAATGATAACACATTATAGATCCAAAGACAGCCTTGGACTTTGGTCAGCTCTAGTGAAGTCAGGGTCATAGTAAATACAAGACATCCAGGAGAACCGAGGTTAAAATAATCTCAGCAGAAGCTCCGTACCAACAAAAGCCAAACAAGGTGTAGCTTTAGTCGCTGACAGGCTGAAAGAAGCACAGCAACAAGAATCTCGGTGGTTTCGTTCTGTTGCATCAGATGGGGAGCCATCCTCTGCATCCATTCATTCCGCTTCTCGTATGGCCAGGCCTGCACCCATCATGCAGTATTGTTCTAATTTAATATATGAAACCTGTTTCAAAGTCACACTGTCATGAAGCTTTGTTTAGCAATACATACTATCTCCCATGCAAACCAATACGTGGAATAGAATAGCAGCATTTCCGTTTGGCTGCTAAGAAGGTAACTTCAGGCACACTGGGAGAGTGGGGACTGGGGAGCTTGCTTACTACTGTATCAGCAGCACCAGGAACCATGTCGGGCACATAGTAGGCAATCAAAAAATAGTGGTAGAGGGAGAGTGGCACCAGCTGGTCTACTCCAAAGTTAGAAAATTTATTATTCTTTAGGAAATTTATATATTTTTCTAAACCAGAGAGGCATTGTGGTCCTAAACACATTCCAAATAGAAAAAAAAAATTTTAAACATCTTGGTAGTGAAAAAGTTTCACTTCCAAACACAAAGAAAAGCAGCCTAAATGTGAATGTCAAATGTCTTTAGGAGTCTCCTTACAGCCGTGCACTAATAATAGTGAAAAGGAATTGGCTTTTCAGAAAAAAAAGAAAGATGGTTTTCAAAGGGAGAAAAAGAATGTTCTACTCTTTAAACCAATAGTAGACAATTTATAGGTTTCAAAGCGACCTTCTTATTCCAAACACCCATCTGGACAGCTGGAGAGAAGACTGTAGTCACAAAGGGAAACAAATAGTGCAAACCATTAAGGAAACAGCTGAAATCAGTTTTCTGCACTACTCTTGATTAACTACTTTCCAGTTCTAAGAGCCTGAAGCAAAAAGAACTAAAACAGCTATAAACAATGGATGCTTTGAAATAGGTTCTCTTTACATGTCTTGCAAGAGGAGATGAACCACATGTCAGCAGTAAATATCCACTCAGAGGGTCAACTGGAAGCTGTGACCATCTCTGGGGGAGGGGCAAGAGAGCCAGAAAAGGAAGGGCAACGGTGCAAGGCTCTGGCTTAGAGGGTCTGATGCATTTCTTTAATACAGACCCTCCGCCCTCAGGGTGTCTGCTAGTTAAACAACTGAGGTTGTTTGGATTTAAGCCAAAAGAGGGTTGGAGTAGGAGGGTATGGGGGAGAAGTGGGTTTCCGATCTGAAAAATGAGAGCTCACAGTCAGTGCTAAATGAGAAAGACATGGCGCTTGAGTAAACTTGTAAAAGACAGACGGCAGGATTATGTCTGTGGCGGGAAAAAGGAGGTGCGTGAGCTGGGGGCAGGGAAGAGACCCCTGTCAGGATCTGGCTAATCTGCCCCCAGGACCCATTCATTGTATCTGGAAGCAGAAGTGTGGGTCCTATCCAGCCCGCCTAGAAACTGAATAAAAGTGTTAAAATAATGGGACATGTGGCAGATGAAAGTGTGCAAGACAGACAACAGCCATATCATTTTCTGGGGCAGCAGAGAAGAGAGAAAAATCTCTGGGAGAGAGGCCGGAAGTTCTTCCTTCCTCTCCCCCACTCCCACCCCTCCCAGCCATTGGCCTCGGGGAGAAAGAAGAATAAAACGGAAAGCTTTTGTCAGAGATCAAAAAACTCTGACTCCTATTAGATTCACTTTCACTTTGGGGATTGGTTGGGTTTGCTCACCAAGTAATTAGCAGAATGAGTGTTTGGTAAAAGTGGGGGGCAGGGTAAAGGAGCTAGTTAACTCTTCCTGGCCACTAGGATTCTTTTAGTAAATTATTACAATGCGTAAAGGGGTGCCCTAGTGATCTGAAAGAATCCAGGACTTGGTCTCTACTAATCATTTACAGACTGAAAAAAAAATGTGACCGAATAAGAAAGGTCACTTACTTTAAAAACAAGTACTAAAAAATAGCTAAAATGAATGTAAGAAAAAGAAAGGAAGACATTATACATATACTGTTTGATCAGGCTTACAACGTCACATTTTCCTTAATTTTTTTTTTTTTTTTTTTAGTAAAAGAATAATTTTGTAATATGAAGGGAAAAGTAAGAGACTCGCTAACAAGCTGAGCTTTCAGCCCGGAAAAGGCATGAAGGAGAAACACAAGAGTAAAAAATTGCATTTTGTGAAGGCCACAAAAGGAGGAATCCTGGGAAAGAAAACAAACAAACATCCGAGATGTTGTTTCCTGGCAAGAGCAAAGTTCACTATAATGTTGGAAAGCAAGCAGAAACCTCTTAGGCATCTAGTTGAAAGGTTGGAAAATCATCTTTGGTTGAATAATTCTGCTCTGTTTCCATTGTTTTTCAGAAGCTATGTTTACAAAATTAAAATTATGCCTTAAGATGTCAGTTCTTCTTGCTACTTTCTCTACTTTCATACTTGTCAACGATAATGTAATAAAGTGGAAAAAATAGGCCGTGTGCGTGTGTGCGCACACACACACCTCACATAGAAGTATTCTTAAAAGATCTTCAGGAAATGGACTATGAAGACCAATCAATAATACTTCTACTACTGGAAGAATTGTCCTGTTGAAATAGAAAAACGTTTGGTCTGAAGAAGGCTGAAAGAGTCAGGGCCTTTTACCTGTATAAGTCTCATGCCACGTCATCCTCATCCACTGCATATCCCTGGAGATGTTCAGTAAAACTGAAGCCTGTGCCCACCTGAAGGTGAAATAAATAAGCAGGTATAAACACAGAGAAACACATGTCCTGCTGAGAGATACCACATGGGAAGGAAATCAATCTTATTCCAAAGGCCATGACTTTGACCTCAGATTTTTGCCATCACCCATATGCACTCAGCCATCCTCACAGGAGGATGCTGCATGTCACCTATGTCCCCCTTCCCTCCTCCAAGCCCAAATAAAATAGCAGCGCAAAGCTCTGCCCTGAAGTCAGTGACTGAGCTGTTCTGATCCTGCAGTGGGGACCCTGCCAGATGTTGCTTTAAGAACAAGAAATTCACCTTTCCTGGCTCCTGCTACAGTATCAAAAGACCGCAAGTTGTCTCCTCTCTGAAACCTGGAGGGTGCACTGCTCTGCCTGCTAAGAAGGAACTTAGGCTGGAGATAAAAGATAGCTGTGTGTGTGTGTAGTTATTTTTTCCCATTTCTTTTTCTTTCTTTTTTTTTTTTTTTTTTTTGCGGTACGCGGGCCTCTCACTGCTGTGGCCTCTCCCGTTGCGGAGCACAGGCTCCAGACGCGCAGGCTCAGCGGCCATGGCTCACGGGCTTACCGCTCCACAGCATGTGGGATCCTCCCGGACCGGGGCACGAACCCGTGTCCCCTACACCGGCAGGCGGACTCTCAACCACTGCGCCACCAGGGAAGCCCTTCCCATTTCTTTATTTATGGGAAATATGGCCACTAAGCCCTTTCACCTTCAGCAGACAAGGGGCTTTAAAATAAAGATTAGCTTTAAACTAATATTTCCTTATACCTAGAAGTTCATGGACAACTGAGCTGTAAATCAATAGAAGAAGCTACTACTTATTTGGGGTCAATAATATACATAAGGAATGCACCCCCTCCACACACACCAGTTGTAAATATTTTTGCTTTTGTTTTTTCTCCAAACACCCAAGAGAACAGGACATTTAATTAAACTTTTATTTAAATATGGTATTATAGACTAGGAAAAAGGATGGTTGACAAAACATGGGGGAGGGCAAGAATGTTGGACTTTTTTCTCCCTATTTTTCTGTTTTATCTTTGAACCATCTGGGAAATGAAAGAAGTTAGAAGAAGTAGTTAGAGGACAAAAAAGATACTCCCAATCTGCAGAAGCTGACCCTAAAGTTACTTTCCTATACTGCAGTTTATAGGATTTAATTTCATAAGAACTTCCCAAGGAGAATTCCACCTTTTTTGCTCCCCCCGAGATGAGGCATTCTTTTCACTGTGATAAGTGACGGGGCCAGTTTTGACTTTTTATATCTAGAACTCAGTTTGAAAGATTAGGACTTCCCATACTATATATAGCGAAACCCATATCATCAGCAGAAAGAAACGAATCCCTTATCCTGGATGGTATAATTCAGTGATCAGGACATTTTATAAGATTAGAAATGAGGGAAAGAGAGAAGGCAGCAAGTAAAACTCCCAAATTTGGATGTAATGATACACGTTAGAAAAGTTAAATTTCAAATGTGTTCTTTAAATAGACAATTATATTTTAAAAAGAAAAAAAATTAAATCTGTATTTTTTTCTATTTCTTAAATGTACTTAATGAAAGAAAAAAGACAAGAGAGACCAACACTCCCATTTCACAGGACCCTGGGGATACTCACTGGATTATCAATGTAAAGCATGGAAAATATAGTGGTCCAAGGAAAGTCTCTGGCACGCACTAGTAAAGCAGAGAAGAGATTTTAGACTGGGTCATTAATAAAACATCCCATCTAATGCCTAGCTCTGGTTAGGAGCCCAACATGCCTACCTGTCCCCTCCAGGTCAGCGAACCATTGGTGTCCCTCTGATGTTGCATTATACGGTCATAGCAGGGCACAGATACCAGCGCCTTTTTCTTCTCCCCTCCTCTCCCTTACTTTTCCCAGAACCAGAGAGTTTCTACATCTAAGATGAACTTTGGAAACAAAACTCCATGCAACTGGTTCATGCAGAAACACCCATCAACCAGGGATGCAATAAACCCATCTGTCCAATTGGGTGAAATCATCCTTAACGTCCAATTCCGCAGAATCTGCTTCCTCCCATCCAATGCTGAAGAAAACCACAACTTCAACAGAATTGTGTACATGAATATACTGAGTCACAAACTGGTTCACCCTCCAAATTCTGACCCAGGGAAAGTAAACAGTCTCCCCTCCCCACCAAAAAAATGAGATGGAGGTAAACCTGGGTTAGAGCTGGATGTGGTTCCTTCTCCATTCCTTCCTTCATGCCAGCCCCAGCCCTCAGTATCTTGCTTCCAAGATATCCGATCATTCATGTGACTGAACAGTACAGTGTTCAGTTCATGTGAATAACTAGGGATATAATTCCACCCATTTGTCCTACGCAAAAGGGCTTACCCAAATAGTAATAAATACCAACTGTTTTCATAAGCCCGGATTGCTTGAGTAAGCAGCAGACTGGCAGAACAAAGCCTGGAACCTTTCACCCAAATTTTAAGGGAGAAAGCAGCCCAGCCAGGACATGCACCTTGGTGGCTCTTCCTTCTTGGACAAACATTGCCAGAAAGTTATGTTTTTATAATCTGGAACTGTAAAGCTATTACTAGTGATTCACTAAGTTATTTCTAGAGCAGATATAAGGTTCAAATGAAGAACTCTCCATGGGAAAACAGAGTCCAAGCAGCACTTACCGGTCATGTTCCTTGTGACAATATAAGGTCCGTGTTCCACAAAGAGTCCAAACATAGATGAGCCTCCCGGCCCACCCTGCAGCCAGAGGACAACTGGAGCATTCCATGGCTCTATCTAGAAGGGACAAAGAACCCAGTGACTACATAGAGTGCTAAGGCTGCAGAATACATCCAAGCCAATTTACCCCAATCCTCTGTCTTTCACAGCCTTGACTCATCTAAGTCTCATCGAGCCTTCCCAGACCCCAGTGACCACTCTCCACTGTCATCTCTTGTTGTTTTGATTTAGTATTTGTTTCATATGCCGGTATCTATCTTGTGCAGTTAAGTCTTTTCTCACTAATAGCCAGAAAAGCCACAGATTGTAGATGCTTAGCCTTTGTGTGCCCCTAGACACCCAGCGTACTGCCTAGGGCACTGTTAGATTTTTTTAAAGCTCTTTAAACTTTCTGGGGACTCTTCCATTTGACCAACATATTCCCAAAGAGGCACAACAAAGAATCCATCCTCCTCAGTGGCAATTTTCCCCTTTCACTGAGAGCCCAAATTGCCTTTCTGATTTTATTTACAGAGAAGGTGCCCACAGGGATAACAGGAACTTCATTCAACATGATGAAACTGAGAAGAACAGAGACAGGCCCTGAGGCATCTAGTCCATGCAAACAATAGCAACAAAACCCTGAACAAGGTATGGATTTATTTAGGAGATGTGGCTGATGTAAATAAGGAAAGGTCACTGGCAGGGTTGGGATGCTGGAAATGAGCCACTGGTAGTGGTCAACACCCTCACCCCTGACGACAGAGTGGTCTTTACTTCTTTCACGCAGCACCTCGCAGGGGTCAGCACCATGCCAGGAGCAGGTCCTAGCAGAGCAGTGAGTGAAAAAGACAATTCCTTGCCCTCTTGAAGTTTACATTTCATTGGAAATACTGACAGTAAATAAATGAATAAATATGAGGATTAAAGAGGGTGGAGAGGGGGGCTTCCCTGGTGGCGCAGTGGGTTGGAGTCCGCCTGCCGATGCAGGGGACACGGGTTCGTGCCCCGGTCCGGGAGGATCCCACATGCCGCGGAGCGGCTGGGCCCGTGAGCCATGGCCGCTGAGCCTGCGCGTCCGGAGCCTGCGCTCTGCAACGGGAGAGGCCGCAACAGTGAGAGGCCCGCGTACCGCAAAAAAAAAAAAAAAAAAAAAAAAAAGGAGCGTGGAGAGGAAATAATTAAGGGTGATGTTAAAAGAGCGAGTGAGGGCAAAGAAGGAGGCATTTCCTTTGGACACAGTGATCAGGGAAGTTCTCAGTGAGATCCTGAGAGTGAAACTGAGACATGGAAGCTGAGAAGGATCCAGCCACAAGGAGAGCCAGGGAACGATGCTGTAGATGGAAGAAATCCTCAAGACAGAGAAGAACTGGGTGGGAGAGCAGTGAGCATGGAGGTTGCCTGGCCCTACATGAAGCCTTAGGAGCAATCTGAAAGAAGCTCCACTTGGTCTCCACAAGGCTCAAAGCAGAACCTGATAGTGAGTCCTCATTTGATGTCATGGCTCATCTGATGTGCAGTCAGTCAGGTCTGGCAAGAAAGGATCCTACTGCTTCAGCCCAGAATGAAATCCTGCAACCTCTTACTTAGCCCAGTCACCCAGAGACAAATCAGTGTTGCATTAGAAGGTCAACGTGGATTGGCTCTTCCACCTGGATGATGTGAGGAGGCTGTGGGCAGAAGGCAAGATGAATGCAAGGGGAGGGGATCTGGAACCCACAGCCAAGAAGCTGGAAGAAGAGCTGATCTTACAGGGTTCTAACCATGAAAACAGCAGGGACAGAGGGATTTCTCTTATCTAGTCACCAAATATCTACAGAGACCTTTGGCAGCTTTGGGAAGGGGCCAAGGAGTGGGCTGAAAGAGTGGCAGCGGTCAGAACAGCTGTGAGCTGGAGAAGAGCCTCGCTAGGAGGGGCCACCTGGGATCCACTCTCCAGTGTTAAGGAATTAAATGAGATAATATAATATTTGTAAAGCCCTTGGAGCAAAACCTAATGCATGATAAAAAGCGCATTAAGCACGAATGATTATTATAACTAAGGAAGCAGGTAGAAAAGGTAGGAGCCCAGTGTCAGACTGGGAACTCAGATCAGGGCTGTACCTCCAAGAGTCAGCACAGTGTAATGGATAAGTCTTGTGAGCTCTTGTCCCAAACTGGATTCCAATCTGGGCCACTAGCTGTGCGACTTTAGGCAAGTTGCCTAAGTCCTGTAGACCTCAGTTTCCCCACCTGTAAAATGGGGATCATTAATAGTACCTATGCCATGTGGTGGTTCAGAGGACTAAATAAATAAATTTTCATAAAACCCAGTGAGTGGCATATAGTGCATGTTCTACAGATGTTAGCTATTGCTACTGGGTTGGCCAAAAGAGTTCGTTCGGGTTTTTCTGTACCATCTTATGGAAAAACCCGAAGGAATTTTTGGCCAACTCAATATAACAGAAAAATACTAGGAATTTATAGACAGTTTTCATGTAAACCATCTATAAATGAGAGAATAGGAAAAGTGGGTTGTTTGCTTTTTTTTCTTGCTCCTTTGGACATCTTCCCTGGTCAGTTTTTCGCTAGTTGGTTCTCTTGCCTCAAGTGTTACAAATGTCTATAAAGAATTCAAGAGAAGCAGGAACTTATAAGTTGAAGCAGAAAAAATTAACATCAAAGCTGGACTTTTAAAGCCACTGTAGGGAAGCAGAGTGACCCTGGAACTACTTGGCCACGTGATAGCTGCGTAATCCTGGGCCTCAGATTCTTCCAGCCCTCTGCTGCCGCATCCATCAAAGGGCAATAAATGCTCACCTCACAGGCTTGCCCAAGGGCCCTAATGAGAAAATGTATCATGAAATGATATTGTCAAGTCTACTGTGCTGAATAAATATAACCACCTCTGCCCTAGACTGCCTGGCCCCAACTGTGTGTTTTGTTTGAACAAGTGATTTTTATCTCCCCTCCAATCCGCTATCTTGCTATTCAATATCACTCCCCAGGACCACCTTCCACTTGTATTCACTCAGCAGTAGGAGAGTATTAGAGATGGAGACAGGATGGAATCTAGATGGAAGTAGTTCCAGCCTCCCGGGCGTGTGAGATACTGTGAGTCCATCCATTCCAGCGGACCTCCAGCCCCCCACTTCCTTCCTATCGTGCACATGAGCTTCTAGAAGCCCTGGAGAGCTACCCATGAGCCAGTGGTTCTCAACCTTGGCCACTCATTAAAATAACTTGGAGAGCTTTTTATAAAAAAACTACTGCTTAGGCCCAAATCCCAGCAATTCCAATTCAACTGCTCTGGGGTGAGGCAGGCATCAGTCTGTTTTAAAAGCTCTGTTTTAAAAGTGGTTAAATGTACAGGCAGGGCTGAAAATCTGTGAGGGTGATGGAGAGTTTGCCCTCTTGGATGCCGAGGGCCCTCTGATCTCCACCCTATCCTCCCCTGCTTTTCATGTCCCTTCCTGTGACCTGGCACACTGATGGGACCTCCGGGCTCTCAGAAAAATAGGCTGACCCTGAGAGGCCACACTACAAAGTCAAGTCCAACACCTCAGTGCCAAACAGCTTTATTATGCAACTTTGAAGCACAGGACACTGCATTCTTGGAATGCTTAAATAATAGGAGATCTGCACACACACCTCCAACCTCAGCTGACCCTGCTCCTCAAATTTACTTTCCTGAAGGAGGTGACTGAGCTCAACAACCTCTGAAGAAGCTCATTTTTTAAAAGAAAACTCCACGCACACATCTTCTTACTCTGATAAGCCAACCAACCCGTGAACTAATACTACCCTTATCTGGAACGAAATGCAAAAGTCAGATGCTGGAAAAGAAAGGTTCACATGTACATCGCAAAAAGCCCTGGAGTTAGTTATAACACAGCCTGCGGACTTCTGTAATATGCTATGACATCACAATGTCATGACATATAACAATAATTATGTCAATCAGAATGGCATAAAGTTATTATGTGATAATTCCTTGGGTGATATATTCAGCTCTCAGTTGGGAGAATGAAACCCTTCTCCCACTCGCTACCCCCCATTTAGGAAAGAATAAAAGTAAATGAAGACACCCTGAACAAAGCCACACTGCAAAACTTAGGATCAAATGAAATAAGAAACAACTGCTTTACTTCATTTACAGATTTACAAAATTCAGGACTTTTAAAGTACTTATTATTTTGAAACTATAATTCAAGAGTGTATGAAATAAGAGAGAGAATGTGTTTATTTTTGTCAAAATTTTAAAAATTTTTACTTAAAGCTTTTCATATTATAAAGAAAGTACTTATTCTTAATTTTTTTCCAAAGAGGGTATAAAAAAGTCCCCCTTGCCCCACCAATCCTATTCCCTAGAGATGATCATAGAAATATTTAGTCTTCCAGATTTTTCTCTATACCCCACCTCACCTCCCCACATGTACATATACACGTATCTTATAGATGTTACATATGCGATATACATAAGCACTTTTTTTAAAAAAATAGAATCAGTCTATACATAATATTCTGTATTTGCTGTATTCACTTAACAACATGTTGTGGAAATTTCTTCGTATCAGTACATATTACCATTTGGCTGAATAGTCCGACACTCTGAATTTACAACAATGTATTAATTCATTTAACATATAACATGAACAAGCATTATTCTAGGGCTGGGGATTCAGACCAGCTCCACTCATAGACAGGAAGGATACTTAATGATTAAGAGCATGGGTTTTGGCACCAGACTGCCAGGGTATGAATTTTAATTATTTGATTTTAGAGCTGTGTGACCTTGGGCAAGTTACTTAACATCTCTGTGTCTCAGTGTCTTCTGCTTAAAAATAATAATAATAATAATGTCTATCGTACAGGATTGCTGTGCAGATTCAGAGTTAATATATGCCCAGCAATTGAACAGTTCCTGACATGTCTACTTAAGTGTTAGCTCGGATTACTTTTCTGGTAAGGTGGGAAGACAGGTAATAAATAAATAAGCAGGTGATTTGAAAGAATAATGGAGAGACGTTAGATTGAACACTTAAAGAAGTCCTCTGGTGATGGGCTAACATTTGAGCTGAGACCAGAAAGGTAGTAATCCCCTACTGATAAAAATTTATATATTTAATTTAAAAGAAAATAAAATCTCTACTAATGACATATAGGTCAGATTAGTGTAGCAAGAACTGATGATCAAAAAGAAGGGACAAGGAAATTCTAAATATAAAAGAAGGGACAAAGGAATCATAAATAGTTAAGTGAGAAGTCTTTCTAACAACAGAAGGGTGGGCACACAGGTCCCACAAATCTGCCCTCTTCTTGGTGAGCAAGAAACTATGGCTTTGCCTCAGAAGTCCTTTCAATTCTTCTGGTGACCCCTGGTGGCCAATTCATGAACTTGGACATTCCTCCCTCAGGGTTTGTTCCTAAAGGAACAGCCCAGGAGGCAGGTTATCTATTGTTTTTTAGATCCCTACTGAAGTAAATTTCAGTCTCTCACATTAGCACATTCCATTATTTATTCACTATGATAGTGAAAAAATCTACCGTATGCCTTAATAGATTGCCATTCGAAGTAAGTAAAACATTTATTTGGTTTAACATTAGAAACACCCAGCTTTTTCCTTTCTCCTGGCTTCTAAGTGAGCGTAGAGGAGACTCTATATGGGAACTCTAATGAAATGAAACCAGTACTCAACCCTCCTGCCCTACTGCTTCCCACGTGGGTAGCATCCCCTTATGTTCTGAGTCTTCCTTTTCATCCCTGCTCCCCATCAAACCATACCCATCTTCATTCCGTCCTCCCAGGCCCTCCTCTACATCACGTGGTAGAGATAACCTTCTACTCAGGCCTTACACATAATCACTGAAGTAGTACATTCATACATCGGGGCCAGGGGAGCACTAAAGATTTGCCGATTTCAGTACTCTCAGGTAACAACATTGTATTTTACACAGAGGACTTGCTGGAGTAACTCTAGGGAATCTTAGGTACCCAACAAGTATGGGGGCAATATTTTCTGCCAATGCCTAGGGCTGGGTACATATTCTAGCCACCCTCTTCCTGAATCCCCAACAAGGAACACCACACTTTGTAAGAGAAAACAGCAACTTAACCACTATAGACCCAAATCAATGTACCACTTAAAATAAGAAGTGCAATTAGTAAATTAATTAAGGCTCCCTTCACACTTCTATATGCAGAGGCTGATCATTTTTGGTTTAAGTAATGTGTTCTGTCATAATGGAAGTCATTAGTACTCCAAGTAAATGTCTTGAAATTCCCCCAAGTATGTTTGAATGGACCCCCATTTTGCCACACAGATCCCAGTTCAGCTGCTACACTAATGGTATTAATCAAGACAAAGCTTTTTACTTAAAGCAATTGGTTTTGTGCCTAGAATTGTTAACTAGGTACCTAACAACATTTTTAAATAGTATTTTAAAATTAGTTTATTTATTTTTGGTTGTCTTCAGTCTTCATTGCTGCACGCGGGCTTTCTCTAGTTGCGTCGAGCAGGGTCTACTCTTCGTTGCGGTGCATGGGCTTCCCATTGCAGTGGCTTCTATTGTTGCAGACCACGGGCTCTAGGCACGTGGGCTTCAGTAGTTGTGGCATGCGGGCTCAGTAGTTGTGGTGCACGGGCTTGGCTGCTCCACAGCATGTGGGATCTTCCCGGACCAGGGATCGAACCCGTGTCCCCTGCATTGGCAGGTGGATTCTTAACCTCTGCACCACCAGAGAAGTCTCCCTAATAACATTTAAATTCTACATACATACTCCCAACACATGCAAACAACTTGCTTAAGACATTCAGTGCTTTTCAGGGGAATTTTACTTACAGTGGTTGGTTTCGACCACTCACTTAAAACTTCCTATACAATGATTATTGCCACTGCACTCATTAATTTGAGCCAACTCACATCCCACTAGAATTCTCTTTACCTTTCTCCTCGTTAACCTTTCTACCTGGCTCTCATTCCTTCATGAGGTAATTCTGGCTTCTCTGTGCCTCCTTTAAGAAAGTTGGACATTAGAAGGAATGGGGGGAGGGTGTTAGAGAAAAGGCCTGACTTTCCTTTCTTAATGCATAGAAAGAAATTGCTGAAAAGGTTGCTTTCTTCTCCATGTTAAAATTTCATTTCTCAAAGGGAATCAGGCATGCAAAGGTTTCTTCAAAGACTGAATATATCTATGGATGGGATAATCTGTAATTTATCTTTTTAAGCTACTTTCTTTTTGATTTGTCTCACTCCACCTACCTTCTACTTTTCTAGGTCTCTGATGCCATTAGTACATAGCAAAGAGAAGATAAACAGTGAAAGTTAAGAAGATAAATGTCTGTGACCTCCACATCTTTACTGTTACTAGTGGATTTGTAGCCATCCGTGGTAGACATATTTTAAGAGATCTGTCCAGACCACATTCCCTTCTCTAAGAATTGACTCTCCATTCACCAATGGAAAGAGCCCATTAGCCATGTTTATTATCACATGACCTAGCAACCTCAGCCTCAGCTGACTGGACCAAGAAAGAACACCTGACCCAAACTGGGCCAATCACACTTTGCCCCCAGGAGAAGTGCTAGTTAATCTCTGTTGATTGCACAATCCAAGGACAGATAGGCTTGGAAACTGTAGGGCAGCCATCTTCTGCCAAATGCCTGTAGAAGCAAAGCAAAGGTGATCTGCCACGAAGCACAGATGAGTGATCCACTGGTCTTGATAGAATAAGGCTGAGACAGAAAGACTGGCTACCCTGGCTCCTGACGCCTTCTCAGCAAACACACAGTAATTTTTCTATTTTTTTAACTACTATTTTTTCAACCTGGAAACACTGACCTTCAATTCTGTTACAAGTTCTAGTGTTTGCCCTGGCCGCCATCAGCCATGAGTATCATATCCAGCCCAGGGCAAGAGTAGGGGCAGAATGCCAGAGGGGTCTGCTTCCCCCTGAGCCACTTCCTCAGTGTTCGCCAAATGCCTGCATGCTAGGCAGGCTTCCTGTGTTCACAAAGGAACAGGGAGATTTTAACATAAAGGGGTATTCATTATAATGGGAGCATAACCATAAATATATAAAGAGAACTCTAAAGCGTATCCTGGGCTTAGGGAGAATGTCCACGGATGGACAAACTCATAAGGTGGGGCGCGGCCCTCCCCAAGGCTACGGTCCAGACCTTGTTGGGTAGCTGAGAAGTTCACTGAGGTGCCCAGGCAAAGCTAGCCAACAACCCCTGGGCAAGTAGGAAAGGCCTCCTGGACAGTGGGCTGTGGTGGCAGGGCCGGGAGTGCAGAGGAAGTCAGGATGTTGGGAGCCTCCTTGCTTGAAGGAAGGCACACAACCAGGAGTGCACGGTGTCCACGTCAGGAGGGCTGTGGGAAGCCACTCTCCGGGACGCAGGTGGTCCAGGCTGGTGAGAGGGTGCCAGAGAAAGCTGGGCTGTAGGAAGCCTGCTCGCTGGCAAGACCTGGGATGAATGGTGTCTATGTTGCGAGGGCCATAGTCAGGTGGTCACTGGGACAGAGTCCAGACTGTAAGCTTGCTGAGGGTCTTCGCGGTCTGGGTGCCCAGCTAAGGCAGAGCGCCACTGGCTGTCCCTCCACACTCACTGCTGACAGACTGTGCAGCAGGGCCAAGAGAAAGCAAAACAGGACAAAGGGCCAGGAAAAGAAGCCAACTTCCTCCTGCAATGTCCCTCCAGCACCCTCTACTGACAAAGCTTAATATCGTGTTCACTGAAAATTCAATACATGTTAAGTTGATCAGTTATTATTTGAACATAGGGAGTATAAGAAAATACATTTGGAGATTACACTAGAGAAAAAATGCAGGAAATAGTCCATAGGGAACCTAGTGTGTTTAATAAAGTTGTTTGAAACCAATCTGGAAAGCATAAAACAGACAGAAAAAACGAGTTGTTTTAATCCTCCTAGCCTAAAATCATTGTGAACATTTTGATAGCATTTGTATTCTTGCTTTTATATTATGATTTAATATGTAAATAGATTTGCTTTTGTCTTCAAAAAAAATATCGTGTTTGCTGAATAGGAAAAATGTTTAAAACTCTAGTATTGTGGAGTAGGTAAGAGGGTAGAATTGGAGCCGACAGGCAAAAAACAAAAAAAACTGTACAAAAAACACAAAAGCGCACACACACATACACATACACAAAACCAAAAAAACTGGTACAGTGGTCACCACTCCAGAAGTTCTTTATGTCACAAGGTATCACAAACATCGCCCAAAAGTACATGACAAGAGGCTCTATGAGCTATCTAATGCTGTATAACACGTCTCTAAAATTTAGGGGCTGAAGACAATAATAATCACTTATTATCTCTCTTGCTTTCTGTGGGACAGGAATTTGGGGCTATCTGGCTGGACAGTTATGGCTCAGGGTCTCTCATGAGGTTGTAGTCAAGATATCAGCCGGGGCTGCAAGTTGTCTGAAGGCCTGACTCCAATGTTGACTGGAGGGTGGAGGCCTCACTTCCTCTCCAATAGAGTTTGTCCATATCGCTGTTTTAGCATCCTTCCAGCATGGCATCTGGCTTCCCTCAGAGTGAGTGGTCCAAAACACCAAGGCAGAAGCAGCATTGTTCTTAATGGTCCAGGCTTGGAAGTCACACATCATCATTTCTGCTATTAATGTGTGGGTCACTAAGGCGAGCCTTGATTCAGTATGGAAGGGGACTCCACAGGAGAACACATACCAAGAAATGAAGATCACTGGGTACTCTCTTGAAGGCCAGTTACCACAGAGGCCACAAATTCAAGAGTTCATTCACAAACCAGAGTTCTCGGATGCTTTTATAACTTTGGTTGCACATTTAGGGATGTTTTGTAGGCAAGCCGACTAAAACTATAGATACCATAGAATGTAAGACTGGGAAGGGACCTTAGGAATCAACTTTAACATCTTTATTTCTCTATGAGAAAATGGGGGCTCAGAGAGTATAAATGCCCTGTCCCAAGTTGTACAGTGAGGAACCGCAGACCTGCAACTAGAATCCCAGTTTCTTGACCTCTAGTTCTCTCTTCCCAAATTCAAGGGCACTGACAACTGCGCTGGAATCACCGTGGAGCTTGATAGAAATACTGATCCCTGGGCCCTCTCCAGATCAAATGAATCAGAATCTCTGCTGGGAGGGGCCACACACTGAGCTGGGGAATCTATCATATTTGTAAAGCCCCACAGGTATGTCTGACGAGCTATAGCAAATTTGGGAGCTACTGCTCTCTACCACCCTGACTGTTACTGAAGCAGTCCAGACACCCAGAGGAGGGAGTGAACTGAGTTTGTGCAGAGGCCCCGTGGAGCCCGATTCCATGTCTGCACTCCCTGGGTGGGCTTTCCTACTGGCTTCCAGGGACCCTTGGGGACCCGCTCTCCTGTTCCCAGAGAGAATACCTTCTGCTTTGGCCATGAGCATCAGAGTGGCTCACTGTCCCTGCACCGCACTGTGCATTTGTGGACCTGGACTGTGTTCGCCTAATCCCTGTGCTCTCTTGCTTTTCCTGGTGTCTGGTTAAGCAGGGTCAGCACCTGCCTGATCCCGAGAGGGAGGGAGCACCTCAAATGTTGCCTCCAGATGCCTCCCATGCCTCAGCCTATTCTGGCCTTGCTGACTCCTCCGTATGATACGGACCTTACCTTTCTCAACCACCCAATAGTCAGATTCCAGGAATCCCAGCCACTGTCCTCGGTTCAAGGAGCAAGATGGGGCCCTGAGTAAAGGGGCTTAGGCCCAACTCTCAACATCTCAGATTTTGACTCTATGACAGTTGAATAATCTACAGGTTTTAGCTAAATGCATCCAATAAATTACCTCTATTCCTATATCTATGAAACAAAGTTCAATGCTGGATATCTTTTTCCAATGAAAAGGATGCTAATATCAAAAAATAATAATCCATATGCCTTTTTATATTCTTGAACATGAAAAATCCCAATTTCACTTTGTAATTTCCTTACCCAGTAACAATTAATCCACATTCTTGGCTGGCATCCAACTCCTTCCAATTTGGAATTGCTCCTTATCTCTTGCCTTCTTTAAACTCCCCAACTGTGTCTGATTTTGTTCTGTAGAGTATTTGTGTTAATACGAGGAAAACTAACAATAATGATGATGATGATGATAATAATGACATAATAACAGCCACTCTACTTACTATGTATCTAAGAGCAACTCAACTTACTATGTATCAGACACCATTCTGAGACTTTATCATATTATCTCATTTCTCTCAAAGCCATTGTACAGTAGGTATTTTGATTCTCATTTTAAAACAAGGAAGCCAATGCTCAGAGAAGTGAAGAATGTGCCCAAGGAAGGTCACATTTGGTATAAGGAGTGGAGCCAAGGTTTTATCCAAGCCTAACTCAAGAGCTATACTTTTCACGGCTGTAATCTATTGCCTTTCATGACTAGTTTTCTCAGGATCAACATGGGATGATCAAGAGCAAAGATTTCTCCACCAGAGACCTCATTTTAAAATCTAATTCTGCCCATTTCTAGTTGAGTAACTTGGGGCTAATTATCTAATCTGTAATCCTCTTCATCTGTAAAATGAGGACAATAATTCCCTCCTCATGTGGTTTTAGTAAGGTCTTAAGAAGAAAATGCACAGTGCTTTATTAGCACATAGTCAACGTTCAGTTAAGAACAGCTATTTTAATTGTTAACATTTTTATTGGCTTCACTGTACTTTTTTTTTTTTTTTGCGGTACGCAGGCCTCTCACTGTTGTGGCCTCTCTCGCTGCAGAGCACAGGCTCCGGACACGCAGGCTCAGCGGCCATGGCTCATGGGCCCAGCCACTCCGCGGCACGTGGGATCCTCCCGGACCGGGGCACGAACCCGTGTCCCCTGCATCAGCAGGCAGACACCCAACCACTGCACCACCAGGGAAGCCCTGTACTTTTTTAAAATAAATTTATTTATTTATCTTTGGCTGAGTTAGGTCTTTGTTGCTGCACGCGGGCTTTCTCTAGTTGTGGCGAGCAGGGGCTACTTTTCATTGCGGTGCGTGGGCTTCTCATTGCGGTGACTTCTCTTGTTGCAGAGCATGGGCTCTAGGCATGCGGGCTTCAGTAGTTGTGGCTCGTGGGCTCTAGAGCGCAGGCTCAGTAGTTGTGGTGCATGGGCTTAGTTGCTCCGTGGCATGTGGGATCTTCCTGAACCAGGGATTGAACTGGTGTCCCCTGCATTGACAGGCGGATTCTTAACCACTGAGCCACCAGGGAAGCCCTTCATTGTACTTTTTATTCCATGCAAAGTGCCTATTAATTTCTCTTGTAGATTGCTTCCCTAACTGCACACCGATTTCAAGTTCTGGAAACCATTATGCACTGATTTGTATATATAACAGGGGAGCTTCACAGAAATAACAGGAAAAGAAAATTAATTTCAGAAACAGCAGTCCAAAAAAATACTCAGAGGAAATTACAAGTGTGGCATCCTTCCTGGGTTTTTCATTTTCTCTACCTTCAGTTTTTTTAAGGGGTCACTTCTCTCCTGATGATCATATCAACTGCTTCCCTGTGACAGGAAACAAACTAGTATTTCTGCCAAATGAAAGGAACTCTCTCCCATCTCGGTGACCACTGCTTCTCCTTCTCGCATGCTTTATCTCCTTCGCCTAAACTTGCCTGATCCATAATTTACAGCCTGACTGGCTTGGCAGGAATGGTTGCCTTGAGGCCTCGGAGACCTGACTGTGCGTGTGGGCTCCCCTGTAAAGAGGTCTTGGAAAAATCTATCCCAGCTGCCATGTGGTGACACCTAGTACCGTCTGTGGTGACAGCTGTCAATGGTGCCATCTTTTCATCTCTGCCTCTTCCTGAAGCTCAGTCTATCACTTCCAACAGAATACTATGTGTTTAAGCATCTTCTTTCCTACTGTGGTGGTGTTGTTTTTATGTCTTCTGGGATCATCTTAGAATGTATTTAGGGCTATAATTCTGGGCCCAAAAGAACATAATCTGGTCAGGGGGTGCATAGGTAGGTCTTCATTTAATTAAAAGGGGGGCCCCAATAGCACAGTTATTGTTTACTGCCGGGGGTTTCAGTCTGGAAACCAGGAGTGGGTATAGCAGACCCTAAGCCCACTTCCCTGACTAGCTTTATAGTCCCAGAGAATCACCAATGTCCTAGGTAAAGCTGTTCACCTCTCAGAGGCAACCTAAAAAGGAAAAGACTGGGTCTTTGTTTGGTTTTCATTTGATCACTTCCCTCAACATTAATTGCTGTTTTCACAAATCTGGATCATTACTAAAAAAAAAGCCACCATGTAGAAGTCAATGGGGAACTTACTGGTATCATAACCAGCCACCGAAGCAGAAGAGAGAGTAAGGAATCAGGTTTGGCAGGGCTGGGGTGGAGGTGGGAGAGGCAGAGGGTGCAGCGGAGGTGTGGAGCCCGGCAGGACTTAGAGGAATACCAAGCAGGATTAGGAGTGCTGACCCCACAAGCTGCACTCACCGCCTCAATCCTCCATTCTAGCCCTCATCCTAGGCGGATGCGTGGGACAACATATCACCTCTATCAGGGTTTGCCTGCTCTAGGTGTTTCCAATAAAAGGAGTGTGGGCCACTTTGGGGCCAGGAGCATTGAACCCAGGGTGGTAGCCTGTAGGCTACAGTGATGGTTTCTCAAGTGTGGTCCACCTGCTAATTCTACAACTTGCTGGCCTCTCCCAGTTTACAAGTCAGAATCTCTGGGGGAACGTGAAGATCATTCCTAAGTACAATAAAATGTGAGGATCACTGAGAGAGAACATACTGCAAATCACTAATCCAGGTAAAATTTTCAAGTATCCATTTTGCACAGAATAATGGCCTCCAAAGATGTCACATCCCAAACCCCAGAATGTGTGAATATGTTAAGCTACGTGGTAAAGGGGTATTAAGGTTGCAGATGGAATTAAGGTTGCTAGTCAAATGACATTAAAACAGGGAGAGTATCCTGGATTATCCAGGTGGGCCCAAAGTAATCCCAAGGGTCCTTAAATGAAGAAGGAGGCAAAAGACAAGAGGCACAGAAGGTGATATGAGTATGGAGTCGGCCAGAGTGATGCAATGTGAGAAGGATTCAACTCACTGATGGGACAACATATCACTTTGGAGAAAAGGAGCCATGAGCCATGCTTCTTTGGGGAAAGGAGCCATGAGCCAAGGAATGCCAGCAGCCTCTATAGAAACTGCAAAAGGCAAGGACATGCATTCTCCCCTGGAGCCTCCAGAAGGACCACAGCCTTGCTGACACCTTGATTTTAGGCCAGTGAGACCGGTGTTGGACTTCTGACCTCCAGAACTGTGAAATAATAAATCTGTGTTGTTTAAGCCACTAAATTTGTGCAAATTTGTACAATAGCAATAGAAAACTAATACAACTCCTATCCATGATAAATGCCTGTATTCATGATAAATGCCTGTATTCAATGATATGGATAGATGTGATATCACAAACCATACAGTATGGTTTCTGAAAGGCATGGAGTTTAAGGGACTTCCAAGAACATGAAGAAAATTTCCCCCTGTTAAAAACAGGTCATCTTTCCAGGCTGAATTTATCTCCTCAAGATAGCTGTGCTGGATATTGGGATATTTACTCGGTTGCTTCTGAAGATCCAGTCTCTACTCTGCTCTGTGCCCTGGTAGGCAGATCTCTATGGACCAGACTCCCTTGCCCTTTGGTTTCCAGCTGGGTTCCCCCAATGGGAGGTACCAGCAGGAGAGTCTAGAGGTCACTCAGGTACCAGCCTTGCACTTGTACAACCCTGAGAGTGAGTCTCTCCTTAAATTTTGTGCTCTAGGCACCCTACTTGCCTCACTCAACAGTAACAATGAGGAAGAAATATGTAAGGGATCCAGGAGAAGCCTTCCCAGAGTGGGTGACAGCCTGAAAACTGCTATGAGCTCCAACTATAAAGTATCTAGAATTCCTCCCCATTTCTTATATGCCTCCTTCCACCCACAACTACCTGGTGAACTGTCAGAGGCCATGGCTGAGAAAGTAGAAATGAAAAATTAAGAAAATACGATCCAACAATACCAAGAGAAGCAATTTAGTTCAAGCAATTTACCCAGTCATTATATATGCAGTGCTGTTATATGCAAATCACATGCAAATATAAATACTACCCTCCATAGGAGGGTAACCTTTTTTTGTTTTCTCTGGCTTCTAAAGCAAATTCAATTTGGAAAATAAAAATAGAAAATTACCCCGTGTTGGGATAAAATTTGTTTATGCATCTCACTACCTCTTACAATAACCCCAATAGTATCCATAAGCCTAAAGTAATTTGTTCCTGCTGAAGAACTGTGTGACCTTGACGTGAGCTAAACAGAATTGCTAAAGTACAAGCATATATGAACCTGTGTCTGTATGGATGTGAGAAGGTAAATAGCCCCCTCATCCAGGAAGCCATCCTGGGTCACTGGTCCTCCCCACCCCTCCCCTAAAGGCCCACAGAGTGAGTTCAATTCTCTCTCCTCTGTACCCCCACAGAGCACTACTCAGTAAATGGGTATTGATGCATGAAGGAGTGAGTGTAAGAATGATAACTGGCACAGCAAAATCCATAGACAGAGCAGCCAAATAAGACTACAATTGACTAAATTTAAACAGGCTTAGACATGCATCACCTGTGAACTTCAGGAATCTCCCCACTCCTTGTCCTTCCTTGGCTCCCCAAGGCCCAACCCTGCCCTCAAGTATTTTTAGAACAAAACAACAAAAAGATAGGAAGAAGACTGTGGCAGGAAGAAGGTGGCAGCATTAATATTCTGAACAAGGCTGCAAGGAATTTAAAAGCCGGACCTCCCCCACTAACGTTTGTTTCCTGCACATAAACAGGAACACCACGCAGAGTCACTGGCACTTATTTTTAGAAAAAAAAAATCTAAAAGATTTAAAAGAAAAGAAAAGCACCCTTAGGTTGGTTGTAGACCAACGTTTCTACCTGAAGCAACAGAGTCAGCTCTTGAGCATCAGTGTCCTGTGAGGGCGCTGTTGCAGGCCTACCTGAGCTGGAAAGAACCAGAAGAAAAGGCTGCTGTTGTAAGTCTTATTCACAGTGATGTAGCCGGAATAACTCGTCAAATTCCATCCTGGGAAAGGAGCCACCGAGCTCAACCGTCTCCCTAGTGGGGGAAAAAAAATTTACCCGAGGATTAGACAAATAATAAATACGGGGTGAGCCATCTCCATCTTGGCCAGACTTCTCCCAGGGGCCAGGTCTGGAATGAAGTGATCAGAAAGGCTACAAGGGGATTGGTATAAAGGTGTTTACTGGTAGCAGCCTGCCCTGGCCAGTGCCACATATTCAAAATTCACCATTTAGCCAAGGGCAAGTGACATTTTAAACCTTGTTTTTTGTTCATATCTTATGAACTATAATAAGATTTTTTTTTTCAGAAGAAAAGAAAATCACCTATCCTCAGCTCCACTCTAAAGAGTAAACCAAGGTGTTCACATGGGGCTACCTGGAAGGCCAAGGCAGGATAAAGTCACCTAACCACAAAAGGTGGGGGTGGGGGGTGAAAGAGAAATAACAGCTAAGGAGCTCTCAGCCTGGGGGAGGCCTGTGTTCTCCACACTCTTCTTGTGGTGAAAGCAAAGGGCCTGTCACTTCCACTAAGGGAAATGGACCGGGCATGTGGGGAGTAAGAATAACTGGGGCTGGCTGGGGAGGGTGGGGAGAGGCAGGCAGTGAGACTGTGGGTGATCATGTGGCTACTCAGAAGGAGCCAAATAGGACAAGGGGCAGCTGTAGAGGGCAGAGGTCCTGGTTTTCTAAGGGCAGCAAAAGGACAGGGACAGGGAGGAGGAAAGAGGGAATGCTCAGAGAAGTGAAGCACCCAGGAGTAAACAATACTATTATCAATAGAACTAACACCTATAAGGCCACTATACTAAGGGCTTTACATTACGTGGTAGGTATAATTATTATCTCCACTTTACAGATGAGAAAGCTGAAGCACAGAGAGGTTAAGTAACTTGGCCAAGGTCACACAGCTAGTAAAGGAGAGCTGGGATTTAAACCCAGAAGTCGGGCTGTGGAGTTAGCCCCTGCCCCTACCCTGCTACACTGCATCTCAGCTAGAGAGTTAGTCAAAAGGTATGAGAAGCAGGGAATGGAGGGGGAAGCAGTGATTAGGAAAGGAGTGGAGAAGGAACAGTAAACAGGTAGGAAGCAGGGTGTGGTGGGGAAGTCTGGGTGAAGAAGAGTCCTTTAGGGGGAACAAAGCAAAGTGTCCCCAATAGAAACAAAATTGTTCAAGAAAAGCTACTTAAGTCTGAGACTTATTAAGTTGGAGACTGTTTAGTAGACAGTAGGTAAAGAAGCTCGATCCTACTCATGTGCCACCAACTAAAGATGTCTTCAGTGGGGTACCAGAGCCCATGGGCCCTGGAGTGCTAATTGACATCTCTTCCCAACTCGGCGTTCAGTGACAGCACAGATAGGATGCAGGAAGCCATGGTGTCAGTGTGGATACTGATTTGTCCACCCTGGGCTTTGTGTGAGGATCAAATGAAAACATGCATATGACCCTTGAGCACAGAGATGGACATAAAATAAGGGCTCAGGCAAAGAGAAGGATGATTCTCATTAGCCTGTGGGCCACCCCAAGAATAGTCTAGAAGACTTTACCTTTTGGGGGCTCAGTCCAGTTCCCCTAGGAAAGATTGTCTAATCCAACCTCTTTACCTCTTCCCCATTCTCTTCCCAATGAGATCTATCCCTCCCCACCAAAAAAAAAAAAAAAAAAAAAAAAAAAGGCAAAGAACAAAGAAAGATTTTAAGGGAAAGAAAAGGGAGATGTTTCAGGGAAAGTGGTATGGGCCTGCCCTTCCCATCCCCCACCCTTCCCTCTTCCCATCTTTGCTTCCACTCTCAATTAGCCCACAGAAAGATCACCTCCAGGGCTGGGCAGCCTTTAAAACACTTCTTTTGGCCTTTTTTTTTTAATTGAGGTGTAACTGACATACAACATGACATTAGTTTCAGATATATAACATGATTGAATATTTGTATATGTTGTGAAATGATCACCGCAATAAATCTAGTTAACATCCGTCATCACACACAGCTACAAATTCTTTTCTTGTGATGAGGACTTTTAAGCTCTACTCTCTTAGCAACTTCCAAATAGCAAGACAGTATTATTAACTACAGTTCCCGTGCTGTGCATTACATCCCTGGAACTTATGTCTTTTGTAGCTGGTAGTTTGTACCTAAAACACTTCTGAAATATTTTTCACAAAACTATTCATCTTCTCAAAATCCAACAGAGATCCCCCCCAAAAAGGAGGGCAGAGAACCAAAGGCTGAAGCGTTGGGAATGAGTGAGATGTGAATCCCAGAGGGCTAAGTGAGCATTTGAGAAAGACAGAGAAAAATGAGAAAGGTCAAAGTGGAATGAGAAAAAGAGAAAACATATAACAGAAAGGAGCTGGAGGGGATGGACTATGGGAGATGGGGGGAATGAATCAATCTATCTCTCTTGAGACCAGCACAACACAAGGTCCACTGGCCTGCTCTGAAAATGACTCAGATGCTTACCCAGTCCTCCCTTTCTGAGCATTGTAAAGTTGTTTCTCTGCTGCCTTATACTGACTGGGGTATACTTTCTACCTTCCCTCCTGGATCAGGGGCTATTGGGAAGCAGGGAATTTGTCTTGTTTATCTTTGTACCCCCAGGAACACAGTATGCTGATTTATACACTTAAGACATTCGATACACATTTGTTAATGAATAAATGTGAATGAATGAACTAAAACATGACACACTGGCAATGCACTAGGATTAGCTTATTTCTACAAAAACCTCCTAAGGCAGGCAGGCCTTATTAAGATCTCAAGAAATTTAGAAAAACTTTTCTCTGCCCCACAAAACAGTGTTTCATCCTGTTTTAAATTTTAAATTTCCTTCAACTAAACCCCAGTAAAATAAAAGTTCTTTCAACTAAATTGAGTTTTTGCATTTTCAAATGTCCCCAATCATCCTTCTAGAATCTATTAATGGAATGTGGAAAATAAACTCCCAAGATGGAGGAGTTTCTTTCTTCCTGGAACCGTGACTCATAATACAAATGTTGAAAACAGTTGAAAAAAGGAAAAAGGTTTTCTTTGAAGCGACTTCACTTCCTACTTGTTATTTACTGTGCTTACCAGTGCTTGTAAGAGTAACACTTTCCAAAAAATTAGAGTATGACCAAAGAAGGGCTCGAACCAGTTAATCAGGCACTTCATATTTGCAAAGACTTGCATCATCATCAGAATGGACAGGACACTACCAGGCCATAAGTAATAATAAATTAAGACCTAATAGCAAAATATTCTTTAAAGTTGGTGAAAAGGCAGTGTCTGGAAACATGCTAAAACTGGCCTCCTACATTCATTTTGTTTCAGAGAGTGAGGATTTATTCTAGCTGCAGAGAAAGCAAACATGCAATTACAGTTACATAAAACTAAGCCAGTTAGTTTATGTTGGGGATTTTCTAAAAAATTAAAATTTCCCTTGTCTTTTTGTGAATTACTGTTTATCTCAAAAATGTTCCATTACGGTATTAAGACTCATGTTCCTAAGATTCTGACAGACTTGATAAACAAAAGGGATTCAGCGGAGTGAGCTGACCATCTGTCCAGAGCTTCCTGAACTTTCAGTAAAGCGGATGAATACAATTATCCTTAATTGTGTTCTCAGGACTGCAGTTGAATACCCAGATGTACCTGATTTTGGATTAGCCATTTAAAATTCTGTTCAAAGATTTTTGACAGAACTTTAGAAAGTGACATTACACCAGATTTAATATTTTAAATGTTGTCACTCCTCAGATGGTGATCTATCAGGCTTAGCACAAAAAAGGACAGAAGATAAAACTATCTCCCTCAGAATCTTTCTTTACTACTGCTGACACCCATGACCGTGAAATGCTTGTAGGCGAGAAATCCAGGAACGGGAGGGATGTGGACAATCTGTCAGGCAGATTTCTCTGTATTCTTTGCACTTGTTCTACCAGATGTACGATTAAGAGACACCATGGCCATGTTGCCTTAATGCTCTGTTTAAGCTGTCTTACTCAGTATGCACAGGTCCTTTCTTTTTTTTTTTTTTTTTTTTTTTTTTTGCGGTACGCGGGCTTCTCACTGCTGTGGCCTCTCTCGTCACGGAGCACAGGCTCCGGATGCGCAGGCTCAGCGGCCATGGCGCACGGACTCAGCCGCTCCGTGGCATGTGGGATCCTCCCGGACCGGGGCACGAACCCGTGTCCCCTGCATCGGCAGGCGGACTCTCAACCACTGTGCCACCAGGGAAGCCCCAAAGGTCCTTTCTTATTTGCCCAAATCTTACCCTACACCCTCAAGTCTGGTCACATAGCACAGTGTTTTATACCTCAGGCTCTGGAGTCAGCAGAGATAGGTTTTTTTTTTTTTTTTTTTTTTTTTGCGGTACGCAGGCCTCGCACTGCTGTGGGCTCTCCTGTTGCGGAGCACAGGCTCCGGACGCACAGGATCAGTGGCCATGGCTCATGGGCTCAGCCACTCCGCGGCATGTGGGACCTTCCTGGACGGGGGCACGAACCCGTGTCCCCTGCATTGGCAGGCAGACTCTCAACCACCGCGCCACCAGGGAAGCCCGAGAGATAGGTTTTAATTCCAGATCTGCCACTTACTACCTTTAAATGGTCCTGGGCAAGACACGTAATTTCTCTGGGCTTTACTTTTCTCATTTGTAAAATGGGAACAATAAGCATTCATTTTTCATTAGAGTTGCTATAAGGATTAAAAGAGCTAATTTGTGTAAAGCATAACACCTGAAACATAGGTCTCAAATTTAAATTCTACAAATATTTATTGAGTGCCTATTACATACAGCCACTGTGCCAGGTACTCGGGATACAGTTACTACTAAATGTTAGCTATTTATTGCTATTATTCTTACTACTACTACTACTTTCTATCTGGATTATGCCAACCAACAGGGATAGCTTCCTTCTAAAAATTTCCAGCACGCCTTCCTCAAATGTAATAATTTAGAACTTTAGTATGCATTGCCCGATTCCTTAATTGTTTCATGCGTGTGCATCTGGTCACTCCAAAAGAGGACAAGCTTCTTAAACAAAGGAAAATAAATTATAGCAGGTGAATTACAGAGTGCAAGTCAGAAAATTTGGGTCTTAGACCCATCTCTACTACTATTACCTGTGTCCCCTTGGGCAAGTCATGTAAAATATTTGAGTCTCAAATTCCTCATCTGTGAATTGGCAGGGTTTGGTTATGAGTATTTAACTCCTTTTCAGCTCTGAACGAAATGATATGCTTTGATTTACTGTGAATAAACATAATCTAAGTCATCAGTATCCATGGAAGCCAAAAGGAAGGCATATGATCCAGTTTGGTGGATTTGGGTTAATGATATTTTGCCTCTTCATTTATGCCTAGTGATATCAGCCTATGCCATTGGGCTACCATCTTTTCATGACTTTTCTACATCAAGCAAAAATGAGTCTCTAAAAAAAAAGAAGACTACACAGCCTCACTACATTATCACTGACTATATTATCCAAGTTTTTCATCTTTTCTTAGAAAAGAGATGGTGAAACATGGAGCCAATGTATATTTCAGACAAAGATATATGAGCAGGACTCCGATGCACCCTTATGAGGGGAGAATATTTTAGTTTTAAATCGAACCAAAGACAAAAATGATGACAGCCTATTGACTATGAGAACTAAAGAAAAGTTGCTTTATTTTAAACTTCCAAACAGAGTGTATACATTTATTTTAGATCTTTAAAATGATCATTTCCCTAAAATTTCCTGTTTCAGTTCCACATTCCCATGAAATCTACCAACTTATCAGCCTCATAAGCATTAACTCTGCCTTCCCACCTGTGACTAAGGATAAACTCTGAAGTAAACACCAAGATCTCCAACCATGGATGCTCATCTCCTTCAAGAAAATGTTCCACAATAGACGTCCCACCCCAGTCAACTTTCCCCTCTCTACCGGACTACTTCCATCATTATCTCCTACCCTCCATACCTCTCTTCCTGACCCTTCCTGACTCCATAACTCCCTCCAGCCACCACCCCATTTCTCTGCTCCCTTTTACAAACAGCTCTGCCTATATACCAGTTTATAGTTCAGGAGTGTCCTGAGGTCCAGAAAGATTACATAATTGATCCTACACAGTGATTTACCTAAGCATGAAGAAGCATTAAGGGCAGAGGCACGTCATAATTTTTAGTCTCTGATGACATCAGAAGACACTTTTTTTGTACTAATAATAGAAAAACCCACAAACTCTAAAGAAAAGCCATCAGCAAACACTAATATTTAGAGATCAATTTACAGGTTATAAAGAGTTTTCACATGCATTTCCTCATATGATTCTTTTAACATCCCTGAGACTTGGGTGGGTTGTTTTTTCTCATCTTATTAATGAGGAAACTGAGTCCTAGGATGTTCAGGTAACTTACCAGGCAAAGGGGCCCAGCACAGTGGCTGTGAGCTTAGACTTTGGAATGAAGCTGTCTGGGTGTGAATCCTGCATCTACCAGCTGGTGTCTGTATGACTCTGGCAAGTAACTTCATCTCCTTCTGCTTTAGTTTTCTTGTGTGTAAAACAGATGCACTTCCTGGCTTGCTGCGATGCTAAAATGATTTTTATATCAAATGCTTGGAAGCAGTAACTGACACGTAGTAACCAATTGTAGACAGGCCCTATACTAGTTTTATAAATAGATATGCAGGGACTCAATCACTGGTTAATCTGACCCTGATGAACTTTCATTTTAGCTCTAAACTCTGATACTATATGACACCAAATCATTAATATTTGAAATAAAACAATTGAGTAAAATACTAGAATGTATTTTGGATCCTGTGAGACAACTGCTAAAAAAAACCCCAACTGTTGAAACTATACCAGTGGTTTCTGATTTAAACTTACCTTCTGCAAACTTCCCAGCTTCGATATAAGGAGTTAGAAATAATGGCTGTCCTGGATCTCCTTTATGTGGTGTGGAAACATGGGATTTTCTGTATAAGGAGTGAAACAGCCCATCACCACCAGGGCTGAGCACCAACACGGCCAGCAAAGCAAGCGCCTTCCACATGGCACCAACCGTTCTGTCTAGACCTAGGATGGAAACAATAACATTCCACAAATAAATACAGGGTAAATATTTACCAAGTCCCTTTACACGCAAGACATTCATTTAGTTACTCAAAGAAAAAAATATATAAAGCTCTTTGCTAAGTACCTTAGATACAACCTAAATAAGATAAGACCCAATCCTTGCTCACCCTGAAATTAACAGTCTAATGGAAGGTTATTCAAGGGATTTACAATGCAACTAAAGAAAAGATTTATATTTCTAAAACTGTGCTCTGGAAAGTAAATTTGATGAAGGATTAAATGAAGCATCAAGACAGCAGGGACTCTGTAAATAGATCATGAAGTGAGTGGGAGAGACAGTCATCTGCTACAGGCAGAGGACTGAGAACACATTTCAGGCCAAGAGAACCTAGGAAGGCCTTACCAAGGTCGGAGGTGAATAAAAGGTGGGTGGAACTCAGCTAGACAGAAGAAATGGGGAAGGCATCATTGGTGGGAGGCACAGCTTGAGAAAAGGTGAGACCTGAGTTGTCCCTGGGCATTTTGCATGTGATTTCTGGTCACTTTTCTATCTCTTACAAATCACTAAACTTTGCATCCAAGAACAAAACAGAAAGAAAGAGAGAGGGAGGGTCCTACAACAATTTTCAGGCCCCTGCCCCTATAGCTAGCTGACAAATGAACTCAAGAGTTAGACTTCACACTTCATTAACACAAAGCTTTCCAAGGATCTTCCACTCTGATGTTTGCTTAGAGTATTCATCTGAGCTGATAATAATAATGGCGTAAAATTGTACGGTGATTTCTCTAAACCTGTAAACACATAAATTGTATTTACAATGGGCTTTCCCATGTATTTTTAGCTGATTTGAACATCCTAATAAACCAAGCAGGAAAGCAAGGATTATTATCATGAATCTTAGACAAAGAAAACTTGACTCAAAGGAGTGCCTTATCCATGGACATCAAAGTAGAGAAATAGGAACTAGTATGCAATCAGGGCCGGGACCCAGGTAAGGTGAGTCTGGTGCAGATGCAGGGTGGGAACTCGTCTTTTTTTAAATTTTGAGACTTTGTCTATTGTGGGGAATTTTGTACTATTTTTGATTTTTTCAAATATTGCATTAAAATACTATTTATCTTGATTACTGAGTTTTTTGGCACTCTTAAATTTTATATCCAAGGCAGGCACCTCACTTGCTTCCCCTTAATCCTGACTCTGCTAAGTATTATAATGCCTACATCAGTGCTATTACATTACTCTGCACTGCTGCTAGTTAAATACTCTGCTCACTCAGATCTCTGGATGCAAAAAGAAATATACAATTTATGCAAATATAATGCCCACTTTTGACTGTTCAGTGCTTTAAAATACAAAGCCACTAAAACACCTTAAAAACTCAAAATGTGTAGAAATCTATTAATCACATGCTTATCACAACCCAACTTGGCATAATAGGAAAATATTGCTTGTAGCAAATTTAAAAAGCTTTTCAGCCACATTTCCCCAATAAGATAAAAGTTTATAATTATAATTTGATTGAATACATAATCCTTGTCAAGTCTTTCATGGTTAACTTAATAGAACCCACCAGACTTAATGTAAACAAGCTCAACCAAATAGAGTATGTAGCTAAAAAATGCTTTTCTCTATTATTTACTATAATAAGGAACAAAATGAATTTAGAAACTAAATTTAGGTTCTGAAGAAGCCCAAGGGTAATTTAATGATCACTATGGCACTGATAATACATTTTTCTTAAATTATGAGAACTTGTTATGCTAACGTTTTACTAACAGCTACTTTCAAGGAATGCTTGAATCAACAATCTTACTCTCTAACAGGTTCGCAGGGAAAAAAAAAATCTGTGGTATTAAAAACATATTGGAAGAAGCTCTTCCATTAAGAGGTTTTTTCCCATGGGCAGAAACAAGAAACTAATCATACCATCTAATTTCTCAATCTTTCTGCTGCAAACATCCAGCCCCCGTTAATGGAAGTCATTAATATTTAAATAACCAGCACTTCTTCTGTAAGCAGATGTTGACTCAAAGATGTTAAAGACAGAAAGGTAAAACCAGTCTCGTTTTAACTGACATAAATCTAACACATAAAAGTAAGAGTTGGGTCAATTTAGGAGCTCCCATTGACATTTAATCAAATAACTATTAGAGTCATGGCTTCCCATGTAGGTGAATTAAAGCAACAACATACTTCATTTCACTGTTTCATTTAATGGTCAGAATTCCTGAACTGTGCTTAGCTGTCATCTCTCCTAAAGAAAACGAAAGCCATAGCATGAATGGAGAAGTGTTTCTCTTTTTTTAACATCTTTTACAAATGTTTTTGCCTATCCTAAATTAGCCAGAATCTTTTTATTTATTGAATATTTATTGAGTACTTTCTAAACTAATAAACCCTGTACTGGAAGTTATTGCCCACAGAGAGTGAAAAAAAAATTATTAACCCTGTATAACGTGTCTACTTGAAGTGATATGAAAACATTCGTGCTATTTCCAGTTCAAATACATCCTACTGAAGGATTCAGGCAAACTGTTCCTCTTAATAAATGTTCAGAAACAGAATAAAATCTAGGCAGATACAAAACAATATTGGCAGACTCAAATAAGCTAAAGGTCAAAACCATGTGATTCACTAAAACTGTCTTACTAAGCCTTAAATATTACAATTGGAAATCATGTGACTAATGTAAATTTTTTTGATATAAACAAAGCTATTTATCACAGTGTTATTTAGAATAATAAAAACTGTCAACAATGTAAACAATTTAAGGTAAGTAAGTTACCTTACATCAAAAAGATGGAATTATATACAGCAATTAAAATGACTACTTAGAATGTTTTGGAAAATATACTAAAATATTAGGTAAGAAAAGCAGACTATTAAAATAGATGTATGGTATTTTCTCCTTATTTAATACACTTAAGAATTTCTAAATTTTCTACAATAATTAATCTTATAATTAGAAGAAAATTATCTTTGGTTTTGCTTTTTTATCACACAGTGAAGCAACTGGTAGGCATGGCTTCTTCCTTATTCCTTATTACTACCTGGTTATGACCTCTCGCGTTTCCTAGGAGAAAGAGTTCTGTCTGTTCTTCTAGAATAAGTTCTGCTCTAACATTCTGTGAAGCTGTGTCCTGATCTCCTAAAACCATAGAACCTCAGAGACTCAAAGTAAAGTTTGTCTTTTGTGAATTAGAAGGCTCTACACTAATGTGAGATGTTGTTCTAATAATAATTACTCTTATTATATTTATATTTAGTTCTGCCTGGAGTCGAGTCCATAACGACTGTGCATATAATTGGTACTAAGCAAATATGTGTTGAATCGGTGGGTCTAAGTAGTGAATCATGGTATGTTAGACATATGGGCGATCGTACATGCTCATATGGTTCAATTCCTTCATCTCACAGACTAGACAACTGAACAACTAGAGAAGTAAGCAAGTAACTTATAAGTAAGATTACACCACTGGTGAGCAGTAGGACCAAGACTCAAAGCCAGGACTCACTTATGGCTCTAAACCTAATCTGTTTTCCACTCTCCCATCTTTGGTTATGATTATATATATTCAAATATTTTAACTCTTATTGTCTCAGTAGATAGTAACAGTCTGTTATAGTCCTAAATCCCTTTCATTCGGTCATTAGAGCATGCAGTAAAAAAAAAATAAACAAATGAATATACAGAAACATTAATAAGTAAGTCTTTCTAGAGAAATTTGGGTTTTGGAAACGATTTGTACTAATTCAGGTTCTAACACGACTCATTCACTGAACCTTGGGCAGGACACTGACTTTTCTGGGTCCTGGTCAATGTGTTAAAACCAATGGTTAGATTTCCAGGAACTGTGAGAGCCAGCTGTTCAACACAGCCATTGTTTAAAATTAAACTATAAAAGCTTACCATTAAATAAGTTATATTAAAAACATAAGTAATAAATACTCAAAACTCATCACTTATTAACTATTTTACTACATTTTAACATCATCTATGCTCTGGAGTTATATTTTTCATATTTGTCTAATGGACAGATTATATAATGGTTTGCTACTGTGCATTCCTTTCCAACTTGGTGTTCAGTAACATCTCGTAGCTTGAAATCAGCCACGGTGGGAGTATTTACACCACAGAAATCAGAGACACCACAAATCAGGGCTTCCCCTGCCCACCCTACACCAGGGAACTAGATGTTCAACATTTACCTGCTCATGTGAGTCTCTTATTTGAAAGATGAGCTGGAAACTATGTTCCAGCAACTCACACCCCAATCTAATGGAAATGATCAGAAGAGACAAAAGGGGAAAATCTGCCAAGTTGTCATCCGTGTGTAGAAGCAACCAGTAACACTCCCAAATAGGCAAGGCTTCGAGAAAAGAAACCTGAAAAAGCCACTGGAAAGTGTGTGCTCTACAAGTGAAAAAAAGAATCAGAAACAAAAACTCCAGAATGAGGACAAAGAAGCAAAGAGCAAACGTGTCAAGCAGCCCTATGTTTTCCTCTTCTCTCCTTCCCATGTCTCCATTTTACATTATAGATTATTCCAAACAAAGGATAAAAATCGTTCATGTAATAAATGTCATAGCTGCAATTAAAACAATTATTTGCAGTCCCCTCACATATTTAACTGGCTTTAATAGCTCCCAACATAAGAAAAACATTCCCCTGGACAAACAAACAAAAAACAGGCCAACTAGTAACAGACGTTTCCATGAAATCTGTAATTAAAGAAAGGGACAAGAAAGTGATCCCTCTATTCAAAAAAGACTCAGTCACCTCACAAGATTATTCAGGCATATCCAAAGCATTTGAATCCTGTAATGAAGGGCTATTGTGCAACCCTGAATTAAATACCAACCCAAATCCCAAGTCTAGCTATTTTTGTTAAAGGATTTCCATGCAAACAAATGGTAAAAGAAAACCTTTATTTCAAAGGATCCAGTATTCATTTTCCTTAGGACATCATTTTACTAAAATTGATATTTGAAGCACTCTTTTCCCAGAAAGGACGTAGTACATGACACAAGGTGATGGGCAACCTTTTGCTGAAGCATCACTGAGACTTACATGCCTATCTCCTTTCCACAGGCTACCCCTCTGGCATCAGACAGTGGTGTCTAATCTTGCTAGTTGAATTAGTCATCCCTATCTCTGCCACCATATCCTTGGGCTCACAGGAAAGGGAAACAAACTCGAGTTTACGTGGCAGGTAGAGAATAAAAAGAATCAGGAAGAGGAGGAAATAATACTATCTGACACTATAGTAGGGAGCTTACCTTGAAATCTCACTCCAACCAGAAGGAAAATTTGCATGGGGGTAGGAAGTACAAGGAAGACATGTCCCAAAATGTTAATAACAGCTTTGAAACAGAAAGACCGTCCCCATGATCCAAGGCATCCTCATGAGAACGATACCAGTAAAAGCTACCAATTATTCAATGCAGTCCAGGTACATGAACTGTGCTAACTGCTGTATATTTTTATTTCTAATCTTTACCAGGTAGGTACTATTATCACCCCATTTTACAGATGAGAAATTGATCCTCAGAGAATTTAAGTTACTTGCCCAGGGTCACACAGCTAGAAAGCAGTAGAGCAACGAATTGAGGCCAGTACCAATCAATTTTCAAAGACCATTTTGTAGTCCCATACCAGCATCTCCCAAAATGTGCTATGTGTGCCAGGGGCTTATCTCCCTATTCAGGTAAGTTTGGAAATACAATATACAAACATAAAATTTTTGCCGGAAGGTAAATGAGGATGAGAGAAGATTCTTCCCCCATGTTTCAGAGGGAACATGTTCCCACCAACACGTTGATTTTGGACTTCCAGCCTGCAGAAGTCTGAGACAATAAACTTGTGATGTTTTAAGCTCCCCGGTTTGTGGTACTTTGCTATAGCAGCCCTAGAAAACTAATACATGGATAGTTGGGAAGACTGTGGAAGGAGTCAAGGTGGAGGGGATTACAAAGAGTGGAACTTAAACAGTTCTGCTTTAAGTTATTATTAAGCATCCAAGCGAAAATTCTGAGAGGTCAACAATAAAATGGGAAAGGGAAGCTCAATTGATTTTGTATTTAAGACATGTCTGGCATTCTGGTAAGCCAGGATTTCCCACAGAATCCTTTATGGAACACTAGTTCAGCAATATATAATTAGATTTTATAAGAACAAAACTTTGGGGAAATCTGGGCTAAACAAACTTAAACGGGTTTCTTGGTTACAGAATGAACATTTCCGAGCCTTTCACTTGCTAATGGATAGCATGTGTTCATTTGACTGTTTCACTATCCTTAGGCCCTAAGTTCCGAGATTTATATAAGACATACTCAGATGAGGAAACTAAATCCTAGGTTGACTAGTTTCTCAAGCACTAGGTTTAATTTTCTCAAGCCCCCGACTCAACCACTAGATAGTAAAGCTCGAATATGAAGGCAGATCTAGATGATTCCAAAGTCCATGTATTTTTCATATATCGTTATATAAATGACATAATACAACAAAATCTGCCTCCATGCAACTTTTGACAAAAGCAGAATTCTGGGTAAACTGGATTACCTTGGCATGCCATTTGCAAGATTTATAGGTGCTGAAATTGCAAGTGATTTAAGGGCACGTTGATTTGCAAAGAAGTGAAACTCACATGACCAGAGATTGCTTCAAAATGAATTTCTAGCTTCCTTCTGTTTTGAAAATAATTTGAGGGGATGGATGAAGCCCTCAACCCTCATGGCAAAAGAAATGTCTTCCGCTGAGAAATTCCTTATTTTTGCTGAAGTAAATGTAGCCCTATTCTTTTTAAAACGATCCTCCTTTTTGCTATCTACTATGACTAAATTTTCCATACAAAAAATCAGGATACACAGTGTGGCAAATACGAGGATAAGACTGGGTATAATGGATAAGAATATTTTATATGAGGATGATCCTGGGAAATCACTCCATGTTGTCACCTTAACCAGGTGACAGGTAACTCCTCCTTGATTCCAAAAGAGATAATGTTGTCATTGGGAGTAATCTCCATGCAACACTCCCTTAGATTATTTCAGTGCTTCCCACATCTCTTCTCTACACATAGTCTCACTGGATCTTCACCACCACTCTTGAAAGGAGTTAATGCAGCTCTTCAACAGAGGCCCAGGTGGATGGAGCAACTTCCCAAGTAATGACACTCTAGTCAGTAGCAGAGCTGGGACAGATTCCAAGTTCACTGGACCAGTTATTCATTTGATAAACAAATATATTTTAGCTCCTACTATGTGCTAGACTCCAATGCAGGCACAGAAAACAAGAGAGACAAAGTGTCTGCCTTCACGAAGCTTCCCATATAATGGAGACAAGAGAGAGGAAACCTATTAAGAACATCAAAGCAGGGTGAACGGTTACAGAGGGATGGGGTCAAGGAGCGATATTATTTTAGATTGGGTGGTCAGGGAAGGCCCCTCTGAGGTGGTGACAGCTGAGTAGATCTGAAGGTATTAGAGAATTTCAAGTGACTATCTAGGGAGAAGAGAGTTCTGGGCTGGAGTAAGGAAAAAGAGGAACATAATATGTAAACAAATGGGACAATGGGAAAAGCAGAAGATTGATGGAGTGAAACAAGCAAGTAAACAAATAAAAAGAGAGCTTTTCTCTAGCTCACTTTAAAAAGAAATCAGCAGAGGACTGAAGGTGTGATCTTCAGGAGAATTAATGAAGTGATTGTTAAACTCAGCCTTAGGGGGTGGCATTTCTGAGAGGGTCTGACTCTTCCTGCAGAGTTAAAGAAGTTGAGTGACACAGACATAGAGAACAAACTTGTGGTGGCCAAGAGTAAGGGGGGTTGGGAGAGGGATGGATTGGGGGTGTGGGATTAGCAAATGCAAACTATTATATATAGAATGGATAAACAACAAGGTCCAACTGTATAGCACAGGGAACTACATTCAACATCCTGTGATAAGACATAATGGAAAAGAATATGAAAAAGAATGTATATATATGTATAACTGAATCACTTTGCTGTACCGCAGAAATTAACACAACGTTGTAAATCAACTATATTTCAATAAAATAAATTTAAAAAAAAGAAGTTGAGTGAAAATAAAATAGGGCAAGAGGGTAGATACCCCACCAATAATAACCAACTGAGCAATTTTGGTTTGAGCTTTCCTCGGAATTACCTACCAAACCAGAGGGATGAAATGAAGGAACCCACATGTGCAAACACCTGACATAATGCCTGGCACACAGTCAGTAAGTATTTGGGAAGGTAATACAGTCCAATGGGAGGAGCAGAAAGAATTTAGACACAGCTTCAAATGTGGCTCTGTCACTTAAAAACTCTGTACCACTAGACAAAGTACTTGTATACTGAGTGGACCCACACTACCACTCATTGTTATGGTGACAATGATATCATACATATAGAAACTCCTACCAGGTATAGCAGAGAGATGAAAGACAGTCCCTGCCCTCACCTTCTAACTGAGACCTTAGAACAGTCCCTGACCACAGAAGAGATGCTAATTAAATCTAATTTCCTTTGCCTTGTCAGTGAATTATTATAATAAGATGGGTTTACAGACCTGAATATTTATTCAACACATAGAGCATATATGAAAATATTAATATAAAAGGGGAGGGGGCTTCCCTGGTGGCGCAGTGGTTGAGAGTCTGCCTGCCGATGCAGGGGACACGGGTTTGTGCCCCGGTCTGGGAAGATCCCACATGCCGCAGAGCGGCTGGGCCTGTGAGCCGTGGCCGCTGAGCCTGCGCGTCCGGAGCCTGTGCTCCGCAACGGGAGAGGCCACAGCAGTGAGAGGCCTGCGTACCACAAAAAAAAAAAAAAAAAAAAAAAAAGGAGAGTGGAGTTTTGGTTGCTAAATATTTGGATAAAGGCTTGGTGACCATGCATTCAGAATGTGTCCCACCTGAGGTTTCATTCGGAAAATATGGCCACCATCACAATAGGTTGTTATGGTTCCCAGATTAAGTAGGCACTGCCTTCTGAACAGATAGACAAATTCATTAAATTACCTGGCTTTCTGATATTTGGTTGACATGGATAAAGCTCTGTGTACTCTGAAAGTCCAAGATAAAAAATGTTTCCCTTTCCCTCTTTCCTGCCCTCTGCCACCTTATTCTCCATCCTCTTTTCACACCCTCCCCCTGTGCCTCCTACAGTGGGGGTAGGAAAGACTCCACTCCACTCATATGGGTACATTTTTTAGTTTGTTATAAGTTATCAAGGAGAACTGTGGCTACAATAATGCCATAGATAGAACCATCATTAATATACAAACTGACAATTAACATGTATTTTTTTTTCTGTTTCAAGAACTCTATATATTCAGATTTTCCTCAAGGTCCTGCCCTTTTTCTCTCCTTCTGTACATTCTCATTCAACCATCCCTTGATCACTAACTGCTAGTCCAGAATTTTGTTCCTGACCTTGCTGTTGGGCTCCCCACACTCAGAAGGCTCCTTCGCATGGGTACCCAGTTGGTTCCTCAAACCCATCGAGTCTTTTAACAAAACATCAACATCCCCCCTGAACTTCCCCCTCCTCTAACTTCCTGATTCCTAATGACACCCAAGGCTCTAAAACCAAGTCCTCATGTTAAGTCGTTCACAAAGTCCCACCTTTCTTCCTCTTTATTTCCCTTTTGGTTCACAAGTCAACCCTCACTTGCCCTGGGGACATTTGCAAAGCCTCCTAACTTGTCTCTCAGACTTCAGGTCCTCTCCACACCCATTCACCCTAAAACCGATGCCGAAGTGAGCTTTCTAAAGCACAAGACACTTCCCTCCTCAAATCCCTTCAGTGGTTCCCAACTGCAACCAGAATAAAGTATAAACTTCCTGCCATGAAATTCAATGTCTTCCACAATGTGACTCTGGCATAACTTTCCAGAGCAAAGTGATACGACCCCTTCATAAACTCTTTGTTCCAGCCAAATCAAACCCTTTTGTGTTCCCTAACTTGACTCTGCCTTCTATGTCTTTACAGGTAAGCATACCTCCAGGCAAACAGTAGGCACTAAATCAATATCAGTTGAATGATAATAGAATTTAGGTGGGAGTATAGAGTACATTGTAAAATTCTTTCAACTTTTCTGAACGTTTGAAAATTTTCATAATCAAACATCAGTAAAAATATTAGTCCATTTAGGATGAAAGAATGAATCTCTTGGGAGGTGGGTTATCCTCCCCAGATACAGGTACAAGAAGATATGTCAAGGGGTCTTTCTGAAAGATGAGTTAACAGAATATGGAGTCGCAAAAGGGAAAGGAGGAAGAGCTAGCCCCCAGATGCCTAAATAAATATTTTGGCCAGTAAGCAACCTTAGCAATTTAAAGACAGCCACTAACTAGAATCAGAACAGGAAGGGAAGGTTAAGAGGTAAGATCTAAGGATACTGGAAAGATGTGATGCTAAGAATTTGCTTTTTCAGACTAATGGATCTAAGGACATCAAGACTTATTACCACCACCCCAATCTTGCTCCCCAGATTCTAAAGTTAAAGCAGTAAAAGAAAAGCATGTGGTTTCATGTCCAAGGCAGTACCTGCAATATCTTCAAGGGAGAGGAATCTCAATATTCTGGTTTTTGTTCAGTTATACTCAGGCGCATAGGTTTTATGAAGAAAGCACCTGATCACTGTCCTGTGAACTGAGTCTATTGCTTAAAGCTTTGAACTTGCAACTATATAGCATGAAAGTTCAAACTCCATCCCTTGTTTGACCAAGTACAGTTCTTAGTCCAGGTTATCCCCTCCCGAATCAATATAGATATTAATGATTTGTTCTTCTAGAACAAATTCTAGAGGAACCTTTCTAATTATGGGAAACTTGTCCTTCTTAAGTTCTTTTAAAATGTTCTTAGTTCAGTTCCTGAAAACCCCACATCATTAAACCGCTGGGAATGTTAAACAAAAATAATCATGTTTACTCTTTAAAATGAACTATACTTCCTATTAAGAATGGGTCATTACCTATTTACCTTGGGTATTTGGCAAAAGATAAAGGGGTATCTGATGTTAGTTGGGGCAGTAACTAAACTCTTCCTCTCTTACTGTCTTAGTTTCATGCACACCAGGGTAATATTCAACACAATTTTTCTTCTAACAAATCATACACTTTCCAAAAAGAAAACAGTCATTAACAAAATACTGTTACGCTGTTTGCATTTTTTTTTCTCCCCACAAGGGGAGTGAACTGATAAGCCCAGTGGACTTCCTAAACACTCTTCTAAGTCATTTGAACTGCCTGTCAGTCAAAGCCCACTTATTTCTCAGGCTATAAAATCAGTCTAATTGAACCCCACTGTAAATTGTTTTATAAGGTGGATTCATATATAGTGTTGGGCCAATTACGTCCCTCCAAAAGAACCAATTCCTATAAAGGAAGAATAAAACAGCTTCTTGCTAAGAACACTTGCATTACATTATAAAGGGTTTCCACTGGACTTAGATTAGCCTGCAGTACAATTCTAGAAAGCCCAATCAGCTAAGGGGTTTGGACAACTTTTCAGACTTTCATATGCCAGCAAAGCCAGTGCAATCTACTTTTCCAAAAGCGTTCCAATTCCTATTTTGAACAGCTTTCTTAAAAGTTATTTTTCAAGTTACTAAAATGCTCCTTGGATTTTTTTTTCTCCTTACATCTCTGTTCTTCCTCATCCCTCACCAAAAAAAGTAAAAAGCAGTTGTACAAGTATCTTTCAAATGGGGAGACTGAAGCTTAGTAAGCTTAAATAATTCGTTCAAGGTCACCAACTAGCCAAAGGCAGAGCTAGGATTCAAATCCATATATATGCCAAAGCAGCTTTTTTTTTCAGGACACCAAGCTGACCTGAAAGACACTGTATGTTTCCATTTACACACATCTCTACGTGTCCCTCTGGCTCCTATGAATTCCCCTGCAAGGACCTAATCCACTTAGCAGAAAGCTGCTTCCACCTGTGCCATGCCCCTGGTTTTCTCCTAATCCTACATTCCGGGAAAAATAGCCTTTTCGTGTGCCTTCCTTCACTCAAGCCAAGTCTCCTTTTGTGGGACACGCACTAATTAAAGGCATTTTCCGCTTTTCTCCACAGCACCCACGAAATAAAACATCCCAAAGAGACTCGGTGAAGGAGAAGGAGGACGTGTCCGACTCCCACCCCTCACACGTGATGGCGGACCACACAGCTTCGCGCTTCCCTGGAGGGGCGCCTGGCCTGGAAGAAGCCCGGGGGCGACCTCCTCAGTTTGTGCCAGAAGCCTTCGGGAGCACGTTCCAGGCTGGGCGCACACAGAGCAGAATACCAAGCATCCCCAGGACGCCAATTTGGAAACTACCAGCCGGCCCAAACCACCTGACCCCAAACTCACCTCACCTGGCTTGCTTTCTCTACGGTGCTGAAGGCTTCTGAGACCGCCCTCCTTGCGCTCCGTGCGTCCGGGAAGCCGTGACCCCCGCGGAGCCGCGCACTTACGCAGGGCACGCGGCGCTCCTCCCTGTCTCGCGGTGCGCGGAGACTCGGTCCCGCCAGGTTCCCGAGTCCGGAAAGAGTGAGGCGGGCTCCCGTCGTCGCCCCTCGCAGTCACGCGTACCCTCCAGACCGCGAGTTTTTGAGTGCTCCTCTCAGGAGGAGGAGACCCACGTGACCTAGACCTACGGAGCCAAAGGTACGTCCCTACCTATCTCTCCCCGCGACCTGGCCGCGCCCGGTCAGCGCTTTCCGTCGTGGAAGAAGCCAGCAGTCGCAGAGTGAAATCTTAAAAATGAACAGAGAAAGACTGACCACGGTGCAGCTTCGTTTGGTTTGTTTGTTCCTTTGTGTTCCTTTTGATTTTCTCGCCTGCTTTTTTGAAGCTGCTATCTTAGAATTTCCACCGTATTTTGAAATAATGTCCCCACGCCCGTGCTTGCAAGCCTGGTGTTTGCATCTGGAAGCAGAGTGGGGTTTTACTCCCCCCGTTTAAAAGGCCCACATGCATTCCTGGGTAGTTATTACACATGGTAATGGCGGTAACACTGGGGACACACTGAGAGCCAGTACTGTGTCCAGTGCGTTCTCTGCCTTACTGCATCGGAATATTAGAGCAACCCGATGTGTTCTGTGCTATAACTATCCCCACTTTGCAGGCGGGAAACTGGGACTTAGAGAGGTTAAGGAGTCCATTCAGGGTCATCTCTTGTAAGTGACCTACCTGAGTAGGTAGTATTAACCACCACCAGGTGCTGGCCACTAAGCCAGACACTGGAGGAAGACAGAGACTTGTTTAAAAAAAAAGAAACAACAGACCCAAAATGGGGTCTCTTGTGCTAAGCCCCTGTCTCCAAACCAAGACCTAATACCTAACCTGATTGCAATTCCAACCTTCCCTATTAACATAATCTTAACCAGTCAGTCTGAAATTTCCTGGTCAGCACCAGTGAGGTAATTCACCTGATGGACCCTTTGTCCCCCAAAAGAAGGTGATGTCGCCTGAAATAGCCTAAAATAATTCTTTTTTTTTTCATTTATGACTTCCTATCCCACCCCCACCCCCGCCTTTAAAAACCTTTCCTTTTCTGCAGCTTTTTGGGACTCCTTTCTATTTGCTAGATGGGATTCAGATGGGATTATACCCAGTTCACGATTTAACAAAGCCAATTAGATCTTCAAATTTACTTGATTGAATTTTGTTTTTAAGACTAAAAAGGTAAGGAGATTGCAAGAGCAAGGGGATAAGACAAAATACAGGAGTGTCATCATTCCCATGTCTAAGTCCCCAACAGGTCCCGTGGTTCAGAGAAGGCACAGTTATTAGAGCATCCCAGCCAGCCCACTTGGCTTTGAATCCTGGTTCTGCTATTTAGCTACTAGCTCTGATCCATTGTTTTTAAAGGTGGCCATGCTCCTTTGCAGGGTGACTTGGCCGTTCCTCCCATCAACAGGTGAAGTCTCTCTTCCCTCCCCTTGAATCAGGACTGGCTTTGTGACGTGTTTTGACCATTAGAATATGGGCAAGTGCCAGGAATCAAAAGGCCTTGCAGCTTCTGGTCTGAGACAGCTGCCTTGGGACCACCATGACAAGAAGCAGGCGTGGCTCCTGAAGCGTGAGAGGTCATGTGCAGGAGAACCGAGGCATCCCAGAGACAGGAGCACAAACTGGGAGACTGGTGAGAGAAGCCATTGGGACCTTCCAGCTCAGCCCACCCTGCAGCAGAGTGCAGCTGCATGAGCTAGCCCAGGTGAAACCAGCAGTGGAACAGCCTGGGAAGCCCACCAATTAGGGAAAAAAAAAATCACTGTTGTTTTAAGCCACTTCAGTTTTGGAGTTTGTTATGCCCCTAAGGCTAACTGTAGCATTAACTTTCGGATCTGGAACAAATTGTTTAATGTCACTGAGTCTCAGTTTTCTCATAAATACTTACTTTATTGGGTTGTGGTGGACACTAAATGTAAGTCATCTGGCCCAGAGTATGTGCTGGGTGGCTGCAGCCATCACTATCTGCCATCATACACTATGCACTTATCTTTTTATGGAGAAAAATTTATTGGTGGGAAAAATTTTTCCTTTAAGACCAAAATCAGACCACCCTTAACAAACTATTAAATAAAATAGGCGCAACCTTCCTACCTTGACAAATACATCTTTGTAATGACCTGCAAGGCCAGATACAAACTCCTTGATGACCTGCACCTAAATGTGGTGATGCAGGGAGAGCTGGTCTCCAGCCCCTGGTCTGCAGCCACTTGTCTTTTTCCCACTAAGCTCCAGTTCCAGTATACTTTACTCAAGTATAGTTGATTAACAATGTTGTGTTAATTTCTGCTGTACAGCAAAGTGATTCAGTTATACATATATATTCTTTTTTATATTCTTTTCCATTATGGTTTATCTCAGGATATTGAATATAGTTCCCTGTGCTATACAGCAGACCCTTGTTGTTTACCAGTCTTTAAGAAACTTGGAGTTTAGCTGGGGGGGCAGGGGGAGGGAGGCACTTGAATTGATCCTTTAATTGACACTTAAATGCTAAGTACTATCATTGAGGCCTATTAAAATCGCTGTAGGAACAGAGAACAGGGACCAACTGACTCTGCATAGGAGCCAAGGAAAACCCCTCAGAGGAGGTGACATGAAGCTGGGCGTTAAAAATGAGTAGACATTGAGGGGAAAGGGTATAGCACAAGCACATAGCATGCTGTCTGTGAATTGATGCTATGTTCTGGGAATGATTGACTGTTTGGAGCTACTGGATGCATTTGGGATGGATCAGAGGTTGGCTAAATGGAGGTTAAAAATTGGTGTGGGAAAAGCTTGAATGAAGTCTGATGACATTCAGAATTAGTAGACTGGAAAATCAATTTTCTTAATGAAATAGGATAGAATAGAATAGAACAGAATAGCATGTATTTGCCAGGACTGCTATAACAAAGTACGCAAAACTGGGTGGCTATAAACGGTAGAAATTTATTGTCTCACAGTTCTGCAGCCTACAAGTCTGAAATAAAGGTGTCTGCAGGGCTGCATTCCCACTGTAGTAGGATTCTTCCTTGCCTTTTCCAGCTTCTGGTAGCCCCAGGCACTCCTTGGCTTATGGCATCATAATTCTAATCTCTGCCTTGGTCTTCATAGGATGCTCCCCTTTTTTATAAGAACACCAATCCTATCAGATTAGGGCCAGCCTAATAACCTCATTTAACTTATTACCTCTGTGAAGACCCTATTTCCAAATAAGGCTGCATTCTGAGGTACTGGGGAGGGGGGGGCTTGAGGAATTCAACGTATCTTTTTGAGGGGACATAATTAAATCTATGAAGATGGGAAAGAAAACATCAGAGTATATCACGTGTTATGAAACTGTTTCAATGTGTGTACATATGTGTCATGGCATTAGTTTCCTGTTGGTACTGTAACAAATTACCACAGTTTAGTGGCTGAAAACAACTCAGACTTATTGTCTTATAGTTCTGAAGTTGGAAGTCTAAAATCAAGGTTTCAGCAGGGCTGCATTCCTTCTGGAGGATTCAGGGGAGAATATGATTCTTTGCCTTTTTCATCTTCTAGAAGCTGCCCACATTCTTTGTCTCCTGGCCCTGTACTTGCATCACTCCAAGCACTTGCTTCCATCCTCACATCTCCTACTAATCATTCTGATCCTTCTGTCTCTCTCTTATAAGGATCCTCATGATCACAGTGGGCCCAACAGATAATCCAGGGTGTAGGGAAGCAAAATTTGCCACCCCAAAGTGTGTCTCTTGAGTCTCATTTTTCTCATGGGGCCCTTGTAAGTATGTAATTAAATTTGATTTTCTCCTGTTAATCTGTCTCAGGTCAATTTAATTTTTAGACAAGCTAGAAGAACCTAGAAAAGGTATGAGGAAATTTTTTTTTTTTAAATAGGTGGTATATCCAGCAGGATCCTTCACTGGCTGGGAAAAACTGCTTTCCAGAAGACCACTGCAGCTAAAGAGATCCTGGGACATCTGACAAAAGCTGGCAGAAGGTAAGATTTCCTATTACATCAGCCTTCCAGAATCTCTGTTTGTGGGATTTGGTAGAGCAAAAGTGGTGTGAATGTTTTCACTCTCTCTTTCTAAATATAGATTAATAGGAGAAAATATCTGTGGAACTACAGTACCTTGGACTTAGTGACTCTGATCAATTTGGTATTTACCAAATGGCTTTAATGATCCATTTCCTCCCAGAGACAGTCACTGTTTTTTCTTTGTCCTTGTCTTTTATGTTTGTCATAAGGAGGAAAAACCACAGAATAATTACAGAGGCATAGGCTGTATAGGGCCCTATAACCTGCAGTTCGAGCCTCAAAGACTAGTGAGTTCACAGTTCTCAGCAGACTGGCATCTGTTTAGACGAACTTTGCTGTGGATTAATAGGCACATGAGGTAAAAGCTGCTGCTAAGGGACATCTTGGAAGCCAAAGCCACAAAATTGGTTGACATGGATCAAGCATTTAAGAGCCATTAGGGTGCTTGCCACCTCAAAAAGGCACCCATGAGAGGATAAGTTGGTCACGGAATGGGTTAGATCAACACTAGATCACCTGCCAACCTCAAGAACATTTCCATGTAATGAGGTACTCTGTAAAACAACACATAACCCCCAACCCCATGGCATATTCCTCCTAGGTACTTCACTTACAGGGTTCCTGGCAGCCTTATCAGGTGTGTGAGAATGGTCACTTCCTGGAAGGTACAGGAACCTCAAGGTATTTTGGGGACCTTGAGAAGAGAAGAATTCACTGAAATGTGTAGGTATTGCACATGAGTCTGATGGCAAATCCTTAGCTTGGCTTCCTGAAATTGCTTATGAAAAGTTCCAACAAAGCAGATTAAAAGAGTTACATGGTCAATTGCTATTCTTGCATGTAAACAGGCCAAGTTTTTTGAAACTAAACTTGTTTTGCAAACAAATTAGTCCTAAGTTGTCTACCTTTGGTAAAAATTAGGATGATTTTAGAGAGAAAAATTATGCTTTAGTAATATACTTGTAGCTATTAGATTCTAATACTGTCCCTTGTCTTTGAGGTTTGTTTTCTACCTATAAACTGGATTGGATCCTGAATTCTTCTAGTTTCCTCCAATATTTGGCTACAACTCTCCAAACTAACATTTCTAATTTTCTCTCCCACCCTTTTGACTTGAAATCGTTAAGAACTAAAATTGTCCTTTTTCTGAAGCCATGCAAACTAAAATTGGACAACCTGATATAAACTTCAGAGAAATCACCATGATAGCTCATATATAGTCTTCATATCTGTTGCCATATAAGCCGCTCAGAAAGATCACAAGAGATATTCAAACTGCAAACTAGGAAAATCTGTCAGTTTGCCACTACCTGCCCTCACTCTATCTGAAAACGCTTTGAGCCAGACATCTAGAAATATTTACTGGCTACCCTCAGAACTCAGAAACTGGGATTATGTTTTGCTCCAATCACTAGCCATTATTTTACTTTGTTTCCATAGAAGTGCCTCTTATTAAACACCTGATTGCTTGCACCATAGTCCTAACTCTGGGAACTCACCTGCATCACCACCTCCTGAAATGAGTTTAGCCAAAGTGACCTATTGTCAGGACTAAGAACCTGGTTCAGTGAGATAGAACAATCTACCAACTCAGGTTTTGGACTGTGAAACTTCTTGGGGGAAGTTTCAAAGGCATAACTGTAGGGAAGCAAAATTTGCCACCCTAAAATGTTAGTCTTTGGCATGAGGATTATTTTAGGTTGATTGTCTTTAAGAAACAGAAGACTTAGGAAGTCTTTTTTTTTTTTTAACCTCTCCCTTAAGCTGCTTAAGAGAATTTAGATACGGGGCCTGGTCCCGGAAGAGCACCATCACCAGAGATATCTACAAAGAATATGGGTTAGGTGTGGTAGGGGGACTCAGCAGGGCCTTAAGACCAAAGTTCTCTCTGGGTCCCATTGTCTTTGCATGGCATAGCAAACATTTGTTTACCAAACATTTGTTTTTCCACCTCCATATGAATTTCCATTCTCCCCTTTGAGGTTCCCAAACCCCTACCCCCTTCTCCTTCTCTCAGATGGCATATAAGCCTCAATTACTAACTTGTCCATGGCTCTCATTTTTCTTATGGGGCCCCTGTATGTACATAATTAAATTTGATTTTTTCCTGTTAATCTGTCTTATGGCAGTTTAATTCTCACCAGCCAGAAGAACCTAGAAAGGGTAGAATGAACTTTTTTCTTTTCCCAACAGTGACATTCACAGCTTCTGGAGATTAGGGTATAGACATCTTCGGAGGGAGTGGCATTACTCAGTCTACTATAGTCATAATGCAAACCATATTTGTTACTAGGAGATGAGGTCAAAATAGCTTGAAAACCACTGAACTGGAAGTCTTCTGAATTTTTCAAGTAAGCTATATTGCTTATTTTTTATTATGAGCATAATACATGATCATTATAGAAATATGAGGATATATAAAAAGATCAGATAAAAATCCTGTTATGACTCCTAAGAGATAACCAAATGATACATTTTTTTTTCTAATCTTTTCTCTATACAAACATATGTTTAAAACAAAACTGAAATTATACAGTTATTTATCTTCTTCAACAGGTAGCATATTATATCCCAGTTATTTTCACACATAGTTAATTCAAAAACATAATGTTAATGGCTGCATAATGTTCAGTTATATGAATATACCATAATTTATTCAACCATTTTCCAACATTTGGTCATTTGAATTGCTTCCAATTTTTTCTTGCTCTTAATTCACTAAAACTAATCCCTGCAAAAGATGGTGAGGGCTTGGGCCAAATTGTATGTGGTAGTCCCTATATTAGTTTCCTAGAATTGCTGTAACAAATGACCACAAACTGGATGCCTTAAAGCAACAGAAATTTATTCTCTCACAGTTCCGGAGAAGTCTGAAATGAAGGTGTTGGCAGGACTGCTCTCTCTCCTGAAGCTCTGGGGGAGGATCCTTCCTTGTCTCTTCCAGCTCCCAGAAATCCCTGGCCTTCCTTGCCCTGTAGCTGCATCACTCCAATCTCTGCCTCCATGTTTACGTGGCTTTTTCTCTGTGTGGGTCTCTTCATGTCTTCTCCTCTTCTTATAAGGATGCCAGTCATGGGATTTAGGGCCCATCCTAATCCAGTATGACTTCATCTTAACTAGTTCCATCTGCAAAGACCCTCTTTCCAAATAAGGTCACATTCTGAGGTTTTGGGTGGATATGAATTTTGAGGGGACACTATTCAACCCACTACATTCCCTATGGAAAGGGTACAACTTTGAAAGATATTTAGGTGCATTGAGAGGATTGGGGGACAGCTAACCATGGGATGGGCAAAAAGGATGAACCCGTACATTTTCATGAAATAATAATTTCCCTGTCTTTATTCACACCCATTCTCCAGTGAACTGTGGCTTCTGAAATGACACATCTAGTGAACCCATGAGCCAGTTCTGTTTGGAAACGACACTGCAATGGAGGAGATCATCTGTAAGGTGTGCTTGCATCCAGACTGTGCAGGTATAATTGGCAGCAGCGTGGGAGGGATGATTTTGATGCGTTCCTTTCCTTAGAGACAAACGTATTCCTTTTCTACACTATTCACTGGCATATTTTGGCATAGCTGGTCAAATATTACTAATACTTTAAAGAGTATTTCTTTACATTTCTCTCCAAATGACCATAATTGTAATCAACCTAACAGCTGAAAAATCAAAATATATGACTTGCAGAGGAGGATCAAACTGCTAGAAATAGTACTTTTAGCCCATTTCTCTATCAAGAGTTCTCAAAGGTGGACAAAAGAATGGCTTTGTAAAAAGATTGGTTAAGCCTTCTCCTCTGATGGGCTTTTCTGAGAACAACTTTAAATTGGCCAGTTGATCAGTCCAGATGACTTCAGGATCCCCTAAGCCCTTGTGTTCTCTGCACCTGCCTATCCTGGGGAGGTTCTAGCTTGTTAAGCCCTGGTGGTTCACAGCATGAGTTGGACCCAGGTTCAGATCTAGAACCTGCCCTCTGGTGACCTCAGCAAGTTACTTAATCTCAGCTTTTTCAACCATACATGGTAAAAATAATATTAGCTACCTCACAGTGTTATTAAGAGGGTGGAGTGACAGCGTGTCCATCAAGTACTTGTCATATAGAATGGGCCCAGTGAACCATAGCTATAGCAATAGTAATGATGAGCATGACAGTCTGTGAGATTTCAGGCCTGTGACTGTCATGCTTTTCAGCTGTCTCACCCAAGGTACTAAATTGTGTCCTCTCCCCCAGTGTCTTCCATTGTATCTGGACACCACAGAAAAGTGTGTCCCTCACTGACCTACCGCCGAAGCTTTGCAGTATGTCTTACATCCTGTCTAAGAAGACACGAGAATAGCTCGTTTCCATGTCTCAAGCAGGTAAGTACAATTTCAGTCGTCTTGGCTTTCATGTTTGTAGCTGCTGCCGCCAAGAAAATGTGGACCTGGAATGAAAACCAAGGGAATGGATTAACCTTGTAGACAGCCGTGCCGCTGTTGGAAGTGTCTGTGTCTCTCCCTACACTTGTCATGGCCTCTGCCATTGCTCCTCTTAAGTGCTGTTAGTATCTTCAACAGCGCCTCATGGCTTGAGAACACAGCTTGGAGGCACATCAGAAAGAGGAATGTCACAGCCTGCCCATTGTATTAACTTGCTCTGTGAGCCCGTTGCTTCAGAAAAGAAGTCAGATGTGTCACATTCACACACTTGCAAAAAAAGTCATTGTGCTATGAGGAGAGGAGAGGAGAGGAGAGAGGATCCAGTGGCTGAGACCCCACAGCTCTTCTGCCCCTGGGCCATCAGCTTTGAGAAGTAGGCCCAGGTGGCATTGACCCAGCTGTAAGGCACAGACACATGCCCTGATAAATTTATGGAAGTGCTTCAGTCTCCTTACACTTAGTTAGGAAGGGCCACCTCCTAAGACCAGCCACAGGCTACAGCCTCAGGGAAGTTGTGGATAATTACATGGAAATTATTTATAATAAGTGCTTCCACTCTCAGCAGGATTATCCTTCCCTGGGTTGCTTGCCCTCTTGTGCCTGGTTTATGTAGGGAAGGAATGTCCAAATTAATCTACATCTTTTGTAAGTGAATCTAGTGTCCTCTGATGATCCAGCACCCTTTGGCAGCAGGTGTTAAGACTTCTTTACAGAAGGCATATTTTCAGTATCCCTTTGGTTATAGAGAAAGCCAGGCAAACAAGACTTTGGTGGATTAAGGCTGAATTATGGGATTAATATAGACTTGGTCACTAAGGACAGCAGAGCTACCTCTGTGTAAAGCCGTGACAGATAATCACAGTGAAGCTTTGCAGGGCCTCATGGTTTGCCGAACACTTTTCATATATATCATCTCTTTAATTTGCACGCCAGCCCTGCAAGGTATATATTGACGTGATGATGAACCTGCCAGTACGCTCACTAGAGTATCTGATTAAGGGCACAGCATGGCTCATGGAGAAGACTGATGGGGATTTGAATCCCAGCTCATTAGCGGTGTGACCTTTGCTGTGTTAATTAACCTCTCTAAGCCTTCAGTTTCTCATATATGGAAAGAGGACAGCCCTACAGGGCTGATCTGAGGATTTACACTTGCACGTATAGCTGATATAACAATGCCTGGCCCATTGCAAGCAAGTTATTCATTTGTTGAAGGCAAAAAATTTACAAATGATAAACAGAGGTCAAAGGAACCAAATTGGTGAAATGGCATGTGGTGTCTCCTCTTTTTCTTCTATTCAGGTTTTATTTTATTTTCCTCTGATGCCAATAGGGGTTAGTCCAGGGGCTCTCCTTGGTAACAAAATATTGTGCCTGTGATTAATTGCATGATTCAAAGAAGAGTTGGCCTAGAAAAGGGATTCTCTATTTTTCTGCTTCTATAACCTCTTGAGGGCTTCCAAGAACTTCAAGAACTAAGTAATATTACCAAATAAAGGGATACAAATGAAATAGGTGATGGGTGGTCCTCAGCAGGAATGCTCAGTCAATGACATGAAACATCATGTTTTTGTTTTTGTTTTTTTTTGCGGTACGCGGGCCTCTCAATGTTGTGGCCTCTCCCGTTGTGGAGCACAGGCTCCGGACGCGCAGGCTCAGCGGCCATGGCTCACGGGCCTAGCTGCTCCGCCGCATGTGTGATCTTCCCGGACCAGGGCACGAACCCGTATCCCCTGCATCGGCAGGCGGACTCTTAACCACTGCACCACCAGGGAAGCCCATGTTGTTCTTTATATAGGGTGGTTCAGGCTAAACTGCTCAGAACCTCCTGCTTGGTTGACTTCTATGGGTTTAAAAGATTCTCCCTTGAATTTAAGATGGCTGTACTCTCGGAGCACACAACAGTTGGGAAGAGAGGATGCACTAGAAGACCAGTTCCAAGGTCTCTTCCTTCTCTAGTCTCTGTCACTGGCTACAGCCTGTCTCTCAACTCTGGTTTCCTCATCTGAAAGTGGATGTTGTCACAACTCATCTACTGCATCCACCTTTACTACCATCCTCACCCCAGAGAGTGGTGATGGATGACTAAGTGAGCTGAGGAATACGAATGCACTGGGCTAATTGTGCAGGGCATGTCGTGGGTGGCACAGTGATCACCAGTGTGATATAAACTGCCAGTGCTTAACTGGTCCTCTTCCACCCCACACAGAGATCTGTCAGCAAAAAGAATAGAAAAGGAATGATCCCTTCCTCTTCTCAGAAGAACTCAACACTAGAATCTTAAAAATCTGGGTTTCTTTGCAACTGGAATGGTCAGGAGAGTTAATAACCCCACTTTTCCTCTTTCTGTGTACCCAGTTGTTCATTTCTCTCAGGAAATTCTTGACAAAAACAAGCAAACAAAACAAAACACAGTCACTATTCATTCTTTGTGGATTCCATATTTGCAGATTCGCCTTCATGGTTTGGATAACACGGCCCTCAGAATTCCTTGCCCAAATGTCTACAAGTCTGATTGCAGAGCCTGCATGCTAATCTTTTTTGGATTCCGGCTCCCCTTGGGGGTGTCCAAGGAGCATACTTACAGGTCTTGTATGTATAGGATAGGGTGTCAAGGAGCAGGACAGGCTAAAAGGCTATCCTGCCCTATACTACTGTGTTCTAACATAGAACATAGAACATGTTCTAACATAGAACATGCTCGGAATTCTAAATTCAAATCTCATTTTCCAGGTTGTTATAAAGGCATATTTTTCAACGTAAGAAGTGTCCAAAGACGGAGAGAATGAAGAGTGCCCACCACTGAACTAAGAAGGTATCATGAGACTGGAAAATGAGGTAGGCAGTTGCAAATAATCAATGGATCAGCTTATTATAGGATAAATTACATACAGAGTGGAATTGGGTAAACGGTGATGCCCCTGTCTGTGCTGTGATTCTCTGCTCCACTGAGGGGCCTTTGGGACGTTTTTATAGTTAAACTAGGATATGGGGGTATGTGCTCAGAGACGAGGAGTGTATTCCTAAGTTGCAATCGTATCTGACTTATGATGGGTAACTAGTCTTGTGCGTGCCAGAAATGCGTCAGTATCATTGTTTGGAGACTAACAGAGCATAGAGGCCACCCAGAACTAATGAACATTAAACAATATCTATTAACTATAAAGCCCTTGACAATAGAGAAGAGATTTACTACACAGTACAATCCTAGGTAGGTTCAGTGGAAGGACAGGAGGAACTGAACAGGCCCAAGATGGTATTGGTTATGCTAACAGCCATACAAGAGGGTAGAACGTATTTTGTTTGTTACCTTGGTTTATAACTTTTAAATACTTAGACATGTGGTACTTGGGGCTCCATTCATACTTCAGGTTTGGAAAGAAATGAACCTTTGGTGAGTCGGGTTACTGGACTATCATAACCTGGTTTATTCTGACTATTATACCAGGGTAGTGAGTTTCACGGTTTCAGAACCTCTGTAGCCGTATGATCTGGCAGCATGGGTGCCAGTAGGGAGCCTCTGAGAACGTGACTGTGTTCTGTGGTGAGGGCTGCCATGGGGGCATGTCTGTAATCTACCTGAGGCAGGATGCCGACAGATACGGAGCAACAGTCAGAGCTGCACGGAGTAAGTGACAGAGCAGTAGGACCAGAAAGATTGTGAATCCCGAAGATCAGGCCCCTTCCCTTATATATATATAAGGAATAGCTACTAGCATGTTCTAGGATCTAAATGGGAGAAGGGAGACTCCCCATCCCTTCTCCCTATCCCTTTAAACCATTCGTTTTTGGACTTCTCTCCAAATTCAGCAAGGGTGAGCTCAAACTGGATTCTTTTTCAACAATATAAAAAGATAGGACATTTCTTATACTCCAGGTGTGACAAAACAGTACACATCTGACCAATATATAAAGTACTCTTATTATCGTCTAAACTTGGTTGACACCATTTCAGAGAAAACAAATACATTTTAACGGCCTAAATAAAAAAAGCAATTACCGAAAAAATAAATCTCTTTTCAAAGTTAGAGGGGAAGACAAGGACCCTCTGGTCCTTGAGAAAGGTATTGAGCTCTAAACACAAAAAAGGCACTGAGCCCTAAAAAAACAAAAGCTATTAAGCCCTTACTATTAGCCAAAAGCCATGCTAAGTGTATCACACACACTATCTCATTTAGACCTCACCCGAACCCTAAAAGGTAGGTATCATAGTCTCCATTCTATAACAGAAGTAACTGAAGAACAGAGATGTTCAACAATTTGTCCAAAGTCAAAGAGCTACTAAGTGTCAGAATCATGATTCAAATTGAGTCCTATCTGATACTAAAACCCCCATCCTTTTTACATCTATGTCTAGTGGCCTCCATTCTGGAGCTTAAAATAAATAATTGGATTATTCACATCACCTGCTCTGCTTCCCTGTTTCTAAATCCTGTCCCTTTAGCAAGGTCACCAGTGGACAGTCCTCCCTCATCTGGGACCAGGAAGTTAGTCTGGCTGGAGGGGGCCAGTTGATAAGTCTTATCTTCGTGGTGGATTTCTTATAGGGTACAGAGCAGCTGGAGAGGACACTTCTTAAATACCCTCTTAAATACACCTCTTAAATACCCTCTTAAATACCCTGTTTGTGTTGAGACAGTATTAGGGCATCCTGTCAGGGTCTGAGTGCTGGGCAATAAGCCATGAGCTGACGGGTCCATTGGAAGCCACATACTCCTACAGAGTGGATCAAGCATTCACCCTTTGGCTGTTGGTTTAGCAAACTTACTTTTACATTCAACCTTGTTTTTTCCTCTCAAATGTAAAGAGGGTCAGGCATAGAGCAGTGAAGCATGATAAAATGGAAGAAAGTTTAGATACAAGGTTATCCTAGACTTCAGAGAGAGGCGCTTTGAAAATCATGCATGTACTTTGAATTTTTTGACATCACGATCTCTTTTGTCATCCCTTCCCCTACCAGACTAGTCCATTTTCCCTCTATTTGTAAATTCGCACGTGGCATGTCACCTTCCTTGCAAATCTGTTGCGAAGTAATCACATCTCTGTATTAGGTTCCATTTCTAAAAATGTCAAAACAAATCTCAATGATTAAATGCAATGGATTAAACTTTAAGCTTTTTACTTCTCTAAAATTGACATGATTTTAATTAGAAAATTATAAATCTAAGCCACTGTATCACCAGACCACCTCCAAAATATGTATAAAGCTCTAACTCTGAAAAAAAAGTTAAATTGTGTATAATGACAGTGATCTTGTTAAATAACCAGCCACATCTCGTTTTATTTCATCTGGGTTGAAATTTTGCCCTGAGGCATCTGAGAGTAAGACATCTCTTATAAAGGTCATCTATGAGAGAACCTTTGAATTTTTTCTCTATCTATAAACTCTAATTAAATATGCATTTATTGGTGTGATTTTGACCAGGGAGCTTTTTATTAGTATAGAAGTGACTATTACTCTCTGGCATAGTTTATCCATGGCATTATGCTAAACGTTGAGATTTTTCGGTTCTGCATAGCTAAAGACAAAGTGCAAGAAGTCGTAATTCTTTATCAAAACTGACACTTGTTTTATGCATTTGGGGATCTGTGTAGAGAACGCTGCCCTGCATTCTCAGCGTTAAAATCCTGTGGCTGCCAGTCACCAATACATCTAATTTTAACACAAGAAAAAATGTCTAGCAAACATCAAAACAAAAGCTACCCTTTGAGCTTAATTTTCTTTTTCATACATTTATCCATTCTGCTCCCTCTTGGTGTCAGCAGGAAGTAATCTCACTTTTGGAAAGGAAGCCAGTACCCTAGCTGTGCTGACAAATTGTAGGGAAATGATTGCTGAATTTTATCCCTCTTTATTTCCAAAAGAAGAATAATGAAGAGCTCTCTTTTCTTCCACTTAACATCCTAACGATCCACATCTGCAGTTTACATTGCAGCTACCCATACCTCTGCACAGAAAGAAAAAAAAAAAGAATGAGATGTGACACCCCTCCCGCTCCCCTGCCACACCCATTGGAACCTGTCACTAGTACGTCCTTAATCAATCTCTGAAATTGCTGTGGGAACTATACAATCCTACCCCAGTCAATGCCCAGCCCCTGCTGGTTGAGGCAGCTACATAGCTTGTGGTAAACTGCTATCCACTATTCCTCTATATTTAGAACTTCTCTAGAGAAATGGCATTATCTCAGTCACTAAGCTGAAAGCTGCTTAAAGTTAGTTTTTCACAGTTGTTTATTCTCAGTCTGTTTCAAGCACCCTTCATTCACCTTGCTTTAAAAAATTTCCGATTGATGCACAACCATAGAAATGCAAACTGTTGAAATATCGCCTCCTAGAAAATTGACTGTGATTTGCATTTTGCTAATGTTAGAGTGGGTCAAAATGTTATTTTTCTCTCTCTTCTCAATAATGTTTCATTAAAGGTAAATTCTACACCCTTCTACCAGTGAAAAGCCACTCGATGACCTGAATAAGATCTGGTGATAGGAAACATATTTTCAGTAATACTGAACTCATTTTCCTGCCAGAACAAATTAGTCAGTAGCTATCGTGTATGTCACAGAGGTTTTCAAGAGGCACTTAGGAGGATGCTAGAAAAAAAATCCTTCTGTGTAGATTATTAGAAATGTCATGGTGCTAATGGAAAAACGCTGTGGTAATCTTTTTGTTTTATTCTTCTCTCCTAAACTACTCTTTCTTGTTTGCAATTCTGCTCTTAGAAGATATCTTTTGAAAAATGGTTCCAAAGAGAAGCAGAAAGGAAATTTTATAATTTATCCTGGAAAAGGCAAGATAGAGGGGTGATCAGATAATGGAGGCAAAGATGCAACTGAACTAATCATTCCTCTGAGTTCCCATCTTCACTGAAAACTGAATAAGGAAAGGGAAGTGGGCTGGGTTTAGAGGATGCTTTCCTTAGAGTAGAGTATGTTAGAAATAGAGTGAGTCTCTGAATGAATGAATGAATGACTATAATCAAGGACTGTCTTCCTTAATGTTCTTTGGAATTTGAAGGAAAAGCAGTTTACAGCATACGCATAACCCCTTGGGACCTCAGTTTCCACCATCTTGTAATAGAGCAAACAATTGCTACATTTATGGGCTGTTGAGGAGATTAAATAAATACCATGATGTGAATGAAACATCTAACATGATGTCTGGTCCATAGTCATAGAAAACCAGAGTAATGTGTAAAGCTATGATGCAGATATGTAGGGGTGGGGGTGGCTAAATCATGAAAATTCAGGCAGAAAGACTGACTTTATTTATTGTGTAGCCTGGTCTTCATGTGATTGCATTACTATCAAAGTTTATCAGAGAGGAAAAGTGACTCTTCGGCATCCTCTGCATGATCCATTTTCTCATGTGTGGAGTTGATTGTGTATTTGTAGGGACAATTTATGCATTTCCCCCAACTCTCTGCTATAATGAGTTATTAGACATGATTTGAGTTAACTTTTTTTGTATTTATTTATTTGGCTGCATCGGGTCTTAGTTGCGAGAGTTAACAGTTTAACATCAAAGTGTTCCCTGGGATTTTGCTGGTTCCTTTTGGCTTCTACTCGAACTTAAAAGAGATTATTAGAAGTAGTATTTGTGGTTTCATCCTGTCTTAAATATTTACAGATGCTTAACTCTTAGAGAGATACTTTTCATTTTCCAGCAGATTTAAAATTTAAGTATAAACATTCCTTTGGGAGCTTTCACTTTGTTCTGAAAGTGAAAACTATCAGAGGAATGTGACTTAAACCTGGTTTCCAAATGAGACATCCTCCATCAATCGAAATATCCTATGCAGTTATTATTCCACTGGAAAGTACCCTTTACCCCCAAGGAATGTGCTATAAGAGGAAACTAACACCTAGCTGCCCCAATTAAAGCCTATTCAGTCATTAGGTGGCTCTTTAGTCTTTGTGAGCCTCATTTGCCTTCTGGGTTGCAGGGAACAAGAAGGCCTTCCAGAGCAGGTGAGAAGAGGCTACTGCAGACTCCTGTAAGCAGGAGTGTGATTTATCTAAGAATCACAGAATTTAGACCTGAGGAGAACCTAGGGCATCATCCTCTTCAGCTCCCTCAATTTGCAGACAAGGAAACTGAGCACAGAAGAGGTTAAATGGTTTTTCCAAAATCCACAGCTGTTTGTGGAAGACTCGGAGTTAACCCCCAAATCCCTACAACATCCTGAAATCACAGAGCCCACTAGTCCTGAAGGTAGGGTGAATTTCTCTAGACCCATGTGCTTTGGATGGTGGATTTTGAAAACTCTCTGGGTTGATGGTTGCCTCAGAAGAAATAAAAAACCTATTCTTTTTAAAAGGTAGAGCATTTACAATGTGTTTTATTTTGTAACATATCATGTACTATCACTGAATTGATCCTGAGTTCCATGGTGTCGTGATATGCATTTGATCTGTATTTTGTATAAACAAACTGCTAGTGATCACTACCTAAAGTAGTTCGGAAAGCAAGGTAATTGAAAATTATGAATTCGACTCTTTTGAAAATGCAATTTTGGCCAAAACAAATGTCTCCTTTAAAGAAGCAGAAAGAAGAATCTGCATGGCTTGTTGAAACTAATTATTTAGAGTCAAAGGATCTGGGAGCTGGAAGGGATCACACAGATCAGCCAATTCAGCCCTTTATTTTACAGAAAAGGACGCTGAGGCCCATTGAGTTTACCTAAAATTGCACAAACCAGTGACAAAACTGGAAAGTGTAGCACTCCAAAACAAGACTGATCTCCTTTTCTACTTAACTGGAAAGTCTCACTTAGAGAACATCAGGGTAGAATCATGATGACTTCATAAATGTTCTCCAAATTTTTGTAGAATTTATAATTTATCCAAATCTTAAATCCAGTGCATTGATTCAGCTTACCTGTCAAGGACTAATCATTCCCATGACACTGTCCAGGTTACAGTTCTCACAAACATTAACTGGAAAAGTATATTAATGTGATAATAACAAGCAACAATAAAATTAAGGCAATTCATCCTTAATCACTTAAACACAAGCACTATATTTTGGTGTTAAATGTGAAATGGCAAAGAAATATGAAATCCACATCAGTGCCAAAAATCGAAATGGGCATACAGAGGTCCTCAACTTTGTTTCAAGGAGAAGCAGTGGCTCACTTCCCTGATACATTGAGATCTCTCAGGGAAGGTTTGGAAGGCCCATGTTTCTAGAGGGCTGGAGGCAAGGCAAGTTCCAATAATAAAGTCCCTCTGTAGAGCAGGGAAATGGGATGCCTGATATTAGACACAGCCTTCCCACAAGTCCTCTTGGCCATCCTTCACCTCCTTGGCAAGTTTGCTCAGTTGTCACCTTCTCAGTGAGATGTCCCTGACCACCCTGTTTAACCCCTCCCACAGCGCCCACCTCAGGATTACTGACCCCTTTGACCCTGTTCTATTTACTTTCCATAGCACTTAATCACTTGCTAACTTAATTCACTTTGCGGGCTGTAATTTACTCATTATTATGCTAGAATATAAGCTCATGGGAGTAGGAAGTGTTCCGTTGTTTTTGTTGGCTAATGTATTGCAAGTACTTAGAACAGTGCCTGATTTATAACATGGTCTCAGTAAGTATTTGCAGAAGGAACTAATGCTTTCTCCTCAAATGGCATTCTCTGGGCTGTCAAAGGTGCCCACCTTTTTCTTCTTCCCATTGGTGGTCACTGTCTTCTGCCTGGACATGCCCTGTCCATCAACACGCAGTCATGGTGAAGAGCCAGGCTTCATTATTACCTTGCCCTCCTGAAAAATAAGCACTGTGGGTTTTGGCTCTCTGATAAAGATAGCCTACTTTCTTAATATCAGTGTGATTTTTCAGCCCTCCTAGATATTTCTACATGTTTAAATTCTACTCAGTTTGCCACCTTCTACGTTGTACATTAACCTAAAATGTGTATTGAGCACCTACAATATGCGCAGTTGGTGCCAGACATTCAATGGTGACAGGAAACATATGCAGTATATTCTGGAATTTATTAGACTAGTGTCCCATAAAGCTTCTCTAACTGCCTGATACTCCTCCGGTCAATTCTTTTGTATTTCTCTGGGGCAGACAAGGTTACTTGCTTATCCATCAGTCATTCCCCTTCCTGTTTTCTGTCTCAGTTTAGTTTGGGCAGGGCAACAACGTGCTAGGAGTTGAGTCATGTTTGACCTCAGTCAGTCATGGCAATCCCTTTCCCCTTTGCCAGTGACTGTTCTACAAGTGGTCATGTAACCCAGTCCTGGTCAGTGAATTGTAATGAGAATTCTAGTGGAAGGCTTGGGATAGATTTTCCTCCCTGTTAAAAGATAGGAGAAGTTCAGCAACCCCCACTCCAAATCCCAAAGTCTTGATTCCTCACTTGGGTGGTGTCATGTGAGAATGTGATACCTGGTGCTGTGACAGCCATCTTATGACCATGAGGAAAACCATCACATGTGCACTAAGGATGGCAGAGAGGAAGGACTGAAGCTGCCTGGGCTCTTAATGAGATTGTTAAGCCAACAAATCCAGTCTGAGACCACTCTTATCTCCTGACTTATTGATCGCATTCACATATCTCTTAATCATTGATATCTCTTAATCACTGATATCAAATCTGTAGTCTTTTCTATTTTTGATCAATGTGAAAAATTATAGACTATTTTTGTCTAAAAATGTCTGTCAACCTTGGGATACTAATATTAAGAAAAGATTTTACTTTCTTGGGCTTCTCCTCTATCATTTAGTTTTTCTTACTGTTGTTAACTTTATTTTCTCAATCTGCTTTTATACAAACTTGTTTCTATTAATTTATTTTCTGTACAATAATACCTATAAGCTGTCTAGCTTCTTACGAGATATTATCTTAAGCCCCTTCTCTGTACCTTAATAACAAGATAGGGTAAGGTGTTCAAGATTAGGGGAAAAACTTTAATGTTTTCATCATTATCCCAGACCAGGCTCTCATGGCTGAGAGTTTGGAGAGGGAAACAGGAGGAAGGAGAGGAGAGCATGGTTGCAACATTTCCAGTCCTCTTTGAACACTGCTATGAGTGAATCTTCCTAAAACACTGCCTGCAGTCACATCTTTCTCCTGTTTAGAAAGTCCCAAGGACTCTGTAGAGCCTTCCAGATAAGACTTCCACCCTCTTCTTAGTGTTCAGCATCTTTCACAATCTAGACCCAATTGACTTTTCCAGCAGGAGCATCTCTGCTTGTCCTGAATCTCACTCTTTATCCAATTGGATCTATTTGCCTGTAACTTTCCTTACCCATTCATGCTTCTGGTCCTGTTTATATTGGTCCCTCACCTGGAAGGATACCCATCCAAATTCTACCCATCCTCTAAACTGTGTTATTTACTAGTTAGCCACAGGCTCCATGTGGGTACCTGAAAATTGCATAGTGAAACTGGCCTTTTTATCCAATTTTTAATTTAATTCAATTTGAATTTAAAAACTGATAATTGAAAATTAAAAACTTTTGCTCAGTGAAAGACCCTGTTAAGAGGTTGAAAAGATAAGACACTGACTGGGAGAAAAAATTTACAAATTATGTATCTTATAAAGGATTCATATGTAGAATATATAAGAACTCTCTGAACTCAACAGTGAGAAAATAAAAAATTGTTTATAAAATAGGTAAAAGTGTTGAATAGATATTTCACCAAAGATACATGGTTGGCAAATAAGCACATGAAAGTTGTTCAACACCACTAGCCATTAGGGAAATACAAATTAAACTCCTAAAAATGTGTATCAATACACATCTATTAGAATGTCTAAAATAAAAAATATAATAACAAATGTTGGCATGGATGCTGGGAAATTGGATCTCTCAGACATTGCTGATAGAAATGTAAAATGATACAGCCACCCTGGGAATCTGGCAGTTTCTTATTAAACATATGTTTACCACACAATTCAGCAATAGCACTTAGGCATTTATCCTAGAGAAGTAAAAATTTTAGAGTTGATGCTGGAATGAGTTAAGACTTTTGGGGCTGTTGGGATGGAGTGAAAGTATTTTGTATGTGATAAGGACATGAATTTTAGGGGGCCAGTGGCAGAATGCTATGGACTGAATGATGTCCCCCAAAATTCATATGTCGAAGCCCTAACCCCCAATGTAACCCCAATAGGGTCTTTTAGGAGGTTAAGTGAGGTCATAAAGGTGGGGCCCTAATCTGATAGGACTGTGACCTTATGAGAAGAGGAAGAGAGCGAGATCTCTGCTGTGTGAGGACACAGTGAGGAAGTGACCGTCTGCACCTCAAGGAGAGAGTTCTCACCAGACACTGACCCTGCTGGCACCTTGATCTTGCACTTCCAGTCACCAGAACTGTGTGAAAATAACTTTCAGTTGGTTAAACAACCCAGTCTCTGGTATTTTGTTATGGCAGCCTGAGCAGACTAAGACAGAGCTTTTCAGATTATCTGTTTCTTTTTGAGTGATCTTTGGGAGATTGTTTCTTTCAAAAAGTTTACTTGTTTCATCTAAGTTGACAAATATATTGGCACAAGGTTGTTCATAATATTCTCTTATCTTTTAGTGTCCACAACATCTGTAGTGGTATCCTCCCTCTCATCACCATAATTGGTAATTTACATCATCTCTTTTTTCTTACCAATCTAGCTAAAGGTTAATCACTCTTATTGGTCTCAAATAACCAGCATTTAATTCTAATGATATTCTCTATATTTTGTTTATTTCCTACTTAATTTTCTATCTTTTGTTTTCACTATTATCTATATTGTTTCCTTTCCTCTCCTTACTTTGAGTTTAATTTGTTTTTTCTCTAGTTCCTTAAGGTGGAAGCTTAGGTCACAGATGAGAGATATTTTCTAATGTAAGGATTTAATGCTATAAATTTCTCTCTGAACATTTGTGATATTGTGATTTGTAATTAGAAATATGTATTTGGTCTTTGTCTCCATTCCTGGAAAGAGCTTCTAAAACTTCTGGAATTTCCTAAGTGATAAGAGTGATGAAAGATTGATGAAAGTGTCTTTTGTTATTTAGAACAAATTCTTTTCAGTCACACCTGAGATGGCATTAATGAGGTGATTGAGAGCCCCTAAAGGTGGGGGCTTTTGCAAGGGAATAAACCCTGTGACTAGAGGGTTGAACTTTCAGCCCCATCTCCTGACCTCCAGGGAGGGGAGAGGGGTTGGGGACTGACTTAATCACTAATGGCCAGTGATTTAATCAATCATGTTTAGGTTGTGGAGCCTTCATAAAAATCCCTGAAGTATGAGGTTCAGAGAGCTTCCAGGTGGGTGAACTCATGGGGTTACTGAGAGGTGACAGGTCTGGAGAGGGCATGGAAGCTCCACACCCCTTCCCCATACCTTGCCCTATGCATCTCTTCCATAGGGCTGTTTCTGAGTTATATCCTTTGTAATCAACCTGTAATCTAGTAAGTAAACTGTTTTCTTGAGTTCTGTGAGATGCTCTAGCAAACTATCAAACCCTAGGTAGGAGTCATGGGAACCTCCAACTTATAACTGATATGTCAGAAGCACAGGTGACAACCTGGACTTGAAATTGGTGTCTAAAGTGGGGACAGTCTGTGGAACTGAGCCAATAACCTGTAGGATTTGACGCTATCTCCAGGTAGATGGTGGTAGAATTGAATTAAATTGTAGGACACCCAGCTGATGCTGAGAATTGCTTGGTGTGGGGAAAAAACTGCGTATTTGTGACCAGAAGTGAAGTATATTAAGAGCAGAATGTTGTAGGAAAGTAGAGGAGAAACAGGAGTGATTTTCCTTTACAATACTACTTTAGCAACATAACACAAATTTTGATATATCTTGTTTCACTTGCATTGAGTTCAAAATACTTTCTAATTTCTCCTGTGACTTCCTCTTTGACCCATGGGTTGATTAGAAGTGTACTTTTTAGTTTCCATTTTGTAGCATGCTTCTTCTCCTAAAGGACTTTTTTTCAGTGTTTCTGGTAGTGCTGAACTGCTAGTGAAGTATGTCCTTAGCTTTTGCATCTATCAAAAAAATCTTTATTCTCCATTTTTGAAAGATATTTTTACTGGGTAAAGAATTCTAAGTTAACAGTATTTTTTCCCAAGTACTTTAAAGAGTTTACTCCAGTCTTCTGGTTTGCATTTTTTTTTTTTTGAAGAGAAATCTACTGTAATTCTCATCTTGATTCCTCTGTATGTAAAATATGTCTCCCTTTCCCTTCCCCAACCCAGCTCCTTTTAAAATTCTTTGTTACTGGTTTTCAGCAATTGATTGTGATGTGCTGTGTTGTAGATTTTATCAGTTTAAAAAGTTCATTGAACTTCCTGAACCTGTATATTTATAATTTTCTTCATATTGGGACAAATTTCAGGCATTTTTTATTAAAATATTTTTCTGTCTCCCCTTCCCATGATCCCCCTGTGACTCCAATTATACATGTATTAGGCCAGTTGGTGTTAATGTATAGATCACTGATGCCCTGTTCATTTTTTTCCTGTCTTTTTTTTTGTGTGTTTCATTTTTTTCAGTTTCTATGTCTTCAAGTGCACTAAGCTTTTTTTCTGTTGTGTCTAATTTGTTAATCCCATTCAGTGGATTTTTTATATCAATTATTATTTTTTCATCTCTAGAAATTTGATTTGGGTTTTTTTTTAGTATTTTTAATTTTCTCTTCATTGTGTTCATGGTTTCCTCTACCTTCTTAAACTTGACTACTAATTCTACCACTTGTGCCATTTTGTTTTTTTCCTATTGATTGTTTTTTCTCCACAATATGAGAAGTATTTCACTGTTATTTTTGTGTGTGTGTGTGCACAAATAAACAAGAGTGTATATACATACAAGTTAAAGAATGCTAATAAAATAAACACATGTTTAAAGCTCAATTATTAAAATAATAATAAGCTTATTGTTCCAAAAATAATATTACCACCACCTTATCAGTCCCTCCCTGATCACACCCCTCCCTCAGTCCACTCAGAGGTGACATCTGTGTTGAATTGTGTGCTTCACTAAGATGTATTTATTTATTTACATACTTATTTATATTCCTAAAACAATATATTATTTTTGATTATTTTAAGCCTTTCCCAAAACAACAGTTCTTGACATGTATTTTTCTCTCAATGTGATGTTTTTGAAATTGAACTGAATAAAAGTGTATATCTTTTGTTTATTCATTTTCTATACTGAATGGTATCTCATAAATAAATATTCCCCAGATTATCTATTTTACTGTTTCTGCATGTGAAAGCTATTTCCAGTTTGATTTTTATTTGCTTACCAATGGTGCTGCTATAACCACATTTCCAGTTATCCCCCTTTCCAAGCACAAAGAAGGAGAAATTACACTTCCTGACCCCTTGTGGTTGGGTTAGTTCATGTGACTTGTACTGACTAATGAGTTATGAAAAGATGTGTGCCACTTCCAGGCTGGAGCAATTAATTGCTGATGCAAATACCTCCCTGACTCTCTTCCCTCTGGAAAGGAGACCTACAACATTCAGGAAGTGACTGCTGTATGACCTTGGGAACATGAGTGACTATGATGAATAGAGCCTCCCAACTGACCTACAATGGCTAGTTAGTGTGAGTGAGACATAAAATTTTGTTAGTATAAGATTCTTGGGTGTTGGCAGCAACAATATAACCTAATCTATCATGATGTAGGAAATATCTTACTGTGGTTTTAATTTGCATTTTCCTGCTTACTTAATGAGGCCAAACATCTTTTGATATTTTGCTGGACATTTTTTGTCCCTTCATAGAATGCTCATTGATGGCTTTTCCATTTTTCAATTGATTTCTTTGTCTTTCTTTTATTGCTTTATAGGAGTTCTTAAAACATTTTGGATTCTTAATCTTTGGTCGGTTTTGTTTCAAATTTCTTTCGATAATTTATGGTTTTTCTTTTAATTCTATGGTTCTTTAAAAAAATAGCTTTTCATTTTAGAAAATTTCAGACATATACAAAAGTAGAGAAAATAGTATAATAAACCCTCATGGAGCCATAACCCAGGTTCAGCAGTTATTGACTCATGGCCACTCTTGTTTCATCAGTAATCCCTATTCATTCCCCTCACTGGTGGATTATTCTGAAGAAAATTCCAGTCCTCACATAATTTCATCTGTGTATGTCTGAAGAGAAGATCTCTTTGCTATTTGTAGACTCAGCTTTGTGTAAACTCTGTTCCCGTCTCCCACCCTGCACAGGCCGAAGGCTTTTTCCCCTTCCCCTCAAACCAAAGCTTTAGGCTTCTGAGGAGCATTTGTGTTTCAGCCAAACAGGTGGCTTTAGCCATCCTTTCAATTATATTGGGCTAAAAGCACTAGAAATAGTTAAGTTTTGTATATACTCATGTTGCTTAGATATTTACTAGTAGGTGTGTTTTATGCTCGTATGTTTTTTACACGTGTGTGTATTTACCACTGTCCATTTTAACCTATAAGTTTCTAAAATGTATGAATTGTTCCTATTGGCCTTGTTTGAAATAATGCCCAGCCCAATGTGATTCAGAATTAAATATAGAATAAATTATATTTGGTGAAAGTGGACATCCTGGTAGTTGTTAGCATATCGTGAGGAAAATGAACTCAAGTTATGGCTTGATTTTCATAGACAGTTATAATGGGTATAAGAAGAAATTTATCTCACGTGGAACAAAATGTGGGATTTTTCCGTGTTCTACTCATTTCAGTTTTCTTTCTTTCACACCTATTCTAGGTAGTCTATGCATTGTATGTTCAGCACTGTTGTTTTTTAAAGGTACTTAAAATATGTGGTCCTACTATGGATAAAGGCACTATACTGATATTACCATTTCTACAAGAATCTGGAAGGAGCATTCTGTCATTTAATCCCTTCAACTGTATCATCTAATCAAGTTGCTTCTTCTCAGTTTTTTGTGTACAGTGTACTTTGTCTTTCAGAGTTTAACAATTCCATTTGCATACCTCTCTAAAATAATGTTTTTAATAGTTATTTTAAGCAACACTCTGTTAGTGATTTCTGTCCTATATTTTTTTATAAATGTCTAAATACAATGATTTTCTGTTAATTAAAAAATAGATACAGTGGTTTCATTGCTTTTATATTATCTTTCACTTAAAAAAGGAGGAAGAGCAGATTAAGTAGCTGACAGTATATCAAAGAGTAACTGAAAAGACCAACACAGGATCACTGCCTTTTCCTGCTTTTTCTCCTTTGGTTTCTACCAGTCTGTGTCCTTTGCAGGGCTGTCATTGCAGCGCTGTCTCTTTTCCTTGGGGCTTTGCTTAATACGTTTGATCCAGAAATGCCCCTCCCTTCCCTCTGACTGCAGCTTGCACAGTTGGCATGCTCTGCTTGCCCTTACTCCATGGTTAACTGGCAGGTATAAGAATTGTGCATCCCTTTGATCCTTATATTTGACCTTCTTGATTAACCCGGTGCTTCCAGACTTCCAGCTGAAGCCCATGGTCTAGAGTTGTGCTCAAGGAATCTCACAGAGTAGAGAGGCTTCCCTGAGCTCTTTTTTCTTTTTTTTCTTTTTTTTTTTTTTTTGCAGTACACGGGCCTCTCACTGTTGTGGCCTCTCCCGTTGTGGAGCACAGGCTCCAGACGCGCAGGCTCAGCGGCCATGGCTTACGGGCCCAGCTGCTCTGCAGCATGTGGGATCTTCCCGGACTGGGGCATGAACCTGTGTCCCCTGCATCGGCAGGCGGACTCTCAACCACTGTGCCACCAGGGAAGCCCTTCCCTGAGCTCTTGAACCTGCTTCTAATGTGCATTCTTGGCCACTTTATGTTTAGCAGTTGATTGCTGGTGATACTAATGAAACTTTTCCTTTGTTTTAATATCTGACACATTTTTTTCCAATCTTCATTACCAGAGCAACTCTAGGGAACAATGAATCTTCAAATGCAAGATTTTAATATGCCTTCTGTATTAGGGTTCTCCAGAGAAACAGAACCAGTAGGATATAGATATAGATGTAGAGAGAGAGAGAGGAGAGAGATTTATTATGAGGAATTGGATCATACAGTTATGGAGGCTGAGAAGCCCCACAAGCTGCCCTCTGCAAGTTGGAGATCCAGGAAAGCTGGTGGTATAATTCAGTCGAGTCCAAAGGCCTGGGAACTAGGGAAGCCAATGGCGTAAATCCCAGTCCAACGGCAGGAGATGAGATGAGATGAGACGCTCTAGTTCAAGCAGTGAGGCAGGAAAAAAGGGGCAAATTCCTCCTTCCTCCACCTTTTGTTCTATTCAGACCTGAGTCTACCAATTCAAACGCTAATCTCATTTGGAAACACCTCACAGACATAGCCAGAAACAATGTGTAATCTAGGCATCCAGTGGTCCACTCAAATTGATGCATAAAGTTAATCATCACACTTTCCTTCATGCCAGTGTTTCTTTTATCTGCATCCTTAATAAAATATTTGTTCTGTTTGATCCCAGAGGTTTGCCCTTCCTTTAAATTAATTTGGATGCTGTGAATGTTAGTCCCCCTGCTCCCCACATAGTTCATATTTTCACCAATTGTTCATCGGATGGCTCATTTAAGTAACTTGTACCTATCCCCACTTTATACTGGCTTTTGAATGTTTAGTGAGTATTTCTAAGAAAGACCAATCATTACGTGACAAATGTATGTCTTCTAGTATTTTTGTTCCCAAGCTCCGTGGAATCCTTCTGACTTTCTGTAATATCTAACCTCAGGCAAAAACAACTTACAGTCCTCTGTAACTCAGCTGATCCATTTCTCTAATGGATACGAACCCACATTTCTCTTATTGAAAATGACTGTTTACCATGTATGTCAATCAAGCTGAAAGGTGCTGAAAGTAATGAACTGCCAGTTTGGTTCCCAGTTCTGACCCTTGATTGCAAAGCCCTGTTACTACTTACATATGCACTGCTCTTTCACAGGAGATAACGGGCTCTGACAGCACCTTATAAGCTTCCCACTCCATTCTTTCTGCCACACTCCCAGAAACCAAAAAGCCCTTAGGAACACCCAGGGGATTTCACAGGTCTGTAAGAAGAACAACCTGTTAATTGGGCTTAGTTATTCTGTGGGGATAGCATCCAACATAATATGTGCGTAATGGAATAACTTACAGTATTAGTCAGTTCAGAGCCCTGAGGATGAGCTTGCCAGGAGAAAGAGCACCACGCCCCAAATAAGTGAGTAGGGTGGGACCCCAGAGGGAATGAATTTACCCAGAATCCTCTTCAATTCAATCCTGAGGTTTTTATCAAGAGTCTTCTGTATACAGAGTGTAAGGTCAGAGACTTTTAATATTTCATTCACATGCGGGCAGGGAAGACAAGCTCTAAAATCTTGAGATACTATTTAATCAAATTCCACAAACTAAATATCTGCCAAGAGACAAATAATTCAGAGCATAAACTTGTTGCAGCCAAATCCAGGCATGTGACATAATTAAGAAAACTACCAGTGTGTCTCCAAATAATGCATGTTCGTTTTTCAATATAAACACGTGCCAAAAAGGAATAGGCCTAATCTCAAGCCAATACCAAATTAAAATACTAATGTTGCTGTTTAAAAGTAGCCATTCCTTGATTTGGAAAATAAAAATATGGTTCCTTCTCTCATATGGCCTTTGTCTCTAGGGTATATAGTGTGACAAATAGACAGGAAAACAAATAGGTTCTGCAAACAGTGCAGAATAACAAACCTAGGTAAAACCTTTTCCAGTTATAGTTAAGAGGTTTTTGGTTGTTCTTAAGGTACAGATGTAATGAAGTGATAATCCTTTGACATAGAATTTAAGGGGTACCAAGGAAAGGATACCCAGTCCAAAATGTTTTCTCCATATCCATATCACAGTGCCTGAAGTTCACTATACACTCTTGGGAGCTAAGTACCTCCGAAATTTTAGTCTCTAGTAGTCTTGATGCTGAAAGCTCAGCCTCTTTGCACTGGTGCCAAATCGAATCTCAGAGACGGAGTTTTGGGTGAAGTAGAAAAGAATAGCTTTATTGTTTTGCCAGGCAAAGGGGGACACAGCAGGCTCGTGCCCCTCAAAACTGTGTGTCCCAACCCAGGAGGATTTGGTGTAGAGTTTTATAGCAATAGTTGAAGGGTGGAGTTGCTAATAAGGATCAGGGTGTGTGCAGGGCCTGCAGTCCTTTCATCTGGCCTCAGATAGTCTCCTGGTGAGCTTCTCTGGTTCTCCAGGCTATCAAACCATAGACTTCTCTCTGGAATGAGGACTGCTTCATCAAGTAGTTTATCCTCCATTTGTTGGGGGTTTTAGTTCTGTAGAAGAGTTCAAAGATAGTGTTATGTGTATCCCTTGAGGTGGAGCCAGGACCCTGCCCCAAGGCTGCAATATTGTTTCCTGGCTGCTCCTCCCTTGTCTCTGCATCTCTCCCTTCCCTGATTAGCAACTGTTCGAATCTGCCCTTTGGAGCTCAGGGAAGGTTATGGAGGCTGGAGTCTATTCCCTACAAATAAGAAATAGGGGACATGGAAAGTCTCTGTGCCCAGGAGCCCCACAGGGTTCTGCTTGGTTTCAGTTTCAATGAAAAAGGTTAATGCATGAGCACATTAATCAACATTATCATCTTGAGTAAGATTTTCCATGGCTTACATGTCTCCTTTTAGAGCCCTAAGAGTTTGAGATTGGAGACTGGAGTGGGGAGGACACATCTAAAGCATGAGGTTTTCCTTGGGAAGGATTGAAAAATAAAACTAGTGATTTGCAGCCTATTATGTTCCAGGCATTGTGTGTTGTGCCTGAGGCCATCATGATCAGTTCATTGAGCAATCCAGGGACACCCATACTTTTATCAACCAGGCCTCTTGTAGTGGCAGGGAACACAGTTAAATTTAAAAGGCTCTTCTCTCTCTCTCTCTCTTTTTTTTTTTAATTAAGTTAGGTAACTAAAAAGTCTAGAGGTTATTTCTTTCAGGTACAGCTGGATGTGGGTGCTTGAACTGTGCTTTCAGAATCTCTTAGCCTTTTTTTCCTTTGGAGTTATCCTTATGAGATCTCCCGGTTTACATGGCCTCTGTTTTGGTTTGTCATCTCAAGAGGAGAAACATACTCTCTCTCCCAGCATCCCTATCAATCCCAAATGGAACTTATAAGGGACTTGGATTGGCCTTGCTCAACCCTGTTGTTCACCTGGGTAGTGGGGCTCCCTAGACCATCACAAGAACCCAGGAAGGCACTGGAATACCTGGGTAGAGTCAGTACAGAGTAAAGCATAAAGTGGGTAATGAGAGACATGAGAACAGGAGGCTGTGTTAGTTTCCTAGTGCTGCTGTAACAAATTACCATAAATCTAGTGGCTTCCAGGAACACAAATATATTATTTCATAGTTCTGGGGATCATAAGTCTGAAATGGGTCTCACCAGGCTAAAATCAAGGTGTCTGCAGGGATGCATTCTTTCTTAAGGTTCCTGGGAAGAGTCTGTTTCCTCGCTCATGCAGGTGTTGGCACAGTTCACAAGTTGTGCTCGTAGGACTGAGGTCCTCATTGCCTTGCTGGCTCTTGGTCATGGTCACTCAGCTTTTGGAGGCTGCCTGGATTTGCTCTCTCATGGCCTCTTTCATCATCAAAGTCATCAACAGTGGGTCAGGTCCCTGTCTTGTTTTGAATCTTTGCTGCCTCTTCTTCCACTGGATTTCTCTGACCACAGCTGGCAAAGAGTCTTTGTTTTTAAGTACAGCAGTCCCCCCTTATCTGCAGTTCCGCTTTTCATGGCTCTGTTACCCGAGGTCATGCACAGTGAAAAATATTAAATTGAAAATTCCAGAAATAAACAATTCATAAGTTTTAAATTGCACACCATTCTAAGTAACATGATGTAATCTCGAGCTGTCCCGTTCTGTCCTGCCCAGGACCTGAATCATCCCTATGTCCAGTGTATCCTGAAAGTCACTTAGTAGCTGTCTAGGTTATCTGATCCACTGTCGCGGTTATCAGATTGACTGTCGCAGTGTCTCAGTGCTTGTGTTCAAGTCACTTTTATTTTGCTTAGTAATTGCCCCAAAGGTTGAGAGTAGTGATGCTGGCAATTCGGATATGCCAAAGAGAAGCTGTAAAGTGCTTCCTTTACAGGTGAAATCTCTCACTTAATAAGGAAAGAAAAAATTATATGCTGAGGTTACTAAGATCTATGGTAAGAACGAATCTCCTATCCATGAAATTGTGAAGAAGGAAAAAGAAATTTGTGCTGATTTTGCTGTTGAACCTCAAACTGCAGAAGTTACGGCCACAGTCGTGATAAGTGCCTAGTTAAGGTGGAAAAGGCATTAAATTTGGACGAGATATTTTGAGAGAGAGACACCACATTTTCATAACTTTTATTATAATATATTGTTATAATTGTTCTATTTTGTTATTAGTTATTGCTGTTACCCTCTTACTGTGCCTAATAGGTAAATTAAACTTTATCACAGGTATGTATCCCTAGGACAAAACATAGTATGTATAGGGTTCAGTACTATCTGCAGTTCAGGCATCCACTGGGGGTCTTAGAACGTATCCCCCATAGAGAAGGGGCCCTTCTCTATGAGGACCACTGTCCTCATTTGATTAAATCGGACCCACTCAGAATCTAGGGTAATTTAAAGATTATCTCATGATCTATAACCTTAATCACATCTACAAAGTCCCTTTGGGCATGTAAGGTAACTTATGCATAGGTCCTAGGGATTAGAGTGAGGGCATTTTCAGGAGGCCATTATTTGGCCTGCCAGAGAGGGGTAGGGAAATGCCAAAAAAAAAAACCTATCGAATCCATCATTTTAAAGGAATTAAGTAATTGTAACTGAAGCTTTCAAGCATGCCTTCACATATAGTTCCTACCAATGGAACTTAAGAGCTGATTTGGAGGGAAGCCCCCAATTCCTATATCCTTGACCATAAAGAACAGTCAGTCCTGTCTGAAAAGGTTGTCTTCCTCAATTGAGCACTCAGGGTGCACAGGGAAAAACTCATGGAATAATGAAGGAGGAAGAAGACAACCATCCAGTCAGCAAGATCAACCAAACCAGATGGAGGGTCTAATGGATCATGTTAACATTGGGATAACGTTACCTCCTAAATGGAGCCCAAGAAGTAACTAGGTTTGTTATGTAGGGAATTCACGCAATGATCCAGTCCCTTAATGAAACATCTTACTGTAGGTCATTAAAAGTTAGCATTATCTTCACTCCAGGATCTAGTCCCACTGCGGTCATGGTAGCATAGGTGCTGTAGGCATCTTAGCTGATTTCTGTTATTTGATTGGTTGTATCTAGTTGATCGACTTTCTGACCCAAGAATCCTCTGACTTTCAGACTTAGGCTCACCTTTGCTTATGATGAGATCAGTGTCTAAAGTTTACATTAGTATACTATAACAACAATCTATGAATCTGTCTATTTATCTGTCATCATGTAACCATCGATTCATCATTTGTCAAAAATTTTTTTGTTAAAAATAACTAACCTTTTGGATTCAGGAAAATCTTCAAAATCAATTTTCTTTCTCTTGCAGTTGGAAAATGAATTTTAAATTATTCATGTTAACATCCTCTAGATAAATTGAATTTTTAGAGTATTTAAGAGTATTTAAGAAAAGCTTAGTAAAGTCAATCTTTTTTTTTTTTTAATAAATTTATTTATTTAGTTATTTATTTATTCTTTTGGCTGTGTTGGGTCTTCATTTCTGTGCGAGGGCTTTCTCTAGTTGCGTCGAGCGGGGGCCACTCTTCATCACGGTGCGCGGGCCTCTCACTGCCGCAGCCTCTCTTGCTGCGGAGCACAGGCTCCAGACACGCAGGCTCAGTAGCCGTGGCTCACGGGCCCAGTTGCTACGCGGCACACGAGACCCTCCCAGACCAGGGCTCGAACCCGTGTCCCCTGCATTGGCAGGCAGATTCTCAACCACTGCGCCACCAGGGAAGCCCTAAAGTCAATCTTTTACATTAATGGATTTCATTTTTAAAATATTAATTTCACATTCACCATTGCTTTTTGACTTATGCAGCCTTCTAATCAACAATTTTGAGAATCATTCACCTTAAGAAAGAAAGTAAATTATTAACATTTTAACGTTATAAAACACTTTTTTTCAACTTTTGTTTCTGGCCATATGACTGACTTGATATCTGGAAGAGACTCTGTTATGTATCACTTTAAAATGCTGGATAAGATAGTTTTTTAAAAAACATCCTTTTAGGGCCTCCCTGGTGGCGCAGTGGTTGAGAGTCCGCCTGCCGATGCAGGGGATACCGGTTCGTGCCCCGGTCTGGGAGGATCCCATATGCCGCGGAGCGGCTGGGCCCGTGAGCCATGGCCGCTGGGCCTGCGCATCCGGAGCCTGTGCTCCGCAACGGGAGAGGCCACAACAGTGAGAGGCCCGCATACCGCAAAAAAATAAATAAATAAATAAATAAATAAATAAAAACAAACAAACAAAAAAAACATCCTTTTAAATGCATGTCTGAGCTTACAGAAAAATAAGGGAAATCATCTCAGGCCAGCAAAATAAGACAGCAGGAATCCAGAGCCCTGCAGCTGGCATTGCCCTGAAGGCACCTGCCAGGTGCTCCTGGCTTTGAGCCTGGGTCTGACCTTCAGTGGCCACGTAGTAATTTATCCTCCAAACCGGAGTGCTTGGGAAGGGAAAGGTGGTGCTGTTTGGAATACACTGGGAATTCCGCTCCTGCTCAAGATCAGGAGGGCTGCTAGAGAGTGTCACTCCCATCCTAACAACAGGAAAATGCTTAACGGTGTACAAAATCAATCACAGTTTTCCTGAACTCATCAGAGGGCTGAGGTCACTGGCAACCAGGAAACTAAATTTCAAATAGTTAAAAAGTCCCCCTCAAGGAGAGTCAGGACACATGGATTGTTTTACCTTTGACAGTGCATGGGAGGAAGAGGTGGCTGCCATAGGGTGGGGGAAGAAAAATTAAAAAAAAAAAAAAGAATTCCTAAAGACTGAATAGGCACTAGTATATCAATTAGAATAACTGGGTACCCCAGGCACATGGGGATTTGTACCCACTCCCAAGCTCCTCCCCTTGGTCTCCACTGGGCGCTTTTGAGAAAGATTTCGGGTAGGTCAAAGGCTGGAGAGAGCCCCTTTTGATGGCACAGGACACAGGGAGGAGGTCACTGCGGCTGTGCCCTGATGCTCCTCTCATGGTGCATAACTAAGCCTTGTCATATAGTAGGAGCTCAGTTATTATTTGTTGGATGACTATTTGACATTAATTCCACAACTTGGGGTAAAAAAGTGGTTACATCATTTCATTTTTAATAATCAGATAATCTGGCCGGGATCCCATCTACCAGAGCTAACAGGAATTTCTACCCTCTCGGTCATTGTTAAGTGGTCTCTTGACCCCTCAGGGTTGCGGAGGATCCAGGAGTGTCTTGTGCTGTCAGGGAATAGGAAACCATTCTCTAATCTGTGCTGACACACTTATACCCCTCGTGGTCCCTTTGAAAGCAATGCTTCCATTTTCTTTTTGCCAAGCCTGGGCATGAGGCTTATCTGCGTTAGGTCACACCGCCACCTGGGAGGACCCTTAAGAAGGTTCTGTCCCCTCACAGAGCACTGGGTGATGGTGGGCATGGGCTGCCATCCTTGAGAACTGCCACCCCCACTCCAAGTCGTGGGGAAGTTTGCTCGCTTCACTCCCTGGAAAGATCACTTGTGCCTCTCCACGACCCAGCCTCAACCTCTCGGCCAGCCTTGATGGAGAAAGGACTCCTGGAGGTTCTGCTCAGAAACCTCAGGCTTAAATTTTACCATAGTTGTTTGACCACCTTCAGACACTAGGGGACCCAGGAACCCAGGCTCAACACAAAGACTTCTTGCGGTAGGAAGGGAAAATTCTCACACTTATCCTAAGTCTCCTTCAGCAACAAGAATAAGGCAGACATCAATATGTCAATAGTTTATATAATCCTTTGTCAAACAGAATTATTGTGATATATGTAAATAAATACTCTCCTTTTCTAAGTAGAGGGACCAGGTATAATTACTATGCATTCACTTCTCAAATGACAAAATATAAAATACTTAATAACTATTCTGTATCATATGAATGCAAAGCACAGTTGAGAACTAGACATTTGTTGGGACTATTTAGTGTTCATTATGTTTATTTTTTCTTATGCTAGACCTTTAGTGAGTTAGTGCACATGAGGATATATTTATTATTTCCAGCAAATTAGCTTAGGTATTATAAACCTCATCTAATCACCACCTTATTTTGAAAATATTAGAATAATTTACATTGCTAAGCATTTGATTGATCTGTTGTCTTATATTTTCGATTTATTATGTTCCCCTAGAGGTGGTAGAAACACCACTGAGAATTAAGATGTCTCTTCATTAATGATGTAGGTTATTTGATTTCCAGATATTCACATATTATGGTTACGTGTTCCATTCTTAATATTCCAAAGTCGGTTCTTCCTCTAATAGTTTTTTTTTTACTTAGAAAGGAAACTATCATTTCACACCAAGCATTTTAATACCTGAATCAAATTTTAAATATTTAAAACGTGACAGAGGGCTAATGTCATTGTTATACAAAGAAGTCATGTAAGTTGATATGAAGAAAGGCTTAAATCTATAGTATATCAAGTTAAGGCAAATAATGAGCCAAGAAAAATGTATTTGCTACAAATTTGACCAAATTTTATTACAATTATTATATAAAGAGTTATTACAAACTAATAAGAGGAACACTGACATAGCAATGAAGGAGCACTATAATGCAATGATGAAGAGCCCAGGCTCTGGAGTTAGAGCTAGGTTCAGATCCAAGTCCTATCACTTGCTGAGGGACCTTGAGCAAGACCCTTAACTTTCACACACTTCTTAGTGTTCTAATGTGTAACACAGAGTTACTAAAAGTGACTGCTTACCATGTAATTGAGAAGAGGTAAGTTAAGATCATATGTGTACAACTCTTAGTGCAGTTACTGGAACCCAGTACCTATTGTGATTTTGGCAAAAGGCATGAATAGGCAATTTGCCAAAGAAGAAATACAAGTGACTCATAGACATAAGCAAAAATTTTAATCTCACTGGTCATCAGAGATAAAAATTAAAACAGCAATGAGATACCATTTTTTTTCCTAGCAAATTTGCAATGTTCAAATGAAGCTATGTTCTCATTCTTAGTTTTGATATGTATGTGGTGAGTCCTGGAATGAATATACATTGAGACCATTTTTCCAGAAGGCAATTTGCCAGTTTTTATTAAGGGCTTTAAACATGTCCTTCATCTTTGACGACACTCAACCATTGCCCTACTCCAGCGGGCTCAACTCACATTGTAGTTTGAAATTGCACCATTTATATAGAACACAGCATGTCTGGTGCCCTCAACAGTCACACATCTGGGGGCCCTGCCCGTGACATGCACAACTTACAGCAACCAAGCCTAAGAAAGTAAACAGAAAGGCACCTACAGATTTATGGGCAAGAATTTTTATCCCAGCATAATTCACAAAAAGCAGAAACCATGGAATAATTTAAATTTTAATTAAGACTATGTAATGACATGGGGAATATTCATATAAATTTATTCTAAAACAAAGGTAGCTTTCTTACTGATTCCAATATAAAAGTAAAATGTAATCATTTTAAAGGACACAATATAGAAAATTAAAGTAGTCATAATAATTTCAACATACAAAGAGCTAGCCACTTTTGATATATGTCCTAACAAAGTATTTTACACATGTATATTCATATTCCTACATAAACTGCAAAGAGCTGACAGCTAAACTGCTAATCCCCACAGGGAGAAAAATACAACAAAAATATTAACATAGTTATTCATGCGGATGGGATTATGGACAATTTGTCTTTTGCTGATCTCTTTTTTACTTCTAACACGTCTACAGTTAGCATGATTACTTTTTAAGAAAAACATTTTAAATAACAAATGCTGTAAATGACTTGATGTTCAGCTAACTTATAACTATTTCCTTCAGTGATTTGAATGCAGAATATAAAAGAATAGACATATTTCTTTTGCAAAATGTGAAATAACATTCATTAATCACTTTGCCGTCTTCCTCTTAATGAAGACATGCAAATGCTTATGCAAACAAGCTGAACTTCTGTTCTGAGGCTATGACAGGATGCTCTGCAAAAGAGAAGGTAATGATAGAGCTTGAAAAATAGGAGGGCAGAGGAAGGTTAGCAGTGATGGAAGATTTCTATTCTGAATGCCTTAAAAGAATTGTATGAGCCTATAGTGTTCTGTCTAGCAATAATAAAATAAGGTCACAAACAGCATTAAGAGAAGAAAGCTAGTCATTGCGGTATGACACACAGAGTGTAACCGAATGGGGAGATGAAGACTCGTATCAAAATGAAAGTGTATAAAGTTGCAATTTTGTTCAGACTTCTCCCTAAGTCTTGCCAGATCATCATATTCAACTACTTGACAAATTCAGTCAATATTACTCACTTATAACCCTAGGATATTTTTACCCAATATTACACATTTGGATCAAAATTGAAAAAGTCAGTTCAACATTTAAACATTTTATCTACACAATTCCATACATTTACATGTCTAGAAATATAAATTGAGTGAACTCGGTGTCCCCCAAGATCATTAGGGTTCAATAGAAAAGACTCCAGCATCACAAGAGGGTGTGAAACATTAAGATTCCAGATACAACTGTCCCAAAAAGAATTGGAGCTAGGCTTATAGAAGGTTAAATTCTTTGGACAGGGCAGAAGAGAATATCAGACAGCATCCTATCGTGTTCATTCTACTCCTGCCTTTTTGTGTGGAAAATCAGGACAGCCTGCCGCCTTTAAATGGCTTGGGAAACCAGAACAAAGATAAACACTCAGCTGGATTTTACAAACATTTTTTAAATTCTATTATAGGAAAGGTTCTTGGGGAAGGGAGATGCAAAAATTGGCAAAACATCATTGCTGCCCTCCAGAATCTTCCCATCACATGAGAGCGCCAGATAGAAAAAAAACAAATCATGGTGGAATTTTTTTAAGGGCTGAACTGGTGGTATAAACACAGGAAGTGGAGATTAAAGGGCAGTCCCCTGGAAAGGGGCTGTGATAATTATTACAGTGATGGTAGACCTCTTCACTCAGAGCAGGGTTCATGGAATAGCATCGCCCAGGAGCTTGTGAGAGATGCAGACACTCAGCCCCTCCTCCCCGCCCAGACCTCCTGAATCAGAATCTCTGAGGGTGGGACCCAGTTTTAACAGCTCTGCGGGTAATATTCATAGGTTTTAAAGTTGGAGAAGCCACATTGCTCTGAAGTATACACACTTGTGATGTAAGAGGATATGGTTCTTCTGGTTGTTCATTTAATAGCCCACAATTTAAAAATCAGTGATTATACAATCTCATTTTTAGAAAAATATGAAAATATGGAGAAATACAAAAGATGAAAAAATTGCCCGTATGAATTATTAGTCAAGGTTCTCCAGATAGACAGAATCAATAGAATATATATGGCCAAGCCAATTCCTTTATATATGGAAGCCAGTAAGTTCTAGATCTGCAGTGAGCAAACTGGAGACCTAGGAGAACTGATGGTTTATTTCTAGTCCAAAGGTAACAGGCTTAAGACCCAGAAAGAGCTGATGTTTCAAATCAAGAAACAAAGGCAAGGGCTTCCCTGGTGGCGCAGTGGTTGGGAGTCCGCCTGCTGATGCGGGGGACACGGGTTCGTGCCCCAGTCCGGGAGGATCCCGCGTGCCGCGGAGCGGCTGGGCCTGTGGGCCATGGCCGCTGAGCCGGCGCGTCCGGAGCCTGTGCTCCGCAACGGGAGGGGCCACAGCAGTGAGAGGCCCTCATACCGCAAAAAAAAAAAAAAAAAAAAAAAAGAAACAAAGGCAAGAAAAGAACTGGTGTCGCAGTCTGAAGGCTTTGGGGAAGAATTCTCTCTTACTCTGGGAGGATCAGCCTTTTTGTTTTATTCAGGCCTTCTGCTGATTAGATGGGGCCCATCCACATTAGGGAGGACAATCTGCTTTACTCAGTCTACTGATTTAAATGTTAATTTCATCCAAAACCAGCCTCATGGAAACACCCAGAATAATGTTTGACCAAATATCTGGGCACCCCATGGATCAGTCAGGTTGACACATGAAATTAACCATCATACCTGACTTAACTGCTGTAAACATTTTGGTTTACCTTGTCACCTTTTCAGTTTCAACCCTGAGGAATGGGAGTGTATGTGGGTGAGGATAAATTCTTTGGGTATAAAGAGTTAGCTAAACTACCTTTTGCCTGCCTGCTGCGGCCACATAGGAAGTGGAAGTCAAGTTCATTCACCTATGTTACTACCTCTTTATGTCCAACCTGAGGGTTTCATTTTCATATATTCATAACACATAAGAAGTTGAGGGGTTTTCTTCTCCAAAGCGATTTTTCTAGCTGTGGCGTGAAGTACTTCTCTGGCATAAACATCACTCTTCAACCCCATCTGAGCTGAAAATCCCATCTCTAATCTTCTTTCTGATTGAGAAATGATAGAGTGGATTTGCCGGGAAACATCTGCCTCCCTGACAGCTGGTGGCTCTTGTGGGATTGGCCCTAAGTTAAGAGCATATTGATGCTTATTCATCGAGAAGTATATTTTAAAAATCATAATGTGGACTAAAATTCAAAGAAGAATTGCCCCCATGTTGATTGAGAAAAATTTATCTGAATGTTAGATTATATTCTGTTTTCTTTCATCACAGTGGCGGGGGTCATGTGGTCTTATAAAAGGTCTTGACAAGAACTTGATTCTCTCTTTTTCCTTTATGACCAGAGACAGTCCTAAAAAAATCATTAAAGCAACATTAGCCCTCCCCATTCCCAACTGACTCCTTTGACAGTACGTTCTCTTTTCTAAATCCTGGCTTTCCCGTAAGTGGCTCTAAATCTTAGCAATACACTGGAATCACCAAGGAGTTATAAAAAATACTGATGTTTGGTTCCCACCTGCAGAGATTTTCGATTTGATTTTCCTGGGGTGCAAGCTGGGCATTGGGATTTCTGAAAGCCTTTTAGGTGACTCTGATGTGTAGCCAGAGTTGCAAACCATTGCCCCAGGACGCTTGCTATTCAAGGTGTATTGATGCACCATCTGCATCACCTGGGAGCTTGTTAGAAATGCAGAATTGGGGTCTGCCCCATACCTGCGGAACCTGAATCTGCATTTTAACAAGACTCCTAGGTAATCTGTAGATACCTTAAATTTTGCATAACCCTACCCTGTCCTATGTATTGGTGTTAAAATCAATTAAAATTCATATAAAATCCCTGGGTATTAAAATCAGTTTAGGGGATAGGGAAACTCACTCAAGTGAAAATAGCTATGGTTTAATGTCTTAGGTCCCCCAAATGTGATTGAATTCTAGTAGGTGTTCACAGCACTGTTTGATTAAGTCAGAAGTGAAAATTCTCACCTGAAGCTAACACAACATTGTAAATTAGCTGTACTTCACTTAAAATTTTTTCCAAAAAAAAGTGAAAGTTCTACTTATGGGACTTCCAGCAACTGGAAGCTGGATAGGATGGAGTTTTTTTGTTTGTGTTTTTTTAAAATTTATTTATTTATTTATTTATCTATCTTTGTCTGCGTTGGGTCTTCATTGCTGTGCGCAGGCTTTCTCTGGTTGCTGCGAGCGGGGGCTACTCTTCGTTGCGGTGCGCGGGCTTCTCATTGCGGTGGCTTCTCTTGTTGCGGAGCACAGGCTCTAGGCGCGTGGGCTTCAGTAGTTGTGGCACACGGGCTCAGTAGTTTTGGCTCTCGGGCTCTAGAGCGCAGGCTCAGTAGTTGTGGCACACAGGCTTAGTTGCTCCGTGGCGTGTGGGATCTTCCCGGACCAGGGCTTGAACCCGTGTCCCGTGCATTGGCAGGCAGATTCTTAACCACTTCACCACCAGGGAAGCCCTAGGATGGAGTTTTTGATCAGGAGCATTTGTGGTTCCCTGAAATCCCCTCACTTGGGCAAATGCCTTAGTATCCCCAACACTATGCCCGTCCCTGCCCAGGCCCTTGGAGTCAGATCCCAAGCTCATCCGGTGAACTGTCCAGAGCCCGGCCTGTGCAAAGGTGTGTGTTTTAGGCAAGGAAAATGATAGTATCCTTCTGGGTTCAAATAGAGAAACACCAGTGCTTAAAGCAAAGAAAATGCAAAGACTTCATTTCTCACCTGAGCAAAGGCTCAAACAGGAAAATGTTTACCAAAAAAGCAGAAAGAAACTTCAAACAAAAACTAAAAGGTAAATTTTCTTTTCATGTGTTCAGAAAAGAATCAGCCAAAGCTGGGTTCAAATTGATGCCTGTAACCGTGATAAATTATGTACCCTCTCTCACTTTCGGTTTTCTTAACCAAATAAAGTGAGGAAGATAATACGTACCACTAGGTTTATAGTTCATTTTAAGATGTGATGTAAGTTTTTTGGCCTCGGTTTCCCCAAATGGAAAATGGAGCTCACGATTCTGACTTCAGGATTGTTGTGAATATGGGTTAACATGTACAGCATGGTCCTGGTGCACAGTAATGCTTATTTTGTGGAAGGTGATTTTTCTGTATCAGTAGTGGCAGGGGACGTCCTGAGTGGTGATAAAAGTAGCAGCAATAGTAGTTGTCAGCAAATATGAGTTTTCTCCCCTTTTTTCTTATGGGGCCAGATTTAACAGAGAGTTTATGTAATCTGCCTACATTCTTACACTGAACCCTACTTTCAGATTCTACCAGGGTTCTTATCCAAAGAGGCTGGTGGGAAAATGTCTCAATGTGAGGCATTGCCATCTTGTGTAGGGGTGTGTGTGTGTGTGTGTGTGTGTGTGTGTGTATGGGAGAGAGGGAGAGAGAGGACTTGAGTAAAACTTTTTTTTTTTACATCTTTATTGGAGTATAATTGCTTTACAATGGTGTGTTAGTTTCTGCTTTATAACAAAGTGAATCAGTTATACATATACATATGTTCCCATATCTCTTCCCTCTTGCGTCTCCCTCCCTCCCACCCTCCCTATCCCACCCCTCTACATGGTCACAAAGCACCGAGCTGATCTCCCTGTGCTATGCGGCTGCTTCCCACTACTATCTACCTTACGTTTGGTAGTGTATATATGTCCATGCCTCTCTCTCACTTTGTCACATCTTACCCTTCCCCCTCCCCATATCCTCAAGTCCATTCTCAGGTAGGTCTGTGTCTTTATTCCTGTCTTACCCCTAGGTTCTTCATGACATTTTTTTTTCTTAGATTCCATATATATGTGTTAGCATACGGTATTTGTCTTTCTCTTTCTGACTTAACTTCACTCTGTATGACACACTCTAGGTCCATCCACCTCATTACAAATAGCTCAATTTCATTTCTTCTTATGGCTGAGTAATATTCCATTTTATATATGTGCCACATCTTCTTTATCCATTCATCCAATGATGGACACTTAGGTTGTTTCCATCTCCTGGCTATTGTAAATAGAGCTGCAATGAACATTTTGGTACATGACTCTTTTTGAATTATGGTTTTCTCAGGGTATATGCCCAGTAGTGGGATTGCTGGGTCATATGGTAGTTCTTGAGTAAAACTTTTAATATTATACATGCCACTCCCTGGAGATTCTGAAACACTCTCCACCTAGCAAAGTCACCCTCTCTGCAGCTGGACGTAAATATTATTGAGTGCTGGAATAATGTTGCATACACTAATATCAGTGCCTTTTACCTAAGAATAAGAAAAGTTAAGCTCCTTGTCCAAGGTTACCACATGGTATGCAGCAGAATCAGGGTTTGAACTCTGATTTATCTCCAGAGCCCAGGCCTCTCTCACCTGTCTTAATGTAATCTCACACAAGTGCTGGAACATAGGAGTGGTAGGTAGAGATGAAAATTACTTTTGCCTCAGACCATTATTCTTCCAGACTACTCTGGAGAGATAGGTGTAAGCACACTGTGCTTTGCTCTGAGGCATAGACACCCAGAACTCCTAACTGGGCTTCTACATGGTAGACGCTGCATTACATGTGTTGTTTCATTTGGGCTTCACAAACTCTGAAGTAAGTACTGTTCACCCCATTTTAAAGATCAGGAGACTAAGATGAAGTGACTTGCTGAAGGTCTTACAGCTAATAAATGACAAACTAAGATTGAAATCTGGGTCTGTCTGACTGCATAGATACACATTCAGCTTTTCCAGAATCATTTCATACCTTGTTTTACAAACAAATCTGGAATATTTGCAAAAGACTAAAATATGTTTTCTTATATCAGAAAATTGGCCCAGATATTGTATCTGTTAGCTTTCTTCCAATGCCCACTTACCCTCCCTACTTAAAAAAAAAAAAAAAAGTTTGTTTCTGTTGTGTTGTTGAATCTGTAGCTGCCACAGGGAATGAAATGAGAATATTGATTCAGAACTTTTCTGGGACGTGAGGGCACAGAACATTTAGAGTACAGTATCCTGCTTCGTTCTCTGAGCTGACAAGCTAAAACTGAATGAGAAAATGCCAATTATCTAGAAACAGACTTTAAGACTTAATTTTGGATGTTTTGTTAAAAAAAATGCTGAAAATAAAGTTGCCACCAGAATAGGTAATACCTATAATTCCCTATTAGAGATTATTTCTGTAGCTTAAAACCTTGTCCCAGCTAAAATGTAAATGTTCCAGGGAGGAGGAGAGGCATCATACTGTAGGACACCCCAGGGCAAGAATGTAGTTTTCCTTTTATCTTTCTTCCCAGCATACTTTCTTCCTAGCATACTCCCTGACACATAGTGAGTGCTCAGTAAACATCACTGAGTGAAGTGGTGAATGCATAAATGAGTGAAAAGTTAGCAGAGAACAAATACATCTGATACTTTTATGAAAGCAAACTTCGATAGTGAAAGCATAAAGCCAGAGGTACCCCAGAAGACATGAAAAACAAACTCACTGCACACATTTGCCCAGAGTAGGCTTAGAGCTCTCTTCAGTTTAGTTTATCCTAGATTTCTCTTTGGACATAGAGGGTAGAAAAGATTTTTGTTATCTAAAATGTCAGGGAACAAAGCCAGAGGTGATCTGTGGAAGAATGCATATTCAATGAGTTTTTGAACTCTTTCACTGAATTTCTGAACTCTGATTTTTTTTTCCTTTAGAAAGAAAGAAAAGGCCTCATTTCTCTTTTTCTCTCTCAATACCTCTGTGTCTCTCTTCCTCCCCCCCTTCTCTCTCAAGTCAAAGAGGTTGTAGCTGACAGCTGTGCCATAAGTGTGTGCCTGATCTCCCAAGTTAAGTGGCAAACAGGGAAACTCGGTGTTACCCCGGACCCCTCCGCATCTCAGATTCAGGAACACTTGTGCTTGCGGCAAGTCGCCACTAGGGGTCCCCAGCGTCAGGCGGTGTGAACTGGGACTTGGGTAGACGAGACGGCCTCCTTTGTCTGCACCCCAGGTGTGGACTCCTTTTGTTCAGAGGCTGGGCTGCTACCTGCGGCATCTGAGCTGTCTGCTCCAGTCACCCAGCCCTGGGCTGCCTGCGCACCTCTTCGGAGGACGTGCACTGTTTCTCAGCTTCTGCCTTTAGTTACACCTGACGCTGCCCCGGAAGAGCCAGTGTTTTCTCTTTAACAGGACTAGGTATTTTTGCATTAGAAACACGGCTTAAACTGCAAAGGGAAATATTTCTCACTACAACAAAGAGTATTGTGTTGAGAAATTAATGGCAAAAGGACCCCTTTTCTATAGTAGAGTATTTGCCATAAAATATTTAAAGCTAGTTGACAAATAGCCCCACGCTTCTCCCGCGAATGCTGGCCCCTGGATTAATCTTGAAAATCAGGAATGTTTCATTCTATGCTTAGCACAGAGAAGAGGAATGACCTTCACAAACACCCCTGAGTGCCTGAAATGTGGGAGCCCAGCTCCAGCCACAACAGCCACATGCACCCTTCGGTGTTTTCACATCTGCCTTTAAACTTCAAAGGAAGGAACAGTAAAGCAAAAATAAACAAATTACAGTAACAGAAGAGCTACTCTGTAAACAATAAATTACAGGAGTTGTAACAGCTGGTGATGGGAGTGGGGGTGGGGGGAATGCAAACATTTGCCCCAAGGAAATTTACTCTTGTTTTCACCATCTTAGTTTTTCTTGTTCACAGCAAAATAGTGGGTCCTTAACATGCCCCTCAACTTTTTTGTGCTCCAGATGCGTCACTCATCACCTAGTTGCTCAGTGGTCACAGCTACTGATGTGAAAATTAATTGGTGCACATGAGAACCATTCATGGATTCATTTGTTCCTTGGTTTACTCACTTATTCCACAGATATCCACTGAGCACCTATTGTGTGTAAAGCATGGTAGAGACTACAAATGCCGGCCCGATGAGGATCCTACCCTCCAGGAAGCTTTTAATAAAGTAGGGAGGTCAAATATGTTCCACAATTGCGACCAAAGCAAGACAGAGCATCTGCCATTTGAGAGGTGCAGAGAAAAGACTATAGGAATTCAACAGAAAGAGAGCCGATTTCTGGCTTGGGGTTCAGGGTCGATTCCCCAAGAAGGTACATTCTTCTTGAACCTTCACAGTCTGTAGGAGGTCCAGCAGGGAGGGATGGGAAAAGGCCAGTGCCGGCAGCCCCAGCGGTTATGGGGTGAGGTGAGGCAGGGTTACGTTTGTGACAGGGACAACAGGAAATATGTTCGGAAAGGGAAGGTGGGAAGGCTTTAACTGCTAAGCTAAGCATGAATGCTAAGTTAAAACAAAATGGTAATTTTTAAGCCTAAATAGACTAAGTTATCAACAAGACTCCTTTCATCCCATAAGTACTTTACTGTTTGAAGAAAGAAGGTAGAAATATCTTTTAAAAATCCCTACTTCTCAAACAGACTTAAGATCTTTGTAGCACCAATATTCCCCTTTTTACCAGCAGATAGGCATTACCTAGAAATAATGCCGTACATGAGTGAATAAAATATATGAATGAATTTTCTTATTGCTTCATTTAGAGGAATGCTTTGGAAGGTCCACAAACAGGTTCCTGAGCCTACTGAGGAGGAGGTTAGCATCTTGTTTCCTCTACCTTCTGCTAATATATTGATATTAAACATTTTTGCAAGTAGCAGCGAGCCATTAAGCCTCTGAAACTATGTTGATAGTGAGCGATCATGCCTGCTGAGTTTTCTCTGTTGGTTATGACTTTAACAATTCAAGTTCTTGATTAACTTTCAGATTTTAGTACTGAACCTAGAGCTTCCCTTTTGTTCTTCAAAATAATGGACTTCAGAGTTTCCGTCCATCTCCTACCAATTAGCTAAGCCTCCCCAGTCATCCCATTTCTACTCAGCAAGCATATTCGTTGGTCTTGTATTCTTCTGACCTCTGGACCCAGTGGAAAGAAATTACTTTCCATCTTCTTCTCCTTTTGTACAGCACGGGGTGCCTTGGGGTGATGCCGTCACAGCAAGTGTCCCTCTGTCTCTTCATCTGTCAATCGGGAATAAAAACATAATCTACTTCACAGGGCCATGCTTTACTTTCTGTAACTAAGGACTGTAAGGCTCTATGAGGGTAAATATTATCATCCAAACTGCAGAAATAGAATTTGACATCCCTTTGTGAGACTTCTGAGTGATGAAACCTGTTGCATATTTCTTGATTTGGGACAAGGAAGATACCAACCTTGGGCCGAAGATGAGCATTTCCCCTGGTAGAACAAGTCACTGCTGATTAGTTATCTCCAGTTATCTCCAGATGCAATGGAGAAAGCAAACGTTGTTCAAATCATAGATTCCATCTTTCAAGTAAAAAATTTACAATCACTTATGGAGCACAAACTGTATGCCAGGTACCCTGTGACTTTACACATCTCATGTCATTTAATTTTCACAACGCCCTACGTTATCAGGAGTTTGGTTGGGGGTGGAGAAACTGAACCTCAGCAAATGTGAGTAATTTGCTCAAGGTCACACAGCTAATAAGTGGCAGAACCAGAGTTTGACTCCAGGTGTTGTCTCCTTCAAAGCCCAGAGGGAGACAACCCTACTAGGTGACATAGCCAAGTCAGACAGTCCACCAGCTAAAGATCTGGAGGGATACATAGATTACTAGTCAGAGAGGTAGATGATGCCTTTGATCAGAAGAACTCTGAAAAAAAACAGGAAGTTCTATTCTGACAGAGAGGTCAAGGTTGTGATGGGCCATATGTCCTTGAAGGGCTCCACATTAAGCTGCATCAAGGCTGCATTACACAAAGAAGAAGAAAAATAGAAGGGGGACGGAGTGGAGGTGCTTGAGTCTCCATATACCAGGCTGGGATGTTTCAAGTTCCATGTAGATGAGCGTCAGGAGGACTCAGTCCAATGTGACTGGAGAGTGCTCCAGAGCCCTCAGCTATTCTGCAAGCTGCATTAAAAACAAAACAAGGGCTTCCCTGGTGGCGCAGTGGTTGAGAGTCCACCTGCCGATGCAGGGGACATGGGTTTGTGTCCTGGTCTGGGAAGATCCCACATGCCGCAGAGCGGCTAGGCCCGTGAGCCATGGCCGCTGAGCCTGTGCGTCCGGAGCCTGTGCTCCGCAACGGGAGAGGCCCGCGTACCGCAAAAAACAAAACAAAACAAAACAAAAAGAGCCTTATTGGGAACATACACAGGGATGGCATCCTGGAGGGAATTAAAAAAAAAAAGTTTAAATCAACTAGAAAATGTGACATGGGCGCATACTGTGATAATTCAACATTTATTATTCACTGTGTGTTAGGTGCTTGGTTGAGGTGGACCCCCTAGGATTGGCTGCTGTTCCTGTGTCACTCCTGATAATTTTTAAATTGACTATGTCCTTTTAACCATGTTTTTAAAAATTGAACTACCACAATGTGAACAATTTCCACTTTGCTACATAATGAGAGTACTTTCATTCCTTTAATGTTTGCTTTTTCCTTTGAACTAACAATTTCTGTTCAAATTTCACAGTTTTCTGTGGCTTCAGGAATGAAAGAACCGATTACCCTGCTGGGAGTGTGAAATAGACTTAAAAAATCTGCATGATATTTCCTCCCAGTGAAATTAATTTAGGTTTAAATACAGGAGTAAAGTACACACCTTGTACCAGAGTCTCTTTCTCTCACACACCTGAGTAGTTCCTTATCCAGGAAGGGTACAATTGGACCTGCTGCTAAGTCTTCAGTCTTTTGTGAAGATCCTTTGCAAGACTGCAGTGTGAGAACCTCTTTTTCTTTGACACCCGGCTTTGTGTGGGCCTGATGACATATCTGGAACGTCTTTATTTCTTTGAAGGCCCATCTCAAAAGCCCAGTGGACCCGTCGGGCACTGGCCATGGCTGGGGTACTTAAGAGCAGCCGGATTGGCTTGCCGGGTGTTTTGAGGGTATTTTCGGAAACGCACCTTCTTGCAGGGCAGGAATCCTCAGCTCCAGAGCGACAAAGGACAGTTTGGAGGGGAGTGCAAGGAGCGCTCCACAGCCGCTCTGGCATCCCAGGCCCCCTTCCGCCTAGCATCGTGTCCTTAGTGACCTCGCCTTCGCCCTCTGGATCGCACCCCGGCTGTCTCGCTGCTCCCTAAGTCCGGCCGGGCGTCGCGAGTCCCGCCACCTTCCCCCACGCCCCACACCCGGTCGCCCTCAAACCTTTGGAGCCGCGCTGCGCACCGCAGCCATGCTCGCCCCGCGCCCCCCAGCGGCTTCCCCGGCACCTCGGGGTCCGGCTCCCCGGGCCAGTGTCGCCCCGCCCTGCAGCCCACAGCCTCCCCCTCCAGCCCCCGTCGCAGGAGCTGTCAAGCCCGCGGCAGCTGAACCAGCTCCCGAGCTCCCGCGTCTCCTCTCCTTCCTTTGTGTGCGCGCGAGCGGAGTTGGGGCGGAGGGAGAAGGGGGAGGTCGCTCTGTCTGTCTGTCTCCCGCCGCCTTTGCCCGGGCAGCTTGAAGTGCCGCCGGGGAGGCGGGAGCCGGGGGGAAGGGTGCGGGGAGCCGGCGGGGCGGCTCGGGGCCGCCCGGGCGCCCTGGTCCCAGCCGCGCTCTGGGGAGCGCGCACCGCAGCTGGGGCTCAGCTGGAGGCACGATTCGTCTGCTCCGGCCGCCCCTCGGCCTCCCTCCGCTCCCACCTACCCTCGACACTCGGAGAAAAGCGTGCGAAGGCGCCGAGAGTGACGGAAACCACAAATAAATAGCGGCGGCAGCAGCGCGTCATCTGGCGGAGCAGGAAGTGCAGGCAGAGTCCGGAGGCTGGTGCTTTTTGCGCGTCCCCAGGACTTTGCCATGGGCTGGGGGCCGCGGAGGCTGCGAGCTGCCGGGCCAGGACAGCGGCGGCGGCGTCCGCACCGCGGCTGAGCGAGTAGCGTCGCGCGGGGCGCGCGGAGATGGCAGCGTCCAGCAACTCCAGCCTGTCCGGCTCCTCGGTGTCCTCCGGTGAGTTTCAGCCCGTCGGGCGCGATTGCCCCGCTGGGTCTGTCGCCCGCTGCCCTCGCCCCGCACTCTGGGATGGAGAGAGCCTACCTGTGGCCGTCTTGCCCGCTCTCCCGGGGTGAGGGCAGGCGGCCGGTGTGACACTTGTTTGGCTGGCCAGCACCCTCGGTGCCCACAGCACCTCCGCGCCTGGCGTCTGACAGCGCAGAGGTGGGGGAGCGGGGCGCCCTTAGTGTGCAGACGCGGGGGTTCTGGGGATTTGGGGAGCAGCAGGCGAGAAGCGAACCGGGCAGGGGCGGGCTCGCACTTTCTGGCGCCGCTGGAACCCGGGCTGACGGGGCGGGGAAGGTTAGGGTGACGCTGGGCGCCCCGACCCGCTGGCTATGCGGTGCCTGCTCCGCGGGATGTCCAAATTCAAAGCAGTGGGGAGCAAACCCTCGCTTATCGCAGACTTGATTTTCTTTGTTTGTTTCAGAAATTAGCTCCGTGGAGACCCACGCTTGGGGTGTGGGTTTGAGATAGAGGTAATTCTTTTTCTGGTTCTGATCGAAGCGAGTTAGGGGACGCGAGGTCGAGCCCAGCCTCTGACAATTTGCCCCGTTTGCAAGTGTGCAAGTGTGTGTGTGTGTGTGTGTGTGTGTGTGTGTGTGTGTGTGTGTGTGTATGGGTATGTGACTTTCCTCTGTGGCCTCTTGGAATACGTTCTGTGATTTTACTTTCCAGGCATACATTTTTTTTTTTTCCAAGTGCGGCCGAGGAAGGGCTTCTTTCAGCTCTCCTACGTTGAACAGCGGGTCTAATTGAAGAGAAAAAATTGCTAATGAATCTGAAGGAGTAGGAATCAATAGAAGCAGACCCACTGGATTCTGAGCATGACAGGTTTCTAATCAGGATGATGCATTAGGTAGAATTCTTCTACCTGGCTAGTCATTGAAAACTTTAATGACAAACCCTAAAGGGTTAGGTGATAAGACATTTAGTGTAGTTTACAGTATTCAGGGGTCAAGAAGGTCTTGAAGTCCTAATGGAAATGCTTAATATATCAATATTGTATTAATTCCTATTGTGTGTGTGTTTTAAATTATTACCCCAAAATTAAACTCACAATGTTGGAGGCATTGGACAGCAAGCCAAGCATTAAGGAACCATATCTCTAGATGTGTGACTAATTAAATCATAAATGCAAGGTGATTTGACTACGGTGCAGTTGTGACGTGGAACAAGGTGATCACTTGAAAGCCATTTATTATCTTTTTTGGCAGGTTTTAGTTCCAGGGAAATAGCACTTCCTTTCTTGATCACTGCCAACTAATGAAAAGCACAGTGTTGTTATGTGTACGATGTAGCTGAAGTTTCTGGTAGTAGCAACCAATGGGGCAGAACAGTCGTATCTTATTAGGAGCAGCAACAAGTTGACCGCCTGTGGTTTTAATTCTGAGAACTCAGCAAATGCTACAGCTTATTTTTAGTACCCCCAAACCACTGCTGCTGCTTTTCAATTCATTTTGGTTGACTAACATTGAATTTAAAACACAGTGATGTTAGCTTATGATTAGCATATGGTTATCCCTCTCGGAAAATGGCCCACAAGAAAATGAACTGGTGGGGGAGAGGTGATGAAGGGAGAGAAGAAAGGATAAAGGACAATAAGGCAGTGTTATCACATGATTTACTGATGGTATAAATTACAGGTGCTGTGGCATCTGAATTTTCAGATCTTGATGAAAGATCTCCTTAAGCTTAAGGAATGTTATTGAAAAACCTAACTGAGCCTTAGGAAGAATACATGGGTTTGAAGCAGCACAGTATAAGCTTTAGATGATGTTAATTGCTTTGTAGATAGAATAGAGATGCTTCTGATGGTTCTCTTTTCTGCTTTCGTTACCACTGTTTTAAATCCTAATGGAAACTGGAAAATTATGCAAAAGCTTAAATTCAAAAAGTGGACAGAGGTACTTTTTTTGGTATGACTCAGCCATGGGCCATGAGCTTATATTGGCTAATTCACCAATTAATCAGGCACTTTGTCTTGAAAAATTTGAGAGCCAGAATTCTCTTTTTAAGCTCACCATCGTGTGGATCATGAATAATTCAGGTGACACAAGCAATTCACACCTGTGGGAGGTGTTGGGCAGGAAAGAATAGAGCCTGTTTGTGGTGGCAGCTGGGTTCTCTCAGGCAAAGGCCAGAGCCTGAAAAATTAGGACACTCCATCAATCTATTAATCACCGTTTTGGAGGGCCTACCATGTGCCAGGCAGTAAGTTATAAGCCTCAGATTCAAGGAGGTTAAGTGAGGAAGATAATTTAAAGGATTCCTTCTCGTTCTGAAGTTCTGGGATTATTGTCCTTGTGTTTGGCTCCAGCAGTGGGTAACTTGGGGTAAGTTATTTAACTTCTCCAAGCCTCAATTTCCTCATCGCTAAATGAGACTGATGCTAATAACAGGAACTATTTCATAAGAATGTCATAGGGATTAAGTGAGATACCGTGTATAGAGCGTTTAGCACAGGGTGTGGCACTTAATAAGTGCTTGGTGTGAACAAAGTTTGTTCCTTGGAGGAATGAAAAAGAAAGCTCTCTCTGACTCAGACTTTAGGTACAGAAGTAAGTCCAACACACATCAAATCTGCCTCTTACATTGCATGTTAAGTTTGGTCTTGAGGTTTGAGCTCCAGTAAACAAGCATTTATTAAGTTTCTTTTAGGTTTCAGGCATAATCCCAAGTGTATGGATTAGAAAAATGCATCAAGATCCTTTCCCTCTCTATCCAGCAGCAGAGATGGACAAGCAAATAGCAATCTATGTTCCATTTTGATAAAATAAATTATGGGGAGGAGAGTGCAGGGAAGAGAGTGATGACCTCAGTTGTGAGGGGTCAGTAGGGGTGACATATGAGTTGAGCCTTGAAGGATGAGTGGAATGTTTTCAAAAAGCAGAGCGCGGGAAAGGCATTTCAGGAACAGGTAAGATCTTAGGCAAAGGTCTGGAGATAGGGAAGTTCATTGCCTAATTTTCAACTCCCTTCTTAGGGCTATTGACCCGTTTTCTTGGTGGTTCCTCTTCTCTGGACAGTTGTGCTTATAGGCCCATCAGCAGCCTCATGCACAGAGCTACCAGATCACTCACCTTTGGTGCCGATATAGGACGCTTTCTTTCTGCTCAGGTAGCAATGGGTTTAATGGCACAGCTCTCCAATACCTTAGGACATACTTGGGCAATTGAACACTGAGAAAGGAACGGTTGATTCTTTAGTGTCCAGGATATGGAGAGGTGAACTTGAATAGAATACCATGGGTTAAACCTCTCTTAGAGGAATAGCCTCTATTCCTGGGAGGTTTAGGTTTGGATAGATTTGTGTGAAGAGTAAAAATCTAATAATTTACTCATATTAAGCTCAAAATTATCTGATTTTCCTGAGAATATGTTCTTGCCTGCTGTTGTTGGACCACATTACCAGCTGAGACACAACAGATGAAATAATCAGGTTAAAATTAATTTTTAAATACATTTTCTGAGAACTCTTTAGAAATTTATTGCTGAAATATTCAATTATGTGTAAAAGAAATTGCTTTGGGACTTCCCTGGTGGCACAGTGCTTGAGAGTCTGCCTGCTGATTCAGGGGACACGGGTTTGTGCCCCGGTCCGGGAGGATCCCACATGCCGCGGAGCGGCTAGGCCCGTGAGCCATGGCCACTGAGCCTGCGCATCCGGAGCCTGTGCATCCAGAGCCTGTGCTCCGCAACGGGAGAGGCCACAACAGTGAGAAGCCCGCATACCACACACACAAAAAAAAGAAATTGCTTTGCCTTTGTTTTAATGATAACTGCTGGTGATTAAATTTCACAGTCACCTAGGTTGGCAGGAAGGTTTGATTACCTGTTTTATTTTAAATCAGGGGGAAAAACATCCCTATCCATAAGTTTTTAATCTAGCCTGTGGTACTTGATTATATTCTGAAATAAACAGTGGTTGACTTGCAAAGTACTTTTCTTAATAATCATGAATTAGATTTGCTTTTATAATTGAAATAAGAACTTTTTGCATATTAGTCATGTGATCACCAAATGGATAATTTCACAAAGTAACGAAAAAAATCAACTCAAGTAAAGTAATAGATAAAGAAGCTATGAGATGTTTTCCAGTAACTGAACAAAGTAAAAAATTAAATAATAAAGGGAATCCCGGGATAAGAAGTTGTTAAGATTTTGAAAACATAAACATACTGTATTATAGAAATGAAATCGACGGATTTTTGAAATTAAAATGCAAATAGAAAAAGGTAAAAATCAGTGTTATGTACAGAGTCATTGAAACCTTAACTGGGAAAAGAACATTCCTGAATGGATTGAGGGATTTATTTTTCCAGATTCTATACAACAGTAATTATGTGCCAGGCAAGTAATGCCATTTTCTGCTGTCAAACTGGTGTTGATCCTAGAAATGATAAATAGGAATTTTCATTACTTGTTACTGGTGAGTCACAACCAGCGGTATATACAAATCTTTCACATTCCAAGATGCAGAAGGCAAAATTGAACTACAGTAATGCTGGCAAGACTTACATACGTGTAATTAGAAACTCCATGGATCCAATACTACAAAACAGGGTATCTTTGTTGAAACAGACATTCACACTGAGAAGTCTTCTAGTCCTTTAGACTTCAGAAATATTCAATTACGTGTAAGCAAAATATCTTTACCTTTGTTTTAGTGATAACTCCTGGCAATTTAATTTCAGTCACCTAGAACGGCAGGAAGATTTGATCACCTTTATTTGAAATCCTGTGCACAAAAAAATTGCGATTTCAAAAACATTGCAAATTTTTTAAAAATCACAATCTAAAAGTTAATCCCCTGAGAGAAATCATTCACTCAGATGAAGAATATTGTTTTTTGCTGTTTTTCTGGTGATCTTTCCACATCTTATTTTAACTTATTAGATTTTCACTGTACTTTGTGGTACCTGAGATGAACCCAGTGATATAAAATCTGAGAGAAAAGGAGGCTCTTCTTAAGCATGGCAGCTTGTTTGCAGTGTTTGACAAAGGCCCACTGATTTGTGTACTTTTGTTAAAACTCCAGATGCTCCCCCCACTCCCACTATCCCTATGAAGAGTTTTGAATGACCTTGACATTTGTTCAACTTTTGGGGGATGCAAACCCCAGGTATTTTCTGAGGCCAGTCTCTGTGGGGTTTAACTGAACAATGTGTTCTTTGCACTGCCTCCTGGGGCTTGGCCCGAGTGTCAGTCCTGCTGAGGGCCGTCTGCTGCTCTGCAGGGTCTCCTGTTTTCACACAATGGTGAAAATAACCGGACATTAGGGTTGGAAAACCTGTACATGAGCAGTGTCATCTTGGTGTGGTTTGGGAAAGCGTTTTCTGCCAGAACGTTAAGATTCCTGCCAAGATAGTTAGATATAAAGAAAGAGAAAGGAACTGAGTGATAGACATAAGATTAATAGCACCCAGCTATCATTCACCCATGATTTATCTTTTATGAATGTATTCACATTTCATGGCTCCTAAAATATGTCATTGAATTTTCAAAATGAATGGCTGGCTTGCCTGCCTCCCCCCCCCCCTCTCTCTTTCTTTCTTTCTTTCTTTCCTTCTTTCTCCCTTTTGCTTTTCTCATCAGTTATTATGTTGGTCAGATTTCTATTTAGAGATGTTTTCAGAAACCCTGCCTTTGGTCTACTTTACTGTTAATAGTTTCCCAGTCCTCCAAGCACCTTGCTGCTTCTCCTTCCACTTGCTCAGTGGGAAAGACAGCTACTGTCCTCACATGGATTCTGGTCAGAGTCTCAAGATAGACGCCTCCATCTCTGATGCAGGCTGGTGGGTGTGACAGAGCACACTCATGTGTCTCAAAGTTACAAACAAAAGCAGAGGTTTATTTAAAGTTTCCATGACTAGAGGAAAACCCAGTTGGAATGTGCTGAACCCACATGCAGTCTGCTCTGCCAGGGGGCCCGTGTGGCTGTCCATTGGGGTCTGAGGCTGAAGATGCCATGTGTGCACTGGGGGAGAACCATCCACCAGTTGTTTGTACAAATAACCTGCTTCTTCCCTCATTTATTACTAATTGAACACCTTCGTGGGGACCAATCTTCTAATATAGTCTTTACAGTATGGCCTAATGACAGCATGGCCTTGCTTCAGCAGTTTGGCCTGTCAAAGTCACCCAACTTCAGCCCATTCACAGTATCACCTCCACAGTTTAAAGTGTTATTTTCAATCATCCAATGTCTGAGTTCCCAAAGACATTCTCTAAGAAAGGTGTTCAGTTAATAACCTTATTTAAAATGTCATCATCACCTCAGGTCAGAGGGGACATTGATCAGATTCCTGGAATTGAGATATCGCCCACTCACTATGCAGGCCGCCAATCACCCCATGCCTTTGGTGGGCCTGTGGAGGAGAGCATTTTGTCGAGGAGAGAGGCTGGATGCCAGTTGCCTGGCATAACCAAATAGATCTGAATTGATACAGCCACTATGGAGAACAGTGTGGAGGTTCCTTAAAAAACTAAAAATAGAACTACCATATGACCCAGCAATCCCACTACTGGGCATATACCCTGAGAAAACCATAATTCAAAAAGACACATGCACCCCAATGTTCATTGCAGCACTATTTACAATAACCAGGTCATGGAAGCAACATAAATGTCCATCGACATGAATGGATAAAGAAGATGTGGCATATATATATATATATACATACATACAATGGAATAATACTAACTCATAAAAAGGAATGAAATTGGGTCATTTGTAGAGATGTGGAAGGAGCCTTTCATACAGAGTGAAGTAAGTCAGAAAGAGAGAAACCAATATCATATATTAATGCGTACATGTGGAATTTAGAAAAATGGTACTGAATAACCTATTTGCAGGGCAGGAATAGAGACGCAGATGTAGAGAATGGATGGGTGGACACGGGGGAAGGGGAGGGTGGGATGAATTGGGAGATTAGGATTGACATATATACACTACCATGTGTAAAATAGGTAGCTAGTAGGAACCTGCTATATAGCACAGGGAGCTCAGTTCTGTGACCTAGATGGGTGGGATGGGGGGTGGGTGGAGGGAGGTCCAAGAGGGAGAGGATATATGTATACATATAGCTGATTCACTTCGTTGTACAGCAGAAACTAACACAACATTGTAAAGCAATTATACTCCAATGTAAAAAAAAAAAAAAAAAGAATCAAATAGACCTGGAGAAACAGTCTGCTTCCTTGAGCTGGGGAGAGATCCCACCTTCTGAAATGTGTCTTCGTTAGATGTTGTAGGAAGAGCCATAAACGTGGAATCAGAAGATTCCAGACATTTAAACCTTTAACCAGGAAATTTAAACCCTTAGCCAGGGCACCTACAACTTTTACCAAAGCCATTAAATCCTCTGTCAGAGCCCTTAAGCCCTTAACCAGGACCCTTAAACCATTAACCAAGGCCCTTGAACCCTTTACCAAGGCTCCTAAACCCTTAACATAGGCACTTTAACCAGATACTTAACCAAAGCAACTAGCTAGCTATGTGGTCTTTGGTGAAGTTAGCCCCTCTGAGCCTTAAGTGCCTCGCTGCAAGCTGCAGTTGTGAGAGTCTGTTTCCGGAGCTGAGATGAGCATCGACAGAGGTGATAGAAGCATCCCCTCTGCAGACCTGGCCAGCACGCCTGCTTATTAGAGGCCAGTTCTCTTTTCCCTGTCTCCTTCCCTTAATGTCTCTGAGCCTCAGTTCTCTTGGCTGTAAACCAGAAATAGTGATATCTGACAAATTTATCCCATGGGGTTGTCATTCCTGAAGTACTGTTCGGGAAAATGCGTAGTAAACTGTAAAAGCAACTAACAGTACTGAATGGCTGCTAAGTGTCATTCTGTTTACATTATCTCACACAATTTTCGCAATATTTCCCTGAGGTAGACATTATGTCCCATTTTTGTAAACAAAGAAATAGGTTCAGAGAGGTATGGGGCTTGGATTTGAGGTGACAGGATTAGAGCAAAGTCTTCCTAATTTCAAAGATCATGCTTTTCCCTCTTGAAACATAAGGGGTTGGTTCGTTTCTATCTATTTACAGAGTTGCTGACATTAGAGTTTACCACTGAAATCCATGCTCATGGTTGACAGAGAAAATACAGTTACATACTTGTGCTTTATTTTGTTGCCCTCAGTAGTTAGCCAGACCCTCACCTCAGTCTGACCAAAGCTTATTCTCCCAGCAATACGAACTGGGCGGTGTTACCAAGTCATTACTCTTCAGAGTGAACACCCAGGATATTGGACTTGTGAGTATCTATACTTGAGAATAGTCTTGCAAGGTGAAGGGTATATAGGTATCCATTGTACTATTCTTGCAACTTTTCTAAAGGTTTGAAAATTTTCTCAGTGAAAGAAAAAAATAAGGCAAAAAAAGAAAAGTACTGCTTAGCATTCAGTTGATTTTCTTCACTGGCATTTCAAAAGCATTCCATTTTGTGTGAGCATATCAAGTCCTGTTATCATCTCATGAAACTCCCAGATTCTGAATCCTCAGGCAGCAGAATATCTATTTCTTAGCTTCTATCTTAAGTGAAAGCATAAAGGAGCTGAAATTACAGAAGCAGTTCAGGCAGAGCACACACAACAATTTCTGCCTGAGAATTGTTGGGTTTTTTCTCCCGACCTGGATTGACTTGACATTTCACTGTAGGTTTGGACCAAAGAGGGACCTTGGAGGTTGTTTAGAAGATGCCAGCATAGTATAAGCAAGAGAATCAGGGTCCAAAGAACTCCAGGAACTGCCCAGTGCCACTCACCTAGTTGGTGGTGGGACTAGAGCTGAACTGTAGTCTAGGACCCACGTTTCCAGAACATCATTCTCCATCCTCCTTCCTGGCTCATCCTAAAGAGTAGTTATCATCCTTAGAGAACTTCTCGCAGATGTTTTTTCCATCTGGCTTCGTACAGGCTGTTCTGTTTAATTATTTAATATTTTCAACAAAGAAGTCATAAAGTGCTTTGTATGTTAAATAGACATTAGAACTCAAGGCTGTTGTGTCAACAGAGACAGAGACTTAAGTGGTCTGGTGTCTGCCCTAACTGTATATAGCTATGCTGTCCAATACGGTAACCACTAGCCACATGTAGCTATTTAAATTTAAATTAAAAACATTCATTTCCTCAGTTGTAGTAGGCACATTTCAAGGGCTCAGTAGGTACACATGGTACCACTGTGGTACCTAGTGGCTACCATATTAGGCCACACAGAAATAGAACATTTCCACCATTCCGCAGAAGATTCTATTGGGCAACACTGGTAGACAGGGTATGAAGTTCTAAGGGACTTTACTAATGTAAAATTAATTAGCTAAGGATAGAAAATTTGATAAAATGTTCTACCATTCTTGTGTTTGCTCCTTGTGCTGCTTGGGTTGGATTGTACTAATTTTGCAAATTGGTTTTTTGTAAGTAATTTTTTCATAACTTTGAGGCAAACTGTGGAATGACAGCTAGAATATAATGTTGGGGAGAGTAATTAAAATGTTGATAAACACTGCTAGTCCTGAAGTTTGATTCAAGCTTTTTAAAAAATGGTCTGCAGTTTCCTTAATGGCAGCTCCATTTCTTTTTGAAATAAACCCACAGTGAGTTGTAATTTCACCCTCAAAGAGGAAAAAAATGCCATATCCAGAAGAAGTTTGGATCTTATAACTGCATTTCTTCCCCAAAATTATAAAGAAAATAGGGAAATTGTGAATGTGTGGACTGAGGTTGCTAGTGGCATACCTAAGCTATGCTATTTAAAAGAGAGATTTTCTGCCAACTTGGCCATCAGCAAACCGTTTGCCTAGAAGTATTTTGCTTCTGCAAAAGCCCACATACAGGGCAAAGAAAATGCACTGGTTTTTGGAAAATAAAGTTAGCTTTTGGAATTTTCAGCACATTTACTTGGGGGCAAATGCATGCATATAAGATGCAGGAACATGACAGTTCCTACGAAAAGGAAGCTGCCCTCCTTGAACTTCTGTTACCATCTTCAAGTGGAACAAAGAAATGGAAAGGTGGAGGGTATCTTTCAGGTGTCAAGCAACTGTCAAGAAAGAGGTGGATGTTGAGGCCACTGGCCTCAGAAACCACACTAGCCAGAAGCCTGTGGCATGAATGCTTGTTCTTTGTGTGTGTGTGTGTGTGTGTGTGTGTGTGTGTTACACGGGCCTCTCACTGTTGTGGCCTCTCCCGTTGCGGAGCACAGGCTCTGGATGCGCAGGCTCAGCGGCCATGGCTCACGGGCCCAGCCACTCCATGGCACGTGGGATCTTCCCGGACCGGGGCACGAACCCGTGTCCCCTGCATCGGCAGGCGGACTCTCAACCACTGTGCCACCAGGAAAGCCCAATGCTTGTTCTTTATTGATATAACTCAGATCACAGATTTCAGGCAGTATGAATCACAGAATCACTTGGGTGATAACCTTACATAGTTCTTTTCTCTTCAGAGGCCCAGTACCTAGATTTCATCATGCCCCATCATTGCCCTGAGGACTACCCTCAGTCCTGGCTGAATACTATCTTCTTCAAGGAAAGGAAACCTAGCACTTCTTAGTTATTTCACATAATGCCACTCTAACAATGTAAAGTGCTTTTTCTTAAATAATTTTGTTTCCAAGGAATAAACCTGAGAAAGATCAATTTTGGGGCAGCAAGTAAGCAGGAAGCAGGGAGCATGGTTTTGGGGGTAAATCTTCTGCAGCATCTACTAGAGTGTGAGGGCTGCAACACTGACCTGTAAGGGTCTTCTCAAGACCTAGACCTGCACTGTCCAATATGGTAGCCACCTGGGCAATTTAGCCCTTGAAATGTGGCTGGTCTGAGATGGGCTGCAAGCTAAAATACACACCAGAATTGAAGGCTTCGTACAAAACAAAAAGAATGTAAAATGTCTCATGAATAACTTCGTTATATTGATTATATTTTGAAATGATAACATTTTTTGGATATTAGGTTAAAGAAAACATATTTTAAGAAACTTATTTTAAAATGTTTAACGTAGCTGCCAGAATATTTAAAATTACATATGTGGCTCACATTATATTTGGATTAGACAGCACTGGTCTGGACAACTCCAGTGAGAATGTTCTAGCCTTTCTCACAGAATCTACCATACAAAACCTGCTGCTTGGCTCAGTGACTCTCATGGTTGCCGTCCTGTCCACTTTCCAAGCCAGAAACTTACCCTCCCCCCCCACCCCCCAGGTCCAGTTCAGCCCTGATTCTTAAGTCCCTGTTTTGGATTAGTCTCAGACACTGAGAGACGTCCTTCATTTTTCTGGGTCTGTACAGTGACTTTGAAATGAAATACTATAGAAAGGGACTGACTGGGAGTTTCATCAGATTCTTGTTTATATAGGTTTTGTGCTTTGTTTTTTGTTTATTTTTGGTTTTTGCTTCATGATAGTTCTAGACTTTACATATTTACTTGTGAGTTTTATGTATACCCCTCTTTCCAAAGAAAGCCTGCCGTGCGATAATGCTATGAAGTTGGAAAGAGAAGCTGAGAGAATAAGGAACACATTTTCTCTTGACCTGAAGCTTCTTGCCATGAGTATGCATATGTGTGTACACGCATGTACACGTGTGGTATATGTCTGTATGTGTATATGTATACACAGAAAGCCAAAGTGGATTGGGTTTCAAACAAAAGTTATTTCCCACCAAATGTATGTTAATATCAAGGGAAGTGAAAAGTCAAGCCTAGCATTACTTTCGGTAATGAAAAAATGCACTTGGGATTTTGCTAATGATGTGTAGATATTAATACACATAATTTGGCTGCCTAATATTGATTTAAGTTGCTCATTCAAATTCATTTTATTACAGAAAAATTAGCCGTTTTGTTCTACAGTGTTTGTCCCTGCAGACAGTGAGACTGTAAAACTGTGTTTATTGGGTAAATAATACTATTTTGCTGACTTTCACATGCAAAGAGAGCATTATGATGTCTCCTTCAGGAAGTGCTGTGAGCAGTTAGGTTCTCGTTGGGGGTCTGGTGAGTTCAATCCGGGTGTCCTCTGGTTATCTCCCTCGTGATCCATATCTAGGGTTGAAGGTACTGTCAGTAACCTGGGCACAGAGGGTTTTTTTTCTTATGTGATGTTAATATGCCTGAGGGTTGAACTTTGTCCCTGTGAGAGCCCTGTGCTTGTTTTAAGCAACCAAACTAACCCACGTGCTTTTTTTTTTTAAAAGCAAATGTGAGTTCTTCCTCAGAGGAAAAAGCAATTGACAGTGGCTTTGTCAACTCTCTTGAAATAATATCAGGTTCAGATTAGGAGCATAACCACAGCAAATCCTAGGGAATTATGAACGGAAGACATGATTTGGAACTAGACAATGTAATTTGTCACAAGAACATAATAATTGCCACCATACTTATTTGGTTCTATATTCTAACCCCAGGAATAACACTAAGGGGTATTTTGTAAAAATGCACAGCAGTCTTTCAGGGAAGAGATGCCCTGCAGATATCTTATTTTTCATAAATAACTGAGTGTAAATCTGTCATTCAGGAATTCATGTAAACATGTTTCTGAGAGCATATGTAGCTAGCTTGTGCTTCTTATAGTAATGAGTTCCATCCATTTTCTGTCCTCAGAGTGGACTTGTATTTCTTTTTATTGCTTTGAATGTAACTCTCTGAAACTTATTTTTAACATCCATTCTTAGGCTTTGTAAATAAATGTGGGTTCATTTGAACCCTGGGCTTCAAGGGTGATGTGTCATGTATAACTTGCTGTGAAGTTGGGGATCTGGCCCAAACACTAGCACCAATGGCTTTGTTAACTCGGCCCCCTCTGAATTTCCATTTTCTCATCCATAAAATGGGCTAATAATACTTGTTGTGAGAATCAAATGGGAATATGTTTGTAAAAGAAACTTGAAAATTTGTGAACAAAACATAAAAATCTCTGGTCTCATGAAGTTCCCATTCTAATAGATGCTCCATAGATTCCTTTCCTGGGTGATAAGTTGATCATCCAGAGTTCATGATCATCTAATATAACTGGAAAAATCTCTTCTAAATATATTATTTTGCTCTTCTTCAACAACCTTTCAAAATCTTGAAGCGTAATCCCACCAGTTTAGAATTTCTCCACTCAGTGTGAGACTTCACTGTGCATCCCATATTCCCATAAACATTTTAAATGAGCCTGGACAAATCTCTCATCCAAAGGCACATCACTGTTTATACTTTCCAATCCAGAGGAGTGGCTCTTTTATAAATCAAATTTGATGTAATAATCAATATATGCAAATGACTATCTGTAACAGACTTGCAAGTTACAAAGCACAGCAAGGTAACTCACATAAGGAGAGCTACCACCTAACCTAAAACACTTTATTCCCTTGCATCTTCCTGGGTTCTCTTCTCCCTTCTCCCTTCCCTCCCCCACCTTCTGTCTTCCTTTCTCTTTCTCTTACTTTCTTTCTTTCTTTCTTTCTTTCTTTCTTTCTTTCTTTCTTCCCTTCCTTCCTTCCTTCCTTCCTTCCTTCCTTCTTTCTTTCTTTCTTTCTCTCTTTCTTTTTTAATTGGAGTAAAATTGCTTTACAATGTTGTGTTACTTTCTGCTGTACAGTGAAGTGAATCAGCTATATGTATCCCTATATCCCCTCCCTCTTGGACCTCCCTCCCATCCCCCCCCATCCCACCCATCTAGGTCATCACAGAGGACTGAGCTGAGCTCCCTGTGCTATATAGCAGGTTCCCACTAGCTATCTATTTTACACATGGTAGAGTATTTATGTCAAATCTAATCTCTCAATTCGTCCCACCCCACCCTTCCCCACCATGTCCTCCCTCCAAAATAACCACTACTTTGAATTTCCTGCTTATTATTCCCTTGGTTTTCTTTCTTTAAATGATTTTATCACATATCACTAAAATACATGCTCCATGATGGTGGATATTTTTTGTCTGTTTTGTTCAGTCAATCCCCAGTGCCTAGAACTGTGTCTGGCATGTAGTAGACACTCAATAACTAGTTGTTGAGTAAATGAATATGTCAGTATCCCAAGTCTATCAAAGGAATGCCGCTATAGTCCCTCTTTTATCTCTTGTATGTAAATCAGCTCTGTAAGTGATGTAAATTCCATCACTGTTTCACATTAGCTGCATGCCTTTAATGATTTTTAGAAAATTAGTATTTTTTAAACTGATAATATAAGATTATTTGCATTTAGTTGCAATAGGAGACTCCCAGAAAAATTACATAGACTTTTCTGAACCAGGACTTGTTTTCAAACTTGATTTGTAGTTCACAAGCATTTTTCAGGAGTGAATAGTGAACACTCAAGGAACATAAGTAGTAAAGCTATAGTTCAACAGGGAGAGCTATAGAGAAATTTGTTTTAAACGGATAAAATATACGTGCTACAACAAGGATGAACCTTGAAAACATTATGCTAAGTGAAAGAAGCCAGCTAAGGAAGACCAAATACTGTATGATTCCACTTATGTGAAATGTCCAGAATAGGCAAATCATAGCGACAGCAAGTCGATTAGTTATTTCCTCCTGCTGGGAGGGTTGGAGGGAAACCAGAGTGACTACTGATGGGTATGGCTTTCTTTTGGGGGTGATGAAATTGTTCTAAAATTGATTGTGATAATGGTTGCACCTGTGTGTGATTACACTAAAAGTCATTGAATTGTACATTTGTAAAGAGGTGAATTGTAGGTGTGTAAATTATATCTCAGTAAACCCGTTATTTAAAAGAGGCCAAAAAAATTAATAGAATAGGCATGAGAGGGTGAAAAGACTGGAATATACTTAAAGATCATGTCTTTCCAGATAGAATGCTTGTAATCAGATAGGAGGCATTCACTCCAGTATTCACTGATATCTTTATCAGCACATGGAGGTACCTCTCCTCTTCCCATTTTTGTTTGCACATTCATCTTTTTCTGCTGCCAGCCTCCGATCTCCTGTAAAGGTTCCACAGAAACGTGTTCTCTGCGGCTGGTTTGCAGGGTCAGCTCTGCCTGCACTAGGCAGATACCTCCTTCCCCAGTGTCCCCTAAAGGCCACGGTGTCCTCCCTCCTCTGGCTGAAAAATGAGGGACAGCAGCAGGTCTCTGCTGATGCTGGACAAAGCAATTAATGCATTTCTCATGACTAGTTAATTAGATTTTTATGCAGCTTTTCAAGCCCTGGGCACAACTCTTACGCCCTCCAAGTGGAACGGCGGTCATCTGGGAACCAAGTGTCCCACTGTGTACGTGGTGCTGCTGACTTATCAGTGCAGTGATGCCACTCTTCCTCTCTTCCATGCCCCACTAGATGGATGCACGTGCAAACGTTTCCAAGGGTATCATCTGTTGGCTCTTTTGTTGTTTCTAATCGAAGAGCTGACGCCCTTTGATCATGTCAGATCACAGTATTGTACTGTAAATACTTTGTTAGAAAGACTAAAATATTACATGTGTGCAGCTGTCTCAGCTGTTCTGATAGCGCTTATTTTCACCCTGAACAAGTGAAGAAAAATGCATTTGATCAGATCAGATGTAAAATAGGAATATTACAAATATGAAATTTTCTAGAACCACCCTAGAGTTCACTACAATGAATCCAATCAATAAGCATTTTAAAAAGACCTGTTGGTTTTGAGTACCAGGTTGTTGTAGAAATCCTCCTTTCCCCACAAGTTTAGAGTCTCCTAGAGCAAGATAGGCTTCCCGTTGGTTGGAGGAATATCTGGCTCTGGTGGGGAGCTTATGGAGATAGAGACTGGCATCTTTGGAGAGCAGAGTCCCTGGGTCATCACTTCCGTGGGCAGGCTTCAATCTTCAAAGGCTTGTATGAATTTATAGGGTGACTGGCTCCCCTTCAACCTGTTCATGGCCTGTCCTCTTTCTTTCTCCCCATGGGAGGGCTAAGATGGGTACCCACACAAAATCCACATAAATACTCATTCAGGGGAGTGTGAAGGCAAAGCAGGTACGGAAACGTCTTCCTTAGTTCTTTCCTTAAGGTCCCATTTGCAGTATTTTCTTGGCACCCAGAGGGGGAAGTGGGTGTGGGCTACAGTGGATTTGTTGTTCTGTGTCCTCCCTCAGGGGAAATCTGGCTGCCCTGGGTCCCCTGCGACAACGTGGGCAAGGTATTGCGCCTTGTGCTGGCCTCTGCAGCTGCCCTCACGTCTCACCTCAGGTGTGGATTTTATACGTTGGTCCTCCTACTTGTTAATGTCCCTGGCCAAGCTTTCCCTAACAAAAGACACACTGTCCCTGGGACATCCTGTGCGTGTAATTTTTCTCATGCTGACACCACCATGCCTAGCACATTCACACTTCCTAACTTCCTGACTAGAACATTCCAGGGCGTGATTATTGCATGGGTTAGGATGCTTCTGCAGAAAACTCCCAGAGAAGTGGGAGATAGGGATACTATACACTGTGGCATTCCACTCTGTCTGCTTCTCTGCAGTTCTGTGGGCTCTCCCTCTTGGTGGATGGGCTCTGTCCTCAGCTTTGCTCTCCTTTTGGCGTCAAGATGACATCGGCAGTCCCTGGCATCACGTTTAGAGAGAGACAAGGGATAATATTTTCCTCCTGACTTGGTGGAAAGTAAGAACACCTGTCTCAGAAGCATTCCTCCCCCCAGCAGACTTCCCCTTGCCTCATTGGTCACAGTTTTGTCACATGCTCCTATGCGAGCCAATCACTGGCAAGAATAGGATTCCCATGGTAAACGCAGTCCAGTCATGATCCCCTTCCTGGAATGGAGATGGGGCCAGCCTCCTCTGGAAAAGTGAGGACATCTGGAGGGAGCAGGGTTCTGTGAAGGAGGGGGGAGGAACCGAAAGTGTCTGCCACAGGTATGTCAGGAATGTCCGCAGCCCTGGAAATCTCTAAGGGCACCTAGAAATACTGAGAGTTCTAAGAAACCTGGCCTCTCCCAGTCAAATGACTTATTTAGTCTAGTTGAGGAACCTAACAATTAGTGAACCTATTCATTCTGTAATAATATTCAGTCCCTGACAAAAAAAATGTATCTGCTTCCCTTCCAAGTTAAGGTGACTGACAGCTTTTACTGATGCATTATTTTCACTTGTTAGTGCCTTATGGTTTGAAACATTTTGTTTTATGGTTATGAGCCATTCATTAAAAAATGGATGGATTCTTCAGCTCTAATGAAAAGTAGGACAGTGAGGGTTGAAGGTTTTGATTCTCAACTGACTTTAACACCCCTGAGCCTGGTGTAAGTTGGAATTGTTTTATTAGAAATTCAGGCAATAATAGCAGCTGATTCAACCACTCCTGGTTGCTATGGTGAGGAATTTTTAAAGCTTTGATTTATGAGAAACGGTGATCATTAGCAGCTCTTTGTTTTTAAAACAGAAAGCCCCGCAAATTGTGAAGGCTTGAGTGGAATAGATGACTGGCACCTAATTGGAGAAAGAATCTCAGGTTATTTCCAAAGAAAAGAGAGCAGGCAGAAGGCTTTTGGAGAGCAGATTCCTGTTTGTCATTTTTATGGCAGGCCAGAGTGTGTGAAGATCGTTGGGCAAGGGGTCATGTGACCCAGGTCTATGCTAGTTCTGTCTCGGCATTTGCTTTTCATATGGCCTGGGGCCAATTACATTATCATTTTGTACATTTTTGATGCTCATCTGTCGAATTATTAGGTCAGACCCGATCATCTCTGAGGGTCTTGAAAATTATTTTGTGACTCTGCCGATATCCTCTTGCCAGTTTACAGTGTTTTGGTGGTGTGCTGAAGGGAACCACCCTCTGTCCTCCCACGCGTACTTCACATAGCAGCTATCACTGGCACCCAGTCTGTAAGATATGAAGAATTACTGGGTACCTTTCCTGCACCTGCTTTTCAGTCCTTACAGTAAGCCCAGAGATATCCCAAGTGTGCTCCAGGGGAATATTATACAAGCCTTTTGGAATTTCTTACACTAAGAAATATATTTTATACTACAGCCCAGAACACACAGACACCGTGCGTGCACAAACACACACACACACACACACACACATAATTCAGTGTTTACTTATTGAGTATTTATGATGTTCTAAGTGTTAGAAATATTATTGCAGTGAAAAAAACAAAATTCTGGTCCTTATAGAGCTTCTAAATACAGAGAAATAATAAACCAAAGTAACTATGTAATCTGTATATTTATGAAATATATGCATCATTATTATATATAACTTATAATTTCCATAATATACTAGAAGGTGGTAAGGTCTATGGAGAAAAATAAAGCAGGAAGGGAGATAGGAAATAGTGGGGGGTGGTGTCTGATTATTAAATTGTGTGGTCAGGGAAGGCCTTACTGAGAAGATGACATTGATGGTGAGGGAGCCAGCATGCAGATACCTGGAGGAAGAGCATTTCGGACAGAGGGAACAGCAGTTACAGATGCCTGCGTGCGGGCATGTGCCTGATGTGTTCCAGGAACAGAAGTAATATCAATGGGTCTGGGGTGAATAAGGGGTAAATAGGACTGAGCAGAAGAGGGGTGGGGCAGATCACAGTGGGCTGTACAGGCCATTGTAAGGGCTTGGGCTTTTACTCTGAGATCCATTATCCCTTGGTAATCCATAGGGTTCTAGAAGAATGACATGATCTGACTTGGATTTTAACCAAGAACCATTCTGGCTATTGTATTGAGAGTAGACTAAACATGAACACTCTGTGTGTGTGAGCAAGCTCCACAAGCTATGCTTACCCCTTCATGTGTGATGTGCTGTATTTTCTTTTCTATTGTATTCTAATTCATTCATCTAAAAACTGGTCAGCGCCCACAAAGTGATTCCACTATCAGGTGGCAACTGGCAATTTGAAAAACAGATTATAAATTGCCCTAGAACCCTGAAGATGTAACAATTGAGCTTCCTTGCTCAAGGCATGGTTGTGGTATACATGGCACCCTATGGAAACCTCGTATTCACACTCAATAATAGTTTTCAGGGCTTCCTTGGTGGCGCAGTGGTTGAGAGTCGGCCTGCCGATGCAGGGGACATGGGTTCGTGCCCGGTCCGGGAAGATCCCACAGGCCACGGACCGGCTAGGCCCGTGAGCCATGGCTGCTGGGCCTGCGCGCCTGGAGCCTGTGCTCCGCAACGGGAGAGGCCACAACAATGAGAGGCCTGCGTACTGCAAAAAGTAAAATAAAATAAAAAATAATAGTTTTCAAGGAGCTTTTGTTCATTTTTTAACTTACACCAAATAGCTATTTTATTAAAAGCTGATTTAAAAGTTTCATCTTTTCCTACATATTCAGCAGGCTTTTATTACCAATTTGTATTTTAAATAACTTTCTTTTTATTGAAGTATAGTTGATTTACAATCCAGGTGTACAGCATAGCAATTCAGTTTTTTTCTGATTATATTCTATTATAGGTTATTACAAGATATTGAATATCGTTCCCTATGCTATACAGCAAATCCTTGTTGCTTATCTATTTTATGTAGAGTGGTATGTATCTGTTACTCCTATACTCCTAATATGTTCCTCCCCCACTCCCTCTCCACTTTGGAAATAACTTTTTATATAGAGCATTTTAAATATATTTAAAGTAAAGAGAAAACTATAACGAACCAACTTGAACAATTGTAAACTCATGGCCTGGTGTCATCTAAACTCAACCCCTATAGTTCGGATCATTTTGAAGCAGGTCTCAGGCCTGGTGTTATTTCATCTGTAAATATTTCAGTTGTAATCTTAAAAGATAAGAACTCTTTACAAAAATATGCCACATTAGTATTCTCTCACATGAGCGCACACACAGACACAGACACGCGCACGCACACACATCACACACACACACACATCACACACACACATACACGAGCAGTAATTCCCCTTGTTTAGTCTGGTCAGCAGTGTCTCTGTTCATTCACCTGAGGACAGAAATGCAAGTGACTTTAATGAAATGAAGCTGTGGTCATTGTGGTCATGCTTTCCTGATGCTGAAGATGGTATTTCTGGATGCTGCCAAGCCCCTGTTGAAGAAATACTTTCTTACTTTAAAAAATGAGTCACTTCAGGGCTTCGCTAGTGGCGCAGTGGTTGAGAGTCCGCCTGCCGATGCAGGGGACACGGGTTCGTGCCCCGGTCCGGGAAGATCCCACATGCCACGAAGCGGCTGGGCCCGTGAACCATGGCCGCTCAGCCTGCGAGTCCGGAGCCTGTGCTCCGCAACGGGAGAGGCCACAACAGTGAGAGGCCCGCGTACCACAAAAAAAAAAAGTCACTTCAATCCTATTCCCCTTTTATACTTTCGTTTATTCTTAAGTGTGACCTCCTTTTCTGTGGCTCTTGACTAATCAATAGTAAGCGCCTTGAGAGAAGGTCTTGAGTCTTATGACCCTTGTACCACCCAGTGGCTTGACATTGTTCCCCGCGCACAGCAGCCATCACACTTTTGTTAATGTTCTTCCTTCCTTTTCTAAATGCAGAATTGGGGTCACCTCTCTTGGCCCTTTGGCTCATTACTCCTTTGGCCATATGTTTTAGCATCATTAAAATCTGACTTTTCTAGGAAGCCTCACTTCTACCAGGATAGAAAGCTTTCTGGATCAGTATTAACTCTTTGACAGGAGCCTTCAGGTTGACCTCTGTTCTTAGAGAGCACTTTTTGTCCCTTCTATTCCTTGAGCTCATTATCCTGAATCAGTAGAATGCGGTGTTTCTCTTTCTGTGATAGCGGCCCTAATCTCCACCAATTTATTGACAGGAGACTAATTTGCTATGGGTTACATTACTGGAAACATTGTCATTTCTAAATATGTGTAATAGTCATAATTCCAGATAGAGGTAAGTAAATATTTGTATGTTTGAGTATATGGTGTATACTAATTCAGTGTTGAGTATTCCTTATTTAACAAATTAATTACCCAAATATTTTACCTATAAGATTGGTAAGGGAAGTGGCAATACTTCAAGCCTTATTCTTTTCATCCTTGCTTTCTCCAACCTTTTCCCCTTCTCTTTTCCATAAAAATTGAGTGCATACTTGTGCCAGCCACCATGCGTGGCTCTGGGCAACACAAAGATGGGGAGCAGCATCCTTGTAATTTCTTGTTCAGAGTTTGTCCCCAGTGGATTGTCACTCCATAAAGACAGGGACCCTCAGGTCACCAGCTACTAGCAGAGGGCCTGCCATATACTAGCTTCTTAAGAACAGTTTTTGGATGAATGGCTGAATGAATGGAGATATGAACCTCACCACAAAGGAGTTTACAGCCCAAGATTTGGTAGTGAGTGTGGACTTGGTGGAACTTGGTAGAACTTGTAAGATCCTTATCATTTATAAATATTTGCAGTTTGAAACTCTTCCCTTAAGTTGCTACCCCTCCTGGCCACTATCTCCTGAGTTTTCAGTACCCTCTTAAAGATGCCAGAAGCTTGACATGGGGATTCTTACACACAATGGCATTAGGTATGGCCTCTGGACAACAAACAAGAAAGACTGAAAGCGGGGCGAGGGCTCCACTTCCTTCACTGTCTACCTCTCCTGCGTATGTAGCTCTAGCTAGATGAGACACTCCCAGTTGTTCATCCTCTCTGGTTCTGGAAATGTCTCAGTCTTGGGAGGCCTCCCGGATGTCCTGATTATGGGGCTTGTTTAGCCTGGAGGCAGCCCTGTAGTTGTAACTCGTTACCATGAGGAAAGCATTTTCAAAACCAGCACACAGGTCTACGTCTGTCTTTTCTGCTCTCTGAATTACAATTTTATGTTTATGCTCTGCCAGGAGACGTTTACTGCTGGTTAAAGAGGAATTAAAAATACTTGTTGCTCTGTCATTCCAGGGCAAGGATTCACTCTGGTGGAAATTAATGTTGTGTGTGTGTGTGAATGTCTGCATTTATGCGTGTCAGGGTATGTCTGTGAGTTGCTGTATGTGTGCACATGTGTGTGTCTATGTCTGTATCGGTTTGTGTTTGTGTGTCAGTGTATGTGTGTGTCTTTGCGGGATATATGTGTGTCTTTGTGTCATAAGGCAGATTCAGTTCCCAGGGGAAAGAAAACTTTCAGAGGCCCACAACCCATGGGACAAGTTTTCAGCTACTATCTTTTCTTGTGGTTTTAAATTATTTACTCCTCTTCCTGAAGTGACTGATTCAGAATATGAAAGAGTTCTCTCAGAGAATGGAAAAGATATCATTTAACATTTTAATGGTTATATATAATTAATCTTATTATGTAAACCAATTATTTTTAATCCCTGGTGGAGTTTGTAACTAAGCCTAAGTAATTCTCCAGGTATGATGAATGACAAGCCACAGAGTCAAAATGTCAAAGAAGCAACTATTTTGGGGGGTTGGAACATTTTCTTTTTAAACAGACGTTTTTAGTTGCTGAAAGAGTCCTTGTAGATTCCCCTCAAAATGAGAAAAGCAAGAGGAAGAGGAAATTACAATGAATAGCCTTAAAATTCCAATTAATCTCTCAAATAGTGATTAATTTCCAGAGACATGGAGACTCAGCAGTATATCCGAGAGAAAGGAAAAGACAATTAGGATTGGAGAAATTGGTAGAGGACACTTGGGTAGGTGGAAATCCCACCAGGATTGAAGACTGCACTAGGATTGAGATAATTGACAAGGTTGGAAGCCTGCCAAAAACTATCTGGCATTGGCTCTTCTTAATGGGACAAATGTGCCCATTTGGAAACCCATGAACCATGTTTTCTAAAACTGTCTGTCGTCTCTTTATGGGAAACCTCAAATAAGATCTGTTATCAAATTAGAGCGCTTTCTTTGTCACCTTTTAGCTCATCCTTTGGCTGAAACGTTGGCCCCCAGCCCTTCTTTGTGCTCACGGCGTTCTTGGGGCTCTCCTCTTCCTAACAATCAACATTTCAGTGAGCTGGTTCAAATCTGTGTGGGTTTAAGATAGTGGATGCTTTAAATTTCTGAGACCACTGATGTAGCCTGGAAATCACAAAAACCAATTGATGCATCAACTTTTTCCTCTATAAAGGCAAAATAACACCATGGCAATTTTTTTGTGTGTGCAAATTATTGAGGACAGGATAAATTGGAACAAAGAAAAAATTAGCATGTTCTCACAGAGCTGGCTATACTTATGAAAATAATACTTATTGTAACATGCAAATGCTAAGATCGAGCGGATTCAGTTTTAAGTCGTTTGGAACTTACTTGTATGTACCTGAAGTTTTAATTACAGGGTAATGAAGATGGTGTTAAACTTTTACAGTAGCATGGCTTTTGATCTGTTTCTTCTTTCCAATCTCCTAGCAGTACTTACTAGGGGGAAAAACCCTCTAGAGAGTGAGGAATAAACATCACAGTCCCTTAAACTTCTATGTGTATGCAGCACTTTACAGAAATAATGTTAAGTGAAGTAACCATTTGTGGTCAGCTGGAAAATGTAACTTTCAGAGGGATTTGACCAGCTATACTGACCTAGAAAACTAAATAAGCAGTTTGGAGAATCTGGTTTGTGTGTATAATTATTTTTATATTATCTCAGGCTGTGCCTTGCAAAGAGCGGACCACAGTAGTTATCTGACCTATTGCTCTACCCTTGCCTTTTCTTCAACACAGTAATTATGTAAGACTCAGCATGTTTTTCACTAACTATGTGCCATATGCACATTCCTTAACTTCAGCAGCCCTCTGTCTGGAGGCGACTCAAGTGTTCTGTAATCTCTCAGTTTGAATAGGGAAGATATCTTAAATTGGGACCAGTGGTAACATTTATAGACTGGGAGGGCCACTGGGAAAATAAAAGCATTTGGCACTTTTATTAGCTGAAAATGTCTTGAAAGTAGTGAGGTCTCAGCTATTTTTAATTAAAATAGAAAAGTATCTTCAAGATCAAAGAGTCCTAACAATGCTTTTCATTTGAATAAAAATATTTAGTTGGGATATAGGTTACAGGATGTCTTTAAGGACCTAAGGTCCTTTGGGTTTACTGTTTTTAATTCTGGTTCTTCCTTTAGTTGCTTGGAGCATAGAAAAATGATTTCCTTTAGATTGTATGCATGCTCCTAAGGATATCTGAATAAAAGATATATTTCTGATAATTTGCCATCTCAGCTTCATCCCTTGGGCAGCAGGCTGGAATGCAATAACTTAACCTGAATGTGAGTGAATGCATGTGTGCAAGAGGATGTGTGTCTCTTCCTGGATTTGAAGGAATTGGCATTAAAGCAGTTTAATCAGGATACCTTGCATGGCTTATCATCTTGATTAGCTAGCATTGCAATTAGAAGACGTTGAACTTTTGTTTAAAACATGAAAGTGACTGGTGGAGTTCAGATATTAATAAAACTAGGCTTAGCCTATAGTTTTAACCCTCTACTATCTTACATTAAGAAGAAATAAAAAGATGATTCAAGGGAAACAAGGAATTGGAATTAACTACAAAGCTGTAAAGGGTCCTGGGTGATTTTAGTCTTATTTGGAATTCTGATATCCCCTCCCACCCATCCACAACCCTGACCCCCTCCAGCACAGCAGCACCTCTGTTCTCAGCTCGTGAGTTGGTTCCGTTTTCTTCTTTATTGTAACCATAAATACTAGACAGTACAAGTCATGCTTAGTGAAGGGAGGCATGAGGAGTAGTGGAATCACACAATATCTGTGTTAAAAGGTTATGTCCTATTAAGATATGCTTTTTTAAAGTTAGTTATTAATATAGACAGGACATTTAGATTGTTTTCGATGAGACAGGCTCTGTCAGAGATTGATCCAGTAGTCCTTAGTCCTGATTCACCAGGGATGGTTTTTGAAAAAACAGTGGCCTAACCCACATTCCAGATCTAAAGAATCTTTTAGAGATAAGGCTGAGAGATACTCATGTGCAGTCAAGGTAATGAAACACTCTGTGTTTCCCCAACATTGAGAATGATGAGTCACCTAGAGCCTTGAACAGTCAAAGGATGGTCCCTGATGACTGCATCACCTAAAGTTTGTTAGAATTTCAAAATCTCAGGCCCACCCCACACCTAGTGAATCAGAATCTGAGTTTTAACAAAATCTCCAAATGATTTTTATGTACTTTCAAGTGTAAGAAGCATTTATTAAAAGCCTTTAAATACATGAACAGCAAATAGGGTCAGAAACACAGATGATTAGGACCATGGTTAAGTGAGGAAAAAGATCTCCATACAGTGGATTGCTGCTAGCTTAAATGAAGTTTGGGTAGAGTTTTTGATGACTTAAGAAATGCTTATATTAGAGCTCTTCAGGGAGAAATAGAAAGTTAGAGAATTGTATCTATAGGAAGACACTGTCTCTACTTAAACATTAAAGAAAGAATTTCCACTTTTGAGGTCCCAGGCATAATGGTATAAAAGGTACTGGACTTAGCCTCCTGTTATGAAAAGCTGTGAAAACTGGATAATATATAAACAACTCATTCAGGTATTGGAAAACAACCAGAACAGAAATGCAGTAATTGAGTGAGAGGTGGAGGGGTTCTCTAGGAGATTCCACATGTACGATGACTTTTTCTCTGAGACCATTTTTCAAACCAAGATATAGGAAAATAGGACCCAAACAGAAAATTTCAGTCTCCCTAGGCAGAAGAAACAGAGGTCAGAGTTTGAGAGTGTCAAGGATTTGAGAGTCAGAGTCCCAGAGAGGAGGGAGCTGGAGAGAAGGAGCCCTAAATATCTCCATAAAAATGCTTTTAGGATCTTTGGTCAACTACTAAGCTGGGCATGTGCAGGGTGAGAGGTGGGAAGTAGCAGAGAGAAGGCTGGAGAGAAGACTGGAGATTTCAGAGGCCATATGGTGCTAAAGAGATGTTGGAGTTTGGGCTTAATGAGAATAGACAGACCTAAATGAACACTCTGAGCATTCATGTGAGGCTTTAGAAGACCAGGGTGAGGTCCTAGGGAGGGAGGATTTCACCCATGCCTTGACAGGATCAAGGTGATCCACAGGTAATTTAACAGGTGAGCAAAACAAAACTCAACCCTCTGTAAGAAAAATAACATAGTACAGAGTTCACACGCTATCTATAATGTACATCATAAAATTAAAATTATTTCATCTGTGAAGAAGCAGAAAATGTGACCAACAGTCAAGAGATAAAGAAAGCATAAAAACAGATCTGCAGGTGATCCAGATGTTAGAGCTACTAGAAATGGGCCTCAAAATAATCACGATTGGTATTATTAAATTCTTTAATGGTTAAAGAAAATGGAAGACTTGTATTAAAGATATTTCTTTAGGCAGAAGGAAAATGATCTCAAATAGAAAAACATAATTGCAGGAAGGAATGGAGAGCTATTAGAAATGGTAAATATGTGCATGAATAGAAATAAATATTGATTGTTTAAAATAACAACAATAGTCCTTTTGTGAGAGTTGCAACATTTATAAAAGTAAAATATATAACAATAATAACACAAAGGATGGCAAGGGTAAATGGAGTTAAACTGTTATAAGGTTCTTGTATTGTTTAGGATGGGGTAAAATTACTAATTTAAAGAAGACGGAAATAAATTAAGAATGCATTTTGTAATTTTTAGGGTAACCTAAACCTAAAAATTTATTTTTAGGGTAAAATAATAATTTTAAAAAGGTATAACTAAAATACTAACAAGGGATAAAAATAATTTAAAAATTTTTTGATTAATTTAAAGGGAAGTGAAAAAACAGGAACAAAGAATAATATAGATGGGACAAACGGTAAACAAATTGTAAGATGGTCAACTTAAAAGCAACTATATCAGTAATTACATTAAATGTACATCAACATTCCAACAAAAATATAAAGGTTGTCAGAATGGATAAAGAAAACCAACTGTAACAGGTTTAAATTTTAAGATACTTTATAAAGACACAAAAAGGTTGAAAGTTAGAGGTAGATTTACCATGCAAAAACTAAACAAAATGAAGCTTATAACAACATATTAATATCAGACAAAGCTGATTTTAAAGCTAGAATTATTATGAGACATAAGGAGGGACATTTCTTAATGAAAAAGGGAAGTTATAACAATCCTAAATTTGTAGGCACTTAATGATACATCTTCAAACATCGACAGACTCAAAGGAAAAAATAGACAAATTCAAAAATCATTGTTGGAGATTTTAAGCAGATAAAAGTCAATAAAAAATAGAAGACTTGAAAAATATGATTATGTAACTTGATCTAATTGACAAGTATAGAACACTACGTCCAACAACTGCATTCTTTTCAAATGTACATGGGCCCTCCTTTTAAGTGCTCATGAGACGTTTGACAAAATAGATCACATCTTGGCCATAACATGTTTCAGCAAATATCAAAGGGTTGGAATCAGTGTATATGATCTGACCAGAGTAAAATCAAATTAGGACTTGATAACAGAAAGATACCTAGAACATCTCTAAATACTTGGAAATTAAGCAAAACACTTGTAAATACCCCACACAAGAAAAAATTACAATGTAAATAAGAAAATGTTTTGAGGCGAATAATAAAGGTAATGAAAATGTAACATATGAAAATTTATGAGATGGAACTAAATCAACTTAGAAGGAAATTTATACTTTTAAAATATATACAGCATAAAAAAGGAAAAGTTGAAAATAAATCATTTAAACATCCATTCAAGAAACTGGAAAATTAATAGCAAATTAATCCCAAAAGAAAAAAAGAAAGGAAATCACAAAAAGAAAAGCAGAAATCAAAGAAATAGGAAAAATATATATAATAAAAAAATCGACAAAACCAAGTGTGGTTCTTTAAAAATGTTAATATAATTGATAAATTCCTTGAAGACCAACCAAGAAAATAAGAAGAAAAAACACAAGTAAGGAATGTCAACAAAAAAAACCCAAAGGGATCACAACTACAGGTCAGAGATATTAAAAGGAAAGTAAGAGGATATTACAATCAACTTTATGTCAATAAAGTTGACAACTTAGAGAAAATTGATAAATTCCTTCAAAAACATAACTTACCAAAGTGGACATAAGGAGAAATAAAAAATCTAATAGTCCTACATATCGAAATTGAAACCAAAATTAAATGTCTTCCTACAAATTAAATTCGAGACCCAGACTGTTTTAGTGATGAGTTATTCCAAATATTTAAGGAAGAAGGAATGCCAATCTTATACAATCTTCGACTCTTCCAGAGAATAGCAAAAGATGGAACATTTCTTAACTCATTTTGTGAGTTCAGCATAATCAAACTCTGACAAGTACTTACTAGGAAGGAAAATTACAAGTCAGTATCTCTCATGAACCCTAAAATTGTTTTTAGCAATAAAATTCAGTGATTTATAAAAGGATAGTACACTATGATCAAATGGGATTTGTTTCAGGAATCCGTGGTTGTTTTAACTTTTAAAAAATAATCAAAGCCTCATTAAAAGAATAAAGGAAGAAGAAAACAGATGGAGAATTTACACTGCCAGAGATTTAGATTTACCATAAAGCTACAGTAATTAAGATAGTGTGACATTGACTCAAGGGTACATGAATAGAACAAAGAAATAGAATAGAGTTCTGAAATAATTGTTACAGGTATCTGTAAATCTGACAAAGTTCTTAAATCCAGAACACATAAAGAATCCTATCCTACAAAACAATTGGAAAAATAAAGTCAACTCAATTAAAAATTAGGCAAAATACTTGAAAGGGCCTTCACAGAAGAGAATATCACAATTGCCAGTAAACATATAAAATATGCTCAACATCATTAGTCATTAGATAAATGCAAATAAAAATACCAAAAAGATACCATTACATACCCACCAGAATGGCTAAAATTAAAAAGGCTGACAATATCAAGTTAATATTTTAGATTTTTGGGTGACCTGGAGAAAGGAATTCACTCTGTCCTCCCCGTCCTTATAGTTAAAACTCTGTATTAGCAGCTCTTCTTCCATTTTCTTGGCTGTAGCATGCCGTCATCTCCCCATTGATTTAGTCTTTTAATTTAATTTTTATTTTATAATGGAGTATAGTTGATTTACAATGTTGTGTTAGTTTCAGATGTACAGCAAAGTGATTCAGTCATACATATACACATATCTATTCTTTTTCAGATTCTTTCCCCATATAGGTTGTTACTCTTGAGTAGAGTTCCTGTGCTATATAGTAGGTCCTTGTTGATTATCTATTTTGTATATAATAGCATGTATATGTTAATCCCAACCTCCTAATTTATCCCTCCCCCCCACTTTCCCCTTTGGTAACCATAAGTTTGTTTTCAAAGTCTGTGAGTCTGTTTCTGTTTTGTAAATAAGTTCATTTGTATCATTTTTTAGATTCCACATATAAGTGATACCATGATATTTGTCTTTTTCTGTCTGACTTACCTCACTTAGTATGATAATCTCTAGGTCCAACCATGTTGCTGCAAATGGCATTATTTCATTCTTTTTTTATGGCTGAGTAGTATTTCATTGTATATATGTACTACCTCCTCTTTATCCATTCCTCTCTTGATGGACATTTAGGTTGCTTCCATGTACTGGCTATTGTAAATAGTGCTGCAATGAACATTGGGGTGCATGTATCTTTTCAAATTAGAGTTTTCTCCCCATATATGCCCAGGAGTGGGATTGCTGGATGATATATATAGTAGTTCTAGTTTCAGTTTTTTAAGGAACCTCCATACTGTTCTCCATAGCAGTTGTACCAATTTACATTCCCACCAACAGTGTAAGAGGGTTCCCTCTTCTCCACACCCTCGCCAGCATTTATTATTTGTACACTTTTTGATGATGGCCATTCTGACTGGTGTGAGACGATATCTCATTGTAGTTTTGATTTGCATTTCTCTAATAATTAGCGATGTTGAGCATCTTTCCATGTGCTTTTTGGCCATCTGTATGTCTTGTTTAGAGAAATATCTGTTTAGATCTTCTGCCCAGTTTTTGATTGGGTTGTTTGTTTTTTGACATAGAGCTGCATAAGCTGTTTGTATATTTTGGAGATTAATCCCTTGTTGGTCGCTTCATTTGCAAATATTTTCCCATTAATTTAGTCTTGCCTTTTGCTCAGAGCCTTCTCACATCACCCAGGTATATAGAGCCAATCTACTTAGGCCTTCCAATGAAACACTGATTCCTCATTATTGCCATTCCCCAAATCAACCACTATTCTGACTTTCTCACCATAGATTAATTTTGTCTGTTTTTGAATTTTATATGCATAGAATCATATAATATGCACTTATATACTCTTTTATATCTAGATTCTTTCACTCAACATTATATCTTGAGATTCATCCATATATTATGTCTACCCATGGCTCATTCTTTTTCACTTTTGTAGAATATTCCAATTCCTATATGTTTATCTCTGTATACTTATGTATTCTTTTACTGATGGATTCTTGTGTTGTTTCCAATATGGGACTACTACCAAAAAATGCTGCTATGAATATTCTGTATGTGCACCTATGTACATTATCTGTTATCTATATACCTGAAAGTAGAATTGTTAGGTCGTGGGGTATGTATATATTCAGTTTTATAAGACACCGCCAAATAGTTTTCTAAAATTGTTTTACCAGTTTATATTTCCACCCAGAAGTGTATGAAAATTCCATATCTTCTCCACTTTCATGTCCCATTTCTTGTTGACTTAAAATTCTCTTGAAGGTAATCACATTTGACTAGACTGTTAAAACCACCACAGTAGCAGAAGCAGCAAACAAACATGATAGGAGAGACAGTCCCAACTGATATTCCCAAGTCAGATCATCCTAAAGGCCACTTACTGAAAGGAAAACAATTAGGTAAAATTGCTGTCCCATTTAAGAAGGCATTACCACTTAATCATTAACTTAATTCTTATTTTCCCCTAGAAATGTCACAATTATGAAAAATTATTAAATGATTCCTGATTAAGTGACACTACATGTGAAACAGTAAATATAACTGAAAAGGGCAGACTTTTACGCTTAGTCAGATACTACTATTTTAACTAAGTTACATATGTAACTAAGTAACATAACTAAGTTATGATGAGAAGAACTCTCACAATACAAACATTTTTTTTCCTGTTTGTTGAAGGCATAAACTGGGTTTATTTCTAAAACCCTGCTTTGCTTAAGGAGAGGTCACAGAAGAGAAAAGTCAGAAGCTGTTTCTGCTGTTAGTAACTTTGTGATCCTAGTCCTTAATATCTTTTGTCTCAGTTTCAAGTGTCTGCTGAAGCTATGGAACATTATACCTTCTCTGTTTACCAAAAAGACTATTGAGAGAAGCAATTGAATGCCTGTAACAGCTAATCCATATGGAGATTTAAAGTCAACAAAGCATTTTCCACATATTCTCATTTCTATATTTAAAATAATCTTATAATGGGTAAAATGCTATTCTAATGGAAGGTATTTTTTTCATACGCTAAATCATATTTTTCATATGATAATCTTATTTGTTATACATCTTGTGTTGTAAGCAGAGCCCAGTGCAGTGCAGTCTAGAAGTACATTTGCTCATTCTCTTTTCCCTCAGTAGAAAGGAATAGAGAGGATGATGCATAATGAGTAAAACACGTATCATCTCCTGGAGATAGAAAATAAGGATAGAGGCAGATTTCCATTCAGGAGAATTTATTTGGGCTTTGGAAGTAATTTAAAATGGCTATTCCCTCTATTGGCAATTTGTAGCCTGCCTGAGTTGACACCTCCATTTTCAGTCACAGTAAGATTGCTTTTAGTTGCAGGGAATTGCTAAAGCCAGAGCTCTGAAATCCTGAATCTGACCCCTTTTCAAACTCCTTATAGATTTAAAGCAGATGGAACAAAAAATAGGATCTTCTCTCGTAATTGTCATCACATGCTTTACAAATTATTTAAATTAATCCATAATTTGTCTAAATCAAGAGGGGGAAATATGGCCCAATTATAACATTGACCTATTATATCTGTACATGGCAAATTTAGTCCAGAAAGATATGTTAGCCATCAAATATGCAAACTTAATGTGAAGTAGTTGTTGGGCTTTTATATACTTATGAGATCTAAGAAAGACAATATTATTATACATACAGTGACTAAGTTCCCAGATCAGTCAATCCAAACCAATATGTGGAAAACTCTGTGTGTGTGTGTGTGTGTGTGTGCGTGCGTGCGTGCGTGTGCCCACGCACACATACCTTCTGACAGTATATCTGTATGGAGATATGTACATATCTGTTTAGAGCAAAATCTCCAAAGATTCTCTTTGTAAAACTGAATTAGATTGTAGAGGACATTAGTGTTGTAGTTTAGCATCTCTCTTGGTTTCCTATCCATATCGTGGAAAATCTCTAAGGCAGAAGGAGACGGAAGCTGATCGCCTGCTGTGAGCTCTTTGAGACCCATTTTGAGGAATCATTACTAATCACATTAGGGAAGGCAACTTACCTCACATGGGGGAGAGTTATAATTATTGAGTGGGTGTTGTAGTCACTGAGCTTTCGTGTAGTTAAAACATTATTCTGAGACATGTCCTATAAGCCATGGGATTAGGCCTTTATTAATAAAACTCCCCAAATGGTATTTGCAATGTGTCATTCCACTTGAGAAGATAAATAGGACAGAATTAAACTAACACAGAAAGATTACTTATCTTATAATTAAGAACATTGTAGAAGAATGAATTTTGAATTTATAGCAGATTCTGGGTTGGCTGGGGAGACATATTAAATAACCTTCCTTTTTTAAAAATATCTTTTGAGACATAAATTCTGTGTGGGGAAAAAACATAGAACAATGAGCTGTCTTTTCTCAACTGATTGCCTAGTGTTCCAAATGCTTTGAAAAATGAAGGGAAATTTAACATTTTAAAATGATCCTTTAGAAATCTTTTATTATGAGTGGGGAAGAATGAACTAAAGTCCTAAAGTATTTAGACTTTTTGGAAACTTCCATGATGTAAGCTTAGGTAAGTCTGAGATAGTCCAGCCCACAGAGCATGGTGGCATGAAATGCAAACATGAGTCACCTATTTTTATAGTCAGCTAGAAAAGCAGCGCATTTTTAAAAAAGAAAAATAGACAATATTTCCTGACGTGAAGACAGTTACTATCTTAGTTTCTCCTTGGAAACTTCACAGAGCTTTATCCTGTTTATTTACTGTGTAGCAGTGACCCTGAGCATCAGCTTGGGTTTGTATTTTAAGATCTTGGCTAAAATGTCATATGTTCTTAAGCAAACCAAAGTAGAGAATTCAACAATCACCCAATTTATACCATTAAGGTAAAAAAAAATCAATTTATACAAATCAGAATCAAATTCATACCAATGTATCTATGGTATGAATTTTCAGGCTTTCTCTGAAATTATCCTGGGGATCATAATTTTGCTTTTAACTTTCTCAATGTAGACCCCAAATAAGAAGATAATTTTATTGTAAGCATAGAAAATAGATTTTGATGACCCATTTTTTCTTTGTTCCTCCTAAAATGAATTTCTTAAGCTGGTCTTTACTTTTCCCATCTACAAAGTGGAGAATATAAAAGGTTTCCTGAAGGTGTGAAATATGTAGAGGGCATTCATGTTTTCGGAAGCAAGTTGGAATGTATAATTACACACGATTCCCAGCATTTTGTGCTTATGAAAGGAGTAATAGCAGTTCCCTGATCTCAAGTCATTAGATGTGTGGGGAGATGTAATGTGGTGCTGCCAGTTGTTAGAATATTTTAGGACTATACTACTTCACTGTTTGGTATGACATTACGACCAGCTGTAACTGTTTTGGCAGAGTTAATCGGACTTGTTTCCCCCTGGCTCCCACCATAACAGCATCCCACTGGCAGCAGGAAGCTTCTTGAGGAGATGTCTTCATGCCTTGCTGGGTACTGTAGCCCACATCAAGCCATCAACTTTTCCATTTTCATACTTTTCTGACTTGGAGTCATTTTCCCAACTCAGTGATCTCCTTTCTGCCATTAGCCACCTGCACTCCATTAAGTTGTCTGTTCCATAGAGATAGAAGCATCGAGTTCCTTGATAAGGGTTGTCTATTGTCCACCATTACTCTCCCTTCTTGTAGCAAAGCCCCTGGTTTTCTTATGGGTGCCCACTTTTCCCTAACTCTCTCAGTCCATACACGTTCAGAGCTTCTGAGGGTGGCTTGTGACTGCAGCTTCACAGAAAAGAGCTTCAGGGATTGGGCGGGAAGGGGCACAGGAACCATCAGCCATTTGCTCTGGCTTTTGCTTGCCGGATTGAAACTGTAGCCATCTTGCAATCATCCACATGGGACCTGAGAGAGAACACACCCACGTCGGGGCAGAGGTGAGAGATGGAGAAGTGAGCCCTGCATCACGGTGTCTGAACCTGAATGGAGTAGTGGCTGAAGTTCTGCCTCTGGCCTTTTAGCTACCACAATTTTTTTTTTTCTTTAGCTCAAACCAGTTGGAATTGGGGCTTCTATCATCTGTTACTCTCAACAGAAATAACCCTGAGTAATCCAAGCCTAGTATCTATGGTCCAAATTCAAAAGAATTTCACTCCTTTGTTTTATCCTGGGTATTCCCACTAATATATCAAGGCTGCAGAACCTTTCTTCACCCATGGATGCTGGCACCAACAAGATTGTTCTTGAATTTGAGGCCTCAGATTGTGCAACAAATAAGTTCTCAGCCCCATGTACTCAGTGCCAAACATAGTATCAAGTTGCTTAAAATCAGGGTACTACAAGTCACTGCTTCTAATTCACAGAGAAGCTGCCTTTTAAAATGTGTGTGTGTATATTTATATATATATATACACACACACACACACACACACACACACAAATACACATATAGATGTGTGTTACACCTTTGTAATGGCTAGGTCAACAATATTTAATTAATTAAATTTGTTAGATTAAAAAAAATAAGCTCCCCATTGGGCAATATCAGGAAATAAATACACCAAGGTAGAGAACTTGATGTGATCAAAGTCCAAGATGATTTGGCTGCAGGCACAGTAGCAAAGTGGGGGGTTGTTTGTCCCTTATGACCCCAGGTTTCAAGGAGGCCAATCCGCCCACATAGCCAGGGCAGGGTGCCAGATAAATGAGCCTGTGGCAGTGCAGCCCCATTCTCCTTCCTGAACTCTCGGTTCACGCCTACTCTTCCTTTTGCTCCCACTCTGTTCCAGTTTGGCCTGATTTCCAAGCCTAGTGACATGCTTTCCTTTCTGGCCCACGGACTGAAGGATGGAATCGATATCCAACTTTAACCCTTAAAGCTCCCAGGCCCACTAGCTTGGTTTGACCAGCTCCTGGCTACTCTTTCCCTGGGCTAGGCATGCTGTTTCAGTCTTCTTTGTAACAGGACGGTGGGGTGAGGAAGAAAGTTGAGATGAAAGACTAGCAGATAGAAAAAGGGCAAAGGTCGTATGTTCCCACACAAGTCTTTACCTTATCTGAAAAGACTTCCCATTGGCAAAAAAGATGAAGCTGAGCATATGCATATGCTTCCTAGTGCACCAGATTGTAATATTATACACTGGGATTACAAAGTCTGGATATTACAACCATAAACGTATGTAAACATTTTTATGTTTTGTGCAAAAGGAAAAAAATCACCAGTGGTGTATTATCCTAATGAACTGATTACAAAGATCAATTAGCGATATTCCCAAACTCTAGATAGAAAGAATGGCACCCACTTCAGTGACATACTACATAGCTGCATTAGTGAGTATGATGGTATTTCTCATTGGTTTGATTGTCACTGTTTGCTACAGCTGTGTTTTATAGGTTAGAATCCTAGGACTGGAAGGAACCCTTAGATGAGGGATTGGAAAGCTACAGCCTACTGCCAAATCCAGCCTGCCCCCTGTTGTTGTAAATACAGTTTTATTGGAACCCAGCCACAGCCTTTCACTTAAATGTTGTCTGTGGTATGTAAGTCTGTATGTGCTTTCGCATACACCGGCAGAGCTGAGTACTTATGACAGTGACTGTAAGGCTGACAAAGCCTAAAATATTTACTATCTGGTGTTTTACAGTGAAAATTTGCTGACTTTGCTTTAGAAGGCAATTTAAATCCATTTGCCTGTTTTCTGGAATGATTGTATTTTTGTTGCCTCAGAAAAGTATTTGCCCAGTTAGTAATGATTCCTAGGGATGAAGATTGTGTTGTCTCATTGGTATTCCAACTCCTACTAACCAAAAATTCTTTGTAGAGATAACTTACCTAAATCCTTCATGGTACACGGTAGACCCAGTTCCTCTTCTTTTGTCTTTAGTTTGGTTGTTTTTGTTTTAGCTGCTCAATGAAATCTTTTCATATATTTAAAGACTATCAAATGGCCCAATTTTTGTCTTCCCTCCCCCACCCCCCTGCCCACAGGATAAAAGCCAACCCTTTTAACATTCCCAAATCTTGAAATTTTTTTTTTTTTTGCGTGGCTCATGTACAGAGCCTTTTCCACTCACTGTGATGACATTTCTTTATTATACCAAGAACTGGACATTGTACTTTGATAATATTTACCTATTAGGAAGTGCATTCAGGTATAGAATCAATTTGGATCTCAAAACATCTTGGGAGGCCAGCTAGGGTTTTTACTACGCCCGTTTTACAGATGAGGGGCAATGAGACTCAACAAGGTTAAATACACAGCCCCGTGATCACATAACCAGGAACTGATAAACCTCTTCTAGCTTACTGCACTGCCCATTGCTTTGTAATGAGCCTGGCAGGAGGACAGTTTCAATAAACTATAGTGCATGTGTCTGGTGCAATACTGAGCTTGCTTTGGGGGAGATATTCTGTCCTTCATTGTATATCTGCTGGTTCAACTTCAACTCAAAGGTGTTTGTCCATGGGGCCAGTGTGAAGTGGGTCCTCCGTGCACTATTTAAATATTGTCACTGTGTTCTACGGTCACAGCAAGCAGGTTATGTGTTAGCAGAGGAACTGGAGGAGAGTGTGGTTAAATTAGCAAAAATCCATCACCAGCAGGAGAAAAGTGTGCGTTTTCTCGGGAGGAAGATGTTCCATGGTATCATCTTTCTGTACAGTGGGCAATGTTATCTACATGTCTTTCCTGTATTAGACATAGCCAGCCCATCCCCCTGTTTTATTTTGTGCCATTTGTTTTCCTCTTCTGATGTACTAAATTTAGTAGTCTAATTTGCCCAAATTACTTTGATTTTGGAGTCTATGTTTGAAGTTATTCTCTGCTGTCTTCTTTTTTCATCATTATGTGGTGTTACCGTGAAATTCTTCTCTGAGTCATTAATGAAAATGTTAAGTAACAGAAGCAAAACGATATCTCCTTAATAATAATATATCGCTCTTAACCAAGCACAAAGATAGCGTAGAGGCACTGCTATAGAAGTATGAAAAAACAATTGTTACTGCACTCTGGGGGTGGATATTTTCCAACTTACTTACTTTAGCCTTTTAGATGTTTCGTTGTGGACCAAATTATAGCCCTGGTACCGTCATTAGCACTTTAGATTATCGGTTGCAGTGTATTAAGGGAGATACAGGCTGCTTCTTGGACATTCTGCATTTGTATTTAAGTTTAACAGTGTTTCCTTTTTTGGTTGTATGTTGCCTGTTGTTCACCTTTTACCCTGGCAAAAGATCATGGTTCCTATACACACAGATCATCTTACTAATTGAGTTTCTCATTGTGTGTCTTCAGGTTATTTCAGTTTAAGTATTTATTTTTATTACTAATAATATTAATCAATAATTTGAAGCCTAAACCACTTTTCCTTACACAAACAGCAGCAACTTTTCCTTCCAGTGTATTTGTTTCTGAATCATGCAATTCCCGGTGATTGTGTAAGGAGCAGAAAGGGCACACTTTGACTGTGAGACCCAAGGCTGGGATTGAGAAATGCCACCAAGGACATTCATCCTTGGATTTTTAAACAGATGCGTAAAACTGTGACATTTTATGAGGACATCATTGGGAGAGAATAGATTCAGGACCTTGCTGTCATTTTTATAGTCAGAATTAAAGTGAGATGGGACTTTAAAATGGGAATTTCTCTTTTCTTACCCTTTCTTCCAGTCTTCCTTTAAAAGCTACTTAAAAAAAAATTCCTTTGTATTTTCCTAACCTTCTCTCTAGTTTAGTGGCCAGCTCGTATTCTCATCTGACCAGATTTCTTCTCATCCTTTTATGTGCACAGCCAGGAAGCCTTCCTAAATCACTCTCCCAGCATCACAGCTGCTTTCTCCCTTTGAGAAACAATATACTCTAGCTCTTCTTTTTTTTTCCCCTGTAGAATTGCATTCAACAGACACAATTTCCATGTCTAAGAAGCAGTCACCCTTGAATTTTGCATACTTAATTTCATTCTGGTAGCTTCAAACCTACAAACAAAATGAGTGACCTGGTATGTATTTTTATTCGAGAATAGAGGTGCATCTTTTTCGTAGTGCTGGGGTTTGGCTGAGGCCATCTCTTTCCAGTCTGAGCTGACCTTGTGATCTTTTGTGTGCACTCACATATTTTAGAGTTGTCGAATGTCCACTGAATGCAGGATGCCATTACATTTTGCAGGCTTCTTTCTGAACTGTTATTTATACACTCTGTGAAAACTTCCGTTATTTTTATGATAAACATTATTTTAAAGGAACAATGGTGACAATGACTATTCATTGATTATTTTCATTGAATGGTCCTCATACATCTATAATATGGGCCAGTCTTTTTAACATTCTTTGTTATGACTTGTTTGTCTTCATTTCCATTGTCCTGTTTTTGCTTGGAGGTTTGTGTTATTTCTACAGTTTATATTGTTTTTGTTTACCCAGTTAATGCCCTGTTTTCTTAAAGTTATATTAAAGAACAAACTGATCATAGAGGTTCAGAGCTTGGGTTTTGAGTCCGAGTGCCTGTATTTAAAACCCATCCTGCCACCAAACCAGTTGTGTGACCTGGGCAAGAAACATTGTCTCTTTGTGCCTCGGTTTCCTTTTCTCTAAAATGATGGTAATAGTACTACCTAACTCCTGGGATGGTTGTGAGATTAAATGAGTTAAGTCATATTATGTGTTTAGAAAGGAGCCTGGCATACAGTAAATGCTCAACGGTGGCAGCTGTTAATCATCTTTATTGTTCTCTCCTGAAGAGTAAGGACTATGAGAAACAGTTTTTGTTCAAAATCCCTTACAAAACCTCATAATAGAAATGGGTACTCCATGTCCTGGCTATTGTAAATAGTGCTACAGTGAACATTGTGGTACATGTCTCTTTTTGAAGGAGAAAAACAAATACCATATGCTAACGTGCATATATATGGACACTAAAGAAGTGGTACTGGTGAACCTAGTGGCAGGGCAGGAATAAAGACGCAGATGTAGAGAACGGACATGAGGGCACGGCGGGGGGGGTGTGGGGGGGAAGGGAATGGGAAGCTGGGATGAGGTGAGAGAGTAGCATTGACATATACACACTACCAAATGTAAAATGGATGGCTCGTGGGAAGCTGCTCCATAGCACAAGGGGATCAATTCGATGCTTTGTGACGACCTAGAGGGGTGGGATAGGGAGGGCGGCATGGGGGCTCAAGAGGGAGGGGATATGGGGATATATGTATACATATAGCTGATTCACTTTGTCGTACAGCAGAAACTAACACAACGTTGTAAAGCATTTATACTCCAATAAAGATGTGGAAAAAAAAAAAAAGAAAGAAATGGGTACTCAAGGAACGTGTTAAGTAACTGTGGCAGGTAGAATAATGGTCCCTCAAGACGTCTACATCCCACTCTCTGGAACCTGTGAATGTGTTATGTTACATGACAAGAGGGACTTGAGGTTTTGCAGATGGATTTAAGGTTGCTGTCAGTTGACTGGGATGTGGAGATTACTTGGATCTTCCTGGTCGGCACAGTGTATCATAAGGATCCTTTAAATGTGGAAGAAGGAGGCAGAGGAGTCAGTGGCAGAGGAATTTGAAGTAAGAAAAACTCAGTGAGCCATTGCTAGCCTTGAAGATGGGAGGGACCACCAGCCAAGGACTGCTGGGCAACCTCTAGAAGCTGGGAAAGGCAAGGATATGGATTCTCCTTTCCTTAGAGCCTCCAGAAGGAACACATCCCTGTCAATACCTTGATTTTAGCCCAGAAAGGCTTCAGAACTGTCATATAATAAATTTATAATATAAACATATAAAATTTTAAATAAAGTTATATTAGTTTAAGCAACCAAGTATGTGGTAATTTGTTAAAGCAGTAATAGAAAACTAATACAGTGACCAGCTGACTGAGTGAAAAGATGATTTTTTGAGACAATGACACCAAAAAAAAGGTACCAGTGTAAGAATCTGTACATTAAGAAGACATAATGGCTAGAACCAGTTCTTAAAGCAGTGGGTTTTAAACCTTCCTTGGTCAGAATCATTCCTTTAAAACAGCTCACATGCCCGTAAATATAAAGTTTTGCAAAAAATTTAACAAGGCCCACAGACCACATGGAAACCCTCCACTGACCCCAGGTTATAACCCTAGGTTTGTTCAGGATTTGTTAAGACTCAGCCAATGACAAGTTTTTTGTTTTTCTTTTGCGGTACGCGGGCCTCTCACTGTTGTGGCCTCTCCCATTGCGGAGCACAGGCTCAGCGGCCATGGCTCACGGGCCCAGCCGCTCTGTGGCATGTGGCATCTTCCCGGACTGGGGCACGAACCCGTGTCCCCTGCATCGGCAGGTGGACTCTCAACCACTGCGCCACCAGGGAAGCCCCAATGACAAGTTTTTAACAATGACCTAGGAGCATTTGCTACTGGACTGTTAGTTGTCTGGTACTTTGAGGTTCTTCTGAGTAGCTGAAGACTCTGTGAATGCTAATCAAAGCTATAAGGTAACTTAGAGGTTTGGGCCCCCTTTTCAGTCACATTGAACCTTGTTCTCTGTTTCTCAGTTTACTGTGGCAGTATTATATCCCAAGTCACATGACCCTTCTGTACTCATATTCTCCATTTTTAGAAAAGATTCATCACCACTAAAGTAATTAAATTGGTGTTTTAAAAGGTGATTTGAAAGCTAAGGTAACGTTGGAGTAGTGGTCACCTTTAGTATGCCTTATTCCAAGGTTTTGTTTGTTTTAGGGCAGTCATGAAAACAGGCTTTATCTCCATGTCATAGGAAGTGCTAACATTTATAGCAGATAGTATAGGTGTTCTCTCTGTTGGTATGGTTTCATTCATTCATTAAATAAGTTTTGATCCAAGACCAACTAAATTCCAGGCATGGTACTAGAGATGAGAGATACCAATGAAAAAGAAGTTGAATGTAGACTCTGTTCTTGAGTTTACAGTCTTGTGATCTTTGTTAAAAAGTAAATACCCCTTGGAGGTATGGTTTAAATGTCACAGCCATTGTGTACTTTACAGTGAATGAGTTTACCAGATCTTGTCTTGAAAATAAGCCTTCACTGGAGGAGGAGAAGAGGTTAGAAGTCCAATAAGAGCCAGAGGGGGAAGGGTAAGATTTCTGTAAGAAGATAAGAAAGGATGGTAGTAGCATCGCATCATGGGGTCAGTGAATAATACTTGCACTCATACTGGATTTCTCTTCGAGTGGATCCAAACTATTCTTTAAAAGTTCTGGTAAAGAGTGTATAAGTGACAGAGAGGGTGCGGGATGGCCAAAGGTGATCAGTGTGACCCACCCAGACCTGGCTTGAAGCCCATCTTTGTGACTCATTGAGCACATGGGTTGCCTTAGTGAGTCTGGCATTTCCCACAGGCTCTGCTGGACCTAGCCATGGCTGTTTGTAAGACTGCACCTTTGTAGACGATGAAGAACTGCCACAAAATGAGCTGTGATTTCACAAAAAACTTCCCTGTCTCTACCTTAGCCTGGTTGCTAGAACATTCAGGACATTCTCAGCCATGAAATGCTGAAGGACTGGATGTGAGAGTGAGAGAAGAGATGTGTATTAGTTTCCTGTTGCTGCTGTAACAGATTACCACAAATCCAGTGGCTTAAAACGACACACGTCTTATAGTTTTGGAGGATCATCATTCTCGAGTGGGTTAGCAGAGCTGCATTTTGAAAATGCAGAGGGAAATCTGTTTTCTCACCTTTTGCAGCCTCTGGTGGTTGCCCACGTTCCTTGATCCCTGACCGCACATCGCCCTGGCCTCTGCTTCAATTCTCACATCGCCTTCTCTCTCTCACCCTCCTGCCTCCCTCTTTTAAGAACTCTTGTGATTATATTGGGCCTACCCTGGTAATCTAGGATAATCTTCTGTCTCAGAATCCTTAATCACCTCTGCAAAGTCCCTTTTGTCATGGAAGGTAACATTTTCACAGGTTCCAGGTGTTAGAATGTGGACCTCTTGGGGCTATTATTCTGCCTACCACAAAGTGTCAAAGATGATGGCACCCAAACAGCCAAAATGTTTTGCTTAAGGCCTTGAAACCAAAATCTCAGCCCCATCGAGTTTTGGAGCCAGAGAAACCTTTGTAACCCCAAGATGGTCCATTTTCCATTTCCCATTACGATGAACATGATATGAAATGTTTTAATGTGAATGGAATTAGCAATGTCTTATCTCACGTTTGGCTCAGTGGGGAAAGTTGGTGGAAAATGGCAGATTTCCAGGCTATCTGCCTTGCCTTTGCAGGTCTGTAAATTCCTCATCAGGCTCCAGACTGTTTCAGTAACTCCTCATCCCGTTGCCTTTTAGAGTGTGCTTTACACTGCTTTTTTGGACAGACATGACATACCTTTTCAGCATGTGTTTTTGTGAAGCTGTTACGAAGATTTCAACTTTATTTTCTCATAGTTAGGTGTCACCACGAAGCTTTGTATTTTTTTCCAGATAACTTCAAAAATCTGGTGGAAAAGAGAAAGGGGAAAAAAAATTGAATAGAACAAGGGCCTTTGCCAGAAACTTTCCTGGGTTCCTTTCTGTCTAACATCTCCCCTCCAGGCTAAAGCAGAGAGGAAAGCAGGTCTCAAGGCCAAGCCTGGAGGCAGGAGATCAGCTGTGAGCCAGGACGTTAGGTAACAGGGCTAGCAGCCTCAGGACCAGACAAACAGAGGTTCCAAAGCTAGAGAAGCAAAAGATACAAATAGGAGGACATAGGAGAGGCTGAATAAACTGTGGTGCAGAGTGGACATATCTTGTGCGTGAAGAGTTCTTTCCACTGTGTCTTGCAAGGGGCCAGAGCAAAATCTAAAAGGAGAAGGCCTGGGCTTTGTACTGCACAGCATTGTATATGTGGTGTTTTAAGTTACTGTTACTCCATCTTTTGAATTTTTGTCAGTCACTCATACTGTGACATCTACCCTTTTTTTTTTTAATATCTATTTATTTATTTATTTGGCTGCGTTGGGTCTTAGTTGGGCACGCGGGATCTTTGTTGAGGCACGCGGGATCTTTCGTTGCGGCATGCGGGCTCTTCGTTGCAGCACGCTGGCTTCTCTCTAGTTGTGGCTTGCTGGTTTTTCTCTCTCTAGTTGTGGTGTGCAGGTTCCAGAGCACATGGGCTTTGTAGTTTGCGGCACGTGGGCTCTCTCATTGAGGTGTGAGCTCAGTAGTTGTGGTGGGCTTAGTTGCCCCACGGCATGTGGGATCTTAGTTCCCCGACCAGGGATCGAACCCGTGTTCCCTACATTGGGAGGCAGATTCTTTACCACTGGACCACCAGGGAAGTCCCTGACATCTACCCTTTTTAAAGCTTTAGGCCTAATACTATGTATATTATCCCCAAATTTAATGTTATCAGGCAAACTGATAATTTTTTTTTCCACCAGTATTCATTGGACTATGTGCCAAGGATTCTTCTAGGCACTGATGATGCGGTATTTAACAAAACACACTGAAATCCTGTCTTTTTTTTTTAACATCTTTATTGGAGTATAATTGCTTTACAGTGGTGTGTTGGTTTCTGCTTTATAGCAAAGTGAATCAGCTATAGCAAGGAGAATCAGCCTCCCTCCCACCCTCCCTATCCCACCCCTCTAGGTGGTCACAAACCACCAAGCAAGCTGATCTCCCTGTGCTATGTGGCTACTTCCCACTAGCTATCTATTTTACATTTGGTGAAATCCTGTCTTTGAGGTGCTTATGTTCTACCTGGGAGTGACAGACTACAAACAAAACTAGGAAAAATTTAGTGAAGGAAAAACAGGGCATGGGCAGGGTTGTAAAGTATTGAAGAGGCTTGAATGTGAGATAGGGTGATCAGAGAGGGCCTTCCTGAGGTGGAGGCACTTTTGTAAAGTCAGAAGGAATTGAGGGGGATGGTTAGTGGATATGTGGGGGGCGGAGAACATCCTGGACAGGGAAACAGCAAGTACAGGTGGGAATATGCCTGCAGCTTCAAAGAACAGCAGAAAGACCAGTGTGGCTGGAGCAGAGTGAGCGAGGCAGGGAGGGTAGTAAGAGATGAAGGTGGCGTGTGTGAGTGGAGGGTGGTTCACAGGTCATGGGAGATCTTGAAGATCCCAGCAGGGGCTCTGTTCCTCTGAATGAATGGGAACTCATTGGCAGGTGCTGAGCAGAGCAACGATATGACCTAACGTTTATTTTCACAGGATCGTTCTGGCGTCTGTGTTGAGAACGGACAGCAGGGTGCATGGGCGGAATTAGCAGTAGCGTTTCGGGGCCTATTTCATTAATATAGGAGAGAGATGATGACTTGGATCAGAGTGATGGCAGTGGGGCTGGTGACACAGGGTTGAATTCCTGGGATATTTTGAAGGTAGAGCTAGAACAGGATTTGCTAATGGACTAGACATGGGAATGAAAGAATGTGGAGTCAGAGGTGACCTCAAAGTTGTTGCCCTGAGCAACTGGAAGAATGAGTGGAAAAGATGGCAGGAAGAACAGGTTTGGGGGAAGCCATCAGTGGTTCAATTTGGATATTCAATTTGATATACTCATTAGACAGGTCAAGTAGGCAGTTGGATATGTGGGTCTGGAACTCAGAAGAGAGGTCCTGGCTGGAGATACGAATTTATATTTATACATACACACATACCATAAAGCCATCAACTCGGGTCCCCACCACCACACTTCCTAGAAACCATTAATTCTAGCCTCCCTTTATCACTGCTCTTCACAGCAGCCCCCCTACCTTGGCCTACGTAATGAAGATCTTATAAAAAGCTCTTGGCCACTTGGTTCTGGGTTTCTTTCCATATTCTGGTCTGATTTTTCCATTTCCCACCTCCTTCCATCAGAGCTTGGATTCTTTTGCTGAGCCTAGCCCTGAGGTTACAGACTCAGTTGCACAGTGCCTAGGCACTTAAAGAAATTGACCGAAGTGATGAACTCCAGAATACATGCCCCACCTACAGATAACAGCTCGATTCAGCTCCCACCAGGTGCTCCTCCCAGGGAGGGGAACCCATTGTAGCCAGTTCTTCTCAAAATCAAGCCAGAAATCCGTGCTTTAAAAAATGTACAGTCTCCTAGTTTTTAAACATTGGCAGCTAACTTACACATTTTTCAAGACTCTGTGGGCCAAACAGAATATATCTGGGGACCAAATGTAGTCCACAGGCCGCCTGCCTTTTACCAGTGAGGAGCCTGTTGGACAGGCTGACTGGCTGGGTTTGGCTCCTGAACAGAACCACTTGGATTGTCCACCTTGGTTTCCCACAGTGCAGACAGAGGGCACAAACCCCCCACCCTGGAGGTTCCCAAGGAATACTGTGCCCTGAGCCAGGCTCCTAAAGGCCCTGCTTTTCTGGAAAGGATAATGAGACATCTTCCCCAGCACCTCTCTCGAGAACATTTTCTGTTCTGTTTGCCTTCATTCCCTTCCCTCCTGACATTGTATCTCATTTCAAAAGCAGAATGAGTATTGATCATATCTCATAGGTGAGACAGGTAGGGACTATTGAATCAGCACCTCTGTCTGAAATGCTTGATGGTAAAAAAAAAAAAAAAAAAGATTGCAAAATAGTAGCTGAATGAGTCTGAGAGTGCAAGTTAGTCTGAGGGCAGGTAGAAGAAACTATATATTTTTTCAACAATTATGTATTGAATACTTGGGAGGTGCCAGTTCTTTTACTACATGCTGTGTGTACAGAAAAAAATAAATAAACCACAGTCTGCTCCTAAGAGAGTCACAGCCTAGTAGAGGAGACAAATATGAAAGGAAACAAACTGTAGCAGTGTGAGGACAGCAGCAGGACAGAAATGCCACAGAGCAAAGAGCAGGGTTAGAGGGAGGGTGAAAAAAAGTCTTTCTGGAGGCAGTGATAGCTGGGCCAAGTTTTGAAAAATGAGGAGAAGTCTACCAGACCACTGGGGGAAAGCATTCTAGAAAAATGACTCGCATGTACAAGGTTTCAGAGGTATGGTGTAACATGGAGTAGTTAAGGAACTCTGGTCATTGCAAGAGCTTAAAGTGGGAAGGAAAGGGCAAAGCCCGGCATGAGGGGACAGGGCAGGAGAGAGTGCCAGGGACCAAGTCCTGAAGGGTCTTGTCAAAGAGGAAGAAGGAGGGACCAATGCATTCCCATCTTCGCTAGAGGGCTGCTGAGGCAAGCATAATCTTGGTTGAGAGGCAAACAAACAAACAGAAATCCACTTTTTCTTCCAAAATTTATGCCAAGAGGAGAGCCACCGTCAACCTGAAGCCACTTAGAAAGTTTGATGTAACCTTCATTAATTTCCCTTGAGACCTGCCGATCGTATAAGACATAGAACATAATAATAATATCAAGCACTTATATGGTGTTTACTCTGCAAGGCATTGTCCCAAAGGCTCTATATGTGATGCATTCCTATAACTCGCTGAATTCTCAAAACCACCCTATGATGTAGTAGGTCCCAATGTAGTTAAGTGACTTGTCCAAGGTAATATGACTTGTAAGTGACAAAGCAGGAGTGGAACCCAGGCAGGCTACCTCTAGTGGCCTTGCTCTTGACTGTTCTTCTACAGTGCTTCTGTCTGCCACATCGTGGTGTTTCTCACCAGAGACTTTGTAAGGCAGATAGCAAATGTCTAGCAACCAGAGACAGGTCTGTTGTATTTGTATAAAACCGTCTCTTTGGCATTGTTGGGAGTGATGATTATAAATGCAAATCGTCAGAGACCCTGCCTTAATTCAAAGGCAGTGGGAGCTGCACATTTGCCTATGGCTGCCTGCTGCACACTGCTGATTTGGATGTCACCATGTTTACATGAAATGGTGCAGCCCATGGCCACATCTTTTTTTTTTTTTTTTTGCGGTACGCGGGCCTCTCGCTGTTGTGGCCTCTCCCATTGCGGAGCACAGGCTCCGGACGCGCAGGCTCAGCGGCCATGGCTCACGGGCCCAGCCGCTCCGCGGCATGTGGAATCTTCCCAGACCGGGCACGAACCCGTGTCCCCTGCATCAGCAGGCGGACTCTCAACCACTGCGCCACCAGGGAAGCCCCATGGCCACATCTTTTAAGGCAGTCAATGATCTGTCTTGGGGGAAACAGAATAGCTCTCTCAGTATTTTAGATAATTTTCTGCAAGAACTCTGGAGGGCTGGATTCAGGGTGGATAGACTCTTTAAATAGAGTAAGTATCCATTATGTTCAGAAAGCTTTGCAATTTCTCTTTGATGCTTATTGCACATTAGTTAAGAACTGTCTTGGATAAAGAAAGGAAGAAGTTTAAATGCTAAAATCTTGAAATGAGAGTCTTTGATTGTTTGGAAAAATCTGCAGCACTGACTCTTCTTAAAAATAAAGGAAGAGAAAAGGCAAAGAATCATAGTATTTCTATGAGGAAAACAGGAATTGCAGTTCTTAGGGTGAATGCTAGTCTTTTTAACAGCGTGACTTTTTTTTTTGTAAATAAACTTCAAACCTTCTACCCATGTTAAAAGTATTCCCATCTGCAGGGAAACAAATTCATTTCATTAATGCCTTCATTATTTATGTAGTCAAAAAACAAGTATGTAAATAAATATCACTGAGAGAGATTTGTAAAAACAGACATGTTTTGTGTTTTCTTTGAGACGGCTTAGTTATTTTAGAATTCTGTTGTAATCTAATCAATTAATAACTACATTTTAAAAATATGGTAACGGGAGGAAATTACTTTTCAGAAAATGTAACTTCTTTTTTCAATGCCGTGAAGAAACACACAAAAAAAATCAAAAATCAACCTTTCAAAAATATGCTACTTCTGTTCTTATGTCTCATTTTTCATTGAAAAAAACCAGTTTCTGGCATTTTCCACCAATTTGAGACCATTGTAGTTTACCTAATGTAGGTGCATTTCACTTTGGGTCACAGGTGTAATCCTGAAAAGTTATGTACAAATCACAGTTTCCTAAGTTGCACCATTCAGAATGTACTCACATAGAAAGAACTCCTCATTTGAAAGGGGTTCTATAGGGAGTCCTTTTGGGAAATGAATAAAACATTTTATGTGAAAATACCTCAATATCCCAATTTTTAAAATTCAGATTTTCAATATGCCAGTTTACCATAAGGTAGGCATGTTTGTATTTATAAGTGACATCGTTTTACCTTGTGTATGTTATACAGATTCTGAATTAGAGGATCTTAAAATACTCCAGAAATTTGCTTGCAAAATATAGGCAGACAGGTGTTATCACTTGTAGGGTTGGAACAAATTACAACAGAGAGCCAAGAAGAATGTCGCCAAGTCTCAAGACTATCGAGGGAAGAAAATCCCCAGTTTCCACACTTGTTGTTAGTGTGCTTGCCAGATATATCCTTTTGATCTAAAATTACATAATTTAAATAAGTCTGAAGTTAATTGCAGTTCAGTGCTATCACAAATCTATTTTTAGATGCCAAAAGTGCACCCACATCGGACTACCAGGCAGGGTTCCCGCAGGATCTGAACATTCAGTGCCTCTTTTTTTTTTTAAAAAAAAGAAGTTGCCCTGAGTAACAGCACACTGGATTGTTCTATTGTTAACACTAAGGAGGGAACTTCCTGATTTTTTTTTCATTTTTATTTAGTGGTTTCTAAACTGAAAAGGAAATATTGAATGGTGCTTAATTTCAAGTTTGTGGGTTATATATTTGCTTCCCCACACCCACTTTCCCCCTTCCCTGTCATTTTGTAAGTGGTGTGTTCACTTATTTACGCTCTTGTGCTCTCATTTCCGAGGCTGGGATTTCCCCTTCTTCTTCTTGGTTGGAATTTTGATGTAGAAGAGAAACTGCAGGGGAGGGAAGGTGGCACAGAGAGCAGAGGTGGCCATGGTTAACCGCTCTCATTGGCTGGGGATGAAACGTCTGAGGCTGTGAAGGACACAATTCACCTCCCACACGGAGGGATGCACCAACCAAGTGACTCCTCCTTGGAGGAGTAAGTGGTTGAATCCTCCTTGGTGATTTCTGGCATTCTCTGTGAGAATTTCAAAGCGAGCATTACAGTATTATTAAGGCAGCAAGGCTTGGTCCAGCGTGATGGCTGATGGGTTTTGCTTCCAGGAGCAGTGCAGCCTTCTGGCAGACTGGAAGGCTGTTTTGAAGATGGGAAGGCTGGGTGTGGACTCAATAGGAAAGAGTGCCCTGATCGATTAGAAATGTCTGCTTTGGGTGAGGGATAAGGAAGTGTGGTGTATATGCCATATGTTGCCATTTCCCTGTGATGGGTGTTCCAGCTTCTGATTAATAATTAGGAAAACAGCATGCTCATCCCAGTTCTGTTCCTAATGAGCAGTGTAACTTCAGGCAAATTAACTTCCCTTAGACTTGCTTTTCTGGCCTTTCAGAGGGGACTAGACTATATGAGCCTTACAGGACTTCGATTCTGTGAACCCAGGCCAGGTCAGGTGTGCCTGTCCATTGTTCATGAGCTGAGCCCTGAATCTTCATCTTGGCCTCTAGGTTTCTTTCCAGTCTGACCTTGTACTACTTTTCAGTCCATGTCTTCAATTTCCTACACTTATTGGCCAGGCCAGATACCCCTGGTTTCTCCAGCTTGCTCCACACTTTCCCATCTTGATCTCCTTTCTTCAGAAATGTCTCTAAATGTAATGCCTCTGCCTTCCCCTCTTCTTTGGTTATCAAAATCCTACTCATTTTTTTTAGACTCTGAGCCTCATAGAACTTTTTCCCTTGTGGAACCTTTAATACTCAACAATCTATTCCAACTGCTATGCATTTGTCAGATTGCGTACAAATCCTGCCTGAAATTCATGGTGGGCAGGATTTGTGTTTTATTCGTTCACTTTAATGTCTAATCAGGCTAACAAATTGTAGTAAACATTTCTTCAAAGAGGAAAACAAAAACCAAGGAACAAGGATAGAAATAACGTGGCAAGGAGATTCATTTAAGTCAACACACACTTAGTACCTGTTGAATTTGAGCAAAACAGGATGAGGTGCTTCAGTGGGGAAAAGTAAGAGTAAGAAATAGTCTCTGTTTTCAAGATTATGAATCATTATCATCATCATCATCATCACCATAATCACCATAGCTTCCATTTATTTAATGCATATTCTTTACCACATCCTTAACCTATATCCTAAATTCTTAGAACAAACTCGCAAGGTATTATCATCTCTATTTTACTGATGAGGAAGCTGAGACCCAGAGAGTTTGAGGGACTTGCCCAAGGCCACATAGATCTGGTAAGGGAGTGACTGACTTCGGTACCTCTGCTAATTCTAATACATGCCTCCCAAGTGGGGAGCCTTTGATAAGGAGGGGCAGTTCCCTGAACATACTCTACTTTCTCATCCTCAAGCCTTTGCTCATACTCTTCAGGCTACTTGGAACACTCGCCCCTTCCATGACTCTCAGCTCAGCTCGTGAAAAGGTTTTCCATGCTTCAAATATGTCTCAGATATCTCCCTCTGCAAGTCTTGCCTGTCTCCCTTTTCCAGCTGGGTCCCTGATAATGTGTGAATCTATACATATATAAAATGAATGCATTAAAGCCATCTTCTCTTTTTTCATTACGAGGTTCTAAGGGTGAGGTAAGAACATCTAATGAAAAGTGAGCAGAGAATTCTTTTCCGTTCAACAAACATCTATTGAGCACTTGGCAAGGCTTTGACAACTTAAAGAGGAAGACTCTCCCAGCGTTAGAACAACTGTTCTCTGCTTTATAGGAGAAGAGGCTGGGTGACACCCATGATGAGATCATCATCTGGAATTTATGTTGCATGGAGAGAATTGCTTCTTGCCTCAGGCAGAAGCAAAAGGTTCCCAGAGTTCTCTTGTCCTCTTCCTGGTTCTGGTCCATGCAGCCCAGAGGGGTGAGGGGAGATAGGCACTGCGTGGAGTGGACAGTCTCAGAAGGAACTGATTTGCTGGGAGTTGCACAACCAGAACAGGTTTCTGGAAGCATGTCAGAGCTTCTTCCCTCCATCCAGGAGTGAAGGGTCAAAGTAAGGCTGCTGTTGTCATAGTTTATATTCACTGATCTTCCTGTGAGGAAGTGGTGAGGTTGATTGCTATGTCTTCTGCAGGGGCTCAGTTTTTTGAGCCACTGCTCACAGTGCTGTGGATTCAAAGGTTAATAAGGCACAACTGGGAGAGACCTTCAAGGTGGCAGAAGAGTAAGAGATCACCTTCCTCCCCACAAATACATCAGAAATACATCTACATGTGGAACAACTCCTACAGAACACCTACTGAACGCTGGCAGAAAACCCCAGACCTCCCAAAAGGCAAGAAACTCCCCACGTACCTGGGTAGGGCAAAAGAAAAAAAGAATAAACAGAGACGAAAGAATAGGGACGGGACCTGCACCAGTGGGAGGGAGCTGTGAAGGAAGAAAGGTTTCCACACACTCGAAGCCCCTTCGTGGGGGGAGACTGCGGGTGGCAGAGGAGGGGAGCTTCGGAGCCGCGGAGGAGAGCACAGCAACAGGGGTGCGGAGGGCAAAGCGGAGAGATTCCTGCACAGAGGGTCGGTGCCGACCAGCACTCACCAGCCCCAGAGGCTTGTCTGCTCACCTGCCGGGGTGGGCAGGGCTGGGAGCTGAGGCTCTGGCTTCAGAGGTCGGATCTCAGGGAGAGGACTGGGGTTGGCTGTGTGAACACAGCCTGAAAGGGCTAGTGCACCACGACTAGCCGGGAGGGAGTCCAGGAAAATGTCTGGAGCTGCCAAAGAGGTAAGAGACCGTTGTTTCGGGTACATGAGGAGAGGGGATTCAGAGCACCGCCTAAATGAGCTCCAGAGACGGGCGCGAGCCGCGGCTATCAGCGCGGACCCCAGAGTCAAGCATGGGACGCTAAGGCTGCTGCTGCCGCCACCAAGAAGCCTGTTTGCAAGCACAGGTCACTCTCCACACCTCCCCTTTCGGGAGACTGTGCAGCCCTCCACTGCCAGGGTCCCGTGATCCAGGTTCAACTTCCCCGGGAGAACGCACGGTGCGCCTCAGGCTGGTGCAACGTCACGCCGGCCTCTGCCGCCGCAGGCTCGCCCCGCACTCCGTGCCCCTCCCTTCCCCCAGCCTGAGTGAGCCAGAGCCCCCGAATCAGCTGCTCCTTTAACCCCGTCCTGTCTGAGTGAAGAACAGATGCCCTCAGGCGACCTACATGCAGGGGCGGGGCCAAATCCAAAGCTGAACCCCGGGAGTTGTGCGAACAAAGAAGAGAAAGGGAAATCTCTCCCAGCGACCTCAGGAGCAGCGGATTAAATCTCCAAAGTCAACCTGATGTACCTTGCATCTGTGGAATATCTGAATAGACAATGAACCATCCCAAATTGAGGAGGTGGACTTTGGGAGCAACGATATATATATTTTTTCCCTTTTTCTCTTTTTGGTCTTGGTGCTCTGGCCAGGTGTCAGGACTGTGCCTCTGAGGTGGGAGAGCCAAGTTCAGGACATTGGTCCACCAGACAGCTCCCAGCTCCATGTAATATCAAACCGCGAGAGCCCGCCTAGAGATCTCCGTCTCAACGCTAGACCCAGCTCCACTCAACGACCAGTGAGCTACAGTGCTGGACACCCTATGCCAAACAACTAGCAAGATAGGAATACAACCCCATCCATTAGCAGAGAGGCTGCCTAAAATCATAATAAGGTCACAGACACCCCAAAACACACACCGGACGCAGTCCTGCCCACCAGAAAGACAAGATCCAGCCTCATCCACCAGAACACAGGCACTAGTCCCCTCCACCAGGAAGCCTACACAACCCACTGAACCAACCTTAGCCACTGGGGGCAGACACCAAAAACAACAGGAACTACAAACCTGCAGCCTGCTAAAAAGAGACCCCAAACACAGTAAGATAACCAAATGAGAAGACAGAGATATACACAGCAGATGAAGGAGCAAGGTGAAAACACACTAGACCAAACAAATGAAGAGGAAATAGGCAGGCTACCTGAAAAAGAATTTAGAGTAATGATAGTAAAGATGATCCAAAATCTTGGAAATAGAATGGAGAAAATACAAGAAATGTTTAACAAGGACCTAGAAGAACTAAAGAGCAAACAAACAATAATGAACAACACAGTAAATGAAATTTAAAATCCTCTAGAAGGAATCAACAGCAGAATAACTGAGGCAGAAGAACGGATAAGTGACCTGGAAGATAAAATAGTGGAAATAACTACTGCAGAGAAGAATAAACAAAAAAGGATCAAAAGAATTGAAGACAGTCTCAGAGACCTCTGGGACAACATCAAATGCACCAACATTCGAATTATAGGAGTTCCAGAAGGAGAAGAGAAAAAGAAAGGGACTGAGAAAATATTTGAAGAGATTATACTTGAAAACTTCCCTAATATGGGAAAGGAAACAGTTAATCAAGTCCAGGAAGCACAGAGAGTCCCATACAGGATAAATAAAGGGAGAAACATGCCAAGACACACATTAATCAAACTATCAAAAATTAAACACAAAAAATATTAAAAGCAGCAAGGGAAAAGCAACAATTAACATACAAGGGAATCCCCATAAGGTTAACAGCTGATGTTTCAGCAGAAACTCTTCAAGCCAGAAGGGAGTGGCAGGACATATTTAAAGTGATGAAAGGCAAAAACCTACAACCAAGATTACTCTACCCAGTAAGGATCTCATTCAGATTCGACAGAGAAATTAAAACCTTTACAGACAAGCAAAAGCTAAGAGAATTCAGCACCACCAGACCAGCTTTACAACAAATGCTAAAGGAACTTCTCTAGGCAGGAAACACAGGAGAAGGAAAAGACCTACAATAACAAACCCAACACAATTAAGAAAATGGGAATAGGAACATACATATCGATAATTACCTTACATGTAAATGGATTAAATGCTCCAACCAAAAGACATAGACTATCTGAATGGATACAAAAACAAGACCCATATATATACTGTCTACAAGAGACCCACTTCAGACCTACGGACACATACAGACTGAAGTGAGGGGATGGAAAAAGTTATTCCATGCAAATGAAAATCAAAAGAAAGCTGGAGTAGCAATTCTCATATCAGACAAAATAGACTTTAAAATAAAAACTAGGGCTTCCCTGGTGGCACAGTGGTTAAGAATCTGCCTGCCAATGCAGGGGAGATGGGTTGAAGCCCTGGTCCAGGAAGACCCCACATGCTGCAGAGCAACTAAGCCCGTGCACCACAACTACTGAGTCTGCGTGCCTAGAGCCCGTGCTCTGCAACAAGAGAAGCCACCACAATGAGAAGCCTGCTCACTGCAACGAAGGGGAAGCCTTCAACTAGAGGAAGCCTGCGCACAACAACGAGGACCAAACACAGCCAAAAGTAAATAAAATAAATAAAAAATAAAAATAAAAATAAAATGAAGACTGTTACAAGAGACAAAGAAGGACACTACATAATGATCAAGGGATCAATCCAAGAAGAAGATATAACAATTGTAAATATTTATGCACCCAACATAGGAGCACCTCAATACCTAAGGCAAATGGTAACAGCCATAAAAGGGGAAATCGACAGTAACACAATCATAGTAGGGGACTTTAACACCGCACTTTCACCAATGGACAGATTATCCAAAATGAAAATAAATAAGGAAACACAAGCTTTAAATGATACACTAAACAAGTTGGACTTAGTTGATATTTATGGGACATTCCATCCAAAAACAACAGAATACACATTCTTCTCAAGTGCTCATGGAACATTCTCCAGGATAGATCATATCTTGGGTCACAAATCAAGCCTTGGTAAATTTAAGAAAATTGAAATTGTATCAAGTATCTTTTTGACCACAATGCTATGAGACTAGATATCAATTACAGGAAAAAATCTGTAAAAAAAATACAAACACATGGAGGCTAAACAATACACTACTAAATAACCAAGAGATCACTGAAGAAATCAAAGAGGAAATCAAAAAATACCTAGAGACAAGTGACAATGAAAATACGATGACCCAAAACCTATGGGATGCAGCAAAAGCAGTTCTAAGAGACAAGTTTATAGCAATACAATCCTACCTTAAGTAACAAGAAACATCTCAAATAAACAACTTAACCTTACACCAAAAGCAATTAGGGAAAGAAAAACAAAAAAACCCCAAAGTTAGCAGAAGGAAAGAAATCATAAAGATCAGATCAGAAATAAAGGAAAAAGAAATGAAGGAAACAATAGCAAAGATCAATAAAACTAAAAGCTGGTTCTTTGAGAAGATAAACAAAATTGATAAACCATTAGCCATACTCATCAAGAAAAAGAGGGAGAAGACTCAAATCAATAGAATTAGAAATGAAAAAGGAGAAGTAACAACTGACACTGCATAAATACAAAGGATCATGAGAGATTATTACAAGCAACTCTATGCCAAAAAAATTGACAACCTGGGGGTTTCCTTGGTGGCGCAGTGGTTGAGAGTCCACCTGCTGATACAGGGGACACTGGTTTGTGCCCCAGTCCAGGAAGATCCCACATGCCGCGGAGCAGCTAGGCCCATGAGCCATGGCTACTGAGCCTGTGCGTCTGGAGCCTGTGCTCCGCAGTGGGAAAGGGCACAACAGTGAGAGGCCCACATACCGCAGGAAAAAAAAAAAAAAAAAGGACAACCAGGAAGAAATGGACAAATTCTTAGAAAACCACTACCTTCTGAGACTGAACCAGGAAGAAATAGAAAATATAAACAGACCAATCACAAGCACTGAAATTGAAACTGTGATTAATAATCTTCCAACAAACAAAAGCCCAGGACCAGATGGCTTCAAAGGCGAATTCTATCAAATATTTAGAGAAGAGCTAACACCTGTCCTTCTCAAGCTCTTCCAAAATATAGCAGAGGGAGGCACACTCCCAAACTCATTCTATGAGGCCACCATCACCCTGATACCAAAACCAGACAAAGATGTCACAAAGAAAGAAAACCACAGGCCAATATCACTGATGAACATAGATGCAAAAATCCTCAACAAAATACTAGCAAACAGAATCCAACACCACATTAAAAGGATCATATACCATGATCAAGTGGGGTTTATCCCAGGAATGCAAGGATTCTTCAATATATACAAATCAATCAATGTGATACACTATATTAACAAACTGAAGGATAAAAACCATATGATCATCTCAATAGATGCAGAAAAAGCTTTCGACAAAACTCAACACCCATTTATGATAACAGCCATCCAGAAAGTAAGCATAGAGGGAACTTACCTCAACATAATAAAGACCATATATGACAAACCCACAGCCAACATCGTTCTCAGTGGTGAAAAACTGAAACCATTTCTACTAAGATCAGGAACAAGACAAGGTTGCCCACTCTCACCACTATTATTCAACATAGTTTTGGAAGTTTTAGCCACAGCAATCAGAGAAGAAAAAGAAATAAAAGGAATCCAAATCGGAAAAGAAGACATAAAGCTGTCACTGTTTTCAGATGACGTGACACTATACATAGAGAATCCTAAAGACTCTACCAGAAAATTACTACAGCTAATCAGTGAATTTGGTAGAGTAACAGGATACAAAATTAATGCACAGAAATCTCTTGCATTCCTATACACTAATGATGAAATATCTGAAAGAGAAATTAAGGAAACACTCCCATTTACCATTACAACAAAAAGAATAAAATACCTAGGAATAAACCTACCTAAGGAGACAAAAGACCTGTATACAGAAAACTATAAGACACTGATGAAAGAAGTTAAAGATGATACAGATGGAGAGATATACCATGTTCTTGGACTGGAAAAATCAACATTGTGAAAATGACTCTACTACCCAAAGCAGTGTACAATCCCTATCAAACTACCAATGGCATTTTTCATAGAACTAGAACAAAAAATTTCACAATTTGTATGGAAACACAAAAGACCCCGAATAGCCAAAGAAATCTTGAGAAAGAAAAATGGAGCTGGAGGAATCGGGCTCCCTGACTTCAGACTATACTACAAAGCTACAGTAATCAAGACAGTATAGTACTGGCACAAAAACAGGAAGATAAATCAATGGAACAGGATAGAAAGCCCAGAGATAAACCCACGCACATATGGTCACCTTATTTTTGATAACAGAGGCAAGAATATAGAATGGAGAAAAGACAGCCTCTTTGATAAGTGATGCTGGGAAAACTGGACCGCTACATGTAAAAGAATCAAATTAGCACTCCCTAACACCATACACAAAAATAAATTCAGAATGGATTGAAGACCGAAATATAAGGCCAGACACTATAAAACTCCTAGAGGAAACGATGGGCAGAACACTCTATGACATAAATCACAGAAAAATCCTTCTTAGTCCACCTCCTAGAGAAATGGAACTAAAAACAAAAATAAATAAATGGGACCTAATGAAACTTAAAAAAAAAGTTTTTGCCTAGCAAAGGGAACCATAAACAAGACGAAAAGACAACCCTCAGAATGGTAGAAAATGGTAGAAAATATTTGCAAATGAAGCAACTGACAAAGGATTAATCTCCAACATTTACAAGCAGCTCATGTAGCTCAAAATCAAAAAAACAAGCAACCCAATCGAAAAATGGTCAGAAGACCTAAATAGACATTTCTCCAAAGAAGGTATACAGATTGCCAGCAAACACATGGAAGGATGCTCAACATCACTAATCATTAGAGAAATGCAAATCAAAACTACAATGAGGTATCACCTCACACCAGTCAGAATGGCCATCATCAAAACATCTACAAACAGTAAATGCTGGAGAGGGTGTGGAGAAAAGGGAACACTCTTGCACTGCTGGTGGGAATGTGAATTGGTACAGCCACTATGGAGAACAGTATGGAGGTTCCTTAAAAAACTACAAATAGAACTACCATATGACCCAGCAATCCCACTACTGGGCATATACCCTGAGAAAACCGTAATTCAAAAAGATCCATGTACCACAATGTTCATTGCAGCACTATTTACAATAGCCAGGACATGGAAGCAACCTCAGTGTCCATCGACAGATGAATGGATAAAGAAGACGTGGTACATATATACAATGGAATATTACTCAGCCATAAAGAGAAATGAAATTGAGTTATTTGTAGTGAGGTGGATGGACCTAGAGTCTGTCATACAGAGTGAAGTAAGTCAGAAAGAGAAAAACAAATACCGTATGCTAACACATATATGTGGAATTTAAAAAAGAAAAAAAAATGGTCATGAAGAACCTAGGGGCAGGACAGGAATAAAGATGCAGACGTAGAGAATGGATTTGAAAAAAGAAAAAAATAAGGCAGAACTGCAGCTGAAAAGCAGCTTATGTAACTTAAGTACAATATCACACATCATGTATGGGCCATGATGGCCTTGTGCACCTAATGCCTTTAGAGACCACAGGAAGGAACGATCTGTCGTGCCTGAGAGTGTAAGAGAAGGTTCCACGGAAGTGGTGACACCTTTGCCAGAAGGTGAAAGATGAATGGGATTTGACCAGGCTCAGAAGGGGTGGGGGAGGGGCACTCCAGGAAGGGGGACCAGCAAGTGTAAAGAGTAGAGCGAGCAGGTTGGCACAGCTGGAGCTTGGGGAGTGCAGGAGTGAGGTCCAATGAGAGCCACACATTCTGGATTTTCTGTTTCAAATATTGCTGATATGTATGCAAATAACACAGTCGCCCAGAGATGCCAGCACAGGCCTCTCCTCCGTGCTGCATCTGGCGCACAGGCCTGCTGCTGGTGCCTCCTTCCTTGCCTTCATCACTTATGAAAGTGGCTGCCCAACACCCTCCAGAGAACAAGTGCCTATTTGTCCTGTGACCACATGCTTCCCTAGCCTTCTGCCCACGGCCAGTCTACCCAGCTTCCTGAGCTCAGCTTGCCAGAAGGATGCAGGCTGCTGCGCTGTGCCACTGTGGGGGGCACTGCCAACACAGACCACCCTGACGGCCTGGCATTGTTCAGTGGCCTAGAAGGGGCCAGAACTTGTTTGTCTTGCCCCCTTACAAAGATTGCCAGCCCCTGGGTTACAGAAAACAAAACAAAACAAACTAACGAAAGCCTTCCTGCCCCTAATGGGCACGTCCCATCACACGTCCTGACCTTTTACCACCCAGTCTTGACCTTCATCGTATCACAGCCTGATTCATTGAGACAGGAGCGCTGACACAGTTCTATTGTTTCCTTGGCCAGCTTTCCCTTTCCGAGGCTTCGCTCTCCAGCAAAAAACAAAACAAAGCAAAACGAAAATCCAGCAAGCCCCAAACCCTTCCCAACTCCTGATCCTCAGGTGGTCAGTGTTACAGTATTTTGAATTTTGGTTTGTTCTTGCTGTTGTTTTTAGTGGAAGCATTGTTTTTATAGAAAAGCCCTTATTGTCCGTGGAACCATGGGTTTGCTCTGCCTTGTTCAGGTTCTGTGTGTGAGAAACCGATGCACCAGCCTGTGATAGCAGAGCTGAGACCGGGCAGCTAGCGGGTCAGTTTGACTTGGGGCTGGAGGGTACCTGGGTGCCTGGGGCTTGGAAAACAGACCCTGCCCATTGCAGCCAAGTACAGTCATTGGGTCTGACTTTGTTGCAGGAGATGGGAGGAAGTCTGGCCAGGGCAGCTGGAGGTGAGGTCCGGAGAGTCTGGAGAGACAGTGCCAGGCAGGCAGTAGTGATATCAGGAAGAAGCAACCCCTGATTTCCAACCCCAGACCTGAGCTCCAGACTGGCTGCCTAGGACACAGCCTCGCAGTCAGACCTGCTTTCAGACTGCTCACCTGCCAATTTATATCTCTCTTCTGCCTCTAGCTCATTAGCCATTGCTCCCCCAGTTGTCTCCAGCATCCATTTCTCCCTCTCTGCTTCTGCTGCCGTGACCTTCATGCAGGCCCTGCATCTCCTCCAGGTTACCTTTATTGACCTACTGATGAATTACTTCCCGGCCTGGAGTCTCTCCCTACCATGTCTGCCTTTTGAATCACTGCCAGATGTCTTTACCTGAAACACGGTTCTGATCACGTTGTTCCCCTACCCACAGATCTTCGGGGGTTCCCACCCAGTAAGCCTGATATTTTGAGGGCTCAGGCCCTCAGCTTTGCCTCTCATACCACTTCCTGTCTCATTCTCTGCAAGGAGTATGATCACCTCTTGTGCCCTGAATATTTCCTGTAGATTCCCACTCTCATCGCTTTGCCCAGTGGATCTACTGGGAAGCTTGCTAACTGTTAAGCATACAGTTTCTCAGGCTCCACCTCGAGGGACACACAGCAGTAAATTGGGGGCTGGAATCTGGATGCTTCATGTTTAAAACTCTGGCCCCGTGGTGCTGTGGATGAGCCAGGTTGGAGGACCAGTGCCTTTGCCATAACCGTTCCTGTGTGCTGGTGTTCTCTCTCCCATCTCCAGAACTCTGTCTGTTCTTCAGTGTCCAGATCAGATGTTACTTCCTTCTTGAAGAACTCTCTGAGCCCAGCAGTCAAAAATGACTTCTTCCACCCTGTAGGTTTGTCCTGTGGCCTTTGTACTCTAAGCTGTTTGTCTTTCGCCTGCTTGATTATAAGTTCCTCGAGTGTAGGGAGGGCATTTTATTCATCCATGTGTATCTTGCAGCTTCCAGGAAATTCAGCAGCTGCTCAAATGTGAAAGATAGCATGCAATCAAATATTCAAGTAAAGATATAAAGATATTACATTCACTTACCTGCTATTTTACATCTACAAGAAAAAAAGAGAAGATATCTCAAGAAAGATAGTAGCATGAATACCTACAATCAACTCCATTTTAAAAAGTTTTGGAAACACGAATTTAAACAAGTAGCACTTTCAGTTGTTAAGCCTTGTATAAGAATTTTTTTCTTCACTGTCTTGCCTAGTGAAGAGAGTGTAAAGCTTCTGAGAGTATCTGTATTGCCAAGACTTTGCTGACGTAATATATAACATAAGGTTTATGATTTTATTGCTTGTCTGCAACCATTTTTTCTGTTATATTTGCTTTTGTTCACCATCAGAAACACCTATTAGCTCAGGCTTCTGTTAACAGGCATAGTTTTATGGAATTCTCTGAGATGAAAGGAAGACATCAGGAGTCAGCTGTTATAGCTTTTATAGCAACACCTTTATTGATATATATGTGTGTCTTTAATATCCTTTTATCTGCATTGCAAAAATGAAATTATGTATCCATTACCAAAATTAGATAGGAGATGTATTGGATTAGAAATGCCTTCTTCCTAATCCTTAAAAGACCAAAAGGCTCTTCTTTGATAATTCTATGAGAGTTAAAATTCCTTTTTATTTTCAGATGTTACAGATAGGAGATTAACCTAGTTATGCTTTGCCGATAACAGGAGTGCATGTCGCAGGGAACCAGGCAACGCCAACAGAGATTTCTGATTCAGGAATGTACAGAAGATATGAGACTTGCATGAATTATAGCATGATTCACTAAAGGATATAAAAGTACTTTGCAAGTAATTAAATATCTTAGACTAGGAATTCTGATTTCCTGTAAGTCTTCCTGCTATGAAGAGTCTTCCTTTTTTGTGCATGTGTGAAACTTCTTTATAATTTAGTAATAGTTCTAATACATATTAATTATAGGCAAGGAAGGCAAAATTGAATGAAAATACTAAAATTAATAAACCAACATTTGTTATGTATCTACTGTGCAGGACACCTTGCAAAGGACTGTGACTTAAAATAAAATACTCACCTCTGATAAGACCACTTTTTAGGGTTGTTATAGGGCTGAGAGGTAGTAAAGCACCTGGCATGGTGAGTGCTGAATAAATGCTAGGCAGTGTTTTTCAGGTAACTTTGTATAACCTGTGCAGAATTTCAGAAAGAATGAGTTAAAGCCATCCAGACATATTAGTACTGTTTGGATAAACAGAGATTTCACTCTGTCTCCACACAGTGTTTTAAGCTTCATATGAGGAGAAATGTGTCAGTATGTGTAAACTGTGAATGTTTGTTTTCAGCTATGAACGTGAAACCAAATTTGGAATTAGGAAGGTTTTCATCATAGAAATGGAACTAATTATGTACAATTCAAGACAATATAAGACTTGGTGCACGACACTTAAAGATTCAAGCAATTAAATTCAGGTGACACTGGTTTGTTTGTTTAGCTTTTGGAAGGTGCTTTAAATTTTACATCTCTCTCAAAAATCTTATGTGCTGTACATACAGGTTTAGACACAAACGCATTATCTTTAACCCCCAAACAATGGTAGAAAAGCCCTGAATCAAGACTCTGCCACTGTAGTGGGTCAAATAGTTGCCCCCCCAATTCATGTCCACCTGGAATTTCAGAACGTGAACTTATTTGGAAATAAGGTCTTTGCAGATGTAAGTAGTAATAAGATGAGGTCATGCTGGATTAGTGTGGTTCTTGATCCAATGTGACTGATGTTCTTACAAGAAGAGCAGAAGATGCAGACAGACACACAAGAGAGAAGGCCACTTGAAGATGCAGGCAGACATAGGAGTGACGCTGCCACAGCCGAGGCACGCCAGGGATTGCCCTCAACCTCCAGAAGCTGAAAGAGGAAAGGAAGGATTCTTCCCTAGAGCTGTCAGAGGGAGCATGGGCCCGTTGACACCTTAATTTCAGACTTCTAGCTTACAGAACTGTAGAAGAAGAGTTCTGCTGTCCTAAGCCAATTTGTGGTGCTTTGTTACGGCAGCCCAAGGATACTAATACAGCCACTTATCAGAGATGCACTTAAATGCACTGATGTGCTATTTTCTATCCTTAAAGTGGGCCCAGTAAAACCTACCACACAAGATTACATGAGGAGTACATGAGATAGTCTATGTACAAGTACTTGACACATGCTTTTTGTGTTAAATTCTGCTCTTATGCAACAAAGTGCTACCCCTTGTTCAGGGTGAGATTTCAGCTTAGGGAGAGGAAAAATTATTTTCTGTAGGACCATCCAAAAATGTAAGCAACCTGTTCTGGGCAGTCAATTTCCCCTCGATGGAAGATTTAAGATCCAGGGTATGGAGGAGAGTGTATAAGTTAGAGACTGTACTTCAGTCCAAGTAACAGAAACCCAATTATAGTGGCTTAACCAAACAGGGATTAGCCAATAAGGATCTCATATAATAAGATGTCCTAAATTATGCCTTCCGAGCTAGGAAAGAAGCCCCAGCGTGCCATCCAGGACCCAGGCTGCTTCTCTCATTCTGCCCCTCCATCCTTACATGTTTTTCATCTTTGCTGCCAGAAGTTGGTTGCCCTACTTCCAGCCTCACAAAGTCATTCCAGCAGGAAGAAGAAGGCAGTGTCAAGAAGGAAGGGACAGCCCATATTAAAAAAGCAAAACTTCCAGAAATTCTCAGTACACTTAAGTTAATTCTCATTGGACAGAACTGGGTCACATGACCTCCCCTTAACATGAGGGTGTCCAGGAAATTTAACTTTTAGCTGGGCTTGGTGCTGCTTTGAACAACATAAACATTCTGTTTGTAAGGAAGCAGGGAGATCATGGATTTGGGGTAGCTAATTAGTAGAGTCAGCCATAAAAGGGATTCTGGAATAGGTAGGAGATTAGACTAGATGAGTCTTTCCAACCGTGAGTTTCAAAGATGCAATGAAGAGATCATTTCCTACCCTCAAGGCATTTACAGTTTATATTGGAGGCAGGTTTTGGAGTCAGCTGTGTGGATTTGACTCCCAGTTCTAGCCCTGACTAGATACAGTAATCCTGATTGTGGGAAAGTTATTTATCCTCTCTGTGCCTTAATTCCTTCATCTGTAAAATAGGAAGGATAATATCTTCTTTATACTGTTATTTTGAGGATTATATGAGTTAAATATTTAGAGTGTTAATTTGCCAAATAAATGTAGCTATTGTTTTTCCGCTAGAGGGTAAGCTCCATGAAGCCAGGAATTGTATCTGACATGCTCGCCTGGTAACTCAGTACCTAGAACATAGTCAACTTTTAACAGATCTTTGTTAAGTGAATAAATGGATAAGATCACCAGTCCTAATGCTAATACAGCTGACCCTTGAACAACACGAGTTTGAACTGCACTGGTCCATTTATATGTGGATTTTTTTCAATAGTAAATACTATAGTACTGCACGATCTGTGGCTGGTTGAATCCATGGATGCTTATACAGAGGGCAGACTATAGGTTACACTAGGATTTTTGACTGTGCAAAGGGTCAGTGCCCCCTAACCCCTGTGTTGTTCAAGGGTCAGCTGTATAAAGATTACTCAAAATAACTGAGATGTGTCATTTCTCAAGTGAGGTTTTGGTGCATGTATCTGAAGCACCTTCTCTAAATATGAGATGGGAACACTCTACATTAAGGGAAAAGAATGAAGGCTTAAGGATAAGAAGTTGTCTTGACCAGTGCTGTTAGTTTCAGACCATAGAAACCACTCTAACAAATTTAAGCAGAAAATGATTTGTTACAGGGTGTTAAGGACCTTAAAGAACCAGGACTGTTCTAGCAGTAACTTCCTTGCCATCACTGCTCATACTCACCTTTGGTGTTATGGGGTAGTGGAGTGAGAATCTCTGCCATAGCTGCCCCAGACAGATTACACACATCAGGTCTATAAGAGCCGATCTCCCTGTACAGCCACGGCTCAACACCTACTCCTTCCAAATCTCATGTGAATGTGTCTGCTTGTCAGAGTCTAGGTCACATGCAGACCTGTAGCTGCAGGGGAGACTGGGAAATGTAGTTTTTAGCCTTCCAACGTCTGTAGTCCAGGCAGGTTTGCTAAAGGGGGATTGGAAGGGGTGCTTAGCTAGCTAATGCTCAGTGTCTAGCACAGAGGTCGCTCTGTGCAGCTGCATGCAGTTGTCTCACCAAGACTACGTAGAAAAAAAAAAGACTACTTAGAGGTCACAGGGGGGCTTGGCCACTGAGAGGAGGCTCTGGAAGACCAGAGGAACGCATTCAAGAGTCCAGGCCCACATAACCCAGGAGCCTGCAGAACAGCCACCCAAGAATGGACAACAGGATGCTGATGAGGGGATGCAGGGAGTCAGGAGAGGAGGAAAGGTGAGGGTAGTTGTCCCTGGGCATGCATGATTGTGTGCAGAGGGAGACCTGCTCCTGTATCTGCTGTTGTCTTGGCACTGTCCCAGCTGCTGAGCTCCAGGCAGGGCCATCAAGCTCACCTCACTGCCCAGCTACCCCCATCCATCCCAAAGCAGGGGTGACAAAGGAGGGGCAGCTGTGCAATGTGGCTCCCATGACCCGACCTGTATGACCCTACAGCCGGTCCTAAAACGTAGGCTGTGGGGAGGAATGAGGAGGAGGCAAGGAAGAGCAGGGGCACCCGCCGCACTGCAGGACCTTCTATTAGGACCTTTCAGGCATGAGGTTGGAAGGAAGGAGCTGGGTGATCTTTAAGAAAAAAGAAAAACCAAGAAACTTGGTTGAAGGTGTGATTTTCCTTTCTTTCTCTTCTTTTTTACCTTTTGTCTTTTCAGTTTGAGTCATGTTTTATAGACTGTGTGATATAGGTAGCAGGGCAGCTGAGCAATTAGCTGGAATTTATCTTGTAGACAGCCAAAGTGGCAAGCTGATAATTCAAGTTCAGAAAGGATCTTTTACAGAGGAAAAAAAAACCCCTCAAAAATCCAGCCATGATTTATCCCCACCCCCCTTTTATTTACTTATTTATTTAATTTTGTAGGCCTTGTGGAGGATTTGGCAGATTTACTGACATCATTTCTTCCTTTGCAGGCACATCCATGTTAGTCATCTACTCAGTTATACCTTTTGTAAGGACGAAATCTATAAATGCAACTTGCGGTGTGCAAAAACCATTTTCTAGAAACTGATTCAGTTTAATGCCATTAAATGCAATCAGAAGTTACCAAGCATCTTACTGGAACTCTCTTCCAAATGTAACCTAATCCAGTTTACCTTTCCTTTGGTATTTAAGTTCCTGACAGCCAGAGTGGACATTTCTCAGACACAGCAGTTTGGCTTGTAACAGGTGCCTTTTCTTGCTCGATTCTTCTTCGTTCACTTCCTGTTACCAGCTTGGTGTCATGTTACGGTGAGCCTTCACCACTGGGTTATGGTCAGCTCTAGACACAAAGATGCTGCCATATCAGATATGATCACTTGATTTCAGTGTCCTGGGTATGTCAGATATTTGTGCGTGAGTGAATGAGACATAGCCCTGTTCTCAAGCCCCAGGCGACTTCTCACGCTGTTTTAGAATCACAGAATCATGTGATCGTGTGAGAATACTTTATCTCTAATAAACCTGGAGTTTAATGACTCTTTCCCACACGATTTTAGTGTTTCTTTTTCAACTGAAAATATTCTTTTTGAAGAAGAAAAAGTTTGCATACGAACATTCAAGAGGAAGGAAAAAGCCATTCCCCATTCTCTCAGCTTGAACACAACTGCAGTATTTTAACTCTCACTTTGCAGTTTTGAATGTATGCCTCGAGGTGATTTAATTGTCTGCTTCTGATCTCCTCACAGAGAAGTGGTAGAAACCTGGGGGATGGGGAACTTTTCATTCCCCCGTATCTTCTGCTAGAAAGCTGGTGCTCATGGATCATTTATTCGAGGAATTATTTTAAAGCCCATTTTCTATTTCACATAAGTTAGAGCTGCATCAGGCTGGTCTGGCGAGGATGCTCTTCGATGATCTTTTGAGACCTGGACACGTGAGCTCCGGATTAGGAGACTTGGATAGTCTAGGAGCCAATCCTACTAGCATATGAGGGGGAGCTGACACCCCGTTGAGCCAATCTACCTGCAGGGCCCTTCATTAACCAAAGACACTCTAATAATAAGGAGTTCTGGCTGCAAATCCCTTTTGTCATCAGGGAAACCCAAAGGAATTAGACATGGTACTTTCTTGGAGTCAAAGCCATCCAGTTATAGGTATGGGTTTTCCTTAAATACATCCTGAGTTAAAGCAATAGATTTCCTTCACAGCCGTTGGAGATAAAGACTGGGACTGTCAGTTGGCCTTGCCTTCAAAAACCTACTTGCTTTCCCGGGCTGTCTGCCCTGAAACTTAGACTGTCAACCTTTGTCTACTCACCTGCTGTCTTTGCACTCATCTTCTTTGACCACACATGAGCACCATGGGTGAGGGCCACCAACCTTCCCTGAGTCATCTGCTAGAACTGTCTAAGTGTGGTCCAGCCCAGCCCTGGTTTCCATTTGACTTGGTTACGTCACTGTGCCCTCTTATGTACATCTTTAAATCGCCACTTCAGTGGCATGCTGTCATCTCGAATACAGTGTGTATGAAACTAACTTCATGGGCTGTCTCACAATTCAGCTCAATAGTCCGCACAACTTTTATATGCCAGTGGCAACAATTCTGCTGTCCTTGTCACCTATGCTCAACTGTTTTGACTGTTCCCTGTACTTCACTGTTGCTTCATCTTTTTTTTTCCTTTCTAATGTTCCACATATCCATGCACATAGATTGTAGCAATAATCTCCTACACCCATGAGTATTAGATCTGAAAGTCCCCTTTTGCAACTAAACCCGTATCTTCAGTTTACAAATGAAGAAATGGCAGCTCCAGAGAGGTTAGATAAATTACTTTGTTTCAAACTAGGAGAGTCAGGCCTAGCATCCTTCCTCCTGGTCCTGTTTTCTCACTACCCTGCCAGGTGATGTCCTGGTCCCCCTTCCACTAGCTTCTCTCCCTTCATCCATTCTGTGCACTCAGCATTCACATTTATTTTGCTGAAATATTTCTTTCATCATCTCTCTCTCTTGTCCACAAATTTTTGGTGGTCCCTATTGCTAGGATGAGACAATATAAATTTTGCTACAATATTGCTAAGATGATGACAATATAAATTACCATTCAAGCTGGGACCCTTGAGAGTGAAAGAAATGCTAAGACAACAGACATAAACCAGGACATATGGTCATACTTCATGTAGTATAAGTCATAAAGACCAGACTTTCCCCTCTGGAACTTAGGGTTTTCCATATTCAGCCCCCAATTACATTTCTAAGCTCTGTCCTTAATAACCTACACAGCACTTTGCCCCAGCCAACGTGCTCATCCTTCTTGGCATACTTCATGTATATTTCTGCTTTGGAACCTGAACATTTTTCTCTGTTACCTAACTTCTCCATGTTCTTTAAAGGCCTAGTTGGGTCCCCTTTCTTCCATAAAATCTTCTAAGTTAGTTGCATCTCCCGAACATGTCTAGCTTCTCCTAAGTCATGCACTTACTGTCTCTACTACTAATCTGACACTTACAAGTGGTGAAATGAGCTGTTCTGACTTTTTTCCTCCATAGTGAGGATGTAGTCTCTGATCAGCCTCACCATAAATGTGTCTGCCTGAAAAGAGAGAGACCCAGAAAATAACAAAAATGAACAAAACTTTCAAAGTGGATATAAGAACTTATTGATGAATGTGGAAAACTGTACAACCTCTGCAAGGGAGAATGCGTCATTATGTAACAGAAGTTTAAATGCAATCCCACTTCTGCCTGCACAAGTGTGAAATAACATATGTACAAGGTTATTGCTTGTGGCATTACTGTAATCCCAAAAGGTTAGAAGCAACTAAGTGTCCAGCAGTAGGGAACTAGTTGAACAAACTGTGATATAGCACATAGCACACAGTGGAGAAGCTGTTAAAAAAAAGGACAATCTCTGTGTATGAATATGGAAAGATCCAAAGGACACAGAGAAGGGGAGAAGCAAGGTACAGAAAAGTGAATGTGATTTGCTACCCTTTAAGTACTTTTAATTTAACATTTAAGTACTTTATTTCATGAAATTCTTTCTTTTATAAAGTAGTGTACAGTGTGATTAATTTTGCATTCCCTCATTGGCAGTATTTTCATGTTTGGATTTGTGGAACTGAATAACCATCCAGGGAGGGACATCAGAGCTATGCTTTAGAAAGCTCTTTCTGCCACAGGTGAAGGTGCGTTGGGACGAGGGAGGAAGCCTGGAGAAGGGGTGATCTACAGGTGGAATTGGCACCCAGGGCTCCCAGCCTCTAGTCTTGAATGTGGCTCTGTCAACCAGCTTTCTTTATAAGAAGCTCAATCATTTGCTGGCTCCGTATCTCAGCATTTCCCTCTTGTTGCCCTTGGCCTTCAAGAGTTTGGAGTTTTGGGCCTCCCTGGTGGCGCAGTGGTTGAGAGTCCGCCTGCCGATGCAGGGGATACGGGTTCGTGCCCCGGTCTGGGAGGATCCCATATGCCGCGGAGCGGCTGGGCCCGTGAGCCATGGCCGCTGGGCCTGCGCGTCCGGAGCCTGTGCTCCGCAACGGGGGAGGCCACAACAGTGAGAGGCCCGCATACCGCAAAAAGAAAAAAAAAAAAAAAAAAAAAAAAAAAGAGTTTGGAGTTTTGTTTTCAGGTGAATGTTTATTCAGAAGCACGATTTTCCAGCCTGGTAATTTTGAGCACCAGACTTGTTTTACTTGGTGTTGTATGTGGTGGTTTCTCCCAGTAGCAGAGGGAGGGAGGAAACAGATACTTTGTTCCACTTGTCACATCTCATTCTGACAAATGTAATTTACAGCTCTTTAAGAATGTCATTTAAGGGCTTCCCTGGTGGCACAGGCATTAAGGATCCGCCTGCCAATGCAGGGGACATGGGTTGAGCCCTGGCCCGGGAAGATCCCACATGCCACGGAGCAACTAAGCCCGTGCGCCCCAACTGCTGAAGCCCACGTGCCTAGAGCCCGTGCTCCATAACAAGAGGAGCCACCACAATGAGAAGCCTGCGCACCGCAACAAAGAGTAGCCCCCGCTTGCCGTAAACAGAGAATAGCCTGTGCGCAGCAATGAAGACCCAACGCAGCCAGAAATAAAATAAATAAAATAAAATAAATAAATTTATTTAAAAAAAAAGAATGTCATTTAGAAATAACCCCCAATTAATAAACCACTTTGCAATTATATTTTATTTTCCTTCTAACACACTTTGACTCTTATGGGGGGGAAGTTAGGACATGACTTATTAAAAAATTTATTTTATTTATTTATTTATTTTTGGCTGTGTTGGGTCTTCATTGCTGCGCGTGGGCTTTCTCTAGTTGCAGCGAGCAGGGGCTACTCTTTGTTGCGGTGCGCGGGCTTCTCATTTTGGTGGCTTGTCTTATTGCAGAGCACAGGCTCTAGGTGCGCAAGCTTCAGTAGTTGTGGCACGTGGGCTCAGTAGTTGTGACTCATGGGCTCTAGAGTGCAGGCTTAGTAGTCGTGGCGCACGGGCTTAGTTGCTCCGCAGCATGTGGGATCTTCCCGGACCAGGGCTCGAACCTGTGTCCCCTGCATTGGCAGGCGGATTGTGCCACCAGGGAAGCCCCAGGACATGACTGTTTAATGCAGACATCTGGAATGACCCATTCTAAGAGAAACTCTGTAGGCAATAGTGATTCCTCCTTCCCAGCCCCTGCATCCAAGCAGTTATCAACCATAATAATAAATTTTCTTCATCAAATGTCTTCAGGAATGCTCTATCTAGCTGGCTTTTTACTTTTCTTATGTTTTATATGTCATCTCTTATTATTTTCTTATGGAGAAGGAAACTGAGGCTCAGAGAGGTTTAATAACTTGCTCAAGGTCACACAGCCTACAGTGTAATGACAGGCCTGGGTTTGAACTCAGGTCCTCAGGCTGTGAAGCTGGTGTTTGCATTATATTCACTGCCTCCATAACTTGGCCAAGCTCTGTCAGTTCTACCTTTGCTGTTATCTTTCACATCAATTCCAAACCCACTGAGAGCAGTTATGAGCACCCTCATTACCTCTCACCTGGAACACTGTGATTGCCTCCCAGCAAGGCTCAGTTTCCAGGTTTTTCCTCTTATAACCTGGAGATCCTACTTACCGCCTAGAGCTCAGTCTCTCTGAAGGGCCACAAGTATCCTCCCTCCACTCGACACATTTTTCTGGAGTATCTCCCCAAATACATGGTGATTTTTTCCTTCAAAATACCATTCCTCAGCACATAGGATTTTGTTTTCAATTTGAGTCCTTACAAAGTCTCCCATCTTCACTAGAATGAAAGTTCAGTTATTTACTTGGAACCACAAACATTGTTGGGGCAAGACACATTAGCTTGAAATTACCTAAAATAAATACCAGCACTGGATGCTCATAGTGGTCATCTAATGGAATGACTTTTTAAAGGAAGCAGATTTGCACAGCTCTAGTGATTGTTCATAGGCTCTGCCCTCATAGAAGTGCACATTAGATACCATTGTACACAGGCCTTTTCAAGTTTCTTTAAAAAGCAATAAAGTGGTGATCACTAATTTCGTGGTGCTCATGAATTCACATCCACACAATCAAATAAAAACTGGTCTTGTGTTACATAAATGCAGCTTTGTGGCTGGGATAAAATTTCCAGTGACAACATCATACACAGATTCCAAAGTGCTTTGTCTCAAACTGTGTAAATGATGTGAAGATGGTGCGCTCCAGAAATCTGTTGGACGGTTCAAAAAGTGACTTAATGATGACTAAGATGCTGCTGACAAAGATGTTTGTCAAGAGAGTACTAAAATTGTTTCAAAAAATATGGGAATGAAAAAGAGCAATATTTCTAAACATATCATCTTATGCTATCTGTGACTGTGAATATGCAGATATAAATAAGTAAATTAAAATTAGCTATTTCATCTTCAGCCTTAGAAGTTTACATATTTAAACTGACCAAAATCCTTTTTTCCTTATTTTCTCATTGAGAAGACAGCCAGTTGCTTTATTTTCAGGGTCACCTTATGGTCATGTCTCAACACTGTACTACTCACAGAAAATCAGATATAGATCCTGCCCTCAGGACACTCATAACCCAGGAGAGAAGTGTAACAGCTACTAAGTGTAGCTGTTACACTTCATTGCGATGTGTGGGCTTCTCATTGTGGTGGCTCCTCTTGTTGTGGAGCATGGGCTCTAGTCACGTGGGCTTCAGTAGTTGTGGCACACAGGCTCAGTAGTTGTGGCTCTGGGGCTCTTGAACGCAGGCTCAGTAGTTGTGGCACAGGGGCTTAGTTGCTCCGCGGCATGTGGGATCTTCCCAGACCAGGGCTCGAACCTGTGTTACCTGTATTGGCAGGTGTATTCTTAACCACTGCGCCACCAGGGAAGCTGTACTGTAGCTGTACTAAGTGTAACAGCCACTCTCGTCTCTTGAAACTCTTCCATTTCTTGGCTTTAGTTGGCTGTCCTCCCACCTCTCTGGCTGCACCGTCTCAGTCCCCTGGGCTGGCTCCTTTATCTCAAAGCCTCCTCAAATTTAGTGGCATGAAACAACAACTGTTTTATTAGGTTCATGGATTCTGTGGATTAGGAATTCCAGAAGAGCACAGAGGGGACAACTTTGTTCTGTTCCATGATGTTTGAGGCCTCCACTGTGAACACTTGAAGGCTTAGCTGGAATCATTTAGGATGTCTTTACTCATTGGCACTGGGTTTCCTCACAGCATGGTGGCCTTACAGTAGTCAGATTTCTTACATGACAGCTCAGAGCTCCAAGCACAAAAATTACATTGAAGAGTAGAAGCTGCATTGCCTTTTTCTGACCTGGTCTTTTTCTGATGATGACTACCCATTGTCACTCTTGCCAGAGTCTTTTGGTTATAAGCAAGTCAGAATTCTGTCTGAATTCAGGGGAGGGGACCTAGACCCCACCTCTTGTGGGATGAGTGTCAATATCACATTGTAGGAGATCATGTAGGTTGGGAAATATTGTTGTGCCCATTTTTGGAAAATGCAACCTGACCTAAAGATCTTCGGCCGGCCCACATATAACAGAAAGTGAAGATAGAAAACATAGCAGATGTTCTATGGCCTTAAAGAAAAGTTATTTATGGATGAGGCTTGGGCAAAGGAGGAAGGGTAGGATGTAGACATTTGAAAAGGTAGTGATGGGAACCAGATACAGAATTAATGAAATCAAAGCAACTGAATGAAAATGTAGGGTTAGGGAGAGAGATGGCTGGATGTTTTCGAGTCTGGATGTCAGGAAAAGGGTGTGCCTCAGTCAAAAAAAGGGAAGAGAGGCAGACAAGTCAAAAAAAGGGAAAAGAGGCAGACAAGTATATGCGGGAAGGAGGTCCAGCAGCTGTTCACAGAAGCATTTACGGTGTCTAAAATCCGATATCCTCAATCCAGCCCTCGGCATTCTGGCCTCTGAACCAACACTGCCTTGACACTCCAACATAGATACCTCTTTGTGGTTAATTCTAGTGGCTACTCCCTTTCGGTTTTCTGCCCTCTTATGGCACCTCCCCCCAAGCCTGTCTTCCAGCAGAGTATGCTTGGATAAGTGTTTCATGGGTCCTACTGCTCTACTCTTAAACCATCTACAGCTCCATTATTTGACCCATTCATAGCATTTGACTCTGTATCACCCTCTTCTCTTGAAACTCTTCCATTTCTTGGCTTTAGTTGGCGGTCCTCCCTCCTCTCTGGCTGCGCCGTCTCAGTCCCCTGGGCTGACTCCTTTATCTCAGGCCGCTCATTATTTGTTGGGTTTCCCCCTTGGCTATTTTTCCTGATTGTTCTATACTCAGCCTTGCGAAGGTGGGCTTCTGGTGGACCATGGGCCACTGAGATGGGCTGTAACTTTTGTGAGCATGTGTGTAAGCACGTATTTCTAGGAGATGATCCAGAGCTTCATCACATTCTCAAAGTTGTCTCTGAATTAAGAAAAAACAAAAGGCTAGACGCACTGCTTTCTGCATATTTGCTCCATGGCTTCAACTCCCTTAACTCTAGGATCCCTCCTTGGCTATACGTGAGTCTCTTTGGGGAAGCTTAAAAAAAATACTGATGATCAGGGCTCAATCTCAGACCAGCTGAACAGAATCCTGAGCATAGGGTCCAAAGGGTAATACATTTTAAAGAAAGCGTTAACCCTGCTCTGTGTCAGTCACAAAGATAACCCCCATGGTTAATACTTTAAACTATTTTCTCTTTACTAGGCTGAAATAAGTTACACCACCTTAAAGAGAGTTGAATTATATCAGGATTAGACTGTCAGTGTGGATGACAAAGATCTGGATTAAAAAAAAACATCAGTATAGAGAATAGATTGAATATAATTGTTTTCTTTGGGTTGACTTCATTCAGCTGCCTAACTCCTTTTTTCTTTGTCTAATTGTTCCTTTTATCTTTAATCTGTTAAAGTGAAACTTTCTCCCTAAAAAGAAAGTAGATTTTAATGGGTACAGTTTTCAGTTTTGCAAAATGAAAAGAGTTTTAGAGATGGATGGTGAGGATGGTTGTACAGCAATGAATATGCTTAACTCCACTGAACTATACACTTAAAAATGGTTAAGATGGTACAAATCATGGTATGTGTATTTTACCACCCTTTTAAAAAGTACCAAAAAATTAAAAAATACAAAAGACAATTGACTCTTAACCAAAAAAGTGCAACTAGTTTTAGATGAAATAGAATCAGTGGCCTTTTAAAAAGAGGTTTGTTGTTTCTCAGTATAAATTCAGTCCATTGGGCTTCCCTGGTGGGGCAGTGGTTGAGAGTCCGCCTGCCGATGCAGGGGACATGGGTTCGTGCCCCGGTCCGGGAAGATCCCACATGCCGCGGAGCGGCTGGGCCCGTGAGCCATGGCTGCTGAGCCTGCGAGTCCGGAGCCTGTGCTCCGCAACGGGAGAGGCCACAACAGTGAGAGGCCCGCGTACCGCAAAAAAAAAAAAAAAAAATTCAGTCCATTGAGAAATGATATCAAAATTATTTCTCTCCAATCACAGTGAAATCATGAGGGTTTAAAGTAGCTGTTATGGAGAATTCCACAGAGACAAAAAATCAGAAGAATGCCTATTTCTGCCAAATTCAGTTAATGGTTACTAAACCATAACTTTTCTTTTCCCACTTCAATGTTTATTTCCTAGATAAAATATTAAAAATTACATATTTGATTTTTAAAAGTCCTTATAATGTAAGGACCAGCATAATTCCTGAAGATACTTTTAGCTGGGGTGGGTATATTTTAAAAAGTGATCAAGCCTGGGTTTTAATCCAAACTCCACTATCAATTATCAGTGTGATCTGGGACAAGTTAATTTAACCTGTGTATGCCTCCAGTTTCCCCACCTGTCATATTGGCCCCAGCCTCATAGAATTTAATGAGATGATACATGTAAAGCACTTAGGATGGAGCCCAGAACTTTTATTATTTCGCTATCACATTGAGTTTTAGGGGTTTCTGATTCAGCAAACATTTCCTGCGCGTTGACTGTACATTGCTGGAGAGAGTCACAAAACAGCATGAAACAGACTCTCCTTTGAGACCCTCAAAGACCACCCCCCCAATCCTAGCTCTTTGTACCCTGGCCCTTCTCCTGAGGTGTCATAACTATTTTGCCTGCATAGTCAGTGATGCAGCCCCTATTTCTTCAACTTCTCCTTACTCCACAGAACATTCACCTATTTAGTGAGCTTCAGGTTTTCTGGAGGCTCCAACTGTGCAGTCTCCCTGCTTGTCTGGGTGCCCTTGGTCTCCCACCTCGCTTCCTTACTGTCCTTCCTTGGGAGCTGCACTGCTTTGGGGCCCTAGATTTCTTTTCAGCCTTATATTCACAGAACATGTTAGTTAAGTGAATTTTTGAGTCTTAGGGTTTCAGACAGAAGTTGGTTGTTCCTCTTTTCATCCACTGATGGCTTGAGAGAAAGTTTATAAAAACCTGAAAGGATTTGCAGAATAATACTGCTCTTACAAAAATGTGTCTCAGAACCTAACTGAGATTCCAGTTTGACAAAAGAGAACAAAAATGAAAGAAGTTGTGAAGGGCTAGGACACAAGGTACGAATGAAAACAATGCTTATGAAACCACCCATTTTCATCCCGGGAAGAGGAGGCAGCTGGCACAAAGGTACAGTCTGATGCCCAAGAAGAGGGCACGACTTTCATGTGCTCTTCTAGACTAGGCTGACCAAACTCATTGTCATGAAACCTCTTGAAACCTTGGTCTGAGTTTTTACTTCTGCCACCTTAAGCATCCTGACTTTGAAGCTGAGGAAGCTATTAATTAGCTAACAGAGCTTTGTAAACTGCTTAAGAGATGTGGGTAGGCAATTGGGACTTCTAGAGCAAAGACGAGATGATTAAAAAAAGTCTTCTCTGATTAGGATTAACATACCTGCCTTGTCACTCTGAGTCCAAAGAACTTTACTGGAGATGGGAGGAGGCTTCACGAGAGACATGAGACAAGGGGAGTAGTGTCTCTGGGTCTAGAAGAGTACTACATCTCCCTCTTGCATTCAGGGAAGAGAATCCTGCAGCCTGGGTGACGAGCTACAGCTGAGGAATAGAGAATTTTGATGCCAAAGAGACTAGGTACAAAGGACACCCTTTGCCATGGTGGATGAGTGTAACAAGAAGGAAAAGGCTTAATTTTTTTTTTTTTTTTTTTTTTTTGCGATACGCGGGCCTCTCACAGCTGTGGCCTCTCCCTGCTGTGGCCTCTCCCGTTGCAGAGCACAGGCTCCGGACACACAGGCCCAGCGGCCATGGCTCACGGGCCCAGCCGCTCCGCGGCATGTGGGATCCTCCCAGGCCAGGGCACGAACCCGTGTCCCCCGCATCAGCAGGCAGACTCTCAACCATTGTGCCACCAGGGAAGCCCCAGGCTTAAGTTTTTAAAAAAAATTTTTTATTAAACTATAGTTGATTTACAATATTGTGTTAGTTTCAGGTGTACAGCTTCAGATTCTTTTCCATTACAGCTTATTATACTGAATATAGTTCCCTGCGCTATACAGTAAATCCCTGTTGTTCATCTATTTTATATAGAGTAGTGTGTATCTGTTAATCCCAACCTCCTAATTTATCCCTCCCCCTCCCCTTTCCCCTTTGGTAACTGTAAGTTTGTTTTCTATGTCTGTGAGTCTGCATCTGTTTGTAAATAAGTTGGTTTGTATTATTTGTTTAGATTCCACATAAAAGTGATATCATATATTTGTCTTTCTCTCCCTGACTTCTCATAGTATGATAATCTCTAGGTCCGTTCCTATTGCTGCAAATGGCAATATTTCATTCTTTTTTTATGACTGAATAGTATTCCATTTTGTGTGTGTGTGTGTGTGTGTGTGTGTGTACCTTATCTACTTTATCCACTCATCTGTTTTTTTTTTTCAAATAAGACTCATAGAGTACACTATTGTAATACTGTTACAATACAGTTATATTGTTTGATATAACTCTGAAGTCTTTCTTTTTTTTTAATTCTTATTTTATTTTATTTATTTTTTTATTAGTTTCTGCTTTATAACAAAGTGAATCAGTCATACATATATATCTGTTCCCCCATCCCTTCCCTCTTGCGTCTCCCTCCCTCCCACCCTCCCCATCCCACCCCTCCAGGCGGTCACAAATATCCACTCATCTGTTAATGGACATTTAAGTTGCTTCCATGTCTTGGCTATTGTCAGTAGTGCTGCTGTGAACACTAGGGTACATGTATCTTTTCGAATTAGAGTTTTTGTCTTTTTATGGATATATGCCCAGGAGTGGGATTTCTGGATCATATGGTAACTCTATTTTAGTTTTTTAAGGAATCTCCAGACTGTTTTCCATAGTGGCTGCACCAATTTACATTCCGTTGGGAGGGTTCAAAAAGGCTTAAGTTTTGAGTCAACTCATAAAGTCTGTTTTAAATAAAACAGTAAAAGCTTGACAGCCACATGAATGAAGAACCATCTCAGAAAGCCCTGATTCAGATATTATGCATGCCATTGGCTCTGTGACAAATGACAGCCAAGATGTGTTTGTCCTCTACAGAGCAAACTGCCGATACACTTATAGCCTGAGATCTCCAAGCAGGGTTTCCTAGGAAACTGGGCCACTGGTAGGCCTTTCTCACTGAGCACTCACCAGAAGGGGGACTCAATAAATATTTCCTTTCTCCCTAACGTCTCCTCTCTCCCCTCATCTCTATCCTTCAACCCCCCACATCAAAAATATCTGAAGAATGGATGATCCAATAAGATACTGAACAGGTGATATTATTAACTTCCGATTGAAAGAATATAGTTGCTAATCACAAATTGACTTTATCACGTGTCAGATGGACCAACAAGACAAGAGTTGTGAAACTATGCATTTTCTGGAAAAATCCATGACCAGTGATCCCAGTCATTTGTTATTCCATTGCGGGGCAAGACGATATATGAGAAGATTCAGGTGGGATCTAGTATTTACTGACCATTTGTGTGCAAGATATTGTGTTCCAAGTTTTAAAGGCATTCTTTAATGCTAACGAGCCCCTACATGGCAGGCATTTACCCCATTTCACAGTGGAGGGAAGTGAGGGCCGGGGAGAACTGTAACTTCCCCAGGGTCACCTAGCCGGGGAGAGTGGAGCAGGATTTTGAGCCCAGGTCCACTCCCCAATTCTTTCCACTATAGCACATCTTCTGTATGAGTGACAAGTTGGTTTTGAGCACCGCCCTCCCTTCCTCTTCCTCCCGTCCCTTCCTATTCAAACTGCTGACCACGCAGCCAACAAGAACCAAACACCCTTCCAAAAAGCCTCCACTTCTCCCAACAGTGACATCCTTCAAATCCAGCCTGGGCCTCAAGGATCATAGTTTGGGAAATAGCAAATTGACTGTACTGGCCCTTCTCTCTTTTTAAAATGAGAAGCTAAAGTCACTTTCTGTTTGAAGTCCTGCCCATCTCTTAATGGAAGTACTCAATATGGGTCAAATCCTTCCTTTCCCTTTGATGCTTTTCCTGCTTGTCTCAAGCCCCACCCACCCCTCAGCCCCGGTAGCACTTGGAATTTTTGCGCTCAGTTGGCATTTCTCACCAAGTGCCTTCTGACCTCGCCTACATTTCTCCCTGGCAGGACTGTCATCGGGATACACTTCCCTGTATCCCAGAATCTTTGGTACATTAGGCACTAAATGCATGTTTCTCATTGGTTTTTAAAGGATACAAAGAGCAAATGACTTTTCTCCAGGAGGAACTTGAGGGGTGTGGATCCTAGCACCCAGAAAAAAGCCCTGGTTCCCCTTTGAATTTCCTTTAGTTCTCCATGACTTGGGGATGTCAACGTGTCCCTGTTCTGGGAACCTGGTATTCATCACCTGCATAAGCAGTTTGGGCTGAGTCAGATCACAGAATCCTCCCCATACCACAGGACAAGAAGAGGCTCCAGAGCATTCCGTCTCTGTGTGTCAGGATCACACTACTTGTGTTTTGGCTTATCTGTAATTTCGATGACTCTCCTTGAAGCAGGACAGCCAAATCAGCTTCCTACTGATAACAGTAATCAGATTTTATAGCAAAGACCCCAGTTAGACAGGGCAAACAGAGAGGCAGCCCAAGTTATTGATTTGGGCCATGGAAGGTTCTTTTCCATTGAAGGCCGAATATTTTGTGCTGAAACCTTTGTCTTCCCTGTACCTGGCATATTTCTCCTATACATGTTACGGGAGTATCTTTTTGAGTATCTTCTTTATTTTATTTGCTTAGTTAAAACCCTGGAATTAAGGTTTGGGAAACAAATTAACCATATTTAGTGTATGCAGTTGGCTCAAAAGTGTCACCCATTTTAGATAACATAGGAAGAAGTGTATATTATTTCTTAGCATATCAACCATTTTCAATGGTGTTTTTCATGTCTTTTGTATTTCATACCAGTTAAAAAATAGTTTCTCCCTGGGTACCAACATTATCTATAGAGTATGTTTTTCTAAAAAAAATTACTAACTATGCCATGCATTTTCAACTTCTCTTAATCTTTGCATTTGGAAAATGCTACCTACTCTCTAGGTAGCTTTGAAGATGATAATAGACGTGAGAATGCGTGGATGCTTCTGCACCAATCCCAAGGAAGGCCTTTCCAGATGTGGAACGCCAATGGGGAGTTGATCTGGCTTGGATAATTGACAGCTGGCAGCCTGTAATCTTTTGTGCTAAATTGGCACTGGAGCCACAGAAGGCAACACAGCAGCTGGGCTGCTGGGATTCAAGTCCCTGCACATGGCATGGCTCCCCCCTCAACCCCGCCAGCTGCTGTCTGCAGGGGCCCCACCCCCTAAAGCAGGATGCACTGCTCTGGGAAGGGAAAGGAGCCTGTAACTATTGCCTGGTAGATGGGAGAAAACATCTTGATTCACTCAACTGGGCCACAATTGGATAACCAGAGCTGGTGTTTTATTGTATTGACTTTGGCATTTTAGTCTTAAATTATTCAGAGACCAGTTCTTAAGATGAGGCAGGACCATAAATTAAAAGAATGGAGGATATCAGCTAAGTAGAGAAAACAATCCCCTCTCAGGGCCTTGAACCATGTGGCTCCTGTTCTTGTCCCAGCTCCTCCATTCAGTGACTCTTAAACCTTATACCAAAACCTCCAAAGCTTTCTCCCCCTCCATCATGTCCTGGTTTACCAAATGGGATAATACCACCTGTCCTACCTACTTCACAGGCTTATTCTGGGGATCAGAGAAGTTAATGTAAATGCTCTGCCCACTGTCAAACCAATTGAAATAGAATGCACAGATGCATTAAGAAACAGAAGTTGGTAGGCATGGTCTCTGTCTTCTAATTTTCTTCCTCTACTGAATTACAGCCTCCATTGTAAGGCTTCCTGATAATAATAATAACTATCATTTGCTAAGCACTTTTTATGTGTAAAGCTAAATGCTTTACAGGCCTTGTTTTACTTAATCCTCATGAAAACCTTGCTGATTGGTACTCATGCCTTCAGTTCATGTAAGACTGGGTTCTGAATCCATCATGATCTTCTAGACAAGCCCATGTACTTTCCTTTAATCTGCTTTCTAAATGAACGGGCTGCATTCTTCATTTTCAGTTTTGACACTTTTAAAATGATTAAAAATTTTATCAATAACTGAGTCACTTTTTGAATGTTTGAATGCACCATAAGGCCAGAAAGCATGGTGTACAATTATGATTATTCAGCAGAGAGAGAGAGTGAGTGAGAGGGGAAGAGAGCTACAGTGACACAGAGAGAAGAGAGCAGAGAGTAGGTGTAGAGGAGGGAGGGAGAAAGAGAATACATGACGGAGAGAAAAAGATGTAATTTTATGTGTGTGATAGGAATAGTGATTTTCTAATGTTTTACATGCAGATAATCCTTAAAAGCTTATAATTAATCAGTTAATGGGCTTTTGATGTTCATAGAGCAGGAGATTTGGAAGTACATGATTTTGATAATCTTCATAAAAGATCAGAAGATGCTTAAAGTGAGACATACCCAGGATTTCAAAACTTTGCTGAACAAGAAGTGATTACAGTGGGGGGCAGGAGGGTAGAAGAGGTGAGAGGAGGTGGAATGAGAAAGGGGATTGAGATGAAAAATGGCTTCAGAAAATCCTTTCACAAACAACTCTCCTTTCAGTCATCTTCTTCATCTTCACTAATCATCGAGTGCATTTTTTTTTTTTTTTTTTTTTTTTTTGCGGTACGCGGACCTCTCACTGTTGTGGCCTCTCCCATTGTGGAGCACAGGCTCCGGTCACGCAGGCTCAGCGGCCATGGCTCACGGGCCCAGCCGCTCCGCGGCATGTGGGATCTTCCCGGACCGGGGCACGAACCCGTGTCCCCTGCATCGGCAGGCGGACCCTCAACCACTGCGCCACCAGGGAAGCCCCCTAATCGAGTGCATTTTACCTTTGGCTGTGGCAGGTCCCTGCCTGACTCTGACAGCAGGCAGACAAGTTTGAGCCACTGGTTGTTGTCCACATTAGTGAAAGCCCTCTGGTTGTTTGCTTCTGGCCCCATTAAATAAGCAGGTAGTGATTAGGCTGCCCATTTTAACATAGAACTTCATGATTCTAGAGCCTACTTTAAAGATGAAGCATTTTGCAATTCAAAAATGTTCCAAGTCCCCTTCCATTTCTAAGATGCCCTCCAGGCTGGGCAGTCCCTTCGCTGGACGCCTCTGAAGAGCCTTGTGGGTGAATCCTGCCTGGGGACCAGAGCATAACCAGGTCAGACACGGGAATTTTTAGTTTGGTCGGAAATCTCTTTCTGCCCAGGCCAGCAATTGAATTTGAGGTTAGGAAATAACATTTATAAAGAGGAAAGAGAGAGTGGCTTCTTCGGCAGAATCAGTTCTTGTATTTCAGATGTTGATTATCCAGTCTTGTGAATTATTTAGGGCTTTTGTTTCTCCGTTTTCTCTAGCAGCTTTGCTTTTTCTCCGTGTGCAGTTTCTAGAAAATAGGCAAGGTAAGAGACATGAGTTAAAAACTCAAGTCTGATCATTTTGCTGCTAATACGAAGCTCCACTAAAGCTTTGTCCTGCTCCTGGAGGGCAGAGAGGGGGCATTTCTTATGAATCTTTGCACTTCTCCCCACCAGCACTTTACATAGTGTCAGTGATTGTTGTTTTTAGGTGGATTAGATTGAAGTGAATATTTTACTGTGATTTGCAGGAGAGAATAGAGGACGGGGCTTCTGAGGTCCCTGGAACCTGCAGAGAACATGGCCCTGCCTGTGACTTTGGTGTCAGTCATAACGTTTTTCGCACATGGAGGGGACCCTTGATCTGTATGGTACTGCCTGCCCCTCACCAAAGGCACGGGGCTCCCTCCCAGCCTCTGCAGTCCAGACTCAGGGTCTTGATCTCCCCAGTCTAGATGCAGCTCCCTCCCACTGTCAACCCATAGAAGTGCATCTGTCTCGCCAGCCCCGATCCAGCGTTTGTGGGTTGACAGTCCAGGCAGAAGTGGCAGTCCTCATATGCATGTGGACGCTGCTTGATTGAGAGCTAAGAGGCTTGCCAGGGAGGATGAACAACTGGGACTCTCCTGGTCCCGGGTCATGGGCAGAACAAAGACAAGTCAACGGTAAGGATTTGGAGCAAGGCAGGTAATGGAGACAGCCAGCATCCAAGACCCAGAAAGTGGTGAGTCTGAAGCAGGTGGATGCTTGGCTGCTGAGCCGACAAGGAAGGACTGCTTCCACCGAGGGGAAAATAAAGTTATCAGATCTTCTAGGTCAGTGGTTCTCAAGCTTTTGGGGCTCAGAACCTTGTCATTCTTTTAAAAATTGAGGGGCCCAAATACTTTTCTGTGGGTTAGAGCAATCAATATTAACCATATTAGAAATTAAAACTGAGAAATGTAAAAACTGATTTGTCAATTTATTTCAAACAATATGCCAGATGTATGTTAACATAAATTATTTTCTAAAAAAACTATGTTTTATGAAAATAATTATTGAGAATAATGTCATTGTTTTACTTTGCTGCAAATCTCTGTTGTGTCTGGCTTAGTGGGAGATGGTTGGATTCTCTTCTCTGCTCGTGCGTCCGATCTGATGCTATATCCCATGTCATGTGTCTTCTGGAAAACGCTACACTTGAGGGAGAATGAGAGTGAACAAGTCAAATAATGTCTCAGTGCTTTTATGAAAATAGCCTTGACCTCTCAGATCCCAGGTCTCAGGGATGCCCAAGGGTTCCCCAGACCATCCTTTGAGAAATGCTTCCCTAGGTGCCAGCTCCCAGAAACGCGCCTCTCTCTGTGTTTAACATGTGACCATCTTGCATGACGACATTTCTGCATTAGCAGAAAGTGGGTAATGGTGAGCCAAGCGGATAATTCTTTTTCAAGCTTTTGTCATTTGAACAGTGCCTGTGAACATTCCACAAAGCATCACAGAGACAAGCTAGAATAAGATTGATGGTGAATGTCCCATTGGGCAATCTGGCCAAGTTCTTGCTCACTGACTGGCAAAAACGATAATCCAGAGCATGAGACAGTCTCCCTTCCACACTTTTCAAAATGTGAACCTCAAATGCTATGAGCCCCACTTGGTCTGGGCAACACAGACGTTTTTCCTTTCCACAATTACTGCAAGCTTTTTAAGAGAGGAGCAGCTGCTCCACAGCCTCTCTGAGGTTTGTGTTTCAGGGCCCGGGGGCAACTAAAATCTGCTTTCCAAGTGACCAATAACTGGGCAGTTTACCGACTCATCTGGTGTTTCCTGGGCAGCACAGATTTATCTCACTTAATCGTGGCTCCCTTTTTCCTACACTAATCAAGACAGTGACAGAGCTGTGACACTAGCAAGATGAGCATGGATGGAAAGTGATGATTTATAAGGACTGTGATCTAGCTTTGCTCAGGCCCAGACTCAGCCAGCCAGAAAAGGACGGTGGATACAGCACAATGGATACAGCCAGTCTGCAGCCAACGTGCAGATCAAAGAAAGACCATTAAAAGACAAAAAATAAAACACATTTTTATGTTGTTCTAAAGCAGGAACATCATTTCTAATGTGGCTAGGAAAATATTCAGCTTCATTCTCTGTCCCTTGGGAAAACTACATGCATCATTGCTCTGACCTCTCCAAAACTGGCAGTGGGATCGTCTCTGTAGATTCAGTTACAATCACAGAATTGTATAGTGAGAAGGAGAGTTAGAGATCATCCACTGTGAAGGCCAGGGTGTGTGTGTGTGAGTGTGTGCAGTGTGTATACATGGGAGGGAGGTGCAGGGTAGGAACAGTGTCACCACAGCAAAGGCCTATGGGTCTTGTCTCTCTGTGTCCTCTGCCAGACCTAACTGTGGAACTCATACACCACACTAGGGAATTGGAATCAGCCAATTCCCACGATCTCTGTGATCCCTGCCACCTTAGAGGATTACTTAATCTCTGCGTCTCAGTTTGCCCATCTGTAAAATGGGTATAACAATAACACCTATCTCATAGTGTGATTTTGAAAATTGAAAGATAGTATACATAAATGCTTCTTAAAGCAGTGTACAATACATAGGAAGCACAAAATAAATGTTAGTCATCGTCATCATCTTATTAGTATTACTATTACTATTATTAGACACTTCTGAAACTCAGTTTCCTCATCTACAAAGTAGATTTTGCCGGTTGGTGTGGGGATTAGGTTAGAGAATATATGGTCAAGTCTTGGAGAAGCTGTCAAGTGCCATTAAAAGTAATGTACTCGGGGCTTCCCTGGTGGCGCAGTGGTTGGGAGTCCGACTGCCGATGCAGGGGACACAGGTTCGTGTCCCGGTCCGGGAGGATCCCACATGCTGCGGAGCGGCTGGGCCTGTGAGCCATGGCCACTGAGCCTGCGCGTCTGGAGCCTGTGCTCCGCAACAGGAGAGGCCACAACAGTGAGAGGCCTGTGTACCGCCAAAAAAAAAAAAAAAAAAAAAAGTAATGTACTCTATTTGGGGGCCACGTTAATAGAACAGTTTTTGAACCTGGGTATTTTTCCATGTGTAAGACTCCAGTCCTGGAGCAGTGACATGGGATTTTCTGTACTGTTTTGAAAGTAGGGCAGTTAATTTCAATTAAGTGAATATATAAAAACAACCAGAGGAGAAACAGCAATATAGTCACAACTGGCAATAAGAGTTAGTATTTGTCTTGTGTCAGCACTGAGCTAAGTACTTTACACGTAATATATTGTGTCACTCCTCACCACAGCCCCTTTAAAGAGGTGATGTTATTATTCCCAGTTTGCACATGAGGAAAGTGAAATTGAGAGTTCACCCAGGGCCACTTAGGCCAGGGTTGAACCCAGGCAGGCTGGGTCCCCAATCAGCACTCTTAACCAGTGTTAGGACCAGGGCTAGAAGTCCAGGAGGTGGACGGGGAAACATCCGAGTTTGAGCTCCGCAGGGCAGTGTTGTGCTCTGCTGGTGAAAGAATTAGATCTTTTGTTCTCTTTAGATGAAAGATATGATGCTTTATCAAAACTATTTGGGGAGCGGAGCTGGCTGCTTCTTAGGTGAGTAAATTGTTGACCAGACATAACCCAGGGATGGAGCCAAGAATCAATTCTTGAGAAACGGGGTGGATCAGATGCAAGGTTCTGAGCGCTCTCCAAGGAGCAGCCAAGTGGGACAGTGTGAGGAGAGGCCTGGAACAGAAATCCACAAGCAGTTTCTGAAGGGACCCTGAGACCCTAGGAAAAAGGCAGAGGTGAGCCCCAGACATGAGGTAGAAACTTCCAGAGTAGAGAAGTGCAGCCCCTTTCTCAAAGGGGCTGGAGGCTGTCTCATGGGGCATGGATATTTTTTCCCTGTCTCAGCCCAAAGCTGAGTCCCCAAAGGGACAAGATTATGCCACAGCAGAGGCATAACTAGCTCTTTCTGGGGAGGCTCTATAAGTTAGTAATATAGAGCAGGAGCTTTAGAGTCAGGGAGACCTGAATTCAAATCTTAGTCCTGCCACTTAAAAGCTATGTGGCTGTGCCGGCACTTAATTCTCCAAGTCTTCATAGGATGGTTGTAAAGAATAAATAAGAAATTAGGACTTCCTGGGCGATCCAGTGGTTAAGACTTCGCCTTCCAATGCAGCGGGTGCAGGTTCAGTCCCTGGTTGGGGAGCTAAGATCCCACATGCCTTGTGGCCATAAAACCAAAACAGGAGCAATATTGTAACAAATTCAATAAAGACTTTAAAAATGGTCCACATCAAAAAAAGTTTTTTTAAAGAATAAACAAGAAATTGCATATAAATATGCAATTTATATAAATAAATAAACAAATAAATTACCAAGCACTTGGTAAGCCCCCCAAAAATGGAAGCCATTAGTATCATTGTTACCATTACAATTAGATCTTCCTGTTGACTGTTTCTTGGATTTTCCGGTTGTGTTGAGGGGCTGTCCCTTAACCATGGCTTGACTCCAAGCTATTTTAGATCATCATATGTGATGCCCGTTTTCAGGACAGGGCCCCATGGCTAGGGGCCTGGAATGGTGCTAAGCTACCATTCCTTACACAGGTATTACATTCATGATAGTATTGGCCAGACTTTTCTGAAACTAGCCACACAGCTTGATCCTGTTCTACCCCAAGCCTTAAGCCAATGTGCAGGAAGAGATGGCCAACTGCAAACAGTCATGCCCCTGGCTCAGCTGATGAAGGTCATGGTTTACCATTTCTTGAGTTGGTGGGTCTCCAAACCCTGCCAGCACTCCCAAGAACTCTGGTCATGCCTCTGAGGAGCCTCCCATCTTTACACTGGATGGGAGAGGTTACTAACTCTGAACAAGACTCAGGCCTGTCTGTGAAATGCAGGACCACTCTCCCTGCTCAGTGTAGGTCATTAACTGAGCAGGCAGTCCCAAGAATTTTGCAGCGTTCATGTCTTTCACTTGTTAATTGAATGGTCGAGGACAGGTATTGTTGGAGCATCTTTAGGAGCCAGATAGTCTGCCCCAAAGAGAAGTCCTCTGTGTGTAGCAGGCCAGCGTCCTCCTTGTGTTCCCTGGGTACGAGTTTGGCAGACTGATGTCAAACCCAGACTGGCACGGAGGCAGGGCGAAGGTGGGCAGGAAGCAGGAGTCTGCAGGGTAGGCGTCAGGCGCCTACCACAGCCCAGTGTACGGTCCAAGCAGCAGGTTTCAAGTTTTAGTATCAAGGTCTCTAAAAAGCATTCACTAGGAGCTACCAGAATCTTGCAGGGAGATTCTGCTGGCATCCAGAATGTGAGCCAAGGTCCAAAACGGGGAGCCCCAGGAGCAGGGGAGATATGGGCAGAGTTTAGCCATGGGTGTCCCTCAAGCTCTCCTGGACCACGCCCCCCAACACAGGCTGAGTCATCATCACACACGCACAGGGCTTTCCCAGCAGCATCTTTAAAATGTTGCTCAGCCTCCACCATGAACATCTCTCTTTGGACACCACATGTGGCAGCCCTGAGAATTTCTCCAGCTCCTCCAGCTGCTCTAAGCCAGGATGAAGTCAGCCTCTCCACCCAGCTCTTGCCCATCCCCTATTTTAGCTACCTTTTATCAAGTCATATGCCAGGCTCAGTGCTAAAAGCTCTACAAGCATTCTTTCCTGTAATCCTCTTAGCCACCCCGTGAGGTAGGTGTTGTTATTATACCCATCTTATAGATGGAGAAACTGAGATGAGGGGTCAAGCTGTCTAGGTTAGATAGCTGATAAATGACAGAGTGAGGATGCAAATTAGACCTTTCTTCCCCAAAGCTCAAGCTCTGAACCACCCTTCCCTGTGACTTATTCAGCTAAGATAGAATCTTATTCTGTGTTCAGCTGCTTCTCAGAGTTGCTTCATCAGACTGTACCAGTGGTTCGCAACCCTGGCTGCACACTGAAATCACCCAGGAAGCTTTAAAAAGTACCCATGCTTGGGTCTTGCCACCAGAGATTCTGATTTCAGTTGGTCTGAGGGGCAGCCTGGGCATTGTCTGGACCAAAAGTTGGCAAAGTTTTTCTGTAAAGGGCCAGATAGCACATGTGTTAGGCTTTGCAGGGCCATATGGTCCCTGTCACAACTACTCAACTCTGCCTTCGTGGAGCCAAAGCAGCCATGGACAACACATGAGCAAATGAACATGGCTGTGTTTCCGTAAAACTTTATCTATACAGGTGGCTGGCTGGAATTGGCCCACGAGCCATAGTTTGCCAACGCTTGATCAAGTCAGTCAGTTCCTTAGTAGATTCTATCCATCGCCAGCAAAATTAGAATTCATCTTGCTTCTGTGGACCTGGTATCTGTGGTATGGTATCTGTTCCCCTTGGGCACCCATAAACCCTTCAATCCACTGCCTTCCTGCAGGCTTGGAGGTGTTGGCCCAGTGTCTATGATTTGTCTTTTTTGTCAAGGACTCCCACCTCCCCTCAGGTCTGAAATCCTGCCATGAACCATCCCTGTTAGGCGGGGATCTTTTCTGGCTTGCTAACCCTTCCCCATGAGGAGTTAAAATTGCCCCCCTTCGTCTTGGCTGGCGGCCAGATCCTCTGTAATTAGGAGGATTAGCTGGACCCACGAGGCTGCCACCTGTCTGACAGGAGGACTGCCCCTGTGTGATCGTGCTTCCCCTTTCTGCCCCAGCACCCTGCACCCCTACCCCCGTCTCCCCCCAGAGCCATCTCCCAGGGAGGTGTGGCTCCCCACCCTCTCCTCACCCAGACCCCCACTTCTTTCCTTTTCCAATTGACCTTCCACATCTGCCCGGTGCTTGTAGTTTGAGTAATAGCATCATTTTCGCCTGAGGAATTCAGTATATCAATTAATTTTCTTTCATTGAATATTAATAGAGTATTCCTGAAATTGTGAGTTGTGATTATTTACAAAGTCAAAAGGACAACTAGAAAATAAGGCTGCGGAATTCCTTGTGGCAATCGGAATTATGCCCCAACCACCTAAAAATAGCCTGCTTTCCTCATCTCCCCTCATATGTCAACTTGTCCTTGGAAATGGGGTGTAAGAGACACCACAAAAATGCCAAACTGAAAGAAAACTCTTAATATAGGTGACACCTAAGATATTAACAGTTCATGTACACAAAGTCTTTTTGTAAGTTAGTTGTTTAGACATCGAAATGCATTTGTTCCACAAACATTTATTGAGACCCTAATCTGTGCGATGTGTCAGGGATACAGGATAAGGCTCCCATCCTCATGAGAGAATCCATCACATAAACAAATAACTCTATAACCATATCAGAAGTGCCGTAAGAGAGGCGTGTACACAGCTCTGTGGGAGGAGAGGCTGGAGTCAATGCCTGAGGTTACAGGGAAAGCTTCTCCCAGGGAGAGTTGAGTTGTTTGAATAAATTTCCCCACCAGGAACAGGAGGAAAGGCATTCCTGGGAGAGGGCCCGGCGTGTCAAGGCAGGAATGGGATGCGACTGTGTGACTGGAGTGCGTGGTTCCTGGGGGAATGGTGGGAGTGGAGTCTGGAAAGGGGCAAAGGGATGTGTAAAGCAGTCTGGCAGTGCCAACTTTAATGGGCAATTTGGGCCAATACAAGCCTTTTAAATAGAGGGATAATTCGATCCAGTTTTTGTTTTAGAAAGAGCTTCTGGTAGCCGTGGGGATCCTGAATTGGGGTGGGAGGTAAGGAAGGAAGCAGGGGCTTTCTATTAGGAGATGTTGTAAAAATAAAGAGGTTCTCAACTAAGAACGTGGAAGCTAGGATGAGAAGGAGTAGGAATGTACGACTGTGCTCAAGAGATGTGATTGGATAATGAAGGCAAGTGAGGAGTGCTTTATAATTAAAAAGTTAGAAGAAAGAGTGATGTTTTAGAGGGGTGGGGAAGTTAAGGGGTTGGGGTTGGGGCCTGTTGAGTTTAGGGAGTCTGAGGAACATACAGTTTGGGGTTTCCCATTAGTCTGTGGGTCATGTGGGCTGAAACTGAAGAGGGAAGATTGGAGGTAAAAATGATGCATGGGCAGTAATTAAATCCATGGCAGTGAATGAGTTAACCACAGTGTGTGAGAGATAAGAGAAGGGAAGGGAAGAGACGGGATGGTAAGAGAACAGGACAGGTCTATAGCATAACCTCAGGGAACACCAGCATTTAAGGAACTGAGTGGAGGAAGTACCAACAGAGCAGACCCGATTTCTGGATCAGTTATGAACGGGGCAGTGTTGAGGAGAGCACGGGGACCTGTTTACACGTGGGACTGAACTAAGATGCACCACTAGATGAGCTTCAGGATGTCTTAAATATTTACCCTGGAACCTTGCCATTCCTCCTACCATTCAGGGTATAAGACTCCATTCATTTGCTTCTTCGTTTACTAATTGAACACATATTCTACTGAGTGCAAGACAGTCTACTGGGCACTGGGTGTAGATGTGGCTCCTATGCTCTGTTGCTTATAGTTTAGCAGAGAAGACAGACATTCAGCAGTAAACTTGGAAACAGATGTTTTCATGAAAACAGCCTGTCGTTTTTAGTTGTGTAATTGCGGGCAAGTTGTTTACCTTCCTCAGTCTCAGTGTCTTCATTCAAAAAAAGTGGATGAGGATGTGTAGAAAAAGGAACCCTCCTATACTGTTGGTGGGAAAGTAAATTAGTGCAACCAGTATGGAGAATAGTATGGAGGTTCCTCAAAAAACTAAAAGTAGAACTACCATATCATCCAACAATCCCACTTCTGGGCACATAGCCAGAGAAAACCATAATTCGAAAAGACACATGTACCCCAACGTTCATAGCAGCACTATTTACAAAAGCCAAGACATGGAAGCAACCTATAATAAATGTCCATTGACAGATGAATGGATAAAGAAGATGTGATATATATAATATATATTATATATAGAGATAATAGAATATTACTCAGCCATAAAAAAGAATGAAATAATGCCATTTGAAGCAAATGGATGGACCTAGAAATTATCATACTAAGTGAAGTAAGCCAGACAAAGACAAATATCATATGATATCACTTATATGTGTAATCTAAAAAAATGATCCAAATGAACTTATTTAGAAAGCAGAAATAGACTCAGACATAGAAAACAAACTTATGGTTACCAAAGGGGAAACAGGAGAGGGATAAATCAGGAGTTTGGGATTAATATATACACATTATTATATATAAAATAGGTAAACAACAAGGACCTACTACTGTGTAGCACAGGAAATCATACTCAGTATCTTGTAATAACTTATAAGGGAAAAGAATCTGAGAAAGAATATATGTATCACTTTGATTCACTTTGATGTACACCTGAAACTAACACAGCATTGTAAATTAACTATACTTCAGTTAAAAATATTTTTGAAAAGTGGCTGATAAGAACCTTAGCAATAACTAAGGCATGTATAGGACTTATTGTTTATAACCCCTTACACATATTATATAATTTAATACTTAAACTGATAACCTTGATGCTTTAAAAAATTGTATATTTTGAATAAGCAGTATATTCAGATGGTACAAAATTCCTGAAAGTGTAAATAGTGAGTTTCCCTTCCATGCTGTCCCCAGTCCCCAATTCCTCTTCCCAGAGGACACCAGTGTTACTATTTTCTTGTGTGCCCTTACTGGGGTATTCTTTGCATGTCCAACCTATCACTGTGTGTGTGTATCTGTGTGCATGTATATGCACGTGCACGTGTCTTTCTTCCTTTCTCACTTCCTCCCTTCCTTCCTTTCTTTCTTGTGAAAATTGTAGCATGCTTTTCACTGTTCTCTACCTTGCTTTTTTCACATAACAAAATATATCCATTATACAGCACAATTTTACTTAAGTGACCTGCTATTCATGGACATTTAGGTTGTTTCCAGTATTCTGCTATTATAAACAATGTTGTATCAGTTCCACATGTGCAAGTATCTTTATAGGATAAATCCCTAGGAATGGGATCGCTAAATCAAAGAGAATGTGTATTTGTAATTTTGATGATGATGAGCAAATTTCTCATCTTGGTGATTTTACCAAGTTCTGTTCTTATCAGCAAGATCTCCCATGGTTATGAGGGTCCTATGAAGTAATGTGTTTAAACATTACTTTAAATGTGAGCCGAGAAGGGGTCTGTACTTTCAGAGCGTCCTCATCCCTGTACCTCCCTACACAGTAGCTCTACAGCTTGCTGTCAACACCATGAAAAGTGATGGTTACACATAATGGGGCAACCCCTTAGAACCCTGTCCAGCCGTGGCCTCTAAGACAGGGGTCCCCAAACCCCGGGCCACGGACTGGTAGCAGTCCATGGCCTGTTAGGAACCGGCCACACAGCAGGTGGTGAGCAGCGGGCCAGCGAAGCTTCATCTGTATTTACAGCCGCTCCCCAGCACTCACATTACCGCCTGAGTTCCACTTCCTGTCAGATCAGCAGCGGCATTAGCTTCTCATAGGAGCGCGAACCCTACTGTGAACTGCGCATGTGAGGGATCTAGGTTGCGTGCTCCTTATGAGAACCTAATGCCTGATGATCTGAAGTGGAGCTGAGGCGCTGATGCTAGCGCCGGGGAGTGGCTGCATGATAATGACCTCAGCTCATTTGTCCATACAAGCCTTCTGTGTCGAACTGTGTTCATTACTACTGGTTCTTCTGTTTGTTTTGAAAACTCTATTTTACATTGAAGTTAGGTATCAGGGAGAAGAAAGGACACTAATTAAGTGGATCTATGGTAGTCTTTTAGTGGGACAGATCCTCAATTCAACTCAAGAAATGTCTGCTGAGTACCTACTATGTGCAGGGCACAGGGCTGCAATGTATTGTATTTTGAAATACTGCCGACAGTCACAGACAGCTGTGTTAGCTGTTTCCATGGACTTTGGCAGACTGACATTGCTTTGCCTTTCCCTTTGCTAGCCTCTCATAGTTTTCATTGGCAAACTGGTTGCAAACCAGGACTGATTCCCTTAGCGTAATAGGAGGGTTCCTGAAACTTATTTTTGAAAATGAATTGTTATAAAAATTAACAATGTTTTAACTGTGCTGTGGGGGAGCGTTTCTATTAAAAGGAAATTCTGATGTTGAATTGTTTTGAAAGGTGAAACGTTATTTTCTGTCTTATCTGTTTGGTAAAGGAGAAAATTTAACTAAAGGGAAAATAAGTCAAAATTTCATAACTTCAAGAATCTGAAACAATAGCAAACACAAAAAAATATTTTTAAGAGCCGATGAGTAGTGAATACTAACAAAAAGGCTCACATGATAGAATGTTAGCTGATCTGAAGGAAAGACATAGTCTTATTTGCTGGCCTAATAATAGCAAATCTTGCCAGTGTAAAAAATGAGAATAATGAAGGAAGCAACAGAGAAAAAAGAAAAGGCTGAAAGAAAAAATCCACACACACAGAGAAGAGGAAGAATAACAGCAGGTGATGGACACCCAAAGTGGCAAAGGAAATTAAAGCCAAATAGTGAAAGTGGCAGCAAAGAGGAGAGCTGGCCCATTGGAGAGAAAACAGAAGCCACCTCTCCATGAAGTTGCGGATCTGACCCACTTTAGCAGCTCCTGCCTGAGAGCTCACTGACCATAGGATGTCTGACCGCTGCCGGGTCCAGTCCTTCCAGAGGATACCATGTATTCCTGCATGACAATACCTTATAACTTTGTTTGGGTGAACCTGATGCCAGGTTACTGTTCCAAGTGCTTTATGTATGAATTCATTTAACCCTTCTGACAACCCCTTATGGAATCATTATCCCCACTTAATAGATGAAGTAACTGAGTTGCAGAGAGAGGCTGAGCAGCTTGCGCAAGGTCAGAAGCTGTGAGTGCAAAAGGTACATGTCATTGGCAGAATTGTACGATGGCCCCCAAGATTCCCACCCCTTAGTGCACAGACCCTGGAGAACTCTCTCCCCTTCAGTATGCACAGGATTTGTAAGAATGATGGGATTTCACTCTCTTGAATGGGTTCCATTATATAGCAGGCAGGAAGGGATTTTTGCAGATACAGGTAAGGTCCCTTATGAGTTGATTTGAATTAATCAAGCGGGAGATTTTGGTGGATAGGCATGACCTAATCAGGCAAACCCTTTATAAGAGGGTCCAGGCTTTTCCTGAAGAGAGAGAATTAAAGCAAGAGAGTCTTCTGCTGACCTCAAAGAAGCACACAGTCAGGTTGTGAAAGCCTATGGAAGGAGTCACATGGCAAGAACCAGAGAGTGGCCTTAGGAGCCGAGAGTGGTCCCTGGCCAGCAGTAAGCAAGGAAGTGAGGCGCTCGGCCATCAGCCTCAGGGACAAGAGTTCTGCCCACTTGGAAGAGGACCCTGAGCTCAAGGAAGGAGCACAATCCAGCTGACACTTCAGTTTCAGTCTTGTGAGACCCTGAGCAGAAGACCCAGTTAAGCTCTGCCTGGACTTCTGTCCTGCAGAGACTTGAGCTGGTAAGGACGTGTTGTGTTCATGTGTTCCACAGCAATAGAAAAATGAATGCACTGGGATTCGAACCGCATGATTCTGGCTGCAGAGTTCACCTGTTTCCCCACTACTCTAGTCTGCCTCTTAGGAGAAGTCATATCTCAGAAATCACTGATTCCTGGAACTTGAGAGTTAAACAGGGACCTTTGAGATCGTCCAGTCCCGTGGCTTAATACAGCCTTTCCCTCACAGCAGAAGCATGTGTGAACAGGTCAGGGGAGCTACTCTGCTTAAAATGGGGTGTGGGAGCAGGAAACTTGTGTCCTAATGGAGACACAAGCAGACAGCTGCTTCTGTCTCCTCTGCCCTGAGGCACTTCTGAGGAACACAGTTTGAGAACCACTGGTCTGATCCAACAACGCCTCTGGTCTTTATATTTCCCTCGACCACATCCTTGTCATCTGCTGACTTCTGTTTGAATGCCTCCCTAAACTTTTCTTTCGATCCGGGGACCATTCCTCTGGAAAGTTTTCTTTCTGTTGCATTAAAACCTGTTCTAAAATTCCAGCCATTGGTCTAGGTGCAGCCACAGGTGATGCACAGAACAAATGGATCCCTTCTTTCTCAAGACGGCTTATCATATCATCAAAGACAGCACTCCATGCAAAACATCTCCATGCCTTCCTAGATGTTTCCAGTCCCTTCACCATAATGGTCACTTCTCTCCTGAACTTCAGTTCATTTATGTCTCTCTTAGAGTAAGGTCAGGAACTAAGCACAGAGCCCGTGGTGTGGTCTGCTTCACATGAACTACAGCTCGCCTCACGCCAGCCACAGTAAGATGTTCTGTTTCTATCAGTGCAGCATCAGACCACAGTAGCTTCTTGGCAACCACAGTGCAGAGTTGACTCATATCACTCGTAGCGTCAACCAAAGCTCCTTTTTCACCCATGTGGCTGCTAAGGTGTGTCTCCACAACAATTGACTTGTGTGTGTTTATGTTAACCCAAACACAGGCTTAACATGCATCCCTATTGTCTCGTCAGGGATCTGGTGTATATCTTGCTTGATCCTGATTAGGTCATCCAACAACATTACGCTCTTCCCAGCATCACTTCAACTCTCAGTTTGATCAGTATGCCATAAGTATCCTCACTGGGCTCACTGACAGAACTTTGGAACTGGACAGAGCTAAGGTCCCAGTCCTCTGGCATCCTATCGATGGCCTACTCCCAGTGTTTGAGTATTTCAGACAGTTACCAGCCCAACGCATTGTATCACCTACTGGCAGCTATTCAACTCATAAAGGTACCCTCAGAAATGTAATGAAATATTTCCTGGAGTCCAGGTACAGGTATTGAGTTCTCTGACCTCCCAAGCCGGGAGGTCACAAGAGCGCCCAGTGAGCGCTCACAAATACTCGGCAGCATCTTTCCCCGGTGGTGCCTCTTACCCGCCGATCTGTAGTTTGGTCCTTCTGAGATAAACATTTCTTGCCACAACTCTGTTCTCTCTCATCTTGTTTGTTTCCACTCAGATTTGCATGGGGAAAGATAAAGCCTCTTTAGAGGATAACAGTGGATCTTGGGGCACTGAAAACTTGAGGCAGAGTTCATTTTTATTTCAGAGGAAGAGCCAGTCCTGAGTGTTTTTCCATAAGTAGGGTAGTGGCTCTGGTATGAAGAGCAGGGCAAGCTGAGATGTGTGCAGTTAGAGGCAAGGTTTGTATGTGGGGATGGGATGCTGAGAGAGATGGAGGATAAGATGAGCGTGGTTGCCACGGCATAAGTGCAGGCGTCTGCAGCATCAGCCTTTTTTGCCTGTCCTTTTGCGCTTTCTGTATCAGCTATGCCGTACGTGAAAGCAGGGCAAGGTGAGAAATAGACCAGCCTGCTAACGTGGAGGATGTGGTCCTTGGTGGCACTGGGAACAGCCTCTGCTCCATGCGGACCCTTGGAGTGGATGCACGCCCATATCCCCCGTCAAGTGAAGATTCTCTGATTTCATGATTCATTGAGGAATCATAAAAACTGATGTGAATGGGCTTGGTGGAGGTAGTCCATGAATAGAAAATTAATCATAATGGTCCTGTCTTGGTTCATTTTTTTATATACCTTTCTCCTTTATAAAACTGAAAGTTGCCACAGGTCTCATAGGACAACTGTGATACCCAAAGACCAAGAGCTTCTATCAGATAATTGAAAAATAAGTATTTTAATTATTGTGGTAAAATTTTACAATGTAATGTTCACCTATTGTTTACACTACCCAGTATTTCAGTCACCATCTCTGATAACTGTTGCAGTTTCTCTGGCGAAGGAGGTGTACTCACCTCGTCTACTTTCTGTCCAGATGTTTCTGGTGGAATTGGCTCCACATTCTGCTCCGTGGGGCTGTGTGACCCGGGTTTGTCTGGCCAATCAAAACATTGACACTCTCCTGTGTTTGGGTTAAGTCAATGAGATGCAGGGAGACTTTTCCTGGGATTTTTGGAAAGAAACCCTTGGTCTTTTTCACTGGACTTGGAATTGTCATGATTTGAGGCTTAAGCTGTTTTGGCTTTCTGCTTCCAGGAAGGGAGAATCTCAAAGAGAAGGAACCACAGAGGAGGTGGAGTTGAAAGATAGAGCAAAACTGGATCATGGTCATGTGAGAAGGCACCGATGAAAATCTAGACTCTGAAACCAGATTGTTTGGGTTTGAATTGCTCTTCCATTTACTGTCAGGGTCACTCAGGACAAGTTAGCTTCCATGCCTCAGTTTCCTTATCTGTAAAATGGGAATCATTATAATAGCTACTCACAGTTATTGTGAGGATTAGGTGAGTTGTGTGAAATGCTGAGAACAGTACCCTGCATTTGGTATGGACCATACAAGCGTTTGTCATGATATGAGCTCTGTGTCCAGCCAAGCCTGAAATCAGACCCTCCTCTCAATTTTTCAGTTCTAAGAACAATATAGTCTCTTTTTTTTTTTTTTGTGGTATGCGGGCCTCTCACTACTGTGGCCTCTCCCATCGTGGAGCACAGGCTCCGTACGCACAGGCTCAGCGGCCATGGCTCACAGGCCCAGCCGCTCCACGGCATGTGGGATCTTCCCAGACCGGGGCACGAACCCGTGTCCCCTGCATCAGCAGGCGGACTCTCAACCAGTGCGCCACCAGGGAAGCCCTAGTCTCTTTTTGTAATTAGCTAATTTGGATTTTGGTTTTGGTCACTTAACCCAAAGAGTCATAACTAGTAGATTCAATGAAATCAAATTCTTATTCAAGTTTAAGTTTTGTCTTCCTTAATGAGACTAAGATAAAAATAAGGCAGAGTCAGATATTCCTTTCCTGATTGTTATCCATTGGTGAGTATGATCTCGGAACAGCCTAATTCCTTCTCCTTCCCATCTTTTTGGTTGCATTTGTTTGAAATTACTTTTCAGAAATTCTTTTAAAAATACTGCAGGTCATGATTATCTAAGAAAACTCCAAACATTGTCATCAAATTTTCACAGCAAGGCATATGCTTTACCTTCTTTATCCCCAATTCATGAAATATTTTAAAATGTTCATATAATAGAACATGCTAAATGCAGAAGAGGGTAGTTCGCTGGGGCTTTGGGTGGAAGGGAGTAGGGAACAAATCAGAAAACCTGGGAATCTACCTTGGCCTCAGCAAATACCTGGCTCTGTGGTCTTGGACAAGTTATTCTCCTCGGTTTCCTGGTTTGTACAACAGGCAAGGTGATATCTAAGTTTCCCTCCTTATTGATTTTGAAATGTATGGAAACTTTCTTAAGCACCTTAAATAATAGATTTAATTTTCTGGGTAGGTGAAATGATGAAAAGGAAGTGAGAAAAATAATGAGACCCATCTGTATTCTGTGATTACCTTAGAATTGTTAGTATATATTTTAAGGTTTATCCATCTGGATCCGAGGGGTTTTGTTTTGTCTTGTTTTGTTTTTTTTCCCCTAATTTCTTCTCTCTGAAAATCCATGTGCCATCTCCCTAGGTCCTCAGGGTCCTTGGTAATCAACAAGGATCTTGGCCATTTAGGCTGAGAATTGCAGCAGAGGCCCTGGGCCTCTAGTCAGCTTTAATGAGCAGGCAGCATGCAGAGAGGAACAATAAGGTAACCAGAACAGCAAACAAATGGTAAACTAGAGACACTGGAGACAAAGACATGGAGACACAGCAAATGACTAGAATTAGCTCAGGGAGCTGGGAAGAGGGAAGCCAGAAAGAACTGTGTTATCCTTCCTTTTTCTTAGACTGTAAAGCCAGGCCTGACATGTCATAGGCACTCGGTGGATGTTTGTGGAGCCGGGAGGGGAATGATGAATAGATGCGAGCATTTGGCTGTGCGTGGACACACTGGCTCCTGCCAACTCAACTAGCCCAGGGACAGCGAAGGGAGGAAACAACAAAAGAAGACTCAGGATACCGATGTACCAATGCAAAACGCATTTTCCACTGCAGAAGGGAAAATATCATAGGAGGCATTGAATGAGGAACAGTGAGACATTTGAGAAAGCTCTTAAGTTGCCTACTGGCATTTGTTTTTGAAACGTGGCGCTTACTTGCAAGTAAGTATTCATTTAGTGCCTCACTATTTGGCTTTTAGGTTGGAATTAATTTAAAAAGCTGTAGCATCTTTGAGTCCAATTTCCTCTTTTCACATAGCATCTGTCCCTGACAGCTTGTGTGAGGCTCGGCCACTTGTTGAGGGCCAGGCTAGAGGAGGAAATGGCAGGGGAGAGGCGAGGTGGACAGACGCTTCTTGGTGGAGATGGCACTCTCTGATGCTGTGCGTCCCTGTCACGTGCGTCCGAGGCTCCTTGGTTTAAGCAAGGCAACAGATGTCTCCGAGAGGGGGATGCTGGCAGCCTCACAAAGGCCAGCATGACTGAGGGTAGGCATGAGTGAGCTAACGGGAGAGCAAGGCACACATGCTTGGGCCCTCTGCTCAGAACTAGAAGACAGGCCAAAATTGGATAAGAGAAAATTCTAGAACTGAACAGAGGGTGGATGGCAGAGAGAAAATATAATACTAATTTGGAATAAACACTATCCCAAGGGGAAAAGCTCACTATTTCCAGAGGCAAATATGCCCTCGTGCTTTCTATATTCAAATAGATGGCACAGAAGATAAAAGTCAGCACTGAACTTGGCTTTCCTTAGATGTGGTCCTGTGCGACCCCTTGATGCATTTACCTGGAGATTTGCTTTGGAATGTGACTGAGAAAGAGAACTGAAGCTTTCTCCCCTTAGATCTGTCATTCTCATTTCTCGGGACAAGCGTATCAGTAAATCCAAACAAACCTGTATCTCATTTTGGAACAAGTAATTGAGTTTGTCTTAAGCAAGCTCTTACAGATGGAGCCTACACTTAATCCACTTTCTGTTTGATGTTTTTAGTGTTGCTTTTAAAGCAGTTTGTTTGAAGTTCAAGGTATTAGGATTTAGTTCTTTGGAGACCTCATTCTTAGTTTAAAGGAGTCTTTGGAAATTGCTTGGGCCGTGTATTGAATCTTATTGCTGAAATTAGCCGGAATTTCCCTAATTGTGCTGTGCTGTTTTATAGCAGAAGGCCCATTTGACCAAATATGTGCTGGGTTCTTATTCCCTTTCTGGAGCTTTGCTTGTCTTCCCTGTGTGCCTCCTACCCTCTATCCCTCATAGATGTTCTGGCTACATTTTGTTGCTTTGATGCAAAGACAACCGATACTATGACACATCCCACTTGAAGCTTATGGTTAAAGCCCGTTCTCTGTGGTTCTGTGGGTATTTGAATCTCCGCTGCTTTCCTCATTTCCTTGCACTTGGTGCCTGAAGAATACAATCGGCCTGATTGCTGAGCAGATTGTCACAGATCCATGAAAGGCCATCTGTGGGCCACATTAGGGCTTAAGCACTGACATAACCACATGTCTAGAAAGCAGGCAAGGTCAGGAGCCACAGGGGTGCCTTTGGCCAGGCAGTCTTCTTGTGAGACTGGAGTCCACCATGGATAATGTTTAGCCACTTTTACTGACAATTTTCCAATTACACAAGTAATAAAAGGACACTTACGGAAAAATTAGAACAAAGCACAGATGAGCAAAAAAGACAACCTCCCTGAAAATCCTTCATTTAGAAATAATCACATAAGTCTTTTGATGTTTATGCTTCAAATTTTCTTCCATGTGCATATATACATGTAAATATGTATTTTCTTTTAACAAAAAATGTGGTCAGACCATTCATAGTAATTTTATTTCAGAATCCACTGTGAACATATTTCCACATCTTTAAGTGCTTGAAATCATTTTTAATCACTCTGAGAGTTCAGTTGCATGAATGGTACTTATTTTTTTTAACCCGTCACCAATTGTTAGACATTTAGATTGTCTCTAGTTTTTCTTTCTAATAAACCATGCGGTGGTGAACATCCTTGCAACTAAATGATTATGCAACGTTAGCTGTTCCTTTAGTATTAAATTCTAGATGTTTGTTTGTCAAAAACCACCATGATTCTTATAGGAATCTATTTTATATGCCCTCTAGGATGGTACAGAACACCTGGGTGACAAAATTTAGCAGTTAATGCTTCTCAAACAAAACTTGAGTCAGGGAAAGAAGTGAAAGGGGTTTCTGCCCTTTACTCTCTGGATGTTTTATGTGTATTATTTCCTGTTATAAATTTGAAAGGAAAGACTGGATTCCTCATATATTTTGGTTGTTCCAAGTCCTAAATATGAGAGGAACTAGGTTTAAAATAGGCCTCATGAAGACCAGAGGTGGACATTTTTATAACAACACTTTCACCTTTTGATGCAAATTTGTACATCCCAACTTTATCTGTAAGATTATCTGTAACTGTAGTTATAAGTGGCAGAGGAGGAAGGGAAAGGGCATTCGTCTTAGTTCTTTTCCGTGTTGCATAGAGATGCATGTTTCTGATATGCTGTGGACAGTTACTGTAAAATGCAGACTAATAGTGTTTCACTGGTGAATAGAAAATACTTAGTGAGGACGGAGTGCTTGGAGCAACTTCTCAATCCATTTATCAGAAGAGCTTATAATGGAACTCTCATTTCAAGGGAGGTCAAACACTAATAAATATTAAGAAAAGAAAGTTAAAAGGGCATCAGGTTAATATTTTACTATCCATTCTTTGATCTTGGAAAGGCTGAAATATTTTTCCACACTAATTCTGTGATTTATTGATTCATCCTTGACAATCGGCTTATTGGAACAGACACAGATGCCTTGCTTTTAACTTCAGCTTCAATTTCTATAATGCTTTACAAGGCCAGTGGATTTTTATGTGTTCACCGGCATCACTTATTGATATTACCACAGATCTGGAATAGTCTTTGCTGGTTAAAAACTGGATTGGTGTCAGTAAAAGCAGCTGAAATGTTACTGATTTTTGGTTTAAAGGCTGTAATAACCTGTCTTGGTTTTGTTGTATTGGTTTGGGAGAAAAACAATAACATACCCTGTACTTCATTGACTCTGCCGTACTTACCTGTATTCAGATACATTCAGGATCTGATCGTTTTCCCACTTCCATTGTTACCACTCTGGTCTATTTTTAAAAACCCCACAAACATCTCATCTCCATCTTGGATTATTTCAGTAACCACCCAACTGGCTGCTCTGTTTCCACCTTTGCCTCACTTAACTCTGATCCCAGAAGCCAGAGGGAGCTCCTAAAATGTAAGTCAGATCATGTTGCAGCCCCTCTTCCCTCAGAGTCAGCACCTCTGCCCCTACATGACTCACCCTAGTCTTCCTCTCCGACCACAGGCCCCCTGAGCTGTTCCATTGAGAAGATAACAGAGCTGTCTGGAGAGGATCTGCATGAGCCCCCAGCACTCATCTGCATCCAAACCTTGGTGCCAGATCTCCTGCCTTCTCTTCTTTGCCAGACCATGACTTGTTCCTGTTGCTGCCCAAGCTAACCTTGTTCCCTTGTCCACTAGATCCTCTCCGCTCCCACTCGTTCCCCCTGCTCGTTCTGACAAGTCCTCTTCTCTCTCCAGCATCACCAATGCTTCTCTCTACTGGATCCATTCCTAACAGCCTACTAACAGCCTGTTATTTCTCTCATTTAAAAAACAGGACAAAACAAAAACCATCAATAAATCAGACAAAAACCACCTTTCTTTTTTCTTCCTCTTGCTTTCTTTCTCTCTCTCTTCCTTTCTTTCTCTCTCTTCCTTCCTTCCTCCCTCCCTCCCTCTCTCCCTTTCTCCCTCTCTCTCTTTCTCTCTCTCTTTCTTTCTCTCCCCACCCCCAGCTTTACTGACAAATAACATTGGGTAACTTTCAGGCATACCACGCGATGGTTGGATATGCATATACATCATGAAATGCTGACCACAAAATACTAGCTGACACATCTCTCACCTCACATAGTTACCTTTTTTGGTGTGTAGTGAGAACATTTAAGATCTACTCTCTTAGCAAATTTCAAGTATGCAGTACAGTATTATAACCATAGTCACCATGCTATACACGTTTCTATGAGTTTGACTTTTTTGGATTCCACATAGAAATGAGATCATGCAGTATTTTTGTTTCTCTGTCTTACTTCACTTAGCATAACTCCTTAAGGTTTCATTCATGTTGTCAAGAGTGGCAGGATTTCCTTTTTTATGGCTGAATAATATTGTATCATATATATATCACATTTTTAAATTCATTCATCCCCTGAGGGACACTTCAGTTGTTTCTGTGTCTTGACTGTTGTGTATAATGCTGCAATGAACATGACAGTGCAGACATCTCTTCAACTTAGTGATTTCATTTCCTTCAGACATATACCCAGGAGTGGGATTGCTGGATCCTATGGTGGTTTAATTTTTAATTTTTTGAGGAACCTCCATACTGTTCTCCACAGTGGCTGCACCAGTTTGCATTCCCACCAACAGTGCACGGTGGGTCCTTTTTCTCCACATCCTCACCAACGCTTGTTCTTTTTGTCTTTCTCATAATAGCCTCTCTGACAGGTGTGAGGTGACATTTCATTGCGGTTTTGCTTTGCGTTTCCCTGGTGATGAGTGATGTGGAGCACCTTTTCATTTACCTATTAGCCGTTTGCATGTCTTCTTTGGAAAAATATCTTCTCAGGTCCTTTGCTGATATTTCTATCAGATTATTTGCCTTTTTGCTATTGAGTTTTACGCGTTCCTTATTAAAAAAAAAAAACAAACCACCTTTCTTGACACCATTTCCCCCTCCAACGATCACTCCATTTCTCTACGCCGTTTTCAGTAACTGCTTTGTCATCGACTCTTTTCCTCCCTCTCTCCCTTGAATTCCGTGCGGTCAGGCTAGTCAGGGTCTCCAGCAACCGCCGCAGCATTAACGTCAAGGGTCCATTCTCTGTCCTCACCTTACCTGACCTCTCGGCTGCATTTGCTAACACTGATCACTCACTTTCCTCCACCGTGAGACATGTTTCTTCTTCTGTCACCCACAATCCACACTCCACTAATTGTCTTCCTGCTCCAGACTGCTGATGGCTCTTACTTCTCTGTCCTTGCATCTTACTGCTCTCGCCTTCCCTCACTCAGCTCCAGGCTCACTGGCCTCCGTGGGACTCCTCACCCACGTCAGGTGCGTTTCAGGGCCTTTGCACTTGCTGTTCCTTCTGCCACAGATGCTCTGCTCTGTGACACCTGCATGGGTCTCCACCGTTCTCTTCCTTCAAGTATTGGCTCAAATGTCCCCGGCGTTCCCTGTGTCCTTTGCCTGCCCCTTTTCTCCACTGCACATCTCATCATCAGGCTTACTATTTTATGTATTTGTTTCCTTTATTGTCAGTCTCCACCCACTAGACTAAGCTCCGTAGGGGGCTGGTTATCTGTTGTGTTCTCTGCCACATCCCCAATGCCTGGGACAGTGCCTGATAGGTGCCCAATACATATTTGTTGAATGAATGGAGAAATGAATGAACGATGAATGTTCTTGGTCTGTCAGTAATGTACTTGGAGAAATACTTCAGGAGAACCTCGTGAGTCTCATACCTTATAGGCATTTCAGATTCCTAGTTTTCTTAGAGTTATTATGGCTTGGGAAAAACAAAGGTGTTTTGAGAGGTGGAATGCCTTTCTCATTTTGCCAGCTTTTCTGTGTACACAGAAACACTTCCTCAGAACTCTAAATTCCAGGTATAATTTTTAGAGTCTGTCTTGTAAGCACGAGAAGGTGCCATTTGGGGGCCAAACTGAATGACGGGGGCAGAATCCGAGAGAAGCAGCTGAGAGCTTTTGCCTTAATGCGGCTCATGTTGCTTCAGAGGCGTTGTAAGTGCAGGTTGAGAGACTTCTGAAAAGGTAGTCAATGCCGCCTGCCTGTCTTTGGTGCCTCCTGCCTGGCTAGGGCCCTCTCATTTAATTCCTCTTCTCCATGTACATCAGCACATGGCACATGCCTGGTACTATCCCCTGTCTCTGCCTTTTCTCAAGTATTTGTTTCTTTCTTCAAAAATCCCTTCTCCTCTATTTCTGCTTGCTGGAGTTCCCATTCTTACTAAGGCCCAGCACAAATACAGGCTTGCCTGTGAAGCTTTTCCAGGTTCTGGCCTGTCAGCACGGACTCCCACTGTGGACTGTGCTCCTTAGAATAGCAAGCTGCAGGTGCCTCAGTTTTGTTGTGAACAGACACAGACACACAAAGACATACACAGACACAGACATACATGCACACACATAGGTACAACAGACACCCACCCCCTGCCCAATATAAGCACATTGAGGGCAGGGATTGTATTCTACTTTTCTGGAGTTTTCAACACACAGAAAATGCCCTGGACAGTGAAGCCACTCAATATAATGAGAAATGTGATAAAATTGACACAAATCCTTTTTCAATAGATAAAGGCCATTCTTATACATTCCCCTCCTACTGGTCATTTTCCTTTCCCTCCTGTTTTGTGTCTGTTCAGACATTCTGAAGAGAAGCCACTTGTGCACCACACTGAGGCCTCCTGCTTAGGCCAGGGCATAGCTATGCTACTGTGTCCTTGCCCAGGGGCCCTCGGATGTGTCTGCAGACAGAGGCTGTTCTTGTTTGGCAAAGAATGAAACAGGTTAAGCAACTTACCTAAGAATGTCCTGCAAGACAGAGCTGGATTTCACCCTCTGCTTCTCTGAAATGCTAGTCTGGGGCTGTCAGCATGATATTGCACCGATACCAGGCCAGTTCTTCATCAGAAATGACACAAGTACAAATCTCAGGAGTCAAGAAAGAAAGGTAAAACCATTCATGGTTATTGAGGGCTATTGAGGCTTTTCTTACCAGTGTTCTTACTTGGTGGCATAGATGAATCCCAGTGATTCTTGGCTGTTGAGGCTACTTACCTACCTCTTGTCATGATACTTTGTTAGTAAGACCAGGAGAAATGAGCACCTGAGAAACAGACTCATGCAGATCTGGCCTCAGTGGCACTACTGCCTTTGCCAGCAGAAAGGATTAGGCAAATTAGCAAGGGGCCGCAGGCTCTTGTGGGAGCCTCCCTGATGTCTCAGACATTGCGTATTGGGTCCCAGAGGAGGGAAAGTCAGCGTGATCTTGGCTGGGCTGTCTGTGGGTACCACGTGCTGGAAATCATCCATGTTGAAAGAAACATGTGGGAAGCCTGAAGCTAGGATCACTCCAAAAAAGGGAAGTGTCTGTTCCTGTTTCATCACCTTAAAAAAATATATAATTGTACCATATTTTTTAAGCATAAGCTAAAATGCTCTATTTGTAAGGATTCCGATGATGTTGGGTAAATAACTTGTATTTTGCCAAGTGCTGTGGAGTAAAACAACAGTCAATGCTGGGCACTCCAGCTGGCATGAAAGGTACTTCCAAGAGAACATTTGCCTAACAGACTCTGCTAGCTCTGGCCTGCAGGTATTTGCGTGCTACGGGGCTGGGTTCCTTTCCATTGTATACTTATTTAAAAGGTTTCTTTCTAATGACTCATGTGCACTGAGGGACAAGAGGTAAACTGGTCCAAATCTACTTAGCAGTCCAAAGAGGCACAACGGAAGCCAGATATTTAATGAGCGTTTTCTGAATTGCCTTGCAGGGGTGCAGAGTGACTTATAGCGGGTAAACACTCCTTGGGATACTTCGTCACTAGCCTGATTTTGTGCCCCAACTTACCAGTATGACAGGCTCCCCACTGGAGGCGAGATTTGCACTTGGGAGCAAGGCAAATCCAGGAAATGCCCCGTTAATGGCTCTGCTGGATTAAGAAGGGGAAACTGTCCTAAAGAACATTACTCATAGTGATCCATGGTGATACCTGTTCTCATGAGGGAGCGTACTTACTCTTTCACTTCAGCTGAAGTCTTGTTTGTCATGGGTGTTTGTGGTGATCCACATAAATCAGGACATTCTTGAGTTCATAGGTAGTGATGTCTGGAGACCGTATCACAGGGCCCACAGTCAGGCTGAGCTTCATTTTTCTGAATGCTTTATGTTTTTCTAAGCATTTTCAGAAATTCCTGTTCACCTGATACAGGTTTGGCCTCTTGCTAGCTCTTTGCTTCATTTTGCTCATATGTCAACTAAGGATGGAGATATCACCTCTTTGAGAAGTCTTGAGATAAAAGATAACAGACCTGGAAACCACAACATGTATTTAATGTCCTATTTAATTTAATATGGCATATAACTCAAAACACTGACTTTTTATAAGAGTAATACAATTATGAAGCAGGGTTACTGATGCTGCTTGGTATCCTGTGCTAATTCCTGTATTTTCATTGAGCTTTGCTAGGGAGGAAGCACAGAGGACTGAGCTATAAACACACATAATTGATACATGGGGCAGAAAGTGGCAAACATTTTAAGAGACAAATTAATAACTCTCCATGGGAGCACAGATGACAGCCTGAGTGTCCAAGAAGAAGAAACAGGAAAGACAGAAAAAATAGCGTGGAATGACGACCTGGAGGCAGGAACCCAGAGGGGGCCCAGTGGGAGTAGATTTCATTAGAACTCAGGGCACGTGAGGGACAAGAGCAGAAGCTAGACTAGGAAAAAAGATGGGGGTCAGATTATGGAAGGTCTTACATGTTAGGCTGAGGAGTGTGGACTTTGGAGCAGAGGTAACAGTAAGCAGTGATGAGAGAGACAGAAGTTGATGATGTCTCGAACTAGGGCATTTCAGAGAGAATAGAGAGGAGGGTGAGGCAAGAAATACCCTAACTGGAGAAAAGACAGGAATTGGCCATGAATGAAGTATAAGAAAGGTGAGCTGGTGAGAGGAGGTAGGGGGAGTGGTCAGGTGGTTCATTAGGTCATGAGGTGTCTCCCTGGGCCTTTGGCACTGGCTTCTGAATGGACAACCTTGAGAAAATACTGCCCTTTTACATTCATTCTCAATTTTGTATGATGCTATTTTCTACTTTTAAATGTGCTCAAAATAGCCAAAGATACAGCATAGTACTTTGAGCCAACAAAACAATAGAAGTCAAACTGGTAGAGTTAAAAAAAAAAAAAAAAGAAAGTGGTGATTCATTTATCAGACTTGAAGACGTTCTCCTTTTCAAAAATGCCAAAACAAGAAGCTCTGAAGTAGATAAATTAGCAGGTGATTATTTGAATAACAAAAGGCATCTTTTCCAAAAGCTTTCCTTCACAGATTCTTTAAATAGTAACCACCTTGTCTTCACTCATTTAAAATGTGATTTATTTGTAGGCATTTGATAAAACACAGGAACAAGCTTATCACATAAAGCATGATAGCCCCTAGAGCTACATTTTACCATGTGCAATATTTTTAAAAATACTTATGTATATATGTATCACACAGATCACATAAATACTCTAATACTCTAAGAAACTTAATTAGTACATTTTCATTTCCTGTTAGTCAATTTTGGAAAATTAAAGCTGTAATTTTTCTATTAAACATAAAAATGATGAGTAAAATTTGCTAATTATTTTGATTACTGTCGTTTGTATAGTCTCATAATAAATACAGTCTAGAAACTTCTTTGTGATTTTTTCTTTTTTTCTTCTTTTTCTTTTTTTTTTTGCGGTACGCAGTCCTCTCACTGTTGTGGCCTCTCCCGTTGCGGAGCACAGGCTCCGGACACGCAGGCTCAGCGGCCATGGCTCACGGGCCCAGCCACTCCGCGGCATGTGGGATCCTCCCGGACCGGGGCACGAACCCGTGTCCCCTGCATTGGCAGGCGGACTCTCAACCACTGCACCACCAGGGAAGCCCTGTGATTTTTTCTTAAAGGCTTGTAATAAGAAAAGTTTTTATAATGTCAGCTCTGAAAAACCCTAACAATGGCTTCCTTTTTGAATCCTTAAAAGAGGTAAATTTAATTATTTTAGGATTTTCTAGAAGTTCCTAGTTTTCTTTTATAGAATGCTTTTTAAAATTACTCTCGGGTTCCCTGGTGGCGCAGTGGTTAAGAATCAGCCTGCCAATGCAGGGGACCCAGGTTCAAGCCCTGGTCCAGGAAGATCCCACGTGCCACGGAGCAATTAAAGCCCGTGTGCCACAACTACTGAAGCCCTCATGCCTAGAGCCCATGCTCCACAACAAGAGAAGCCACCGCAATCCGAAGCCCACAGACCACAACAAAGAGAAAGCCCATGCGCAGCAACGAAGACCCAATGCAGCCAAAAATAAATAAATAAATACATTTAAAATTACTCTCTGCTACCCACAAGACTTGAAAGGAAGGATTTGAACAGATATTTATTTGTACACTGATATTCATAGCAGCATCATTCACAATATCCAAAAGTAGAAGCAACCCAACATCAATGAATGAATGGATAAACAAAATGGAACTTATGCACCTTTAAAAAGGACGAAATTCCAACACCTGCTATAACATGGATGAACCTTGAAGACATTATGCTAAGTGAAATAACCCAAACACAAAAAGACAAGTGCTGCATGCTTCCACTTATATAAGTACCTAGAGTAGTCAAATTCATAGAGACTGAAAGTAGGAGGGTGTTTGCCAGGGGCTGGTGGGAGGGGGAAAGGGGAGTTAGAGTTTAATGGGCACAGAGTTTCAGTTTGGGAAGATGAGAAAGCTCTGGAGATGGATGGTTGCATGACAATGTGAATGTACTTAGGATCTCTGAAATACACTTAAAAATGGTTAAGATGGGCTTCCCTGGTGGCGCAGTGGTTGAGAGTCTGCCTGCCGATGCAGGGAACACAGGTTCATGCCCCGGTCCGGGAAGATCCCACATGCCGCGGAGCGGCTGGGCCCGTGAGCCATGGCCGCTGAGCCTGCGCATCCGGAGCCTGTGCTCCACAGTGGGAGAGGCCACAACAGTGTGAGGCCCACGTACCGCAAAAAAAAAAAAAAAAAAAAAGGTTAAGATGGTGAATTTGTTATGTACATTTTATCCCCCTAAAAAACCACAAGAACTCTCTGCTAAACTGTAGTTCTGGAGAAACTCTCTTAGAAAAGGACAGTGGCAGTGGCCAATCTGGAACCGGATGAGTGTCCTTACGCTTGCAGTCTTCCAGCCTGTGACCGTTGGCCCTTCCTCGGGGGTCCTCTGGCTTTGCCCCTGCTCCCCAAGAGGAAGTACATCTCACACACTTCGGTGCCACAGGTGGTTACAACAGTGTTTCACCTCCCAGCCCTCAAAGTGGCCTGCTCCAATGGGTTGCCAGATGGTTTCAACAAAAAAAAACAGAAATACATTTTTATGTTTGGAGTTTTATCAATTTGTGTCCTAGACAGAAAACTCAACTATGGGGCCTTATTTGAAAAGGAAGGGGGAGAAAAATCTACAGCCAGGATGATAATCATCACTTCTTTCTGTACAGTACATTTAACCTCAAAGAGTGTTTTCATTCTAATGCAATTCTTTGAGATTAATAGGGCAAGTAGTATCATTCATATACTCTAGTGAGATGAGATGAGGACTGCAGGTTTAAGTGACTCGCCCAAGGTTACCTCGCTAACCCAGGGCCTACAGAAGGGTCAGTCCCAGTGTTCTGAGTCCAGATCTGCAGCCCTTTTCAGTGCACCTCATTCTCCCTTCAGAGAAAGGATGAGGGGAGTCCTAGGCAGGCTCTGGGTCACCCGGAGTGCAGGACACCATGGAAAGACCAGGAGCATCTGAAAACCTCTCTCAGGAGCAAGCATTCTACCTTGTGCTGTGTTTAGATCCCAGGTGAACCCATAAATGGATCTCCTTTTGAGAGCAGGGCTCCCCATCAACTTCAGAACTGTCGAGGCCTCCAGTCAGATGAAAATTCTGGGTTTCCCGGGAGCCCTTGGCTTCCTCCTGTCTGGACCGGATTCCTTGGGCTCTGGCTACCCCCGATGTCACTGGGCTACTGTGGAGAGGCAGTGTGCTTAGGGGTTGTATTAGTTCCCTAGGGCTGCTGTAACAGACTACAGCAGGGCAGCTTAGAACAACAAAATGTATTCGCTCACAGTTCTGGAGACTAGAGGTCCGAAGGTGTCAGCAGGGCTCCGCTCCCTTTAAAGGCCCTGGGGAAGAATGTCTCCTTGCCTCTCTCCTAGTTTCTAGCAATCCCAGCGATCTATGGCATTCCTTGGCTTGTAGCTGCATCACCCCAATCTCTGCCTCCTTATTTCCACAGTCTTTCTGTGTCTCTTCTTCTGAGGACACCAGTCCTTGGATTTAGGGCCCATTCCAATCCAGTATGTCCTCATCTTAACAAATTACATCTGCAAAGACCCTATTTCCACACAAGGTCACATTCTGATGTTCCAGGTGGACATGAATTTGGGGGAAGACGCTATTCAACCCACCACACTGGTTGGATACAGGCTCTGGAGCCAGCGGGCCTAGTGGCCTGTCCCTCCCATCTTCAGTCTGTCTCGCTTCCGGGGGCCTCACTCTGTATCTCACACCAGGGGCAACAGGCTGACTTCTTGCTGTCATGTGTTGGTGCTGGCCTCCGTTTCCTGGTTCCCAGGCAACCTTTCCTTGGAGTCATCGCTTTGTGCGCCTAGCAAGACAGCTTAAGGGCTGCCTCTCTCTGAGTTTCTTTCGTGACACACTTGATTCATAGAGATCATTCTTTCCGTGAGGGAACTTGACAGTCTGTGTAAGGCTTGCCTCCACTTATGTGCTCCCTTTGGGGCACCCGGAAATCATTCACTCATTCTTGTGATGTGTTGGGGCATTAGGGCAGATCTGGGGCCACCTCGGTCACTCCACGTGGCATCTCCCCTTCCTCCCTCAATCCACCAGGACAGGTGGGGCAGTGCCCCCTGCCCTCATATGCTCCAGCTCTACCTGAGGGTTCCTTTATCTACTCCTCTCAGGTCTGTGCCTGAAGGTGGGTGGGGATTGGGGCTGCTTCTCAGGACCCCCCAACCCCAGCCTCTAATACCTTTCTTTTTTTTTTGGCTGCGTTGAGTCTTGGTTGCTGTGTGCAGACTTTCTCTAGTTGCGGCAAGCGGGGGGCTACTGTTCGTTGAGGTGCGTGGGCTTCTCATTACGGTGGCTTCTCTTGTTGCAGAGCGGGGGCTCTAGGCACACAGGCTTCAGTAGTTGTGGCACGCGGACTCAGTAGTTGTGGCGCACGGGCTTAGTTGCTCCATGACATGTGGGATCTTCCCGGACCAGGGTTCGAACCCTTGTCCCCTGCATTGGCAGGCAGATTCTTAACCACTGCACCACCAGGGAAGCCCTCTAATACCTTTCTACCACCCTCCACTGGTCTGCTGCTTTCCCTCGTCTATGGGACTTTAGCAGAGCCTTTGCCTACTGAATACCCATCCTTCCAAATCTTTAGCCCATGCCAGGATCCAAGATTTTGAAACAGAAAATAATTGATTTCTTTGTTTTCTGCCACTGTGCTGTGTCATCCCTTCTCTCTAAAGTGATGAAAGCAGTGGTCGTAGCTGGTTGAATGAGCAAGGGTCACTGGGTACTGGGACAAAATACAAAACAAACACACAAAGAGCCACTGGGTTAGTGCTTAAAAAAATCCTCCTAACTCTAATGTTTCAACTCCGCGGTTTAATAGAAGTTCAGAGAGAGCAGAGGACGTAAATTAGTGAACCAAACCCAATTTGCAGATGACTAAAACCTGCTCCTTTGGTATGCCTGAGAGATTTATAGGATGTGAAGTGTATCTGAGAGTTAAGAAACCAAAAGTGACTGAGGGAGCAAGTGAAAAAACATATTCAGAGAGGCTTAGCCAAGCTATCATTGTAGAGCGAGATGATACCTCATAACAAAATAGCAGTGAAAATTGTTAAATGTGATCAACTGACCAATAACTGTCTTGCTTAATCTGCTTTGGAAATCTAGACTTTCAAATTTAGGATAAAATGGAATATTCTATAATATTATGTGAAAATGGACCTATTTTAATTTCAATGTTGGCTGAGTACCCAATACAGTAAATGTGCCATTTCAAAATTTGGGAAGGACATGCACACAAACTGGTTTTGTGACTCTGACCCCTCACCCACTGAGGGTGTAACAAGATGGAGAGCTAGAATTTTGGAGCAAACTGTGTGCTATGCTCTAAATCTCATCCTCTCCAAAAAAAGGTATGAAGTGTGCTTGCCTCTTTCTTCAAGCACAGAAAGAGCAGCTTCCACCAGACCTCTTGGAGGGTTTAATATGTGTCCTCTGCATTTTGGGGGGCACAGTGAACAGGGGCCTGATTCACCCCTAGAAAATCTAAAGGGCAGGTTGCTCTCAGATTGGGGGTCATTGAGTATCTGGAATTTGTCAGGGCAGAGGAGTGACTATTTCCCATGAAGCAGATGTAAGCTGGGCCCCAGGGACAGCTGTCCAGGAGAGCCACTTGGAGGGTAAACTGACACCCAAAGGAGGTGAGCCTCTAGATTTCCAGTAGCTGAGGAAGGAGCCCTACAGCATTTGCCTGTGTTAAGGATACCTCAGATGCAAGATCCCCAGTAATTGTGGGGAAGCCCATGAAAACACTCCAGGAGAAGAAGCACATATTTTATTTTATTTTTGCATGTGTGATTTCTCTTCTTTCTTTTTTTAAAAAATTGAAGTATAGTAGTATATACGTGAGTTGAGTATATGTAGACTTACAACATTATGTTAGTTTCAGGTATGGAGTTTACGCTCAGTACTTGCTGTGGGCCCCTAAGCCATCTTTCAGCAGTACTAATCCAGTAAGGCCTTGCCTTTTCCTTCTCTTCCCTCTACCCTGACCTGGAGGAATCAGAAACTGCAGTTAGCAAGAAGAATAAAAGGGCAAGGAGGGAAGAGAAATCTTCTCCCTCAGGCAACTAGCTGGAAGCAGGCTGAGACAGGAAAGTAAGGGAAGTTGTAACTTTGAATTATTACACTGGACTGACTGCACATGTTAATTATTCCACTTTGTGTTTTGTGAGTTGAGTTGCAGACAAACTTCTTATTATCCAAAAGTAATCTGAAAGACATGGGATTTGCCCTAAATTTCTTTCAGGACGGGGAAGAGTTAACTTTACCACAATAAACTTAAAGTTTGGACAATGGTAGACAAAAATAAAGTTGCTTATAGACCATGAATTTTGCTTATTCAAAATAGTTGTTACACATATTAAGGTTTCAAAGAGATATAAAATGTCTATAGCCAACAAATGTTTTTGAGCTCTTAGTATGTCAGGCAATCCTGTTAGGTGCTACGGCTAGAAATTACATAGAAGCACATCTCTTTATCTGCTGTTCATATTCTACATGCTGAAAATCATAAAATAACTATTCAGCACACAGCATTTCGCTAGGGATAGTTTCTTCTTTGACGAAGATGCATTTTGTTTTTTAGTTTTGACCCTTACCCTGATTTATTACAAAGCTTGTGATTTGTAAGAAAAATTTGCATTTGTTAAAGCTTAGAGACATGATAAAGTGGAAAACTGAGTCAATAGCAGGATAATTTTTAGAGATGAAGTAATCAAAGCAATTGTAGAGTTAGCTATTTGGTTTACATTGCACAGAATGCAAAGTCTGATAAAGTTTACTTGTGTAGAAAGCCACATGGGCTGCCCAGAAAGTTACTCTGCATGCCCACATTTTATTCTTCTGAATAAGAAAGCACATCCAGGGCTTCCCTGGTGGTGCAGTGGTTGAGAGTCCGCCTGCCGATGCAGGGGACACGGGTTCGTGCCCCGGTCCGGGAAGATCCCACATGCCGCGGAGCGGCTGGGCCCGTGAGCCATGGCCGCTGAGCCTGCGCGTCCAGAGCCTGTGCTCCGCAACGGGAGAGGCCACAACAGTGAGAGGCCCGTGTACCGCAAAAAAAAAAAAAAAGAAAAAGAAAGCACATCCACACACTGTGGGTCTCTCTTGCTTTCTCTCCCTCTCCCTCTCCTTCCTTCTCCCCCATCTCCTCCTCTTCTAATTCCCTTCCTCTCTCTCTCTTTCAATCTCTCTCTTTTTCTCCCCTTCTTTTTTTTCTCTCCCTCTTCCTCAACTCTCTTGCCCCCCCCAAAAGCTTTTTAGACACATACTTATTTGAATCTTATTTACATGTTAGATTTCTGTGTTCCATGTCTAGAATGCTCACATCTAGGAGGGAAAAATTGCAGAATCGGTGTCAAGCAAATAGCTCAGAATGTTCCCAGTATTGTGATTTGCTTTCAATCCCGTTGCAAGTTAGGCCCCCTTTAGGATTTTGTCTGGAAGCTGGTATGTGAGAGCTCATTGATTGAGTAACACACAGGGTGAGCCAAGAAAGTCCCTAAACTAGCTGTGTCTTAAGAAGCAGACCTGAAAGCATCTTATTGCTTTGTCAGTTTCCTGGGAGGGTGTTTCAAGCTTAAAAACTGTGGTCAATGTAAACATTTCCTGAGAAGTTAATTATTAGTACCTCCTGAAAGTGGAAGTACTGGCATCATGTAAAAGAAAGGAGAGTGTTCTGATTAAGTAGCTTGTTTAATAAACAATGAGGAGGAGCCACAAAGCAAAAAGTATAGAAGTAGGGATAATGATGGGAAGACAGAGTCCCTCTGTGACGTATCACTAACGAGAGTGCTGATTGCCAGGGTATCACCTCGGGGACATAATAGGAAAAGGAGATCCTGGGAGCTGTAAGAAAGAATAAAATGGTCTAGCAGATGCTGAATGAAGTGCTGTATCCGTGACCTGTGACAGATTCACCCTCCAACAGCAAAAAGAGGACCAGGGAATCTTGTGTCCAAGGTGATTTTTCATGTGTTTTGTTTAGTATTTAAATACTGGGCAGACCACTTAATCCAGGATAATCAGTAGGTTAGAATTGCTGCAAACTCCCTGCTGTCCCAGTAGCTTTGTTAGCATCCCTGAGGGATGACATGGGAATGTAATCGGGCGAGCTCAAGGGGAATTGTTTTGGGTGATTTGCATTCTGCAGACTTCCCAGGTTTCTGTCCTCTAGCACAGTAATGAGCATTTCCCTCCAGAGGTGTGAAGTGTGTATAATAACTAGTCCTCTTCATTTTAGATGTAATTTATCATGTCCAAGCCTCTTTAGTATTAAGAATATAATTTTATTGTGTTGACATTTTCCAGGGAGCAGCCCAAACCCCCAATGGGGGGACAACAGGAAGGGGATATACCCAGATCCATCCTATCAGTCCGTTGTCTCCCCTTCAGCTAAATCCTTTGACCAGACCCAGGAAATTGATATTTGAAAAGCCCAGTTTCCTGTAATTCTAATGGCCCCCAACTCAAGGATCACTTCAAATGTTTTTGGGAGTTCTGCAACCTCTTTTACCCATTTTGAAAGTCTAATTTAAAAATCTAAATGGAAATCATTATCTATACATAATTATATAATACATTCCATTTGCTTTGGAGATCAAATTTTTTGAAACATCCAGTTTGAGGGAAAATAATAAAAGGGGTCTATGAGTTACAAGGTTGGTAACTATGGTTTAGTCAACCTCAATTTACAACTAATGTCATTCCTAGTGTGGGGGGCAGAATAACAGCCCCCCAAAGATGTCTTCGTCCTAATCTCTAGAACTTGTGACTGTGTTGATACATGGCAAGGCGGAAGTACAACTGCAGATGGAATTAAGGCTGCTGATCAACTGACTTAGAGATGGGGAGATTATCCTGAATTATCTGGTGGGTCCAGTGTAATCACAGGAGTCCTTTTAAGTGAAAGAGGGAAGCTGGAGGGGCAGAATCAGAGATTTGAGGATGCTATGCTGTTTATTTTTGAAGACAGAGGAAGGGGCCATGAGCCAAGGAATGCAGACAGTTTCTAGAAGCTCGAAAAGGCAAGAAAACAAATTTTTCTCTAGAGCCTCCAGAAGGGACCGAGCCCTGCTAAAACCTTGATCTTAGCCCAGTGAGACCTATTTTGAACTAATGTCCTCCAGACCTGGAAGGTAATAAATTTGTGTTGTTTTAAGCCATTAAGTTTGTGGTAATTTGTTACAGCAGCAATAGGAAACTAATGCACTGAGTGTAGTATTTTTCTGGATTTTGGTCATTTAACCAAAATCAGTTAACAGTATCTCCTGGGTACCATGACATACAAATAACTGTACGAGGGTTGTTGTAAAAGTATAGAGGAAGTAGGATAAATCCAAACCCCTTACCACCGTCTGTGTCTGCATCGTCTGCCCCTTCCTGGCACTCCAGCCTTCCTTTATGTTACTTCTCCACAGTCCTGACTCCAGCTCTTCCAGCTTTCTGCCAGTTCTTCACACTTCCTGCCCTGGTGCCTGGTTCATGCTGCTTCCTCTGCCTTGAATGCCCTTGTTCCAGATCTCCCAACAGCTGCTTTCTTCCCATCCTTCAGGCCTTAGCGTAACCTTTCCTCCTCTGTTATCAGAGCAGTGTATCGTGTACAACTCCAAACCTTAGTGGCTTAAAACAGTGACATTTATTTGTTCCTCAGGTCACAGCCCAATGTGTTTAATGCGTGTGGGAATCAGGGATAAGAATGGGGATGCCCCTGTGTTCTACATGGCCACCGAGCCTTTCCCTCATGGGACCCCCACCAACCCCTTGGCCTACTTGGAATCCTCTGCAGGTTCACCTGCTTTCACCCGGTGAGAAATCAAAAATCTGAGGAGGATTGTTCAGGCCAGGCCTGGAAGTGGGAAGCATCACTTGTGCTCACATCCCACATGACCCCTCCTAGGTGCAAGGGGGTAGGCAGTCTTCCTATGAGCTCAGATGGAAAACTCGCCACTTGGTGACTAATTGCCCTGCTGTGTCCCTTCTCAGAGATGCTTCCTATAACATCCCTAAGCAGGTCTGCCTTGTTAGTCTCATGATGATTCCTGATTTATTTTCTCCATAGTACTTTATCCTTAATAATTTATTTGCTTCTTTGTTAAATGTGTTCTCTCCACAAACCCAGATCTGCATGAGGATAGAGATCATTTGTTTTGTCATGACCATATGCACAATACTTGGCAAAACTGCGTCCTGTGGAGTAGTTTACCAATTAATAATAGTTAATCACTGTGTGATGAATGGATGAGCCGATGACCCAACAAATGAATAAAGAGAAAACAGAGCCCTTATCTAGAAGGTATCCACTGTTGTAGCAAAGACAGAGCCAATAGCTCATGGTCTTTTACAATAATTAATTTTAAGAAGCCACAAAAACCTTTGAAGTAAAAATAACAGACCTTGTACTAGGGTTCAGAAAGTGTTTGGAATGGCACGGTTCTTTCCGCGAAGTTCAGTTCTCCTGGCGAGCAGACGGGGGAGGACCAGTGCTGTGTTTTTCTTCTGGTTGATTAATTCTATCGTTGTATTTCTGAGTGGGGTGCAGACCTTTCAGACACCCTCCTAATTCACCTCATCTCCACCCCCACTCTGCTCACAGAAGCCAGATGACTTACTCCTTCCCTCCCCTCCTCTATCAGTATCCTCATAGTGGCCCAGGGAATGGGAGCATACCATTTCAGACCACTGAGTTTTTTATCTTTCTTCTCTTTTCCCTTCCCATTGTCCTTTTCTGGCTTAGTGTGCACCAGGAGTGTATGGCAGTCCAAGAGGCAGAATGCCCAACCCAAGGCTTCCCCTCTTGCAGTGTGAGTAGGGCTCTAAGGAGGGATGCTATGGCGTGCTCAGCTACTTTGCCGGGAAGGCTGGGCTGTTGCCTGTCTCCTGGAGGGGGACATGGAGAAGGTCCACCCTACCTAGTTCATTTGTGTGGCTCTGTCTCTGGCATGGCTCCTGATTGGCTGGGCTTTGGGGAATGTAGGAGAGTGAGGGGCCAGAGTGCAGATTCCTGGAATCGCTGGCTAGGCAGGATGCCCCCTACTGCAGATGGGTTTCTCCCATCACCCTATTCTGTCTCCCATGGGGCAGGCGTATGGCATTTCCCGGTTAGAGGACTGAGGACTTGTAGTTGGGGTAATTCCTGTGAAGAGTACAGCGTGTACTTACTTCACTTTCTTTCCCTCGCTTTGGCGTTTTTGTGCAGATGTACGTTAAGATGAACGCTAAAATCAAGGATGTGTACAAAGATGTAGCAACAGGTATGTTCAGTAATAGGAAAAAAATGGAAAACAACTTAAACGTTCACATAAGGGAGTAGATAAAAATAAATTATGGTACGTCCATATAATGAAATACTAGAAAGTCATTAACATTGATCGTGTAGGAGAGTATTAAATGACATGTAATTTAATTTTTAAAAATCAGGCTATAAAATAGGGGACACCATGTGATCCCATTTTTTCCAATTAAAACTTTTTTTAATGTATAATATATAAACAATGAAAAGAATAAAGATCAAAATGGGGTGGTTATTGTGTAAATGTGATGATAGGTACATTTTTCTTTTATTCTTAGTGCTCAATGGTATTTTTAAAATTTTCTATAATGAACACACATTTCTTTTGTAAAGGGACATAAAAATCTAACCTGTTACTTTACAAATTAGATGGCTAGGTTCCCAAATAAACACTTGTTTCTGAAAAATGACTGTTGACAGAACTTAAAAGAACAAACCAAGTCATTGAAGTGCAATTTTAAAAAGCCGGATAACTTGCTTATCTGTTGTTCCCCAACCTCATCCTGGACCCTGTCTCTCACTTTCCCTCCCAACCACCCGTACTAAGTGCTGAGGCCTCCTCAGTATCTGGAGTGGTGCCATCTCTGGTCGCCATGTCCTCCCATGGCATTCCTACCGCCATTGCCTTAGTTTAGCCCTCTGTCATCTTCTGATGAGACTTGCCTCCAGGCCTGGACTCACACTTGACATCTCCCGCCCCCTCCCCCCGGCAAAGGGGGACCCTGCTCAGGAGACTCAGCTCAAAGGTCACACGTTCTCTGAGTCTTTCCTGACCATCTCCATTTCTGTTCCCAGAATCGACCCTTCTTTATTTATGCCTCACTCTTTGTTCTGAACTCTCTTATGGAAGCTTTAAATCTCTGCTGCATTTCTTTCTGTTTTTAAAGCCACTTTATTGTGGTATGATTGACATGTGAAAGTTGAATGTATACAACTTAATGAGTTTGGGCATAAGTATAGAGCCATCACCAGCAAGGCCAGAGTCATATCCATCACCTCCCAAAGTTTCCTCTCGTCGCTTTACCATTATTATTGTTATTTTCTATTGCCCTTCTTGGCACTTCGTGTTTACACTTCCCCCATGGTAATTTGTGTGATCCTTGCAACATCCCTATGAGGGTTATAGCCCCACTTTACAGATGAGAAAACAGAGTCACAGAGAGGTTAAGTAACTTGTCCAAGGCATCACAGGGAGAAACTGACAAGAATGGGGTCATACTCAGGTACTACAGCTCCAGCATGTCTAGTCTCTACCCTTTACATATTTAGGTGCTGCTGCTTCTCATATTTATGAGGCCTTTCACAAGTCTCTCTTCCTTTACCATACTTGTAGAGGAGGGATCGTGTTTTAAATGTATCTTTCTTTATTTGATGCCAAGCCCAGGGCTGGCATATAACAGTCTCATCATAAATATCGACTATTTATGCAACAAGTGTTTATTGAGCCTTTGCCATATGCCAGGCATTGTTTTAAGCACTTGAAATACATAAATAACAAAACACATCAAGATTTCTGCCCTCAGTGGGAGGGCAGAGCAGTGACTTAGATTCCAGTGAAAATGTCAAGGGCAAGTTGGGTAAATGACTCAGGTGTTATTTACATGACATTTTTACTTCTTCTGTATCCATGCTTCACTAGATTTCGTTTTAAATTTGGGGTATAATTTGAGGCAATGACAGTGCTGGAAATTAATACAAATCCTTCCTTTGTCACATGAGAGCTCTGTAACTGATCAAGTGTTAGCGATCTGTCAGTGATCACATCATGACTGCCTGATGCGTCTTGAGGCTTTGAAATGTATTTTTTTTAACTTCAGTGCATATCTGAAAATATTACCTTTCTCTCGTTTCTTTATGTTCTTCTTTCTTGCTCATGTTTTTTACTTTTTTCTGTTTTCCTCCCCTCTTCTCTCGTGAAACCATCTCAGTGCCTCTCACTGCTTCCTCCTGCGCCCTCTGCCTGCCCTTCTTCCCTTCTCCCTCTCCCTTCCCAAATGTATGTTTTTAACACTTGATCAAAACTCAGGAAGATGATATGATTTTCTCTTTCAACCTGTAGGGTAAAAATGGCAAGGCATTGATCTGATCAAAATTGGTGTCACCATCAACTATAGATTTCATTTGGGTGCAGAAGAAAGAAGAAAGGCTAGCTCTAGAGGGCAGAATAATCTCATGAGGTAGACTGTATTTCTGTTTTATTAATAACAAAGCAGAGATTCAAAAGGATTAATTGTCTAAAGTCACCTAAATAATAAAGAACATTGTGCTTACCACCTTATACAGAGGCGAGCTCTGAGAAAAATTTGCTTTTCCTACCTAGGGGATATATTCTTCTGGGGTCTCATGTATTAAAATGAAATTGAGGTGGTAAGAAACTCAGACTATTCCCAAATGATGGCATTATTTTAAAACAAATGGAGTCTTACAGGATTAGCAATAACCTATTATACTTGCAAACCACTTGCTTAAAAATGTATCACCGGAATATGCTGTTTCTTCATTTTCCCCTCCCTACACTCCAGTCTCCAGGAATGGAAATTACTCATTCCTTAGATTCTACATTAAATTCAAATGGCCATAGCGTGACCATAGGAAGCCCCTGAATTTATCAATAGTTTCCCTGTATCTTGAGCAATCACACAGCCTAGATTTCCAGAACATTATCTTTTGCAGATATTTTGTCAAACTCTGTTCCAAAAATATAGTCAGTACTCCTGTATCTCTGTTAGTCCGCTGTGTTCTTTAAACACTTGCAGTTGAACTTGAGCCTCACTGTATCAGCTCACAGTTCACCAATGACCTGCTCACCGCCAAGGTCAAGCCTTTCCCTCAGCCATAGTGCTTTTCAGCCTTCCCGAGATATATGCAGTTTCAGGGTCAATGCTTACCTTCAGGGTTTTCCCCCAGGAACGAATTGTCACATTTTAAGAAGGGTTGGAGGAAAAATACCCAAACCCCTAGCCACTAATTTAGTTGATATGAACCCAAGCTGGAAGGATTCCCAGGAAATAGAGGGACTGTGGACTAGTGAGAAAAATCTTCACTAAGCAGGTGGGGCAAATGATTTAATGGTTGAGGTCCCAGAGATGTCAGCTCAGTCTCAGAAAAATGCAGATGTACCCCTGTTCCCCACCTGAGGCTCCCTGTAGCACCCTACTGACTGCTAAGGTGGGAAGGCACTTTATTTAAGTGACCACTGAACTCTGGGAAAGCAGCGAAGTTAGAGAAGTGCTGTCCTTAAGACCATGGTTCTTGGCCAAGCCAGGAAGCAAAGATTAAGCTTCCTAAACATTAAAACATTCATTCCCATGATGCTTTACTTAGGAAGATTTCTCTCAGAAACTCTTATTGATACATTGATTCTTGATCTCCCCCTCCTCTCCCTTCTGGCTCTTCATGTCCATACCCTTATTTCCTTTAGGGCAGAACCGGGGGTCTTAAGGTAGTTTATGAGACATAACTCACTGTGGGTGTTTATTATTTTTAGAAATTGTACACAATGAAGAGCTCCTCAAGGTCACAGAGTCCCAACATTCTGTCTGGGGGGTGCCATTCCCTATTTGATTATAGAGTCATTCTACCCAGTGTCTTCTTGGAATCCTTCTTTTTCATCTGCTGTCCATAATGCTTGCCAATATATAAACTAATGTTAACATTAGCCTGGGACAATACCACTTCTGGGTATACATCCAAAAGAATTAAAAGCAAGGTCTCAAAGAGATACCTGTATACCCATGGTAATAGCAGCATTATTCACAATAGCCAAAAAGAGGAGACCACCCAAGGGCCCATCAGTGGATGAATGGATAAACAAAATGTGGTATATACACACAATGGAATATTACTCAGCCTTAAAAAGGAATGAAATTCTGGCTCATGCTACAACATGGATGAACCTTGAGGATATTATGCTAAGTGAAATAAGCCAGTCACCAAAACACAAATAACTGTATGATTCCACTTATGTGAGATACCTAAAATAGTCTAATTCACAGATACACAACGTAAAATGGAGATTGCTAGGGGCTGGGGAAAGAGGGAAAGGAGGGATTGTTGTTTAGTGGGTATAGAGTTTTAGTTTTGCAAGATAAAAAGAATTCTGGAGATTGGTTACACAACAATGTGAATGTACTTAACACTGCTGAACTGTATGCTTAAAAATGGTTGAGATGGCAAATTTTATGGTATGTATTTTGACACTTAAAAATAAAATAAAATTTAAAAAATAATAACCTGGGAAGAGGAATTGGGAAGTTATACCACCAACAACAAAAATTCAGATAATTCACTGTCAACTAATACTTCTCAGTAATTACTATATACAGTATACCTGAGCTGAGAGCTAAGAAGGATATTAAGATAAATACAGCATGGTTCTTGTCCCCAGGGAGATGCTGGTGTGGTCCAGGTTATGAGACATGCACAGAATATTAATTGAATGAAAATTCCAAGAAGTGCAAGTTCACATTAGGTACAAGGTAGAACATTTGAGATGATCACTTAAGGTGAACTGAGAAGGACAGGTAGGAATCTAAAGTCAGATAGAAACAATTTTTTAAAATTACCTGTGCCTGTATTAAAGAATGAATAATTAAGACTTTATGGCCCTTTATTTTTCTGAGTTCTTATAAACTGTTCTGAGATGGAATAATTCCAGGCATCCCTTCCATAAAGTGTCACTTGATTAAATCAACATTGTGTGTTTTAGGGACAAGACAGTGCTAAGTACCAAACCCCTCAGAGGTTTTAAACACCAGCATTCTCTATATAAAAGCGCCAACCTTACTGTAACTTAGCATTCAATTGTGAAAATATTGTACAATTTCCTGAATTCTTATGAAATGATTATTTTTATCCTATTCTTAGAAAACAAAGCCATAGATTTATTTCTACTTTTTTGACTACCTCAAAAACGAGTGTAGTATATGAGAGACCTGATACCATGTGTGCTTCTAATTTAAGGATCTTCCCGTAGTTATGAAATACTTTACTTTTGATGGGAATATCTGAAAGAGAGAATATGTCAAAATTGCCTGGCCAGGCGTGCTTATTTTGATCTGATCTATCTTTCTTCGCATTGGCAGGCCAACAGAGATGGCAATTTCCCTGCCGTATAATCCTAGGAAGCTGATTGCTGAATCCTAAGAGTCCTAACTTCAGGCTAAAGGTGAAAATAATTCCTTCAGGGAGTAATGTCTAGGTCCAGTCTGCAGAATTAAGCTGATAAGCAATGACATTGCATTAGGAGGTTACAATAATAGGATCACCTTAAATTAAGCTCCCTGAATGAATAAAATTAAGCTATTACTCTGAGGTTCACCTCAGCCTTGTAAAATGCCTGGCACATCAGAGGTTCTGGAAGAAATGTCAGATAGGTGACATGAAAAGGGGGTATTCTGATAATGCAGTGATATTTTTGAGGGTTATCATATATGATTCATTTTGTTTAATTTAACAAATTTATTTACCTCTCACTTTGTGCTGGACAGTATTCTAGGTGGTATAGCTGTGAATAAAAGATAAAAATCTTTGTCTTTAGGAATCTTACCTTCTAATGGGGGAGACAGATAATTTTTTTAAAATTGTGAGAATGCCAAAGAGAAGAGATAAAGTAGGAAGGGATTTCTGAAACGTGATGGGTGTTATAATTTTAGATAGGGTGGACCATATATGAATTATGAAATTTCCAAAAATTTGAACACATGAAAGATTATGATACTTAGCACCATTTAATCAGTGTGGTGCAAAGGCCATGTGTTGGGGTTTGAGGAAACTGGGTACCAAGCCTTGCTTTCATTCATGTGCAAGTTATTCACTCCTTCAGACTCAGTACACAGCTGTCAGATGTGCATTTTGGACACATGAGCTCCAAATCTCTTTCAGCTCTAAAATTCTGTAAGTATTAATGTTTCTTTAATGATTTAGAAGACCCTTCAGGATCTTTCAGTTCCCCAGAGTTGTCAATATGAAAACCAATTACTATCGAATACATTTTTTGGAGCTTTCTGGTCATTTAGATTTTGGAGAAATAGGAATGTTTGCCATATATATAATGCATAATGAAATCAGGTTGCTGTGGTCTGAATGTTTGTGTTCCCCCAAAATTCACACGTTGAAATCCCAACACCAATATGATGGCATTAGGAGGTGGGGACTTTAGGAAGTAGTTAGGGCCTGGGGGTGGAGCCCTCATGAATGGGCTTAATGCCCTTAAAAAAGAGATCCCACAGAGCTCCCTAGCCCGTTCTGCCATGTGAGGATGTAATGAAAAGTCTGCAACCCTTATCCAACCACGCTGGCACCTTGATCCGGGACTTCCAGCCTCCAGAACTGTGAGAAACAAATTTCTGTTGTTTATAAGCTATCCAGTCTGTGGTATTTTGTTATAGTTGCCGGAAGGGACTAAGAGACAGGTATTATAAGATGTTTATCAGTTATAAAACTGCCATACTTTTGTAATCGTTTTCTTCTGTAATTTCAGGTAAGGCAGTTTGATTCCTTCCATTGGAAATAAATATAGGGAGAGGGCCATTTATGTAGTATGAGTTGATTATAGTGCATTTTAGAAGAAGCCCAGTGAGAATCACATATTCACTATAACACCAATTTTGTGACACAATTCAATATCCTTAGAAATTGTCAGAGGAGATGGAGTTATCCAAAATACTGAGATTACTTGATATAAACTAGCCTAAGCCTACTTGTTATGGACCTGTGGCATCTTTATGCTAAAAGCCAGTTTCCAGGCAAAGCTGAATGGCTGGAGCTGCTGCCCCCAGTGTGATATCTAACCTTATTGAACTCATACAAGGAAATGTGATTTTTGCCATAATGTTAAGATTATACTTTTAACTTGCCAAAGCAAAGAGCTCAGCTTTCATGGAGTATGAAGTTCCTCTAGATAATCTTGATATATTCTTCTTCTGCCTCTTTTTTTGGTGTGTGAGGGGATCTGGGGGGGTTAGGGGAGGTTGGGAGGGTGGAGAATCATGGGGTTCCTGGAGCTCTGTAAGCAATTATTTGCTCTGCTGATAAAAAAAGTGTTTTGTTGCTATAAAAAGAGGTGTAGGTAACCCCCAAATAAGTTTCAGTTTGGTCATTGTGCTGGAGTTCTGGGAAAATAGACTGTTCTTTTTGAATTTCTAAACAATAATAATTTGTTTAATACATTTGCACCGTTCATGGTAAGTAATACATCTTGATTAGAAAGACTTGCATTGGCAGAGCATCTGTAGAAAAAATCACTATACAGATAATGAGAACAGTTATGTTTAAATTAAGTGGACACCAAGGGATAGGAGTAAATAGGGAAGGAGGAAGTAATTGAAACAGCAAATAGTCTGAGGCATAGAAATGGAAATGTGTGTAAACTCTGCAAATTTAAGTCATTTGGGTGCCATAAATTATATTATTAATTTCTCTGGAGTTTTGAATAGGTGCAAGTAATGATTTAATGAAATGACCATGGAAAGAAGTCAACATATGTACCAAAATTGGGGAGGAAATCTCTTAGCATATGCCACTCTGGGACCAAAGGGTATTGCCCAGATTCTTGCTACTCAAAGTGTGGTCCGTGGACCAGCAGTATGTAGCATCCTGGGACTGTGATGGAAATGCAGAACCGTAGTCCCCATTCTAGACCTACTGAATCAGAAACTGCAGAATGAAGTTGCCAGGTGATGTGTATGCACACTGAAGTTTAAGAAGCACTGCCCGAGGGACATCCCTGGTGGCGCAGTGGTTAAGAATCCGCATGCCGGGCTTCCCTGGTGGCGCAGTGGTTGAGAGTCTGCCTGCTGATGCAGGGGACACGGGTTCGAGCCCTGGTCTGGGAGGATCCCACATGCCGCGGAGCGACTGGGCCCGTGAGCCACAACTACTGAGCCTGTGCGTCTGGAGCCTGTGCTCCGCAACGGGAGAGGCCGCGACAGTGAGAGGCCCGCGCACTGCGATGAAGAGAGTGGCCCCCGCTTGCCACAACTGGAGAAAGCCCTCGCACAGAAACAAAGACCCACCACAACCAAAAATAAATAAATAAACAAATGTGGGGTTAAAAAAACAAACAAACAAAAAAAAACCCAGCTTCTAAAAAAAAAAAAAAAAAGAATCCGCATGCCAATGCAGGGGACATGGGTTCGATCCCTGGTCCTGGAAGATCCCACATGCTGTGGAGCAACTAAGCCCGTGCACCACAACTACTGAACCCACATGCCACAACTACAGAAGCCCACGTGCCTAGAGCCCATGCTCCACAACAAGAGAAGCCACCACAATGAGAAGCCCGCGCACCATAATGAAGAGTAGCCCCCGCTCACCGCAACTAGAGAAAGCCCGCGTACAGCAACAAAGACCCAAGGCAGCCAAAAATAATAAATAAGTTAATTTAAAAAAAAGAAGAAGAAGCACTGCCCTAGAGTCTGTATAACAGTTCATTCATTCATTCAGTAAACGTTTTTTGGGAGGCCCTTCCATGTGCTAGAAACTAGATTAGACAGTAGAAATGGATGGTCCCTGCACTCAAGGAACACATAATTGGAGTGGGACAAATGAGATATATTAGAAGTTAGAGTTAATAGGCTTTGTGCTTGGCTGTGGGTTGTCAGGATGGGGAATATGGATGATGCCCCAGTGTTAGCCCCAGGCACATGAGTGTTGGTGGTCTCTTTACAGCTAACTAGAGGTAGAAGAGAATGCATCTAGCTTTGAAACATTGAGTTTTGAGGCAGCTATGGAATCTGCAGGTGGAAATGTCTAGCATGCAGTTGGAGTTGAGAGCAGGGGTTGGCAAACTGGGACCGCATAGACCAAATCCTGCCCTCTCTGTGTTTTTGCAAACAAAGTTTTACTCACATGCAGCCCGGCACATTGGTTTACACATTGTCTATGGCTGCTTTCACCCTGTGAGGGCAGAGTTGAGTAGGTGCATCAGAGACCCAGACACCCTGTGGCACACAAAACCAAAAATATTTTCTCTCGAGCCTTTTACAGGAAAAGTTTGCTGAGTCCTGTTCTAGAGCATAGTGGAGAAGTCTGGGTTAATAGACAGCCATGTGGAATTCAAGCAGCCAAGTGGGTGGATAAAGACTATCCTGGGAGGTGTCAGTGAGAAGAAAAAAGGGCAAGATCAGAGCCCTGAGACAGACATGGCTTCGTGTGGTTTTTGTGCCCGGGGTAGCTCCCCTGGCCATTCAAATTCTTTTTTTTCCCCCTGATAATTTTACAGCAGTTTTGTTTGTGTGCGTGGGAGGGGGAGGGGGTGCCTTGGCACTTGCAAATTTATTAAGCCAAGAAACTTGCATTAGTTCCGTGACCCATCCTGTAGGTCATTTATGATCCTAATAATTCAGCAGATTCTATATGTTAACAAATAACGCTTACCTTTCAATAAAAGCTGTAAGTAACATAATAGTTTGGGCCTAATAACAGAGAAGAATCTCATCATCTCATGAAATAGAAAGGAAAAATTTCATTTCCTTGTGAATTTGTTTTGCCTGACTCCTGTGGCTGGCAGGGCTGTGCAGAGGTGCCCACAGCTCCTGAAAAGCCCCTATCCTCTCAATCTGGTCCCAAAGCCGTGTGGCCACAAGCTGGCATGTTTTCTGTGCTTTGCCCAGTCGTGAGGCTGCTGTTCTCTACCAGATACAAGGAACTGGATCAGACAGAGAGGAGCTGCGAAGCGAAGCAGGATGCTCCTGGAGTACGGAAGCAGTTTAGGGCATTAAAAAGGAACTGCATGTGTAAATCTGCAAATTTAAAAGCCGTTCAGTGCCATAAACTCTTACATACTTCTCAGGAGTTGTGCATGAAACATTTTAATGGAGTCACCGCAAAAAGTCAAGGATTCAAGCCTCAGTTCTTAGCCCCCCTTTATTAGATAAATAACGCAGATAGTGTTAAGTCCTGGGCTCCAAGGGGAGGTTAAGCTGAGGTGACGAGGAGAAAAAGGATGCAGGTGGAAGTTAGCTCAGCACCCTCCCATCGGTGCAGACACCCTAATGTCACCTTTTCATACCAGCACGAAGGGAGTCCTTGTAGTGTCCGGTGCCAGGCATGGTGGATGGTGTCTTCACAGACACCCTCTAGTTTAACATCCTCGTGGACACAATTCAGATATAACGGAGCCGCCAAACTTTTGAGGTGTAAGATGCTTACTTCTGAGAAGCTCCAGGAGCTCTTTTGGTAAAGCTACAGTTGCACATTGCAGTGCTCCGTTAGAGGTTCTGTCACCCCTGGTTAGCAGTGTGTCTAAACCACAGGGGAGGGGAATGAAAAATGAATACCTTCCTGCAGGCAGAAAGTGCAAAACTCAGAAGCCACAGTTTGGTGGCTCTGGGACCCCAGTCTCCAGTGTGTAAGGTTTGGGGATGGGCATGGTGGTGAAGGAGCCCCACTGCCGGCAGGTCTGACAGAGGAGATGTGGTTCCATTAGAGACGCTGAGTCGGTCTCCACTTCCACAAAACAAACTTCATTTTCTTTCCGCCTTTCCAGTTCTCTTTGAGGGCCCGAAGCTGCCTGTTCACAATATTGCAGTGTTGGGGTTTTCTTACAAGGCTGTGGCTCATCTGGGCTTTTGTTTACTCTGGAACCGAGTGGCACCAAACCCTTTATCACGTCTTGCTTTCCCAGTGTGAATGAGCCAGTGTTGCAATGCCCAGTTCCTTTGTGCAGCCTCCCCTCCCTCTCCTTCCCCTCCCCTGCCCTCCCCAGCCCCTGTCTTTCAGCAGTATTTCCGTGTGTTTGTGACTCTCCACGAGAGGGTGAAGTAGAAGATTGATGAGTGGGATGATGAGCATCAGCATTTAGCGAGCAGCTGGGCTCACTGAACCCTCCCTGGCCCCTGGAGGGTAGGTCCAATAGATTTCTCTATTAAAGAGGAAGTAACGGGGCTTCCCTGGTGGCGCAGTGGTTGAGAGTCCGCCTGCCGATGCAGAGGACACGGGTTCGTGCCCCGGTCCTGGAAGATCCCACATGCCGCGGAGCGGCTGGGCCCATGAGCCATGGCCGCTGAGCCTGCGCGTCCGGAGCCTGTGCTCCGCAACGGGAGAGGCTGCAACAGTGAGAGGCCCGCGTACCGAAAAAAAAAAAAAAAAAAAGAAAGAAAGAAACATCCAAACCAACAGAGCAACTTCTAGGATATGGCAGCTTTCCTCACTAACATCTAACAGCCAGCTGGACCCCCGACCCTACTTGGGATAGCAATATTAATGACGGTGCCCAGATTTTAACCTGTCCTCCATACTGTCCTGCCACACCTAGGTGCACTTTTCCCTGGGGTTCTTTCCTTCTTGAAGATTCTCTTTCTCTTTCCTCTAGTGCTTTCAGAGTTGTTCCTTCTGGGCCTTGGAAGACCTTTTCTGTCCCATGGTCATCATCTGGCCCTCTCCCTCCAGCTTCCTACTATATCCCTTCTTTCTTTCACCTCACATCCTATTTGCAGGGGTGCATCTGCTGCAACCAGAGAGACCACATTGGTCCCATCTTTACTTGTTCTCCAACACCATAATCTAAATCACTTAAAATTAGACCCAGTGCTGGGAGCACTTAGGTAAATTTCTCCCTCACGGGAGAAAGTGGCTTCTTTTAAAACTTGCTTCAGAATGGCATTTCTTTAAAACACCATCATCTCTTCTACAGAACAGACCGTCTAGGGAAAATCTTTACAGATCATTAGCAGTTCTGGTACAAAGCTTCCTTGGTGGAAAACAGTGGACATTTTTTTGGAGAGAGTAGATTTCTGGGTTATCTGTGCCTTTTATTTATGCCTGCTTTCCTAATATTGCCCTCTGGTGTGGACAGCCCAAGATCTTAAAGCAGGTGACGAGGGAGTAGATTGACTCTTACCACCAAGGTGGAGACTTGCTGTGCTCTGTGGTGTACAGGCAGCGCAGTGGCGATGGAGGCGGACATGGGGAGCATAGGCCAGGTGCCCGGCATTTATTTTATAGATTTGCTGATCTATTCCCCACAGCCCTCCTGTGGGGGAGGGGGTGCTCTAATGATCCCGTTTTACGGATGAGGAAACCAGGCACAGAGCAGCGGACTGACTTACCCAGAGTCACCCAGCTCATGGCTGGTAGAGATGGTATTTGAACGTAGGCAGTGTGGTTTCAGAGACTGTGCTTATACCCCTTCTTCTGTACCTCTTGACACAAGGACAAGGAAAGCTTGTCATTTCCTTTATGGATCTTACGGATTAGTCAGAGAGACATTTGCCAATCTAATTTAAGACATAACTGTGTTAAATACCACACAGAAACACAGAATAGGGTGCTCTTAAGCCCTGGATATTTTCATGTGGTGTAAAAAGCCATTTTTGGAACCGCCTTCCATCCCAGAGAATTATCAACCACTCAGATAATTGAGGAAAATGAGGTAAAATGAGAAAAAGGGTCCTCTCCAAGCCATTTTTCCTTGTAATTCACCACTGATCAGGGTCAAACAGCTTTTCTCCTTCTGCTTCCTAACACCTCTGCCTGTCTCCACTAGTGAGTCCCTGCCTTTCCTGGAACCAAAAGTTTAAGTCTGTCCCTGATTACTGTTACTTTTCAATGCATTGTAACAGGGACAGTGTCCCGCAGAAAGGTGGAATGTGGCTTTACCCTTTAAAATAGAGATGGCTAAAGAACAAAATTCCAAATTCCAAATAGCAGATTACCATCATGATGGAATAGCCTTTGCTAAATCTCCTCAAGCTTCCCTGGCTACAAAATGGGCAAAATCAAACTTGCTTCCTCCTCCTCCTTACCTGGTGGGAGTATCGTGAAGGTAAAAGGCAATAATTGGTATGAAGGTGCCCTGAGCTCCATAGATAAGAGCTCTATATAATTCCAGTATATCATTAAACCTGCTTTATTGGGATTTGGATACAGTCCGTAGATCATAGAAGTAGGTCTTTCAGCCAGTAGTTTGGAGCCCCAAGGCTTTATTCCAGAAAAAGAGCATTTATGGCAAATAAATGTGTCAAAAGTATCAAATTAACACTATCCAGGTCACAGACAGCCTAGAGTTAAAGGATGGGCACACTTCTCTTTGGGAAGCACTTCAGTCATGCTTGAATGTCTCCTGCGATGGGGAACCCCCCACCTCCTGAAGCTGACACTGGAGACCGTTAGAAAGTGCTTCCTTGGATTGGTGCTATTTCTCTGCATTCCCGAACTCTGCAGAGCACATCCACATCTGGCCCCTTCAGCTCTTTCAAGACATGCACCATGCTCATCCAGAGACATCGCTAACCTAGCTTCCTTCAACCATGTCTTATCTGATGAGGTTGTTTTTGTTTGTTTGTTTGTTTGTTTTGCGGTACGCGGGCCTCTCACTGTTGTGGCCTCTCCCATTGTGGAGCAACAGGTTCTGGACGCGCAGGCTCAGCGGCCATGGCTCACGGGCCCAGCCGCTCCACGGCATGTGGGATCCTCCCAGACCGGGGCACGAACACATGTCCCCTGCATCGGCAGGCAGACTCCCAACCACTGCACCACCAGGGAAACCCTAACCTGTGTTTTGTAACCTTGTCCAAAATGCTTTGCAGACATCCCTCTTGTTTGCTTCATTTTCTCTGATATCCCAATCTTATTCCTTTATTTCTGGAAAGATTATGACTGGCATTACTATGACTTCAGTTGTTCTTAGTGAGACTGGATTGACTTTTATGGCACCACCATTATCACTTTCTTTTTCAGTCCATCCCATTTATAATTTCTGGGATCAATTTCCAGCTCAACCACCAATATCTTAGAGAATTTTCCTTCTGTCTCTTTAAAAAAAATCAAGACATTTGCCTGATTCCTTGCTTCTGGCCCCACTCTCATGGATCATGTCTTCCTCCAAGGTCTCTGTCAGCAGGCTGTCCATCCCGTTTGCAAGCCAGAGACTGTTCTCCCTGGCAAGGAAGCCAGTGGCAGCTGGGAGAGGGATTGTGCCTCTTTTTGACATCCGTCAGCATCACACCTTGGATGCCAGGCAGTTGACTCAGGCCTTCTTTGATGTTCTCCTGGTTCGGAGCCTCACCAAATTCTTTTAAATACTACTTTTAGTCTTTAAGTGACGCTTATTAAAATGCAAATATCTCTTAGAAGCGTTATTAAGCTAACAGCCTATGTAGTTTCAGGGGTGAGGGTGGGTTTTAAAGGAAGACATCCTTAACTGCTCACTTATGGCTGGGCTGAAACATTAGACCTTCCTGGGACACTTTATCTGGTGCCACTGAATGGAGAAGAGCCCAAGCCTGATTCATTTTGGGAGGCTGCTATGTTCCTGTAATATTGTTGGCAGGAACTGGAGGAAGGAGAGGTGTAGAAGAAATAGAGGTGGATTAGGAGTTAAGAGACATAGTTATGTTCCCATGATCTGCTCCTAAATAGACTCAGAGACCTCTGTATCCACATGTATAAAATGAGAAAGTTGGGTCAACTCAAACTCATCTGGAAGGTCATTCCCAGCATGATTCTGTGATACTTTATTGTAATCCAATCCCATCTTTTCCACTATAGTTGGTTCTGTGTCCTATTAGCAAGTTATGTCACCTCTCTAGGTCTTAGTTTTCTCAGTTTTAAAGATGGAGTAATGACTAATTCCTGGGTTTTCTAACTGAGCAGGGCTCACAGAAGCCTGGGGAGAAGCAGGCTAGAGATGTGGGAAAGGGACTTTGTCTTCCTCCCTCCCTGTTCAACCAAAATAACTCAATATTTACCCTTCGGTCTTGTGCAGAAGCTTTTATTCAGGGAAAGGTTTTTATTGTTGTTGCTTTGTTTTGTTTTTGCCTACAAATGAATGTATCTTAGTACGTCCATGTAGTATAATATCACAGGACACTCTGAAGCTCCCATGTAGCTCAAAAATTAGATATTAAGCTCTTTGAGAGCAGGGATCAGGACTTGTCATTCTATCTTCATTACCTTTCGTAGAGTCTAAAGTATAGTAGATTTCAACTAATGTTTGTTGGATAAATATGCAATGATAATAATAATCACTATTACTGAGCTCTTATTCCATGCCAGGCATTCAGTGCTTTAGTGGGTTACCTCAGTTAATCCTTAAAATAAACCTATCAGGTAGTTATTATTTTTCCTCATTTTATAAATGCAGCAATGGAGGTATTAAGCCTTGAGTAGAATGGAGGCAATTTGATACATATATATGTATGTGTGTGTGTGTATATATATATATATATATATATATATATATACACACACACACATACATATATATATATCAAAACCAAGGCTCTTAATCACCTTGTTACATGGCCTCATTTCTGTCTATGGGACATACTGAGTAATATGGATGAGGAAGCTGAAATGCAAGGCCAACAGGATGGGGAGTGTGAATCTGCAGATAATACCTGGAGAGAGGGAGAGGGAGGGATGGTTCAAGGTGTATGAGAAAGGGCTTAGATGTGAGGTGGAAGATCAGTTCCACAGAATTGGGTTCCCTAGACCACCAGCATCAGCATCACCCAAGAACTTTTCAGAAATACAGATTCTCAGGCCCCATCCCAGACCCTCTGAATCCAAAAAGCTGGAGATCAGGCTCAGAACACACTCACAGGGCATGTTAATAAGCCCTTCAGGGGATTCTGATGCGTTGAGAATCCTGCTGTGGACCAACTTCTGAAGAGTGGTGAAGCTTCTGGTTTTCTCACTGTTGGAATAAAAGTTCTAAATCGACACGAATATTTACCTCTTTGATATCTTAAGGTGACACTCCACAAGATGTTTGCTTAGACTTAGAGACTAGGTATGCCATTCCTTTCCTGCCTTCTGTTTCGTCTGTAACCCGAGGCCCATCACTTAACTCCTGATTCTTTGCCTGTAAAATGTGGTTAATGATGCCTGTTCCCTATTGGGGTAGCAGAAGAAATGTGTAATTAGTGGCTGCAAGGCACCTGGAGCCCAGAGCGCCCTATTAATACTGTAGGATAATAACCGGTTTATGGCCTTAAATGCTGCCTGCAACTTGCCACATTTAACATTTCTTCTCTGAATTGTAAAGTTGAAAGTTAATTTAACTGTTCAGTATTTGCACTTATTTTTTATTCATTCTTTAGCCCCAAATTGTGTGCATGTGTGTGTGTGTGTGTGTGTGTGCGCTTCCTTCAAGCTCCCAGAGAAAATGGGTAAGAAAGAAAACATTTAAAATATCAGGACCTTCTGAGAAAATAACCTCTCCAAAGCATGATGTTGGATTGATTGTCAAACAGATTCTTCAGATGATTTAAGCAGAAAGGTGAGAGACTCCATGGGCAGAGATGCTTGGTGCCAGAGGTAATGCTGGTTCTTTGAGATTCCAAGCTGCAATTATTTAAAGATGGTTCACCTTTTCACTTTATGAACATTTCATTTCTGCTCATCTTTCTAACGGTAACCCTCCTTTTCCTATTTAGAATCCAAAAAGTCTGAATAATATTCTCCATGCGGTCATTCTTTATTCAGCTTAGGCAGATACTTCCTTTTTTAGGCAAGACTGCTTGTCCTATGTATACAGTCATTTTAGATTAGATTTACGAGTACAGGCTAGTTTTTTTTACTCTAGTGTAAAGGTTTTTTCCCGCCTTCATCTTAAGCAGATGAATGGCCAAAAAAGACCCAGATGGAGACACAGCAAAAACATTTCTTTTCAGAGGTTGACTAGGGCACAATTTACATGGAGGATACAAATGTGAATAGATAAGCAAAGAGGGGCTTTTCTGGTGGCTCAGTGGTTAAGAATCTGCCTGCCAATGCAGGGGACATGGGTTCAAGCCCTGGTCCAGGAAGATACCACATGCCGCGGAGCAACTAAGCCCATGCGCCACAACTACTGAGCCTGCCCTCCAGCCTGCTCTCTGGAGCCCGCAAGCCACAACTACTGAGCCCCCGTGCTCCAACTACTGAAGCCCACATGCCTAGAGCCCGTGCTCCGCAACAAGAGAAGCCACTGCAATGAGAAGCCCGCGCACCGCAACGAAGAGTAGACCCCACTCGCCACAACTAGAGAAAGCCCACGTGCAACAATGAAGACCCAACACAGCCCCCCCCCCAAAAAAAGCAAAGATATGTGTGTAAAAGAGGCTTTTATACCAACAGTGTGGTATGGAGAAAAAAAAAATTTAATTGCCAACTAACTGTAGTTTTAGTTTTGTATATTATAACTTTAATATTGGAGCATAATCATTGAGCAGGGAAAATACCTCCACCCTTTTACTACCATTTCCAGACATTTTAAATTATATGCTATTCCTGAATTTAAAAAAAGGAACAGCAGAATAAGGATCATTCGGACCCTGAATCAACTCACTATTTTATAAAACCAAGTCTCAAGTAAACAGGCTTGTTTCTCCTCGTGCCTATGCTGGAGGTCAAATGCTTACAATAGCCTAAAATAACAAGTTGACCTACGTTTTCATAATTGGAAATAAGAAAGAAGTTCAGCCATCTGCTAATGGAAAGAAAAGTTTTGAAATAAAGCTAACAGCTGTCGTTTCTGAAGAAACATCTCTAAATTCTTCAGAAGACAGTAATGGTGCTTACGACAGCTAAAAATCATTCAGGGCGCCGTTCACTAATTACGAATTACCTGGGAAATCATGTTTGCACTTAGAAGGGCCATGCAGACTCCTTTTAGAAGTTGGTCTAACTTTACAACTGTCTGGGGTTATTCATTGCAGACTGAAGTGTTTCCTTTTCAAGTCCAAATAAGTCGAAATAAATTGGACAGCAGATTCTCTGTGAGGGAAAAGAGGGAGGAAAAGAGACTGTGCCCTCCCTTTCCTTGAAAAGCACTGGCTGAACCCAAGAATGGCTTCTATTTCCACCAAGCTTCAGAACAATCTGCAAAGCACTTCAGTGAAATGAAATAGTAGCATATCTGGCAAATTGTGAGGGTTGACAGCAAACAAAAAGGAAGAGTTTAACTCCTCCTCATCGTCCAACGCTGGCATTAAGCTTCAGGTAAGGCAAGAAAAATGGCTAACACTGGGACCGCCTGCCCCTCATAATAGAAAATGGTCCTGCCAGAGATATTTTCTCATTTTTCTGATCACCTGTCTTCTCAGGGCCTGTCTTTTCTTATCGGGAGTAAATTATTTGTTTGCAACGTTTCTGAGATTGCTCTAAGAAGATCAGTAGAAATGTGGTGAGGAAAGAGAATATAATTTCACTGCCCTCACTTCTCTGAAATCCGGGGATTCTTGCATTGTGTGTACTTCCTGCCAGCTCGGTAATAATTAATGTAAAGTGTGTGTGTTTAATCCTGCAGAAGCTTTTCAGGAAATAAGTGCTTTTAATCATTGTTTGGATGATCCTAAAGCATTTTAATATTACAGTGTTTAGGGCTTCCCTGGTGGCACAGTGGTTGAGAATCTGCCTGCCGATGCAGGGGACACGGGTTCGTGCCCCAGTCCGGGACGATCCCACATGCTGCGGAGCAGCTGGGCCCGTGAGCCATGGCCACTGAGCCTGCACGTCCGGAGCCTGTGCTCCACAAAGGGAGAGGCCACAACAGTGAGAGGCCTGCGTACCGCAAAAAAAAAAAAAAAAATATATATATATATATATATATATATATTACAGTGTTTAGTTGGCAAACCTCTGCAATAAAGAAAATACGTTGTTTGATTGAATTAGGTAATAAAGTTTCTTCTTGTTTTTTTTTTAAAACAGGAACTGTTGCTTTTCAGAAAAAAATAATTTTTCTTGAGGAATCTGCATGGCAGTTTTTTGTGGTTCCTCTCTTTTCTGACCTCTCAGAGCTCTCACTGTCTGAACTATTCATTTCTCATCTTTCAGTATCTACTTTCATGTGCTTGCTGTTAATTCTCCTTTTATGTCCCAACCAGACTATAAACTCCTTGAAGGTAAGCATCATTTTAATGTTTATTTCTCGAAGTGCCTAAATCAGTAGATTGTCAGGCATTTGTAACAAGATTTTATGTGTTTAATCACATTTAATGATCTGACCCATTTCTTCTTAAAATAGTGAATTGCACCTCATTCTATTTTAATATCATACAGCCATCATGAAATGTAGTGTTTGACAGTCCCTCTTCTAAAATGACCCTGGCCTTCTTCAGCACAGTGGTCTGCAGTAAAGTTCTTCAGTCCTGGGCTCTGGATGGTTTGGGTATCACACCTAATAAGCGTGATTTGAAGTAGTGTCACTCCATTGAATGAGCTTCATCGCAGTGCATAGGGTCAGGCTGAGTAATTTCTGTGTGAGTGTGATTGGGAACTGTTCCAACTCTGAGAATCTTCCATGATGGGAGAACATAAGAGAGAATGCCTCTCTTAGATGGATATTTATTTGTTTTTGTGGGGTTTTTTTGTTTGTTTTTGGGTTTTTTTTTTGTGGTACGTGGGCCTCTCACTGTTGTGGCCTCTCCCTTTGCGGAGCACAGGCTCCGGACGCGCAGGCTCAGCGGCCACGGCTCACGGGCCCAGCCGCTCCGCAGCATGTGGGATCTTCCCGGACCGGGGCACAAACCCGTGTCCCCTGCATCGGCAGGTGGACTCTCAACCACTGCGCCACCAGGGAAGCCCTATTTGTTTTTTAATTACAATTTATAAAGGGTTAATGAAGTTGGCCTTTCTGAAACCTGTTCTTGGAATTTGATTTTGGTCACTGATTGACGTTCAGGAGACAAACTCATGTTCTTGGATGTTGTGTATGTGTGTGTGCGTTTCTGTGTGTATGAAAAACAAAGGAATCAAGTTAGTATTGAGAACATATCATTTAAATTCTTAGAAGCCCCATAATTGCAGGTTTTGTGGCATGCGTATCATATGAAGAAAAGAAACATAGCCCACTAAACTTGAAGGCCTTGCTCAGGCTCAGGATGCATCACCAAAGAGTAAAGAGGGGAGTGTCGGTGATGTTGTTATCATTTTCATTTTTAGAAAAGCCCAGAGCTCAGATGAGAGCTTCCTTGCGTTGAGTCAATTTAGAAGTGGTGTGTAGTATGGCATGGGAAGTTCATTACAGATGTGAAATTATGCAGTACGTAGCAAGGGTAAATGTTTATTCATATTCCAAATGTAACCCACTTTAGTGGGTTAAGTTTAACCCATTTTAATGCTGCAGTGGGAAGTGGGTTTGCTGTTTCGGTTTGTGGGCTTGAAAATCTCCCTAGATGGTAAGAGAGGCACACCTACGGAAACTGGAAGGATATCCAGGCTCCCTCCTCACCTTTGGACAATGTATTTGATTCCAGTTTATAAAAAGTGAGTCCAAAGTCCCTACAAAAATAAATGACCTTCGTCCTGTTCAGGTCTTGTTTCAGACTGTTTTCGCCTTTCCTGTGGTCTAGGGGATGTTAAATGGTCTCTATCAGGGTCCTGGCCAGGGCAGAAGGCACACTCAGCTGGGGTGTTGAAGAGAAGTTAATGAAGGGGCTTTTCTACAGAGCTATAGGCAGGCCAAGGGAACCAGAGATTCTGAAGCACCCAGGGGTTGCCAGCAGTGCAAAGCCGCGACCACTCCTGGGCCTGAAGGGACAACAGGAGGAAACTGTGTTACTGCTGGAGCCAGGCGATGGCTAGAGCCACAGGAGAAGAGCCTGGACAGTGGTAGCTGTGAGGGTCATCCATTGTAGCACCAGAGCAGGGAGGGAACAGGAATAAATACCCCAGCATACCTCTCCTCCCTCCTTCCCTTTCCTGCCCAAGCCTCCCATTGGCTGAACCCAATTGGAAGCCTGAAGCAAGGGTGCCTTAAGGACTACAGTTCTTAGATGTTCATCTCCCTACCGCACACACACACTGAGGAGACCCTTGGGAGAAGCAGAGACCCGTCCTGTCAGAGAGTCAGTTCTTCCCTTCAAGCTCAGGGTTACCAACATAGTGATTTTTCACTGGATTTGCTTTGGGATAGAGGGCACAGGGAATGAATGAAATCAGAACTGGGGTGGAGCGCTGGCTTGTATGATCCGGAAAAAAAATCATGAATAGTAAAATATGAGGTATATCCATAAAAAGGAGAAAAGAAACAAACAGCCGCATGGAGTAGTGGTTCAGAGCACCTGCACTAGACTGAGACTGTTCACGTGGGACCCCAGGTTGGCCTCTTACTAGCTGGCCAGTTTCTCTCTGAGGCTCTTTTTGCACATTTTAAAAGTAGGGATAGGGCTTCCCTGGTGGCGCAGTGGTTGAGAGTCTGCCTGCCGATGCAGGGCACATGGGTTCGTGCCCCGGTCCGGGAAGATCCCACGTGCTGTGGAGTGGCTGGGCCCATGAGCCATGACCGCTGAGCCTGCGCGTCTGGAGCCTGTGCTCCGCAGGGAGAGAGGCCACAACAGTGAGAGGCCCGCGTACCGCAAAAAAATAAAAATAAAAATAAAATAAAAATAATAAAATAAAAACTAGAAGCAAGTTGGATGGACATAAAGACACTGGCAGCCTTGGGAATTAGGGGCAAAATTCTGTTCTAAGTTCATGAAGTCGTGGCATGGTTGCATATTCAACATGACTCTGTTTCTACCACTAGCATTTTCCTGTCTGATTTCTTCTCCATCCCTGGACTTCCTTCTGGTTTTCCAACTTATGCACCTCATCCCCTACCCATCCCCAGGTCTCCCCAACCCAAGAATAAACCAGTGGTTACAGGGGCAGCACATTATGTGTCAGTAATCTCTGGATTTTCAGTAGTAATGGGTAAGAGTGAGAGATGAGATGAGTGTGTGAGCTGGTGAGAAAGGACCAGATGATAATAAAAAATACACAGTGTTATGGGGCTGGCAGTCCTTGATATTTTGAAGATTACCTGGCCTTTGACAACCAGTAGATTTGATCCCCCTTCTCTCAGAAAATACTAAAACCTATCTAAAAAGCCATATGATAAATAAATTCAATCTCATAGCTACTATCTCACCACACAAGATGAGTGTAGAAAAATGTGGCTGATAGAACTGTGGCAGTTTGACATCACAGAGCTACAATGGTGAGGGATTAGAAAACATTCTTCCTATAATTCTATTTAAAAAGAAATGCTATTTGGAAAATGTCCATCAGCTTCCATGCTTGTCACATCTCTGTCCCCTAAGTGTCAGAATTAGGATCAAAGGACTCGACTGGAGTGAGAAAGTCAAATGCAGAAATACCCCTCTGGGTATATACAGGAAGCTCATGTATGGAGGAAGAGCAACTGTGTACCCTTATTATTGATACCTTGAGTCAGTTACTGTGTGTGAGAGATAAGTTATCTTAATCAGTGGATACATTTAGAATACTTTAGTGTAATAGCTTTGAAAATATTGTTGATATAAAATGCATTTAGAAAGACGTCTAAAATTCCATAGTGAAAGTCTCAGTGGTGGTCAAGGTCAAGTATGCCTTCTTTCCGGAACCATCTATTCAGTGCATTGGTGCTCACAGGAGTGGAACAATGGAGTCCCTCCAGCATCCTCTGTCACTATGGCAGGCAGTGGAGGAAAGCCTATTACAATGTAACAAATGAACTCTGAAAATAGAACCATCCTAAACAGCTAAAGGTTGCATATGAAAAACCTACAAACAGCTCCTGCCAAAGGCTGAGCCTCTTGACCCAGCAAATTATTACTAGTTCGATGTAAGTGGTTTCTTAGTGCCCAGAGGAACACCCACTTCCTACCGGAGGGTAGGAAACCCTGGACAGGGGAAGCTCCCACCAAGTGCTTGGACTCAGATGCTTGAGACAAAGGACCTTTCACTGTTGTTTAGAGGCCCAAGATCTAATCATTTCTGGCTGCTTTCTTTGCTTTTTCCTTTTCTAGTTTTTGAATTCTGACAGCCAAATCATGGCCGCACTAGTTACTGATTGGTGTGTATCAGAGTTTGCATATGTCAGGTAGGGCATGCTGCACATCCTGGCTGAAGGAGACTTCCAATATGCCCAGTTGTTCTTTTCCTTTTTAATCCCATCAGCCAGCTTGTGACTGGCCATTTGGACACTGTGAGCAGTGAAGATGATTTGTCTTGCTTGAACCTAGCCCTGAAAATGCAGTACTGATGGCTGCAATAGACATTCTTAAGGAGAATCTGATTTTTTTCCTCTACTTCGATAGTGTTCACTCAGTTGATCAGTCAAACAAACATTTATTGAGCACCTGGTGTATACAGAGCTCTGCTTTGGGAGGTGCTGAAGAAAGTAAGGCTGCAGGGTAGCACTGGGGTTTGGGGGGCACTAGGGTGGCTTTCCACTGGATTCACATCTCACTTTCATTCCATCAGAAGCCACAGGACACCCACTGGGAGTAATCATGGTGAGGGCTCTGCCCTGAGCAGCCAGGGTTAATAGGCCACATGCCTAGAAGAGAAGGCGAGACAGCAGGTTGCCCTGGAGGAATTTCCCTGTGACCCTCTCCTTGCCCCTTGACAGGATGCAAGCAATCCTTTCCTTCAAAGCCTGCTGGTGCCTCTCGTATTTGCCTTTGCATTCATTATAGGCAGGGAAAGATGGCTTTGTTAAGGCACAGACTTCCAGTGGAAATGATGATCTAGCCTTTGTGAGAAAACGCTCCTTTGTCAGAAACACTTAACATACAAACCAAGAAGGCTCCTTCCTTCTCAGAACACTTAAAGTGAAACCAATGTCCCAATCCTCCCTTTTACCTTCACCTTCCTTCTCTTCCCTGTAATGCAGAGCCCAGAGAACTCCTACTTACCCTTCACTGCCCAGGTCCAATATAATCTCCTCTGTGAAGTTTTCCTCCTCCTTCCCACTCACCCCTGCCAGGGGCGTGGCACTTGCACACCCCCCTCCCATAGACACCATTCAGTTCTCTTCCCTCTGGAAGTGGGAGCTGCCTGAGGGAAAGAACTTTCTTACTCATCTTTGTGGGCCCAGCACTTAACGTGAGCTCAGGAACAGAGTGACTGGTAAATATTTGTTATGTGGACAAATTAGGAAATAGATAAATGATCTTTTATAAAGGCACAGGTGTGTAAATATGCTATTCCTCCTTATGACGGTGCCACTGGAAATAGATAAACAGAGGTTACAAGTACAAACATCTTCAGACAGGAGGATAATATTAAGGAAAGATTTGTTTTAATATCTGGTTTCTGATTCTGGTCGTGGAAGCAGGAACTTTCACATACCGGGATTAGGAAGACAAATGTGCCACTGTGCAAACAGCAAGAGGATATGACTCTCCCGCCAGCACGCGGGACAGCTGTCCCAAGTGCCGTGAAGACAGGCGACCCTAAGATAACAGCAGGGGCCGGTGGGGGGGTGGTCTATTCTTCTTGCTCTGTTATGTAATGTAAATATTCTCCCTTCCAGAAATGATTGGGCCCGCCTGTCGTTTGCCTTATTCTTAACCCTTTAATTATAGACCTGCCAATGCTGTCATCCACCCTGCCAGGGTGACAGGAAGGCTTCCCTTCCTGCGTACATTTGTTCAAGCATGTGGCATCCAAGTGATAAATACCCGCTGCTAATGCCAAGTTGAACGCTGAGGTTTTAATTAGCAGCTTGCAGCTTGCGAAGGGTTGCTTTGACTCTTGTTCCTCCTTCCTGTACATCGCTGTTGCGCTTCCTGTGCTGTGTTTTGTTGCTTTGTGGTACGGTGGGTGAGATGTCGAAGTGTTGCTGTAGTGTGCGTGTTTGTGATCTTTAGAAATATTTTCTCTGTAAGAAGTTATTTTTAAAGCAAGTGATAAGAAACCGCAGAGCACTGAAACCCTGGAGAAAAGCAAAACTTGAGGCTCTGGTTTTCAGGAGGCTTCAAGTATCAGGGCCACAACTACAGCCACACCAGACAACCTGACTGGGCCTCATCTGTCTTTATTTGGCTTACAGTAATAGGTGAGGTTTAGGTTGGTTATAGATGAAGACAGAATTAATGCAACCTTAGACCTAAGTAAACAGGTTTAGCATTGTGAAGCAAATGTATTTAATGCTTGTGATAAAATGATAGGTCAGCCTTCCCAAGATGACCATTGCGTGTACATATTATTATTTTATGGGGTACAAAGGAGTTGGCCAACTTTGGGTAAGGTTCGGTTGCCTTTGATCCTCAGCGTCCATATCTGTAAAATGGGCTAATACTACCCACCTCACAATGCTGTTTGATGATCCCGTGTGATAATATATATGAAGTCTCACGATGTAGCAGGGTTCCTTGGGAGAGGCAGGATTTTATAGTGGAAGAAGCCTAGTTGTCAGAGTTGGACAGACCTAAATTTGAATATTCAGCTTTACTACCTATTAACTGTGTGACTCTGGGCAACCTCATTACTCCTCGGTTTACTCGCCCGTACAATGGGATTGATAATCTCTATTTTATAAGCTTGTTATGAATATTAAATAAGACTGCACCTGAAACACCTAACAACATCATGTAATGAAAGCCTCTCAATAGAGGTTAAAATACCTGTGTCTCTATTTATGATACATGCCGCAAATGATCTTTCAGAAAGGGGGGTGTCATCTTAAAATTGTATTTATACAAAACCTCTCAGGTAGTTGGATTTCTCTCTCAGTTACTTTATTTTGCACCCCCAACTACTTTCTGGGAGAGACACAGTCGACCTGAAATGATAGTTAATCATGATAGTGATTATGATTAATCAACGATAGTTTTGCCTTCTTGTGGAGGTTACTTAACAGCCAAGCCTCCCAGTCTCTTCTGACCCGCAGTCCCCAACTCTCTTCCTCCTCAGACACAACTCCAGCCGTGGCAGAATCTTCCAGAGCCGTTCTGTGCTCTGCCAACACTGGGCTGGCTGTACCATGCTTTCACAATTTAACATCTTAGAGAGCTTTTCATATCAGCCACCTTATTCCTTTTAGCACCTTTGTAGTTTTCCATAAACAGAGTTTTTAAAGATCACTTGAAAAAAATAATGTAGCCAGTGGTTATGTTGTCCACATTGTACATGGATCTTTAAATTTTTTACTCCGAAAAGGCTAAGGAAGAAGTGAATATGATGCGCTTTAGGAAAAAAATGTCTTAGATGACTCAAAAATGCCAAAGATACACATAGAGAACTTCAATAAAGTTGTCCTATGAAATATGAATTAATGAAAGCACTATCTCTAAATTTGTGTATTGTTTTATATCTGGTTTTAAGTACATATGTATAACTGAATTAATGAATTAAGTAGTATTAGTAGATATCTGATAATTTCACTGATATCTCTAAAAGTTTATATATTCAAAAACTTTTTGTAGAGGATCTGCTCATTAGGAAAATGGAGGCTGCCTTCTGCTGGGGGTTGCTTAGAACTCCCCAGTATTTAGCAGTTCTAGTCTTTTTAAAAAAAATATTTATTTATTTATTTATTGGTTGCACTGGGTCTTAGTTGTGGCACGCTGGCTCCTTAGTTGTGGAATGTGAACTCTTAGTTGCGGCACATGAACTCTTAGTTGCGGCATGCGTGTGGGATCTAGTTCCCTGACCGGGGATCAAACCCAGGCCCCCCGCATTGGGAGCACGGAGTCTTCTGCACTGCGCCACCAGGGAAGTCCCCTAGCAGGTCTATTCTAAACAAACAGAAATCAAACAAAGTAAAGCAGGCATAGGCTGAAGTGTCACCTGTATTACTAAGGGCAGGCAGGAGGGTGGTTAGCCAGGTGGACTTACACACCATGGAACCCCAGAATTAAGTAGGCTTACCTGTCCCCCAGGTACTGCAGAGCTAGATCACCAGAAAGGCAGCCCTTCACCTCCAGGGCAGCACTCCCAGGTGCTGACACAAAGCCAGGCGACAAATGGCTTCCATCTCCCCAGGACACAGCATAGGCCAAGATCGAGGGCAGGAGTTCACTTACTGAGTGAGCTTCACAGGCCAAGAGTAAGGAAGTCTTCTGCACTAACACTGTGTATTTGGGCATAAAGCCTATACTCACTCTGACTGATTCTCACCACACATGTGAGGCAATTCGATTATTCTGTGGCAGGTGAGGGGTTCACTTGTTCCATCAGCGGGGGAAGGAGGGCTTCACCAGAACTGCTGGTGTCAACCTGCCACCTTTTTACCTCCAGGTCACCTGGAACCGCTCTGAGCAGAGAATGCGGCAGGGGAGATTGTAGCTGCTCCACAACTCTGATAATTTAAGGGATTCAGGAGAGCTCTCAGAGGGCATCCCGCCCAATCCCTGTTTTTACAGATGAGAAAACTGAGGCCCACCTGGGTTGGGGTGGCGAGAGTGGGTGAAAATCACTGAGTGAACTGAGAGTGGAGCTGGGGCGAGAAACTCCCAGGGTCATTAACAAGAGCACAGATTTCTGCCCTCGCTTGAGATGCCCATTGCGAGAAGTCTCTAAATTTTCCATTTTCCAGACTAGTTCTCTCTTTCACAGGAGGATGCGTAGCCAGTGGCCCTCTGAAAGGCAGGTTCCACTGCAGCTGGTTCTGTTTTCAGCCTGTAAGACCAACAGTGACCTGGCAAACATGGCCAGAGTGAATGGCTGCTGACGTGTCCATTCCTGCCATCAATTACTATGGTTCTATTAACCGTGCCGTTTGTTATGAACTGAACCAGTTGTGAGGAATGGTGGTGTTAAACCAGAGGGCCCATTTGTTGCCAGACTGGTTGCTGATAAGCCAGGTCTAGGCACGGGCTGAATATTTCTATTGATAATGAAACTGCGGAAGAGTCACACACAGAACCTGTTACATAGAGGGCTCTTGAGGAAGAAGAATAGGGATGGACGGTGGGAGAAATAGAGAGAGGGAGAAGGGAGAGAGGGAAGGAGGGGAGGAGAACAGAAAGGAGGGAGGGGATTCCAGTTAGTGAGATTTCACCTTTTTTGGTCTAAAAAAATGGCAGAAAAAGGAATAATGTCCTAAGTATCCTTGCTTTTCTAATGCTGCTTTCTACAGTGTTCAAACTGTGTTACATCACTGAAGCAGAAGAGAAATAAGAGCGAGCTGAAATTTTCACTTTAGCTTCTGCACTGCTGATTCCTCTGTGGGATCAGGGCCATGGGGAGAGAAATCAATTGGCTCTGAAGCAAAACAGACCTGGATTTGAATTTTGCCACTAACTGTGTGACCTTGGGAAAATTACTTAATCTTTTTGAGTTTCATCTTCCTCATAGCTAGGAGATAAAAATACTTACAAGACCCCTGTTTTATGCTTCCTTAATTAGCACCCTGAACTTTGTCTATCATGTTTTTCCCAGTTTATTGTAATTTTTCCTCTTTTAAAAAATATATTTATTTTATTTATTTATTTTTGGCTGCGTTGGGTCTTCGTTGCTGCACACGGGCTTTCTCTAGTTGCGGCGAGCGGGGGCTACTCTTCGTTGCAGTGCGTGGGCTTCTCATTGCAGTGGCTTCTCTTGTTGTGGAGCACGGGCTCTAGGCACGTGGGCTTCAGTAGTTGTGGCACGCAGGTTCAGTAGTTGTGGCTCGCGGGCTCTAGGGTGCAGACTCAGTAGTTGTGGCGCACAGGCTCAGTTGCTCCGCGGCATGTGGGATCTTCCTACACCAAGGCTCGAACCCGTGTCCCCTGCATTGGCAGGCAGATTATTAACCACTGCGCCACCAGGGAAGCCCTGTAATTACTTTTTAAATGTTTGTTTGCCTTCATTGCTGGACTGAAGGCACTTTGAAAGCAGGGACTGAGTTTGCATTGCTTATGGCTATATCTTTATATAGCACTGTGTAGCACAGTGCCTGGCACGTAAGTATTTGACGAAGAGATGGATGGATGGATGGATGGATGGATGGATGGATGGATGGATGGATGGATGGATGGATAGGTGGATAGATGGGTAGAGGGATGAGCAAATAGATGGGTGAATGCGTGGAGAGATGATTCAGGAAAATTGTAAAGATTAGATATAATGTATATAAGCGACCTACCCCCAAATCTAGAATCTACTGGGTACTTAAAATTCCTTTCCACTCTTGGTAGAAGACCTCACTTCCTCTTCTGTCTCTGCACTAAAACTTCCCTCTATTTGACTCCGAATATAATACAGGCAAAAAGTCTTTCTTTCCTTGCCGGTAGCAACATTTCCAGGGCTATGATTTATGAGCCGCTTTCATGAGAATTTAGTCTATCACTGCCACTACCACTATGTATGTAGAGACACAAATACCCACAGTAAGCTCAAGGCACACAAGAAAGATATTATTATAATAGGAGAAGAAAATGGCTTTTCTAAATGGCAAGAGTAGAGAGCTGCCTGGAGCTACACCTAAGTTGTCTTTTCTAAAGAAGAAGACATCTTCAGGAAAGAGATGTTTAAAAGAATAATTATCAAGAAATAACTGAGCAGTGGGAAGAGGGAATGGGGGAGGGGCAAGATAGGGGCTTAAGAGGTACAAACTACTGTGTATAAAAATAAATAAGCTACAAGGATATATTGTACAACACAGGGAATATAGCCAATATTTTATAATAACTATAGATGAAGTATAACCCTTAAAAATTGTGAATCACCGTGTTGTACACATGTAACTTAATATTGTACATCAAGTATATCACAGTGAAAACACGGAGTCCTAACCACTGGACTGCCAGGGAATGCCAAGAAAAGATTTTAAAAAACAATTTTCTACTAAAAAAGAGAAATAACTGAGTAAAATAATCTCTCTTTGCTCTCCATTTTAACAGCACTTTTCGGTCTAACCTTTCTATATAACATACCACTTTCTACCTTATGCTTTGGTTACAATGCACATGTGGCCAGAAGTTGGACGCCCAGCAGGCAGTGCTTGTTGAATGAGTGAATGAGCTGATGTCTTTATTTCATCTTCTGATTTCTCGTGATTAGATTCTGCATCCTGCCTTTATAGCTACACCAGTGCCTAGTGCAATATTTTGTGCCAAGTAGTCTGTAAGTTCTAGGTAAATATTTGTTGGATGAATAAATGAATGCCTGGCTTCTGGAGGAAAGCCAGGAAGACGTTCCTCTGGTGAAAAGAATTTGTGAAGAGGCAGGCAAATGCTGGAAGGGAGAGTGTTGAGGGTGGGGGAGAAGAGAGGCTTCCAGACTGAATGGAAGTAGTGCATGTGGGGTTGTCTCTAAAGAAATAGCAGAGGAGGAAGTATGTGAATTTTAAAGGAGGGAGTTATCCACCAGGAAAGCAGCTCCATCACGCTGGGAGGAACCTGCATGTTATAGAAACTTAGGACCAGGAAGTGGGGAGAAGGCCCTGGAGGAAAGGGAGACCAGGGACACGGGCAAGAGGTAATAACAATGATATCCGAATTAAAGCTCCTATATCTTTTATCTCTCTTGATCCTCATCCACCTTTATTGGAAAGAGATGGTCACCTCCGTGTCACTGCCACATCTGCCAAAAGAGTTGTTCATACTCACAAGTTCAGTTTTCTCAACTTCCATTCACCCTTCATCTTACTTAACTGTGGCTTCTGCCCACACTCCATTGCAAGGTCATCATAAACCCCTTGTTGCTAAAGCAGTGGGTCCTCCTCATGCTTGTCTCATGTGAACAGCTTCTGATACACTTGACCACTTCTCCCTTTTAAAATCTTTCTTGTCTTGCCTTTCACATCACCCCATCTCATGGTTTCTCTCTTACCTCTCGGGTCTCTACTTACTCTCCTCTTCTGCTTATCCCTTAAATGTTGATGTTCCTGGGGGTTCTGTCAAAGACCTTGTGTGTCAGCTACTTTAGGGGCTGCAGTCGCCATCTGTATGCTGGGGCTTCCATTTCTAGATCTCTTGCCTAGTTCTCTCTTCTAAACTCCGAGCCCCTTAGATATGCTCACTTGGCTGTCCCATAGATGTCTCTTTCCAACAGGGAAAAGCCGAGTGCATCACCATCTGCCCAGCCTGCTCCTCCTCTGGTCTGGCCTATTTCTGTGAATCACTATCCATCCAGTTCCTTATGCCAAAAACCATTCATCTTCTTCCACCAGAAGTCATGTTCCCTCCTCTCCTTTCCTGTTTACATCCAATTTATCATCAAGTCCTGTAGATTCTGTCTTCTCAACATCTTCCAAACCCATTGCATTTTCTCCATCTCCACTGACACCGTTCGAGTTCCAACCATTAGTGTCACCTGCTTAGGTTACTACCCAGCTCCCTGATTGGTCTCCACGCCCCCCTTATCTTCCATCCCTCCCGTCTTCTCTTCCTCCAATCTGATTTCACCCTGTGGTTGGAGTGATCTTTCTAAAATGCAAACTGGATGCTGTATCCTCCTTCTGCATATTTCCCCTTCCTTCTAGAACAAAGGTAAGCCCTTAGCATGGTTTTAAAAGCCCTTCATTATCTAACCCCTGTGTGCCTCTCTAATTTCATTCCTAGCCATTCTGAAGCCTACACATACACATGCACACACCCGTCCCCCCCATACACACCATGGTCTCTCTGTTTCAGCCAGCAGGCTGAACCACTTCTAGCTCTCAGCACCAAGTTCTGTCTTGCCTTTCGTCCTGACAGGCCACACCTTGGTCTACTAGTCATCCATGAGCCCATTTGTTCACAAAGGCATTCCTTGCCGTGGGCTGTTGTAAGTAGCTATCCAGGTGATAGTGTACCTCCTTGACTAGGCTTAATGTGCAATGGTACTGAAGTTACTTATGATTCTCTCAGTCTTTGGGGACCCTAGGTCTTGCTGTTAGACTCCACTTTTCTGGGACAATTCTTGAAGGAGCCCTGCACAGAGCTGCTCGAGGCCAGATGTAACTGGCCCAGGCCCCATTCAGCCTTCTGAAGGTTAGGAAGTTCTGCTAGATACTCCTTTATATATCCTCTTGCTATTGGATTGCCTCCTTCTTTGTTTGTATCCCTCAACAGGAAGGCAACAAATCTGCCTTTCACTTAACCAACTCTTTATTGAGAAGCTACTACCTCCTGAATACAAGAGTCAGGGCCATTCCAGTCATGCTGTTAGTGCCCAGCTGAGGGGATGCGTTAGGGCTGAACCCAGTCTGGACTCCCCTCACCAGGCCTGTGCCCTGACGCAGGGCTGTGTCTACCACAGGAAGCATATTCTTTACACACAGGTGCTGTCCAGTGACCAAGCCATGCACCTGCCTGAAAGGGGTACCTTTTAAAATTCATCAGAGGTACTCGATAAGCTAAGGGTGACCCAGACTTCAGAGAACAAGATAAATGAGGTTCTTGCTCTCATAAGTGCTGTCTAGCCTGGACTATATTTTTGTCTCAAAATACAAACAAAGAAATACACAAGCACATAGTAAAAAAAGAAAAAAAATCAAATAGTGAAAAGGCTCTGCAGAGAATTTAAAAAGGTATCCAAGACACAGCTTTAGTTTGAATGGTACAGGAAGATGTCTCTGGGGAGCCAAAACATTTAAGCTGAGATCCAAATGATAATGAAGCCAACCATGTATAAATCAGAGGGAAGAGACTGTAACATCTCTAAGACCGTGTAACATCTCTAAGGCTGAAACAACAAGGTTCTACTATACAGCACAGAGAACTATATTCAATATTTTATGATAAACCATAGTGGAAAAGAATGTTTTTTAAAAAATGTATATATATATATATGTATAATTGAATCACTTTGCTGTATGGCAGTAATGAACACAACATTGTAAATCAACTATACTTCAATAAAAATGGAAAAAAAAAAAAAAGAAAGAAAGGCCAGAGTAGCTGAGGTATAGCAGGCAAGAGAGGAGACAAATGAGATGACCAGGGAGAGGTGGCCAGGGGCCAGATCACGCAGAGCTTGAAACCCTACTTGCCTTGTTCACTGAGGCGTTCCCAGGGCCTGCCTCGCTGTGTTTATTCAATAAATACCTGTTGAACAGGAGAAACTCATCATGCCTCTACAGACAGAATACATGGCCCAGACAGAAGCTCCGTGTGGCCTCAGTGCCCTCTAGTGACCACAGACTCCAGCCCAAGGCCCTCGATGGTTGGCTTCATCATCTTTAGAAAATCTCAGTTTAGCCTTGGCCTTGGGGCCCAGCCTGTGGACCCAGCAGTAATTTCTGGAATATGTCTTACTAACTATTCTCTGCAATTAGGACTAAATCAGTTACAAAAAATCCCTGAAATGAGAGCGACAGTCAGATGCACACCAGGGCTTCAATCCTTACCCAAGCAGCAGTTTCCAAAGAGAATACCTGGATGTCTTATTTCTCAGGGGAATGCCAGGGGCCTGGACAGGTGACAAGTGTTAGAACACATTTCTGTATACCTTAGCCTGTGTGACAGAAAGAAAGCTACATAATAGCCTTGACATCTCAATGTCTCACGGTAGGTAGGATGATCTCCAGGTCATCTCACTGCTCAGGCATGGCACTGTTGGGCTGGAATGGCCTGACAAGACCATAGCCGCAGGCTGCGCACTCTGGCCCCTCACACGCTTCCGAAGACCCAAGCCTGGGCATCGTGTGTGTGTGTGTTGAGGATACGTTGTGGCATGTACACAAACATAGCATACTCCTTGGGCTGTCGTTGTCTGCTTTCATTTGGATCCCAACCCATTCTCTGCCCATTGAGCCCAACAAATTCCAAACTGACATCTCATTGTGAAGCTGTCCGTGGCTGATTGAAAAACCTGTTTCCACCCAACTTCCCTGGAAAAAGCCCATGAACTGCAGCCCGTTTGCAAATGTGTGCATCAGTAAATCAAAAGCGACAGCAGAGACCTGGCTCTTCTGGGAGAGGGGATGGCAGAGGGAGGGACCCAACCCTTCCACCCTCTATTTCCCAAATCATCCTCCTGATGCAGTATACGTATACGCAGCTTTGCTTGAAATATTCTTAAGGGTGGGTCATCTCCAATTTCCTTGGTAGGTCATTCTCAAAATTGGTGAATCTTTCACTCCTCTCATTTTCCAAAGCCCCTGCATGTGTTTTTCTGTGAGTCTAGTCATCCTCCACTGAGCCAAGCAAAGGAATCTGGCTCTCCTTGATGTTTACAGGTATTTCCTCTCTGGTTGTCACTTGCCCAAGTGTAGCACATGGTGTTCTCTAATTTTTCTTCATTAATCAGTCCCCGAATTCCTTTACACTTGCTCCTCAGGTGATTCCATCAAATCAACATATTTCTGGAGCTAAAAATGCTTGGAAGAATATAGCCTTCCAGCTGCAGCCACCAAAACTTGGAGGATTAGCGTGTTTTTGCCTTACTCCTTGGCCATATGTTTCCACAGGTTCATTCCCAAGAGCGTTCTGTGCAGCCGTTTGCTTCCACACAAATGTACTTAGGTTCATTTGTATATATCTTCTAATTGAGTATAAAAGGCATCAAAAATTAAAATGTATATTGATAACCTCCAGTGTTTGGTGAGGGTGTGGGGAAATGAGCATTCTTTCACACATGATTGAGAGTTCCAACTGATAACATCTTTTTGAAGGCCATTTTCACAATAGCTTTGAAAATCAGAAATACACCCATCACCCAGCAGTTCAACTAACCCAGAATATAAACTACGTGTATAGCCTATCATTGAAGCATTGTTTCAAAATATTGAAAATAACTTAAATGTCCATCAACTGGAAATGTTTTACATAAGTGAATTAAATGCATTTTGGTATGCTGGTACACAGATATAGTGGAAAACCAACCCACAGTTTTAAAAAAGGAAGCCACAGATCTATATGTACTGACATGGAAAAAATGCCTAAGAAATATCATTAAGTTCAAAAGCAAATTACAGGACACTATATATGATATGAGACCATTTTTATAAATTTTTTTTTTTTTTTTTTTTTTTTTTTGCTGTACACGGGCCTCTCACTGTTGCGGCCTCTACCGTTGCGGAGCACAGGCTCCGGACGCGCAGGCTCAGCAGCCATGGCTCCTGGGCACAGCCGCTCCACGGCACATGGGATCTTCCCGGACCGAGGCATGAACCCATGTCCCCTGCATCGTCAGGCAGACTCCCAACCACTGCGCCACCAGGGAAGCCCCTATAAATTTTTATTCTAGCCTTTTACAAGACAAAATCTGGAAGGATTCGCATATGTCTATTTATGGTGCTTTTTTCTGAGGTTAGGAGCTTTCTAAAATATACATTTTTTAATTGTTGGGATTTTTCTGCTTTGCAACATGCTGTGTATTTTAACAGACATATTAAAAATTATTTTTGTCGTGCTCTTGATCTAGAAAGATGACTTTTTATGACCCATGCTCTCTATCGCCCGTCTCCCTCTCCTTGGGCCTCACACATGGAAGAGCTTTCCGTATGCTGATCCCAGAATTCCTCATCCTCCCCAACAGTTCAGAATGGTAGCACTATCCTTTCAGGGTTTAACTACTTCAGCACGTAAGGTTTTCTCAAAATTATTTCTAAGGGTTTTTTTTAACTTTTTATTTTATATTGAGGTATAGCCGATTAACAATGTTGTGATAGTTTCAGGTGCACAGCAAAGCGACTCAGCCATACATATACATGTATCCATTCTCCCCCGAACTCCCCTTTTTTCACCTGTACCTCCAGGCCCCTCAAACCAGCTTCTCTTTCTTTTTTCTTTTCTTTTTGTTTCATGTTCCAGTCTTTATAGATTATTTCATTTGTGTGGTTTTATTACCTATTTTTGTAAGCATCTAAATCTTTTTTCCCCTTTTCCCTCCCTCTTCAGTGAGCAGAGATACCTGCTTCCCAGCCTGCTTAGAATTGCTCATTAATATTTATTTCACAGAATTTTTAAGAGGGCCAAGGGAATTGGGCTTGGCTTTTTACTGCAGAAGCCCTGGTCTCTTTTCTTTTGACTTCACCCTTAGTTCTTCTGGACTAATACTGTGCATGCTGCATGTGTCATTATAGGAATTATTTTTTATTGGGTCTTTTTACTTCTGCTTTATTTTCAAGGTGGTGATTTATTTAGACAGCATGTTCAAAAAGAGAAACCACCTAGTGCTCCCATGAATTTATTCCTCATTCATGTTAAATTTTTTTTGTTTGTTTTGTTTTGTTTTGTTTTTGCGGTACGCGGGCTTCTCACTGTTGTGGCCTCTCCCGTTGTGGAGCACAGGCTCCGGACACGCAGGCTCAGCGGCCATGGCTCACGGGCCCAGCCGCTCCGCGGCATGTGGGATCCTCCCGGACTGGGGCACGAACCCGTGTCCCCTGCATCGGCAGGCGGACTCTCAACCACTGTGCCACCAGAGAAGCCCCATGTTAATTTTTATACAAGCAATATGAACAGAAAATTAGGAAATGCAGCTGAGCAAAACAAGAGAAAACTAGAAATTGCCTATGTTTTCACTATCAAGATTAGCAAATGTTAATAATTGGGTTTATAGCCTTGTAGATCATTTCTATGTATATGAATATTTATCTCTTCCTTAAAATGGGATCATATTTGTTAAATTGTTTTATAACCTGATTTGTTTTGTGCATAATGTAGCATGAATATTTTCCTATGCCATTAAGGAAAGATAAGAATAACAACAAAGATAGAGTTTACTACATGCTAGACAACCCATCCTATCTTCAAAACATGCTGTATGTTGGGTAGTAATATTACTCCCATTTTGTAAATTGAAAAACTGAAGCACAGAGAGGGGAGATAACTTGCCTGAGGTAACACAGCTAGTAAGTGACAGAGCTAGGTTTTGAACCTAGATAGTCTAGCTCTAGAGGCCGTGCTCTGGACCACAGAGCTCTGACCCATGCCATCATTTTCATGGCTATAGTAGATGGTAATTTATTTAACCCTTCCCTTCTTTCTGGGCTGTTAGATTCACTGTTATACACAAAGCAGCAATGAACACTTTGTTCAAACAGTCATCTTTGTACACATGTTCAATTACTGCTTTAGGCTGAATTCCCATGAATAGAATTGCTGAGTCAAAAAGTTTACACATTTTTTAAAGTTTGGATACATATTAGTCAACATTAAGCAATTTATTTTCTAAGCCTCTTTGACCTTTATAATTCATTGTTCCTTTCAAATAATGTATCACTGTCCATCTGGGTTCAATGGTAGTTTTTTCCTTAGAACATGGAGCTTCTCCTGTTCTACTTCCTCCTCCTTCCTTCTGCCTTATACCCATTTCTCTAAAATGTTTAACAAAATAATACCCTTCCCCAAAGCATTAATGCCTTTTGTTGTCAGCACTTCCTGTATCTTATATCTCCTGGACTTTAACTATTAGATGGGGTATGTGTATTAGTGGAATACTGTCCCACCATTTGACTTGATGTCAGTTTTTTTTTTAATTTTTACTTTATATTGGAGTATAGTTGATTTACAGTGTTGTGTTAGTTTCAGGTGTACAGCAAAGTGATTTAGTTATACATATACATATATCTATTCTTTTCCAGATTCTTCTCCCATATAGTTTATTACAAAGTATTGAGTACAGTTCCCTGTGCTATACAGTAGGTCCTTGTTGTTTATCTATTTTATATACAGTAGTGTATATATGTTAATCCCAGCCTCCTAATTTATCCCCCCCCCCGACCTTTCCCCTTTGGTAACACTAAGTTTGTTTTCTAAGTCTATGAGTATGTTTCTGTTTTGTAAATAAGCTCACTTGTATCATTTTATTAGATTCCACATATAAGTGGTATCATATGATATTTATTATTGCTTGCCTCATACGACTGATTTTCTTTCTTTTCTCTATTTTATTTTTTCTTCCGAGCGTCACAAGAATTGCAGTAACAAATCTGTTATATAGCTTTTTTCCTGGTGTTAGTCTCTGTAAAGTAGGATGGACTGCCTGGTAAGGATGACAGTGTGTCAGAGGCTGGAGGGCAGAGCTCCCTGCTCTGATCCCACCTCTGCCTCCCGCTTGTTTTTTGACCTTGAGAAAGCCACTTCATCATTCTCATTTCATGTTCCTCATTTGCTAAATGAGGAAGGTGAACTAAATGATCTAGAAAACCTATTCCATGTTTAAAAAAAAGATACGGTGTCAGGCTATCCAAGAGTAAAGCAGATTTTTAAAAACTACTGTGTGAAACTGGGACAAATGTGATGTTGGCAGGGCCGTGTTGGACGCAGCTAAAGTTCGTGTCAACACATTAAAAATGTTTTGTGCCTTGTCTCTTGGCCAAGGCCTCCTGACAGTGCGCTTTAGTGGCTCGTGAAACAAATCCCTAAGACCAAGGTAGTTATAGTTGTTCCACTGAAGCGTGACAAATGGCCTCTCACTTTGAATGCATTTATGAGAAAGAAAAACCTTCCATGACAACAGCAGTGGAACTTAGTTACAGGCTCCAGGTCTGGGGGCAAGAATGGAGATAATCACTGGCTGTGGCCAAGCGAGAGAAGACAAGAGCCTGAGCTCACCTGGGAAGAACCAGGACCAGGTGATATAACAGTGACAACAGCACAATGACAACATTAGTGGGGCTTCATGGAGAACTTGCTGTTTGCCAGGCCCAGTCCCAAGAACTTTATATATATTATCTCATTTAATTGACACAATAACCCTAAGAGGTCGGTTATGAGGTCGGTACATTTATTTTTCTGTTTTATAAAGATAAGTTTTGAGAGGCTCTTAAAAGAAGTTGAGTAACATGCTTCAAGTTATTCAGCCAATAGTTTTCAGAGGTAAGATATGAACCCTGAGAGTTTGTTCATTTATTTAATACATGCTGTTTGAATGTCTGTTATGTCAGGCACCCTTTTAAGGGCCGATGAGACCTAAGTGAACGAGGCAAAATTTCTGCTTGTATGGAGTTTGACTAATAGTGGGATGAGCCCAGTAATAACAAGCCAACAAATCAATAAATAATTTCAGATGGTAATAAGTGCTGTGAAGGAGAGTGAGTGGGGTTGGGGGAAGGCTGCTTTACACAGGATTGGCAGGGGTGGCCCACGGGAGGTGACATTTGAGCTGAGCCCTGCATGACAGAGCAAGTCAGCCATGCAAAGCTCTATTGGAGGAGAGTTCTTACATGGAGGGTCCACAGGAGCAAAGGCCAGGGGCTCAGAAGAACTTGGCTTGTTCTAGGCAGAGAGAGAAGGCCAGTATGGTTGGATGATACATGAAAAGGGGGGAAGTGCCTGCAATGGAGTGAAGAGGAGGGCAGGAACCAGAGGACACAGGGCCTTGGAGGCCACAGTGTCATGTTTGTATTTTATTCCAAGTGCAGATGGGAGACATTGGAGGATTTTAAGCAAGGGAGCATTGTGATCTCCCGTCTCTGTGGATGGCTTTCTTCACCTCTATGTGACATTGCCAACCAGAAAGGGATAAGGTGTTTATGTGCAGGGAAGCCTAAATGAAAGTTTAAAGGTTAGGAGCCAGCATTTCAGATGAATAAAAATTCTAGGTTTTTCACAGAGCAAGACTGAGATGAACAGTGAGAGGCCATCTAATCCAAACTTCTGACTTTAGGTAAGAAGACCTTAGGAAATCCAAGTTGAGCATCTGAGCTATGTTTGAAAACCTGCATTAAGGAGACTATTTATTTTTGGGGGTGGGGGGACTTCCCTGACTATGTAGAAAGCTGCACTCTAGGTTCTGAATATTCTTGACAACTTCTTGGTCTGGGGGTTGTACTTACCTTATAGAGTAAATCTCATCCAAAATAACAAGACAGCTTTGGATAGATGACATCTCAGGGATTCATACTTCCATGCAGTCTGTGTGTGTGTGTGTGTGTGTGTGTGTGTGTGTGTGTGTGTATTGATCTTTATATTTGAAAAATATTTTTGAAGGTGTCATCCATATTTTAACATTCAGGACCTGGTTTTTCTGGTGAGGTGGTATTGTATGGATGGTTCTAGAATTTTGTTGTAAACTCGGCAACATGATTTATTTTATTTGAATGTTATTATAAACAAACGCTCATCTTAACCCATTAAAATTGGTCTGTGTCACATATAAGATGAAATTAATTGCTTCTTTAGGTTAAAAGCTCACTATTACATTGTCTACTTTGACAAAAGTATTAAGAGCTTCACTTTTATTTAGCAAACTAGGTTTGAATAACAACATAAACCATTATTAATACACTGTATTTGTGTGTGTGCCTATGTGGCTGATTATCCATAGGTAGGTTCGTGACAATGCAAGCCTAAGAATCCAGATGCATTTGTATGAAACTATCTTAGGAGGTGTTTAGTTGCCTCTGTGATAGGATGGGCCCCAGAAAGCAAGTATGAATTGTGAAAGAACTTAATTTAAGCTACATAACTGTAATTGAGTAGGATTTGGGGAAGTTCACCACTCTTGAGTTACTTTTTTTTTTTTTTTTTTCCGTACGCGGGCCTCTCACTGTTGTGGCCTCTCCCGTTGCGGAGCACAGGCTCCGGACGCGCAGGCTCAGCGGCCATGGCTCACGGGCCCAGCCGCTCCGCGGCATATGGGATCCTCCCAGACCGGGGCACGAACCCGTATCCCCTGCATCGGCAGGCGGACTCTCAACCACTGCGCCACCAGGGAGGCCCTTGAGTTACTTTTTATTTATAGTAAGTATATTTGTTTCTCAGGAGGGGAAAAATTCTCAAACCGTCTTACTGCATGAGGTTAGAAAATTTCTGTTCCTTTGCATGAAAGTAGTATGTGACAGTAATGCAAGGACCAGAGCAGCATCAGGATGGGTGTGGGACGCCATAGGCGGGCAGGATGACAAAAACAGAGCTTCCTTATCAAAAAGCACTGAATTACACAACTCGTGAAGCTTCCCCAGCTTAACATTCTATGAGTCGGGGAAAAGGATTTTTCCCTCTGGCTGTTTAAGCTAGAGTATGTTTTACCAAGACCTTAGCTATGAGCTCAGGAGGACTCTAATAACTCCGTCAAAATTATAAATTCAGCTGTCAGCACTGGGATTGTTGAGTTGACTGAACAAGCAGATTTTCTCCATTGTCTGCTTTCTAGATTGATGAATAACAATTGCGTCCTCTCCATTTTGTTGTAACTCTTTCACTCTGACACTGATTGCTGAGAGGTTTTCTGGAAATTTCCTAAGTCCCACACTGGAGTAAATTCAAGGACATAATGCGATTCCAATTGAATCATCAGTGTCTCAGCTGTCAGACCTAGGAGTTCAGTTGGTTGAGTTGTACCACTTCAACAGATTTAATATTACAGACTTGCCACTTTGTGTCTTGCCCTCAAGTCTTAATAAATGGGCTAAAGGTCTGACTGGAATCTGTGAGATAAATTATATGTTTATTATGCCAAGTTAAGTAAATACTGGTTTTTTTTTTTTTTTTTTTTTTTTTTTTTTTTTTCTTTTTGCGGTATGCGGGCCTCTCACTGTTGTGGCCTCTCCCGTTGCGGAGCACAGGCTCCGGATGCGCAGGCCCAGCTGCCATGGCTCACGGGCCCAGCCGCTCCGCGGCATATGGGATCCTCCCAGACCGGGGCACGAACCCGTATCCCCTGCATCGGCAGGCGGACTCTCAACCACTGCGCCACCAGGGAGGCCCAGTAAATACTGTTTGAAAGGATTACGGGAGGGTACAATCAAGTTAATTGCTTTAAAAATCTTTTTTGATTTACTGGGCTCTATGAAAATGGTTAAGCAATTGATTCTGTCATGGTAAGCGACATGAAGAAAGTGGTGTTGGATCCACAAGGGTTGCCATATACACTTACCCCCTCATGCCTGGAACTGTCCCGTACATGAGCTGAGAGGCCCCTGGGACCAGAAGGCAAGTACCGCTGACAGACAGTTGTTCCTCCAGAGAAGACACAAGTTGACAGTTTGATGTTCAAGCTGACGGATTGATTTCTTTCTTTTTATTCTAGATGCTGAAGAATACCAGCCTCCAATATGGAAATCCTACTGTGAGTATCTAAAATCAGAATCTCCTCAGAAGTCTTTAGCCGGCCTGCCTTTTGAACAATTTTTGCTGTTGATTTAGTGCACACAAACTCTCGCATCACAGCACTGCAAACCCAAATCTCTCTCTGCTAAGGAGAGATATTGGTCAGAGAGAACTGGAAGAGCCCTGTCCCCTGGCCAGGACCTCGGAGAGCCAGCTGCCTGTGACCCGCTTAGGGAAATGCTTAGGGAAGAAAAAGGTGGACGTTCTGACTCTCTACCTTTCTTTGGGACTTTCCTTGTCTTCCTTTCTCCCTTCTTTCCATCCTTCCTTTCCTCTTCCTTCCTTCCTCACAGTTGGTCAGCAAGGGTACGTGTGTTGACTTCCATGAATTATGTTCTTGGCTATTCATCTTAAAGCTGTAATATCAAATGACGTTTACCACAGAAAAATTAACAGATAGCAATGGATAATATTTGGTCACTAAGGGTGACTCCTTAGAAACAGAGATCATTATCTGATCATCGATCATCAATCCATCTCCCCTCATGAAGGTGGGCACTTGTCATCACCTCAAGCTGGTTTTCTCTTTCCTTAGTATCATCCACCTCACCAAGTCATTCTCCAGTGACAGAGGGGAGGAGTGTGGTGTGGGGAGCCCACTGTGCTGAGAGCCAGGGGAACAGGCTCTCATTCAGGCTCTGCTTCTAGACAGCAATAATAAGAATCATTATTTCTATCATTATTGATGTTGCCCTTGTTTCTACTGCCTGTTGAGACCTGCAGTGTGCCAGCCACCATGCTAGCTCTGTGCCTGAAGTCGCAAATCGCACCACAGCCCTAAGCGACCAGTACCACTCTTATCCCTGTTTCACATACAAAGAAACCACAGCTCAGAGGGCTTCAGTAACTTGGCAGAGGTTTTATGAGAAACCTTGGAGTGGCATTCAGAGTGGAACCCAGAAGCAAGCCAGACTCACAGCCTGCAAGTTGCCAATCTTCTTTTCTTTCTACTTAAAATTGTATACATAAGTATATAGATAAGTATGTACATACACACACACACACACACACGCATATACCTGTGTATGTATGTATTTGTTACAAAAGCAATATAAAGCTACATAAAAGACAAACGTTAGAGAAATACATAAAGCTGAGAGCAAAAACTTCCCATAGGCCACATACCAGCTCTCACCCCATATTCCACTCCTCTTTTCCAATCACTGACCCTGTCAATTTTGGAAAGCATATCTTTCCAAGTGTTTAAAATACACATGCCTAATAGTTTGTTGTTGTTCCCTTTTGTAAAAATGGGTTTATACTGTACCCGGTGTCCTTCAACTTGCTTGCTTCACTTCACAAATACCTTGTTTTTATCTTCCTATGTCAGCATATAAAGAGGCACCTCATTCTTTATTACATGAGTCTGTTCTTCCATCTGTGAAATAAAGGGGTTGTGCTGGGTCTCTAAGGGCCCTTCCAATCTAATGTTATGCATTCTGATCTTCTATTTTAAAAGGCAATGCTAATGACTAAGTAATTGGATGTTTTTGTTTGTTTGTTTCCTAATGGAGTGTGAAGCGCTCTGACAGTAAATCAACAAAATATCTGTAGTGAGAGGTATTGGGGGTCCCGTGGCTCACTGTTCCTTGCACACTGCCTTACACACAGCCTTGTGTACGTTAACTACGCAATAAATATTTGTTGAGTGAATGCCACCGCAGAGAGGTTTACTGAAGCGAGAAGATGGCACTGGCTCAAATACACTTCGCTTTTTGCTAAGAGACCTTAGGCCACCCAGTGTATCTCTTAAAAGCACCTTTACGTCCTAAGGAAGCCAGAAAAGGTGTTGTTAATTACATGTTCCAATATCAATTTTACCAGAGTATGTTGGTTTTAAGTTTGAGTTTTTGATTTAAGCAAGTTGTGTGTGCGCGTGTGTTTAATTTGCTCTAGGATCATAAAACTTTAGATGCAGAAGGGATAGTTGAGGCCATTTAATACAAACCTAATGACATATATGAAGTTCCCCTTTATTACACTCAACTAATAGTCATCCAGGCAGTATTTGAGGGTCTCTAGTGATGCAGAACTCTACAACTGAAGGGAGTATGCCAACAGCAGGGCCATTCACAGCATCAAAAACAGGTTGATCGAAGATCCACAGGGTACTACTGAGAAAGCACTCTCTTTTGGTTGTCCTGAGTCCATTAATTCTTTGAGTTAGGGTGTTGGACTATTATAAACTCATCTAACAATATCATTACCAAGCTCACGCTACTCCCTCTTATTCCCAAGTTGATCATCTACTCATTTGGTCTTTCAGCAGACATACATTATAAGCATTAGGATAAGCTTTAGGAATCAACAGTAGCTAAAATGTGGCCCATACTTTCCTCCAGTTTACAGTCTAGAAAGGGAGACAGATGTAACCAATTAACATGCAAGTGGACTGAAGCAACAACATACTGCTCTTCTACCTCCTGGGATTAGAGAAGACTTTATAAAAGAGGTTAAATTTGCATGTGGGTCTTGAAGGATAAATAAGAAGAAATCTGAGGGGTTTGAAGAACTTCATGAGATACATGTTAATATCCAAGTATGTTAAAACAATAGCATTTTCCTTATCTGAAAATCCAACAAACCTTTCAGAATATGAAATTTGTTTGGTTTTAAATAACCTGTTGGTAAACCCATTCTGAACCTCAGGAATCACCAAGTTGTTTCTCTTTGAAATACTCACAAACCATCCTTTCAGAGATTAATTTTACATGTTGCTGTCAAACTCCTTAACGTATCATCTATGGAATCCATACTTTCCCATCACACACTTAATTTTCTAGCTCTGGCATTTACTCGGTACTTTGAAATTTCTCATACATTTACCAGATGCAGTTCATTTTTGCCATATTATAGGGCTTGGTTTGAAAACTGATTATTTACGATGATTATAGGAGTATATAGGTATGTCTTTGCTTTCACCCACCACCTATTGTTGGCTGTTAATATTGACTTATTTGATATCAGATTCTTATTATGAAGCTTTAGTCCCAATTATAACGTTATTCCTAAAAGAAAATTAGTCTGCCTCATAATGATCCACTTTAAGAAGCTGTTTTTAAATTTTAATGCTAATTGCAATGCTCTTAGGTGCAAGTAACAGAATATTCCTCTCAAGCGCAATGATTGACATAAGCAAAAAGTCTAGAGGCACTGGCTTCAGGCATGACTTGGTCCAGCAACTCAAACGACATTACTAGAACCCAATGTGTACCTCTTCCTTTCTTGGCTCTGCTTTCCTAGGTTTGTCTCCACTGTTAGTAGGCTTTTCTCTTGTAACCCCCAGAGAGCTACCAATAGCATCAGGGCTACCACATCCACATTTAAGAGCGACAGGCAGAAGGACAGTCTACTGCAAGCAAAAGTCTTAGAATTGAGTCTCAGCCCTATTTGACATGGGTTCCCAACCCTAACTCCATCACTGTGGTCAGAGAGTTGAGATAGACTAACTGCCCTAAACCCATCAGGGCTCACCACTGGAACTCAGGAGGGATTACATAGGAGTGACTGGAAACTTTGGAGTACCGTTAAAATGGGGAAGATGGAAATGGATGCCTAGAAGGCAACCAATGAATGTCTGATTTAGAAATTTAGAAGAATAAGGAACCTTAGAAATCAGCTCTCTAAATATTTTCTATAAAGTAGATTGCTTATTAATTTATTCATTCATTCATTCATTCATTCATTCAACAAATGCATATTAAGTCTTTGCCTTAGACCAGGCAGTGTGCTTTGAGCTGTGGGACCGCAAGGATGGATAAGACTCCATCTTGACTCAAAGAACAATGATGCCACGTGAAGTCCCTTAAGTTCCTGCCTTTCCTGCTCCCCTTTCCTTCTTAGAAGCTAATGCTATCACTTCCTGAGCTGATTATTTGGCAAGAATAATCTTGTCCCACAGTATCATATATCTACATCTAGTCCTTAATACTCAAGACCAAACCCCAAAACATTGGTGAAATCACTGAGAAGTATTTGGTTTCAATTCTTTAAAAAAAGCTATTTTCAAGTTTACTTTAAACATAAAGTAAAGCCACATTCTAAACTTTAAGCCAGAACTATGAACTAAGCAGATGAGTTTAAAAGCCAACCACCATGGGTATACTCTGAAAGATTTTATTGTTTAAGAGGCCAAGTGCCAATTAAGCAGCAGATGCTGTGGCCAACATCTCTCCCCAGAGAATCTCCTGGGCAGCAGGTCAGGCAGTCACAGCTTGTGCCTGTTTTTCTAAAGAGGAGTTTAGAACCTCAGAATTCTGATCCATAGGCCCCCTGCATCAGAGTCACCTGGGGAGAATAGTTATAATAACTATTATTATTAATAAATATTATTTATTAATAGATATTATTATTAATAACCTCAGCCTGACGCCAGATTTCTGAATCGGAAGAGTGGGGGGATCTGCAATTTATCACACCCCACAGGTGCTTCTTATACACACTTAGGTCTGAGACCCCCTGGTTCAAGTCTACACAGCCTCATCCTCAGGCTTTTCACTGTGCCATGGGACAAGAGGAGAACTCCATCCCCAGTAAGACTGGACATTCTGTTAGCAAGACAAGGCCTGCACACAGTTGCCTGGAAGTGGGGCTGAGCCAAGAGGCCATTGAAAGCCCCTGCTATTTCTAACTCACACCCGTGAGTTTTTTTCCCATGAACACTGGGAAGACATGGGCAGTGAGCGGGGTGGTCCTGGGTCAGTGTCACATCCAAGTGGCCAGGTTCAGCTCCTGAATCCACATGCCCTCTTAAGTGATAAGTGGCTGTTAGAGGACATCCCTGCAGGGTCTTTTAGGAGCTGACGGGTTTGGACTGGGCTTAGCATCACCCAGGCCAGGGCTTTCACTCGGCCTCCATGGGGAGTGGGTTGATTGTGTTACCAGAGGATGAGCCGAGTTTTCTTACTGAAGAAAAAAATAAAACACCCTCTCAGTGAGCTCTTTTTTTTTTTTTTAGTCATTTTAAAAATATTTATTTATTTATTTTTGTTTTTGGCTGCTTTGGGTCTTCGTTGCTGTGTTCAGACTTTCTCTAGTTGTGGTGAGTGGGGGCTACTCTTCGTTGTGGTGCACTGTGGTGGCTTCCCTTGTGGAGTACGGGCTCTAGGCGCACAGGCTTCAGTAGTTGTGGCACGCGGGCTCCATAGTTGTGGCTCGCGGGCTCTAGAGTGCAGGCTCAGTAGTTGCAGCACACGGGCTTAGTTGCTCCGTGGCATGTGGAACCTTCCCAGACCAGGGCTCAAACCTGTGTCCCCTGCATTGGCAGGTGGATTCTTTTTTTTTTTTTTTTTTTTTTAGTTTCTGCTTTATAACAAAGTGAATCAGTCATACATATACATCTGTTCCCACATCCCTTCCCTCATGCATCTCCCTCCCTCCCACCCTCCCCATCCCACCCCTCCAGGCGGTCACAAAGCACCGAGCTGATCTCCCTGTGCTCTGCGGCTGCTTCCCACTATCTATCTACCTTACGTTTGGTAGTGTATATATGTCCATGCCTCTCTTTCGCTTTGTCACAGCTTACCCTTCCCCCTCCCCATATCCTCAAGTCCATTCTCAAGTAGGTCTGTGTCTTTTTTTTTTTTTTTTTTTTTCCTTTTTGTGGTATGCGGGCCTCTCACTGTTGTGGCCTCTCCCGTTGCGGAGCACAGGCTCCGGATGCGCAGGCCCAGCGGCCATGGCTCACGGGCCCAGCCGCTCTGCGGCATATGGGATCCTCCCAGACCGGGGCACGAACCCGTGTCCCCTGCATCGGCAGGCGGACTCTCAACCACTGCGCCACCAGGGAGGCCCCGGTCTGTGTCTTTATTCCCGTTTTACCCCTAGGTTCTTCATGACATTTTTTTTTTTAATTCCATATATATGTGTTAGCATACGGTATTTGTCTTTCTCTTTCTGAGTTACTTCACTCTGTATGACAGACTCTAGGTCCACCCACCTCATTACAAATAGCTCAGTTTCGTTTCTTTTTATGGCTGAGTAATATTCCATTGTATATATGTGCCACATCTTCTTTATCCATTCATCCGATGATGGACACTTAGGTTGTTTCCATCTCCGGGCTATTGTGAATAGAGCTGCAATGAACATTTTGGTACATGTCTCTTTTTGAATTATGGTTTTCTCAGGGTATATGCCTAGTAGTGGGATTGCTGGGTCATATGGTAGTTCTATTTTTAGTTTTTTAAGGAACCTCCATACTGTTCTCCATAGTGGCTGTACCAATTCACATTCCCACCAGCAGTGCAAGAGTGTTCCCTTTTCTCCACACCCTCTCCAGCATTTATTGTTTCTAGATTTTTGGATGATGGCCATTCTGACTGGTGTGAGATGATATCTCATTGTAGTTTTGATTTGCATTTCTCTAATGATTAATGATGTTGAGCATTCTTTCATGTGTTTGTTGGCAGTCTGTATATCTTCTTTGGAGAAATGCTTATTTAAGCCTTCTGCCCATTTTTGGATTGGGTTGTTTGTTTTTTTTGCTGTTGAGCTGCATGAGCTGCTTATAAATTTTGGAGATTAATCCTTTGTCAGTTGCTTCATTTGCAAACATTTTCTCCCATTCTGAGGGTCGTCTTTTGGTCTTCTTTATGGTTTCCTTTGCTGTGCAAAAGCTTTGAAGTTTCATTAGGTCCCATGTGTTTATCTTTGTTTTTATTTCCATTTCTCTAGGAGGTGGGTCCAAAAGGATCTTGCTGTGATTTATGTCATAGAGTGTTCTGCCTGTGTTTTCCTCTAAGAGTTTGATAGTTTCTGGCCTTACATTTAGGTCTTTAATCCATTTTGAGCTTTTTTTGTGTATGGTGTTAGGGAGTGATCTAATCTCATACTTTTACATGTCCCTGTCCAGTTTTCCTGGCACCACTTATTGAAGAGGCTGTCCTTTCTCCACTATACATTCCTGCCTCCTTTATCAAAGATAAGTTGACCATATGTGCGTGGGTTTATCTCTGGGCTTTCTATCCTGTTCCATTGATCTTTCTGTTTTAGTGCCAGTAACAAACTGTCTTGATTACTGTAGCTTTGTAGTATAGTCTGAAGTCAGGGAGCCTGATTCCTCCAGTTCCGTTTTTCGTTCTCAAGATTGCTTTGGCTATTTGGGGTCTTTTGTTTTTCCAAACAAATTTTGAAATTTTTTGTTCTAGTTCTGTGAAAAATGCCAGTGGTAGTTTGATAGGGATTGCATTGAATCTGTAGATTGCTTTGGGTATTAGAGTCATTTTCACAATATTGATTCTTCCAATCCAGGAGCATGGTATATCTCTCCATCTATTTGTATCATCTTTAATTTCTTTCATCAGTGTCTTATAATTTTCTGCATACAGGTCTTTTGTCTCCTTAGGTAGGTTTATTCCTAGATATTTTATTCTTTTTGTTGCAATGGTAAATGGGAGTGTTTTCTTGATTTCACTTTCAGATTTTTCATCATTAGTGTACGGGAATGCCAGAGATTTCTGTGCATTAATTTTGTATCCTGCTACGTTACCAAATTCATTGATTAGCTCTAGTAGTTTTCTGGTAGCATCTTTAGGATTCTCTATGTATAGTATCATGTCATCTGCAAACAGTGACAGCTTTACTTCTTCTTTTCCAATTTGGATTTCTTTTATTTCCTTTTCTTCTCTGATTGCTGTGGCTAAAACTTCCAAAACTAAGTTGAATAAGAGTGGTGAGAGTGGAAGGAACAGCCTTGTCTTGTTCCTGATCTTAGTGGAAATGGTTTCAGTTTTTCACCACTGAGGAAAATGTTGGCTGCGGTTTTGTCATATATGGCCTTTATTATGTTGAGGAAAAGTCCCTCTATGCCTACTTTCTGCAGGGTTTTTATCATAAATGGGTATTGAATTTTGTCGAAAGCTTTCTCTGCATCTATTGAGATGATCATATGGTTTTTCTCCTTCAATTTGTTAATATGGTGTATCACATTGATTGATTTGCGTATATTGAAGAATCCTTGCATTCCTGGAATAAACCCCACTTGATCTTGGTGTATGATCCTTTTAATGTGCTGTTGGATTCTGTTTGCTAGTATTTTGTTGAGGATTTTCGCATCTATGTTCATCAGTGATATTGGCCTGTAGTTTTCTTTCTTTGTGACATCCTTGCCTGGTTTTGGTATCAAGGTGATGGTGGCCTCGTAGAATGAGTTTGAGAGTGTTCCTTCCTCTGATATTGTTTGGAAGAGTTTGAAAAGGATGGGTGTTAGCTCTTCTCTAAATGTTTGATAGAATTCGCCTGTGAAGCCATCTGGTCCTGGGCTTTTGTTTGTTGGAAGATTTTTAATCACAGTTTCAATTTCAGTGCTTGTGATTGGTCTATTCATATTTTCTATTTCTTCGTGATTCAGTCTTGTCAGGTTGTGCATTTCTAAGAATTTGTCCATTTCTTCCAGGTTGTCCATTTTATTGGCATAGAGTTCCTTGTAGTAATCTCTCATGATCTTTTGTATTTCTGCAGTGTCAGTTGTTACTTCTCTTTTTCATTTCTAATTCTATTGATTTGAGTCTTCTCCCTTTTTTTCTTGATGAGTCTGGCTAATGGTTTATCAATTTTGTTTATCTTCTCAAAGAACCAGCTTTTAGTTTTATTGATCTTTGCTATCATTTCCTTCATTTCTTTTTCATTTATTTCTGATCTGATCTTTATGATTTCTTTCCTTCTGCTAGCTTTGGGATGTTTTTGTTCTTCTTTCTCTAATTGCTTTACGTGCAGTGTCAGGTTGTTTACTCGAGATGTTTCCTGTTTCTTAAGGTGGGATTGTATTGCTATAAACTTCCCCCTTAGAACTGCTTTTGCTGCGTCCCATAGGTTTTGGGTCATCGTGTCTCCATTGTCATTTGTTTCTAGGTATTTTTTAATTTCCTCTTTGATTTCTTCAGTGATCACTTCGTTATTGAGTAGTGTATTGTTTAGCCTCCATGTGTTTGTATTTTTTACAGATCTTTTCCTGTAATTGATGTCTAGTCTCATAGACATTGTGGTCGCAAAAGATACTTGATACAATTTCAATTTTCTTAGATTTACCAAGGCTTGATTTGTGACCCAAGATATGATCTATGCTGGAGAATGTTCCATGAGCACTTGAGAAAAATGTGTATTCTGTTGTTTTTGGATGGAATGTCCTATAAATATCAATTAAGTCCATCTTGTTTAATGTATCATTTAAAGCTTGTGTTTCCTTATTTATTTTCATTTTGGATGATCTGTCCATTGGTGAAAGTGGGGTGTTAAAGTCCCGTACTATGAGTGTGTTACTGTTGATTTCCCCTTTTATGGCTGTTAGTATTTGCCTTATGTATTGAGGTGCTCCTATTTTGGGTGCATAAATATTTACAATTGTTATATCTTCTTCTTGGATTGATCCCTTGATCATTATGTAGTGTCCTTCTTTGTCTCTTCTAATAGTCTTTATTTTAAAGTCTATTTTGTCTGATATAAGAATTGCTACTCCAGCTTTCTTTTGATTTCCATTTGCATGGAATATCTTTTTCCATCCCCTTACTTTCAATCTGTATGTGTCTCTAGGTCTGAAGTGAGTCTCTTGTAGACAGCATATATATGGGTCTTGTTTTTGTATCCATTCAGCCAATCTGTGTCTTTTGGTGGGAGCATTTAGTCTATTTACATTTAAGGTAATTATTGATATGTATGTTCCTATTCCCATTTTCTTAATTGTTTTGGGTTTGTTATTGTAGGTCTTTTCCTTCTGTTGTGTTTCTTGCCTAGAGAAGTTCCTTTAGCATTTGTTGTAAAGCTGGTTTGGTGGTGCTGAACTCTCTCAGCTTTTGCTTGTCTGTAAAGGTTTTAATTTCTCCATCAAATCTGAATGAGATCCTTGCTGGGTAGAGTAATCTTGGTTGCAGGTTTCTCTCCTTCATCACTTTAATTATGTCCTGCCACTCCCTTCTGGCTTGTAGAGTTTCTGCTGAGAGATCAGCTGTTAACCTGATGGGGATTCCCTTGTGTGTTATTTGTTTTTTTTTTCCCTTGCTGCTTTTAATATGATTTCTTTGTGTTTAATTTTTGACAGTTTGATTAATATGTGTCTTGGCGTATTTCTCCTTGGATTTATTCTGTATGGGACTCTCTGTGCCTCCTGGACTTGATTAACTATTTCCTTTCCCATATTAGGGAAGTTTTCAACTATAATCTCTTCAAATATTTTCTCAGTCCCTTTCTTTTTCTCTTCTTCTTCTGGAACCCCTATAATTCGAATGTTGGTGCGTTTAATGTTGTCCCAGAGGTCTCTGAGACTGTCCTCTGTTCTTTTCATTCTTTTTTCTTTATTTTGCTCTGCATCAGTTATTTCCACTATTTTATCTTCCACCTCACTTATCCGTTCTTCTGCCTCAGTTATTCTGCTATTGATCCCATCTAGAGTATTTTTTAATTCATTTATTGTGTTTTTAATCGATGCTTGATTCATCTTTAGTTCTTCTAGGTCCTTGTTAACTGTTTCTTGCATTTTGTCTATTCTATTTCCAAGATTTTGGATCTTGGAAATAGAATCTTGGATCATCTTTACTATCATTATTCTGAATCCTTTTTCAGGTATACTGCCTATTACCTCTTCATTTGTTAGGTTTGGTAGGTTTTTATCTTGCTCCTTCACCTGCTGTGTGTTTTTCTGTCGTCTCATTTTGCTTATCTTACTGTGTTTGGGGTCTCCTTTTTGCAGGCTGCAGATTCGTAGTTCCCGTTGTTTTTGGTGTCTGTCCCCAGTGTCTAAGGTTGTTTCAGTAGGTTATGTAGGCTTCCTGGTGGGGGGGACTAGTGCCTGTGTTCTGGTGGTTGAGGCTCGATCTTGTCTTTCTGGTGGACAGGTCCATGTCTGGTGGTGTGTTTTGGGGTGCCTGTGGCCTTATTATGTTTTTAGGCAGCCTCTCTGCTAATGGGTGGGTTTGTGTTCCTGCCTTGCTAGTTGCTTGGCATAGGGTGACCAGCACTGTAGCTTGCTGGTCGTTGAGTGAAGCTGGGTGCTGGTGTTGAGATGGAGATCTCTGGGAGATTTTCGCCGCTTGATATTATGTGGAGTTGGGAGGTCTCTTGTGGACCCGTGTCCTGAAGTTGGCTCTCCCACTTCAGAGGCACAGCACTG